>NC_139512.1:218047985-219452985 GCF_947247035.1 Vipera ursinii | reverse complement strand
TCTGATGCTTGAGGGGTGTCATAAGGCAGCAACCCTCAACCTTTCGGGCGCCATTTCTGTGGAGAAAGGTTTTTCCATGCACCGGAGGAGGCCTGATTTTGTGTGCTGTCTGCATCCCGTGGATGGGGCTTCACTTGTTTGTGCGGCCAGTTGCTGGCATGCTGTGGGCTGGTACTAGCCCAAAGACAGGGATTTGGGGACCCCTGTCATAGGGAAACGGGTGTGTATTTATTCTCTGTGGTGCTGAAGGGTAGAGCAAGAATCAATGGATACAAGCTTAACTGAGAGAGATCCAAGCTCGAAATAAGGATTGTGATATCTATTAAGCAGTGGAACAACCTGCCTCTTGAAGCCATGGGTGCTCGGCCACAGGAGGCTTTTATATAAAGAAAAATTTATCTAGGATGATCTGAGGTTTCTTGCCCTGGCAGGGGTTGGCCTAGCAGACCTTCAGGTCTTATATTTCCATGATATAAGACTTGTTAGTTGATGATCTGTCCCATGTTTCAGTGTTTTGTCAAGTGGAAAGTTGCCCACTAATCTCAGTGATTCAATGGGAAATCGATTTGAGTTTTGCTACATCTAGTTCAGTATTAATAAGCACACCATACTGGGTAATACTACAGTAACTCACCCTCTGATGTAGGGTAATTATTTGAAAAGAAATGGATGAGACACTTTTCTCACATCTGCAATTTCCAATATGATCTTGTAATACCAAAATGTATTTTACATGTGGGGTTTCATAATGTTGAAAGAAATGAGGATCTGTTAGAAAACATATAATCTCTCTATAAGAGGAAATAGGAAAATTTTAAGACCTTCAGATTTTGGAAGAAAGGTTGTAGACAGAATGTGGTCTATTGCCTAGAATGAATGATAGTTGAAAAAGAAGCAAAAGACTACCATATAGAAATAAACTGAAGTGCAGTGGGAATGGATTATTTAAGAAATGTGGTAAAACGGAAAGGAATAAGGTCAGGAATGACTAGAAGTCAAATAGATGTGCAAAATATCCCAAGCACCAAGTTTGCTTTAGTTCCACTGTGGCTGTGTTTGCTATACCTGTTGCTGTCACTTTAGTGTCTCCTTGACTGAAACTCAGATTATCCTAACCCTACAACTATGGAGGAGGAGAAGGAGAAAACTAAGATCTTGTGATTTAATATACATATAATTATTCTCTCTCCCTCTTCCTCTCTCTCCCCCCCTCCTTCCTGTATAAACATAACACACTTTTGTAGAACTTCACATAATGACAGTGGATTTCAAATTGAAGCTACTATATGTTCAATGACTTTTTATTTCCTTTTTTCTTTGGAACAAAATCCAAGAAGAAATGAGCCACAACATCCATAGAAAATAAGATTGCTTGACCTTTCCCCCCTTTCCTTTCTTGTTTTCTATCTAGTTGTTGCCAATTGTAATGAAGCGCCATACTTCAATAATAGTTCTTGTTTCCTCAGCAAGTGGAGGAATCACAAATGTGATTGTGTAATGCTTAAAGGCTTCTGCTTACAATTAGTACTGTAGTGATAATGGAAAAAAAGGCATAAATAAAAAAGGCAGCTAAAATAATATCCAAAGGAAGTGAGAGGGAGAATTAAATTGTAACTTCACTTCTTTTACATTGACAGGTAATAAAGTCACATTGTTCTTCTTAAGCTTGCTTATATAGTCAATATAAGCTTATATAGTCAAAAGAGCCTTGGTGGAGCAGTGGGCTAATGCCTCCTTAAGTAACACCAGCTGCCTGCAATTAGTGCAGGTTCGCATCCCACCAGGCTCAAGGTTGACTCAGCCTTCCATCCTTCCGAGGTAGGTAAAATGAGGACCCAGATTGTTGGAGGCAATTAAGCTGACTTTGTAATAATGCCGCTTGGGTGTGTGTGTGTGTGTGTGTGAAAGCCCTAATAAGCAGGCATATACATAGAATGAAGGCTACTGCTAAGTTTGTAAGCCGCCCTGAGTCTTTGGAGAAGGGCGGGATATAAATGGAATTAAAATAAAATAAAATAAATAAATATGGTGTAGAGGTTAAGGCAAGTGGCTAGAAAGTTGCCAGGAGTCAACACTGACTTGTTCTTTGTATATTATTAAGCATGATTGTATATTATTTTGCTAGTATTGAGGTGCATGTATGTTTTGGACATTTAAATAAACCCAAGCCATTTGGGAAATAATAATATACGTGAGTTAAATTTATCAAAGTATATTTTGTCTTTTTTTTAAAAAATGGTTATTATTTTGGCAGTACAAAATCAGGAAACTCAGAGTGACAAGTAAAAGGAAGTTGATAGTGCTATCTATGACCTTCATGCTGCTAACTTCTGCTTGAAAAATTGTTTGGACAACTTTTTACTATATTCAGAATAAAGGAAATGTGAAGTTTTGACAGATTTTTTTAAAACCGATACACTGTTCCCTTTCCTTTTCAGATTATTCTGCAATGACAACAGCCAGATACAGACCTACTTGGGACTTGGTGCTTGATCCTCTTGTGTTGTGTAAACTTTGCCTTGGGGAGTATCCTGTGGAGCAGATGACAACAATAGCACAATGCCAATGCATCTTCTGTACACTGGTTAGTGAATGTCAAAGAATTCTATGCTTGCATCCATCTAAACTACCATCAAAGTCAACAAGAGTCATGTTTGTGTATCTGTGGGCAAGGTTGTTGTACTGTAGTTGAGGGAGCAGCATTTATGATCATGTACACAAGTATACATTTTTTAGACAAATACCGTAGCAGAAATGCTATTGCCTTGTATATAGGCTATATTTCCTGTATACACTTTTGTTCATCTCTAGTCAAACAAATTAGAAAAGAGAATGAGGATTCTGTCTGTTTAGAGAGAACCCAAAGATTTGTAGTTGGTCAGGTTTATTTAATAAGTCTACACTGGAAAGATAGGGTTTAAATAAAAATATTTGTCCTAGAAAATGTTTCAAGCTCTTTGGCAGCATTACCTAAGCAGTTCGCACAATCACACTCCTTGGCTTTTAAAAATTAGTAATGTTTAGAACAAGGAATGGTGATTTTTACAGTTGAGGAAGAAAACGTATTTCACTGTTATTGCTGCTTTATTTTTTAAGCTCCTGGGGATCAAAGCAGGTCAGGTAATAAAATCAAGAAGTCAGAGAAGGGTAGGAGGCAATTTTGGGGCCATGTTTTCCTCTTTTGGGCATTGTTCGAGAGGTATATTTTAAATTTATAGTTGCATTAAATGTACTGTAAGCTTAATTCCTCTATTTCCTTTTATTTCACACCAAAGTCAGCACAATTTTTTCTTTAGTTATACAACCTAAGGAGATGAAATCTGGAAAATATGATCCCATAGAGTCGTCTCGGTGAAGGGCTTTGTCTCTTAATGGATTTTATTTTTGTCTTAAGATGCTTTTCTTTTCTTTTCTTTTCTTTTCTTAAAAGACATTGTGGTAGAAATACTATCTGTCAAAGCACATTTTAAAAAATACATTGGATAAGAAGAACAAAATATCAATTAAGGTAGTTGTCATGAAATTATGCATCTCTTATGCTAATTTGAGAAAGTCTACCATTTAATTTTAACGTTTACATAATCAGTTAAGCAATTAATAATATTTATTTATTTATTTATTTATTTATTTATTTATTTATTTATTTATTTATTTATTTATTTATTTTATTGAATTTGTATACCGCCCTATTCCCGTAGGACTCAGGGCGGTTTACAGGGCAGTTGGAACCATGAAATACAAAAAATTAAAATCAAAATCAATTAAAACTAGGCTACTGCTAAGCTTGTAAGCCGCCCTGAGTCTTCGGAGAAGGGCGGGATATAAATGGAATTAAAAATAAAAAATAAAAAAATAAAAAATAAAACAATTAAATTAAATTCAAGCCCCAAAAGTAAATCTGAAACCCAATTAAATTAACAACCCCACAGTCTGGACCAAACAGCTCAAAGAGCCAGGTTTTCAGGTCCCGGCGAAATGAGCGAAGGTCGGGGGCAGTCCTAAGTTCCGTGGGTAGTTGGTTCCATAGGGCAGGCACACCCACAGAGAACACCCTTCCCCTGGGAATAACCCGCCGGCATTCATTAACCGGCGGTACTTAACTATAAACAAGAAAAGCTTGATATTATCTGCCTCCAGGAAATACACCATTCTCCTAAGACTAATACTGAAAGCTTCCTGGGTCAGATAACCAATGTTTAGTTCTAGGCTCCTCTAAATCTAGAAGAATATCAGTTGTAATATCACAGAGTTTTCAGTGTTATGTCAAGAAATATTTGCACCTGCCCTTTGGAACACCATTCCCTTCCAGGATTAGATTGGCCTCATCCATGATAACCTCTCAGAAGTCCCTTAAGACCTGGCTGTTCACCAGGTTAGACGTTCCTGTGAGATATTGTTAATCATTGCAGAGTCTTTCGTGCTTTGTGAGCTTGGTTGTTTGTTTGCAGACCAAGCTCAAAGAGCACCAAGGACTCCACGGTTCAACCATGAGCTACATACAGGTAGTCCTCGAGTTACGACCACGGTTGGAATTTGGGACAACATTAAATGAACTGCCTCAGGTAATAACCAGCCATCCCTGATCTTTCCAGTGCATTTGTTACATGAATGCATGGGGCATTAAGTGGCATTCAGGGGTGGCCAGATCCTGGGAGGCCCAGTGCAGGCACAAGCCCACCTGCTTCAGGCCTCCTGAGGCCTCTCTCACCCCGAGAGATCCCATGCTCCACTTCCTGTCCCTTGGGTGCCTTGCATGCCAGCCACCGCATACATGATGACTGTCTTGCCAGTGACAAACAGTGGGGAAGGAAAATACTGAGCCCTTCCTCCTACCAAGGGACCCCCCTACTTTTCTGGGGCAAAATAAAAGCCTTTCAGAGCTTTCTTCACCAACCATCTGGCCATTGTTGTTGTTAGTTGCGAAGTCGTGTCCAACCCATCACGACCTGGCCATTGGGAGGCTTCAAAGCTCTTCTGCCAGCCCCTGCATATAAAGTGAGCTTTAGGACCCGCTTCCCAAAACCTTTTCCTTGCTTATCCTCCTCACTCTTTTCCCACAAAAAGCCACATTTGCTCAATAAACATTTTTTAAAAAAAAAGCTGGGAGGGACAGACTTATTGATTCCCTCCACCCCACCCCAATTAGGTGCTAAAACTAAACTCTCCCCCTCTGTTCTCTAATTTCTATCCCTTTTAAAAAAACCTTGCCTTGACTCCAGGTGTAATATATGTATATATATGTGTAAATACTTATTACTATTGTTAAACACGTTAAACCATGAGGTAAACCCAATCTGACAGGAGAACATGCGGGAATTTTGACAGCTGTCAAAATTCCCCGCCAGAGCGCAGGCGCAGCCGACTGACAGCTCGCGGCTGTCAAAACACAGAGAAGCCGCCAGCCACGAGGAGAGAGAGAGCTGTCAGAAAGCGGCACCTACGATTGGACGACGGAATGTGGCGCGAAAAGACTAACTCCTGATTGGCTCAGCCTGCCGGCAGCCGGCTATAAAAGCCGAACGAGTTGTACCCTTCCTTGCCTTGCTCTCGAATAAACCTTGTTAGCCAGCCTGTTGTCCCAGCGTGGTCCTTCAGCCACTTCACTGGCGACGAAGGTGGGATCGCTCCCCTGAGCTGAAGTCACGGCCGAGGAAGGGAATTCCCGGCCAAGAGCAGTCACTGGAAGTTCTAACTTCCCGATCGGAGTGAGACCCAGGACCCGGACAGCATGGCCAATTTCGGGCGCGTGAGGGAGTTTGACACCCGCTATCCGGAGCGATGGGAGTCGCACCTGGGGCAGGTTGAGGGCTTCCTCCTTGTCAGCAAAATTACTGACGACAGAGCGAAGGCCGCCGCCCTCCTGTACATCAGTGGGCCCCCGGTCTACGCCGCCGCCGTTGGGCTGTTCAGCCCCGTGCCAATCACCGAAGTCTCCTACGCTGACCTAGTCGACCGGCTCAACAAACACTACATGCCGGCCTGCTCAGAGCTGTACTGGCGAGTACAATTCGCCCAAAGGAAGCAGCGGCCGGATGAAGCTGCAAACGATTTCATCGCAGGGGTCCGGCACGCCGCCCGCAGCTGCAGCTTCCCGGATTTGGAAGACCGAATCCGGGACCAAGTGGTTATAGGCTTGAGGGACGAACGCCTCCAGAAGAAACTCGTATCAAAGCCCGATATGAGTCTAGCTGAACTCACCAGAGAGATAATGGCCTACGAAGACAACCACCGGAAGAAAGCGGCCACAACCACACCTGAAAGCCATGCAACCGTGTACCAAGACGAAACGACTTTCAGCGATGACAATGAGTCCGTAGACCTCACCGATGGGGACGCACTACAACGCCGGATGGAGAGGCGGCAATCCCGAAGGAACGACACCACAGACCGCCAAAAAGCTAGGAACCTCCTGCCACCACGAAGAGACCAACGCTCCAATTGTGCCAGCTGCGGGGGCAACCATGCCGGTTCCGCAACGCAAAGTGCCACAATTGCGGTAAAACTGGCCACATCAAGCCTGTCTGCCGAAGCCACCCCCGCGACAACTTGCACGAACTGGAGGCCAACCCCCAGGTAGGAACACCACCCAAAACAACAGGGGAAGGACGCTGGGGGGGTCTAGTGGAAACAGTAGACGAGGTACACAGTCTAAGTCCAAAAGTAAAAATTAAGACCAAAATCCAAGGAGTCACCTGCGACATGGAGGTCGACTCCGGGTCAGCAGTTTCCTTAATATCGTTCAAAACGTACCAGGAAATCTGCCGACATTGTAATTGGGAAATCCCTTTAGAAAAACCCCACGTCCAGCTAGCGGACTACCAGAAAACCCCCATACAACTGAAAGGGAAGGCTAGGGTTACAGTCGAATATAAAAAGTTTAAGGGACCCCTAGAAGTCCTAGTAACTCCAGGGAATCGCACCAATTTAATAGGGCTGAACTGGTTCAGCCCCCTAGGCATCGCCATCACTGGGGTAAACTCAGTACAGGCCGCAAGCCTCGAAGCTGTCTCCAACAAGTATGCAGACGTTTTCGACGGCTCGCTAGGGAAATACACAGCCCCCGCTCTCCTTAAAATTAAACCCAACCGTCCAACCCGTTAGGATAAGGGTCAGGAGGGTTCCATTCGCCCTCAAGAAAAAAATTGAGGACGAACTGGAACGCCTTGTGAAACTAGGGGTACTAGAACCTACCGACGGGAGAAGCTGGGAAACCCCAATAGAAACCCCCGTCAAGCCTAACGGGGAAATAAGACTATGTGCGGACTATAAAGCAACCCTAAACTTAGCTCTAAGTCCCCACGCTTACCCGGTTCCAGCGGTGAGAGACGTCCTCGCTTCCATCCGCTCCGGCGCCATCTTCGCTAAACTTGACCTCACGCAGGCTTACTTGCAATTGCCTGTAACCAATGAGACCGCGGAAGCCCAAACAATCGTCACACACCGCAGGGCTTTTAAAGTAAAAAGGCTACAGTTTGGCATTTCGGCAGCCCCGGGGATCTTCCAAGGCATCATGAAGAAAACCTTAAAGGGAATACCCGGGGTCTGCCCCTACTTCGACGATGTACTCATCGCCGGAGAAAATGAAGCCAACTTACCTGACAGACTGTCAGCTGTTTTGGACTGGCTCAGAAAAGCCGGTCTCAAATTAAAAAGGGAAAAGTGCTCCATCGGAGTCACTTCCACAGAATTTCTGGGCTATAAAATAGATGCCAAGGGCATCCATCCAACTAGGGAAAAATTAGAAGCTATTCAAACAGCCCCCAGTCCAAAAAATAAACAAGAACTCCAAGCCTTTTTAGGACTACTAAATTTTTATCATTTTTTTTATTTTTATTTTATTTTAATTCCATTTATATCCCACCCTTCTCCGAAGACTCAGGGCGGCTTACAAGCTTAGCAGTAGCCTTCATTCTATGTATATGCCTGCTTATTAGGGCTTTCACACACACCCCAAGCGGCATTATTACAAAGTCAGCTTAATTGCCCCCAACAATCTGGGTCCTCATCATGCCTTCCTGCCGCACAAAGCTACAATAGCGGAACCTCTCCACAGGCTATTAGACAAGGGCACTGCCTGGTCTTGGACCAGGACTCATGAAAGCAGTTTTCAATCACTGAAAAGCATTATCTGTAACAGCTCGACGGTCACGCTCTTTAGAGAAGAGATTCCGGTGTGCATCGCTTGCGATGCCTCCTCCTACGGAATCGGGGCAGTATTAAGCCACCTTTATAAGGATGGCACCCAAAGACCAATAGCCTTCTATTCCTGCACACTATCCAAAGCAGAAAGGAACTACGCGCAGATTGACAGGGAGGCTCTAGCCATAGTAGCAGGTGTAAAAAAGTTCCATGACTATCTATATGGAGGACCCTTCACCATCTTCACCAATCACAAGCCCCTTTTGGGGATCTTCACTTGGGACAAAACAACCCCCCAAATTCTATCCCCAAGAATTTTGCGCTGGTCCACCTGCCTGTCAGCGTATTCATACAGATTAATACACAAACCTGGAAGAGAACTGGGACACGCGGATTGCCTTAGCAGACTGCCCATTCAAACTAATGACACAGACCCGGCTCCCGCAGGGAACATACTAGCAATATCCGAACTACCAGAGTGCCCCCTCTCCGCTAAAATCATAGCCAAAAACAAAGCCAAGGATACGATTCTAAGCAGGGTCCTAAGATGGGTAACCACGGGATGGCCAGCCAAATGCCCAGAACCACAATTCAAACCATTCTGTAACAGACAACACGAATTGTCATCCCACTTGGGATGCCTCTTATGGGGGAACAGGGTAGTAATACCTAACAAAAACATACCACAAACTCTAGACACCCTCCACGAAGGACATCCAGGCATAGTTAAAATGAAAGCCCTAGCGAGGAGCTATGTATGGTGGCCGGGGATAGATAAGGACATAGAGACCCACGTGGGGGGATGCTACCCTTGCCAATCAACAAGAGGTGAACCACCCAACGCCCCAGTGCACAAATGGGAAACTACCAGAAACCCATGGTCTCGCATCCATTTAGATTTTGCGGGACCAATCCAGGGACAGAGTTTTTTAGTAATCGTTGACAGCTATTCAAAATGGCTTGAAGTACTTCCCCTTAAGAAAACCACTTCAGGATCCACCATACAAGCCCTTAGAAGGGTCTTTGCTACCCACGGCCTCCCAGACGTCATAGTCTCAGATAACGGACCACAATTCACTTCTCGTGAATTTCAGATGTTCGCTATGAAGAACTCTATTAGGTTGGTCACATCAGCGCCGTTCCACCCATCGATGAATGGGATGGCTGAAATCATGGTTCGCTCAACCAAAGAAGCCTTAAAAAAGTTCGTAAAGGGGGACTGGCACCGTCGCCTCAGCCAATTCCTCATGGCCCAACATACTACACCGTGTACCGCAACCGGAAAAACACCAGCAGAACTCAGGTGGGGCAGGAGGCTTATAACACGTCTGGACAGACTGCACCCCGATAACAACATACCGGAACCAGAACAACCCCCCACACCACGCACATTTACACTGGGCCAACTAGTATGGGCCAGATCTTACACTTCAAACAACAAATGGGTCCAAGGGGTCATCTTACGACAGACTGGACCCATCTCCTACCAAATACACACCACGTCAGAAGGCAATCTACGACGACATGTAGACCAGCTCCGACCAAGACAACCGAAACACACGTCAAACCAACCAGACCTCCCCGCTACCAACGACCCAACTCCACCCCCCGTGGACATACTGCCAGCACCACCGCAGGAGGAAGGGGAACAAGAGAACGAACCACCCCCGCGTCGATCCGGCCGAACCAGGAGAGCACCAGCCTACCTACAAGATTACGAATGGGCAGGCAGCAATGACCAACAACAGGGGGGAGGAAGCAATCCAGGGGAAGGGTAAGGGGTGTAATATATGTATATATATATATGTAAATACTTATTACTATTGTTAAACACGTTAAACCATGAGGTAAACCCAATCTGACAGGAGAACATGCGGGAATTTTGACAGCTGTCAAAATTCCCTGCCAGAGCGCAGGCGCAGCCGACTGACAGCTCGCGGCTGTCAAAACACAGAGAAGCCGCCAGCCACGAGGAGAGAGAGAGCTGTCAGAAAGTGGCACCTACGATTGGATGACGGAACGCGGCGCGAAAAGACTAACTCCTGATTGGCTCAGCCTGCCGGCAGTCGGCTATAAAAGCCGAACGAGTTGTACCCTTCCTTGCCTTGCTCCCGAATAAACCTTGTTAGCCAGCCTGTTGTCCCAGCGTGGTCCTTCAGCCACTTCACCAGGCTGAAGGGTAGAGGAACCAAGCAGGCAAGGAGAGAAAATTTTTCTGCAGCTTTTTCCCCTCGAACTGGAGAGAAAAAAACCTCCCAAAACATCTTCAAAAGTTAGCCTACTAACAAAATGGATGATGCTGGGTCTTTGCAAGCTTTAGGTGTCTGTCTGACTGCCAGTAGAGCCCAGCTAGGACTTAAAGGCTGGACTGTAGACAGTAGACTGCCCTCTAACTAGACCAGGGGTAGGCAACCTTGGCTCTTTCATGACTCGTGGACTTCAACTCCCAGAATTCCTGAGCCAGCCATGCTGAGGGGAAAGGGAGAGGTTTCCAAGCTGAGCCATGCTGGCTCAGGAATTCTGGGAGTTGAAGTCCACAAGTCATAAAAGAGCCAAGGTTGCCTACCCCTGAACTAGATCGATGGACTTAAAGCTAGCAAAGTCCCAATGTCCTCCATTTTATTGCACAGGTTTCTAGTTGGCTAACTTTTGAAGATGAAATAATTTTTTTCTGCAGGTCAAGGAAAAAAGCCACAGAAAGATTTTCTTTCTCTGCTTGGAATTATAAGAGACTTGAATCAGTTCCTCCAAATTCATGAAAATTTTTACTGAGTGAACTTGAGTCACGCAGCCTTGGCCTCTTAGCATAATAAACTTCATAGAGTTACTGGGGCGGTGAGGCAATGTAACATCACAGTTCTTTAGAAGATTAGTGGTATAAAAATTTAAAATTATGCAAAAGCAATGTTGAATGGAAAAAAATAGTTCCCTGTTCAACCATATTGTGAGACGTAAGCCCATTCTCTGTCAATTATCTCACAGGGAAGTTGGGAAGATACAAGCTCATATTCCCATATTTACTTCTTAAGGTTCTTTTCAAGAAAAGTGATGAGATGGAGAGGAACAGGACAGGGCAGGACAAGGATGACAATAAGTATCCATTCCAGATTTTTATATGAACCTGAGTCTAAGACCTGCATTTTGAAAGTCTATTATTATTTGACTATTATTTATTCATTGATTTGGGAGCAGTATTAATTAACCTGCATGCCAGTCTTAGTTAAATATGCCCACACATGTGAAAGGAAAAAGAAGATAGAGCAAATTACATGATTTTCTTAGGCAGAGAAGCAAAAGGCAATCTGATAAACAACTGCCTGGAGCTCTGACATCTGGGTTTCAAAGAATGACATGCCAGAGAACAGAAAATCCATCTGGATTAAACACATAAATGTATTAAGAGCAACAGCAGTGGGAAAAAAATGTGGGGGTTGAACGCCATCCATCCAATTAAAAAAAGGTTGCTTCAGTATTATTTATAGGGGTAGTAACTATTTGGTTTCAAGCATACAATCTTTGCCTTGATCTGACAAGGGATCCACACACCAGGCCAGTGTTTCTCAATCTTGACAACTTTAAGAGGCCTGGACTTTGACTCCTAGAATTCCCCATGCCTCTTAAAGCTGCCGAGGTCGAGAAACACTGCACTGAGCTAGGCAAGCAGTATTTTTTTTCTTCCAGAAATACTTAAATAAAACAAATGGCAGCTTAACATTCAAGAGTAGCTATGGGATGCTATTCCCTTTGCAGCTTCTACCTAGGTTCATATGTGCCATTGCCCTTGGCATAATCAAATGACCTTTTCTTTTGTGGCAGACTTAGCAACCGAAGGCAGGAAAGCACTCTGGTGTTGCCTAGGCAAACCATGCAGGATTTGCATTGAATCAGTCAATCTCCCTCCACCATCTCCCCAATTATTTTGAAGTATTTTCCAAATATTAGCAATGAAAAGAAAAATTACGCTAGGCATACTTTATCCTGATTATTCCTGTCTTTTGGTTTAGACAACTGCAGTGATAATCAATCTGTTTATGTGTTTAGAACAATTTAAGCACAGGGGGAACATCATGGTGCCAAGCTTGACAAATTGCATGGGATCTCATTTGCATTGATTGTTACGTGAATCTTAAATGGTCCTATAAGAAAATTTATCTAGAATGACCATTTGTGGCCAGACATATTGTATGCTCTTGTCTCCTCTATATCACACAAAAACTCAATTACAAACTGGTTGTTCTCTGTTTTCTTTTTTCTATCTACCATCTGCTGTCAGCCCAAATTGCTGAATTTAATGCTGGGTTGCCTTAATTTAGTGCAAAGCATACTTCTGGTCATAAGATGGGAGGGGGGAATTGTAAATAAATCCCCTTTATGCATTATTCTAAACAGAAATAAACACTACAATCTAACCTGATCCATGGAAAACAAACCATAATTGGTGATTTACAGTTCTGTGAATGGAAGTGGTGCTCATTTGTACCTAAAGCATCCCAATCTTTCTCTCCCTACCTCCTCCATAAAAGTGTGTGTGTTAAAGTAACAGATATACCAGTAATAATGACCACTAAAGCAGGATTCTGGAAGTTGATTCCACTTTGATACAGTGATGCAGAAACATCTGTTCTGGGAAATTTTTTAAATTGAGATAATTAGGATTTTTTTCCTACTAACTTTGTATAGAAGTGCATGTGTGCATATATGAGAGTTACTCAATGCAGAATTATCTTTCTAAGCCCATAGAATGAGAACTTTAGTGTGTGTGAAGCTTTCAAGACTGCTTTACTTTGGGAAGGCAGACAAATATAATATTTTCACTCCCTTAGTGATTCTTGGAAAGCCATTATTAAAAAGCCCTTAAAGAATAGTCTGATTCCCACATTCGCACAGTAGTGGTAATGGGGAAAATCTACAGACGACACCAAGCTGGCAGGAATAGCCAACACTCCAGAAGACAGGCTTAAGATACTGGAGGATCTGGACAGACTTGAACACTGGGCGCTATCTAACAAAATGAAATTCAATGGTGAAAAAAGTAAGGTTCTAAGAAAAATCAAATGCACAGGTATAGTATAGGTGGTACCTTGCTCAATAGTAGTAACTGTGAGAGGGATCTCGGAGTCCTAGTGGACAATCACTTAAATATGAGCCAGCAGTGTGCTGCAGCTGCCAAAAAAGCCAACACAGTGTTAGGCTGCATTAACAGGGATAGAATCAAGATCACGTGAAGTATTAATACCACTTTACAATGCCTTGTTAAGGCCACACCTGGAATACTGCATCCAGTTTTGGTCACCACGATGTAAAAAAGATGTTGAGACTCTAGAAAGAATGCAGAGAAGAGCAACAAAGATGATTAGGGGACTGGAGGCTAAAACATATAAGGAACGGTTGCTGGAATTTGGTATGTCTAGTTTAATGAAGAGAAGGACTAGGAGTTACATGATAGCAGTGTTCGAAAATCTCAGGGGCTGCCCCAAAGAAGAGGGAGTCAAGCTATTCTCCAAAGCACCTGAAAGCAGGACAAGAAGCAATGGAGAGAAGCAACCGGGAACTAAGGAGAAACTTCCTGACTGTTAGAACAATTAACCAGTGGAACAACCTGTCTCCAGAAGCGGTGAATGTTCCAACACTGGAAGTTTTTAAGAAGAGACTGGACAGCCATTTGCCTGAAATGGTATAGGGTTTCTTGCCTGAGCAGGGGATTGGACTAGATGATCTCCAAGGTCCCTTCCAACTTCTTCTTCTTCTTCTTCTTCTTCTTCTTCTTCTTCTTCTTCTTCTTCTTCTTCTTCTTCTTCTTCTTCTTCTTCTTCTTCTTATTATTATTATTATTATTATTATTATTATTATTATTATTATTATTGTCATTTTGGGACAGGAAGTAGATTGTGGTTAACTTTATTCTGGAACAATATAATGGGTCATTTTTGTTGTTTTCTGCCAGATTCAGATCCTGCTTTAGACGACATGAATCACTTTGAGATTAGGGATTAAAATTCATGAGCATTTGCAGGAAGCAATCTTTTTAGAGGACAATAATTATCAAACACGTTTGATCAATTAGTGTACTCCTAAACAATTAACATACAAAGCCTTGCTTTCTGTGTATTCCCCAATGATCATGAATGTGAATGGGGGGATTGTCTGCAGAGCACAGACTGTTCTTGGCTCCTAGGTTTTCCCTTATGATTTATCTCTCAGCCTGCTCCAGGCTGATTCTGATTTAAAACCTAGAGCAAGGGAAAGCAACTTTTTCCAGGCCAAGAAGTGATTTGGCTTTATAGTGGAATGCATCGGGGGGGGGGGGATTGGCAGGGTGTATGTGCCCGGTGTTTTCAAAAAGTGAACAGGGTTGAAATAACAGCAAGAATCCTAAACTGGATTGAACATTAAATTACAATTAATTCAACTGAAATGAACGAAAAACTGCGATTTGATAAAAATACACTGTATTTATTTTTCCTTTATTTCAAAGTGCAGCTACAATTTGGTGGTTATATTTGTAGAGCTTTAGGGATCCAAGTAAGTATCTCAGATTGTGCACATTTTCTCTAGAGCTGCTGTGCCTATTGTGCAAGCCACATTGTTTTGGATTAAAGCTGACAGTTGACAAGAATAGAGCTAAAAGGTCGTGATGGTAGAATGGGGCCAACATGGATAGTTTCTCTTTCACACTTACCTAAAATCATAAGAATAAATGCCTGAGTCAGGTTCAGACATTCTTAATTGAGTTCTTCAAGTACATCTTAAAAGTTGAGAACCATATTTTCCAAATATCTTCAGCCAACAAAACTAGCAGTAACAGTCCCAAAGACTGGTCCATACTCCATCTAGTTTCTCAACCATTCATTTCACTATGTACATCCAAG
Source organism: Vipera ursinii (assembly GCF_947247035.1). NCBI lineage: Eukaryota > Metazoa > Chordata > Lepidosauria > Squamata > Viperidae > Vipera > Vipera ursinii. The sequence goes on along the minus strand of NC_139512.1, from coordinate 219,437,977 downwards.
TTGTTTCTTGAAAGCCATCAAGTGTTTTACTTTTAGCAAGGGCATTTCGACCCAGAAAACGCTATTTAGTTAAGCAGACAATAAATCTGATCAGCTGACCCAGTTTGAGTTCAAGTAGAGCTCTTGTGAGAAGAGAAAAATTCTTCTGCCATCCATCCCTTATAGATTACAGCACTGTATTAGATCACGGGGTGACGCTTGCAAGAAACTTCTTCTGCCCAGCCGGTATCATGATTAGCATCGTACTGAGCTTGCATGAATAAAACAGTGACTGTGTGCTGTGGGGTTAGGCAGAATTTTGAAGTTATCTCACTGTATTGAGCTGCACTATTCCAGTATAGAGAAAAGAAAGAGAAGATGGATTAAGAGTTCCTGCTAACTTTATCAGTTTCAACTTTGTTTCCACCTGCTTTGGATTTGTGACTTGGAAATTCATGCTTGCAATTGATATAAAACATGTACTTCTACTCCATTCTTTGACCTCTTGACTAGGATAGCAGCTACTAGTTTTGTTCTTGATTCACACTGTTATGCATACAATTTAGATATGAACCTTCCAATTGACAATTTTTGCAGCAAATACATTTACCGTATGTATACACACACACACACACACACACACACACACACACACACACACACCCTAATGTTTTAAGATTAATATTTTATTACTGATCTTGAATGAACAAATAATATGTTTTGTTATGAGAATTCATGTGTACTACAGTATTTAATCACAAAGGAATATCCTTAGGCAATACACTGGTCAGAAGTATCTCAACATTCATAACTTTTATGAATGAATGTCTCAGGATGTTACACAATAAACAGGAAATTTTGACCATCTAGGCATAATAATTACACAGGTGTCATACTCTGTGAATTAGTTTTCATTAGTTTCTGTCTGGCTCCTAAGCAATGGACTGCACATTTTCTGGACAAGACAGCCATTCCCAGTCAGAAGAAGACATTATGGATGTCCAGGAGATGTGCAAGTACATTTCCTAAAGCAGATGTATGGTGCAAATATGGGGGTTCCAGTGACTCGAATGAGAAGATGGGAATTCATTGAAAGTTTGTAAACTAATATTTTACTAAGTGTAGCTCTTAAAAAGGACTCACTGGAGAAGAGCCTAATGCTGGGGAAGATTGAGGGCAATAGAAGAAGGGGACGACAGAGAATGAGGTGGCTGGATGGAGTCACTGAAGCAGTAGGCATGAGCTTAAATGGACTCCAGAAGATGGTAGAGGACAGGAAGGCCTGGAGGAACGTTGTCCATAGGGTCGCGATGGGTCGGACACGACTTCGCAGCTAACAACAACAACAAGCTCTTAAAAAAAGACAATCCATTCCACCACACATATCACAGAATGGTAGCATATTTTGTATTTTGATTTAGTTCATAAATGTAACAAGCAATTCTTCAAAATTCTGCTTGTGAAATGCATCTGGAGCAACTTCAGCTGTTAAGATGCCATAATGTAGTATAGTTCTTCTTAAATTAGTCGTTACCCTCACTCAGCATGTGATTCTGCACCCATTCCTAGTACGCAATCGGAGGGCAACAACTGCTTCTTTCTCCCAATTTTTTGCCTATCTTTTTTGTTCAGAGGGAGAGTAAGGAAACAAATGACATTTATGAGCTGCAGGAACAGTATGTTTGGTATTATACTGCCTGCAAGGAACATAGATCATGTAAGACCATGCTGTCTCTGGTGACCTTTATGGTTTCCTTTGAAGTACTGAGCAGCTAAAAACTAGATGATAACCCAGTAGACCAAATTTTGCTGTTGGACCAGTTCTGCTAGTAGGTGGCATTATCTGATTTGCATGCAACTCTTCTTCAAGCAAAGACAAGTAGAGGAAAACTGCATCAATGTGGACCCCAAAGCAAACTGTTCCAATTGTGGTTTGGAAAATGAAGTGAAAAGAAAGCAGAAAAGATGGATGTAAGGAAGGAAGGAAGGAAGGAAGGAAGGAAGGAAGGAAGGAAGGAAGGAAGGAAGGAAGGAAAAAGTCCTTGGAAAAGGTTTGCTTGATAAGAAAAATAGGTCAGACTTCAAAAAAGTTGGCTTGGTGCAACCGCAAAACCAAAACATTGTGGTACCATAGCTGGTCTAGGATTCAGACATGAAAATCACTGAGTGACTTTGTGTCATTCCCTTTCAGTGTTAGATCCCCAATTCATAACATTGTTGTGAGAATAACATCTCACAGTTTCATGAGCTCCTTGAAATAAAGGTGGATTAAACTATGTAATAAAAATGTTTTTTTTAAAAAAATGTTTTGATGTCTACCCAAGTGGTTGTTCTTTCACTAAACTGATGTTAGAGCCTTAGAAAGATGACGAAGAAGTCAGCCTAGGAACTGCACATCCTAGTACTTTTGTGGTTAGATTTTTCTATATATATGAGTTTGTTTGTTTGAGGATAGGATTTAGCTTGCTTGCTGAGAACTGAATCTTAGTAAACACAGATTATTATGCCTGGAGCTTTCATTTCTTGTATAATCCATCAGTATTCGATTATCCTAAATTCTCATTTATTTATTTTTTAAAAAATGACCTCTGATATCAAAGAACAATATTAATATCAGCCCAATAATTCGGGTGAATTTCTGCTGATTAGATCATGTGGTGATGCTTGCTGGCCCAGCAACCCCACTGCCACATGATTGCAATCTGCGTGCCTGACAAATGGATCACACTTATGACAATTGCAGCATCCTGTGGTCATATGACGGCCATTTGCGACCTTCAGCGTTGGTTTCCCACAAGTAACTTCAATGGGGAAACCAGCAGAGAAGGTCACAAGTCACCCTGGTACCTTGCTCACCCGCTTCCGGAAACAGCCACCTCCAGCATATTTGCTCTGTGCCTCCTGAGCTACCTACACACCCTTCTCTGACCAGCAACAGCCCCCCCCCACACCTTATACCATGTATTACTTGCCTGCTGGCCTGCTTGCTAGTTGCTTGGGACTTGCTTAGTGACCCTTTATTAATCTTTGCTTAATAATGGCAATGGAAATGCTGGCTGATGCTAAGTGATGCAGTCGTGGGACATCATATTTTATGACCATATCTCTTAGTGATGGAAATTCTGGTCCCAATTACCATTATTAACCAAGGATTCCATAAGAGATTGCTTAAGGTTGCATACTTGGAAGCTGGAAACAGCTCAGTGGTTATTAAGCACATCTTTAAAAAATTTCTAAGAATTTGGAGCAGGAAAAAAAGAAAAGAAAAACACATTGCTTTGTAAACAAAAAAAGTGCTGTGGTGGGTGGTTTGTCTATTAAGGGGTAATATTAATCATATTAAATATTAGTATTTTTCATTGTCTAATTCATGATAAAGTTACTTGCAGTGGGTGTCATCTTTTAGTATTCTATCAATAATAAACTTAGAGATAAAGACTATTTGGTTCACTCGAAAAACTGTAGAAACCTAACCTAAAATAATAAACTGAGAAGAAACTCATATATCGGTATGAGGGAAAAAATGAGTATTTCTGACTCCAAATTATGGGTTGGCCATGATATCCAATCTAGAACCATTCAGGTTCCTTAGACTTACCTGCTGAGTGGAGCCTTCACTCAGCAAACTTTGTACCTTCATTAACAAAGGATTATTGGAAAGAATTTTGCAGATAACGGCAGAGGAAAGGGCTCGGGTGTAATTATGCTACTCCTGTGAATTAACTCCTAAGGCTCATGTTGGCTTCCATTATCTGAAAAGTATTCAATATTCTATATATTTCCCAGTCACTGTGTGGCATTTATAGTTCTTTTCCCTGACTTTTCACAGTGTCTGAAACAGTATGTGGAGCTTTTGATCAAGGAAGGCCTTGAAACAGCAGTTAGCTGTCCTGATGCTGCTTGCCCAAAGCGAGGTCATTTGCAAGAAAATGAAGTACGTTCCTTCTACATCTTTATCTTACATTACAGTCACACTCACTTCTAATTATAAATCATGATTTTTTTAATTATGTTCCTTTTTGTCCGATAACCTTTTGGTTACAATGTAATTATATTAAATGTGCTCTCTCTCTCCCCCCCCCCTCTCTCCTCAGATTGAGTGTATGGTTGCATCGGAAATCATGCAGAGATATAAAAAACTACAATTTGAAAGAGGTATCGTATGTGGCTACAATCTAGAATCCATAGTTCACCCCAACTGTGGAAATAATTTGGTTCCATTTTTTTTTTAAAAAAATCAGTTTCTCTTACTCTGCTTTGTTCACTGTTTTCTGGAATATCCCCATAAATAAAGGGGAGGGTTTTGAGGTGATTTTTATTTTACTTTATTTTTTATTAGATTTATATCCATAACACTCCTGCCTCCTATTTTCTCCACAATAAACACCCTGAGAGAGAGCGACTGGCCCAAAGCCATCCAGGCATCTTAAATGGCTAAGGCAGACTACAAACCACAATGTGCTGATTTTTGTATGCCTTAACCGCTTAACCACTACACCAAACTCGCCTATACTTCATGCCCTTACAAAATTTGGTTGGCTCTAATTAATTGGTTGGAATAAAAAAAATGTTAAAGTCATCCCACAGTCATGGCAAATAAGACCTACGTATATAAGGGATCATCATATTGTCTTTGGTGTTGTATTATAAAAGTTGAGATTTTAGACTAGGTTCAAGCAATATTTTCATGGCTACAAGGAGAGAAGTGTTGCAAAGAGATTTTCAATTATTCTTTCTTTCACCAATGACTCCTGGGGATAAGGTGATTAAGCAGTTTGTTTTTCCGTTGTGGGGGTGGTGTGGGAAAGGGTTTTTACTATATGTAACATTATTTTATTAATGGGAAACGAAATTCTGTGGAGTTTAGATACTTCTCCCAAGAAACTACTATGCATGGGGTGTTGTAGAACATTGTGGGGAGGAAACAGAGCAAAGAATGGCTCGTGTTTTCTTTGCTTTCCCATTGTGTTTGAAAACAAAATATTTGCATTGTTCCCTGAACATTCTGTCATAGTGAAAGCTTTAGAATGTAGCAATATCAGACACTGGACATTCCTCATTGTGTTCCACAACTTAAGATCAATTCCAATTCTTCATCCTTGACATTGGAATCTAAGCAACTGCCTGATACCACATTATGGATACCTAATCTATTACGCCAGCCTCCATATGAATTAAACATATTAATTCTGCTGTTGAAACTACAGCTTTTCCCAACTGTGCCTTATTTCCCTAACAGAAGTGCTTTTGGATCCTTGTCGGACTTGGTGCCCATCTTCTTCCTGCCAAGCAGTTTGTCAGCTTCAGGAATCAGGACCTCAGAGCCCCCAGTTGGTGCAATGCAAAGTCTGTGACATAGAGTTTTGCTCAGCATGCAAATCTAACTGGCATCCAGGACAAGGATGTCAAGAAAATGTGCCAGTCAGCTTCCTTCCAGGGGAAACAAGGTACAAAGCTATTAAGCGAAGTGCATGTGTGACTAACATATTACTAGCAGCTTTTTCACTCAGCTTTCACCAGGTTGGTTTCTGTTGTCTCAGCTGGATTGATTAGTTAAGCGGATTTTTTTTTAACCTTCGTATCAGTAGCAACCACAGCAGTGGACGTGGGGCTCAGAGTGATGGAAGCAATATCGTGATGTTGCAATGCAAACCCTCCCTTCTTCTATAGCAGGCATGTCAAACTCGCGACGTCACGTGATGTCGCGCGACATATTGGAACTTTTTCCCATTGCCGAAAATGGGATGGGCGCGGTTTCTCTGTGACGCTCCGGCCCGCGGGCCGGCAGTTTGACACCCCTGTTCTATAGGCAATGTGACATTATAAGCATGCTCCAAACCCCCCCCCCCCCCATGTTACTTCTTTTGTCATTCCAACAAAAACAATGAATGCCTGTAAATGTTGCTTTTTAGCATTATCTGATTAGACTGAATAACAAAACCAAAGGATGGTCTTGGAATCTATTTTTGAACATGATTGCATCACATATCTTCCTTTTTATGACCCTCTGTGGGGTAGAATTAAGGTGACTAGATAGAGCTGAGCATTTACTGGCCGGATGCCCTCCTTGATGTTTACACGGAGTTTGCAGTAGTTTTTTGCACCCTGATAAAGAAACATTTGCTGCTACCTAGGATTGAATTCTCAACCTTTTGAGTGGGAGGCGGGCTTCTTCACCACTGGGCCACACAGATATAATTTCAGATTGAAAGTGACACATACTGAAAGAGTATTTGTTCCATAATGTTATCAACCTGTTTCTTCCCAGCTCTGTTTATAAAATGGAAGAAGATGATGCTCCAATCAAGCGCTGCCCAAAATGCAAAGTTTATATTGAAAGGGATGAAGGCTGTGCCCAAATGATGTGTAAAAATTGTAAACATGCCTTCTGCTGGTATTGTCTGGAATCACTTGATGTAAGTTTTCATTTTATAAGATGAGAATATTACCGTTCATTAAAGCTACTGCTGTCATGGGTCCCAAATACCTACAAAAGAGAGACTTTTTAAATGCTATCGTATAGGGTATTCCAAAATTATAAAAATGAATAGACTAGCACTGATAAGTTAACAATTTAAATATTAAATTGTAGATGTAACAACTTGTTGCATATATATTCATTGGTATATGGTATGTGGTATCATTTCAGAAAGACAGCATTAGTGGAAAAGCTCACATTTGGGATTTGTGCATACTATACAGTATGGTGTATACAGTATATGACATTGTCATTAGAGAATCATCATTTTGGAGAGTAAATGGTTAAAATATGTCAAGTATCAAAGACCAATTTACAGAACCTAGTATTACATGCTAGTTGTATTGATATTCCACCCAGATTTGCAAAAGACAATCAAAGATATAATAAGAACAATGATATTGCTGATGATTGCTATGGCCATCGTGGGCATCTGCATAATTTGGAGTGACTTTTTCTCTTCACTTTACCTGTTGTGGGCTCGTGGCCAATCAGAGCAGACATGAACAGCCTGGCTGAATGTTTGCCAAGATTCAGCATCCAGAGCCTCCAAAAAGTCTTTTTTCTACTCTTTTTCTAGGATGATTTTCTCCTTATACATTATGACAAAGGACCTTGCCGAAACAAGTTAGGTCATTCTAGGGCATCAGTTATTTGGCACAGAACACAGGTAGGTGCTTCTCTCTCTTTACTATGCAGAGTTTAAGTGAATTCAAAGAGTTATGGTTCAGAAAACTATGTGAAATTATGAAATAATTTCATATTTATGGAATAATTGCTCATAAAAAAATGTGTCAAAGAAAATAGGATTTTTTTTAAAAAAAACTACTTTTGTACAGTCACTATACTTTTGTATAGTCAGTTTTGTTGTTGATAAATTTTGATGCAAGGTGCAAAGAATCACAAGAGCCATTTGTGTAGTGGTTAAGGCACCAGGCTAAAAACTAGGAGAGTATGAGGTCCAGTTCTGCCTTAGGCACACAGCCAGCTGGGTAACCTTGGGCCAGTCACTCCCTCTCAGCCCTAGGAAAGAGGCAATGGCAAAACCACTTGTAAAAAACCTTGCAGAGTTTAGTCCAGGTAGTCGCTATGAAACAACACTGACTCTTAAGGCACAAAGAATCATAGAGGGCAATCCTAACTTGAAGCAGAGAGGATGGGAAGAGACTATCTTCACCCAACAATACTTGTGAAGATTACCCAGGACAGAAAGAGTTGAGGAATATTTTCCCTGGGCTTCTCCTGGAGGAGCTTTGTTCTTTCTCCTAATAAGGACTTTCTAGAGGAGCACTTCTAACTCCATGGGTGTTCTGTACCAGCCTGCTACCGGCCCTGCAGAAAAGGCAGGGACAACCCCTTTACAAACGGCAAGAGGCTGGAATTAAGCCTGCCAAATTTATTAACATAAAGCAGAGCAAAACAAAACACCAACCATGAAACAGGAGCTATGAAACAGGAACTAATCAAGCGGTTGCCTTCAGCAAACCAGCCCTCCCACGCTTTCCCCTTTTATACAGTTCAGGGCGTGGCTTCTCTCTGCCTCCTTCCGAGGTGCCCCATTGCCTTCCTCTGTTTACTCTTGATTGACTGCCTCCTGCGTTGGGCGTCCTTGAACAGGGCCAGCTGTGGGTCATCTTCATCCTCGCTGTCAGGCTCACACAGCTGGGTCTCCGTCATGACCAGGTGGGAGGGGCCTGACTGAGGGCTCTCATCAGCAAGATCTTCAACCCCCTCAGCAAGCTCTTCAACACCCCCCTCCTCCTCTGAGTCGTCCGACCCAACTGCCGAACCCACAGGCTGACCCTGAATCACAACAATGGGATTCAAATCTTGGCTTCTTTCAAGCATAATCCATGTTGGAACTGTCTTAAGAGATGATTCCCTTCCACCTACCTGAATCTTGATGCTCCTCTTCCAAACAGAGTTACAGTAGCTGGAAGCTTCAAGGGGATATTTTAACATTTCTCAACATCTTCCCCCATGGTTAGGAAGGGAGGACAGGTGGTTAGGATTGTGCTCTGGTTCCTTTTGGAAAGTTAAATATTCCTGGAAGCATTGCAACAATCTAAGGCAGGGGTCTTCAAACTTGCCCCTTTTATGACTTGTGGACTTCAATTCCCAGAATTCCTGAGCCAGTGTGCCTGGCTGAGGAATTCTGGGACTTGAAGTCCACAAGTCATAAAAGGGCCAAATTTGAAGAGCCCTGACTTATAGCATTACAAGTATTTTTCATCTTATAACCATTCACTTAATAACCATTCAAATTTATAATGGTGCTGCAAAATGTGACTTACAACCAGTCCTCACACTTACGACCATCACAACATCTAAGCGAAAGGAAGGGCTGTTAGATTATAATATAATACAATGTGTATAGTAACAGTAACAGTAACAGTAACATAGTATAGTATAGTATAGTATTGTATTGTATAGTATAGTATAGTATAGTATAGTATAGTATAGTATAGTATAGTATAGTATAGTATAGTATAGTATAGTATAGTATGTAGCATAGCATAGCATAGCATAGCATAGCATAGCATAGCATAGCATAGCATAGCATAGCATAGCATAGCCAGCTGTTAAGGGGGAAGCCATAATATTTTTCCTTAAGTGAAACACAGTCATAAATTCACCACTCTGCAAAATGATTTTTTTTAAAAATTAAAATAATGTGGATTTTTGCAACCACATAGGACTTCCAAGTATGCAGTTACATAACACACTTTAAATCTCCCAATGTGAATGTTGTTCAACACTGCCACCTGGTGACAAAGATAATGATTTTCACTCCCTGATGAAAAATAATATTATCAAGTAGTTAACACAGATTCAATTTTTCCTTAAGAAAGAAAAAAAACCACAAAATAGGCTTTAAAATGAATAATATGACTATATTGTTCTAACAGCTATCAGGGATCTGTTTGAATATTATCTTTGTCTACTGTGCTAACCTTTAAGTTGTCCCTTATAAAATCAGGAGATTTTTACTTTTCATTCTTTTGCTTAAGAAGCTCTTGTTGAGCTCAGCAGAAGGTTTGAGTCCTGTATTAAGTCAGAGATTCATATCCAATAATATCTTGCCAAATTCAAAATATCCTGTGATGCTTTAGTGCAACCTCATAGAATTGACATAAGCTAAAATACTCCAGAGCTGAGGGATGACCTTCACACAGATCCCTGCCGCTCCTTCTTATTTCTACTGCCTTTACTCTTCCTAATGGCAGATTTGCCCTGCAATGCTTTAGTCCTTCTGGCAGATTTTAAATTTGTGTTGTTGCCCACATTTTAATGTGTCTAGGTTTCTCAGTAAAAAGTCAAGGCTGAGTAGTAAAGACAATTTTCTGCAATGCGACATTGTACAATACACTAGAATGCAACTCCCAGACTTCTCATCTAGCATGGCCAAGTGGAACACTTTAAGTTAGGAATTTAGAAATTGAAATTCAACAGATTTGGGGATTGACATAAACTAGCAAGACTGGATCCAGTGATGGATGGATGAGATCCAGCTTTAAGGCCTTACTTAGTCATAGTAAGCTAGTCATAGCTAGCTCCTAGAACAGCTGTTCTAGGATCATAGAATCATAGGGCTGAAAGGGATCTTGGAGGTCTTCTAGTCCAACCCACTGCCCAAGGCAGGAGTCTTTATTCCATCCTGATCAAAATGAAAGATCATCCCAGCTGTACAGCTTGAGTTACTAGAAGAAAAGTGGGATATCCATGCTAAAATAAATAGACTTAAGCATCTGCATTGCATTTGCAAGGGATCTCTTCCACTAGCCTGAGTTAAAGGAATATTTTTATGTATCAGTTTCAGTTGGAGCTATTACATCTGGTTTCACTCTTGCAATCAAGGCCAAGAAACACTTTAAACATTTTCAGTATATTGAAAGTTGGGATAACTGGGATTCATTTTAATGCCAAGCCCCTAATTCTGTGGGATGCAGAGTTAGGTTAGGTTAAATCAGGCTGGTTCCAAACAGAGTTCCATTCTCTACCCCTCCTGGGATCTCAGCCTTTGCACTTTGTGTCTTGTTAGATCAGATGGTGATCCCAAACATGTCTCCATCCTGAGACTTGAGGAAGCCAACCCATCCCTAGTCTTAGTGCTGCAATCGCTGCAAACTTCTCCCTCAGTAGAAGGAGCATTTATTGGCTGCAGAATTGTAAGTGTTGTTTGATGCAGTCTCCACCTTTTGCATTGATGGAGAAGCATGTGCCACCTGCCCATTGTGGGTCATCTGGAACAGCAGAACTCTCCAAAGCTCTTAGGACTAAAGGGCCAGTTGGGTTGTCAGTGTGGATTCGCAGATGGCTTTTCACTCATCCACAAGAACTCCGGGAATTTGGGAGAGCCCTGGAAATAAGCATAACTAGTGGAAACAACTTCTGTTTGAAAAAGGAATAATTCTTCAATGTTTCTCTCGTGTGAAGGAATCTCAAAACATTTATCAGTCTTCCTTCTTGCATTTGGTCTTCTACTGAGGGTGTGTCTGAATCTCAGAATTGTTTAATCTCCCCCAAAAGTTTCCTTCCCTACATATGATTAGTCTTTCTCCTTCAGTGACAGAGGGAGATATGAGAGCAGCCTCCAGTTGGAAGCCAGCTTTTCCAATTAGCTCTTATTCTTACGTGGTTCTCATCCAGAAGATGGAAACCCTGTAGGCCCAACAGTTAATAGGGCCCTATCAATTCTCATCCTGTTAACCAGAATGAAAGAACATTTTTCATGTGTGTTTCTTTTTTCTTTTCCTCATGCAGGTTGTGGGGATTTTTGCAGGATTTGGCCTGCTGTTGCTAGTGGCATCTCCCTTTCTTCTCCTCGCTACTCCGTTTGTCCTCTGCTGCAAATGCAAGTGTAGTAAAGGCGATGATGACCCTCTGCCTACTTAGAGAGAGTGAAGAAGGGATGTACTCACCATCGCTGTCCATTTCCTACCCCCCCACACACACACAACTTTGCACTTAATCTTGTTAGTGTCTTGCCTTATTCCACTTTGAGTGGGAGGTGAGGCACCAGAATTCCAGGAACTACTGGTACCAGAATTCCCTATTCACCAGTCAGATGATGGGTAACTGTTTAAGGACTGGCAGAAAACAAGCTGAACGTTGGAACTGTGGGCATCAATGATCTGACTCATTCCTTCTTCTCTGGGGGACAACATTACCAGACCTGAAACTGAGTTACACTACCCAGATGAAAATCTTCATATATCTATTCACATGGAACTGAGAGAGGTTCTTACCCTTGGCAAAGGTGTTTTTTGCAAACCCATTACCAATTATAATATGTTCGTTTTAGATGTGACTTCATAATCTGTTTATTAAAATCAATTTCTTAATATTTGCAGTTGAAAAATGTCTTAAGTATTCTTGTCTCACCTCCACCGCCCATCTTCCTCACACAAAGTAATGGCATCCAGACAGATGCCCCGGGCCTAAGATTTTCAAAACTAAAAGGTGCCATTTCTGCCTGCTAATATTTGAAAATCTATGTAAGCTAAATATATGGAGACAGTATGTCTGCATTTTGGGTTTTTTTTTCCTTTAAATTTATTTGGGGGTTGGGAGGGAGGATATCAACGTTTTGTGGTTGAGATATATGGCCCAGAACTGTTATATAATCAAGACTCTTTTAAACATCAAGATGATACTAAAACCTTAACAGATCTCAGTTTAGGGGACTTCAGATTTAACAGGCAAAATCTGTTAGAACAGGAATATGTCATGCGGGGAGTTGGCACCATGCCAGTTGAGAAACAGCAGGGGAGAGGAGAAAGGGAAGGGGCTGGGATGACTGGGGACAGGCTGGCCAATAGGATATGCTACTTTGGGAGATGCCAAATAGAGGAAGGTAGGGATATGCACCATGCCCTGATTGCCAGCCGCGTCCAACTGTGCCTTTTGTTTCCTACCTAGATTTGTTTCTACCTATTGTTCATTACCTATTTGCTACATGTAAATAGAGCTGCCTCTAATCTGGTATCCTTTTACATACCGAGGAAAAAAATATTTTGTAGAAGCCAAGCATGTGGACAAATATTCTAAATTTGGGGAAGGCCTGAGGCTCATGATTTTTCTTTTGTCAGTAGGTGCTAACCTGAGGACATAAGAATCACCAGAATTTCCCACATTGGAGTTGGAGAGGTATATGGAAAGTGTAGATGTTCCCCCATCTTTTATAATGTCCAGCAGAAACTGATGATCAGCCAGAGAGAAGGACACCTTATGTCCCTTCAGCTCAATTCACTAAGCTGTGCCTGGATGTAGAAGGATAATATAGATGTTATAGGTAAAAGTAAAGGTTCCCCCGCACATGCGTGCTAGTCGTTTCCAACTCTAGGGGCCGGTGCTCATCTCCGTTTCAAAGCCAAAGAGCCAACGCTTGTCCGAGGACGTCTCCGTGGTTATGTGGCTGGCATGACTAGACGCCAAAGGCGCACGGAGCGCTGTTACCTTCCCACCGTAGTGGACCCTATTTTTCTACTTGCATTTTTACGTGCTTTCGAACTGCTAGGTTGGCAGAAGCTGGGACGAGTAACAGGCGCTCAACTCTGTTACGTGGCACTTGGGATTCGACCCGCCAAACTGCCGACCTTCTGATCGACAAGCTCAGCGTCCTAACCCACTGAGCCACCACTTCCCATCTAAATTAAATTAAATTAAACTAAATTAAATTAGATGTTATAGTCCCATCTAAATTCAAAAAGGCTCTCTTTTCCCCCTTCCATTTTGCTTCAATTATTTAAAAAGCCTGCAGTGATAATACATACTCTAAAAGCTGTTCAAAAAGTGTATTTAATTCACTTTTAAAAACACTTCTATTTTATAACGTACGGTTTTGTTTTTAAATATCCCCTTTTCCATCTTATATTTTGACTAATATTCTCTTCATATTCTGAAGGACCATAAAATGGACATCTGGCTGCAGTTGATAACTCACCATTGTTTTGAGTGAAAACTAAAATGTAGATACTAAATTAGGAGAAAGTATTCGCTCATAATGTTCTATAACCAAATGAAACCTGGAAATGAGAAAATTTTTCATGCATATGTAAGCCAATTGAAAGAGAAAATATTTTGTGGCATAATAAGGACATAACCATTGGGCTGAGGGTTTGTACTTGTTATCTAATGCAAATCTGATCACACCTGTTCTCCCATATTAGAACATTAATCCATTGGTTGCATTGCTTTAATCTTTTTTTTTTCTAGTAACAAAAATGAAATCACTTCTAGTTTTCCCATTTATCAATTTTTAGATGGTTAGCAGAGCAAGAGGGAGTGATATTTGTCTCTGACAACAATGGTTTTAAAAAAGAACCCAGCCATAATTAGCATCCAAGATATAGCAATCCTTTCAAAATAGTAGTAGGAATTGAAGAGATGAAATATTCTCATTGTGATCCTAACTGGAATCTTTGCACCTCACCCACGTTCTTGACATTCAGCATAATTTGAAAAGAGGTTTTTTTTAGGCAATCCATTCCTTCCTGCAGTGAGGCCAACATGATGAAATGTGTGTCAGGACATCACAGCACAAGCCCATGAAGCAGAATTTGTGTTGCAGTGTTGCAACTTAACTTTTCACCCCTTGTCCCTGCTCAGCCTGATGTCTATGTAAAGAAAGAAAAAGGCATTCGAAGTTGCTTCTCTTCAAATCATTGTGCAGGAATGCCAGGGTCCTCCAAAGGTGAAGCGGGAGCAAAATTGAGAGCCATTGTAAATTTGTGCATATGCTAAATACCATGCAAGCTAGTTTTACAAAGGGTTTTGTCCTAGGAAAACAGACTGTAACAGAAATAGTGGCATTAAGGGTTTTTTGACAATCATGCTTGCTACTGCACTTCTGCAAATGTCAGAACTCCTCTTTTGTGTCTAAAGCCCCCTGCTGGTTCCTGCTTTGTTAGACATGTAATCCTGTCTTATTGGAGTCCAAACATATTAGATCCAGGTGTGTGCCGTACAATTGAATCATCCCTGCTCATCGAGCCATAGGTTGTTTTTTTTTAACTTTGTATAAAGAAGCATGAAAGAGTCCTGCATATCGATAAACGATGTTGACTACAGTAAAAGAAATTCATTTTGTTCCTGTATTTGAAATGTAACTACATTTTGTGCCACTAAACACTGTGATGTATAAAAGAGCTGTTGAATGCCTTTGAATGTTGTTTTGTACTTTGGAATCATATCAAAGAGTTTTATTTGTAATTTCAATAGATATTTTAAATGATTCTCTCTTCTGTCTGTCTGGGTTCCCCCCCCCCCCACCCCTGCCCTTGTCTTCTTAATCTACTCTGGAGCCATTCCTAAGTGCAACCAGAGTTACCACTACTTTCCCTGGTCAAGTGGTGACGTCACTTCATATTCTTAAGGGATAATGATGTCATTGGTATTGGGCAATGTTTCCTGTTTACAGAAGCCCCCAAAGCTATTATACAGTGATTCCACTCTCACTTTCCACCACCTTCTTTAGCTTTTCAGCACCTTGTCTTGCCCAAAAGGATATGATTCAGCTGGCATAAGGCCACCAGCTGCTTTCTGAGATGGGGAGAAATAATCACTCTGTGACTTTTCCCCTTTCTGGATTATGAAAAGTTTTTTGGGGGGGTTTGTTTTGTTTTTAGACCAGACTCCCATTCTGTTGCAAGGAAAAGCTCATAAACTAGAAAGCTATGAATTTATTACATTGTAGCTTGACCTATGACAAACTGCACTTTGTCTGCTTGCTTCCAGGAAAATATCAAGAATGCCCTGGATTTAGCAATAAAGGTTGAGTCCAATATCTTTAGTCCTTACTGTTGTTTCTTGCCCCATAGGGAGCAAGAGTGATGGTTCCCCTGGCCAGCCCAGCATATTGCCTTTTTCAAAAATTGAAATGAGCTTCTCTGCGTAGTCCTCGGTCTTCAAGTAGGTTTTTTTTTCCTAAGGAGATGAGCTGTATGACATCAGCTTACATGTGCTGGAATTCCATGTACAGTTGCAAGAAAAAGTATGTGAACCCTTTGGGATTACGTGGTTTTTTGCATGAATTGGCCATAAAATGCGCTCTAAACATCATGTAAGTCACAACAATAGAAAAACGCAGTCTGCTTAAAATAATACTACACAAACATTAGCTGTTGTCATGTTTTAATTGAACATAAGATGGAAACATTCACAGTGCAGGGTGGAAAAAGTATGTGAACCTTTGGACTTAATAACTGGTTGACCCTCCTTTGGCAGCAATAACCTCAACCAAACGTTTCCTGTAGTTGCAGATCAGACCTGCACAATGATCTTCACAAAACTGTTTCAGTGTAGCAATATTCTTCGGATGTCTGGTGTGAATCGCTCTCTTAAGGTCATGCCACAGCATGCCACGTTTGAAGTTTGCAAAAGAGCACCTGGATGTTCCACAGCACTATTGGCAAAATATACTGTGGACAGATGAAACCAAAATTGAGTTGTTTGGGAAAAACACACAACACTATGTGTGGAGAAAAAAAGGCACAGCACACCAACATCAAAACCTCATCCCCACTGTAAAACATGGTGGAGGGAGCATCATGGTTTGGGGCTGCTTTGCTGCCTCAGGGCCTGGACGGATTGTTGTCATTGATGGGAAAATGAATTCCAGAGTTTATCAGGACATTTTGCAGGAAAACGTACGACCATCTGTCTGCCAACTGAAGCTCTGCAGAGGATGGGTGATGCAACAGGACAATGACCCAAAGCATACAAGTAATTCAACAAAACAATGGCTTCAACAGAACAGAATATGCCTTCTGGAGTGGCCCAGTCAGAGTCCTGACCTCAACCTGATTGAAATGCTGTGGCATGACCTTAAGAGAGCGATTCACACCAGACGTCTGAAGAATATTGCTACAGGTCTGATCTGCAACTAGAGGAAACATTTGGTTGAGGTTATTGCTGCCAAAGGAGGGTCAACCAGTTATTAAGTCCAAAGGTTCACATACTTTTTCCACCCTGCACTGTGAATGTTTCCATCTTATGTTCAATTCAAACATGACAACAGCTAATGTTTGTGTAGTATTATTTTAAGCAGACTGTGTTTTTCTATTGTTGTGACTTACATGACATTTAGAGTGCATTTTATGGCCAATTCATGCAAAACTCCACGTAATCCCAAAGGGTTCACATACTTTTTCTTGCAACTGTATGTACTTGTTTGGATATACAGGGAAGACATTCATAATGGAGATGAAATAACCACCAGACCTGTCCCGATCTTTTGTTACCCCAGCTAAAGGCACAAGGGAGCGTCTTAATTAATATGCACATTTATGTAGCATTTCCTCTAACAATTCAGGGCAATAACTTTTAGTGGAGGACAGAAGAACTGCTTCACAGACACTGAGCATATCTGGAGATTGGCAGTGACCATATTTCTACTGTCAGTTGTAAAATGACAATTATTAAAAGGAGTGAAAGAGGATAATTTAATTTCTTTGCCTGCAGTGCTCTCTAATAAAAGGAAAGAATGTTGGCCAGTATGATCTCGAGTGTTTTGTTGCATGTTTCAGTTTTGAATGATTAAATTAGTAAAGGCTAATCATAAAAAAGACAAGTCAATACTGACCAAGTTGCCAGTCCCAATTATGATCACTAAACAAGGACTATCTCTGTTAGCTGAAATTTTTTCAGGGAGGATATTCACGGGCCTGTCCTACAGATCTTGGCAGCCAGGCAGGTAAGTAGCAAAGGGGGCAGTCAGTTCTTAGATAACCAAGACAGCCGGGTTGGCCTAGTGGTTAAGGCACCAGGCTAGAAGCCAGGAGGATACGAGTTCTAGTTCAGCCTTAGGTAGGAAAGTGGCTGGTTGACCCTGGGCCAGACACTCTCAGGCCAACTCACCTCACAGGTTTGTTGTGGGGAAAATAGGAGGAGGAAGGTGTGTTGAATATGTTTGCTGCCTTGAGTTATTTATAAAAATAATAAAGATGAGATTTAAAAACCTTTGTTTTAAGTGCATGGTTATAAGCATGTCTTAATAGAAAGAGTGGGAGTAGTATGCTCTCTTACTTTGACAGGTTCATTTGCCTGACAATAAGTGAACAAATAAGATAATTTCTTTCCCTAGCTCAACAGGGGACGTTTATAAATTCCCCTTGAGGTTGGCATGTTTTATCTCTTGCCTATAACGGTGTTTCTTCACAGGCCTATACATGGTCACCAGGAGCTTCTCTGTCAAACTTGGTTCTTTTGCTGTGGCTTGTTAGGTTAACCTTAATTCACCACAGGTTTGGACTGGGTGGCCTTGGGGACTGTATGTTTTTATGAGTGGCTTACCTAGCTTGATAGTTGCAAGGGAAATGGCAACCTGTTGGAGGTGACACACAGACTGTGCACAGTGAGGAGATAAATCAACATTCTCATGGTTGTCTGCTTCATAACACCCCAGATGGACATCCAGAGCTTTCATAGGGCTCACTCAAGTCTTGAGAACTGTGATTTATGTAATTAAAAGAATAAAATAGCTCACAGAATTGTAGAGGTAGTAGGGATTCTTTGAACACTTGATTTCCAAGTTCCCAGCAAGATGGCTACCTAGCCTCCACTTGAATACAGGTAATCATCGACTTAGGAGCGGTTGCTTAGCAATTGTTCAGAGTTATGACCTACCTGAAAAAGGGGATGCAGGACCTGAATCCAAAGTTCAGATGGCCTGTGGTCATGTGACTGCAATTTGGGTGTTTGGTAACAGCTGTATTTGCATCCATTTGCAGTGTCCCATAAGTATGTGACTGCATTTTACTACAGCTTTGCCGGAAAAACGGCACTTCCAATTTTGGGCAAAACTATACACCAATTGGCTCACTTAATAACTGTGGCAGTCACTTAATGACTGCAACATTTTCACCACACCGGTGGGAAGGTAACAGCGTTCCGTGCGCCTTTGGCGTCTAGTCATGCCGGCCACATGACCACGGAGACGTCCTCGGACAATCGCTGGCTCTTCGGCTTTGAAACGGAGATGAGCACCGGCCCCTAGAGTTGGAAACGACTAGCACGCATGTGCGGGGGAACCTTTACCTTTACCTTTATACACCAATTGGCTCACTTAATAACTGTGGCAGTCACTTAATGACTGCAACATTTTCACTTACAACTAAGTGGTTTGCATAACAATCATTGTAAAGACATGAAACAATCAGGTTGGCCATGTGACCAACCCATTTTATGACTTTACTGCTTTTGGCTGTAATGGGCAGGCTCTGTTATGGTAGTATCTTGAAGACTCCCTATACATCCAAGCAAGGGGAGTCCATTGCCTTGTCAGTCCGTTTCCTTTGTTGAATTGTTCTTAGCTTTTGCTTGCATTCCATTGGGATTTCTCTTCTGTAACTTAAACTGTTCATTCTGAGTTCTGCACTCTGGAATGAGAGAGAGGAAAGCTTGATCTTATACACTTTCAGATTTGAATATGGAAATCATATTCCTTTCCACTTTAGTTTTTTTTTTTTGTGAGCCTCCTTCAACTTTTCTTAAGTCCTCGTCCCCTGATAATCTCCGTTGCTGAATCTGTTTTCATTTTCTCCAAATTAGTTTTACAGTGTATGGCTAGAAATAGACGGAGTACTCAAAACAAGATCAGACCAAAGCAGGAACAGAAGTCACGTTTCTGTTGACGCAGCCAAACATTTCATTTCCCTGTTTTGCATTTACTTTTGGCTCAGGCATTTGTCAGTTTTCAGTCAACTATTATTCCAAGCTCTTAAAAAAAAAGTTTCAAGTTTATTTTCAAGTTTTATTTAATTTGTATACCGCCCTTCTCCCTGGTAGGGACTCAGGGCGGTTCACAGGGCATATATAAAAAAGACAATACAAAAATTAAAAAAGATTAAACCCATGCCCAGTTAAAAACAGTAATACAAATCTAAAATGACAAATTAAAACCCATAATCCCCCGTCAGGCCAGACCAGCCATTTCAAATAGGTGGGTCTTCAGGCCACGACGGAAAGTTCGGAGGTCTGATGCCGTCCGGAGCTCCACCGGCAGTTGGTTCCATAATGCCGGAGCGCCCACAGAGAAGGCCCTCCCCCTGGGGGCCACCAGTCGGCATTCCTTGACTGGCGGCACCCTGAGGAGGCCCTCTCTGTGGGAACGCACAGGGCGGAGGGGAGTTGATGCCGGCAGCAGGTGGTCCCTGAGGTATCCCGGACCCATGCCATGTAAGGACTTAAAGATCGTAACCAAAACCTTGAACCTCACCCGAAAGACAACTGGTAACCAATGCAGCTCGCGGAGCAAAGGTGTAACATGGGAGTACCGGGAAACTCCCAAGACAACTCTCGCGGCCGCATTCTGTACCAGTTGGAGCCTCCGAGTGGTCTTCAAGGGAAGCCCCATGTAGAGAGCATTACAGTAGTCAAGGCGAGAGGTCACGAGCGCATGAGTGACCGTACACAGGGCATCCCGGTTCAGATAGGGTCGCAACTGGCGCACCAGGCGAACCTGGGCGAAAGCCCCCCTAGTCACGGCCACTATATGATCTTCCAGGGTAAGCCGTGAATCTAGGAGGACTCCCAAGTTGCGAGCCCTATCCACGGGGGGTAAGAGCTCACCCCCCATAGAAAGAGATGGAACATTTTGAATGTCCCGGGATGCCGGAATGTACAGCCACTCAGTCTTGTCAGGGTTGAGCTGAAGTCTGTTCCTCCCCATCCAGACCCGAACCGCCTCCAGGCAATGGGACATCACAGAGAGGGCATCACTGGGGTGGTTTGGGGTCGAAATAAAAAGTTGGGTATCATCGGCATATTGATGATACCCAACTCCAAAACCACGAATGATCTCACCCAGCGGTTTCATATAGATGTTGAACAGGAGGGGCGAGAGGACCGATCCCTGAGGAACTCCACAAGCGAGAGTCCTAGGGGTCGACCTCTGCCCCCCTGCCAACACCGACTGCGAGCGTCCCAGGAGATAGGAGGAGAACCACTGGAAAACTGTGCCTCCCACTCCCAATCCCCTGAGACGCCGCAGCAAGATACCATGGTCGATGGTATCGAAAGCCGCCGAGAGGTCTAATAGGACTAGGACAGAGGAATATCCCCTATCCCGAGCCCTCCAGAGATCATTCACCAGAGCGACCAATGCCGTCTCCGTGCTGTGCCCGGGCCTGAAACCCGATTGGTAAGGGTCCAGATAATCCGCTTCATCCAGGACCAGAGGGAGCTGATGCGCCACCACACTCTCAACAACCTTCGCAAGAAAGCGAAGGTTGGAGACTGGACGAAAGTTGTTCAATACAGCTGGGTCCAGGGCAGGCTTCTTGAGGAGAGGTCTCACCACCGCCTCCTTCAAGACGGTGGGGAAATAACCCTCACTCAAAGAAGCAGATATAACCGCCTGGAGCCAGCCTCGTGTCCTCTCCCTAGCTGCATAAACCAGCCAGGAAGGGCACGGATCCAATAAACATGTGGTGGAACTCAGCTTCCCCATAATCCTGTCCACTTCATCAGGGGTCACAGAATCAAACTCCTCCCAGATAACATTGACAGGACCGCCCGTGTCCTGATTACTACACTGGGTATCTTCCCTGCAATACCAGTGCAGGGTTGTTGTTTTTTTTTTTTTGCATTTTCTTTATGAAATCTACAACTTGTGTTACAGTATCATTTATATAAGGAGAGTTTACAATCATTAACATTATCAAATTAGAAAATGTTAAGCATAAAATGCAATTAAAATTAAGGCAAAAATAAATCAAAAAATCAAATCGGTTCCGCTAACAATGAAAAGTATAATGAAAAAAAAAATGGGTTTCTGCCATTTCTCAAAATCCCAGAAGAGGAACCAAATGTGCTTAGCTATCCTAGTCTGGGAGTGACTGAGGCGATGGATGGTCTTCTTCTCCATACAGATAGTCTTTGTTAGTGACTGCCTCATTTAGCAACTGTTTGCAGTAATGAGGGTATGAAAAAGTAAACTTTGTAACCAGTCCTCACATTCATGACCTTTTTAAAGCTCTGTAAAGTGAAGGAACCCTGAAGTCAGATCATAAGCACACTCACAGTTTCACTTAGTGACTGCTTTGCTTAGTGACCAAGTTTATGGTCCCAATTGTGGTGGCTAAATGAGGACTACCGGTATTAGGTAGCTGAGATTTTGAGAGGGAGAGTATTCAAAGTTTCCTGCCCTACAGATTTTGGTAACCAGGCAGGTAACATAGCAGAAGAGGTAGTCCCTTCAGTAATGGTCCTCTGTTGAGCATCATATCCCTGTACTTTGGATTGATCAACAGCCTGGCCATTGCAGTTTGCACAACAGCCAATTCTGATCCCTTTTAAAACCTGTCTTCACATACCGTGCAGGGCCCCTTGTCAAGACAAAATGTAACCAAGTGGGGATGCCCGTAGGGAAGTCCAACCAGTTCAGGAAAAGATCCCTGTTGGCTTTGCAAACACAACCTTCATCAAATCCAGGGGAAAACTGGGTGTGTAAAAGCACCCCCAAACTGCAAACCTGTTCTTTATAGAAAAGTGCAACTCCATCCCAGACAGGCCTCACTTCCCCCACCCCACCCCTTCCTCCCCAAGTTCAGCTGCTCTTTACAACATCATCTCCTCCTAGTCTGGATTTAATTTCACCTATTCTCCCTCATCTCATTACTCATTACTGAGTTGAAGGAAGCTAAAAAATAAATGGTTTTAATGTCTGCTGAGAAGATGTGGCCATGCTTGCATCAACAAGAGAGGAAAGCCAAGTTTGGAATAGTGGAAATTCTCCATTATTTCAACATGACAGGAGGTGGGTCATATAAATATTCTGAATGGGAATTGTTATGCTAACATTTCCAACCAAAGGCCTTTATGTATGTATCTAATTCTTCAATAAATTTTAGTTATTTATAATTTATTTTGTAACCTGAGTGGCTAGGATCCCAACTGAATTCTTCTTTAATTATGCTATATATCCTATTTCTTTTACACGCTACTTAAAAAAACAAAGCATCCCTCATACTTCCACTTATTTTATTAAAAACCAGCAGGGTGCAGCCTTTGCACACAATATAAAAGGATATTAAATAGCTTTCCTACTGAAATATTTAACAGGCAACATACAAATGTATGCATAGTACTGGTACATTAAACAATGGATTTGTATGTAAGAGTGATCATTGATGGTGATTGGGTACAATATGGATATATCCTTTTTTTACTAGATAATAGTGTTTTATATGCTAAATAATGGTATTTTAGAACTTTTTTCCAACAGTATCTGTGCCAATCTTTTACAGAAAGCAACAAAACAAAAAATAGCGAAGTGTTTTCTGTTGTTGCTCCAGCTTAAGAAAACAAAACAAAACAAACATAAATATAAAATTTAAAAAAAACCTAAGTGAAACCAAATATCTTGGGGGAAAATGCCAGACATTATCTCTTTTGTAGTTTTCAAAGTAGGCACAGATAGCATTTAAAAAAAAATCCAGCCAGCCATTCATTAATTAAAATGTAATATAAAAACTAATTAAAATGCTATATATAAAATAAACTTGAATGGATGAATCTTTTCATTACTGCCTTTGGTAATCAAAATTAAAACAATATGCACATCCCAACTCAATTACCAGACTCTTGCTAGTTCATAATAAAAGAATAAAGAAGAAAACTAATATCAATCAATTAAATACCAAGCCATGTCATGCCACACCACATCACACCACATCACAGAACAGCTGATAGCTGCCTAGACTTCTGATGGTGCTTTGGCAGTGACCAGGATAATAACACGGAATGGCCTGGGATCTGTGGAGCTCCTATTGGTGGCCTTGGGTTGCTATAGTACATCCCTCTCCTTTGATTTCACATGACTTCCCTCCGTGGCTGTCTGATTTGGCACTGGGCAGCTGATGCAGAAAACCAGTCAGGCATTACTTAGACTGCTTAACTATACACAGAGAAAAAATGTGTATAGGGCCAGATTATTTTCAAGACTGCTTCTCCTTGAAGGTATCTAACTTTCTACTAAGTAGTAGAAGCTGGGAACTCCCAAGATCCTTTACATGTTGCCATCTAGTGGGTCTAGGCCAGGGGTAGGCAACCTTGGCTCTTTTATGACTCATGGACTTCAACTCCCAGAATTCCTGAGCCAATTCTGGGAGTTGAAGTCCATGAGTCATAAAAGAGCCAAGGTTGCCTACCCCTGATCTAGGCAATGTGCCTGCTCAATAGCAGCCTCTTTGCTTTAAGGCAGTGGTCTTCAAACTTGGCCCTTTTATGACTTGTGGACTTCAACTCCCAGAATTCCTCAGCCAACTGGCTGAGGAATTCTGGGAGTTGAAGTCCACAAGTCATAAAAGGGCCAAGTTTGAAGACCCCTGCTTTAGGGCTTTGTCCTCCTGAAATATGGCAGACCCCTGATTGTCCAAAAATCCTTGAAAACGTGGATTTTTCCTGTCAGCCTTGGGGCATGGTGAGGCTGGAACCCAGTACAATTAGTTTTACTGGAGATATGTTGCATTGGGAGGTGCCATGAGTTTCTCTCTTGGTTTTACATTTTCTTTATAATTTTTATTGAAATTATGAGTTTTGTTACCTAAGAGGGGCTCCTGCATAAGTTTTGAAACAAAAATAACAACATAAAATAAATCAAATACTCCAACTGTAATAGGATGAAATAAGATCAGATCAGATGAGCTGGAAGATGTGGTGGAATAAGAGCGACAGAGGAGTGAAAGAATGAGGAAAGGACGATGGGGAAAAAATAGAAGGGTATAGAGGCAAGGATGCAATCTCTCTGGAGCTGTTAATGCAACCAGTGGTAACACCAACGATGGAACCAGTGATGAAATTGATGATGGTACCAGTGATAGAGATGCCACCGGCAATGAAGTTAATGATTGGGTCAATGATCGAAACAGCAGTGATGAAGATAATGACAGAATTGATGACGGAGCAATGAAGGAGCAAAAGTCCAAATCCCTGTATTCTGAAAATGCAGGGAATTTGCAATACCCTGCAACCTCTGTACTCTGAATTGGGGCATGTTTCTTGGCAGTATCTGCAGCTTTTATTGGTGGGAGGGAAGGCGTGCTTAACAAGTCCTTGTTTCCCCCCTCTCCTTTATTCTGATTCCTTACACTTATGGTTCCAGAGTATATAATGGCCCCAACTGTGGTAGAAATAGTTTGTTTTTTTCTACAGGGCAAGTAACATTTTGTGCCTCCTGTAATACAGGTAGCCCTCAACTTAAAATAATTCATTTAGTGACCAATCAAAGTTACAATGGCACTGGAAAAAGTGACTTATGACTGTTTTTTTCACACTTACGGCCACTGCAGCATCCGCATGGTCAGATGATCAAATTTGAGACATTGGCAACTGACTCATATTTGTGACGGTTGCAGTATCCCGGGGTCACGTGATCACTTTTTGCGACCTTCTGACAAGCAAAGTCAATGAGGAAGCCAGATCCACTTAACAACTGTGTTGCTTACTTAACGACTGCAGTGATTCACTTAACAACTATGGCAAGGAAGGTCGTAAAATGGGGCAAAACCCATTCACAAATGCCTCACTTGGACACAGAAAGGTTGGGCTCAATTGTGGTCGTAAATTGAGGACTACCTGTTCTCTGTTGTCTGATTTTACACCTCAACTTCTCACCTCAGGGGTGCTCGGCACCTGCAGGACTAACTCTCTGAATCCAGGCACGAGGTGGATCCCTTTGCTCTTTGGGGAGAGCATGACAAAGAAGAATGGGAAGAGAAAGAAAGGGAAAACATTCCTATCCTCAAACCTTATAGACCTAGGATTTGTCTTGTGCTCCTTGGTGGAGCAGTGGGCTAATGCCTCCTTAAGTAACACCAGGTGCCTGCAATTAGTGCAGGTTCGAGTCCCACCAGGCTCAAGGTTGACTCAGCCTTCCATCCTTCCGAGGTAGGTAAAATGAGGACCCAGATTGTTGGTGGCAATTAAGCTGGCTTTGTAATAATGCCACTTGGGGGGGGGAAAGCCCTAATAAGCAGGCATATACATCGAATGAAGGCTATTGCTAAGCACATTGGTTTGTGCTTTAGATTGTAAGCCGCCCTGAGTCTTCGGAGAAGGGTGGGATATAAATGGGATTAAAATAAATAAATAAAAAAAATTAATAAAAACCAGTCTTCCCATGTTAAACCAAGAGAAGTGTTTGCAAAGCCTGTTCCTCTGTGTCGTTTTCCATTTTCTCCACTTCTTTTCCTTCAACATTTTCCCAGAGGGATGGCTGCATTATTCTCCCATAGCAAAACTAATGAAGATCTTTCTGCCCCTCCCAGCTCGGGATGAAATCCAAATGTGCAAAACGTACAACACACATTTTTTGGATTTCTGAAGCTGATATGATGATAGTTGATATACTGTACATCTATCTCCTGCCTAATCCTATCTGTGGGTTTGTGCCAATATCTCAACCTGGTGATATAAAGGAAAACCATATGGCTGTAATCTTGTACATGAAGAGGAGCGCCTTCAGCCCTTTGTTCTCTGAGTTCTGGCTACTCTTGAATAGTTTTGGAGCAATTAATCACGTTAAATGTAAAATCATAGATTCAATTTGAGCACCAAGATGAGGACTTTGATGATAGCCTTGTACTTCAGGTTGTGCTGATAATCATTCTTTCTGTCTGGTGTCTCTCTAAGAATTATCACCAGCGCTTATCTCTTCCTGTACATTTCCACAGGCTGAGCTGGCATTTTATTAGTGTATGGGGAGTGGAAGATCACACTGTCAGCATTAACATGTTTTTGGCAAGCACTCTCTCTCCTAGGTCTTTCTGGCTGTATCCTCCATTTATTCTTGTATTTCATTTTCTGCCTCTGTCTGCAATGCAAAGCATGACTTGGACAAGGTCTTTGAAAGTTAGGATAGCTAGGGAAAAACTCTGAGGGAAAAGAATGTCAATATAATTTCAAAAACTGAATGTTGAACGTAGGGCTCAGAGGTAAAGCAGGAATTTCTCACTATATAGTCAAGGGAATACAGCTCCCCACTGTTAAGTCAAGATGGCAACACCTACTTATTTCATGTCATATCATGTACAGATCCTATACTCTGAGGGCTCTTTCCCATGGCAGTGTTCAAGAGCTGTTCACCAGTTCTTGAGTTAGCAGAAGAGTATGCTAGCATACACTGGGCTGGCCTCCATTTCCCATTCTTCCAATAGAAACAAGGCCAGTATTTCCCAGCCTTGAGCTCTTAAAGATAGGTGGACTTCAACGCTCAGAACTCCCTATCATGGCTACATATCTTTTAAGTGGCCAAAGTTGGGAGACACTGAACTAGGCTGATGAAAGATGTTATCGTTACACAACCATAATGGGCCACATTAAAGAAAAGCTTCTTTTCTCCTCTCACCTGCTGTCAGGCAAGCCAGAATCAATAATGGTCCTTTACCTGGGGTTCCAGCATCCTAGAATAGCAGCTTCATCCACCCATCAAGGTGCCCAAGAGGTTGCAGGTACAGAACGGGATGATGAGTGAGGTCGGAGGGGATATTCCTGTTCAATCCAACCAGATTGTCTGCTTATCAGGCTATTTCTGAGAAGGGGTATTCTACTCTTCTGAAAGAATTTAAACCCATCTTTAAACCATAGCCCAGCTGACAAGTAACAAGAACAGAGAAGGAGTGAAGGTAAAACTGATGTATTGATAATGAGTACCCTTTGTCCTTGACTAATTCTGGCCTTGTCGTCTGCAGCACCTGGAAATAGACAGTCAATAGCCAGCTGTCATCACCAGGGCATTTAGTGCCACCAAAGCTGGAACAGAATAAGGAAACAACCACATGAAATCCTTTGTTGGCAGAAGCAGTGGAAAACTTTTCCTCAATGATGACAGGACTGGCAGCACTTAGCTGACAGAAGTCAACTCTTTCCAGGTTTAAACTGACCTTGTTAGTGATCTCTCACAGTACTATATGTTTCTTAAACACAGATTTAAAAGAGATAAGTCTAGCATTTTTCACACAAGCACTGAAGATCCTCTGCACAATCTGACAATTGCTTTAGAAAATATCAGTCAGATGTCTGTGTAGAAGTTAGATGTTTGTTTGTTACAATTGTTGTTAGCTGCAAAGTCGTGTCCGGCTTGTTACAAACCTTTGTTACAAACCACCCTCCTATTTTCCCCACAACAGCAACCTTATATATAAGGTGGGCTTAGCTGAGAGAGACTGACTGGCTCAAGGTCACCTAGCAGGCTTTCATGGCTCAGACAGGACTAGAATTCACATTCTCCTACTTTCTAGCCTGGTCCTCTCCTGCAGCACTAGCCAAAAGGTCCACAAAGGACAACCCACAGTGATCAAAGGCATGCTTCCATTCATCTAAATGGGGCTAAAAGGAGGTGGGTAGATCCCAACACCTGACTGTGTTATTGAAGCATGCTAAATTGTATCCTTCTCCAAAATTCCCATCAGAAGTGGGAAAACACTGCTTGAAAATGGGGACAACTAAGGACACTTTAAGATGGAAGTGATGAGACAAGGGTGATATCATAAAGATGCAGAAGATAAACGTTGCAAGACCATGTTCTTGCTGAAATTAGGGAGATTGTCTACATGCTATTATGGACTAGAATATTTTCCTACTAGTGGATCCCTTCTTTCAATTGTTCAGAGGAAGAGGAGGAAGAGGAGGAGGAAGAAGAGGATAGGCTTCTACTTATCCAGTTGTATCATACTTCTTATCATTCTTGTCTTCCCAACCGGGAATTCTACTGGATATGGAACTTAGCAACCTTAGGCAGACCTTGAAAGATGTTTTTTTTTTTTTGAACATTTTTCATCAGCCTAGTTCATTGTTTCCGAAACCTGGCCACATGAAGATGTGTAGACTTCAATTCCCAGAATTCCCTAGCCAGCCATGCTGGGGAATAATGCAAGTTTTGATGAGAAATCCTTCATTAATATAGACAAATATGTAAATATTAAAAGAAATTTATGGGGAGGAGAGGGAAAAACAAAGAAAAGAAGAAGACAACAATCATACAGAGTTCAAGCAAAAACAACAGTCAATTAATCTAATTATATATTACTTCTTTTAATAGAATCATGGGTATTAAAATCTGTATACAGTACATTACTTAAGAGAAAGCTTCTTAGCCTCCTGCATGAATGCTATTAGTTCTCTTCTTGGTTTTTCTAAAAAAGCAACAACACAAAACACTGTTTTTCCACATGTCTACAGGGGAGACAGTTATTTTTCCCCTTCTGATATAAGATACTTAAGTACGGTAATAAATCAGATTGATGAACCCAGTTACCTAAGGCTGTTTGTTGAATGATAACTATTTTAGCTGGTTTTTGCTTTTGTTTAAAACCAGGGAAGGCATTGTATAAAAATGATTGCTGGGATATTGGGAAAGAAAAGATGAATTCTGATTTATTCAGGTTTCCCAGCTGGGGTCAATTTAATAAATGCTCTTGGGGGCACTGTTGAGCCATATAAAATACTGGAGTTTGTCAGACATGCATATTGATATAGTAGGTAAATTTTATATAAAGCATCAGCCATTGGAAGAAATAGCATGACATATATCAGATAGAAAACAGCCTTGTCCATGATATAGACATAAAGATACAGTGATAGAAAGATAGTGATAGATAGATAGATAGATAGATAGATAGATAGATAGATAGATAGATAGATAGATAGACGGACAGACAGATAGATGTGTGTATGTGAGAGAGAGGGAGGGAGGGAGAGGGAGACAGAGGAGAGATCCTTCCTAAGATCAATCCTGTGAATGTTTCACAAAACACCTGTTCACCTGCATTGTCAGATTTAAGGCTTTTTTGGAGGGGGACGGTGGAAGAATAATTATTTCAGATCATTGTGTAGAAGGAGGAAGTCTATTTTCCTCTTGTCTTTTCAGAGAAGAAGTGTGGAGGGAGGGAGTCTTTCAAAATCACACCACGCTGTGATGCTTGAGACAATCTCCTCTGAGCACATAGAGTGCTTCTTGCTGCTGGGTGAGA
Source organism: Vipera ursinii (assembly GCF_947247035.1). Lineage (NCBI taxonomy): Eukaryota > Metazoa > Chordata > Lepidosauria > Squamata > Viperidae > Vipera > Vipera ursinii. Next base: position 219,408,547 of record NC_139512.1, on the reverse strand, counting down.
TCAAAGCCAAAATTGCCTCTTCTCTCGGTACGATTGGCAAGGGCAGGCCCTCTCTTCCAGGTGTGCTTTTGCTTCTCTTCTGCTTCTCAGGGGCGAGTGAGGATAATTATCCAACCTTACAATGCCTACTCTGGAGGGCCAGTAGCCAGGGGCAACCATGCTGAGACACATCTTACCCATTCTGAGCATGCTCCCTGCTCCACTGCCTTTATGAACCAGCTGGACCTTAGGGTTTCCTCACAAAAGAAGCAAAACAGGACCTGTTCATTGAAGTGGGAAGTTTCAGCAGAAAAGCGTGTCCAGCTGCATTTTCATTTCCACGGCACTTTTCAGGTTTTTTTGTCATACAGAAGCCAAATTAACATATTTTGGGAGGGAAAAGCAAAAGGCATCTGACATATTTGTTGGAGGAACAAACCCAAATCCATATCTATATTTATTATTTAAGCTATTTTCTTTTTTCAGTCCTACCTTTGAAATAAAACATTCGTCCAAGCTGCATTGCACCATGAAAAGAATACATAACATAACTGCAATTTACACAATAGCATTTCTCGCCAAAGGCGGGATCATAAAATACATGAAACCAGGAATATATTTAATCATGAAAAGCCTTTCTCATTTTTTTTCTAAAGATGCAAGAAGTCATATGAAACGAAAATACTTGTTTTGGTTTGGTTTTGTTATTTTTATATTTCGGCTGGGGAAAATTGCAAAAAGGAAGAACTTTTTGGTGAATTGATTTTTTTTTTCTTTCTGTATAAAACCATATTTGGAATATGAACTGTGGCATTTTCATCCTTTGAATATTAAAATAAAAATATTGCAAAATAACATTTCTTGAAACGCAAATTGGATATGTATATGCACAGATGTATATAAAAATTGATAGGGATGTTTTGCATTACAGAACAACTTAAAACTAGTAACTGAATTCTGAGTTTGTACAAGTACTATATATATCACCATTGCCTGAGTTTGTTCAATCTTCTAGGCCAGGGGCCCCCAACTCCAGGTCTGTGGACCGGTACCAGGCCAGGGCATACCAGCAACCTGTCCGCACAAACAAAAACATACAGCTGACCCCAGGTCATTTGCTTCTGAATACTGGGCTGATGTTTGACAATGTTTTCCTTGAAGTTAATTGCTGAGCTTAGTGTTAAAGTGCTTTGGAATTTCTTTTGGTGGAATTCTTGAGCTTTGTGTATGTGTGGGTTTTTTCCCCCATTGCACACCTCACTGGCAATCTTCCCTAGCTGAACTAGTTTCTGATCTAATCGAGTCCTACTTCTCGAATATTTATTTATTAATTAATTTAATTTGTATACCGCCCTTCTCCCGAAGGACTCAGGGCGGTGAGATTTGGGTGAAAAGAACTTTGGTTGAAATGTTAAATAAGGTGATATGTTACTGAAATTATTTGCACTTCTCTCAATGAAAAGCGAAGTCGGTTCTTGATATATCTTTTTTTCCTTTTCCCCCCCGTCTGCCCTTTTTTTTCTCTTTGCACGTTGTCTTTTTCTTTTTTTATATTTTTTCTTACTATTAGTCTTCATCTTTGTATTTTAAAACTTTAATAAAAATGATTATATAAAAAAGCGTTGCTTCTCAGTGTTTTCCTGGGAAATTAATTAAAGCAAAGAAGCCAAGGTGGCTCCTGAACATTAGAGAGATGATTGTACAACAAATGAGAGGGCTTTATCACACCTACACACCTGAGCCACCTTGTGTCCTAATAACTGGAAGTAACATTTCCATCCCACTCAAATAAATTTCTCTAAAACTCCCAAAACATTTCCAAAATCCCTCAGGGAAAGGAACCATGATAATTTTACACTACTTTATGTAATAAGGGAGTATAGAGCTCACATTCTAGCTCTATAATTCCATAATAATAACATTTTTTCTTTTCCATTTCTCTCTGCTTTTCACTTTATCACACACAAACACTAAGGAATGATAGCACACTTATGACTGAATGTATACTTTCTTTGCAAACTGAATTAAAATGATTTTATATTTATTGCTGTTGTCTGTCCACCTCTTTCTTTTGAACTCATTCAGGCATAAGAGGTATGACAGGTAGATTTACAACAGGGATAGCTTTTCTTTCCATAAACATCATGCAGCACATTAAAACCTACAATCTCTGTCCCTCTAAGGATCTAGAGATGGCAGTTTTCCCTTCTTCATTGCCTTATTTTTAAACCTCAATGTGTTCATTGATGTACAGGAAATCCAAGACTATGGACATCTGGCTTTGCTTCCCAGCTCTGCTACAAAGGTCCATTATGATCTTTGACAAGCACACTCTATCCTTTATATGTTTCATTTCCCCCAGAAGTTGTGGTGCCCTTTTAACAGGGATTTGTTTTAGAGCAGATGATTGCAAATCGTTATCTGTATCTATTCTCTCTCTCTCTTTCTCTCTCTCTCTCTCTCTCTCACACACACACACACACACACACACACACACATATATATAACATGACAATAAAAGAAGACACAAAGCTCATTCTTTAAAAGCATCTGTTCTCAAAGGGATCCCAATGAGAGAATTTGAAAGGGGACAAGATGAGAGATCTGTTCTTGAAAGCTTGATTTCAGAGGCAACTTTCTCATTTTAGCCTGGAATCACTTATTGTATCTATTTATACATCCTCTTCAAATCCCCATAACATCATAGCAATGGACAAATCTCTCAGATTCACTTTCTCCCACATTCAATTTCCAATTTCTTTTTTAAAAAGAAATGTGCTAATTTTATTAACTCTGGAAAAACAAAAAAGAGGAGAGATTCAGAAACAGGCAGAGCAATAAAAACAAAAAGAACTCTGTCTATGCCAATTAAATTCAATAGGCCCAAATATTGTAAACATCAAGAAGATATATATTCGTCCACAACACTATAGACATGTGCATTTTCCCTAAATAAAGAAATGTCTCATTTTTGCCTTCTGCTTTCTATATTGCTGACAAAAGATGAAAGAAAACAAAATGTATCTTGAAAAATTCTTATCGAAAATAAAATAAATGAAATGTTCATACTTCCTTTAGTTTGGTGCTATTATTTGCTATAAGGCTAATTTGAGATGGGTTATAAAGGAGATACAAAAATGAGAAGCATTTACCTCCCAACTATTTAAACTCCGTCCAAACACCTGCTCCCTTCTGCTGAAAAGTAGAACAGCATAAAAAGACCTGAGCCTATTCCCAATGACACCAAAAACATCTGCATACTCCTATATTCATTGTTTTCATATCTCGCAGTTGCACGAGATTATGGAAGACCTGTTCTATACAGGCAGTCCTCATTTTACAACAGTTCATTCAGTGACCGTTCAAAGTTACAATGGCAGTGAAAAAGTGACTTATGTCTGTTTTCCACCCTTATGACTGCTGAAGCCTCCCCATGGTCACATGATCAAAATTCAGACGCTTGTCAAATGACTCATATTTATGACAGTTGCAGTGTCTCGGGGACATGTGATCATCTTTTGTAACCTTCTGACAAGCAAAGTCAATGGGGAAGCCAGGTCTACTTAACAACCTTGTTGCTAACTTAACAACTGCAGTGATTCACCTAACAACGGTGGCAAGAAAGGTTGTAAAACTGGGCAAAACTCACTGAACAAAAGTCTCACCTAACAACAGAAATGTTGGGCTCATTTGTGGTCGTAAGCCTAGAACTGCCTGTATTTTCCAGATAATTTGCCCATGGACTTGTGCATTCCCTCAGGATCAGACTCCAAATATATTAATGATGTTAGCATTCATCTATGAACAATGACACGGATACTAACACTGTTATGTGGCAGAGGTCAGGTGCAAAATGTCTGCTGCATCAGCAGATCCTGGGAAAGAGCTTTTAGTGGGCACGTTGTCCAGAGGAAAGTGATTTGGAATGATTCCTACTCTCTGTATGTGTGTATGTATGTGAGTGTCTGTGAGTCTCTGTGTGTGTGTGTGTGTGTGTGTGTGTGTGTGATTGCTCGTGTGTGGTAGTTTGCTTGCTTGCTGGGCTTTTGAGAGGCTGAAGTGAGAGCTCATTGCCACTCAATGAACAGTATATTGGGGCCTATTATTTCCCTTCATTATTGTAGAGTGGCTCAATAAAACCAAATGTGTTATGCGTCCGCCTCAGTGACAGTGTATTTCCTTCATGACACAACATCATTGTGTGCCTAAGGAAACAGCTGCACCAGCCAGGAAAGTGATGACACATACTTGGAATTTTCTCCATCTCTCAACTATGTTTTTGATGACTATCCCATGAAATGAATAAAAGCTATCCGGTATAAATGTTAGGCAGGTGCTATCCAGCTGCACGACAAACATGGAAAGTGTCGCTCATGAGAATATTTTCTCTCTTCTCTCCCTCAATCCCTCTGGTCACTCCTTTTCACCTTCCTCCAGTCTTCCTCCCCTTACTATTATTACAGTATGTTATTATTAATGTGAAAACTCTAATTCCTTTATTTTTTTCCCATTGTTAGAAGCACCTACATGATTCCCCTCCCCCCCACTTCCTTGCTGTTTAGTAATCATTTTGATTTGGTGTCTTATAAGTGAATTTTGTTTTAAGAGCAGCTCTTTAAATTCCTATCCAGTTTGGCCTTTGGAATTATGGAAGCTAAAGTCTCAACATATCTGTAGTATGTGAAAATGGAGCAAAATGTTGCAATTTGACAATATAGAGGACAGAAATTTAAGCAAATGACAGTGTCATCTTCTGTGGGGCACAGGCATGACTTCAATTACAGCTCATAAAGGCTAGTTTGGTTTGAGACTTTCTAGAAGAAGTTCTAATATTCTGTTTTGATGTTAGACAGTTTTCTAGATACTTTGTTCTTAGCAATTGCCACATGCTGTTTTATATGAGAGGCACTAATGCTTATAAGAGGGATTTCATGCTTACGAAAGGTTGGGAAAGGGCTCTGATCTCTGAGACAGTCAGAGAAACAGGCAGGCAAGCAGACAGGATGTTGGAAATCTTGACCTCAAAAAAGCCAAATCAAAGGCGAACTTTTAAGACAGTCATTTAGCTGCACTGAATAATTTTGCTCCATTTGTTTGCCAGGGAGGATTTTTTTTTTAGGCCCCGGAAGAGCTGAAGAGCGGTAAAGATCTCTCTATCCTTATTTCCATTTTGCTGAACTTCTGATATCAAAATAACAGAAAAGTTGGAGTGCTCCAGATGAGACTTTTATCATGTATCATTCTTATTCACCAAGGCTTCTGGAGAGATACAGGCCCTGTCAGGGTCTCTTATTTTTTCTTATTGGGGAAAAAAATAATCCACTCGAATGGAAAGACAGAATATTTGCCATAAAATTTTTTGAACCAATGGCACTTCTTAGTTTGTAGTAGTGCTACAGGGTCAAAGACCACAGTACAGTAACATTGTTGTACTAGATTTGTACATGTTGATATACATTGATAGAATCTAGACTTGTACATTTTAAAATTTATTTTGGCTGGTAAGAATTTATAGCAAAGAGACAGTTTGGTGTATTTTGATTTGAACATGATAATTTGTACCTTTTTTGAAATGTGAAGTTTCTGAATAACTTGAACAAATTTAGACATGATAATTGGATTTTTTTTTCATTGTGCTGAATTTACAACTGTTGTTTTGTCTCTCTCCTGTGTTAGTTTCACATTCCTGTGCAGCAACAATAAAAATAAATGTAAAAGTTGTTACATCGGAAGTTGAGTTTGAATGCTGGAATTAAAATGCAAATAAAAGCTCAGCTCATGATGCAAATCTGAAATTAAAGAGGTGGCAAAAAGCTATTTTAGCTTGCCCTTGGTGATGATCTCTCCAGAAACAACAGAAGTACTTTCTAACCCTCTTGTAAAGTGGAGAATATGGCAAAGGAACAAGCTGTGTTGAAACCCTTTTGTTATCCTGAAGGTAAAGAATAGAAACGAGAGCCTGAATACTTTCCATTCATTCTATCCATCTGTGACCTGATTTGAACCTATACATTCAGATGTCAGACGCTTCTGAATAAGTATATTGTGCAAAGATTGGATTCCCAACCAACCCATCCCATTCTCCAAGAATGCTTGCCAGGAACTGGTATTTTGAAATTTTGAGAACAGTTTATTTAAAAAGAAGATTCATCTTTCAATTTATCCATTGTCCATAATATGCATCTTGGTCATCCTCTTGAAACTGCAATTGCTTCTCTAGAACAGGGGTTCCCAACCCTCCGTCTGTGGACTGGCACCGGTCCACAGCATGCCAGAAACAGGTCCAGGCAAACAAGTGAAGCCCCATCTGCAGGATGCAGGCAGCACACAAAACCACGCCCCCTCCAGTCCACGAAAAAAACTCTCTCCACGGAACTGGTCTCTGGTGCCCAAAAGGTTGGTGACCTCTGCTCTAGAAGATCTCCAGTGAAAAGCTGGTAGTCAATAGTCCAACAATGCAAGACTTTGGGACCAAGGAAAAGTGCCCCACGCTGCAGAATGAGCAGATCCCCTGACCTTTTGGACCTTAATTCCTATCAGATTCTAACAACCACAGCCAAGAAAAAGGATTATATGAGCTGTAATCTAAAATGAGGAACTCAAGTGATCTACATTTACCCCAAAGGCAGCAGGGCCAGCAGTTACTATAGTTGACATAAATAAAGTAATTGAAATAATACCTGCCAACTTTTAAGAAGTGCTTGCAGGGACAAATATAACTCTATTAAGACCAAACAAAAATACCACACCATAGATGGTGCTATTGTTTATATCAAACATGTAATGAGGAAAATGCATTTCCAAATAGAGCTATTAACATTTGGGTTGTCATGCTAATATCTACCATAATTTAGCAAATTGCTATCATTTGTTACCATACATCTTTTAATAAGCACTATACTGCAGAGTCTTCTAAATCAAAATTATGTGATAGAGTTTTTCCCTCTTTTTTCCAAATTAAGTTATGAACAACTTTAAGCCAAAAATATCTCAGTAATGCTTGATTGTACAAGTCTCATGAAGCTCAATATTCTACATCAAATTCATAAGTTCATAAAATCTGTCAACTGCATTGTATTTGCCTTGCAACTGTTCAAACATTTTCTTGCCTTCTGTTTTTCTATCTTTTGCTACTCGAACTAAGTAGCCTGGATAATTTCTTTCACATTTCTTCCGATGGTATTTTTGAATTTACTGTAGGAGGTAGTTACTGTTGGTGTTCTTGCTTTCTGCTACATGTATTTTCATCATTCCGGACATTTCTGTCTACTTAAACTTCCCATTTATGAAAACTCATGGATAGAACATCCACATTATGTCTTTCCTTGGGATTTAATTGAACTGTAGGAAGTCAGAGAAACTCAAATATTTGGAGAGATGACACATAGACTTATATAACATTCCATAACAGGCCTCTCTGAGTGGTTTACAATGTCAGCATAACTGCCCCCAACAATCTGGGTCCTTATTTTACTACCCTTGGAAGGATGGAAGGCTGAGTCAACCTTGAGATGGTCAGGATCGAACTCCAGGCTGTGGGCAGAGTTTACCTGTAATACTGCATTCTAACCAATGCAACACCAGAGCTTCCTGGTTACTGTAAGTACATGACAGGACATTCATACAATCCCCTTGGCCACCTCATCCCTAAATATGCAAGAACTTAGCATGAGGATTTCACCAACATAATCCTCTCTTGGGAATGAAAAACCATGAAAAGCAATTCTCTTTTATCATACAGGAGAGAAAAAAAGTAGGACAATCTTTCTGCAAGACACTAATGAAGATTATTAAATCCAGTAGGCCACTCATATGCCAGAAAAATGTCCTTGTGTGACAATTGAGAAAGGAACGTAGGAATGATTAGAACATAAATGGAATTTTGTTTCATTCAACTTGACCAGTTGATTTTCCATGGAAATCTATCACTTAGCGCTGGTCAAACAGAATGATGGAATTCCTCCCATGGGCTTGGCGCATAGCTGCTCAAATATCTGCTGGTTATTTTTATGCAGAGCTGTTTTGGAGAGGCTGTAAGTTTTTAGAAATGTATTTTCCCCTAGTTATCTACAGGAAGAAGATTACATTTAATTATTTGAACTCCCGCACCAGAGTCATAAAAACTACAAGCACCTGTGTATTCTAATAGCACTCATACAAAGGCTTTTCTCACTAAAATAAAGCCACGGAAAAACCACCGCCTGATGTATCCTCAAGGGAAAGAAAGAAATATCTGTCAAAGGCAGCTTGTTTGTCAGGATTTGAACTATTGCTAAGCTGCCATTGTCTCAAAGAGTGCACGAGCAAGAGAAAAAGAAGACTTTTCAGGTGGACTAAAGAGACCATAAACAAAATTTATGATGATCTCCAGTGTATGATACTTACATTAAAAAACTCTCTTATGTGTGCATAATTCATTTCTTTTCTTCTCTTTTACATAGCTACAGGCATACTTACAATATATTACATTCTCCTCAGAAAATAGGGAGGGGGTGTCAGCCATATAATAGGCAAGTTTTTTAAAAAACAAAAAACAAACCTTAGATCTTTGAAATACCAATGGTTCACACATGGTTGCAATATGTACATTTAGCATCTCCTGATTTGGAAGCTCAGGACATAGATAGTCTTTCTTACCCATGCATAAAAGCACATTTTTGGTAATGCTGAGATGAATAGGTCAGTTAGCATGACTTTTGGTCTTGCTCTGGACAAATGGAAGGAGCAGTGCATTGAAGCAAATGTCTATGGAGATGCTCACTCATCCAGGTCATAGTTATTCCAAAGATGCTTTTTCAAGAGGCAACTGGACTTTCTTGTTTTTCTTTGAAGACGTTTTGCTTCTTATCCAATGCAGTGAGCCATGTGCAGATCTGTACTTTGGGGAAGCAGAACAACAACTTCATAAATGTATGGCACAGCTTAGGAGAGTTAGTTAACCCTTCAGGACCAGATTCAGAAGTCCATCTGCATTTAAAAGACAAAGGCCACTCTTTTGAAGACAGCAAAGTTCACATTTTGGACAGAGAGGACCACTGGTTTAAAAGAGGGGTCAAAGAGGCCATCTATTTCAAAATTGAACAGCCCTCTCTCAACAAAGGGGGAGGGATACAACAACATCTATCTCCAGTCTACAACACAGTCCTCTCAACAGTTCCAAGAAGGCTCCACACACAGTTGCACTACTCAGGTGACCCTGAAGACACAGATAAGCCTCCAGGTAGCACTAATGACTCGCTAAAAGAATGCAAATGACCAGCTGTCTGCAAGGAGTATAAATCTTTCAATTCCCCACCATCCAGTCAGAGCTGAAGAAGTTTCTTGGATGAGAAGTGAAACATCTTCAAAGAAAAAGAAGAAAGTCCACTTGCCTGCTGAAAAAGCATCTTTGGGACATTGAGGCAGATCTCAACTTAGCTTAATTATACTTCAGCTATCACAGAGCCTGGCCTTCTTAGGCCACTAAATGAATATTAGAAGACCCAGATCAGATTGGACATTTGCAAAAGTGGTCAAGAGGAACAACTCTGGAGTGTAGTGCTTGGCTCTGAAGCATGGAGTTCTTCATCAGATCTGGATTTCTTGCCAGCTCCTATCCACAATAGTAATGTGGGAAAGGGCACTGAGGCCTATCTTCTTGTTATGGTGGCAAGCAGTCATCATTCACAGCAAAGCTTCACAGTAGTCCCTCATTCAGGGAGTATCTCTGATGGACGTTGGTACGACCTAGTCAGTTTTTCATTTTGTAACTTTGCTGTGATACACAGTAGAAATTATATCTATACACAGAGAAAAGCAAAGAGACAACCTTGATTTTTGAAGGTTGCCCATTATGGCTTGTATGAGTTCTAGTCCTGCCTTAGGCATGAAAGCCAGCTGAGTGACTTTGGGCCAGTCACTCTCTCAGCTCAATCCACTTCACAGGTTTATTGTTGTGGGGAAAACAGGAGTTAGAAAAACTATGTTTGCAGCCTTGAGTTATTTATGAAAATAATACATAATAATATATTTTTATTTTAAAAAATAAATGTAAAATAACTTACAGTTAAAGCAAAACTAATCTATTCTTTTCTGCACAACTCTTTTAAGATTTGTATTCATTCCAATCATATTACTGAAAGTTTTGGGAAGACAAAAGTGCCCTGCATGAAGGGGCAGTGCAAATATATATATATATATATATATATATATATATATATATATATATATATATATATATATATATATATACACATACATACATATATATATACATACATATATATATATATATACATACATATATATATATATATATACATATATATATATATACATATATATATATATATATATATATATATATATATATATATATATATATATATATATATTTGCACTGCCCCTTCATGCAGGGCACTTTTGTATATATATATATATATATATATATATATAAACAATGATTTAATCCTCCATGAATTCATATTTTCCAGGGTGTTTTTATTGAAAAGTTTAAAAAAAAAATAAAAAAAAAATACAGTTTTCCTTTAAGAAACCCCCTTCCCCCTCCCTCCTCCCCTCCCTACCTCCCCCCTTCCCCCCCTCCCCCCCTCCCCCCTCCCCCCCACCTCCCTCCAACCCCCCTCCCCCCCCGGACTTCCCAGAGCTAAATACAAGGTATATATATATAAAAAAGCAATCATAAACAACCATATACTAACAACTATAAATTCTAAAATCCATCACTCTCTAACTTATATAGGATCAAACAAAACTTAGCATTATTAAATATATATAGAAGACAAAATAATAAAAGAAAAAAGAAAACGAAAGAAGACTTATTCAAATGCTAGATAAAACTTCTTGACCCTATACTTATTCTGGATAAACTCAATCCATTTTCTCCATTCCATAATATAATGTTCTTGCGAGTAATCTTTCAAATAGGCCGAAATCTTCGCCATCTCTGCCAAGTCGGAAACCTTTAAAATCCACTCTTGTATAGTCGGCAGTTCCTCTTTCTTCCAATATTGACCTATCAAAAGTCTTGCTGCCGTAACTAAATTCAACATCAACTTAGAGTCCACAACTGTAGCGTCAGCAATTATTCCCAACAAAAAAAATTGCGGACAAAACTTTATCCTCCGTTTAAAAATCTTCTGCATATTCCACCAGACTTTTATCCAAAAAGCCTTGACCTTTTTACATGTCCACCATATGTGAAAATATGTTGCCTCTTCATCACCACACCTCCAACATTTAGGCTGATAATTCGGATACATACTTGCAAGCTTTTTAGGATCTAGATGCCATCTATAAAACATTTTGTAAAAGTTCTCTCTTAAACTTTGAGCTTGAGTGAATTTTACATTCCTCACCCAGATCTTTTCCCACGTGTCCATTGTAATAACTTCCTGAATGTTTTGGGCCCATTTTATCATACAATCCTTAACAAGCTCTGTTTCTGAATCGATCTCTATCAATGCAAGATATATCCGTTTAATATGTGCTGGTCCTTGATTTCTAATTTGCTTTATCAAATTTTCATCAGTCGTTGCAAATCCATTTTTTTGGTCTTCTTTCCACCTGGCCTGTAACTGAATATATTGAAACCAAGTTTGAACAATCTTCTCTTCTCGCAAGAGGCTATATGATTTCAAGCACCAAATATTCCTTTCCAAACTTAAAATTTCCTTGTAAGTAGTCTCATCATGTTTGAAACCAGCATGTATATTTTCTATTGCGTGTTTTGGGATTGCCCACAATGGTATCTTGCTGCTTAACTTATGTCTATACTTCTTCCAAACTCTCAGCAATGCCTGTCTTAGAATATGCATCCTAAACACAGTATCTACCTTCTTATCATACAACAAATATGCATGCCAGCCAAACAACAGATCATGGCCCTCAAGATTTAATAACCTCGATTGTGTCAAATTAATCCAATCACTTATTCCTACTAGTGCAGCAGCTTCATAATATAATTTAAAATTAGGCATTTTAAGGCCACCTCTCTCACGAGTATCCTGCATAATCTTAAGTTTAACTCGTGGCTTTTTCCCTGCCCACACAAATTTATTGATACCACGCTGCCATTCCTCCAAGTTAGAGTCTTTCTTAAGAATCGGTATCATTTGAAATAAGAATAAAAATTTGGGCAGGACATTCATTTTCACTGCTGCAATCCGTCCCAACAAAGACAATTGCAATTTTTCCCAACTCTCCAGTTCTTTTTGAATTTTCCCCCATAACTTTTCATAATTATTTTTATATAGCTTTGTATTAGAGGGCGACAAAATCACCCCCAAATATTTAACCCTTTTAACAATCTCAAATCCAGTTAATCCTTCTAGGAGAGCCTTCTGCGAAACTGTCATATTTCTAGCCAAAATTTTAGTTTTCTGTATATTTACTTTAAATCCAGAAACCTTCCCATATTGTGTTATTATCTCCATCAGGTCCACAACAGAGTTCTCTGGCTGGGTCACTGTAACAACCAGATCATCTGCAAATGCTCTCAATCTGTAATCCTGATCTCCAACTTGTATCCCCTTAATTTTTTCCGAATTCCGAATCTTAACCAATAATATCTCTAATGTTAATATAAATAACAAGGGCGATAGCGGACACCCTTGCCTTGTGCCCTTCTCAATATTACATACTGTTGTCAAACTATTGTTAACTATAATTCGGGCAGTTTGTTTTTGGTATAATGCCCTAATCGGTTGTAAAAATTTTTCCCCAAAATCCATTTTGTCTAAAACTTTCAACAAAAATTGCCAGTTCAATTGATCAAAAGCCTTTTCAGCATCTAAAAAGATTAGCGCAGCAGAGATCTGGTTGTGCCTTTCCAAAAACTCTAACACATCAACTATATGTCTCACATTAGTTTTCATTTGTCTTCCACTAATAAACCCCGTTTGGTCCCCATGAATCACCTGTTGCAGAACCCTCATCAGTCTATTAGCCAAAACCTTAGCAAATATCTTATAATCAGTATTTAAAAGCGATATCGGTCTGTAATTTTTAACTAAAGTAGCATCCTGGTCTTCCTTCGGAATCAAAGAGATAAAAGCTGTTCTCCAAGACGGGGGCACCTTTCCCCCCCTCTGTATTGTCTGGAACAGTTCCTTTAACGGTTTTATCATCTCTAATTGTAAGTTTTTATAATAGGCTGCAGTCAAGCCATCAGTGCCTGGTGCTTTATCCACCTTCAGTTCCTTAATAGCTGTAAAAATTTCTTCTTCTGTAATCAGTTGGTTAATCCCCTCTTTTTGTACTTGCGTAAGAACCGGGATGCTAGCCTTCTCCAAATACGTATCAATATCTTTTGCCTTAATGTCCTCTTTAGTATATAATTTCGAATAAAAATCCACAAAGGCATCCTTAATAAGATTCTGTTGATACACAACCCTTCCTTTATGCTCAATCTTATCTATATTAGATGCCCTTTGTTTTTTCCTCAGTCTATAAGCCAACCATCTGCCTGGCTTATTAGCATTGCAAAAAGTATTATGCCTAGCAAACCGCAGATTGGTCGCCACTTGATCAGCCATTAATTTATCAAATTGTCCCCGTAACAGTCTAATAGCCTCCTTGATCTTCAGCTCCTCTGGGTTTAAAATCAAAGCCTTTTCTTTTTCCTTTATTTCATTCTCCAGTTCTTTCCTTCTAGTTTCCACTGCACGTCTATGTCTATTATTCATATATATCAACACCCCTCTCATATAGGCCTTGCTAGCATCCCAAACCATATCCATAGAGGTGCCCTTATTCATATTCATCTCAAAAAAATCCTTCATCCGCTGTTTGCATTCTTCCACATTTCTCTGATTTCTAAACAAATTCTCATTTACGCGCCATGAGCGTCTATCTCCTCTTTCCTTATCAATCTCCAACCACACTGGGCTGTGATCAGAGATAATTCTTGCGCAGATTTTCACCTTTTTAGTTCTCAAAAGAAGATCATTAGTCAACAAAATAAAATCAATCCTCGAAAAAGATTGGTGTCTATCAGAATAAAATGTATAATCCTTCTCCCGCAAATGTCTCTCACGCCAAATATCTCGCAATTCCAGGTCATCCTTCATTTCAAAAAAAGATTTAGGCAGTCTAGCGTGACTTGGAATGCGTTTAAAGGCTCCAGCCTTATCCAACTGTACATCCATAACTCCATTCCAGTCCCCCATAAAAATAAAGGATTTATAATCCAACTGGGTAAGCTTTGTATGAAGTAAACTAAAAAAGTCAGCTTGTTGTTGATTTGGAGCATATAATCCAACTAAAAGCATCTTTTTACCTTCAAGCAACAGCTCGATCATAACATATCTTCCATGCTTATCTGCTTCAATTAAGTCCGCTGTTAAGGCACTTTTAACATAAACAACCACTCCATTTTTCTTATTCTCTGCAGAAGCAACAAATTGCGTACCCAGCCTCGAGTTCAATAAGTACTTTTGATCCAAAACTCTAATATGCGTTTCTTGCAGGCATATAACATCTATCTTAAATTGTTTTAAATATTGAAAAACTTTCTTCCTCTTCTGCGGTGAGTTTAGTCCATTAACATTCCAGGTTAAAAATTTAGTTGCCATGTATATTCTCGAGAAGCTCTTGGACCACAGCTTTGATAGGACTGGTTACTTTAGGCCGTGCTCCTCCCACAGCTTGGCTATGAATGCGATGTGAAGAATCTGAAGACTTTTGCTGATCTTGTTCTTTTATTTTCTTTGCTCGTTTTAAAGCAGCACGCGTCACTCTTTGCTCTCTAGGATCATCCAAAGAGATTGTAGCTTGATCTCCTCCAGCACCATTTTCCTCTGTTTCCTCCTCTTGTTGTTCTTCTTCTCCAGATCCCTTTCCAGCTTCCAGAAGCGTTAATGGGGTTGCTTTTAAGACATTATTGTAGAAATCACGTGCTTGTTTCACAGTAATCAGCCTGTACCTTTTATCTTCATAAATCACCATCAGCCCCTCTGGAATCTCCCATCTGAACCTTATATCTCTTTGCTTGAGCTCTTGCACAAGAAATGTATAATCCTTTCTTCCCCTTAAAATCCTTGGAGGAATTTCTTTTAAAACCAAGACTTCTTGTTCAGCAATCACAACCTTAGCATCATAGGCAGCTTGTATAACTTGATCTCTAGTTTCTCTTTTTGCAAAATAAACCACCACATCTCTAGGCAACTTTCTCTGTCTGGCAATCCATGAATTCACCCGAAACACTTTATCCATAGCTGCTCTTATTTCAGATGCTGGCTGGTTCAATACCCCTTCGAGAGCCTCAGAGATCAGCTGCTTTAAATCTTCTTTAACATTCTCTTTTAAGCCTCTAATTCTGACAGCAAACTGCATCTGGTAATATTGGGCATGGCTTAACTCCCTTTCCAACTTGCCTCTTTCAATTTCATTCTCCCGTGCTTTTACTTCTAGTATAGCATTCCTTTGAGCCAAATCATCCACTTTTTCAACTAAATCTTCCACACATTCCGCCACTTTATGCACTGAAGTCAAAATGTCTACCTTCATCACGCTGTACTTCTGTTCCATCCTCTCTTCCATTCTTTCCTCAAATTTCTCCAATTTCTCCTCCATCTGTGCAAATTTATCAGCAATTGATTGATTAATTGATTCCAAAAGTACCTGGGCATGTTTATCCAAGGCATCTCGCAAATCCTTCGATGTCAGCACTTCAGGAGGGTGCAATGCCTGTAGTGATGGTTGTTGCACCGGCGAGGATCCTCCACTCCGAAGAGTTTTAGAGGGAGGTTTAGCCGCCATCTTTTAATCCTCAATTATGACGCACTTTCAATTAAAGTTTAAAAAGTCCAACAAGTTAGAGAGTACAGTAAAATAGTCCTCTTCACCTTTTCCTCTTGTACCGCTCTGCCTGCTCCTTTAAATCATAGTCCTTTCTTCAGGCAGGGATGGTTCGCAGACGCCTGGCTCTGCTCCAGGAAGTTCGGAGCAGAGACGACGGCCAGCTGGGAGCAACCCAGGCTTCGGGGGAGTTCGATCCTTCAGCCGCCCAAGCTCAAAGCTCAGGCGGCCTCGGAGAACTCTACCCCTACCTGGGGCCTCACCCCCTCCTCTTCTCCCGAGGAGGGGGCTTCAATTTCGCCCGAACAGCTGATCGACGCTGTTTCGGGCGAAAAAACAAACAGCTGAGCCGCGGGCAGCCAGGGGAGGCTGTCTTCAGCACCGCGCCACCAGCGGAAGTCCCTCCAGGGTGTTTTGATTCCCTCTGTGATTTCCTGGTTTGGGGAAAATGGAGAATACGTTGCTGCTGCTTATTGCCAGAAACTGTAAAACTGCTTGTGATCTGAAGAGAATCAATCCTTAATGAATTAAGGTCAAACTCACTAAACAAGAAAATCTACTCACCACAAAATCTGCTCACTTCAAAGGGATATACATAAAATATTCAGAAACAAACCATGTTTTCGGGAGGGGGAGCTCTATTTACATGATTATGCATGATGGAATAAAGGTAGCAATTATTATTAGTAACAAGAGCTGTAAAAAGTAGGCTTCAGTGCTACAAATGACAGCACTCAACAAACTAGTGCATGAAATATGCAAGATGGGGTTGGTGTCCCACCCACACCTAAATAAATAAAACTTATCCTTATCTCAAATTCTTGTCAGAAAGATAAGCCTACCTGACAATATCTACACAGAATGCCCAAAAGCTGTTGCATATATAATTTTCTTTGCAATAAACTCTGCATGTTTCAAAACCCAGGATTCTACTCCTAATTATGTCATACATATTAATTTTACCAATTTTATTTGGAATTGACAGTCTGTGTACTTAATTGTTATCCTTATACTCTTATCCAGACAAACTTCTTGTCATAAGTGAACATTTGACTTGTTGTTGTTAGTTGCGAAGTCGTGTCCAACCCATTGTGACCCCATGGACAATGTTCCTCCAGGCCTTCCTGTCCTCTACCATCTTCTGGAGTCCATTTAGGCTCACGCCTACTGCTTCAGTGACTCCATCCAGCCTCCTCATTCTCTGTCGTCCCGTTCTTCTCTTGGCCTCAACCTTTCCCAGCATTAGGCTCTTCTCCAGTGAGTCCTTCCTTCTCATTAGGTGGCCAAAGTATTTGAGTTTCAACTTCAGGATCTGGCCTTCTAAAGAGCAGTCAGGGTTGATCTCCTCTAGGACTGACCGGTTTGATTGCCTTGCAGTCCAAGGGACTCGCAGAAGTCTTCTCAAGCACCATAGTTCAAAGGACATTTGGCTATCTTGCTTTAAAATTAATTTCCTCACAAAATCTTTTTTCTTGGGCAAGACTATACAGTACAATCACCTGAATCCAAAGTACTTGTGGCTTCTTAGAGCTGAACATACAGGAGAAGAAACCTCCAGGTAGATAGGTAAGTTCTTTTCCCTCCCTGTCCCAGTTGAGAATCCTTGAGATCTATTTATGAGGAAAAGTCATCCCAATTCTCCAATCTGTAAGAGTAAGCTACGATGAGAAGCAGTGACTTACAACACTCAACTTAGTGATTGTTTTGCATTCCCCAAGATATTGAACAATCCATCTCTTGTTTTATAGTTGTTTATAGGACAGCTCAAAAGCCATACAAAAGCAATTTTGATGAACAGACATCCCACTGGAAGCTATTATAGAGTATTGCAAAACACAGTGCAGAAGACTTAAAGATATTTTTCAGAGATTGCACACTGTAATCGTAAACATCTGTAAAATAATGGTAGTTTTGTACAGATGTCAAGTATGCTCAATTTTTTCCCCTCCTATAATTTATGGTTGGCTCAAGATACAGCAGCCTTTGTACATGTGTTTTGTATCGATCCAAGCACTTTCCTGCAGTAGCAAAACATATATGAACATGATCTATCATAGAAACACACCATTGGTAAGGATCACTATCGTCACTCATGAACTAATTATTGTTATTCATATATTTTCCCCAAATTAAAACTGATTCCAACACTATTGTGAAACGAAAGGCATGATAATTGTAATTTTATCTTTTTCTAAGACTAAAATGGCTAGGCGTGTAAAGTACAGCTCGTTGGGAAATTCAAATCTCCATTTTTAAATATCTTTTGCTAGCTTTTGTGGGAATTATGTGACTATGCAACAGACAAGCATAAATCCAAGGGGACAATTTCTACCTTCTGTATCTCACACTTCAGTGTGATGTTCATCCAGACATAATTCATTGCCTTCATGATAGGTATTAGAATGATTTAAAGAATGCAATTTTGATTGTCATGAAGTAATAGCAATAGCTGAAGACACATCTGCCCAGGTGGTTTTGATATATAAAATGTGCAGAGGTTCAAAAATGCCTTCCGCTGGAATCTGACTAAAAATCACCTAAAAGTACAGTCTGTGCAGACATGTGAATCACAATTAGTCATGGATATGTTGTAATTTCAACTCTGAAATGCTTTGTAACCCCTCCCCCCAGGTGTTTTTTTAGCTTCTCAGACAAAAAAAATATTCCCAGACTAGTAGTACGATAACAACTTGCTCATATGAAGAATTCTTCACTTTTTCTTTTTGCCCAAATAAGATGTTTTAAATGAAACAGTTTTATTGAGTTGATGGAAGAATCAATTGATTTATCTTTTGAAGCAATCACTGTAATGTACAATAGATAAATATGCACAGTGTAATCCTATTTGTTTCTAATTCTTTGTTGTAAGCATGGAACACAGTTACAGCCTAGTCAAGGAACTTATTCTTTTTTGTAGCAAAACCCAACTCTGCCATGATAGATATTCAAATGTTCTTCTTCAGAGGCATATTTACTATTAGGTGAAGCAAATCAGGTCTCTATCAATTTAACCAACAACTGCATCATTTTTTGTATTAGCCTTAATCTCAGTTTCAGTGTTACAACCAAGAGAAGGTAGTCTTGTGACACCTGGTTGAGTACATCACAAGATAACTTAGTGCTGTGTCTTTCTTTGGAATATAGCCAGAAATGTTTTTTTGTTTATCACCAATATCTATCTGTCTGTCTGTCTGTCTGTCTGTCTGTCTGTCTGTCTGTCTGTCTGTCTGTCTGTCTGTCTGTCTGTCTATCTATCTATCTATCTATCTATCTATCTATCTATCTATCTATCTATCTATCTATCTATCTATCTAGCACTGATATTGTTGCAGGATCCAATCTGAGTTGGTAACTGGGACCAGAGTTTTAGTCTTCCAAGCTTTTGGCTCATACTGGAGTCGTGACCGACTCAGATTGGATCCTGCAACATTATCCTGGGACACATATGTCTGCTTTCATTCACACTGATGATGCTACCTAGTTTGGGTAATGAAATGTCTGCAAGAAAACAACCAAGCTGAGAGGGCACCAAGGACCCTTCATAATTTATATACCGCCCTCTCAGCAAGTTCTTCTTGCACAACACTATTAACTGTTGCCTTCTTACATTTGGTATCCTCATCCTTCCTCATCTTCCCCAAATGTCCATCTCATATATTAGTGAGCTAAGCAAAGCTGAGAGATACTAATTAAAATGAAATTCCTAGGGAACTTTGGAGCTAGCTGAAGCTTTTAACTTGGACCTCTCTGTATTTATTAATCTCTCTAACCACTCTACTTCCTGGATGTGCATAGTATGCGGAGAGGGGACTGATGTCATGTGTAGTAGCCTACCCCCAAGAGGACATCTCTGCCTTCTCCACTAACTGCAGTTTACAGGTTTCTATGTAGCTAGCAAAGATCCTTGGATATGGAAGACACTTCCTTTAGACATGAAGATCAGGCCCTGTATTTTGTATAGGAAATGGAGTGGGCAAGTGAATGCTCTAATGCAGGGGTCTTCAAACTTGGCCCTTTTATGACTTGTGGACTTCAGCTCCCAGAATTCCTCAGCCAGCAATGCTGGCTGAGGAATTCTGGGAGCTGAAGTCCACAAGTCATAAAAGGGCCAAGTTTGAAGACCCCTGCTCTAATGGGTGGCTGCTTATTCGCCTTTACAAAGGTAAGCAGGCTTCTGAGATCCCTCAGCTGGCCAATAGAGATGATGGTAAGGGAAAAATTTGTGCCTGGCTACCTTCAAAAGAACAATCAAGCAACCTTCATTCCTGCTTGTCCTCCCTGAGGTGAAACCCCATAGTTGGCCTGGCCTTCTTTCAGTCTGACATCAAGCCTGGGCTGAGGCTTTTGCCCTTGTTCGTGTTGGGTCTCTGAGTATCTTGTCCACCTCAACAGAAATGTAAATGCAGTTTCCTCTTAGTCAGGCTGCAGTTGTGGGAAAAATAATACCTGCTTGTAATGAGTTTCACTTGCCAACGAGGAGAACATACTTGTCATACATCAGAAACATTTGTGTTATGAAGACACACCTTTCGCGCTCCAGTCAGTATTACTGGAGTGGCTCTTTGGTTTTCTTTATTATTTATTTATTTACGCAATAACTTTCCCAAAGAGGAATCCTAGAAAGTCACCTCAATGTCAGTAAATATATTTTTAAAGTTTCTCTAGGCCTCGTAAAATCCATGCTTTAACTTAGGCCGTGTTTTGAGATTTCTTTTCAAATCATAGCTTTGGGTGGATATTATTATTTTATAGTATTAATAACCTAATCCAATCCAAAGTTAAGTTATAACAAAGTCAAATAGCTCAGTTTTGGCAAGGTGGTGCCTGATGTATCTGTGATCTTTAGGCTATAGTCCCTTGGATGGATTTCAAGAATAGTTAGGCCGTGTTAATCTGCAGTAGAAAATTCTACCTCCATAGTTGCTCTACCAATATTTTGGTGAACAACAAGGAGATATTCCAGTAATAAGTCAGAGTAGATTACAGCAAATTTTGGACCTAGTAGATTCTCAATCTCATTGTTCCTTTTCTTTATAATGGGAGAGAATAAGAAGGAAGGAAGGAAGGAAGGAAGGAAGGAAGGAAGGAAGGAAGGAAGGAAGGAAGAAAAAGAAAGAAAGAAAGAAAGAAAGAAAGAAAGAAAGAAAGAAAGAAAGAAAGAAAGAAAGAAAGAAAGAAAGAAAGAAAGAAAGAAAGAAAAAGTTCAGAAGAATATAGGAACTGAGGGATACCCTACAACAGGTTGGGCGATATAAAATAGAAATAGAAATAAATAAGCAATAAAATCAGAGATGCCAGAGCTCATAATTGAGTACAGGTAGTCCTCGACTTACAACCACAATTGAGCTCCAAATTTCTGCTGCTAAGTGAAACATTTGTTAAGTGATTTTTTTGCCCCATTTTACAACCTTTCTTGCCACAGTTGTTAAGTGAATCAGTGCAGTTATTAGATTAGTAACAGGGTTGTTAAGCGTATCTGGCTTCCATGTTGACTTTGCTTGTCAGAAGGTCGCAAAAGGTGATTGATCACATGGCCCCAGGATTCTGCGACCGTCATAAATATGAGTCAGTTGCCAAGTGTCTGAATTTTGATCATGTGACCATGAGGAGGTTGCAACAGTTATAAGTGTGAAAAACACTCATAAGTCACTTTTTTCCAGTTACGTTGTAACTTCGAACAGTCACTAAACGAACTGTTGTAAGTTGAGGGCAACCCGTACTAGATTCAAATACATCAGAAAGCAAACTTTCTTCCTTTAGTTCTTCTCAAATTTATTATTACTAAAGGAAATCCTTTTGCAGAAAGAGCTTTTTGAACGTTAGCCTCCTGTACCTGCAAAGAACAACTGAATCAATCAATCAACTTTAATTTAGATCTTAATATGGAAACATAACACCATACTGTGTACATAGCAGTGACGTATCAATACAATTTGGCCAGGAGGTGGCAGCATAGAACTTTTTTCATGTATTTCAGAGCAATAGGAGCAGGCAATGTTTTTTTCCAGCCAGATACTCTCCAAACATTTTTGACCATAAATCCCATAATTCCAACACACAACACATTCCTGCACAGTTTCTGTATCACAAGGCATCTCTTTAATGATCCATGCCATGAAATTATTTTCAAATTAATTATTAATTATAATTAAATAATTTACAATTGTTATTAATGATTGATGTTATATAATGCATTAATTAATGTGCTAGACTTAAACTCGGCATACTCTCATTCAACTGACTATTCATGTAGGGCAACCCTAACCCTAACCACTATAGAATAGAATAGAATAGAATAGAATAGAATAGAATAGAATAGAATAGAATAGAATAGAATAGAATAGAATAGAATAGAATAGAATAGAATAGAATAGAATAGAATTAGAATAGAATAGAATAGAATAGAATAGAATAGAATAGAATAGAATAGAATAGAATAGAATAGAATAGAATAGAATAGAATAGAATTAGAATAGAATAGAACAGAACAGAACAGAACAGAATAGAATAGAATAGAATAGAATAGAATAGAATAGAATAGAATAGAATAGAATAGAATTAGAATAGAATAGAATAGAATAGAATAGAATAGAATAGAATAGAATAGAATAGAATTAGAATAGAATAGAATAGAATAGAATAGAATAGAATAGAATAGAATAGAATAGAATAGAATAGAATAGAATTAGAATAGAATTAGAATAGAATAGAATAGAATAGAATTAGAATAGAATAGAATAGAATAGAATTAGAATAGAATAGAATAGAATAGAATAGAATAGAATAGAATAGAATAGAATAGAATAGAATAGAATAGAATAGAATAGAATAGAATAGAATTAGAATAGAATTAGAATAGAATAGAATAGAATAGAATAGAATAGAATAGAATAGAATTAGAATAGAATAGAATAGAATAGAATAGAATAGAATAGAATAGAATAGAATAGAATAGAATTAGAATAGAATAGAATAGAATAGAATAGAATAGAATAGAATAGAATAGAATAGAATTAGAATAGAATAGAATAGAATAGAATAGAATAGAATAGAATAGAATAGAATAGAATAGAATAGAATAGAATTAGAATAGAATTAGAATAGAATAGAATAGAATAGAATAGAATAGAATAGAATAGAATAGAATAGAATAGAATTAGAATAGAATTAGAATAGAATAGAATAGAATTAGAATAGAATAGAATAGAATAGAATAGAATAGAATAGAATAGAATAGAATAGAATAGAATAGAATTAGAATAGAATTAGAATAGAATAGAATAGAATAGAATAGAATAGAATAGAATAGAATAGAATAGAATAGAATAGAATAGAATAGAATAGAATAGAATAGAATAGAAGCTGGAAGGGACCTAGTCCAGCTCCCTGCTTGAGCCGGGGACACTACCATTTCAGACAAGTGACTGTCTAGCCTCTTCTTAAAAAATCTCCAGTGATGGAGTGCCCACAATTTCTGGAGGCAGGCTGTTCCACTGGTTAATTGTCCTCACTGTTAGGAAGTTTCTCCTTAATTCCAGGTTGCTTCTCTCTTTGACCAGTTTCCAACCATTGTTTCTTATCCTGCCCTCTGGTGCTTTGGTGAATAGTTCTCCGTGGCAGCCCCTCAAATACTGGAATAGGTGAACTTAACCTATATATTTTCTTGGCAACAATAGGGACTTGGCTTGACATTATTATTATTAATTTATATCATGCCTGTTGGCAACCACCTAATGCTCCTACCTCCTGTATTTCCCACAACAACAACCCTGTGAGGTGGGTCAGGTAGACTGGTCCAAAGTTACCCAGCAGCTTTCATGGCTAAGGGAGGTATGGAGCTCACCTGGTTTGTAGGCCAGCCCCTTTGCTACTACAGCCACCTTCTCTCCAGTTGCCATTTCCCCCATTGACTTCTTTCAGGGTACTTTTCCATCTTCTGTGTCATCTTAGCTTTTAGATAATCTGGTAATCCTCTTTCCAAGAACAATTTAGTTTGGATTTTTTTAAAAAAAATTCTGAGCTTAAACAAGGCTCCCCAGGCTCCCCCTCCACAGTGACTACAATAAATTATTGATAAGCCTCCTGATTAAAGAAAGCATGGAATATAAAAAGCAGTGCAGTGTATTACAAAAGGCATGGACTAAATTTTAGGGGTGGATAGATCAGCCTCCTTCCAATCCATTTCACTTTGGGGGATATTTATTATTCACCTTGCTGTAGCCCATTTCCACATGATATTGCATAGAACCAAAGGGGAAAAAAGAAACATGAAACTCGAGCCACAACTTTTTCTTAAGATTCATACTTTGTATTCATTTTTGTGCATAATTGTTCTTAACATCCATATTCTGATTCTAATCCAAAATATTTTAGCGCACAGTCTAAAAAAAGGATAGCGTGGAAAGTGGCCCTTATATCTGTTGGCTTAAAGGTGCAGTAGAGCAAATCCATTCCTTTTTCTCCTTTGTTGTTGCCTACTTGTATGTTTCACAGAATCTGCCTGCAGTGGGCAGGCAGCCTGTTTTTCTCGGAGGTGAGCTTAGCCCAGGGGTAGGCAACCTCTGCTTTTTTATGACTCGCGGACTTCAGCATGGCTGGCTCAGGAATTCTGGGAGTTGAAGTCCACGAGTCATAAAAGAGGCAACATTGCCTAGCCCTGGCTTAGCGGGACAGGATTTCTGTTGATAGTTTTGGCGCGAAAGAGTTACATGTAATCAGAGATCCCACGTTCATCTTAAGGGGATGGTTTTGAAAGTACAAAGTGGGCTGCTTTGTTTGCTGGTTTTATCGGCCTTGTGTTTAAGAGCCGCCTGTTACGCAAAAGTATGTCATACTTTCTGATATAGCAATACATAATAAGGAAAGTTTATCTTGCTTATTTTTTACATGTTATGTTGAATCAACTCTCTCTCTCTCCCTCTCTGCTTCTCACTCAGTGTCTTAAAAATCCAAAAGGTTATTTCAGGCTAAATGAATCAGAGCAGTGACAGAAAATTGTCTCTGTACTTTTGTGGAGTCACTTTTTAGGTTTCTAATTTTCAGCACTGGTGTTTTCAACACTTGGCTCAGTGGTGCAATATGGGATGAAGGCACAATAGAAGAGGAAGGTAATTCACCGGTAAGAAGGAAACAGCAAGAAATGAGAAAATTTATTAATTTTTCAATATGGTAAAAGTATACAAAGCAGGAAAGAAAGAAAGAAAAACAAAAAATACAATAACGCTTTCCTCCCTTCTTAGACAAATAATTATCACCTTAATTTTTCCCTAGTCTCTTCATCCTTTTTTAAATCCCCAAATTTCAACATCATTAATTCAATCTTTCCTTCTTTCAACAAAAAGACGATATAAGGTTTTTAGTCTTTCAAAAAAAAAAGCCTTTATTGTTTTTTTCTCTAACCAAACTGGTCATTTCTGCCATTTCTGCAAGTTCAGTTACCTTTATATTCCCATCTTCCACTGTAGGTATTTTCCTGTTTTCCAACTTTTTGCATACAATAATCTTGCCACAGTTACCATATACTGTATTAATTTCCCCCATTTTGTTCTAACTGTTCAAAAACAAATTGGGAATAATACTGATTTCGTCATGATGTTAGTCTGCAATACCTTTTGCATCATTGTATGAATTTGCACCCACATTTTTTTTCTTTTCACAAGTCCACCATGCATGAGCTGACTTACAATCACTTGATAGTCATAGATTCATCTGCTAAAAAAAGCCAAACCCTGAACTACTCAATTGTAGTTTCAATGAATATTAGGATATTATCCCTGGTACCTTGGGCATTTCCAAGAGAGATTGATGATGATGTCTATTTCAGTTGCTCACTTCTGCAATTGTATCAAGTTCACTTTGGAAAAACCAAGCATGTGGGTTTTAAAATGATGGACATTTCTCCAAATATGTTGCTCTGCATTTTTGCCCAATACAATAACAAATATTTTCTATTATTAGTACTTCCAATCATATAATGCAGTGTACAAATTATTCCACAAATGCATGCATTTTTGTACAGGTTCATCTCTATTGACATTTCACAAGTGGAATAAATTTTGACTTGTGTATGGCTTCAGAGTGTGGATTTCGTAAATGTAAACTAAATAAATATTTTTACATTTCTGATAAGTATAATAGCAATAGCACTTAGACTTATATACTGCTTCACTGTGCTTTACAGCCCTCTCTAAGCAGTTTACAGAGTCAGACTATTATTCTCAACAATCTGGGTCCTCATTTTATTGACCTTGGATGGATGGAAGGCTGAGTCAACCTTGAGCCGGTCAGGATCGAACTACCGAACTGCTGGCAGTCAACGATAAACAGAATTAGTCTGCAATACTGCATTCTAACCATTGTGCCACCACAGCTCTTAAAAATGTGAAATAAAAAAGTGAAACTATCAGTAATATTTAACACCTAGTGACAGCAACGATGTGATTTTATTTGCAGTATTATGACACGGTTTTCCATTGCTGTCTTCTTGATATTTTTTACTTCCTAATATAACAATCAACAGAATAGTAGGGCAATCAAGCTGACCTCCATCTAAGTACTAACCAGGTTTGGGCCTACATAGCTTCTGCGGTCAGTTAAAGATTGATTAGGTGTTAGCATTTGCCACATCATACTAGGAATTAGCGGTTAGGGTTAGGGAACTGATTGACCACAAGGGATCGGGGGAGGGGGGAAATGTGACTATGTCACTGTAGATAATAATAAATCTAAGTTCCAGTTTTCAACTATCTAGAACGACGATTGACTGCATGGAGCCTATGAATTTGTTATGTTTTCATGACGCTAGCTAGGTGATGTCACAAAGCTGTTAGTTGCAAATCATTCTGATTTGCACTGGCTTTTCATTGGCTCCAGAGAACACATTTCTGTACCATACAAGAACAGCTGTTTGGGTGAACAAATCTCTTTAAAATCATATTAATCAACCAATATCTAATATAGTAAAATAAGAAAACTTGCTATTATGTTGGAGAAACAGACCTTTTATTTGTTTTTTTTTAAAAAAAGAAAACAGCTATGCATTATTTTACCTGATTCTCACATCCAACTCAAGTCTCTTGTTCAAAGCGTTATTTTTCAACCCTACCAGGCAATGGCCTGCATCATGCACTCAATACTTCTGGAGTTTGGGTACATAACAATTATCTACTTTTCAAGTGGAAAGCAAGAACAGCAGCCCTCAGCAATCAGGATGCTAAGGAGCGTAACGTCAGGAGGAGGAAAGTGGGACAGCGGAGAAAGAGTTGTGCCTGTTTGGGATGATTTTCATGGTTTGGGTGACCCTGCTAAAGAGTATATTCTCTCAGGATGCCCTCCTGGTGTTCTTTGCTTATCCCTCTTGGAAGCCCCAAAGACTTTTTCAAAAGGCAACTGGACTTTCCCCCCCCCCCCCCCTTGAAGACGTTATGCTTCTCATCCAAGAAGTTTTTAAGAAGGAAAACCTCAAGGAAAAAGTTACTTTTTGAAAAAGGGACAGCCATGACCTGGATGACTGAGAATCTCCATAGACATCCCTCTTGGAATTATCCCACTGTTTCCATGATGAAGAACCATAGCAGGACTTAAGGAGAGTAGCTTCATTTTTGTAGCGTACTGTATTTATTCCACTCTGTTAAAAGCAGTTTTTACTATACTCTTTCTTGTGTCCTTTTTGTATGCATGCTGTTGGGAGAGTCATCTAAAGTGTTTTCATGTATGGATTACATGTTATCCTCTGTATTCTTGCACTTCTTTCCTTTTCTCCCATGTCCATTCCTCCCCTTTGATTCTGTTGTGATTCAGTGTCAGCCTGTGCTCCCAGCAGCTGAGTCCAATGAATCTGAGGAGGAGGAGGAGAGGTTTGGAGAGCCTTTTGTGCCAGAGGGAGGCTCTAATGCACTGCAGGACTCTCAGCCTGGCCCCTCCAGTCATGTTCCTCATGAGGCTCAGCTGTGTGAATATGAGGTGTCAGACTCAGAAGAGTCACAGCTGAATCTGTTCAGAGATGCTAGAAGCAGAAGGCAATCCAGCAGAGAAGAGCAGAGAAAATCAA
Source organism: Vipera ursinii (assembly GCF_947247035.1). Classification (NCBI taxonomy): domain Eukaryota; kingdom Metazoa; phylum Chordata; class Lepidosauria; order Squamata; family Viperidae; genus Vipera; species Vipera ursinii. The sequence continues at coordinate 219,380,721 of NC_139512.1, read as the reverse complement.
TGAGGAAACTCAGTGAGAGGAGAAGGCAGTGAGAAGCCACGCCTTGGGACTGATAATAAAAGGGGATGGTGTGGGCGGTGCTGGTTGCTGAAGGCAACCATTTGGAGACATTCTGAGAGAGTCCTGGTCTGTTCTTAATAATTCTGTTTAACTTTTGTTTGTTGACTCTTGTTTGATATTTTGTTTCATTTATTGAAGGAAATATTCTGTTGCTTTTTTGTCTGAACAGTAAATAAATTTGGGTTGGGTTTTTCCAGTCTGTTGACTGTAAAAAGGAAAAAGGGGTTGTCCCTGATACACAAACAGGGCCGGTCGTAGGCTGGAACAGAACAGATTCTAATGTTCTATAGCACTTTCTCTCACCAACCTTTTACCTTTGAATAATTCTTTCATCACAATTAAATCAACTGTGCTTCTGATTAATTCCTTTCCCCTGTGTGCACAGGAAAAGACTTACAAGTTAAAAGCAAAGAGGCCTTTTTCTAAGCAAATACATACCAAATAATTGCCATTTCCTTCTTGAGTTTTCAAATAGTTGAACAACTTTTATCGTTCTCGCCTATTTCACCTAACAGAATACATTCCCTTTCACTGGACTGCATTAATTCAGAATGTTGTGTAATTGTCCCAAAAACTTATCCCTGGTTTTTCCATCATTGTAATGTACTGGAGCGTAACATACAATTATCAACAACTGTCAATTTTTTAGTTTCAAACACATGCAATGTAGAAGGTACCAATTTTTGTTTTTGACATGCATATTAGCCCTTTTGTTCATAATTAAACTCATAACTTCACATCCATGCATGTGTACATTAATTCCACATGGCCAGGCAAATGTCATCTATTTTTCTGTCATTTTATTCATTATTTCATATGTTTATCATTAATTCCTCTTTCATTGTGAGTCACAATCTTCCATATACTATGGTCAAAAACGAATGGAACTATAAATATTGACTCCATTACAGTGGTGGGATTCAGTCAGTTCACACCAGTTCAGCAGAACCGGTAGCTATTTTTTTGTTGCCCAGGCCCAGAATGGACTTCCGGAAGTGGCATCCACACAGAGAACTGGTTGTTCACATATTTGAATCCCACCACTGCTCCATTACCTATCACGGCTTCGATCAATTGAAACTCACATAGATAAAGATGGATTAAAAAGGTAAAGGTAAAGGTTCCCCCGCACATGCGTGCTAGTCGTTTCCGACTCTAGGGGCCGGTGCTCATCTCCGTTTCAAAGCCGAAGAGCCAGCGCTTGTCCGAGGACATCTCCGTGGTCATGTGGCCGGCATGACTAGACGCCAGAGGCGCACGGAACGCTGTTACCTTCCCACCGGAGTGGTCCCTATTTTTCTACTTGCATTTTTACGTGCTTTTGAACTGCTAGGTTGGCAGAAGCTGGGACGAGTAACAGGCGCTCACTCTGCTACGCGGCACTCGGGATTCGACCCGCCAAACTGCCGACCTTCTGATCGACAAGCTCAGCGTCCTAACCCACTGAGCCACCACGTCCCTTAAAGATGGATTACCATCTTCCATTTCTGTCACATGCAGTATTCCTTGCTAATAGTAAATCACCAATGCAACCAATGCAACCAAGCCAGTTTTACTTCAGGTGGGCTCACATTATTATATACAAGATAATGTTTAGATTGGAGATTATTATGCCCCTGTCATGGACCGATCATCATCTCCTGCGGCTGGTCTTCCGCTTTGCTACCCCCCGCCGTGGGTGTGTGGAACCAGTTAGATGGTACCGCCCCAGACGCTTAATGGATCCCGAGAAGTTCCAGGCAGCGCTGGGGTCCCCAGCTGCCTCCCCCACTCACAGCTCGGCAGATGCCTTAGTGGAAGCCTGGGAAAGGGCAGCCACTGAGGCTCTTGACCGAGTTGTACCCTTGCGGCCCCTGACCCGATGCAGATCCCGTCGAGCTCCATGGTTCTCCGCGGAGCTCCGGGAGATGAAGCGTCGGAGACGGGGCCTAGAGAGCGGTTGGAGGTCCAGCCGATCCGAATCCAACCGATTGCGACTAAGAACCTACATTAGGTCTTATCTCGCTGCGATAAGGGTGGCGAGGTCTAATCACTTCGCTACCCTTGTCGCGTCCGCAGATAATCGCCCGGCCGCCCTGTTTAGGGTGACTCCTTAATCAAGAGGTGAGGGAGGAACCCTTGCAGGGTCGTGCCGAGGAGTTTAACAATTATCTGTCAGACAAAATCGCTCGGATTCGGACCGGTCTGGACTCTGACTGGGCAGAGTCTGGCGATCAGGACACGGGCGGTCTTGTCGATATCACCTGGGAGGAGTTTGATTCTGTGACTCCAGAGGAAGTGGACAGGATTATGGGGAGACTGAGCTCCACCACATGTTTATTGGACCCGTGCCCTTCCTGGCTGGTTTATGCAGCCCGGGAGAGGACACGCAGCTGGTTCCAAGCAGTTATATCAGCTTCTTTGAGTGAGGGTAGCTTCCCTGCCGTCTTGAAAGAGGCGGTGGTGAGGCCTCTCCTCAAGAAGCCTGCCTTGGACCCAGCTGTATTGAACAACTTTCGTCCGGTCTCCAACCTTCGCTTTCTTGTGAAGGTTGTTGAGAGTGTGGTGGCGCATCAGCTCCCTTTGGTCCTGGATGAAGCGGATTATCTAGACCCGTACCAATCGGGTTTCAGGCCCGGGCACAGCACGGAGACGGCATTGGTCGCGCTGGTGAATGATCTCTGGAGGGCTCGGGACAGGGGTCATTCCTCTGTTCTAGTCCTATTAGACCTCTCAGCGGCTTTCGATACCATCGACCATGGTATCCTGCTGCGGCGTCTCAGGGGATTGAGAGTGGGAGGCACGGTCTTACAGTGGTTCTCCTCCTATCTCCAGGGACGCTCGCAGTCGGTGTTGACAGGAGGGCAGAGGTCGACCGCGAGGTCTCTCGTTTGTGGAGTTCCTCAGGGGTCGGTCCTCTCACCTCTCCTGTTCAACATCTACATGAAACCGCTGGGTGAGATCATTCGTGGCTTTGGAGTTGGGTATCATCAGTATGCTGATGATACCCAGCTTTTTCTTTCGACCCCAAACCACCCCAGTGATGCCCTCAACGTGATGTCCCGTTGCCTGGAGGCGGTTCGGGTCTGGATGGGGAGGAACAGACTTCAACTCAACCCCGACAAGACTGAGTGGCTTTGCATACCTTCATCCCGGGTCTATTCGGATATTCCATCTCTCTCTATGGGGGTGAATTATTACCCCCCGTGGATAGGGCTCGCAACTTGGGAGTCCTCCTAGATTCACAGCTCACCTTGGAAGATCACATGGTGGCTGTGACTAGGGGGGCTTTCGCCCAGGTTCGCCTGGTGCGCCAGTTGCGGCCCTATCTAAGCCGGGATGATTTATGCACGGTCACTCACGCGCTCGTGACCTCTCGTCTAGACTACTGCAACGCTCTCTACATGAGGCTTCCCTTGAGGACCACCCGGAGGCTCCAACTGGTACAGAATGCAGCCGTGAGAGTTGTGTTGGGAGTCTCCCGATACTCCCATGTCACACCTCTGCTCCGTGAGCTGCATTGGTTACCAGTTGTCTTCCGGGTGAGATTCAAGGTGCTAGTAATGGTGTTTAAAGCCCTACATGGCAGGGGTCCGGAGTACCTTAGGGAACACCTGCTGCCGGCGTCTACTTCCCTCCGCCCTGTGCGTTCCCACAGAGAGGGCCTCCTCAGGGTGCCACCGGTCAGAGAATGTCGACTGGTGGCCCCCAGGGGGAGATCCTTCTCTGTGGGCACCCCGGAGCTATGGAACCAGTTACCGGTTGAGCTCTGGACAGCGCCCGATCTTCGCTCCTTTCGCCGTGATCTGAAAACATACTTGTTCGAGCAAGCCGGCCTGGCCTGAGGGGGGATTGGTGGGGGTTTTTACGATTTTTATTGGGGGTTTTTACTATGTATTAACTGTATTTTTAATTGGGCATGTATTTAATTATCTTTTATCTTTTGTAAATCTCTGTGTTTTATTCTTGCCCTGTACACCGCCCTGAGTCCTTCGGGAGAAGGGCGGTATAGAAATATTAATAAATTAAATTAAATTAAAATTAAATTAAATTAAATTAAAATCCTAAGTTGCATATCAACATACTGCTTTCTATATCCTATGGATTGGAGGTGTGTGCCATATACTGACATGTACTCAGAACATACATTAGCTTACTTCCAGCTTTTTATCAAATATACTCTTTTATTAAAAGTGACTAATTAAGGATTATACTATTATATAAAACAGGCAATTATTTCTCTTTCAAAATGTCTGTGAGCCTTTGCTTTATATATCCAACATCAATTTGTAATCAAAGACGTGTTTTGAGGATGAAGGGAAGACTGACATTTGTTCAGCCGTATAATTGTTAACCTTCACAAAATTTACAAGTAAAAAAAATCTGTCTATAATAAATATAGATAACTTTTCTAAAACAATGAAAAATCAGTTCAAAAGTAATATGATCTGAGTCATGTCATTTTTCTCAAGGTAAAATGGCTTTGAGACTGCAAATTTTTGTGTTAACTTTAGAAAACTATTGGTTTTATGGCATTATAACCTGAAACATAGTGATGATAATAGTTAAGATTTAGATTAAGGCAAAAGAGATCAAGATTCAATTCTCCAGATGACTCAACTGAATCTATTGCATTACCTCTTGTGCTCCGTGGCACATACAATAATCTATGGGGATCTCCATTGGTTTTGCTTCCAGTCCCAATCCCACACCTGATTTGGAAAGCCTTTTGTTTTCTTCCTGTAAATAGAGATAGGTGGAAAATTTAAGGCTGGCTTGAATTAAAATAATCTCATAATGTAGAACTCAGAACATCTCCTGGAGTTTATTAATAAATTGCTATTGAAATATAGTTTAGAAAGTGAATAAATTATAGTCTGTATGATTAAACAGATGCAAAACCTGACCAGAATAACCGTTATTGGATATACAATGACGACACAGTTAAAGGAAGACAAATGGTACAAAATTTACTGCGAATATCAGAGTTAAAGAAAATTGACACAAGATATTTTACTTTTGGTATATTGCACCAGTGGTAACTGCCAAAAATGGCAATTCATTTTTGAAAAATTATTGGGAATGCAATAATCAGGTCAGATCATTGTTTCATATTTGGTGACAATGTTTTAAAACTCAACAATTCTGGATGATGAGCTGTTATAGAACAAAACAAATCCTAAAATGGAATTATCTTTTCTATTAGTGTTTTTCTGTTAAATATCACTAAATCTTATATTTCTAAAGTAACTAAATGGAGTTGGTTCTGTATGACAGCAACTGCCAGGACATTTTATGTCTTTTATTGGAACTGACATGTAATTCCCTCATTAGAAAAATGGCAAACTAAATTATGGGAGTATGCAATAACGTCAAGAATTACTTTATATTTGAAAAATAAGGTGGTTACAGATTGAATTCAGCTTAGAAACAATTCATTTCATCTATTTTTCCTCTTAAAATGTAATATGGCATATATTAAATTGTTATCAGAGGAAAAAATAGATGAAGTAAAATGATGTGTGGTTTGGTAGAACAAAGCGACATATAGAGTGGCTTGTATAGAGTAGCTTGCAGTTTGTTTTTATAATATTTTTAATAAAATTTGTGTAACTAATCAAATTAAAAGGGTTGTAAACCAGTCCCCTTCAGATTACAACTTGAGTTAATTTCCTCAAGATCTTTTTTCAACTTTCACAGCAAAATGACTCCTAGTAACGCATATTGTACAAAATATTTGTAAGCTAGTAATATTTGCCTTCCTTGGCAAACGAGGTCTATTCCCAAACCAGTCATCTGATAGTTGGAGGGAATCTTTGGGTGAGAGCGTCAAACATTTCTCAAATCCAGTTTTTCCTCCATCTCTCTGAAAAGTCTTTAGCCTCACACCATTAGAATATGAACCGAAAGTGGTGCCCTAGGATACTAATCTTTGAGTGACAGTTGTAATGCGTAATTATGAAATGCTCTAAAAATAGCATACGATACAAGATACGATACAAGAGCCCTGTGCGCTCCCACAGAGAGGGCCTCCTCAGGGTGCCGTCGGTCAGGGAATGTCGACTGGTGGCCCCCAGGGGGAGGGCATTCTCTGCGGGCGTGACTGCCCTTTGGAATCAGCTTCCGGTTGAGCTCCGGATGGCTCCCAACCTTCGCTCATTTCGCCGGCCTGGACTGAGGGACTGGGATTTTAGATTTTAAATTTTAAAAATTTTTAAATTTTAGAATGTGTTTATTGTTTAGGGCTATTTGATTTAATTCTATTTTAATTTTTATACATTATGTGTTATTTATAGTTTTAATTGCCCTGTACACCGCCCCGAGTCCCTTCGGAGAGGGGCGGTATATAAATCTAAATAAATAAATAAATAAATAAAATAACTGGATTACATAAATAACATAGGGTCATAAAAGATTGCTTCAGGCAAGAGTGCCTTATTTGGCAAATTCAGAACAAATTTACCTTGTACAAGTGCTTTGCTTTGCTTTTTCTTTCTACCTAAGGGGGATATATTGGACAGAAAACCATATATATATATATATATATATATATATATGGGCTCTTTAGAGGAGTGTGTTATACACAAAATTAATGCAAACTGGGCTACTTTATCATGGCAATTAGGCAATAGAAATAATAGTGGGCATGAAGGAAGCTAGACAAATGCCAGTTTTGGAAAAATATACGACAAAAGACTGTCTGCCTCAGGGACCTGTGTTTTCTCTGATGTCAAGACTCCTGAAAGTAACTTGAGCACTTTTCTCTGACCACTTTGCTCCATTTGGTCATCATGGCACCAAAGCTTGCTGAATTCTGGCTTCCTGTGGGAATCTGTGGATGAACCATATTACTGTACTTCAGACATAAAATTCCAAAAATGAAAATTTCCCATTAAAAAAAAAAACAAGAGAGAAAATATTCTAAGGCGTGACAACAGAGTGTTGAACTGATGGGACCTGGATGAAGTAGCAGACCAATTCAACCGAAGGAGTGCTTGTGAGTGGGGAAGAGCAGGCTGCTGAGGAAAGGGAAGGCATCTCTGCTGCTTTTGCCCCTCTTGTTTGAGACTTTCCTCCAATGACAGCTGGGCAAAGTTTAAAGTTTAACCATTGTGGCTTATATATTAATTTTTTATAAGGAAAAAAAAAACAGATGAAGTGAGGTGATGTGTGGTTTGGTAGAACACAAGCCACATCTCTCTCTCTCTCTCTCTCTCTCTCTCTCTCTCTCTCTCTCTCTCTCTCTCTCTCTCTCTCTCTCTCTCTCTCTCTCTCTCTCTCTCCTCTCTCTTGTGTGTTTTATGCTCAACAACAAAGGAACAGCAGCAAACACAAAGCAGCCCAATAAAGGGTTTTCTTCCCAGAGATGGAAGAATCCATATGAAAAAGAAGCCAAGCCAAGCCAAGCCAAGCCCAATGCTGTAGAGATGCCATTGCCACTGTGGCCCATTAATAAAGAAGAAAACAGTAGCAGAAGTACCAGTGATAGAGGACTTAAAGTTGACCAGGGTCTGTAGGAATGAAACACTATTGTACACTAGTAATAGTAGTATAGTAGCAATTGTAATACTATAGCATAGAAGTGGAAATAGCTACAGCACGGAAATGCAGATAATACTGCAGAGTATAGTGCAGAGTATAGTATAATAGAATACAGCATACCAAACATTGTATAATATAAGTAGAAATAGACAAGTAGTATAACACAACAGACAGAAAGAACTCGCATATATGTTTATATGTTTTGCTTTTGAAGCTTAGATTTTTCAAAATAAAACATCTCCCTAACCCTTATAGGGAGATATAAAATTCCAATTGTCTAAGGTCCAGTGCTTTTGATGGATCTTTTGAGCCTGAGTCAATCAAATTGGGTACAGTTTAAAAAGAATCTATGACAGTGAGTTGTTGAAAAAGGAGATTAAAAAGACAGGTGAGGAGAGAAAGTACCTGAAGGACAGAGAAAATAAAGCCTTCCCTTTCACTTTCATACGAAGCCTCATCACATAACAGTTGATTCTTAAGCGTTAGTTATCTTAATTCTTTGTAAAAGGCATTAGCTTCTCTCTTCAAGTCCAAATAACATTTTTGTACAGTGAAGAAATATTTGTGAATGTTTGTTAAATATACGCCAAAGGGATTCTTTTTAGTCTGCTTTCTTTTTCTTCTTTTCTATTCATTGGCTCATTACTTCCTAAAGCTGTGCTGGAATTGAGGGTAGGAAACAACTGGGCTGCTTCATGCAACACAAGCATGTGTGTGTGTGTGTGTGTGTGTATACATGAGAGCATTCACACAAGGGGAGAGAGTAACAGCACCTCTTTGGACCAGCTGCTCCATCCATCTGCAGCTGGGTCTAGGTGCAGTGATCTACGGTCAAGATCTGTATGGGGAGTATTTTTATAGCAATTTTACAGCAGCTGGTCTGAATGGCAATATGCAAAAAGAAAAGAAAAAAGAAAAAATCATATTCCCACCATAGGGAACAAGCTTAACGAAAAAAAAAATAAACAGGATGAAGGAAAAAAAGCATTGTTGGCATTTTAGGATCATTGTGTGTTAAATTACTGTACCTCTGCCAAAAAGTGGCACAAAATGAGGCTGAAAGTGAAACTTTGAATGTTTCTGTTCTTTCTAGCAAGGGTTGTCTATTTTAAATTCCATTATATTGACTGCTTATTTTCTAACAATAACACAAGAGTAATATTCAGATATGCATATCATGGCCTGGATCCAGAATCCTCCTGTTTCTAATCCCATATACATTTTTCATTGGAGGAATAGGGAAGAAGGAAATCTTTGTGGATTTTCCTTCTCTTTTGATCTCTGTCAACCTTAAACCTACACTGGGAAAACTTCACTCCTTTTCTGCTGAGGGCAGCATCTTCAGACAAACGTTATTTTGTGGAAAAGCAGGTTCTAGCCCAAGGGCTGAACTGACTTCATGCATCACCCAAAGCCATGTTTAACCTCCCTTTGTTGACTGACCGGCTGCACTTATAATCTCCGTGTTTTTGTAGAGCTTGTTGAGATAGATTGGGTTAAAAAAAATGATTGGTGCAATCATACATGATCCCAGTTGTCATGTGAGGCCTTAAATCTGAGTCTTCCACAAATCAAAGGCATCCCCTGGTCAACAAATAACAATGGCTGTGTTCATACCATATGATAAATAAAAACCACTCATCTTAGGTTTTAGCAGGATGTGTAAGTCAAGTACAGAGTTAATATGGCACGCTAGTTTGTATACATAAAACATGAAGATTCTGGAAAGATTTTGCTTGGAGCATTGATTCCTTTGTATTGCCTTGTTTTGAATTATTTTTATTATTCTTATTTTATTTTATATTTTCTAATACTATAGTTACCTAGAGTCAGTAGGTTGAAAGGGACAGCAAACAACAAATAAACAAGAATCCCATCTTGTCCATCTTTTCCTACATGGTGATAATTCACATTGCATAATTTGAAAAGTAGTTTCTGGATTATCTGTAATCTATAACCAATGAGAGCACTTGAATTGAACATTGAATTGTGTGCTGGGTTCCAAGTTTAATCACCCAAATATTAGCACAGGCTTTTGAAGCTGTCAGGCTCTCAAGAGACGGAGAAGGATATTGACACCTTCTGGAATAGAAGATTTTATTTGGATAGTAAAATTAATTGTGGAGCCATGACCAGATGTTACATTTTTAAGTAAACTATGTATGTATGTATGTGTGTATGTATGTATGTATGTATGTATGTATGTATGTATGTATGGATAGATAGATAGATAGATAGATAGATAGATAGATAGATAGATAGATAGATAGATAGATAGATCATAGAGATGATGCCTTGCAGGGTTTCAAGAAACCCAATATTTATTTATTTATTTATTTATTTATTGATGGGATTTATATCCCGCCCTATCTCCCGAAGGACTCAGGGCGGCTAACAACAAAACATATAATAAGTACAGAAATCAATATAAAAATAAAATTAAAATCATCTGTGCAATAAATTAAAATTAAAAACTAAAAATAAATTTAAAATTCCAAATATAATTAATTAAAATGCCTGTCAGTCCAGGTCAGTCAGTACCACCAATCGCCTCGCAAGATGTCAAAAACTTGACCAAAAAAAAAAGGAAAAAAGTGATGAAGATACAGGTAGTCCTCGACTTACAACAGTTCGCTTAGTGACTGTTTGAAGTTACAATGGCGCTGAAAAAGTGCTCCCCAAGACACAGCCGAGCAAAACACCTGCCTGCCTGCCCGGTGGCAGTCCAGGTGGAAAAGGAACCTGTTTTTGATGGCCCTTGAGCTGATAGAAGTCTGCAATAATCTATTCTTTGCTTAACATGGCTTCTTGAACAAATCACACAAGGCTGAGTTCCCATAATTATGATTTAGAAAACAGTGACAAGTTTTATTTTTCTCATTTCACTACAACTGAAGCAAGCAAACTACTTAGTATGCTCTATGAACCATAGCTGCAATCCTATTTACGCCTCTTTGGAAGAAACCCATTAAGTTCAACGGAGGTTATTCTCAAAGAAATTTGTGTTTGAATGCAATGAAGTTTGGAATTATTGCCCTAGCCCAGAACCTGCTCCTCTGAGCTTTTAGTAGAAATTGTAGATAATATACTGCTAAGTATATGTTAGAACACTGATAACTTGGATGGAGAAAACCTTATTGCACTGTACAACAAAACACATATGTAGACTTCTGAAGAAAAATTATTTGGGCAGTTATGTCAAGGGATTCAGGATTAGCATGGTCAGGTGTGAATGGATATTTCTCATTTCCATTGCAGTACACAATTTGGGCAGAAGAAACTACTAAACGCTATTGTACATTACATCAGAAAATCAGGTCTCTTTAGTGCTTCAGTCAGCGGTGACAGTCTGTCTTTCTCGGGCTTGGTGCACAGGGTCAGTTTAAAACCCTCTGAAGTGCCAAGAGCGCCATCTGCTCTTCCATCTGAGAATGGGAATATTTTTGCTCGCTTTTTGTTGCTGTTGTTGTTTTCATCTTGATTTGGTCTTTTGGTGTTTGTGATGGAGCACGTAGCCCAGATGCCAATAATGAGGAAAATGTATTAAGTGATAAAAAAGGCAGGGGGAGTGCAGGGTGGCTGGAGAAATGAAAATGAACAAGGTAGGAAAATGGTGCACATGGAGAGAGAGAGAGAGAGAGAGAGAGAGAGAGAGAGAGAGAGAGAGAGAGAGAGAGAGAGAGAGAGAGAGAGAGAGAGAGAGAGAGAGAGAGAGAGAGAGAGAGAGAGAGAGAGAGAATCAAAATAAAATGGAGCTGATTGCAATATTCAAGCCAGGTGTGGCTCTGAATGTAAAGCATTATCTTGAGAGCCTCTAACAGAGAGAGCTCATAATCCAGTACATCTGGGAAAGTGTTGGTCAAGGCAATCCTGAACTCTTTGCCAAAAGACAGTTAAGAGATATTTTGTGGAAGGTTCCAACTTCCCATATTGTGCAGCTGCTGTTTATTAGTGATACTCATATTTTATCTGTATCCTATCAGTTCAGAATTCTCTTAACATGCTGGGTGGAGAAGATGATTTTTTTTTTGACACAGCCTTTTCCGAACATTTTTGGGACTTGTAAGTCAAATCACAATAACCTAAAAACAATAGATGGAATAAATGGAAATCTTTAAATTGTAGGAACTCTCAGAGATTTCTACCTGAAGCCAGCATGTTGATTGAAAGATTTTCACACTAAAGAGGAAGGTGTCTAAAAAATATAATAGTATGTTACACAACAAACTTTCTCCCCTGTATCCTCAGGACCTTTTGTACTTTGTAAAAAGATTGGAAAACATATCTTCATGAACACTATTGTTATTCCTACCTGTGTCTCTCCTTTTGTCTATTATTTTGATTCAGAAGCCTAGGTTGTGGTAATTTACTGCATTGTTGCAAGGCCTCCAGATCTGGTCAGTATTTGGATACTGCAGGTGAGGAGACACTAAATGAGGCAGTGGCTGAAAAAGGTCTACCTGCACTATCTAAATACTAACCAGAATTTCCTTTTGGAATATCTCTTCCACATAAAGTCTTGATGTTTAACATGAGGCAGAATATTACTGGAAAATATACGAATAACTTTCTCTGTCGAAAGAAGGGGAATAAACTGCCTGTAAGTATCTTGGGGTCCATCAAGGATTTGCAAAATACCATTAATCTCAGTTCTATAGCTACATTAATTTGGCTATTCTGTTTTGCAAGATGTGAACTTATTTCAGGTGTCCTATTATGCACACCTGTTTATTCTTCTTGCCACTCAATTCATTTTAGTCATTGCCTGTCTTGTGGTTGTTCAGTCTCACTAATGACTTAATCTAAGAATAGGCCACCAACAGTCTGAGGACCTTCATCTATGAGGACATCAATTTAAATATACCTTTCTTGAACTTCATTTTATAGCAGCTGATTTAACATATTTCATATCACCTTTTTATTGCATTTTCTAATGAACCAATCCATAATAAAATATTTTTTTGCAGGCAAAGTCGCCCATAAATCTTTCATGTCTTTGTTACAGCAGAGTTTCACCATAGAAAAGATCTAGGAAACGGGCTCTTGCATCAAGTCTCTGTGTCCAAAATGAATTTGGATAAGACAGGATTGGTTGTGCTACAAATGGGAGAGTCCAAATCAAACCCTCAGTTGCAATAAGATTATAAGGTCCTTTTGAAAAACGGAATCTTGCATTACACACATCTTTGCTTTTGGCATTCTTTATTATCTCCTTTGTAATTAAAATAGCTGACAATGGATTTTTGTTTTGGGAAAAAAATGCATGAGCTGTTATTTTGAAATATGATAAAATGTAAAAACCATCTAGTGATATTAAACAAAGCAGAATGGCTTTGTGCTTATATGCTTTGGTATTATTTGAAATGTGAAAAAAAAATCCACACAAGACAAGGACAGCATGGGAAAGGCAAATGTCCAAAGTGAACAGGAAGCAGGAAGTTAGAACACACAAAATGCACCTCATAACAAGTACACTAACATAATAATAATGCAACTATTGTAAATCTACAAATTTATTCTTGAATCAGATTTCTTACCACATAAATTTATACATGCTAAACTGAACTTATTAAACAACCATTCTAGAACCAATAACAGTACATAATCAGTTCCTAAAGGCCTTTTGGGAAAAAAACTAAGTTTTTATTTTAGAAGGCCATGAAAACAAGAGCTACTTCACCTGAGGAAAAGCTATTCCTAAGGAGAAAGGCCATCACCTGTCAATGCATCCTTTGCTCTCATAAGTCATATTAGGAAGTAATCTTCAGCAGGTGTGATCATCTGATTGGGGAAAGGTGTGTACTCTACCTGGATGCAGTAGAGTAGTTTTATCTCAAAGAAACTTCCGGGCTCCATTTATCCTATACCAGGGGTCTTTAAAACTTGGCCCTTTTATGACTTGTGGACTTCAACTCCCAGAATTCCTCAGCCAGGCATGAGGAGTACTGGGAGTTGAAGTCCACAAGTCATAAAAGGGCCAAGTTTGAAGACGCCTGTCCTATACTTTGAAAGAAATAGTTATCTTTAAATTCCACTTTGATTTGACCTGGAACAAAATGCAAGAAAATGGTGTCATTTTGCATTGCGCAAACAAATAACAAAATGTTTAGAGACTTACCCCAAACTGTTTGTTTGTTATAACACCACAAATAAATGAACAGAATAAATTAAATTAATTAATTTTGGGGAAATAAGTTTCTAAAATGGAGCACTTTCATATCAATCTTATGAGATCAAACTTTGAAGTTTGTACTTATGCAGTTTGTATTTATATCTTTGAATTGATTGGTCAAGCACTTAAAACTTGAGGGCTGGCATAAGAATTATACATAAAAAAAATCAATAAAACACCTCCTTAATTTGGCTTTGGCAGTCATCATGTTGATACTAAAATCCTCTGGCAAGGCATTAACACAATTTAATTAACCACCCTTTTTTCACTAAAGGAATTAAAGAATTTCCTTAGCAATACTAAAATGTTTATAATTATTCAAAGGACACATCAATTAAAGCAGGGGTGTCAAACTGCCGGCCCATGGGCTGGATGTGTCATGATGAAACCACGCCCACTCCATTGCTGGCTATGGAGGAAAAGCTCCGAAATGTCACATGACATCATGTGATGTCACGAGTTTGACATGTCTGAATTAAAGGAAATTCAACGCCTTTTCACTATGTAATATAATTTTGTTCAAATCACCCAAACCAGTCATTATAGCATTGAAGTTTTCACTTAGAATTTAGAAATCTTGACCATTTTCCATCTTAGGGTACCTTCTAGCATCACCCATCCACTACCTGAGGCACAGATTTTAGGACTCCTCATTACATATCATCATTGTTGTATCAGGATAAAAAAGTCCACATGACTTTAGTACAAGTACTGTAGTTCTCAGCTTACAACACTTGAGATTGGAACTTTCATTGCTAATCAATGAGGTATTTGAGTTGTGCCCAGCTTTATAACCCTGTTTACTATGGTTGTTAAAAGAATCATAGTCATTAATCAAATCCAATTCCAAATTGTTGGAAACCCACCTGGGAAGGTTGCAAGTGGCCATCACATGGTCCTTGGACGCTGCAACCATCATAATTATATACCAGTTGCCAAGCACCCAGATTTTGATCATATGACCACAGGGATGTTGTGATGGTCATATGTGCAAGGACTGGTTGTAAGTGACATTGGCAGCACCATTATAAATTTGAATGGTTACTAAGTGAATGGTTATAAGTTGAAGACTACTTGTAATGCTATAAATAAGGAGTCTTCAAACTTGGCTCTTTTATGACTTGTGGACTTCAACTCCCAGAATTCCTCAGCCAAGCATCCTGGCTGAGCAATTCTGGGAGTTGAAGTCCACAAGTTATAAAAGGACCAAGTCTGAAGACCCCTGCTATAAGTCATTAGTATGGATGCTATCTTTATCTGATCTTAGTACATTTGAGTTGGGGAAGAAAGAGAAGTATCCTTAAATTTCAGTGCTCATTGTCAGAATATTTTGAAGTCAACTGGGACAGAGGGCTTCCCTTACTGCTGTTCTTCTTGTCTTTACAACATCTTGTTTATAGTTTGTATTGCTAATTGCACAAGTTTCCTTTCTGATTTGATTTTGTTTTTCCACAATAAAAGCTCCAAAGTGATGCTCGATTATTTATTTAGCGTATGACATAACACACATGGACTTGCTAGGTATTTTAACATTTCACCTAAATTAATATGCTCAGTAAACCCATGCTTTTATAGCAGAGATGTTTCCATTCCTCCTTCACAGAGAGATTCCCTATTTTCCCATGGCTCATCTCTATAGCACTGGAAGTAGCAGAAGGCGTCCGTTCAGCTAATTAAAGTGTCTTCTCAGTAACAGATAATATATCAGATACTACTGTACTCTCACTTTCTTTGTGCCAGAAAGGCTTCTAGGCACATCCAACCGTTATTTTTTGTTGTTTAATTAAATAAAAACAATTATGCCAAAAAGAGTCCTCTTGAGTAATCTTTACTTATAAGCAAGTTTGTGAAACTCTCCTAGGCTCCAGAGGTATTTTTATAAATTAACAAGATAGGGAAAGCATGGAGAACACAACTCCTAGACTTCATTCTAACCCTAAGACTGCTAGTAGCCATAACATGTGTCTTCATATCCTTCTGGCAAGCAAAGTAACATGTTGCATCTCTTTGGTGTGTGTGTGCTATTTCTCTCAGATTGCATTCCTGTATATATTTATGTACACAGGTTATGCTGTTTTCCCAGATTTTTTTTCTCTGCTGCCCCAGCTGCATGGGGCCTGTCTTCAAACCCAAACTTTCTTTTGAAGGCTTCTTCTCCCACAAAAAATTTGACCCTTTCTATCCTGTCTTCAGTGGGTTATCCTTGTGCTGGGAAGATTGACAGAGTCTTCAATGGTTGTAACTGCAGTGTATGCCTCCCAGCATACATAAAGGGACAGCACAGCAGGAGGCTGATGGTGCAGATCAGCAGAGGGGTTGGACAGCTCCGGGAGATAACTGCTCACTCAGGATAAGCCTAATGAGTTAAGCTTTTGACAGCCCCAGGCATGGTCAGCCTGGTGGGAAGCCAGTATCTACACCCATTGTCACCTGCACTGGCAGGAAGCCCAGGTTTGAACTGATTGGATGCCATCCACCTGGGCAGGTATAAATAGACACCAGGCTTCCCTGTTTCCCCAGTTCATTCTGTTCAGAATAAACTCATCTTTACCCCAGCTCTGTGTCCGTCTCTATGTGAAGCACGCGACTTTACAGTAACATAATTTCTTGCCAGCATTCTGTTGGTTTGGAAAGGCTAAGATTGGAAGGTGGCCTCAGCTCGGATCTTTGTTAGGAAGTGCATGTGCCTGTAGAAAAGAAAATTAAAAGCAAGTTAGGGTGGTAGGAGAAGTGACAGGGAAAAACATGGCATCATAATCAGAGGTCTTCTGCACCATGGCAATTAATTTTGAATAGGTAAGGCTGGTGGCAGTCATTTTATAAATGCACCCACATTCCAAACATGTCTGTCTGTTATAAAGATTACCTGTCCTTGCCATCTGTGTTGACACCAGTGGCCAGCTGGGAGTCAATACGTTCACAGGATTCAAAGGCAACGGGCTCAAACTGGGTGAAATGCCAGAAAGGATATTATTGAATAAACAATAGGAAAGTTAGAGAAAGTCATACTAGATTCCTCCTGCTTCCTATAACACCACCACCACCACCAATGGCAGTGAATGCACCAAGCAGTTAAACAGCTCTTTTCCCCAGGTCTTTAGTGCCCAAAGTCTCAAAGTGTCTGGGATCTTTTGTCACATTTTTTTTTCAGGAATCAGGGCATTTAGATAATACAGTACCTGGGAGAGGCTTGATAGCACCTCTTACCAGTCATAATTCAATTGACCCAGAGCCAGGGATACCTTTGAGTAAGACCTGGTTACCAATATAAAATAGCTGGAGATGATCTGGTTGTATATCTTGTCAATATCTTAGGAACTGGGCAATATCTTAGGAACTTCTCTATTCTGTAGGTATTAAATAGGGAGCTCATTTAGTCCCCATTACCTTAATTGCTACAAGTAGTAATGTAGATAAAGGACTAAAAGTCTAGATGAAATGATGCAGTCCACAGAGCTTGTTTTATAAGCACATGAGGGAATAAATGTACAATGCAGAGCTCTTGCTAAATTACATACATTTTATGCAAGAGTTGTCCATGGTGCCACTACACCATGTGGCATACACTTAAAATATCAATATCTTAATAAAACTAATTCAAGAATGGCAAATTATCTGCTTTCTTACTCTTGGATTAGAACAGACAGTCCTCATTTAGAAACCACAATTGGGATTGGCAACTTGGTCACTAAGTTATATAGTTGTTAAATGGAAAATTATGTGACCACCAATTTTCCTTCAGTTTTCCTCCCCTTTGGAATGCTCACCTCTCTACTAGGATAGTTAGCCAGATGGGGATTGTTTGCATTTACATTTATTGGAGAGAAAAGGATTACAAGAGAGTAAGAAGGCACTCAATGGGAATATTGAAAGCATAATGAGGATTATGCTGAAATTACAGAAAAATATATTATGAGCAGTTTAAGAATTATTGCATGTATACTTGGGTGGGATGACCTACAAGGTCCCTTCCCACTCTGTTATTCTATTCTACCACTATAGATTTTTTTTTGGTAATGAATTTAGAGACACAGTTAAAGAAAATATCCCACCATCTTATTTTCTTCCTTATGAATCAACTGATTTAGCTAATAGCTCAGTACTGCACACGGCTGATCTTACTGCAAAGAAATATGCTTTAGTCATAACAGTTTAATTTGTAATTTTAAACAAATGTCGAGAAAGGATATATTTTTCCCCAATTTTAAAAAGCCGTTCCATCTTCTTTTAAATTGTTTTGATATGTGAATCTGACTAGTAAGTTAACAAGCACATCTGTTTCTGCTCAGACAGGTAGGCTGTGGTATATTTATCAGTACATTCCATAGCTTACAAAATCAGTCATGCTTGTCTGATACAAAATTACTGTGTTAACCCTCTCTGAATCTCCAATCCAACACCAGAGAGTGTTCCTAGCCATGCCTTTGCTATATAGTAGAGCAGAGGTCCCCAACATTTTGGGCACCAGGGACCGATTCCATGGAGAAAGGTTTTTCCATGGATTGGAGAGTGCATGGTTTTGTGTGCTGCCTGCATCCCGTGGAGAGGGCTTTGCTTGTTTGTGTGGACTGGCTGCTGGCATGCCGCAGCCTGGTACCGGTCCACAGACTGGGGGTTGGGGATCCCTGTACTAGAGTACTCAGCTCTGTAACACAATTTTGTGACTGAGGTTTCAAGCTCAGTTCCAGTCCACATATATGAAGTGGCAAATGGCATTTTTAATTCTGTTGCTATGCATGCAGAAAATTGCCTCTTGTGCCATAGTTTTTGAAAATGGGTAAAGTGTTCAAAGGGTGTGTATGTGTTGCAAAACAAAATCTCTCTCTCTAAAGGCCCAGTGCACTTTTCATCAAAAGCTCTTCCAGGTGATATGCATGTCCAACTGCTTTGCTGATGATCCCATTTGATTTATTTATTTTCATTGATTAATCAAATTTATATAGCCTTCCATCTCAACAAAGGCGGCATATGTCAATAGATATCACTATTATCCTTCTCATCATTCCTATTACCTTCTCCTTTTGGTATCACTTTGTTGTTTGTATGTAGACTGAGAGCTTCTGCACTGGAGACAAATTCCTTGTGTGTCCAATCCACAGATGGACAATAAAGAATATTCTACTGTACGTATAAAGCAAAAATTATAAAAAAATACAAATATAAAAATAATCATTATAAATAACCTAAAAAGACCCCAAATACATCCACTAACACAACTACAAATTGAGGGAGAATAAAAATTGACCACTCAACAATGGAGTCATCAAGTTTCATAGGAGCCCCAGGCCTTGTCACATAACCATAATTTGGGGGGCAGGATGCTCCATAAGGCAAGTGCCACAAAAGAGAAGGCACATTTCCTGGCATCTACCAAATGCTGATATCTAGCTAATAGTGCCTGCAGCATGCCTTCTCTGCAAAATCTGATGGGGCAGGCTGATATTAAGAGGGAGAGGCCCGATTAGATAACTCAGTCTCCAGGTCTTTAAAAGTTAAAACCAGCACCTTGAATTGGAAGCAAACTGGCAGCCAGTGCAGCTTGTGGAGCAGCGGTATAATGTGCTTTGTTCCAGTTGTTCACATAACTGCCCATGCCATTGCATTCTATCCTATTTGAACTTTCCAGATATTCTTCATGGAGACCCTTATGTAGATGTATGTGCATGCACACCCAGCCTGTGAAAATTCTCCAAGGCACCAAGTTTTTGGAGGGCTTGGCTGCCTTGATAGCATAAGGAAGGATACTTCACACTCCTAATATAACCACTTTGGTAGCTTAATCACTTTCCCTGGACTTTCAGCCAAAGAAAGTATTTCAGTGACATTGTTATTCATTCCCAGGATACAAGGCTCATTATATTTCATCATTCAGTCAGACCTTTGATTAGAATATGAAAATTATGTTATAATTCCCTGTTTTTTTCAAAGTGGCCTGTCAGTTACAAACTTCAAAGCGTGCAAAAGAAATTTCTGAGGAGGGAAAATTGTGTATTGTTCTACACTAGTGATTGTGGTTAACTTACTGTTAGATGTTACAGTTTTTCCAAGAAGAATGCAATCAAGAGAAGATCTGGTAGCAGAGGTATATATTTATCAAGTTTTTCTTACGTATAATATTTAGAAAGGCTTAGAGTAGACAAAACAATTTATGGTTTTGGACAGTAAGATTGAGTTTGAAACAGAACTGTGTACAATTATGAAAATAATTGCCCAAAGTATAAACTTTTATTAAAATTTGAAACAGAAGAAGAGATGAAACAATGTATGATAAAATTTGGTTACAATATAAAAATAGAACAAAGGGAAAATATGTGGCTGAAAGCACTGAAATTTATATTATGTTGTAATCTTAAAGAGAATTTTTGTAACATCAGATATTTTTGGTATATGCCACTGGAAAATCTGTAGAATGCATAAAGTTACCTCAAATTTCTTTTGGAAATGTGAACATGGACATTTTATCATATTGGGTGGATGTGTAAAAAAAGTAGAATGTTTTGGATGCAAATATAGTAATTCTGAGGCTTTTAGATATACAATTGAAAGTGAAGGGTTTTCTTTAGAGATTGATGGGCAAACAGCTGGAAAAAAAATCATGCAAGTTTGTTTTTATATATGATAACTGCAGTGAGATTCTTATAGGCTTAAAAGTGGAAAAGTTGACCTCAAAGTTGATGGTTGAATGGAGATGATGGAACTTGCAGAGATGGCTAAAGTGACTTCATTGGTTAGACAAAAGACAATATTTACATTTATTGCTGACTGGAAACCTCTCATGGACTTCCATAAAAATGAAAAAAATATGATCTTACGATTTATGGGTTCGATGATTAGAAAAAAATACATGAAAGAAAAACAGAGGAATCTTTTTTTATAACCATAGAGTAGGAGGTAACTTTGTATCTGTATTTATAATCGGTGTAAGGAAATTTGGAAACTACCGTATTTGTTTTAATTCTTTCTTTTTACACTTTTGCCTTTTTCTTTGTTTCCTTTCTTTTCTTTATGTTAGTTCCTGTTCATTTTGATTTTTTTTAAAAAAATAAATAAAGAAAATTTTATATGGGGAAAAAAGAGGTGCAGGGGCTAATTTCCCAGGATTCAATTGCTTTCAGGCCCTAAAGGGAGACATTTATTAAATAGATTATCAACTGGTCCCGCAGATACACTCATGCATGTGCACCCATACACAAACTGAATCTAACGCAGGATGAAGACTTTTTCAGTGAAGCTTATGTACAGTAACCAACCAGTCTCGTTCCAGCGTGAGTTGGTAGATGTTTTCTTACAACTTTGTCTAAGGCTGAGAGAGAGTGGCTGACTCAAACTCACCCAGACAGCTTTGAAGCCCAATGAATGACTGGAACCTGGGTGTCCCCACTTTTTGTGCAGCATTGTAACCATTACATCCCCTTAGCTCTCAGGGAGCAACGCAGGAAGAAATGAATTGCATTAGACCAGGGGTGTCAAACTCAATTTCATTGAGGGCCGCATCAGCATTGCGGTTGCCCTCAGGGGGCCGGGTGGGTATGGCCAGGGTGGGCGTGGCCTACTGGGTGGGCGTGGCCAGCTCTACATCGTTCGCATCAAGGGTGCCTATGGGGGCCTGGGCAGGAGTGGGACAGATCTGAGGGTCTCTGGCAGGAGGAGGGTCTCTGGGCCAGGGCCAAGGCAGTGAGGGCCGTTCCCTCACTGTTTCCAGGATGGCTTCGCGGGCCGCATGAAACCACTTTGCGGGCCGCATCCGGCCTCCGGGCCTTGTGTTTGACATGTCTGCATTAGACATATCAGATATAGTTATATTTCCAAAGGTGGAAAGTAAAGTGATGTCGCTAGAAAGTGGTACTTCTTTGCATTCAGTGTCACGTTGTTAGCTGCATAGGAAAATTGGTCAGTCAAAAAGAGAAAAAATATAAATATTGGAAAGCATAAAATTATCGACATATTTTTTTAAAAAAGAAATAAAAGATGGAAAGTTCAACACCTGTTGAATGCCACCATTTTCAAATTCTGAAAAACTTAGATTGAGCTGAGAGATATGCAGAAAGTGAATGTTTTTCAGAATGAAGCTATCCCAAAGTCTGCTGTTGCTGCCATGTTCGTGCTGCTGCCAAGACTCAAACTGTTGCTCACATGTGTTTTGAGTGTTCAAGGGCCCGGGGCATGCATTCAGAACAACTTGTGGAACATATTGTACTCATATCAGCATCTGGCTTCACTACATTCCTTATAGGACACAGACCTCTGAGCATTCCACAACCGCCTCAGAGACAATTTCAAAGGATTTGCTCTGAGCACTACCATGACTTCGAATCAGATGCTGAGTTGTTTTATTTTTTTTCTTTTCCATGCAAAGTTCTGGGCTGTTCATCTGAAACATCAACATGGATCTGAAACATCAACATTTGTCTTTGGCCAAAACGTGAAACCAGAACTGTCCAGAAAGAGAGGCGTAAATTAAAGGTGTCAATGCCTCCTGGGTACACCTCTGGAAACAGAATAGTCAATCGTTCTAGATTCTCTGTCCTCTGAACAAACTAAATTCTGATTACACAGAACCAAAAAATGTGCACTGACTATTAATCATGGAAGTAACCCAAGATTTGGCAATCATGAAGGAAAACATTCATTCTGCTGAAAACCTGGATCAAATTAGCCTCTCAAGAGTTCCTTTTTTATGCTTAGAGCTGCCTTGTTACAATACCTGCTTAAAGGCAGGAAGACTATGGATTTATGATTACAAAGGTATTCTTTGGAAAGAGGAATGGACTGCAAGCTTTGTCTGACCATTATAGAACCACCCTCATGAATGACAGAACACAGGTAGTCCTCATGACTGTAATGGAGCCTGCCCATTATGGTCATAAGTTGCAATTATCATAAATTGGTCATGTGACCAACACAATTTTACATTTTTTGCATTGGTCATTAAGTGAATTACTATGGTTAGAAGTGTGAATGCTGGTGGTTTAAAGGTGGTTTAAAGGAACACTGGTTGGAGTGCGAACCCATTGTTCACTATGGGCCTGCTTAAGCTGAAAACCAGAAGTAAGGTAAGTGCTGATTTTTAGGAAACCATCATAAAATGCAGTTACCTAGACTCTGGGACACTGCAAAAGGACGTAAATTAAATTAAATTAAATACAGCTGGATTGCCAAGAACCCAAAGAGCAGTCATGTGACCACAGGGGAGGACAACCATCAAAACTTCAGATCTGGGTTTTACGTCCTATTTTTCGGGTAGGTCATAACTTTGAACAATTGCTAAGTGATTGCTTGTAAGTCGAGAATTCTATTAGGCAAACCTGTAAGGTGAAGCATAGAGATTTCAGGTTAAAGATGAGCCCACTAGCTATATCTTTCTGCACCAAACCATGTCATTTCTTCCAATGCTGCACAGGAAATGGAATACTGTAGACTTGTCAGGAAGAGTGTGCATTGACCATGAGTTTAAATTCAGGCCCAGTCTGGGCCTCAGTTGAAATAGGCCACCTTCACTTAGATGACTCAGAGACTGCCAAGATTAACTTGAGGTTTGGATTGAAAATACAGTTTGTGCCACCTGTTAACTGACAGGAGAAAACCAAAGACGGCTATAGCATAAATTGTTTCCCCAAAAGAATGAGATGAAATTTATAAGCGTCGCAGAAATGTTTGGGCAGTGAACGTTCTTTAGCTGCAGAAAAAAAAAACAGATGCAAAAGTTTTGGAATAACACTTCCTTATTTCTAACTAAAAGATGTACCGATTAATGGGTTAGGGCAATGAAAATGGCCAGCATTGCAGAGAAGCCATTTGGCAAGAAATATTGGAAGTATGAGTTTAATTGTGCTGACATTTCAGCTCCCCAGAATCTATTAACTACTTGTGAGATCTAGACCTTTCAGCTCCCCAGAATCTATTAACTACTTGTGAGATCTAGATAGGGATTTGGGGATTTCTTTTGTCTTCCTCTTTTTTTTTACTCTTGCCTGCTTTTCATTGGTGAGATTGTTTTTTCCTGTTTCATTATACCCATACCAGTGTTTCTGTGTTTCTCTGGAACTCTCTGTTTGGCACAGTACTTCTGGAGCAATTCTGGTGACTGGAGGATGAAGAGAACAGGAAGGCTGGCTGGAGGAAAAGGGAGAATCTAGATATTTGATTGGTGGCCCCCAGGGGGAGGGCGTTCTCTGTGGGCGCGCCAGACCTGTGGAACCGCTTGCCGGTTGAGCTCTGGATGGCCCCCGACCTTCGCTCCTTCCGGCGCGATCTAAAAACTTATTTATTCGAGCACTCCGACCTGGTTTGATGGGTCAGGGTTGGGGTTTTAATATGTCTTTTAATTATTGTTTTATATTCGGGCATATATTTAATGGTTTTTTAACTTTTGTATTTCGTTTTTATATTTATTGCCCTGTACACCACCCTGAGTCCTTCGGGAGAAGGGCGGTATAAAAATATAATTAAATAAATAAATAAATAAATATTCTAAGAGTGGGCTGGAATTTGGCTTGAGAATAGATTTTGAGCAATGGGGCAGGTAGCACAAGGAGTTCCAGCTGTCTTTGGAAGAACTTGAAGGATATTCATTGGGTAGTTTGCCTTATCCACTCCCCCTTAGGCTCACCCAATTTCTCAGCTAGGAGACAAAGAAAGAGAAATAAGAGAAGATCATTAATCCATTTACAGGATGGAGAATATAAGTAGTCCTTGATTTACCACTATTTGTTTAATAACTGTTTGAAGTTAAAGCACCATTGAAAAAGTGACTCAATTGGCTCTAGTGTTTATGACCATTGTAGCATCCCCAGGAATATGTGATCAAAATTTGAGTGCTTGGCAACTGGCATGTATTTAAGATGGTTGCAGTATCACAGGGTCAGGAAATCTCCATTTGTGACCTTCCCAGCCATCTTCCCACAAGCTAAATCAATGAGGGAAACCAGATGAACCTAACAGCTGCATGTTTCACCTCACAACTGCAATGGTTTGCTTAACAACCATAATTAAAAAGGTCACAAAATCAGGCACGATTCACTTGAGAACTCCCTTGCTTAGCAGCAAAAATTTTGATTCCCAACTGGGTTCACAAATCGAGGATTATTTATTTATTTATTTATTTATTTATTTAATTTATATACCGCCCTTCTCTCAAGAGACTCAGGGCGGTTAACAGGGCAATACGTAAAAGACAAATACAAAAGTTAAAATTATTAAAACATGATTAAACAATGCCCATAGTACAAATAGCACAAATTTAAAATTAAAGTCATAATAACAAACCCACCCCATCCCATCAGGCCAGGCCCGCTTCCTTAAAGAGATGGGTTTTAAGGTCGCGCCGGAAGGAGCGGAGGTCGGGCGCCATCCGGAGCTCTACCGGAAGATGGTTCCATAAGTCCGGTGCACCCACAGAGAACGCTCTCCCCCTGGGGGCCACCAGTCGGCATTCTTTGACCGACGGCACCCTGAGGAGGCCCTCTCTGTGGGAGCGTACTGGGCGGAGGGAAGTTGACGCCGGCTGCAGGTGCTCCCCAAGGTATTCTGGACCCATGCCATGGAGGGCTTTGTAGGTCATTACCAACACCTTGAACCTCACCCGGAAGACAACTGGCAACCAATGCAGCTCGCGGAGCAAAGGTGTAACACGGGAGTATCGGGAGACCCCCGACACAACTCTCGCGGCTGCATTCTGTGCCAGCTGGAGCCTCCGAGTGGTCTTCAAGGGTAGCCCCATGTAGAGAGCGTTGCAGTAATCAAGACGAGAGGTCACGAGCGCATGAGTGACCGTGCGCAAGGCATCCCGGTCTAGATAGGGCCGCAACTGGCGCACCAGGCGAACCTGGGCGAACGCCCCCCTAGTTACAGCTACAATATGGTCTTCTAAAGAGAGCTGTGAATCTAGGAGGACTCCCAAGTTGCGAGCCCTATCTACAGGAGGTAATGACTCACCCCCCATAATGAGGGGTGGGATATCCTGAATATCCCGGGATGCCGGTACGCACAGCCACTCAGTCTTGTTGGGGTTGAGACGAAGCCTGTTCCTCCCCATCCAGACCCGGACCGCCTCCAGGCACCGGGACATCACGTCGAGGGCATCACTGGGGTGGTTTGGGGTCGAAATGAAAAGTTGGGTATCATCAGCATACTGATGATACCCAACTCCAAAACCACGAATGATCTCACCCAGCGGCTTCATGTAGATGTTGAACAGAAGGGGCGAGAGGACCGACCCCTGAGGGACTCCACAAGCGAGAGGCCTCGCGGTCGACCTCTGCCCCCCCGTCAACACCGACTGCGAACGTCCCAGGAGATAGGAGGAGAACCACTGAAGAACCGTGCCTCCCACTCCCAATCCCCTGAGACGCCGCAGCAAGATACCATGGTCGATGGTATCGAAAGCCGCTGAGAGGTCTAATAGGACTAGAACAGAGGAGTATCCTCTGTCCCGAGCCCTCCAGAGATCATTCACCAGCGCGACCAATGCCGTCTCTGTGCTGTACCCAGGCCTGAAGCCCGATTGGTACGGGTCTAGATAATCCGCTTCATCCAGGACCAGAGGGAGCTGATGTGCCACCACACTCTCAACAACCTTCGCAAGGAAGCGAAGGTTGGAGACCGGACGAAAGTTATTCAAAACAGCCGGATCCAAGGTAGGCTTCTTGAGGAGAGGTCTCACCACCGCCTCCTTCAAGGCGGCGGGAAAACTGCCCTCACTCAAAGATTACCTGTATGGAGTTTCTCCCAAGGACAGAACCACCGGAGGTGTCTAGCACAAATGTCCAGCCTTAACCTTTCTTCATCTCCTTTCATTTCCCCCTCCCCATATTTCGGATCTTGCTCTGATCTCAAATGCCCATCTGGAACAAGCTTCTTTGAACCACACAAACAAAAAGGTGAAGTGAATGTATGAATCCATTTGTGCCTGACCTAGAATTGTTTAAATGGCCCAATTATCCAAGTCAGAGAAAAGAATTCCAAAGTGTGGGCCAGGGGTGTCAAACTCGCAACATTATGTTGCAACTTTACTCTGACAAAGAGAAGGACTAGGGATGGCATGACAGCTGTCTTTCAATATAGCTGTCACAGAGAAGAAGGAGTCAATCTCCAAAGCACCTGAGGGCAAGACAAGAAGTAACAGATGGAAGGGAGATCCAACAAAGATCTCTCTCTTAACAAAAAGAGATTGAATCTAACACTAAGGAGAAATTTCTGACATTGACAACAATTAATCGGCGGAGGGGCTTATCTCCAGAAGTTATGGATTCTCCATTACTTGAGGTTTTCAAGAAGACACTGGACAGCAATTTATCTGGGATAGTACAGGGTCTGCTGCTTCAGCAGGGGGTTGGACTAGAAGACCTCCAAGGTCCTTTCCGACCCTACTGTTCTATGTTCTTTAAAAAAATGCAGAATGGAAAGGTAGATAAATGCCATTTCTATTATTTATTTTCTAAGAGGCCACCTAAGTTATTTAGAAACCAACTAATTCATGTTAATTAAATTGTTTAATCACCCATATCCTCACCAATAAGGGCCAGTACAATAACCCAGTAGAAAGCTTGCAGTTGATAGATGATTGCTTGAGACATTATGGTATCGATTGCTTGAGACATTATGGTCCTCTCCCTAGCTGCATAAACCAGCCAGGAAGGGCACGGGTCCAACAAACATGTGGAGGAGCTCAGCCTTCCCATAATCCTGTCCACTTCATCAGGGGTCACAGAATCAAACTCTTCCCAGGTAACATTGACAAGACCTCTCGTGTCCTGATCGCCAGACTCTGCCCAGTTGGAGTCCAAACCGGTCCGAATCCGAGCGATTTTATCCGACAGATGTTGACTAAATTCCTCGGCACGACCCTGCAAGGGATCCTCCCTCACCTCCTGATTAAGAAGTGAGTGAGTCACCCTAAACAGGGCGGCCGGGCGATTATCTGCGGACGCGATGAGGGTAGAGAAGTAGTTACACCTCGCCACCCTCATCGCTGCGAGATAAGACCTAATATAGGTTCTTAACCGCAACCGGTCGGGTTCGGATCGGCTCGACCTCCAACGGCTCTCTAGGCCCCGTTTCCGACGCTTCATCTCCCGGAGCTCCGCGGAAAACCATGGAGCTCGCTGGGATCTGCGCCGGGTCAGGGGCCGCAAGGGTACAACCCGGTCAAGTGCCTCAGTGGCTGCCCTTTCCCAGGCTTCCACTAAGGCATCTGCCGAGCTGTGAGCAATGGAGGCAGGTGGGGGCCCCAGCGCCGCTTGGAATCTATCAGGATCCATTAAGCGTCTGGGGCGGTACCATCTGATTGGCTCCGTATCCCCACGGCGGGGGGTGGCAAAACGGAAGACCATCCGCAGGAGATGATGATCGGTCCATGACAGGGGCATAATAAATGGAGAGCCCCCACCAAGATCATCCAACCACCGTCTAGATAAAAAAATCAGGTCAAGGGTGTGACCTCCCTCATGAGTTGGTTCAGAAATTACTTGCGTCAGGTCCATGGCCGTCATGGAAGCCATGAACTCCCGAGCTAGCTCAGATGAGCCTCCCAGGGATGGTAGATTGAAGTCTCCCAAAACTATAAGTTTGGGAAACTCAACCACCAACCCTGAGAGGATATCGAGCAGCTCGGGCAGGGCTGCCGCTGTACGACTAGGCGAAATGTACACCAGCAGCAAGCCCAACTGCGCCCCAGAACCAAATCTCACAAAGAGAGACTCACACCCGACTATCTGAGAAACGGTGGTCTCCCGTGGACATAAGGTCTCCCTAATAGTAACCGCCACTCCCCCACCCCTACCATGAGCTCGTGGCCGGTGTAGCACCCGGAAGCCTGGTGGGCAGAGGTCAACCAAAGGGACCCCACCCTCTGGGCCCAACCAGGTCTCCGTGATGCAGGCCAGGTCCGCATGCTCACCCTCAACTAAATCCCTAACGAGGGGAGCTTTGTTGACCACGGACCTGGCATTCAGATACATCAGCCGGAGCTCAGGAGGCTGCACATCCTCGCTCCTGGGACCTCGGGGAAGAAGCAGAGGGTCGGAGCGCCTCACCGCTTGCAAGTAGCGAAGATGGCCCTCCCGGTAGCGATACGGCCCCCTGTCTATCCGCCTGCTGCCATTCCCCGTCGTGGGAATTGGTAATCCCACGACCCGCTCGTGAGCTCCGGAGACAGCGACACCCCGTTCTCCCGCCGCGCGGTCGGACCCAAGTCTGGCCTGAGCCATGGTTGATTGGCCACCCCCCAAAGCCAGACAACCCTTATCACCCACCCCTCTCCCTAACCCTATAAAAAATTTAGATAAAAAAATGATCAGAGGCCTTCTATTAACTTTATATTGACGGCCCCTGCCCCTGCCCAGCCCTCTCTCAGGGTCCCAAAACTCGGGCCCGTCATCGAGGTTGAAAGTGTTTAAGGAGGCGGGTCGCACCCAGGAGAGGGGGGCTCCCCTGAGGGCATACAAGTCCGTGCTAGTATATTTTCGCATGAGTCTAGCAAGTCCAGGAAAGGCGTCCCATTAGTTGTATCCATGGGAGGATCGAAGCATAAAGACAGATATCTAGGTCCCCACCCAACTTCACTGCCACTCAGTTGGGTGCCCCCAGAGACAGGCCACCCCCCGCCCTCTCACGACGGGTTGCAACTCTGTTCCTGGAGGTGGTCCAGATATCCTCTGGGTAGGCAACCCCATAGAGCTCCCACCTCCATGGGGCCGCAGATGGAAAAAGTCAAGCCACTCTCCCACCGTGGCCGATACCCAGGTATGTCCAAAATCCAAGGGGAGAGGGGGGAGGGTAGGCAGGAAGATGATAAATATGTATGTCCATATGTCCGAGGCAAAAAGGCAAAAAGTGGTGGAGTTCAGCTGGTTCGCACCACTTCGGCAGAACCGGTAGCTAATTTTTTGTTGCCCAGGCCCAAAATGGACTTCCGGAAGCGACATCCACACAGAGAACCGGTTGTTCACATATTTAAAACCCACCACTGCTTGCAGTCCTATGAGTCTATGATTCTAGGCCAGCCGTGCATCCACTTCCAAATAGCAATTAGAGTCCTAACTTCAATCTTTCTTTCTTTTCTTTTTTTTTAGGAAAGAGGATTGAGAGATTGATCAGCTAACAGTTACAAAGACACCTGGAGGATAAGGATTTTATGGACCCTTGGCAACCTGGATTCAGCCTGGGTCTGGAAGAAAAACTAAATGAGTTCCTGTCATGTATAACTTGTGCCAGGACTTGGATGGAGGTAGCATGATCTGTCGGACACCCAAAAGCAATGTCAAATCATGCACCTACTTAGCCAGGCCCTGCCCATAGCAGGTGCTTTCTCAGGTATGAAAGCCAAACAGAATAAAATAAAATAAAATAAAATAAAATAAAATAAAATAAAATAATAATAAAATAAAATAAAATAAAATAAAATAAAATAAAATAAAATAATAAAATAAAATAAAATAAAATAAAATAAAATAAAATAAAATAATAAAATAAAATAATAATAAAATAAAATAAAATAAAATAAAATAAAATAATACAATAATACAATACAATACAATACAATACAATACAATAATAAAATAAAATAAAATAAAATAAAATAAAATAAAATAAATAATAAAATAAAATAAAATAAAATAAAATAAAATAAAATAAAATAAAATAATAAAATAAAATAAAATAAAATAAAATAAAATAAAATAAAATAAAATAATAAAATAAAATAAAATAATAAAATAAAATAATAATAAAATAAAATAAAATAAAATAATACAATAATACAATACAATACAATACAATACAATAATAAAATAAAATAAAATAAATAAAATAAAATAAAATAAAATAAAATAAAATAAAATAATAAAATAAAATAAAATAAAATAAAATAAAATAAAATAAAATAATAAAATAAAATAAAATAAAATAATAAAATAAAATAAAATAATAAAATAAAATAAAATAAAATAAAATAATAAAATAAAATAAAATAAAATAAAATAATAAAATAAAATAAAATAATAAAATAAAATAAAATAAAATAAAATAAAATAAAATAAGCTTTGTTTGAGTTTTGTTCTTTGCCAATGCTCTGAAGTTTCCAATTCAGATTTTCTTTGGGGTTTACTGGTGACTTGTAATTTGGTATGCATTACAAAATATTATTATCCCTTGGGGGAAATTCACATAAGTGTAATTACCAAAGTAATGCAGGTACCTCTTCTTAATTTAATCAGTGACAGAGATATGCATAGAATGTTAATCAAACTTTCTTATTTGTAGTAGTTCTACTGTGGTTTTCCAGCAGAACTCCCAAAGGTGCTTTTTCAAGAAGCAACTGGACTTCCTTGTTTTTCTTTGAAGATGTTTCGCTTCTCATCCAAAGAAGCTTCTTCAACTCTGACTGGATGGTGGAGAATGGAAGGATGAGAAGTGAGACATCTTCAAAGAAAAACAAGAAAGTTCAGTTGCCTCTTGAAAAAGCACTTTGGGGACAACCAAAACCTGGATGACTGAGAATCTCCATAGACTTCCAGCAGATCTCTTTTCCAGAGCAAAAATGGAGATTCAGAGATACCATTTGTTTAAGTTAAATGTAAACAGAGAAGTTTCATTTCTCCTCTAACTTCTACTTTCTGAGATGTAGTGAGGCATGCTGGTGTTATGATTAAAGTGTTGTATTTGATACTGGAGAGATCCAGGTCCACCTTCAACCATGGAAGCCCATTGGGGTACATGGGGTTAGCTCACAGTTTGTCCTGCTTCACAAAAAGCTTCTTGTGGGATGAGTAAAGGCAACACTTTTATTTATTCTTATGCTTTAGAGAAATGCCAGATCTGCATTTAATATGAGAATAGGTAAAATAACTTCCAATATGTTGAAATATATCATTGACCACTCTTTTCTGTTAGCAAGAGCCTTGGTGGAGCAGTGGGCTAATGCCTCCTTAAGTAACACCAGCTGCCTGCAATTAGTGCAGGTTCTCATCCCACCAGGCTCAAGGTTGACTCAGCCTTCCATCCTTCTGAGGTAGGTAAAATGAGGACCCAGATTGTTGGGGGCAATAAGCTGACTTTGTAATAATGCCGCTTGGGGTGTGTGTGAAAGCCCTAATAAGCAGGCATATACATAGAATGAAGGCTACTGCTAAGCTTGTAAGCCGCCCTGAGTCTTCGGAGAAGGGCGGGATATAAATAGAATTAAAATAAAATAAAATAAAAATAAAAATAATTTATAATCTAGACAGTCAATATGACAATCATAAAAAACTACGGTGTGTCACCATTAGTTATGCAAGCCACAACTTCGCAGTTGAAGTATTCTTCAATTTGGAACAAAGAAAATATCTGGTCAGGTTCATCTCCCATAACAGTTAGCCCAGGATAGTCAAGGATATTAAATTGCATTAGAGATTAAGTTGGTCTTTTCCAGTCTGGTGCCTTCTAGAAGTATTGGATCTCATAATACCAGCCCATAATCACCCTGGTTATCACGGTCATTAGCACATCTGGAGAGTATCAGCTTGGGTTAGGATGGACTTAATAAAAGGTTGAATTATGGCTTTCAGCTGCAAATCCTTGGATGTAAGAAACTCAGTGGTTCCAGGCAGGAATGTCACTTGAGCAAAGTTTCTCTCTCTCAACCAGTTGTGAATAATTGGCAGTTCCATTCCCTATTCGTCTCCAGCAGAATTTTCTCTCTCTCATTAGATCTCATTCATTATTCATTCCTAATGAAGTGTTTGCTCAAATTGGCCTCCTCTTAGCCTCCACCACAAGGACTAATTCTCAGTATGGCACTCTTGGGTTTTTACCTCTAAATGTATTGAGCCTTATTACATACCATTTTGCTCTGAGCCTGTGTGTGTCTGTGTGTGTGTGTTTGCATTATTTATTTACCAAAAAAGCCCCACTAAACCCCAGAATCATTGTATCTCCATTGCCCATTTTGTTAAATAGAGGATGACACATTCCACAGCCATTAAAACCAGCTTTCAATAAGAAGAGAAGAAAAAGCAGCTGATTATTTTGGTAATTTATTTTCATGAGAACCAGATGGGAGCACTTTTAATCAGACTGATTTGACAGTTATGGCCACAGTGGAATAATACATACACTCATAAATATAATGGCTTAATAATTTGACCAGAGCTAACTGCTATTGACTAGCTGAATTCTGAAACAACCATGGATGTGAACTCTGAACCTCTGCTGCAGTTTTCCTCAACTTATTACTCTCCAAAGTTATTCTTGTCTCCAAATCTCACTGCTGGATGGGACCTCTGAGAACTGCATTCTCTGCCCATTTTGGGGACACCATGTTAGGAAAAGTTGTTGGGGGAAAGCAAGGAGAATAGCAAATTGTCTTGCACACTACTCACAAGTATTCACTTCCTTCCTTTCTGTCTATAAGTCAGGAATCATAAATTAAACTGATTAGAAGTAATTTTATGTGCCTTTCTTGGTTCTTGGGGCCTGACATCAATCTTGTCAAACTAAAGCAACTGTCTGCATCTCCATAAATGTACTCTGAGAAATGCTAGGGAGAAGCCTTCTTAACTCTCTTTCTCCTGACCATACTAGCTAAGCTTCACTGTCCCTTTGTCCTCTGGAATGCAGCCCCTCCCTCCTGGGAATCCAGACTGCATTCTACCACAGGAAGGATTGGATTGAGATTCTTAAGAAGATGGCGTGGATGGAAATTAGGAGCCCCAACAGAAGAGAATATCTGTAGCACAGGGTTGAGGTGTTGTGAAGTTCTTGTTGCTCTCTGAGCTTGGTTGTTTAGTTGCAGATATTTCACTTCCCAGCTAGGTAGCATCATCAGTGCTGCTGATGTTAGCACATAACACAATGTCATCACATGGCACTTACTTCACAATTAGGAGCCTGATGCTAGAAAATTAGGCTATACCACAACATTTGAATCCAGGTTTCAGCGATCTATAATTGCAAAAGCATTAATCATGGCGGAAGAGAGTACAGGCAAGACTTAGCCTAGGAACAGAAAAAGTTGTAAGAGCTCAGGGTAGATTACAATGAAGTGCAGTACCAATAAATTTGGAGGTGGGCAGCCTTTGGATGTTGCGGGCTATATTCTCCAAGGGCTGCTCAGACTGAAGCAGAACAAAAAGCTGTTCAGGAAAATAAAACAGAACACAGCAAACAAATAAACAAACAAGCTCCATACTGAGTAAATCAAGCATATTAAGAAGAGAGTTTTGCAAAGTTTTTGATGCGGCTTTTCTTCCGTAAATGGATAAAGTTGGGGGAGGGGAAATGAGTGGTACGATGGGTTCTTCAAAAAATGAAATGAATACTTTCACAATCTTGCACAGTTAAGGGAGTTTGGCTATGTTTTTGTATCTCACTTTTCTGCTAGGAAGCCTGAAACATCTGATCAAAAGGATTGCAGAAGAAAGTGAGAATTCTGGCCTCTTCTGGAACATCAAAAAAAAAAAAAGCAAGCTCATGACCATTGTGAGGAATGGAAATGTCAAAATAATAATTGACGGTGAAGAGATTGAATGTGTGCAAGAATTCACTTTCGTAGGATTGCAAACTGATCAAAATAATGAATGCAGTTCAGAAATAAAGTGCCAAATTGTACTGGTTCACACAGCAACCATGAGCCTGAATCAAGACTTGAAAAACACGGACATCAGCCTGTCAACTATTGCAGACCAATCCATCACAGTACTATCCTGTTTCTCATAGCTCCTACAGTTGTGAAAGTTGGAGCATGAAAAAGCTAGACAGGAAGAAAATCGACTTGTTCAAACTGCGGTATTCGAGAAAGCTGTTGAACATTCCTTGTGAACCAAAAATGACAAACAACCAATTGCTGCAGTGTATAAAACCAGAAATATCCCTGGAAGACAAAAATCACAAAATTCTGCCTTACTTATTTCAGCCATGTTATGCAATCTATTATTCTATGTACTAATCAAACACACTGGAAAAGGCAGTTATGCTTGGAATGGTCAATGGTAAAAGAAAATGAGACCACCAAAAGAACACGGTAGCTGGACACCATCAAAGTCAGAGCTTTAAAAAAAATTGAATGAAGCCATGCAAGATCAGAAAATGTGGAGATAGATTGTCCATAGAAACACTGGGAATAGGTCACAATTGAACAGATAGCTCCTTCTCCTTCAATTCTCCTTCTCCTTCTCCTTCTCCTTCTCCTTCTCCTTCTCCTTCTCTTTCTCCCTCTAAGATTTATTTAGGCAAGTTTGTTCAAAGTAGAGAAGAGAGAGAAAGACTCAGAATTATCTTTTTTATTTGGTTGTTTTTTTTTCTTGGATGATCAATAAATGTTTTTTTTCCTTGCAGTGGCCAACTGCATGCTTTCTACAAGTTTGGAAGAAGGATATTTAACTTTTGCATAGAGGACTCTCATCTCATTTTTTTAACCATTGCCCAATTATATATGAAATACATTTGCACAAATACACTCACTATTTTGTCATCAAATGAGGCATGGAAAAAGTTATAGAAGGTGGAATTTAAAAGGTAAATAATTCTCTTCAACTCAGTATAGTTCAGTGCAAATTATTTAAACACAATTGCATAGCTGCCATATGATGAATTCATAGCATACCAGCATCTGGAATGTATCAGAGGCATGGTTGACATGATTAACTCCTGACCATTATATACAAAAAGTAGGTTTGTTAGTGAGTTTATCCACGTTGATAAAGGCAGATAAGAACCAACAGGTTGAACTGGGCTTGGAAATCAATGGATAGCCAATGCTTCTTTTTCAGTATTTCCTTTTTCAGGACCAGCTCTTTTTCTGGACCAGGGTTAGGCAACCTTGGCTCTTTTATGACTCGTGGACTTCAACTCCCAGAATTCCTGAGCCAGCCATGGTTGCCTACCCCTGAAAATCTGGACAGAAAGAGGCACCCATCTCAGGTGAAAGGCATCAAGTATGACATGATAGCAGTGTTCCAATATCTCAGGGGCTGCCACAAAGAAGAGGGAATCAAGCTATTCTCCAAAGCACCTGAAAGCAGGACAAGAAGCAATGGAAGGAAACTAGTCAAGGAGAGAAGCAACCTAGAACTAAGGAGAAACTTCCTGACAGTTAGAACAATTAACCAGTGGAACAACCTGCCTCCAGAAGTGGTGAATGCTCCAACACTGGAATTTTTTAAGAAGAGACTGGCCAGCCATTTTTCTGAAATGGTGTAGGGTTTCCTGCCTGAGCAGGGGGTTGGACTAGATGACCTCCAAGGTCCGTTCCAACTTATCATTATTATTATTATTAAGGCACAGGGAAATCATGGTGTAGCCACCTAGTTGCTCTTTCTAAGTTCTTCCCTGATTCTTTCCTTCTGTTAGTGGAGGATGAGGCTGTATATGCCACCGGCTTGGTCTACACTCTCTAAATGATTGTGTTGTTCTCAGGTATAGTCAAGAATTACCTCAACTTAAGTACTGTTATCAGTGGGTATCAGAGCATTGGGAAAAATGATTCTTGTCTGCCAGTCTCTTGAATTAGTCCATGTGTTCTGTCCTTCAGGTTTAGAACTTGTTGATAATATAGCAACAAGCAACTCAGGTAGCCAGTTGGAGTCATAGTTATCTATCAATAGGAACCTCTTAATCTTTACTCTTAATCTCTTAATTCTCTTAATCTTTACTCTTAGAAGCTGCCCATTTGTCCTTCTTTGCTGTTCCTTAGTTGATCTCTTGTTTGTGTTCACAGAAACCCGAAAAAGAGAAGCGGAGGAAAAGATAAAGGCAATTAGAAACGTGGGAGAATGGAATAGGAAGTGGTTGGATTATAATATGTCCTCCATGAAATGAAAGCCATAACTTGAAACCAGGTACCTTGTTTCGGACTCACTGTTTAAAGTGGCACTGAAGAAGTTAAAAATCACACTGCCATTTTTGAATGATGTGCCGATTAAAAATGCAAAACTCAAGAAATACAGCTGGATAAATGAAAACAGCCCAGATGGTCTTATAACAAACTTCTGGCAGAACTCGGGGTAAAATATTCTTGCATATTTTATTTTGCAGCTCTGTATACTGTTGCACCAGATCTTGCCAATGAATGCTCAGATAGAAATGCAAAACAAAGGCTCCCTCTGTGTTTTTGGGCATCATGTTCCTGAAGCATCTCTTCTAGGGGAAAAAAGTGTTTAATGCCCTCTGCCATTGCCCTTAGTATTGTTCACATTTTCTCAGAGTGATACGGTCTCTTTTTTGCTGTTCAGTACTATGAAAAAAGCAGTTGGTTTAAATACAGCTACCAGAATCCTTTGCTCCTTTGGCTGGATCACTGGGAACTCAAAGTGAGTTCATTTGCAAAAATGGCCCAGGCTAATTTGGAGATCAGATCGTGGCTGCCCTACGGTCTTAGCACTTCTCTGAATTTAATTGCACAGTTCTCAGCATTTATTTTTTTAAATCAAAATCTGCTTTCATCATGTGAACAGCATCGTTCTGTTACAGAGAAACAAAGTTCAAAATTCTTAAAATTGATTTTTGTACTCTTTTTAAAAAAATCATATTTAAAGAGGACATGGTCAGAAAACATAATCGAAATAACATGGGCTAGATGTACATTAGTGCTTAAAACTGTTCACACATCTTACCTGGTAAACTAATATAAATAACATAAATAACCTGGTAACCAAATTAATGCATTTTTTCTGGTTTGCAGAATACATGATATGGCAAGCTAATCAGACTGGCTTAGTATTGCACTAATACGCACACATACAATTAACCAGGTTAAAGCTAATTAAGAGTCACAAACTGTCAGGCCTAGCTGATCTAGTTAGTCTAAATACTGTTAAACACATTCATAAAAACTACAGTTCTGACTTCCAGTTTGACATCGCAGTGTTATGGGCACAGGAAGATGGGGCTCCGTATTTCATGTTCAATTTTGCCCTGCTGGGGACCCTAAAAAGGGTCCAAAGTCATCCCGAAGATGTGACAGAGAAGGAGGGAACCCTCGTTGATTGCGGTAGGGTGGCGGCCCTTCCATTTAATCTGAGGAAGCCCTCCAAACTGGCAGGGGAAAGACTGGCTACATTCGTGTGGCCAGTCAGAAGCTGCTGACAACCGAAGAAAATAAGATTAACCAGCAACTTTTGAGCAACATGGATGGAACTGGGTGAGACCCTATTCTCTCTTTATGACTTTAAGACTTTTTTCCTGGGGAAAAAACACTCAAAGCAAAGAATCCTCTCTGATGAGAGAGGGAAAGGGAATTTCCACCCCATTCCCTCAGGAAAAGAAAAGTGGTGAATTAATTGCTTGGGGGAAAACAGAGAAAATTACAAGATTAATTTGGAAGCAATACACATATATAACTTTGAGATTTGGGGACTAGAAGTGCTTTTGAGATTTTTTTTTTAAATAAAAAGACTTAAAAAGCTTGTAATATAAGTTTGGATGTGAAAAGCTGGAAGACGGCATCATGACATGTAGTGATGAACTACAGTACTACAATTTATTATGCCTAAAGGAAACTTGGCTGGAAGCCCAGACTCAGATAAGACTCTTGTTTTCAGAAACTTTCACTTTTGAAGAGCTGGGAAAAGGGGGGGGGACCTCAAGGAGAATTGTGGGAAATTGGAGAAGGAGGGACGGTGTTTAGTGAATATCAATGGGCTGGCATCCTTCCAAAAATAAAATCAAATTGTTTTTCTTATTCCAAAAAATATACACAAATATAGAGGAAGAATTACTTGATGATTCAAATGCATTGACTTGGAAAGTTAGTTGCCAAAGAAAGAAAGCTAGAGTAAGACTGAAGAAAATAGAGGTTTTGACCCATTAGATGGTATATTATTCTATTAATATGTTTGAACATGGCTGAGAATAGATAATTGTTAGAAATAGAAATATTATTATAACTAGAAAGATAGGATTTATAACTAGAATATTATATTTTGGTATGAGAAGGGAAATATGAAAATGCTAAGAAGGTTTAAATAAGGGAAGTTTTTGGTTATCCAAATATAACTTATTATGAGAAATTATAAATGATATTTTGAATACTGATGGGAAATTATTATTTTTTTAAAAAGCGGGGAAAACAGGATATTAATTGAACAAATGAATATTAAGTGCAAATGCAATTAAGGTATATTTTGGTTAGAAAAGATATTTTAAACCAACATTATTGATATTATTAGGAAAATGTAACAAAGATGTTGATATTCAATTGTATATGTATTAACAACAATAAGAATTGTATTTGCCTAATGTGGAAAAATGTGTACTACCGGAAGAAGAGAGGAAGCATTGGATGGTATAATATTGGGCCTAGATTGAAGAAGTTAATATGTACCACTGAATTACTAATGGACCCAGGACAACAAGTTGTTTATTAAGTACTTATGATTGTAAAACTAGAAAATTAATAAAATATTTATAAAACACCCACTACAGTTCTAATTCTAACCAATTTAATTTTGTCCAATTTTAGTGTAAGATTTAAAAAGCATGCACCATCCTTCTATCCTTGCTTTGTACTTTAATTCTAGGATTATTTTATTATTATTTTTTATTTTCCCATTTTTGAACTGCCCATCTGTCTCAGACAATACAAATTCGAGTCAAATATATATATATATGTATATATACATTAAATATGTATAGTAATTGATCTCAGTCAGTCTGAAAGAATCATAATATATTCTTGCAGCCCAACTGATTAACAATACAGGTAGTCCTCCTTAAGGATCACTCATTCAACAACTGTTTGAACTTATGACAGTGCTGAACAAATGATAGATACAACTAGTCCTCATAATTATGTCAGTCATGGGATCCCTGTGGTCATGTGATCATTCTAGATGGTTGGCGCCTGGCTTGGCTTAGTGTCTCTCAGTTATGTGATTGCCATTTGTGACCTTTTTTCCTCGCTACCAACAAGCAAAGTCCTTGGAGAAGCAAATGGGAAATCACAAATGGTGAGCACATGATGTTCTCACTTAATAACCTGCAATGATTCACTTGATAACAACCAGAAGTGCCAAATTTCTGTTGGTAATCAGCACAATCATGTGATGTCACACTGTACACAGTGGTGGGATTCAGCCAGTTCGCACCACTTCGGCAGAACCGGTAACTAATTTTTTGTTGCCCAAGCCCAGAATGGACTTCCAGAAGTGGCATCCACACAGAAAACCAGTTGTTCACATATTTAAATCCCACCACTGACTGCATGACTAAGTCACTTAGTGATGGAAAATTTGGTCTCAATCATTATAGTTAAGTGAGGACTACCTTACTTGATCATAGGTATGCCACATCAGTCAATCCTCCCAACACACTGCAATCTTTTATGTTTACAAATTTAAGCACTGTGTTGGATTTCATATGTGAGTAGGATCATATTTGACACCCCAACTAGGAACATTCAGTTTACTGGCAATCATGGAACAGCCACTGATTTTGGAACTACTTCAGGGCTCAGTACTTTTGGTAGTAACCAAGTGGTAGAGTTGCATGTCCAACCATAGTGGGCAACATCTTTCTGTGCTCTTAGCTGGTAAATGTGACATGTTCTGGAGAAGATTACTCAATTTATTTGATCTGTTTGTCCAGAACACTTGAACATAAGGTATTACTTAGGAGTGACACTCCTGGTGTTTGATTAGTTTTATGTACTGGGTAATTTTGTTCTGTTTGGGTGCCTTCAATCTTGACTCTTGTCAACTGTCTGGAGAGATCCCTGCAGTGTTCTTGGCTACATGTGCAGAAGTGGCCTGACCTGCCTTCTTCCCAGGGCTGAGAACAAGTGAATGGTTCCAGGTCACCCAGCTGGTTTCATGAATAAAACAGGATTGAACTCCCAATCTCCTAGTTTCTAGCCTAGTGATGCCAGAGTAGCTTTTTGTATTGTAATATACAAATTATTATTTTTTGCAGCCTTTAGATTCAGTGTGATTCTTTTTCCAGACATTTTTGGGAATATTTTTGAAACTTTGAATACTCCAAAGCCAATATGCTTGTAACTAGGACATGTAGTGGTAATATGATATACCTGATTATGTTCTTTTTCATACATAGTTTGAAGTGCTCAGTTAGAAATTGTAATCCATTACTACCCACTAAATATTCTGTAATACCTGTTCTTACAAAGAATTATCTCAACCCAGTCCATGTACAGTATTTGTGGCTGTTGTCCACTTTGAACATGCATCTCAGACAGTTCAAATGTTGTGTTCATAAATGGTCCTGCAAAGTCTATGTGAATTATTTGCTCCGACACTCCCAAAGATGAAGTCACACTTTTGGATATGTTGGAAATTTAAGCAACTAATTTCAAGCTCTTTGATTTGTTGGCTCCAGCCACAAAACAAAACTATGAACTAATGCCTTCATCTCTACTTCTCTGAGATGTCCAACATACAGCTCTTCCAATAATAATGCTGTCAAATGGAACTGTATATGTTCACTCTCAGTCTCCATAGAATACAACTGGTATTAACTATAACTTCATTGTGGCACTTATAAAATTCTATAAACTGAGAATTCTGCTATGCATACCAGCAATTCTGGATTGTTGCACAAGTTTGAGATCTAGTGGATCTCTCCTAGTTTCTTTTTGAAGCTGTAATTCAAATCTAATTGGAGACCCAAGTTTTCAAGATAGTATAAATATAAGAGACACAATGTAAGTTTTTCACTCAGAAAGGTCAGTTTCAAAATTATATTTTCTGCTGATCAAATTGCTAACCCAACTCCATCATTTCAGGTCAGCCATAGAACCATGTTGCCTTCATCGCATCCAACGGTGCCAGTGGCCAGCTTTGCCAGTGCTGGTTGAGGAAGAGCTGTTTTTTTCCCCACAGAATAAAAATCAGAGGCTTCCTTATGAAATGGAGATCTGATCTGAAATGGAACATGAGGTTTGTGAAACTTGAGCAGATCTGTTCCTCCTGAAATTAGAGGGTTAGCCTTGGTGGAGCAGTGGGCTAATGCCTCCTTAAGTAACACCAGCT
This sequence comes from Vipera ursinii, assembly GCF_947247035.1. Classification (NCBI taxonomy): domain Eukaryota; kingdom Metazoa; phylum Chordata; class Lepidosauria; order Squamata; family Viperidae; genus Vipera; species Vipera ursinii. The sequence goes on along the minus strand of NC_139512.1, from coordinate 219,339,009 downwards.
GCCTGCAATTAGTGCAGGTTCGCATCCCACCAGGCTCAAGGTTGACTCAGCCTTCCATCCTTCCGAGGTAGGTAAAATGAGGACCCAGATTGTTGGGGGCAATTAAGCTGACTTTGTAATAATGCCGCTTGGGGTGTGTGTGAAAGCCCTAATAAGCAGGCATATACATAGAATGAAGGCTACTGCTAAGCTTGTAAGCCGCCCTGAGTCTTCGGAGAAGGGCGGGATATAATGGGAAAATAAAAAATAATAATAAAATAATCCTAGAATTAAAGTACAAAGCAAGGATAGAAGGATGGTGCATGCTTTTTAATCTTACACTAAAATTGGACAAAATTAAATTGGTTAGAATTAGAACTGTAGTGGGTACTGCTAAGCTTGTAAGCCGCCCTGAGTCTTCGGAGAAGGGCGGGATATAAATGGAATTAAAATAAAAAAATAAATAAAAATAAAAAATAAAAATAAAAATAGTTATCAATGGGCTTCTGTTCAGACTGCATGCTCCAGTTTAATTTTCAGCTCAGTTAACATATAATAAAAAGTATCATTGTCACAGGGTGCATTTATGAATTCAGGGAATTAGACTGAAAGAGAAAGTGCATATAATAGTCTATTTTTTTCTGCTAAAGGATAGCCAAAGAAGTTTTGCAAATACAATTTACATCCATCAAGCTACCTTACATCTTATGGTGGAAATCTGTCTCTCTTTCTCTCTCTTTCTCTCTCTCCCCAGTTGCTTTGTTTTGTTTGTTTGTTTATAAAACAAACCAATTTTTAACCAATTTTTTGAATTTATAAAACAGCATTTTAACCAATTTTTTGAATTCCATCTTTCAGCATTAGAGCGACTGTGTGTATGTATATGCATATAGTACCCGTGTGTGTAAAACCTGTGCTCTACTCTACTCTGAATGCTCCCTATGTTCTAATTGTAACGTTAAGAAAGGGCTTACAAAGTTTAGTGGCCATTCTTTCTTCCTGTCTCTTGTCTTTGACTGGCAGCTTCTTGGCTCCTTCTTTTGATATTTTTATCTGCCATGTGCTTCTGGTGCCCTGAACCTTGTGTATTGGTTTCTAATTTTCTCCTGGCATTATGAGCACGATTCTTTGGATAATGCCAAGCAATTCTCTTCAGCAATGCACACACTGCCCTGTCCAACTTAGATTTGCCAACCTATGCTATTCTTTACCAAATTCAACAACCCATCTTCAACAGCCATTTGGTGTCTACATCCTTCTTTTCTTTTTTAATGTTAATTTTCATTGAAGTTAACAAGAATCAAAGTTTTAAAAAAGAAGCAAGAAGACAAAGCTTAAAGTAAATAGTCAAGAGTTTTATAAGTTTCTTACCATTAAATAAAGTATAAGTTCTCAGAATAACAATTTAGTTCTACATGTTTGAATACTTTGTCATTTTAAAACTACAAACCAGGCTACTGTTTGAAAAATATATTCATCTTAATCCTCAGCTATTGCTTCCATTTTAAATCTTCCTTCCTAGAGTTCTCTTGACAGTTCACAAAATTCTTGTCTCTAGTGCCAATGTGGCATCTGATTGTGACCCAGCCCACCTGCTGCCAACCTTCCTTTCCTAGGAGAACTATTCTCTATGGGAGTCTCAAATAACATCTACTCTTAGCTCCTCATTAGTGAAGTGGGCTCCAATTGATGTGCTTTCATGTTTGCGTGTATATGTGACTAGCCAGCAAAAGCAATCATAATATATCTCTCATAATTTGTCTATATTTCAACACCATTTTTCAGTCTGATTTCTAAACTGCTGATCAGTGGAGAAGGGTATGGAATGAATTTGCAGCTGAACATGGATTCAGAACAAAAGGACTTGAACTCTCAAGCTTAAATAACTTGGAATATTTCCCCAAGTCTTTCTGTTTAACATTCCAACCATTCACAGAATAGAAAAGTGTCACTGCATTTTTAGTTTTTGTCAGTAAGCTCCTTGCAGTCTGTTTCTTTGCAAGTTGAATTGTTATCTTATCATTGTAACCATGGTGAGTGTCACATGTTCAGCCAAGTATTTTGTTTGGTTTTATATTTATTACTGTGTGCGCATGTCCAAAGCAAAAGTTACTTTCTTTTTCCTCTTCTTTGTGCTCTCTGGTGAGATAGACAAGTAGCCATGAGTCTTTCTGTGTTTTTACAAGTTTCTTTGTAATTAAAAGATTAATAGTAGAATATATGCTTCGGGTTTTCTTTGTTTATCATGCATCAAAATGAACCATGATTCATCACCCTCTGATAGAGTTTTTTTATTCTTTTGACATGGTAGCAGAGGATGGTTACGATCCATCGACCTCTGATAGAGTTTTTTTTAGTCTTCTGACATGGTAGCAGCGTTTGGTTTGTTTATGTTTTGATGCTGATAAGAGCTTTTAGCAGTTAGTTCAGCTGATTTATGCTGTCCTCAATTTACTGAAAATGCCGATGCCAAAGGAAGACAGAAAGGAGTCTGACAATGAGTCTGACGAAGAACAGACTCCATTTGCTTCTGCCACGTATCTTGGAGAAGAAGATTTAAGGTCAGTTACACCGTCTTCTGTTTTCACTAGCTCTAATGCAGCCATCTCAGAAAGTTTTCATACTCAAGGAGCTCATGCTGAATATGAGTGGTTCCGTGCCAGACCAGTGAAATGTGGGCAGGATGTAATTTATTATGCTCCTCGTACCCCTGAACAAACTCTGCCTAAGAAGGCTGTTAAAAGTTATTTTGAACGAATTGAGTTTTTTGAACAGAGGCTCCAACAGGCTAAAGCATATGCCTCAATGATTAAGCAGCATGAGAGGGAATCTGCTTTTATTCAAAGCCCAGAGTCGGCCATATTGCCTTCTTCTTCCAAGCCAAAGCCACACCCACCAGTGGGTGTTATGTTAGATGAAGGGAATCAGAAAGATCAAATGACACGCAAGGCCACAGTGATGCCTGAATCTAATGTTATAGCACCATCTGCTGGTGAATTTGTTTTACAAGATAGAAAAGAAATTCAAAGAATGCAAGAGCAAATTAAGAGAATGCAAAATGCATTTTCACAGATGTCTATTCATCAATCATTGCTCCAAGCTGATGATGCTAGAATTCCTGTTCATACTGCTACTAGCCAGGTTCCTGTCTCAGATAGAGCACAGCAGCCTTTAGCCTAAGTGCAGCTACCACTGGGTTCTCAAATGCAAAGGCCAGTGTCAACTGCAGGCCAACTTAATGTTGCAGCTCAAGCACCAGCACCTCCTGCTGGCCAGGGCAGAATTGCAGCTCAAATACAACCACAGCCAGCACCGGTACCAGCAGCAGTCCCAATGCATCTGCCCCAATTCTTGGCACAGGCGCCACCGGTGCCTCCTGCAGGTCACGTCTGGATGGCACAACCTGCACAGCCAGTACCTCAAATGCATGTTCCTCAACAGGCATCTCCTATTTTACCACTGGCTGGTGATTCAAAATTGAAGCGGTCTGGACAAAATTACAGGGCATGGGTCAGTGAAGTTGGACTTTTGCTACACAGATTAGGTACCCATGGCATAGTATTTAATCCTCCTGACCAACCATGGACTCCTGACATATGGGACTTAAATAATAAAGCATGCACAACATTATTGATGTCAATGGACACTGAATTGCAGCTTACATTTTCACAAGATGCAACTGCTCAACAAATTTGGACTCAATTAGAGACATGTTATCAGCCTACGTCAATTGAGTCTACATGTTTGCTTTTGTCTGAGTTCCATGGCTCTAGATTAAAATCTGTTGAACATATTGGAGAACACTTAACTACAATGAAAGGAATAAGAAGAGAACTGGGTGAAAATGGCTATCCTATTGATGATTTTCAAATGATCAGCATTATTAACTCATTGAACTATGAATGGAAAGATGCTATTACCAAGATTAATCAAGTACCCATTGATCAATGCACAGTGGATCATGTATGCAGAATTTTAACCGAAGAAGAGGCACTTATGCAAGCCGCACCACATTTAAGAGGACCACCTGCATCAAGAGCTCCAGCAAGGCATCCCTTCCATGAAAGAGCCTACATTCCAAGGATGCCAAGATTTTACATCTGCAATCGTGTGGGACATGCCACCCGGGATTGTCCCCAACGATTTCCAGCGCCCGCCACGTACCAGCCCAGAGGAACAGATTCCAGAGGAGGCAGAGGTAGAGGCGGATGACAAGGTCGTGGTTGTGGTCCCAGGCATGATTCGCAAGCTCCACTTGCCACATTGGCTTTAACCAATGATCCACAACCTCAACCAGAGTATGACAGATGACTTCTTTGGACTTTGGACAGTGAAGCAGCATTACATGTTACCTATAGAAAAGAGCTTTATACAGAGATACACGAGCCTGAACCTGAACTTTGTGAACTTTACTCTTTTTCAAATCATCCTGTTCAGGTCAAGGGAAAAGGAACTGTTGATATTGAAGAGCTCAATGCATTCATTCCTGATGTTTATTATGTACCCTCAGCTAATAGTAATTTGCTTAGTCAGAGTCACTTGTCTAGGGTATCAAAATTCCAGGTTCATCAACTTGAAAAGGCAAGTTATGTAGTTAAAGACAGAGATATTGTTGCTGAAACCATGTTGATTGGTGGTGTTTATTACTTAAAGCCAAAGTTTAAGCAGCAAGAGCAGGCAAGTATACAAGGTCCAAAAAGGGAGAATGCAGGCCCAGTGAGAGATGTCCCAGAAAGAGATCCTGTTACTATTTCAAAGGCTCCTAAAGCTAACAGGAAGTCAAATAAGACACAGGTTGCTCACGTCAAGCCTAAGGTTCCTAATAAACATGCTAATGTTGAGAATTCACTAACAGGTAAACCTTTGTATTACAGGTGTATTCATGTGGCATAGAAGATTGGGTCATGCCAGTTTCCGTGTTCTGAAGAAGATGCCAGAGTTCGCAAGAGGTTTGGATCTAAAGGGGTGTAAGGTGTTCTTGCATTGTGTTGTCTGCAAAAAATCCAAATCCAAAGCAGCAGCAATTCCAAAGCGTGCTACACGCCTGTCAACACGCATTTTTGATTTGGTACACACTGACATAGTGGGTCCTTTTACACCAACAATTGGTGGTAAAAGATATTTCTTGACAATTGTTGATAATTATTCTAGATATGGATATGTAGTTCCTATGAGAGAAAAATCTGAGACCTTTCAGATCTTTAAAGACTTTACTGCTCTTGTCTATACCCAATACGAAGTTAGCATCGCCAGAATTCAGAGTGATCGCGGTGCTGAATTCATGTCTCAGCGTTTTCAGGACTGGATGCGTAAGAATGGCATACTACACCAGACCTCAGCTCCTTACACTCCGGCTGAAAATGGAGTGGCAGAATGCAGAAACGGGGTTCTGCAAACAATGATGCTTTGCCTACTTGAAGACACTAACCTCAGTCTCCCATACTGGGGTGAGGCTATTAAATATGGTAATCATATCATTAACCGTACTTGCAGTAGTGTAATAAATCAGACCCCTTATTTCATGTTATACGGACACAAGCCTGATCTCACACATCTTCATATTTTTGGTTCATACGCTATGGTGAATATTCCTTTAGCTCAAAGAAGGAAAGGAGGTCCTGCAGCAAAAGGAATGAGATTTATGGGTATTGATGATAATTCAAAATGGAGCAGATACATTGACTCTTCTCATGTAATAGTGATTTCACAATCCGCTACTTTTGAGGAAGATGCTGACTGGTCCAGGATTCATTCTAATGATCCTGGAGTTTATTTTCCTAGAGATGCTGCTGCTAATGCCACGCAGCCTGATGATCAAGATTCACAGGCGAATGTTCCTTCCACGAGTTCTTCTCAACCTACTGTTCCGTTTTTGCAAGCTGCCAATGCTGCCGCTGGCGACGATGATGAAGATGAGGACAAAATAGAAGAAGAATGGACAATTGTTCCGAGACGTTCCAAGAGGACCACAAAGGGAATCCCTCCAAAATGGTGTTCATGGCAAGTAACAAAAGCACCTTTACCTTTGATTTGCAATGTTACACTTCCTCCTGAGAATTTCACACAAATCAAACATCTTCCTGAATCAGAGCAAGATAAATGGTTTGAGGCAATGCAGGCTGAAATGGATAGTCTAAAGAAACTTCAAGTTTTTACACCTGCAAGCCCTCCAGCAAACAAGAAAGCTATTGGCATTCGATGGGTCTACAGAATTAAAAAGAAGCCAAATGGTGAGTCGTTGTATAAGGCCAGACTTGTAGCCCAGGGTTTTTCTCAACGTTATCCTGAGGACTATACAAATACTTATTCACCCACAGTACGGACTGAGAGTGTGAAAATCGCCTTAGCCACTGCAACGATCCTTGGTTTAGAGTTTTTCCAGTTTGATGTTGAAACAGCTTATCTACACGCTGATCCTGATGAAGAAATCTATGTGAAAGGTCCTCCAGGTGTCTGACAACAGGAAGGGGATACTTGGTTTCTACACAAAAGTCTTTATAGTCTGAAACAGTCTGGTTTAATGTGGTACTTATGTCTTTCTGACAAACTTAATTCAATTAAGTCCGAAACAGACGAATGCATGTTTACTAAAAGATCTGATAATAGGTATGAGATAGTTCTTATGTTGATGATATTGTTTATATTGGTTCAAATAAACAGATGAGTGAGTTTTTTGCTAAAGCTTTACAAAAGTTTTTCACATTGAAGTCTTTAGGATATATTAACACTTATTTGGGTGTCCAAGTTGTCAAAACTCAGAAGGGGTTTAGCCTCACACAAGAAGATAAAATTGAACAACTATTACATCACTGCAACATGAAGGATGCTAAACTGGTGAGTATAGCCATGCAAACCGATTTTCACAACTTGGCACATGAACCAAGTCCTGAGTTCGAAGTTCAAACACTTTATCGCTCAGTCATTGGGTCGCTGCTGTATATTAGTAGTTGGACTAGACCCGACATTGCACTTAGTGTTAATCTCCTATCACAACACATAGGCAAGGCAAAACAGTTTCATTGGACATGTGTTAAAAAATTATTGAGATACTTAAAGCACACTAAAAACAGGAAGTTATTATTAGAACCGACACATACTGACTATGAAGAGTTATGTTGTTATGCAGATTCTGATTGGGTGAGCGATAAGAAATCATGTAAAAGTACTTCAGGTTATATGCTGTTTTAAAATGGATGTCCTGTTTACTGGGATGTGCGTAAACAGAATTTTGTTTCTTGTTCATCTACTGAAGCTGAATATGCTTGTGTTTCAGATGCATGTAATTCTCTAATGTGGTTTGATGCTTTAGTCACAGATATCTGGACACATCCGACTCGACCGATCACTGTGATGGAAGACAACGAATCTGTGGTTTATATATCTGAGAATCGTTTTAAAGGTTCTAGGTCTAGACACATTGACATCCGTTATCAAAATATAAGACAAGTTGTCAAACAAGGTTTTGTTAAATTGCAGTATGTGCCTATACATGATCAGATTGCTGATATGCTGAACAAGCCACTTCCTGCAGCCCAGCACAAGTATCTGCATAAGAAAATGTGTCTTATCTGAGTTCTGCCTTACTGACAAAAGAAGGGGATGTCAAAAAGGGTCTTATAAACAACTGGTTTTCCAAATATAAATTAATGCGATTGCTTGTTTCCATTTAAATATGCTGTCTGATTGGACTTAAATAACACCTTCTTTTTAGCCCTGTCAGTGGGACTGGTGGCCTAGCAGTTAAGATGCTGGGCTTGTTGACTGAAAGATCAGCAGTTCAAGACTCAAGAATCGCATGATGGGGTGAGCTCCCATTCTGGCCCCACCTCTACTTGCATTTAAATGCAAGTAGATAAATAGGTACCACTTTCATTCTATGTGCATCAGCTTATAGTCATGCTGGCCACATGTGCTGGCCACATGACCATGGAAGCATTGGACAACACTGGCTCCCTTGGCTAGCAAACAGGAATGAGTACTGCCCTCTAGAGTCAAGACATGACTGGACAGGGGAAACCTTTTCCTTGACCTTTACCTTAGCCCTGTCACATGATGAAATTGATTTTTAAAAAACCACCTGATTTCCTAAGAGTAAAGATGCTGGATAAGCATAAAAGCATTTCCTTGCAATTTATTCATTATCTCATTGACCCACTTGTAGAATACAGCTTGTGATGTGCAAATATACTTCCTTGGTTGAAAGTTCACAGAAGATGATGAGATGACTTTATGGATATTAGAATGTTAAGTGTTCAGTTTTTGCAAAGATGTTTATTGATAGCTTATAATGATTCTCAACTATATTCATAATATTTTGATTAGACAGCATGGCCGGACAGAATAGCAGCAGTGACCGGCAACAATGCCAAACAGCCTCATGCTATAAGGTACACATGACCATGACCAGATCATCAATATCCACACAGCTATAAAAAAACATGAATGTTTCTTGCTACTAGCTCAAAGAAATTTTGGCTACATGGTTTAGCTTTACTACAATCTTGATCCTTATTTATGGTGAAATAGTCACTGCCTTTTTTTTGCATTTTCTGTTTGTGGCACATGATTAAAATAAACAATGCCTTAGTTGATGTAATTATTATGGAGAATCATGGCACCATGGTTTGGAATATTGTGATGACCAAATGATTTCTTATTCTCTTCCACGTTTTCCAGTTATTTTGTTATTTTATAACTAACTAATGTAGATGTTTAATGATGACAGAGGTATGCAAACTCAATAATTTATGAAAGATATCAGGGAAAATGGAAAGATCTTTTTTTTCTCCCTCATAAAATTATAACTCATGATTACCCAATAAGGTAGATAGGCAATAGAATTTCCATAGGAGAAAATAATACTATTATTAGACATGATCATCATCTTTACATTGGATGGGTTTAAAAGAGAATCACAGAAAAAAAATTATGATAGATCCATCAGTCTTAGTCTGTTTGCTACGTTTGCTGTGTTAGGTATTAATCAGGATATAGAAGATGATGTCTTTTGTGTTCAATGGGTAAACAACCTCCAGTGCCACTTATTATTGGAAAGAACAATAATAATATTGCTTCTGTGTTGAATTCTGTGTAAATTCTGTGGAGACGTTAACCTGGAATCTAGTTCACTGCATCTTTGTTTGAAACAAACTTGGAGTAGTTGGGTTTCTTATGTTCAAATCTTAATTGCTTCTCTCTCTCTCTCTCTCTCTCCCTCCCTCCCTCCCTCCCTCCCTCCCTCCCTCCCTCCCTCTCTCTCTCTCTCTCTCTCTCTCTCTCTCTCCATGGCTGGATGGTATTTATTTTACCTACTGGGTGTGAGATGTATGGGATATTTATTTATTTATTTGTGCATGTGCATCCTGCTGTCCAGCCTCGAAAAATGTTTATGCTGTGCCAGCCATTATTGCTTATTTTTTTATGAACTTGGGGGTGAAGGGAGGGGAGAATCAAATTCAGACCACTGATATTGAGACCCAGTTCGTGAGAACCAAGGACTTTTAAGATTTGTTTACTGAGAACTGGAGACATTCTCCCATAATAATTCTCTGACTTATAATTGAATGTGACCTGCACTAATGAGGGGAGGGAGGTTTCTATACTTTTAATATAGCAATTTAGGTGTGAAACAACCAGAGCTGGTTTTCCTTTCATTTGTGCCAAAATGATTTGCTTAACAAAGTTTTGCATTAGAGGTTGGATTGTCTCAGCTATGCTTACTTTGTTGGATTTGTCAGTCAGATCCTTGACACCTGCTGCTGTTGAGATGTTTTTGTTTAGTTGTTCCTTAAATGGTATTAAAGCTGTATTAGGGCTTCCATTAGTTTCCTATGCTAAATGGTGGGAAACAATTTCAACCACAATTTAGATAATTGTGGTTGGAGAAGGAGGGCCAGGGGCTGCCAAAACAGAAGTATTTATGGATCATGTATAGCTCCCTACTCACAAATTGCCAGTTTCAGGGGCAACAATGATTGATTGAATTTGACATGGCTCCATTCTAGCATTATGTGAACTTTTTTCTTCTTTCTTTCTCTCTGAACTAAATTCTGTGCAATGCACGTGACTTTCTTTACCCTTTTGTTTCTTATTCCTCATCTTTTTGCTTTGTTTCAATCTGCTGTTGTGGCAAATGTTTCATTTCCAGACTATGTTTCCATTTGAAAGCTATGTTGTATATGATATCAGGAAGCTCTGATGACACAATCTTGTTTGAACAGGAACATCATAGTATATTCCAGGAAGATGTGTATTGAACTATACAATTGTTAACATCATGCAACCTCTTGTATGGAACTATTTCTATTTCTCATACTAACGGACTAAACAAAAGCAGCAAGCCAGGGCTTTGGGTGAGCTTCAGAAGAAAACATGATAAAATTTATTTTTTACCTTTCCTTAAAGAGAAAAAAAAGCTGCTTTTTAAAGCTGTGGCATAATTGTCCTGAAAGATCAGCTGATGTTCCTGAGACATAATGTCCAACAGGAACAACGTTTCATTGTAGGATAGCAATGCCATTATGGTTGTTCTTTGGAAAACAGCTATCCTATTGGTCATTAGATGTTCCCATGCATTCTAATCTTCAGTTCTGAATAGCCACCACCATTTTAACTAGCAACGTACTCTCTCTCTCTCTCTCTCTCTCTCTCTCTCTCTCTCTGTCTCTCTCTCTCTCTCTCTCTCTCTCTCTCTCTCTCTCTCTCTCTCTCTCTCTCTCTCTCTCGTGTGTGTGTGTGTGTGTGTGTGTGTGTGTGTAATAAATGTGAAGAAAAGCTCTCAGATGTCCCAACTTTCAGATTAGGACTGTCCACTGAAAATAACTCAAGCATTACTTCTTAAACTTGTCACTTCCTACCCAACACATTTTTGTAATCCTGTAAAAACACTTAGATCACACTGAGCTTGGCAGACAAAGGAAATCACTGCGTATAATTATATCTGTCAGATAGTTCTTTAACAAAAAATAACTGAATTGTGAACAACTGATTTTATAATAAAAATAAACAATATTGCTTGAAGATATTGCTTACGGTATTTTTATTTTCCAAGAATCTGAAAAGTAATACCGGTATGATTAAAACAAACAAACAGACCGAACAATCCAAGGGGGGGGGGGAGATTCTAGGATCTGAGTAAATTAAAATAAATTCTGCTTTTAGTTGCTTGCAAGAAAGAATGACTAAGCTTACAGAAAACAAGCCTGACCAAAAAAATTCAACAAGTCTTCAGCAAAAGTAAGTTTTGGCTCATTTTTTGAGGCCTCTAAAAATATCAAGCAAAAATAGTGATTAGAGATGTTTTAAAGATATTTAATTGTTTTCAGACAGAATGTGATATAACTTGTGATGAAAATCACTCTTTGTTACTTTTTAAAAAAGAGATTTTAAAAGAACATGAAGAAGCTTGTATTGATTCTTAAGAAAGTTTATATCTTGTAATATTTCCTCATAAGGATCTAGGGCGACTGCCTACATATTTTATTGCTTTTCTCTGAAAAGAACCCAAAAAGCTTCAACTCTTTGTATTTTGTCCCCATTAGGACTGAAGGCAGAGGTCCAGTTTTCCCAAATCATGGCCTAGATCAGGGGTAGGCAACCATGGCTCTTTTATGGCTTGTGGACTTCAACTCCCAGAATTCCTGAGCCAGCCAAGCTACCCTTGGCCTAGATCAGAAGACCAAGGTTTAAAGGGACTTTCTGGAAGAACTCAGAGCAGAACGGCTCATTTCTGAACCATGAATCCAATCCTTCAAACCAATTCAACTCAACTGAAGTTTCCTAATTCTCAGACGGCCATCTTATTCTTTTCTTTCTTTATCAACATCCAAATTCAGAGAGAAGTAAATTCAGAACCCTCTTCTCTCCCCAAGGAACAAGAAAATCTTTTCAGAATAAACCCATTTCATTTCAGAGTTTGGAGGTCAAAGAAATTCTAGAGAAAGTATTCTAGACAGGGTCAATATTAATGCCCTCTCAAAATATTTATTAAGTGGGGTTTGTTTTTTACTTTTGTTTTAATTTCCCAGAGCTCAGTTCTCACACACATGCATGGACCATCTACATCTTTAAATATAGATTTATTTAGCTCAGTCTTTCAGTGTGTTGCGTTCTTTGGGAATAAAGTTAGATAGTCTGTGAACGCAGAGCAATTTACTCTGATGTACAGTTAAATTATACAGCCCAGATTTTAAAGCTTTTCATCCCCTCTTAAATCACTGACTGTATCTAATAAAGCTTTTTCTCTCCACTATCATTACTTGTTTTGAAAAACTTTTGCAATAAGAACTCTCCAAATTATGCCCCCTCAGCTAGCTCATCTGTTCAGGCAATAAGCAAATTTTTATTGCTTTTATGAATTAAAACTACTTTACATCCAATCACTTCCCAAACATCTGTAGTTGAACCAGTCTAGGGAGCTTTTGAAAAATCAATCAGTGGGGAACAGCTTTCACTCGGTGTGAGTGTGTCTCTCTGTGTTTTAAATTAATAAAGAATTTACACCTTTTTGCTCCAGATGAAACGAAGAGCAGACCTTCTACTGTGGAATTCACCTGTGACACTAACAGCTCTGAAACACCTCTTGCAGCTGGCCATAAAGAGATTAATTGGGATTGTGGCCTTTTGGAGAGAAATAAGAGCTGCCACAAAGGGACGTGAATAAAACAAAATGACTGTGATCTGCTTCCTTAATATTGCAGCGGGAAAGAGTAGCATCATTTGAATCGGGGACCTACTATGCTGGCATCATTTACTATCTGCATCCAGAATATTATGCGCTCTGCTCCCTTGCTTATGGATGTCAAGGGGGACTGAATCATGCCCACTGTCCCTGCTAGTTGTCACCATTCTCCATGTGTCTTTTCCTCCCAGAAAACATCCATAGACTAAATCATATATTCCCGGCACCATGACCCTGACTTCCTACTTACTAATAGTAACCATGCAGGGAGTGGATGAAGAATAATGCACATATAAACTAGTGAAGAGGAGAAAAGAATGGATACATTAAAAACGTACATGCTGCCTCTAGTTCCCTTTGGGGAATCCCTGGGATTTTTCAAGTTTGTGCCCCTAACAATGAAATAAATTGTTTATGACAGTAATGGTTGAGATTATTGCTGGCTTAACACACCTATAGTCCAGCGTCAGCCTAACCAGATGGGCCCTTTGAGATTGGCCTCATCCAGTTGCAAAAAGCTTGTTATTCCCTCTATGAAGGGATGCTGTAAATTGGGACAAAGTCAAGAGAGGTAAGGTGGTGGAGTAGTGTGTAGACTATTGTACTAGGAATAGTTCAAGGCCACCATAAAGTAGAAAAGCTCACTGGTTGATTTGATTCAGTTGCCATCTCTCATCCTTAACTCCCTTACAGGGCTGTGTTGTGGAGTGGGGCTGGAGACAAATGTACACCATCTTGATTTCCTGAAGGAATTGTAGGATATAAATATTCTCACCTTTAGACCACTTGCATCCAACTTTTTGGCTTGCCTAGGCCACACTGAGTGAAGAGGAATTGTCTTAAGCCACATATAAAATATATAGTTTATTTATATAAACAACATATAATAAGGTTAACATTTATGATGTTGCATTACTAAATTGCATTACTAGCTGTCTAGGGCAGCAGGAGGCCTTTGGGCAGTGGGTTGAACATGATTGCCCTAGAGTGTAGACCAGGGGTAGGCAACCTTGGTTCTTTTATGACTCGTGGACTTCAACTCCCAGAATTCCTGAGCCAGCTCAGGAATTCTGGGAGTTGAAGTCCACGAGTCATAAAAGAGCCAAGGTTGCCTACCCCTGGCCTAGACCCTTTTACTACTAAGTAGTAACCTAAAAATGATTGTTTCCCCTTCTATTGAAAGGATGGATGCAGTGAAAATCTTAAAGCAATATTTATTTCTCCACCTTTACTGTAGCATTAAATCTCACAATAATGTGATTATATGCAGCATTCATCGTTTGTTCTTCTCTATTTTTGGTCTTTCTCTCATTAGTTGAAATCGCTAAATATTACATGGCAATTTCAAAGCACATGTCTTTTTTTTTTAAAAAAATACTTTTTATTTCTGGTGAGATTATTTGAATGTTTCTTCATAGCCATTGAGAAGCCATTGGTTTCTGGTGTCATAATCACATTTGTGGTTATGTCTAATGGTTGCCTCCTCAGGTTACATTTTAATATCAGTCATCCAGTGCTTAAATAAATAAACAAATCAAACATTGCATGGACTTTTTAGAACTGGGGGCGGGTACCAAATCTACCCTAGGTGACTGGAAAATAATCAAATAGTTTATTAATGGACTTTGAAAAAACAGAGAAATGTAGAAAGCTTAGGAAATGGGGAAAAAAATTAAATGGTTCTGCTGAGAGCTGAATGTACAAAGGAAGAATCAAAGCCATTCTGCTATTATAGCACTTGTAGAAAAACTAGTTTTCAAAGCTGTTAGAAAGCAAAAATGGAATACTAATAGGCTTAATTTTGAATACGTAGATTCAGTTTAACTCTCTGTGTGAACATGCATCTTGTGCATGTGCATGTTTGTGTATAATGTATGTGTGTGTATGTACATCTATATGTATATAGAATAACCCACCTGTTCACATTGATCATGGCTTTCCTGATAAAGATAGGTGGGTGGGCCAGCAGCATGAGAATTGTCCAAAGGGAGGATATGGTAAAATCATGACTGAATACATTGCAAGTTGTTGCTAAAATATCTCAGTCCAGAGAGGAACTTCACTCTAAATTGGTTTAAAGTGAAGCCAGTAGGAGCAGAATGTGAACAACTTAAAAAGGAAAATGTGGATATGACCTCTGTATGTATTTTTCCCCTAGGTCAGTGATGGCGAACCTTTTAGAGACCGAGTGCCCAAACTGCAACCCAAAACCCACTTATATATCATCGGGTGCTGAGTGGGGGTGGCCCATTGGGTGGGCGTGACCCATTGGGTGGACATGGCTGCAGTGGTAACGGCAGACTGGGTGGGACTAAAAAGTTCAATCAATCAATTCCAACTATTTTTCCCCGCGAGAAGTTGAAATTGATTGATTGAACCTTTTTTTTTTGCACACAGCGGCAGAGGCCTAAAGCAAAAAGGTTTTATAAAACCCAGCTGAAGGCCTAGGACTGGGGCATCAGCACGCATGCCCACAGAGAGGGCTCTGTGTGCCAACTGTGGCACCCGTGCCATAGGTTCACCACCACAGCCCTAGGTACTAATCAAGATAGCACTAGCAATAGCACTTAGACTTATATACCGCTTCACAGTGCTTTACAGCCCTCTCTAAGTGATTTACAGAGTCAGACTATTGCCCCCCCCCAACAATCTGGGTCCTCATTTTACTGACCTTGAAAGGATAGAAGGCTGAGCCTGTAAGACTTGAACTGCCAAACTGCTGGAAGCGGGATAAGCAGAAGTAGCCTGCAGTACTGCATTCTAACCACTGCGCCACCAGGGCACCAGGATTGTGTGCATGCATTTTGCCTATATACAGCATATGTGTGTGATTGCACATGAGAGTGTCTAATCAGCATGAACATACATGGTGTCCCCTATGAATGTGTGCATTTCTGCTCTCCCCTCACATGGCATTTCTGTGTGTTTGCATGTATGTATATGTGTACAATACAGTACACGCCACTGGGAGAATCACATGACCAGGCAGGAGGAGGGAGGGAGGTTTAGAATGGAGCAATCACCAACATTCTGCACCGTTGCCCAACTGAATTGTGGGATGTAATCCAAAGGCATCTGGAGGGCAGGTTGCTCTAGAGTCTAGAGTGAAAGCAGCAAATGTTGAAGATGGACCAGAAGATAATTATGGCACCAATAGCAGGTAGAATCTCACAGTGGAACACTTCTAAATAAAAACACAACTCAAAAGTCTGATGTACACCAGACTAAGGTCCTTTTCTACTACTGTTAGCTCTTTAAACCATACACAGGATTCCTTCTAACACTCACTAAACAGAGGTCAAATATGTGTGAGTACTTCTACAATCACACTTTATTTAGAGGTATGACCTTGCATTGCAGTTGGGTGGCATGTTCATACCCCAGCTTTTTCCTTTTGATTTTGTACCAGGCAACTACAATAGGTCTCCTGAATTTTGAAAAGCCAACTTATAAGATTCTTGTTTTACATTTCATGTGAAAAAGCATTTCATTGCTGGATCCTAGCTACTAGAGAATGCTAACTTGGCTCCTCTTTCGAAAAAACTAAGAAAGGGACTCCATTCTACTTAGTCAGATAATCAGCCTGCCAGAAGTGGCACACAAGGCGAAGGGGACAATAACAGCATATTCCATGGAATCCAATGCAAATATATGCAAATTTCTTCATATTAGAATCATTGTTTAGTTGTCATCCTCACAAGGGGCACATGAAAGCCACATGACCTGATTTTGCACCTGCTGTTTAATTAAATTTACAAGGCAGACGTACTCTCCGCTCCTGGTGATATACAAATTCATTTTTATTACCACTGCTTCTCATTTACAAGACAGTTGACTGCAGTGTTTCCCACCATTGGTGGCTGCCCAACTGCTCTTTGTTAAAGAGAAGATTAAAAACAGAAAACTGGTCACCATTTGGGCATAGGGAGGAAATGAAACAAAATGACATGTAGGCAAGTGATTTCCCTCTTCACCTTTATGAAAAGGGGGAAAAATGAGGGAAGTGGAGAGAGAAAGAAAAAAGGAGGTTTGGTCTAATAAGAAGTTTAATGATGCACTTGGGTTATATGGTCAGTAGCAACCGTAAGACATATCAGAACAAAGGAAGATTTCAGCTATGTTAATCAGCAGGGAAATGAGCCTTACTTACTTTAATGCCATTCAAATAATGTTGAATCAGCTCCCATAATTCTCAAGCAGCATTCCCTTGGTCTCTGATTATGGAGAAATCATACACACCAGGTCAGGATATGCAATGTAATAAAGGAAAGCCCTTCCTTCCTTCCTTCCTTCCTTCCTTCCTTCCTTCCTTCCTTCCTTCCTTCCTTCCTTCCTTCCTTCCTTCCTTCCTTCCTTCCTAGATTTATGTATTAAGTGCTATCTTCCAATTTCAACTCTGGTGAATTTAGGATTAAAACCAACTAACAAGAGCAAAAACAATCAATAATAATAGTAATAACACAACTGGTATGTATTTTCTTGGGGGGGAATATATTGAATGTAATAGAGGAGTTATTACTACAAAAGTAATATTACCTAGGAGCTATCAGTCCTAAACCTGGAGTTAGGCTAGGGAAGACCAGGTTTAAATTTCCTTTCTCACCTGGAATTTAGAAGATTTTTATTGGTCTCAACTGCATTGCTCTAAACAAGCATTTCTTAACTTCGGCAATTTTAAGATGTGTGAACTTCAGCTCCCAGACATTTTTAACTCCACATATTTTAAGCCCACACATCTTAAATGTGTGTGAGAAATATTGTCCAAACCATGTTGACTAAGGATTATGAGAACTGAAATCCAGCACTTTTAGAAGGGACTAGATTGTACATCACTTTCCTGTGAATGGCAGGGGATCAAAATTTTGCCTCCGTCTGAAAGCAAAGATATTTTTTGGGGGGGGCAGGGCAATTTTCTTGAACCCCATATATGAATGGGGCCCCTTCCAAAGTATAAATCAGCATTTGGAAAATCAGATGGATTTGGTAAGATTGATACGCCCAATAATTATTTCTAAAGTTCACATGCTCACTCTCAACTGTAGTATTTCGAGGTTTCTTACTTGCAGGTCCTGTTTGAGGAGCAGGTCACAGCTGAGGCTAAAAGAACTTTTACTTGGCTCCAACTCTTTTGAACTTTTCCAGGGAGGAAGGTATTACTTACTATCAGTTAGACTACTACAATGCACTTCACATGGGCTATCTTTGAGAAGCATCTGGAAGTGCAACTGATCCAGAATGCAGCATGATAATGATGGGTGCACCTCGGAGCAACGTTACAGTTTTACTTTGATAGCTGCACTGGTTGTCAAGTGCAATTCAAAGTGCTGGTTATCCTCTTTAAAGCTTGGCATGGGTGGAGCCTGGATATCTATCATTTTCTCCATGTACCATCTGCCCATCCAATAAAACCTAATAGGGTGGACTTACTATGTGTCTCCTCAATTAAAGACTGTCATCTTCAGGGGCCACCTAGGTGTGCCTTTTCAGTCCCCCTCTGGACTAGGACTGCCCATCAATGTGTGATTCATCTCTTCTGCCTTTTAGGAAACTGGTCCATCAAGGCAGTGAGGTTGGATTGCTACAATGTGCAGTTTGCGTGAGTGGGCCTCTTTTTTATTTGGGTTAACGTTTTAATTGCAGTTTCCAGTTAAACAGGAGTGGTCCCAGTTGTATAATTTCCATCCCAGTTACATAGTGGGGAGTGTATTCCACTCAAAGAGCCAGCAGATTCTATAAATCCCATAAGTACATCTCCCTCAAAGTTATATATAGTCCAAAGTTATAGAGAGTCCTTCACTTGAACATATTACAGTACATGAAATAGAAATGTCTCCTGCCTTTTTGTGGCACCCTCAGATCAGCTGCCTGAATGGACTGCCTGCCACTGCCTCAGAGTAAAATCAGTGCTGGTAATGGAACAGGGTAATATTATTTGGAGACTGAGGGCCACGTGTGATCCATGAATGGCATATTGTGGGCTGCCACTCCACTCCTTCGACAAAAAACCTGAATTGATTTCATTAAAATTAAAAACTTAGTCCAGTAGTTTCCCCATCCTGTCACATTAAATATTACATTTAGGTGGAAAATTTTCAGAAAGTGTCTTGTTAGGGGACTGAAGGAGTAGGAGGGGACTGGGGTGAGGGACAGATGGCCTCAGACTATACTTCTCTTGCAACAGAATAAACTTGCATAATTTGTCCTCCAAATGTAATGCACCTGTACCATCAAAAAGCTTTATATACAGAAAACCTGCCTTGCATTTGGTAGATACCAGTCAGGATCAGTGAGTCCATGTTCCCCCTAAAAAGTCAACCACTTAAATATAATGTCTCATTATATGTTCTTTCTTTCTTTCTTTCTTTCTTTCTTTCTTTCTTTCTTTCTTTCTTTCTTTCTTTCTTTCTTTCTTTCTTTCTTTCTTTCTTTCTTTCTTTTTGATAGATCAATTACAAGGCCATTCTACTTTCACTTGAGAAGGACTTAACTCTTATAGGTAATGAAGCAAGGAAGCATGTTATTGCAGAAACTGAACAGGAAATTGCACAAAATCATCTAGAGGTGGCAGCAGATGTTCATATAAAATCAGAAAAATATAAAATGGAGTATGAGAAAAGTTCTTAATTTGTTTGCTGCTGAGAGCTCCTGTTTCTGTAAAGTTGTAAGTAGTCCCCTGCAAAGTGGTAGCCAAGATGAATTTGCTGCCCAAATGGAAAAAGCATGGGATCTGTGAAAGAATTTTATTTGCAGCAATGCAACTTCTCTGCTCCAATGTTCATATTATTGCAAAACAAAAACTGAAATATTAGTTCTTGTGCTTGTGTTCATGGTCAGCATCTCTAGTCCCATGTGACCCATGAAAAAAAAGAATTTGCCAAAATAGAAATCAAAAGTAATCTTTAAATCCAGGGCTTTTTTTCTCATAGAATGCTCAGAACGGAGTTCCGGCACCTTTTTTGGATGGAACCTTGTAGGGTAGGCAAGGCGGGTTGTATGACATGTGTGAGTTCCAGCACCTTTTTCTTTTACAAAAAAAGCACTGTTTAAATCATTGCCAAAATTATTTATTTTATGATTTGATTCTGGCTTTTCAGTATAAGAATCTTCAAAAGAACTAGCCAGGGCTTTTTTTGTCGTACAATGCTCAGAATGGAGTTCCGGCACCTTTTTTGGATGGAACCTTGTAGGGTAGGGCAAGGCGGGTTGTATGACATGTGTGAGTTCCGGCACCTTTTTCTTTTACAAAAAAAGCACTGGAACTAGCAATCAGAATTAACATCAATCACTAGCCACAAAAATAGCAGAACAAATAAAACATTTACACATCACCAATCCCCCTCCCAATACGAAGAGAATACTAATTTACACCAACTTAATAAATCTGGGGTTGGATTGTTGCTATTGAATGCTAGCTCGGTCTGTAATAAAATTATCCTCATCCATGTCTTAATGCAGGAGGATTAAGCTGGTGGCGTCATGTGCAGGCCATGCTCACCATGGCTTTGCAAAGGCGAAAAACATCATGATATGTCACGTTACATGTGACACAATTGAGTTGGACACCCGCATCTTAACAGATGAGAGAGAAACCATCTGCATTACTGCAACCTGGGTGGTAGAGGAGGGGGTGTTTCCAGCCTTGAACATTTGCCCACCTGGCTTTTGGGTTTTTACTCTCCCAGGTAGGGAAATTCATAAGATTCTGCTAGCATCAAGAATGAGATGTGAGGTCTTATTTATGAAGTTGTGCTCAAAGGAACAGCTGACTTTGCTGCTGGTGTATCTTTCCTCCAGTGGCATCTCTGGATCTCCTCTTCCTCTTCCTCCTCTCCCCTCCCCTTCCCTCCCCTTCTTGTGTGTGTTTAATTCCACAAGTTGGTGGCATTGGGGATTTCAATCCTCCTTCTCTGAGTGAGCAGTCTGTACCATCTCAAGAGCTCATGGACACATGACCTCTGTGGGTGTGATCCAACTTGTCCAATGGACATACCAGATCACATTGCTAGATCTGATTTTTGTCCTGGGCAGGAACTCCTTTGTCACTCCATCCACCAGAAAACCAGAGAGCTTTGGTGGATCTGCAAGAGGGGAGATGTCATTACTGTCCAATCTGATCAGGTCCTTGTGTCCTTTTTCGTATAATTTTGACATTTTGTTCTGTTTGTTTTGTTTAAGTTTATTTAATATTTTTGAGAGTTTTTTCCCCCTAGTAATGTTTCTGATTGTTAGCCATCCAAAACCTTCAGGAATGGGTGGCATACAAACCAAATTGATAAATAAACTATTTGGTGAGATACACATATACACACGACATGCATATTTTTTTATTATTAAAACAAAAATTCAATATACCCCACCACAGTAGGAAAGATTTTGAGTGGATATCCTCAAGGCATCTGCCCTCATCCATTCCAATGGTTCTTCATCTTCCAAATGGATAGCTCTTGAAATACAGGAATTTATAAATAAACAGTTCCTTTTTGAGGACTGTTTATTGGTTTCTGACTCATTATAAGCAACATAAGAGTGTGAACAGCAATATGAAAAGTAATCTGCGCCACTGGAGCAAAAAAGGAAAATAGTTTAGTATGGAGTACTAGATGAATCTCTTCAGGCAAAGCATTTCTAAAAAATAGGCAATCTGAATAATACTGAAGACCAAACCAGACAAATTTGGAAATGAATGCTTGTCAGTAGATTCTGAATGAGAAATATATGATAAATACTTACCAATGCCTCTTTAGTGAATTAGTTCGCCTCTTTAGTGAGGAAATAGGGACATCTGTGGGGCTGTTAAACTTACAGAACTTCTCATGATACAAGGTTTTTTTTCCCAATTTTCTTGGAAACAGCCAATATTTGGACCAAAGACCTAATTAAGAGAAATGTTTGAAACGTCCCCTCAATCTATTTATGTCACAGAGTCTCTGGAACACACTCTTGCTGAGAGTCACAGCAATTGGTGATTCCCAACTTCAATGTTGACACTATATATTATTATTGCCATTTCCCAAGGCATCTAGCAAAATAGGCAAGGTGACAATGGTAAATATTTTCACCTTCAGAATCCACATTTCTTTTGTTTAGCTATGTTTAGCCATAACAATAATTTAACTGTACAGTATTGTATGTTCAAGGGGAATTTCATCTCTCGCTTACTTTGCCTTAAGGTGAGCTAATCCTGCAGGGATCAATTTAAATCCGGCTATTGGCTAAGTGGTACTTTCACATATTACTCCATTCCATTAATTAATCAGAACAGAGCTGGAAGGGACCTTAGAGGTCTTCTAGTCTAACCCCCTGCTCAAGCAGGTGACCCCATACCATTTCAGACAAGTGGCTGTCCAATCTTTTCTTAAAAACTTCCAGTGACGAAGCAACCGACAACTTCTGAAGGCAAGCTGTTCCAATTGTTAATTGTCCTCGCTGCTAGGAAATTCCTCCTTAATTCCAGGTTGCTTCTCTCCTTGATTAGTTTCCATCCATTATTTCTTCTCCTGCCCTCTGGTGCTTTAGAAAATAAATTGACACCCCTTCTTCTTTGTGGCAGCCCCTCAAATCCTGAAATATTGCTATTATGTCAGCCCTAGCATAATAGCATGATAGCACCCGTATCATGTCAAATTTCATTTTAGGTGCCAAAAAAGGAAGAAGGCAGAAAGCGAACTGCTTCCTACAGGGTAAACTAATGTTTCTTGACACGGCAAGTGTAAGATGGATGGACTTCGATTCCCAGCATTCTCTACTTGCCAAGATCGAGGAAGTGCATGCAGGAGCCAGAAGGAGAATAGCAAGTGCAGTGATGAGCTTCCTTACTTTCCTTCACAGCTGCTGGGTGCTCAGATCTGTCAAGTGCCGATGCTTGCCCTCTCCAGCTTGTTGGGTTTTCTAAATATTTCCCAGCATTTTCAGCCCTGCTCGCAACTAGGCTCAGAGTCTAACAGCAGTAGGGTATATTTTTACTGGCAAGTTGCAGCTAGCAGCTGAGCCATTGACTTTTATATAGCTACTTTTTCTGAGCTGTCTTCAAAGACGGCTCCGCACACATTTCATTATAGCAGCAATATTGATGTCCTTCTCCAGATGTGCATATCAAATGCTTGAGAGATCTTTACTCTTGAAGAGCCCCCACAGATGTAGCTTAAACTGCTCAACCATTGTTCTAAAAAAGCACTATGTTGTTGGGAAATAACAGTGCTGCTTGGAAAGTTTCTGAGCCATGCTAAAGTATTGAAGGGTCTCCTTTTGCCTCGTTGACTTCAACAATTGAAGAAAATCTTACTCTTTTCACTCAGAATGCAGCTCTCCATTCGAGATACTCTAGAATGCACATTAATGCCATCTGCTGCTACCTTCTGCTTTTGCAGAATTAATGCCCTCCTTTCCTAGTGGTCCTTACTGGATTGAGAAGAGGGAGGTTCTGTTGAATTTCTACTCACTTTCAAGTCTCCATACAAGGATGCCAGGGCTATGGCCACAGTACATGCCAGTTGTTGGAGGGGGAAAGCCAGCTTTTGCAGGTCTACAAAAGCTATATATATATATATATATATATATATATATATATATATATATATATATATATATATATATATATATATATATACACATATATATACACATATACACACATACACATACACACACACACACACACACACACACACACACACACACACACACACACATATATATATATATATATATATATATATATATATATATATATATATATATATATATATGTTTTCTGAGGTTTTCTATATATATGACAAATGCTTGTTAACTATTAGATTACCTTGCTAGGCCCCAAACATGGGACAAATTTGTCCCATGTTTGGGGCCTAGCAAGGTAATCTAATAGTTAACAAGCATTTGTCATATATCTCCCCTTGCTTCTCTGCTAACAAAGCGAGAGAGATCCTGTGGCTTAGAGGTGAAAACAACTGCCTAATGTGTAATCAGCCCAGGTTCGAATCTCGGAAGGGTATGGCTGACTGATGAAAACTAATAAGTTTGAAATGCATATCAGTCTCCCTTAATTCTTTGTTAGCAATTTAAAAATTTACATATATATATGTATATGTGTATATGTATATATGTATATATGTATATATGTATATATGTATATATGTATATGTATGCAACATCAGCCACTTTAAACCAGCTGCCAGCCTTAGACCTGAGCTGGTGAGTTGTGCTGCTTTTGTTCGGCTTCATGTTTGTGGTGGTGCCATGTTTTTATAGTGGGTGTCAGTTTGCTTATTGTGTGGTTTGGAGGGGTTTAAAGTGGCTGATGTTGCATACATATACAGCCCATCCACTCAAAACACACCCCCACCCAATCAAAACACACCCACCATTCAAAACACACTCCCACCCAATCAGAACACACTTAATCCCCCACCCAATCAGAGCACACCTCCACCCACAGAACACACCCCCTCTGGCAGTTTAAAAAAGAGGAACAAACAGCCACTACCACATGCTTCTCCCAGAAGAAAGAAGCTGAAGCCACCAGCCTGATGATGACGCATCCCTACCCAATCAGAACACAGCCCCCATTAAAAACACACTCCCACCCAATCAGAACACAGCTAAGCCCCCACCCAATCAGAGCACACCTCCACCCCATCAGAACACAGCCAAGCCTCCACCCACAGAACACACCCCCTCTGGCTCCATAGTGCTTTACGGACCTCTCTAAGTGGTTTACAGAGTCAGCATAATTGCCCCCAACAATCTGGGTCTTCATTTTACTGACCTCAGAAGGATGGAAGTCTGAGTCAACCTTGAGCTGATGAGAATCAAATTGCTGGCAGTCGGCAGTCAGCAGAATTAGCCTGCAGTACTGCATTGTAACCACTGTGCCACCATGGCTCTAAAACCTCTCTGATAGACATATAGAGTGGCTAGTTTAACTACCCTAATCTCAGACTTCAGCAAAATTCAGCTGAGATTTTTGCTAAGTAGTGCTTTATCACAACATTTCAATATGTAGAATCTTCCATTCCTTAGGAAAGTCTGGAAGTTGAGTTATGTCAACTGAGCTTCTTTTCTTGTTGGTTGGAAACATTTTGCTGCTTTTCCAAGTAGCTTCTTTGGTCTGAGCAAGTTAGTTAGGGGGACTCCATATCTGTGAAACGTTTCCAATCAACAAGAAAAGTCGAAATGCTATGACAACTCCCTCTGGATGACTGAGAATCTTCATTGACACATTCATTAAAAAAGATATGACTATTAAGCACATCACCTGCACTATGAAATGAAACAAGTTGCTAGGGTTATTTGGAATTGGTTAGTATGTGCAAAGGAGACCACCAGGAAATCCTAGGGCTATAGGCTATACCGGGAAGTTTAAAAAAATTAATAAAAAGGAAACCTAAAAAAAACAAGACCATAACCCACACTGCTATTATTACTAAGAAAAATACAGTCAGAAACACAACTTGGTGGAAAGATTCTGTTCACTGTACCACCATTTCATGTGAATGGATAAGCAAATTGTAACATATGAAAAGAAGACTATAAAACTTCATTTATTATTTATTATTCAGAAAGGGATGGCTTGGGTTGCAACTACTCCAAGGATTTTTGTGTTCCTTAGGACTAACAGCAAGCCACAGTAAAATGCAAACATTTCCCTGTTCCCATTTAAGGCACTGGGAATTACATATGTGGTGCCCTTTAAAAAAAAACCTTAAAATGGAACTCATCACCATTTAAAAGAGAACTTTGAATTCTAGAAACGAAATTCTCTGCATTTGTAGAATAAAGTTTTACCCCTGTTCAGGTTTAATCTTTGCTGAGGATTTTTTTTCTTCCTTTAAAGAAATAAAAAGGATTTCACTTCAATCACTTTTGCTCTTAGTACAGTTAATAATCAAATAATTATATTTTTCTTTCTAATGCTATTTCTATTGTTAATAATATTGTTCCTGCTTCACATTTTCACAATGGATTACAGCTGATAATATTTTTTATAATCCTGCCGTACACATTTAAATTGCAGCTGTTGATGTGCACTGATGTTACCTAGTTTGGGTAATGAAACATCTGCAAGAAAACAACCAAGCTCAGAGAGCACCAAGGACCCCACATTTCAATCCGGAGCTACAAATATTCTTCTTTATTGTCTCTGAACTTTCTTCAGAGTCACCATAATCTAGAATTTCTCAATCTCCATAACTTCCAGTTGTGTGGACTTCACCTCCCAGAATTCCCCAGGCAGCAAGATTGAGAAGTATTGCCATAACTAGTGCATTATGTTCACAGCTCATTTTTACCAATTCAGAATGAACTAAAGAGCATTTTCTGATAAAGGATCTGATACTTTTAGTTATTTTATTATTATGAATTTATCATCCAGTGTTTTCAATGTCCAAAGTCCATGGCTGGGAAATTTAGAAAATGAATCATGCTGCTTATCTAACTCAAAATTCCCAAAATGTGTCTCTTTTTCATATGTACAGGACTACAACTTCCATCAGTTTGACCTACTATGAATATTACCAATACTAGGTAAAGAATGAAATTGGGTAGGAAAATCAACCAAATCTGGATTCCATCAAGTTTGCATAGACTCTTTTCTCATGCTGTGGTGGCAATATACTGGCAAAATTTGCAAAGTTTGTATAATCTATTCAGAGTGCAAGATTATTCTCGTCTTTTTTACTTTTTATTATTTTATTGCAGACTGCCTGCAATCAGCCTTGATTATATGTATTTTGGCATTCCATTCCTTAATTGGGGATTTGGTTTATATTGCAATGCAAATTATGGCAAGGAATAAAATGGACACCAGCATTTTTTTTCCATTGGCAAATTCTGCGGCCGTGGGTTTATGTCTGACTATGCATTGTGTATACATTTTATCATTCTTTGCAATGAAGAAGACCATATGTAGTGAGGTAAACAGATAGGACAATGGAACAATTAAAGCCAACCACAGGAATTGCCTAATATGAAACACAAATGCAGCTGAAATTAGGAAATTCAGATGTTGTTATGATTTAGCTTGTCCGAAATAATAGCGTACACATTAACAAGGAACATTAAACAAAAATAGTGTTCTGGGATATTTTCATCAGAAGCAGAGAGTGCGGAATATTTAAGCTCCCACTGGCACATTCCAACAGATGATATAACAGACCATGATATGAATTAGATATCAGGTCCACACAGTTGGAAAAAAACATTAAGTGAGTTAGGAATATTTCTGGTATTAGTAGTCCAGCCTACTTACTTTAGAGAGCTGTTACAGGAAGCAGATATCTTTCTGCATTTATTCATACTGATCTATGGGAAAAATTGCAAAAGTTCAAAAAGTAACACACAAATATTTTTGTGTATTTACTCTGTGGTTTATGGCCTATTTTACTTACGTACTCAAGCCATTTATTCCTCCTACCCCAAGCAAGCACACCTTTTCCAGTAGATAAAGCACAAACTGTAGAGCAACAAATATTAGAAAATATAAATAAGACATAGCTATTAAGTTCCCACACTATTTGAAAACATTTGAATATGCTGGTTTCAGTGACCCTGAAAGACTCATGTCTCTGTCACCTGATGAATTACTCTCTGAGGAGTAATTTGTTCTCTGGGAAAGATCCTAGATTATGAAAGTAAGCTTTAAATGCCGGGTGTGGGGGATATAGTTTCTGTCCCACGGGCGAGGCTAAAAAGCTTCCTTACACACCAAGTCTCTACTTATTTAGCTTCCCCTCACTTCTGGTTAATCTGTCCCTGTTAGGTTGCAAATGATACCTTGAGGCCCCAGCTTAGGTGTGTGCTTCACTCATCTTCCTCTACCCTGGAAAAATCCATATTTTTATTTATTTATGAGCTCACCTTTATTACATTGTAAGTAACTCAAGGTGGCAAACATGCCTAACACCCCTTCCTCCTCTTATTTCCTTCAAAACAACAACAACCCTGTGAGGTGAGTTGGGCTGAGAGGGCCTGGCCTAAGGTCACCCAGCCGCCTTTCATGCCTAAGGCTGGATTAAACTCACCGTCTCTATTTCCCCTTGACTTCCTCACTCTTGTGCTTACACGTGGAATGAGAGGGAGGCCACCACTTAAATCTTTGACTCAAAGGTCTTCGACTGGCCTGGGCCAGGACAGATTCTTCGCTTCAACTATTTGATGGCAAAAGTTACAAAGATTAAGTAGGCCTGTGAATATTCTAGTCTGAAAGAATAGACTAAATGTCCCAATCAAATATGATTTTTCTCTTCAGTTCATCAGCTGGTTTGAATCACCATATCAAATGGATTCGGACAGTTGAGACAACTTATGCACATGCCCTTTTTTTGTGCTCAATTTGGCCCTTTGCAATGAGAGGATCAGATGATTTGGAGTGACTTTCTGAGCTGAATGAAAAGTCCAGTTTGAATCAGATCACAACTCTAAACCGAATCATTGTTATTCAAAATGGAATCTGACTGATTTGTACAGCTGTACATCCAGTATGAACCTAGTCTACTGTGTAAGCAATTCTTTGCAGAACGCGTCTGCATTTCTGAACTGCTTTAATGCAGCTTTCTAGTAATGCTACGTTAATTTCTGTTTTTATGGGCAGGAGACAGAGAGCCAAAATAACATCTCTGCCCCCCACTCTACAAGTCTATCATCAAAGAGAAGGCTCACAGCATGGGAGATCATCTATGAAACACCTCTCTCCAAACCATTAAGGCAGCAATGGCTTTTCAAGGTGTGTGCAGCTGTTTTGAAGGAAGTTTTCCAAGCTCTGCATGCTTAGGCAGTGCTGCGTGTTCTGTCTGCTGTACATCCTTTGGTTGAGGACAAGGCTGCTTTAACTAAGTAGTATGTGTGCTGTGGTGGGCATGGCTCCTTCTGTATAGGCGTTTGTCTGTCACTTCTCTCCATGGCTGTTTCATCCTGGGCTGCTGGATTGGTAAAATGCTGAATCTTTTATTTGTTTATAAGAGTCTATGGCTGAACCAGTGTGGTGGACATTTCTTCTTGTTGTTCAATGTAGAAACAGCCAAACTGGATATTTTCTTTTCTTTTTATATCAGTCTAATGGCAATTACCTAAAAGCGGAGAAATTCCTTTGTAAGGGTTGCCTTTGAGCCATGCTGCGATCTGGTGAGGAGGGAGCATTGACGTTCGTGTCAGAGCATATACTGTGATTTCATGGAAAACTCCAATCGTAATTGTGCGTCAGGAGTTTAGTGTGAAAATTCATTAGGAACAAAATCAAAGTTCATGTTGGATGCACAAAACAGAACAAGACTGAGAAAACTGATCAGTCTCAACATTTTATTTTGAAACTGGACTGATCTCAATATTTGAGAGTTTATTAAAATGCTTCCTTTGCTCAAGGAAATGAGTGAGCATTCATACACATTTTAATTAAAATGTACAAGGTGTGAACATGCTAGGTTCCTAACAAGTAGGGCTCTTTCTCTTTTAGAAATGTATTTTTAATGACCCCAGAATATGTTTTCTGCATGTTGTAAAACAGCCATTTATCTGAAAAGTTCTTGTTTTAGAAAACCCCCCCACATTTTTGTGGTTTTCTCCTCAGCAGCAAGAATCTTTCAGGATATTTAGCAATGCTAAGCCAATATTTTCTCTTAAACCATATTGGTTATCTAATGTTTAGTTATCAAATGTCATTGTATTCAATATTCAGGCAAAGCTATGCAATCATTGTGTCTCTCTCTAATTATCTGAAAACAACTGCAGTTCCCTTGTGCCAATTGGATAAATGAAATCACAGTATATATACCATGACACATGAAAAGTGTGTGTGGGCTTTACAGAAGATTGCGTGGTATGTTCATTTTCACACCATATTTTGTAACACTGTGATATGGACCAATTGGCACTAACTATGGGGAAAGTGTTTTTTTTTAATGGTAACTTGGTACTTCAGATATATCGAGTCAGATCTCTATAGACCTAAAAAGTTGCCTTATTACTGATAGTTTCTGCAATTCACTCCAGGATCTCCCCCCCTCCCCCCTTAGGATCAACTCAGCTGCTAAGCCAATTTATCTCCATTTCAGCTGCAATTTACTTGCAACTGCTGTGAAGCCAGTTTCTTTTGGCAATGCACTGAAGAATTTGTGGGTGGGCTGTTTCCCCCTTTAGGAGAAACTCTTGTCTTTCAAGGACTGAAGAGCCGATGGCTTTCTGATAGGAAATGCTGGTTTTTTTTATTTAAAAAAATTGGTTGGTTTTGTTATCAGACTACCACATACATGTTGTAAAAGTAAAAAGTTGAGGTTGTAATGTTATTATCTTCTATGAATTGGAAATCAGCGTGTGTGTGTGTGTGTTTCTTTTTCTCTGTTTACCCCACATCTTCTTCCCCTGGTCTTCCAGTACTTTTTATTTTCCTTTGTAGTTTATATTTTGATAAACTAATAAAAAATGTAAATGACATATCTTTTACTTTTTTTCTCTCCTTTGGAGTGATGTGAGAATGGGATGGGACGAAGTGAGGCTTTTTAGTTTCTTCTCACCAGCAGCTTGTGGTACAGCATTGAATTTTGCTTGTATGGCTTAAAAGGGTAAAGGTAAAGGTTCCCCCACACATGCGTGCTAGTCGTTTCCGACTCTAGGGGCCGGTGCTCATCTCCGTTTCAAAGCCAAAGAGCCAGCACTTGTCCGAGGACGTCTCCGTGGTCATGTGCCCGGCATGACTAGACACCAGAGGCGCACAGAACGCTGTTACCTTCCCACCGTAGTGGTCCCTATTTTTCTACTTGCATTTTTACGTGCTTTCGAACTGCTAGGTTGGCAGAAACTGGGACGAGTAACAGGCGCTCACTCTGTTACGCGGCACTCGGGATTCGACCCGCCAAGCTGCTGACCATCTGATCGACAAGCTCAGCATCCTAACCCACTGAGCCACTGCGTCCCTTTTGTATGGCTTACCTGAAGCCTAAACCAATGTTTAAATCTTCCATGTCTCCTCATTAATGCAAAGCAGCCCTTGAGTCTTCAACCATGCTCCTAATTGATATGGTACAAAGGTGTAACTACCTCGGGCATAACATTTTCTACTATTCAGAATTGACAAACAATGAAGATAATTTTTGATAACCTTGAAAAGGCTTTGGATTTTGGAAAATATAAACAGTAGAATTATAGAAAGGGCTTGAGTCATATCTTCAGTTCAGGTAGGGTGTTATCTCAGCACTGGCTTCAATAAAGGACTTTTCCCAGTTCCACCAAAGATGTCAGGAGTTATTTTTGGTGCTTCTCCTTGCAAAGCATGTATTCCTCCTGAGCAGCTACTCCAGAAGAAAATCCATAGTTCAGATCCAATCCAAAAAGGAACATTTTCCATCAATAGGACACCCAGGTTGCCAATGTCCTTATAGTATTGAGAGTGTAAATAAAGGTGGGAAGTATACTTTGGGAAGACAACATTTCACAGCATGCTTCTGGGCTGATAGAGAGACCCAGTTTGAGTTAAAATTAGGCGCAGAACAACTGAGCTTAAGTTATTTTTCAGGTTCTTTTTCTGATTGCCCTTCATATTGTTAATAAAAAAGGATTTATAGATATTTTGTCAGATATCATAATCAACCCAATAAGATGCAAATTGCAAAATTTCAGGAAATACCTCCATCTCCCTCAAGTAAGATAATTTTTGAAATCTTCAGAACATCAAGATATTTCATGTGAAATCGCAGGAATCTTGTGTGATCTCATGACAGAAACTACAGGATCTCATTAAATCTCATGGTGATTTTAGGCTTCCAGTTTTGATGTTGCAGTGCAACGGATGCAGGAAGATAGGGCTCTGTCCTTCGTGTTCGATTTTGCCCCATTGGGGACCCTGGAAAGGGTTGAAAGTTACCCCATAGAGGCAAAAAGCAAGGACGGGACCCTTGTTGATCGCTGGAAGGCAGTTGCCCTTCTGTTTGATATTAGGAAGCCCTCCAAACTGGCAAGGGAAAGACTGGCTATGTTCATGTAGCCAGTCAGAAGCTGCTGACACTGGAAGACAATAAGCACTAACAAGCAACCTTTCAGCAATGTGGATGAAACTGGGTGAGACTCTATCCTCTCTGTAAGAATTTAAGACCTCTTCCTGGAAAAAACTGCCCAAATGAGAGAGGGAAGGGGAATTTCGACCCCATTCCCTCAAGAAAAGAAAAGGGTGAATTAATTACTTGGGAGAAACAGAGAAAATTACAAGATTAATTTGGAATTAACATACATTTATGGCTTTGAAATTTGGGGTCTAAAAGTGCTTTTGAGACTTTTTTTTTTAAAAAAAGAGATTTGAAAAGCTTACATTCTAAGTTGAGATTTAAAAAGCTGGAAAACAACACTAATGACATCTAGAGGTGAATTACGGCACTACAATTTGTTATGCCTAAAGGAAACTTGGCTTGAAACCCAGATTTAGATAAGACTCTTGCTGACCTTGGAAGCTTTCACTTTTGAAGATTGCAGCTGGGAAAAGGAAAAAATACAAAAACTTTTGAGCTGTTTATCGATGTGGCAGAGATGATGAACTATTTTGAAACTGGCTTGCCTGAACTATGAATTTAAATATTACCTGATTTTAGAGCTGTGTTGTGGAACTATTTCCCTGCAGGAGAAATACACTTCATTGCCTGAGATGATGGAATATTTTGGATTACAAATCAACCTACAAAAAATGAAATGGGTGTCCCATACTCAACTTGAAATGGTAAAAAAACCATCTCTAACACCTGTTCCCAAAGGCTTCCATTTGACATACTACCAAGAAAATATGGATCAAGATCAGAAAGAAATTTTCTCCATGCTAAAATCAGTACAAGAGACTATTGCTTTAGCTTGTAATGAAACTAGAAACAACAAAAAGGAGATAAAAGAACAATTTTCTAATCTGAATTTACAAACTCAGAACATGACTACAAAGAAGGAGCTAGCAACCCAGAAAATAGAAGGAAAACTAGAGGAAGCAGATCCAAAGATTGAGGACCTAAAGGAAGAAACCAACTGACAGATTCAGACAACTGAATAACTACAGTAGAAGATGGAGCAATGATATCAGAAATGGAAAAGACATCTTACCAATCATGAATTCAGGACAAATTTGAGGAAAAGGAAGGACTGATAGAGCTGTTAGGAGAACTGTGGGGAACTGGAGAAGGAGGGAGGCTTTTTAATGAAATCAATGGGTTCGTTCTTCCAAAAATACTTTAACCAAATGGTCTTTCTTATTCCAAAAACAATATACACAAAAGCAGAGGAAGAATTACTTGATGATTCAGATGCAATGAGTTGGAAAGTTAGTTGACAAAGGAAGAAAGCTTGTTGTTGTTGTTAGTTGCGAAGTCGTGTCCGACCCATCGCGACCCTATGGACAATGTTCCTCCAGGCCTTCCTGTCCTCTACCATCTTCTGGAGTCCATTTAAGCTCACGCCTACTGCTTCAGTAACTCCATCCAGCCACCTCATTCTCTGTCATCCCCTTCTTCTCTTGCCCTCAACCTTTCTCAGCATTAGGCTCTTCTCCAGTGAGTCCTTCCTTCTCATTAGGTGGCCAAAGTATTTGAGTTTTAGCTTCAAGATCTGGCTTTCTAAAGAGCAGTCAGGGTCAATCTCCTCTAGGACTGACCGGTTTGATCGCCTTGCAGTCCAAGGGACTCGCAGGAGTCTTCTCCAGCACCAGAGTTCAGGAAGAAAGCCAGAGTAAGACTAAAGAAAAGAGAGGTTTTGATCCATTAGATGGGACATTATATTATTAAGTAGATGCTTGAACATGGTGGAGAATAGATAATTGCTAGAAATAGAAGTACTATCATAACTAGAAAGATAAGATTTGTAACTAGAATATTAGATTTTGGTATAAGAAGGGAAACAGGAAAATGCTAAGAAGTTTGAATAAGGGAAGCTTTTGGTTACCCAAATATAACTTACTTTGAAATTATAAATAGAGACATTTTGAACACTGATGGGAAATTATTATTTTTTAAAAAAGCAAAAACAGGATCCCTTTTGAATATATGGATATTAAGTGCAAATGCAATTAAGATATGTTTTGGTTAGAAATGTAATCTAAAACTGATATTATTGATATGAGAAAAATGTAATAAAGATGTTGATATTCAATTGTATATTTACTAATAACAATAAGAATTGTATTTGCCTAATGTGGGAAAACCGGTACTATCGGAAGAAGAGAGGAAACATTTGATGGTGCAATATTGGATCTAGATTGAAGAAGTTAATATATACCACCGAATTACTAATGGACCCAGACAACACGTTGTCTGTTAAGTATTTGATTGTAAAACTAGAAAATTAATAAAATATTTATATAAAAAAATCTCATGGTGATTTTGTTTTTTTTTTTGTTTTTTTTGAATTTATGATCCAAAGCATTGTGCAGATAATTCAAAGAAGGTTCTCCGTTGCACTTGTTAACATTGGCAGAAAAATTGTCATATCTGGCACTATTTAAAAAGCATTTTAAAAATGTAAAGAAATATTTGCCAGCTGAGGTGGAAATATGAGAGCTTGAAGGACATAGTTTCTATTTTTTTTAAAAAAAAAAGACTTCTGCATTTGCATTGGTCTCTGTAGTGCAGGGGTGTCAAACTGCTGGCCCGCGGGCCAGATGTGTCACAATGAAACCACGCCCACTCCATTGCCGGCAATGGGGAAAAAGCTCTGCTAGATCACATGATGTCATGTGATGTCATGAATTTAACATGTCTGGGGACTAGTGATTTTTTGGAGTCACCACAAAACACAGAATTCTCTACTTTGTGGTTGTTTTAGAAAGCTCCACAAAAGGAGAGGCCACTCCTGTCTTTAAAGAACTTGACACTTGCTGTAACACACCAGGATTTTTAAATATTTGTGAGTATCAGATAAGGACCACCTTCCAGAATCATAGAGAAATATGATTACAACAATTAGATGTTCCTGTGGCAAGCATTTATACCAACATAGAGTCCATTTGGCAGTAAAAACCTTCAAATCCAGGGGAATCAACAATCAAATTATTTTACATTGATAGTGCACCAAATATGTTAATCAACAGACAAACATAGTCAAAAGGTACTTTTAAAGAAGGAGGATATTTAATCCGTCAACTGCAAAGCCAAAACATTTGAAATACTATCGAGAATTAAAGAAGGAATTCACAAAAGGTGAAGCAGGAAATTCAGTTAAATCCCTCACAGATCTAGTCTAAAGTAAGTGCAATAATCTGAAGGGCCTGAAGAAGGGAATAAAAAGTTCACCTGTGATGCAAAATCAATATGTGAAGACAGACATCTAGGGAAATATTGATCAACTGCTTGTGAATATTTGCTAGAAAATGAAAGTTTAAAAGGAACAAACTTCAGAAGGTGAGAAAGAATTCATGTGAGAAAGAAATAATATCAGATAGAAAAGAAACTACCATCACCATCACCAGGGAGATGTGCTGCAGCCTGGAAGAAAAAAGGCAATCCTATAAAAAAATACCAAAACAAAACACCACTAGCTTTAAAAGAAGAGTTTTTTTTCCTTAGAATAATAGCTGGTGGAGAGAGGAGGGTTAAACTCCCTCTCCTCTCTAATTAAAAATGCATTTTGGAGGCAAAAAAAAAAATCCCATGTATCAATATGGAGATATCTTTAACTTAATTTGTAAGCACCATTGGTGTTCACTACAACTGGTTTTGTTATAGGCCAGGGGTGGGGAACGATGGCCCCTTTATGACTTGTGGACTTCAGAATTCCTGAGGTCTGGCACTGTGAAGCGTATACACATCTCTCTTTTTTTTATTTAAAAGTTTTAAAATACATTTTCACATACAAGAAAAAAAACCTCCCTCCTCCCCCTCCCCTCTCCCCCACCCTCCCCTCCCCTCCCCTCCCCTCCCCCCCTCCCGGACTTCCCAGAGCTGAATACAGGGTATAAGAGCCTTGGTGGAACAGTGGGCTAATGCCTCCTTAAGTAACACCAGCTGCCTGCAATTAGTGCAGGTTCGAGTCCCACCAGGCTCAAGGTTGACTCAGCCTTCCATCCTTCCGAGGTAGGTAAAATGAGGACCCAGATTGTTGGGGGCAATAAGCTGACTTTGTAAAAATGCCGCTTGGGGGTGTGTGTGAAAGCCCTAACAAGCAGGCATATACATAGAATGAAGGCTACTGCTAAAGCTTGTAAGCCGCCCTGAGTCTTCGGAGAAGGGCGGGATATAAATGGAATTAAAATAAAAATAAATAAAATATAACAATGCAAACATAAGCTAGAATATGCTAACAACAAAAATAAAACATTAAATTATTTTTCCCCACTTTAACTCTCCATAATCATAATATCAATAAAATAATAACTAACTAATAATACATCATAAAAATCCACTAACTATTCAAATACTAAATGAAACTTTGGACTCAGTGTTTCATATGGCATTCCCCAAACTGAAAGATACTTAAAGAGAGCTTGTTTCGCTCCACTCATGCTTTTTGTAAACCACTGATTGCATTGAAAAGGGCCTAGTTTCTCTACCTGAAGTGTCAGCTGTGTGTGTGCCACGTTTTTGAATGCTGGATCAAATCATATCAGTCTCTTCTTTACTAATATCAGATCTGGATGATAGAAAGGCGTGTGTAAGCGAGGTAGATATAATGTTACTAGACAACTCAAAGTTTCCAGGATTGTGGTTAATGTCTCCAAGGCATCAGAGGATCTCCCTAATAATGAGGTTGAAAGGAACTGTATCAGTTAATTACAGGTAGTCCTTGACTTATAACAGTTCATTTAGTGACCATTCAAAGTTACTTATGACTGTTTTTCACATTTATGACCCTTGCAGCATTCCCCTGGTCTCATGATCAAAATTCAGATGCTTAGCAAATGGCTCATATTTATGATGGTTGCAGTGTCCCGGGGTCATGTGTTCAGGTTTGCGACCTTCTGACAAGCAAAGTCAATAGGGAGGCCAGATTCATTTAACAACAGTGTTACTGACTTAATGATTGCAATGATTTACTTAACAACAGTGGCAAGAAAAGTCATTAAAAGGGGCAAAACTCACTTAACAACAAATGTTTCACTTAGCAGCATAAAATTTGGACTCAATTGTGGTTGTAAGTTGAGGACTACCTGTATTACACAAGGCAGGGCAATTTGCCTATTGCTTCTCATCGTTCTCTCAGTCACTCTGTGCATTTTATTTATTTACACTGTTTCTCTATTCACTAGCCTCCCAAACAGCTATCCAAAGCACTTAGAAACAGGGTTTTTTTTAATACAGTAAGTGCCAAGATTGAGAAATTTAGAAGTTCAAAATGGTTGATTCCATTTTTTTTAAAAAAAGCAAATAAGAAATGTGGGGGAAAATAGGTTATCATGAAACCGAGTCAAAGTCAAATGAGCTTCATGGGATAAAGCATTCCAGGCAATAGACATTCCATGGCCTGGAATGCTTTATCGGATAGAAGCTCATCTGGATTAAAAGATAGGGAAAAGATATAAAGGAATGTTTTTGTCTTAAGTGGCTGGATCACAGTTAAGGGATTTCGCTCTGGCCTTGAAAAGGAAGTGGGTGGGTAAAAGATCCACTCAGTCCTGGGAAAGCGGAAAGCATGAGAATGAAATTCAGAACAGTCCCATTCTTTGTCCTTGTCCTTAAAAGGGGGCAATGAAGGCCTTGAAGAAGCTGTCAACATTTTGCTACTCTACCTTGCAACAAAAAATACTGTTCCTGGAATCCCTGTTTCTTCACCTTTCTCTATGGATAGGATACTGCAACCTCAAACCTAGTTAGTAGGCTGTTTGGGAGCCATTGATCATGGATGCAAAATTCCTCAAGACCCCCAAACCAGCAGTCCCCAATCCCCCGGGCCACTGCCCAGTACCCGGCCACAGCCCATTTGGAATGGTGTTGCAGAAGTGGCAGTTGAGGGCATGCATGTGGGCTCACTTGCTGCTCACACAGAACCATCCCCTCCTCCCCTCTCCCAGTCCTCAAAGCCGGAAAGGTTGGGGACCACTGTCCCAAAGTGCTTAAGAAGCAGGTATAGCAGTCATGATCATGAGGGTATAGCAGTCATGATCATGAGGCAGCCATGAACCAAATCACTTTTGTGGACCAATTGCACTCATTCCTGAATTGGAAGGTCCTGTTCATGGTCACTGATGCCTTTGTCACCCCCCGCAGTTAGACTACTGCAATGCATTCTACATGGGGCTGCCCTTGAAGAACATCTGGAGCCTGCAACTGGTAAAGAATGTACAGGGGTAAAGAGGCCCATTTAATACCACTGCTCTTCAAGCTGCGCTGGCTTCCAATAAGTTTTCATGTGCAGTTCAAGTTGCTGTTGGTCACTAGGCAAGATTACATGTGACTTGTTGGTCTCTGGTGTGTTT
This sequence comes from Vipera ursinii, assembly GCF_947247035.1. Taxonomy (NCBI): domain Eukaryota; kingdom Metazoa; phylum Chordata; class Lepidosauria; order Squamata; family Viperidae; genus Vipera; species Vipera ursinii. The sequence continues at coordinate 219,300,994 of NC_139512.1, read as the reverse complement.
CATCTATACTGCCAAACAGTGGTGGGATTCAAATATGTGAACAACTGGTTCTCTGTGTGGATGCCACTTCCGGAAGTCCATTCTGGGACTGGGCAACAAAAGATTAGCTACCAGTTCTGACGAACTGATATGAACTGGCTGAATCCCACCACTGCTACCAAATCTGGCAGGGTCGACCTGCCCTGGGCTTCTTTTGTTAACAGTGCCATCTCAAAAGATATTTCTCCTCTGTTGTGGTAGTTGCCTTATAGAGCAGCCTCCTCCCTGAGATTTAGATGGCCCTGGTCCAGCTAGCCATCCAGAAATTGAGGACAGGATGTTAATTGAGCCTGCTTTGTATGTTTTACAATGTGATATGGGAGATGTTTGCGTTGTTTTGCGTTATCATATTTTTATTTCATTTTGCTCTATTTTATAGTTTAGGTGTCTTTTATCATCCAGAGACACGAGGCTAAGATGAGCAGTTTTATACATTTTTTAAAATATATATTTAAACAAACCAACAGATTTGGACACAGACTTGTCAATGAAAAACAAGTTAGGAGAAAGACAGAGTGAAAAGATTTCTGGCGACTTACTCTGGGGGGATGAGTTTAGATTTCTCTTTCTTTCATTTCGAAGCTTGTTTCAAACAAAAACAGTTGCCGTGGAAGAGTCTCTTCTCAAGCTGGCATTAATTTCCTTTGTTTGCTTTGGGGGACCCAGTGTATTTATGCAAATGAATTACATGTAAACACACCTGACTATGTATTGACATGGAACCATTTGCAGTCAAAAATTAGCAGTGGGTGGGGAAAGGAAGAGAGTGAAACTGGTAAAATTCTGTCTGGTCTTATTTAGGCTTTGATAACTTCATGTTTTATTGGTGTAATGGGAGCTGTCAGAATGGCCTGAGCTGAAAGCAGATGTTCTTTCTGCTTTACTTGAGCAGAATCTTCCATCACCCTTCAGGCAAAGCAGGTGTCTGCCACTCTTCAGCGCCATCTTTGCTGGATCTGCCTTCACTTCAGCACCGGCCGGTCTTGTGACGCTGCTCGAGAGATGCATCTGAATAGCTCCAACAAGCCTCCAAAAATAGCAGCTTGTGGGGGCGAAGGGGTGGCAGTACAAAGGAAGGAAGGAAGGAAGGAAGGAAGGAAGGAAGGAAGGAAGGAAGGAAGGAAGGAAGGAAGGAAGGAAGGAAGGGAAAAACAAATTCAGTAAAATCAGCTGGAGAAACCTGCAACCAGCTGCCCTGAAGAAGAAAACAAGCTATTAAGAAAATAAAAGAAGCTTGGTTGCTCTAGTTGCAGGTGCACGATTGGGTGGCTGCCAGGGTCTGTGAATCTGTAGGTTGTATATTAACATTTGTCAGGCTTGAGAAAGCGGTTGGTATTTTTTTCAAGAAGAAAAGAGAAACATCAAAGGCAACACCTCCCCCCCCACCTTAGAACTAACGAAGATTCTAGTTCTTAGACGGTAAAGCGTGCCAAGTGAAACTCTTAGTGAAGTAGCCGAAGGACCACTCGGGACGACAGGCTACTTAACTAAAGGTTTATTTAGAGCAAGACAAAACAGAATAACTCGCCCGGCTTTTATAGCCGGCAGCTGTCAGTGAGGGCCAATCAGGAACGTTCATTTTGGCGCTGCGTCTATCCGGACCAATCCGTGTCGTCTGTTTTTGACAGTTCAGGCTTCCGCATGGCTCGGTGTTTTGACAGCCGCGAGCTGCCTGCGCCGTGCGGGGAACTTTGACAGCTGTCAAAGTTCCCGCGTGTTCTCCTGTCAGATTTGTTTCCCTCATTGTATAACTTGTTAACTTATATATTAAAGCTGTTTACAGATATAATACACCCCTTACCCCTCCCCTGGAGCGTTTCCTCCCCCTTGGTCGTTGGAACCTGCCCACTGGTAGTCCTTTAGGTAGGCGGGGGCTCTTCGGTTCCTGTTGGAGCGTCGTGGAAGTGGGGCGATGTCTGGTTCTGCCGGTAGTGCGTCTCTTTGCTCCTCTTCCTCTTGGTGTGGCAACGGTAGTATTTCTGGGGGGGGTTGCAGGTCGAGTTCCTCCGGTTGGGGTTCTGGGTTGTGTGGGGGTTGTCTGGGTCTGAGTTGGTCGATATGGCGGCGTAGATTGCCGTGAGTTTGTGTGGCTATAAGATAGGAAATGGGTCCTGTTTCTTTTAGCACTGTCCCTTGGACCCATTTGTTTTTATCCGTGTATGATCGTGCCCATATCATTTGCCCTGGTTTGAGTGTGCGGTTTGGGGGGGGTTGCTCGTTTTCTTCCGGGTATGTGTCAGGATGTAGTCTGTCGAGCCGCGTTATCAGCCTCCTCCCCCATCTTAGTTCTGCAGGGGATTTGCCCATTGTTGTGCATGGAGTTGCGTGTTGTGACATTAGGAACTGGCTGAGTCGTCGCTGCCAGTTCCCCTTGACGAATTTTTTCAAAGCTTCTTTTGTGGAACGCACCATAATTTCAGCCATCCCGTTTGTCGATGGGTGGAAGGGTGCAGACGTGACCAGCCTAATACAATTCTTCATAGCGAACATCTGAAATTCACGAGAGGTGAATTGAGGGCCATTGTCTGAAACTATGGTGTCTGAGAGGCCGTGTGTGGCGAATATTTTCCTTAGGGCTTGTATAGTGGCTCCTGACGTTGTTTTTCTAAGGGGAGTGACTTCTAACCATTTAGAATAGCTGTCCACTACAATTAGGAAACTCTGTCCCTGGATAGGTCCTGCGAAATCTAAATGTATGCGTGACCATGGGTTTTTTGTAGTTTCCCATTTGTGAATTGGTGCTTGTGGTGGTTCGTTTCGTGTTGCTTGACAGGTGTAGCACCCTCCCACATATTTTTCTATCTCTTTATCTATGCCAGGCCACCAGACATAACTTCTGGCCATAGCTTTCATCTTGACAATGCCTGGGTGCCCTTCGTGTAAGATGTCTAACGTTTGATTTATGTTCTTATTTGGTATTATGACTCGATTTCCCCATAGCAGGCATCCCCTATGCGAAGATATTTCATTTTTCCTGCTAAAGTATGGCTGGAATTGGGAGTGTGGGTTTTGTGCTGGCCACCCTGTTGTGGCCCACCTGAGAATTCTGCTGAGTATTTTGTCCTTAGCTGAGTTGTTAGCTATAATCTTTGCAGAGAGGGGACAGTCTGGAAGTTGAGAAATTGCTAGAATCAGTCCAGCTGGGGCTGGGTCTGGGTCCTTGCTTTGAATTGGCAGTCTGCTGAGGCAGTCTGTGTGTCCTAATTCCTTCCCTGGTTTATGGATTAACTGATAAGAATAGGCAGATAAGAATGTGGACCACCGTAGTATTCTCGGTGAGAGAATCTGAGGTGTTGTTTTATTCCACGTGAATATCCCTAGTAGGGGTTTGTGATCTGTGAATATAGTAAAGGATCTCCCATAGAGGTAGTCATGAAATTTTTTAACCCCTGCGACTATTGCTAGGGCTTCTCTGTCTATTTGTGCGTAATTCCTTTCTGCTTTTGACAGAGTGCGTGAATAAAAGGCTATGGGTCTTTGGGTGCCGTCCTTGTATAAATGACTTAACACTGCCCCAATCCCATAGGGAGATGCGTCGCAAGCGATGCATATTGGTGTGTCTTCTCGGAAAAGGGTGATCGTTGAACTATTACAAATAATCTTTTTTTATGATTGGAAGCTATTTTCATGTATTTTGGTCCAGGACCAGGCAGTTCCCTTGTCCAGGAGCCTATGCAGAGGCTCTGCGATAGTGGCTTTGTGGGGAAGGAAGGCGTGATAAAAGTTTAATAATCCTAAAAAGGCTTGGAGTTCTTGTTTATTCCTTGGGCTTGGTGCTGTTTGAATAGCCCTTAGTTTTTCTGTGGTGGGGTGGATGCCTTGGCCGTCTATTTTGTACCCTAGGAATTCTGTGGATGTGACTCCAATGGAGCACTTTTCCCGTTTAAGTTTGAGACCGGCTTCTCTGAGCCTGCTCAGCACAGCTGACAGTCTGTCAGCTAAGTTTGCTTCATTTTCTCCGGCGATGAGAACATCGTCGAAATAGGGGCAGACCCCGGGTATTCCCTTCAGGGTTTTCTCCATGATACCCTGGAAGATACCCGGGGCTGCCGATATGCCGAATTGGAGCCTTTTTACTTTAAAGGCACCGCGGTGGGTGACAATTGTCTGGGCTTCCGCGGTGTCATTTGTGACAGGCAGTTGCAAATACGCCTGCGTAAGATCAAGTTTAGCAAAAATGGCGCCTGAGCGGATGGAAGCAAATACGTCCCTTACCGCTGGCACCGGGTAAGCATGGGGGCTGAGAGCTAGGTTGAGGGTCGCCTTATAGTCCGCACATAATCTTATTTCCCCGTTAGGTTTAACAGGGGTGACTATTGGGGTCTCCCAGCTTCCCCCCTCCGTCGGTTCGAGCACCCCGAGACCTACGAGGCGTTCTAGTTCATTTTCTATTTTTTCTTTAAGGGCAAAGGGTACTCTCCTAGCTCTTATCTTTATGGGTTGGACTGCTGGGTTTAATTGTAAAGAGATGGGGGGACCGGTGTATTTCCCTAGCGTGCCATCGAAGACGTCTGCATACTTGTTGCAAACGGCTTCGAGGCTGGGTGATTGGACTGTATTTACCCCCGTTATGGCGATTCCTAGAGGGCCGAACCAGTTCAGCCCTATCAGGTTGGTGCGGTTCCCTGGCGTTACTAGAACTTCTAAGGGACCCTTGAATTTTTTGTACTCCACTGCAACCTTAGCCCTCCCTTCCAGAGGAATAGGGGTTTTTTGGAAGTCTGCTAGGTGGACCTGGGTTTGCCTCAGAGGAATTTTTCCCTTGCTTTGTTGGCAGATCTCCTGATATGTTCCAAATGAAATTAAGGAGACTGCTGACCCGGAATCCACCTCCATGAGGCAGGGCACTCCCTGAATTTTTACCCTGATCCTCACCTTTGAGCTTAGGCTGTTTACCCTATCAATGGTTTCTACAAGGGCCCCTGACGTTTTTCCTCTGTTGGCCCGGGTAGCTGGCCTACCTGGGGAATTGGCCTCCAACTCATTGACGTTGTCGCGGCCCCGGCTGCAGCACACCGGTTTGATGTGGCCGGTCTTCCCGCAATTGTGGCACTTAGCATTTCTGAACCGGCAGCTTCCTCGGGCATGATTGCCCCCGCAGCTGGCGCAGGCGGCCCGTTGCTCGTAACGCAGCGGTGGCAGAGGGGGGTTCCTGGATCTTCGGCGATCCGATGTGTCGCCTCTTCTCTGTTGTCTGCGTTCCATTCTGCGCTGAAGGGCTTCCCCTTCAGTGAAGTCCACCGACTCGTCGCTGTCGCTGAGCGTTGCGCTCTCTTGGTATACGGTCGCTGGGCTCTCTGGGGTCGTGGTAGTCGGTTTCTTCTTGTGGTTATACTCGTAGGCCATGATTTCTCTGGTCAATTCTGCCAGGCTCATGTCGGTTTTGGATGTCAGCTTCTTCTGTAGACGTTCATCCCTCAACCCGATCACCACCTGGTCTCTGATGTGGTCTTCTAGGTCGGGGAAGCGGCAGTTCCGCGCGGCGTGTCTGACCCCCGCGATGAAATCGTTTGCGGGTTCGTCTGGTCGTTGCTTCTTCTGGGCGAATTGTACCCGCCAGTACAGTTCTGAGCGGGCCGGCATATAATGCTTAGTAAGCTGGTCTACCAGGTCCGCGTAGGAGACCTCGGTGATGGGTACCGGGCTAAACAGCCCGACGGCAGCGTCGTATACTGGGGGTCCGCTGATGTATAGAAGCGCGGCGGCCTTTGCTCTGTCGTCGGTGATTTTGCTGACGAGGAGAAATCCTTCGACTTGCCCCAGGTGTGATTGCCATCTCTCGGGATGGCGGGTATCGAATTCCCTCACGCGCCCGAAGTTTGCCATGTTGTCCCGTCCTAGGTCTCGCTCCGTTGGAAGTTAAAACTTCCAGTGACAGCTCTGGCCGGGAACTCTCTTCCACGGCCGTGACTTCAGCTCAGGAGCGATCCCACCTTCGTCGCCAGTGAAGTAGCCGAAGGACCACTCGGGACGACAGGCTACTTAACTAAAGGTTTATTTAGAGCAAGACAAAACAGAATAACTCGCCCGGCTTTTATAGCCGGCAGCTGTCAGTGAGGGCCAATCAGGAACGTTCATTTTGGCGCTGCGTCTATCCGGACCAATCCGCGTCGTCTGTTCTTGACAGTTCAGGCTTCCGCATGGCTCGGTGTTTTGACAGCCGCGAGCTGTCAGTGGTTGCGCCTGCGCCGTGCGGGGAACTTTGACAGCTGTCAAAGTTCCCGTGTGTTCTCCTGTCAGATTTGTTTCCCTCATCGTATAACTTGTTAACTTATATATTAAAGCTGTTTACAGATATAATACACTTAGCTTAGTCTTCCCCAAACTGGTGCCCTCCAAAGGGGTGGAAGGGCTTCCATTCTACTGTGGCTGAGAATTCTGGGAAGACCAGGAATCTCTTGGCTCTCCCACCCTAGTGTACAGAGCTTACAGTTATTCTGCAGCTTTGTTTTTCTGAGATATCCCTACGCACACACACACACACACACACACCTTTTGTGCATTTAGTGTTGGCTTTTAAGATCAAATGGGAAATCAGAGATACTTTCCACACGGCTGCTCAGTGGCCTCTCTGTACGAACCTATGGAAGGCTGCGGAGATGTTAACATGCACAACGGGGTTGTCTCACTATATCAGTAGCCTAATGCCTTAAATATTAGAGAGCCATGGTGGCACAGTGGTTAGAATGAGGTATGGCAGGCTAATTCTGCCGACTGGAGCAGTTCGATTTTCATCGGCTCAAGGTTGACTCAGGCTTCCATCCTTCTGAAGTCGGTAAAATGGGGATCCAGATTGTTCTGAGCAATATGCTGACTCTGTAGTCTGCTTAGTGAGGACTGTAAAGCACTGTGAAGTACTTTAAGTCTATAGTGCTGTTGCTATTGCTACAAGGATATGAGTGAGGCGGATAATTGAATGTGAAAAAGGTTGGCATCCCACTGTCATGGTCAAATGATTTCCCGGTATGATTAAGGTGGTCTACCCCCCCACCCCAAAATAATAAATCTAAAGAATTCCTGAATACTTGAATCCTGAATGCTAGTGATCCTGTTGAGGTCCTTCTCCTGTCAGATAGGAGGGCTGTCGGTCTAATTGCTTCTTGCTATTATGTGCTAGGATAGCTCTGATTTTTAGAGACTTCTTTGCGTCTCTTTATACACAAAGAGACAGATTAGCCAATGGGTGTAGCATAGATGGTGGAAATCTTGATAAAAGCATGAGTAAAACAGATTAGAGCACATTACTGGACCTGTCACTCAGTGACGGCAACAAAACATTTTGCATATACAAAATGTTTGAAATCATCCAGTCCCTGTTAACCATTTTACAACCTTGTTTCAGATGGACTGAGATTGTCAAACGATGTATTAACATTAATCTTTGCATAATCATAAACTGAACTTTTGGATAATCTCATCCTCTCTAGAACTCCATGCATAGTGAGATAGTTCTCTCCTCATACTCTAGCAGCATCTATAGTTTGTATTAACTAAGTTATCAGACTTCAACTAGCCCACAATAGCTTCTGAGCACTGATTCATAGTTGCTTAGATCCATAGTGTCTCCTGGATTTTATGAAAAAGAGAAAAAGTGTTTATTGTCACTCGTATAATGATATGCCAATCAGGCCAAACTCTGAATCACCTCAGACTACAATTTTCTGTAGATATTAAACTTCACAGGGATGGATCCCTGCTGAACCCTAAAACATAGTTTCAAAGAGATTGAGCAGAATTTCCTCAGCATTGCCCTCTGAAAATCACCTACTGAGGTAGAAGTATAGCTCTGCATAGCAATATCTTCAATTCTCAATTTATCCAATTTGGAAAGAAATCAGTATCCACAAAAGTAGATGCTGTTCAATGTGAAGCTCAATAGAATTAAAAGATTGTATTTATTTCATTAGAGGTCATCTTACTGGGCAACCATGGCAATTTCTAATCCAAAATCAGGCCTAAATCCAGGATGAAATGGATCCTAAAACGGTAAATAACTAGATTACAATAAAACACCAGGCGTACAGTTTTGCTTTCACTGAAAGACGTGTAAAAACTATCAAAGCTCTTCTGTTTCCCTTGACACAATGCAGTCATGACATCAATGGAGCTAATTATCATAGCCACTCCTACTGATGCCCATGGGATTTGGTTACATGCACTTTTATCTTCACGAATATTGCTGTCATTCCATCCACTGTGAATTATTTGTCCTGCAGGTAATTTACGTACTTGTCCCGTAAAGAAGTGTGTAACTTACGTGGCATATAAATCACAAATCACTGTGACGCAGATAGTCCAAAGTCAATATGCTTATTTATTTTTATGAGTCTGAAGAGATACTAGTGAAGAACTTTGAAACCTTAGAATAGAGGTATGATACAGGAATGCCAGATAGAATTAAAGTCAAGGAAAAAAGCTTTAGAAATCCATGATTAGAATAATGAGAATGGTTTTGTTTCCCAAGTATATTGCTTCACTGTAATTAATTTGTTAGAACAACAATACATCATGGAAGACTTATTTCCTCCCCTCTCAAGATCTTTGTCTCATATAGACACAGTTTTTTAAAAAAACAGCACAAGGTAAAACAATTGCAAGGGTTTATTCAGTCAAAGCCTGATCAGTTGCCCCTTTAAGGTATTTCCTAGTTGCAGCACAGTTAATTAGAGGTACACATCGCTAATCAACACCCTTTCCCTTTGGAGAGGTGCGCGCGGACCCCCGCGCGAACGGGCAGCGGTGCCGCTCTTTGGGAAAGCTGTCGCGGCACGTTTGCAGGCTGCCGAAGGCGGTAGCTCTGCAAACGGGCCGTCACCGTCGCGCAACCGGGAACCGGTTTCATCACACATAAAAAAAATGGCAACCGCGCGCGTCCGTGCATGCGCAAGAAAAACCCATTTTGCGCATGCGCAAAACGTTTTTTGCGCATGCGCGTGCATGGACGCACGCACGCGGCTCCCACTTTTTTTAATGTGTGATGGAACCGGTTCCCAGTGGCTCTTTTCCTTTTTCAGGTTGCCGACCCCTGCCCTAACTAATGTAAAGCAGAGGGGTTATCTAAACTAATAACCAGGTAATTACCAAAAGTTGTCTTGAAGCTCCTTGACTTTAGAATTTTTTTCTAATTTTCCCAAATAGCGAGAAGTATCAGGGAACAATAAAACAGAACAGTGAAGTTTTTACAGATTATACACATGGAGACACACTAACACAGACACACAGAGTTCACCAACTTACACAGACATACACACAGAGCTTCTCTTTGTTTCTCATTTTATAGTAAAAGTATTGGACTCTGATCACCTCTTTTTATCAATTTTGTCACGAAATATTAGGAAACAATTTGAGTGAAACGGTCTACTTCTTGGCCAGCTCCCAGTCATGAGTATTTACATACTAACACTTGGTACATTTATCCAAAAGTCCTACTTTGACCTTCTTCTTGTCTTTGGTACATCTTCTTCATAGGCCACCCTAGCATGCAGTTGTATTACCATGTACCTGTGTGTTCACGTGACCTGATTATTCATCATGTACTCATTAAACTCATTATCCACTAGAAACACTAGAAAAGATTATTTGCTAAGAAAGAAGTTACATTCCATCCAAATATGGTTTGCCTCTGAGTTAACTAACCCTTGATTTCTTTCATTCCAAAGTACCCTTCCAATATTCTGGAATAGTATGTCATTCCAGTATGTCTAAAGAGATCATGAAGGTCCTATTGAGCTTGGTGGACTTTGCTCTCAAAGAAATTGTTGTGTATGCTGGGGACTGTCAATCACAGCAAGCTACTAGGACCAACAGGTGGCGCCAGTCAAGGCTCGGATTGGCTGGTCAGCATTCGGCGGGAATTCCAGATGTGGGGATTGATTTTGGGAATGTACCTGGCTAGGTATTTAAGGGGGCTACGGATGGGCTCCATTGTCCTTTGTTCCTGCCTGCACACAATAAAGACTGTTGCTGTGAATCCCTTCTGTTCCTGTCCATATGGTCTTGACAATATACAACAGAAATGAAGTTAACATTAAAAGTCAAGAGGCATAACATTTAGTAGAACATACAAAGCATTGTTCCATTTATAATCTTCCCCTTCTCCCCTGACCAGGTTTTTGTTAACAAATACTGGCTGCAATATTAAAATATCACCTTTCTCTGGAAGCTTTAAAGAATGATAATGTTTCTTTAAAATGTTCAATATTTAACATTAGCATTAAACATTAGTGGTATAAGATCACACACAAAAAAGCAGCAATTAAAAAATTACAGGGTAAAACTCCTAATTGCTAGTTCAGGAGAGGTAATTAGTCTTCACTTCATCCTGAAAAGCTGGTAACGGGGAGATCAATGGATTATTTCTAGAAGGAATATTTCACCAAATGGATAAGATATAAAATTTTATCCCTGCTCCTTTGTGTCTCAAGGAAATAGCACAAGTGAATAGAAACATACAGATAGGACAGACCAGGGAGTCAAGGTGGAAAATTCGTTCCACAACAGTTGAGTCCCAGTTTCTGTAAAAAGGAAAGACTGTGGCCTAAATATGAGACTACATTAATCTTGATGTATTTGCAGATATTCCATGTCAACTGATCCTGAATGAATTTGTCTCACCTTTCTTAAATCCAGTTCTGATATTGGCCTTCAGGTTCTGAATGAAAACCTTCTCCAAACTGACTCCTTCCAGATGTGTTGGACTTCATTCTTGTAAATCCTCAATGTCCAAAGTCTTGCTGAGAATGAATTATGAGAAAAGATGTTGAACCCTTGGGTGAAACATTGGATTGGAGACGGCTGTGCCAGGGAATGTTTTGAAGGCCCATGCAATCTTGTATAGTTATGGGAAATCATCTGTAAACTGCTGTGAGGCTTAAAATAAAGCATACAGTAATAATTCAAAATACGATAACAATAAGATTGATTTCAATTTACTGATGATCCATTATATATTAATTTTTCTGCTTTTTGTTCATTTTTAGCATGTTGTTATTATTTATTATTATTTATTATTTAAATTTATATACTGCCCTATTCCCGTAGGACTCAGGTCGGTTTACAGGGAGAATTAAAAAACATAACATACAAAATTAAAATCAGTTAAAACTATGATTAAATTACAGTCCCTGAAGTTAAGCTAAAACCCAATAAATTAATTAATTAAAACCCCTCAGTCTGGGCCAAACAGCTCGAAGAACCAGGTTTTCAAGTCCCGGCGAAATGAGCGAAGGTCCTGAGTCCTGAGTTCCATGGGAAGTTGGTTCCATAGGGCCGGCGTGCCCACAGAGAACGCCCTTCCCCTGGGAATAACCCGCTGGCATTCCTTAACCAGCGGTACCCTGAGAAGGCCCTCCCTGTGGGAGCGCACAGGACGATGGGAAGTTGATGCCGGCAGCAGGTGTTCCCTTAGATAATCCGGACCCAACCCATTTAGAGCTTTATAGGTCATTACCAGCACCTTGAATCTCACCCAGAGGGCAACCGGAAGCCAATGCAGCTCACAGAGAAGAGGTGTTACACGGGAGTATCGGGAAACTCCCATAACAACTCACGCAGCTGCATTCTGCACCAGTTGGCTAATTTTATCAAGGAACCCCAGTTATTACAATTGTATCAGCCTTCTTCCTATAACATGTCTGACATAGTTATAGCTTTGTGCTTGACTGATTACATTTCAAGGACAATTTCTCAGAAATCATCAACATTTTTTTTTCTTTGTAGGTTAAAGCAGGATACGTATTTACATACATAAATACATACATACGTACATACACTACTGCATAATATCCTAAATTATGATTTTGATTTACATCACAATTTGCAAACAATAGATATTATTTAAGTTTAGTGTGAAAGGTTCTTGGTGCTCTCTGAGATGGTTGTTTTCTTGCAGAATTTCCATACCCAAACTAGGTAACATCATTAGAGATAGGTTTGGTAAGTTTAGTGTACCAGGAAAGTAGGCTATTGTTCCCATGAACTTTGCAGTATAAGAAATCATTTTTTTCTCTTGCCAATAAAAAGTTACAGTTAAGCCGTTTGACCTGGGATCAATCTCACATTGATAGGCCAGAAAGAGAAAAGCAATCTGGTTCACACATTTTGAGCAGCAAGCAATTTATCACTGTTTATTTGCCCTATGCAGAATTTCAGCTGAAAGGCCCCATTCACAAAGAAAGCCAATTGCAAATTCTGAATTCATACTGGAAGGTCACAAGATTCAAATACTTTAGATTAGTAGCAACACATGATGGAATTTGTTGGATTAATACCAGCTTCTGAAGTGCATTGACTTCAGTTTTCTGGTTTATATGATCTGAGCAGAAACTTCAGAAGGTGACCATCATAGCAAAATCTAAGGCATAATTAAGACTTCAGAATTTAGGGGACTGTAATGCTGCCAACTATACATTTTGCCTCATGCAAGGAATTTGACCATTTGAATGGCAGCAGTAAAGGCAATCCCTTGATAAAAACAGCATGATTTTTATATTATTTTTCTGGTATCCTGGAAAATGGAGGTCAGTTTAATCAGCAAGGGGTGTGTGTGTGTGTGTGTGTGTGTATGTGTGTGTGTATTTGCTTGCTGATGAAGTAAATGTACATAGTTCCTCCATTTCTACATAATTCCTACACAATTTAATGGCTGACTTGCTGGTCTCAATTGCAAAATGAGGAGTAACTGATACAGTATGTCATATGATATCCTGTAGTATAATTATAACCTGAAATATGTCAAACTGCCGGCCCATGAGCTGGTTGCATCATACGGAGGCCGCACCCACCACAGCTCCGGCAATGCAAAAAAACTCGCGATATGTCACGACATATCACATGACGCGGTGAGTTTGACACCTGTGTAATAACTCATCCCAGCACCCTAAAGCAGAATGTGAGTTTATTCTTCCATGAAAAGCATTATCCTCTCTGGTAATTTTCCCCCAGTAGTGGCAGAATATTCCCTTAATAATGAGCAAGGCTGTTCTGTTTAATGCTCTGCCCAAAATAGAAGTATTTTCTGCAGGCAGGATTTCTGTCCAATACTTTTACAGAGGAATCCCATTTGAGGCTGTCAAGGAATGGAATACGAATATAGAAACTCGGCTTTCAAAACTTTGTTGAAATTCAGAAACTAGCAGACTGTGAAGGTATCATGTACAAGGAAGGCAAAGTGCCCTGAACATTAAAAAGGAAAAAAAAAATCTTCATCCAGTTTGAACATGGAATTCTCACTCTCTATTAATACCATGCCTTGGCATAGCTCTCATTTCCATATTCAACACCTCACATTCTGTGGTGTGGAAGATATTGCGGTAAACACAAGCTGCCCTTGTTACTCTCCCCCAAACTACAGGCTGCCTTCTGCTCTCACAACAAGCTGTGAGGCCACAACTGGCCCTGGAAAAGGAGGGAGGGGGAGAGATTTTTGTGAAATAACGTTGTTGTTGTTTTTTAAGAGACATCTTAATGTTGTCCTTTACTCTTTCAAGCGCGGCTGAATGTTCAGAGCGAATAGTCAGCCTGACTGTCAAAGTTGTTTCGGAAGCATGAACCCAGCTGGTGCCAAAAGAAGAGGGGGGCAAAAAAAAGTCATTTGCCTGGTTCAAGGCCTAATTGAAGTGTTCAGCTCAAAAGTTCTAAAAGGATTTAATTTCAAGCCGCAGAACAAACAAACCCCTGCAATTAAATCACCAGGGCTTTTTTTCTCATAGAACGCTCAGAACGGAGTTCCGGCACCTTTTTTGGATGGAATCTTGTAGGGTAGGCAAGGCGGGTTGTATGACATGTGTGAGTTCCGGCACCTTTTTCTTTTACAAAAAAAGCACTGTAAATCACTGTTTGGGGTTGGTGGTGAGTCGGATGCTGTTTTTGCTCCTTGTGTACAGACTTTAATACTTATTAAAAGCCTTTTCAAATGATTTTGTCCTTGATCTGCCGTGATTCCTAATGTGCGTGAGAAGAGACACAGCACCATCCAAACTGCATACACAGTAGACCCTTTCCTTCAGCAAAGCAAGACTATTGAAAGGGGCAGAAATGAGATAACAAATTGCTTTTTTGCCTAGCATTAAATGAATCCAGGCTGCTTACCTTCATTTAGTCTAGCTATGATCTGAGTTGAACTGAGGGAAAATATAAGTAATTTTTAGAAAAATTCTGGAAAGTTGTTTGGAAAAGGTTAAGGGAAAGATTTGAAGAGAGGTTTGGAGAAGGTTGCTTGGAAAGATTTAGAGAAAGAGGCGTTTTGTTATGCTGGTGAAGGTGCCAGCCTAGAGACCAGGAGACAGCAAGTTCTAATCCTGCCTAAAGCATGAAAGTTGGCTGAATGAATGGTGAATTCTAGTTCCACCTAAGGCATGAAAGCTGGCCTGATAACTTTGGATAACTTTCGGCTGATCACTCTCTCTCAGCCCAACCCACTTCACAGGGTTGTTGTGGTAGAGAAAACAGGAGGAGTGTTGGGAATGATTGCCACCTTGAGTTACTAATAAAGTAATAAAGATGGGATAAAAATCAATCAAACAAACAACTGAATAAATAAAATGCAACTGCTGACTAAAGGTACCCTTTATCATAGCTTTTAAAGAATTTGAACAGCATGCTGTGAATATTCTAGTCCAATAATGCCTGCCAATTAGCCTTGGCCTTCCATACCATCTTGCATTTATTAACCAAAAGGTAAATTGATGTGGCTGCTCCTCGCCATCCTATTTAGGTCTCTAACTACTCTCAACCCCCTCTTTTTCAAAGCAGCTGAACATAAAGAATGCTTGCTTGAATTGGGTATGTGTAGTTTAATGAAGAAAAGAACTAGGGGTGACATGATAGCATTGTTCCAATATCTCAGGGGTTGTCACAAAGAAGAGGGAGTCAAGCTATTCTCCAAAGCACTTGAAGGCAGGACAAGAAGCAATGGATGGAAACGAATCAAGGAGAGAAGCAACCGGGAACTAAGGAGAAATTTCCTGACAATGGGAACAATTAATCAGTGGAACAACCTGCCTCCAGAAGCTGTGAATGCTCCAACACTGGAAGATTCTAAGAAGAGATTGGACAGCCATTTGTCTGAAATGGTATAGGGCAGTGATGGCGAACATTTTAGAGACCAAGTGCCCAAACTGCAACCCAAAACCCACTTATGTATGGTCGGGTGCCAGGTGGGTGTGGCCCATTGGGTGGGCGTGGCTGCAGTGGTAACGGCCGACTGGGTGGGACTAAAAAGTTCAATCAATCAATTCCAACTATGCAAGATCATTTTTTTTCCCACGAGAAGTTAAAATTAATTGATTGATTGAACTTTTTTTTTTGCACACTGCAGTGGAGGCCTAAAGCGAAAAAGTTTTATAAAACCCAGCTTGAAGGCCCAGGAGTGGGGCGACGGCATGCATGCCCACAGAGAGGGCTCTGCATGCCACCTGTGGCACGCGTGCCATAGGTTCGCCATCACGGGTATAGGGTATAGCAGGGGGTTGGACCAGAAGTCCTCCAAGGTCCCTCCCAACTCTGTTATTCTATATTCTATAAATCTCAACAAAGACACTACTGGAATTACCTATCTGTTTTTATTTGTTTGTTTGTTTTCTGGAGCTCATTTGCATTCCACAATTCTACAAATGACTCTGACACCTGTGCTTGTTTTGCAGCATGCTAATTTCCCATTTTTAATATTTTTTAAAATTTAAAATTATTAATCTTGATATAAATAAAGGGAGGAAATTAAAGGGAGGAAATTAAATATAAAGAGGAAGAAACAATAAATTTGAGAGCAGTCCTACATAAACAGATCATATAACTGTATTTAAGTACAAAATTGTTTTAAAGAAATCCTCAACAAGATTTGAGTAAGAACAAAAATGCTAGCCATAGGCTGCAACTACCCAGATAGCCGCTAGATCAGGGGTGTCAAACTCCTGGCCCATGGGCCCGTTGCATTATACAGAGACTGCACCCACTCCAGTTCTGGCAATGCAAAAAATGTCACAATATGTTGTGACATGTCACATGATGTTGCAAATTTGACACCTATGCACTAGATCAAGGGTAGGCAACCTTGGCTCTTTTATGACTTGTGGACTTCATCTTCCAGAATTCCTGAGCCATACTGGAGCCAAGGTTGCCTACCCCTGTGCTAGATGAAAGCCAAGAGAGCTTTAAGAAAGAAAACTTTTCTATACAAAGTGCTAGCATTGCTGCCATCTAGTGGTCATGCAGTCTTTTGCTGCCCAGTCTGACAGCTGGGTCAGCTAATGCCTCTGGCCAGATTGGTGCCCTTAGGCATCAACTCATCATTCTTACCTTAATATCTTCTCTGCTTGCTTTTTTTTATCATTCTGTTCTAACTCTCCTTAGGCCCTTTACTTCACTGAATCTGCAAGTTTGTCAGAGCACTAAGCAGAACCATGGTGAGGGAACCCCACCCTTATGCTTATTATGATTACACGGGGAATAAGTGGAAATTGGGAAGGTTAAGCCCATGTATAAGTGCATATATTTTTCAATATATTTCCTTCAAAAGTGAGATATTTTAAAATTTAATTTCACTTTGAATCAGTGCCAGCGTAATATTATGTTTGTTTCTTTAAACCATTTATAAATAATTTTAGACTACTGGGAACCTTAAAACAATGCATTTTTTAAAAAAATAATATATTAATACAATAACATCTGAATATGGCTTCATTATTCTTTTGGTTTGAATTTCTGTTTTTGGTATGCTTTGGAAAATAAATTTTTGCCATGACAACAGCCCTCCAAGATAGGAATTTATCAGGCACCTTTATGGGTGGGACATAATGTGCAGATTATGAGCTTTCAATACACAAAAAGTTCCTTTTTCTTCCAAGTTGCTTGACTTAAGTGCACTTTTGCATTGGCTTCATTACATTGCTCTCATGTCTTGCAGCTTGATTAATAACAATAAGTATCCTTTATTTGCTTTATTGGTATTCATTTATAACATTTTTATAGTTCATCTTTCATCATGAAAAATCACAAAAGCATCCATTGTAGCAAGACTGAACATCCAGCATTAGTCCTTCACAACTTTCCTTAATTAATGAAATACTGATAAGATTTCTTCCCCTCTTTATTCAAATTATTAATGAATTACCAGACCTAGGACTGAACTGATATATTAATTCCTCCAGCCTTGGACTTCTGCTCTAAAACCCTATCCTCATGACATTACTGAAATCATATATATATGAAGGTGTAAGAGCAACGTTTCAGTGAAATCTCATCCGTCATCCTCAGGCTGGTGGCTTCAGCTTCGTTCTTCTGGGAGAAGTGTGTGGTAGTGGCTGTTTGTTCCTCTTTTTTAAAAAAAAATATATTTAAATATATAATATATTTAAATATATAATATATATAATATATAATTATTTACTATATATATATATATATATATATATATATATATATATATATATATATATATATATATATATATAATATATAATTATTTACTATATATATATATATATATATATATATATATATATATATATATATATATATATATATATATATAAAGGTAAAGGTTCCCCCGCACGTGTGTGCTAGTCGTTTCCGACTCTAGGGGGCCGGTGCTCATCTCCGTTTCAAAGCCAAAGAGCCAGCGCTTGTCTGAGGACATCTCTGTGGTCATGTGGCCGACATGACTGGACGCCAAAGGCGCACGGAACGCTGTTTCCTTCCCACCGTAGTGGTCCCTATTTTTCTACTTGCATTTTTCGTGCTTTCGAACTGCTAGGTTGGCAGAAGCTGGGACGAGGAACAGGCGCTCACTCTGTTACGTGGCACTTGGGATTCGACCCGCCAAACTGCCGACCTTCTGATCGACAAGCTCAGCATCCTAACCCACTGAGCCATATATATATACATACTAAACTTTAATTGACAGGAAAATATCCATCTTTACTGAAGGAAATTGGTTTAGAAAGTAAAATGCAGAGAAATTGTACAACTCTTACTTAGTTAAGAAAGCTGTTTTTGTTTGTTTTGGTGGTGCCCTTCTCTCAAATATTCCAGTCATTGCTAAATGATTCTTATTTCAACCATTTGCATCTTATCTGAACCAATTTCAGACTTTTGAATCAGGAACATCTAATTTCTCTTGGGTAGTAATGCAAGTACATTCCTATTTTGAGAACCAACACAATTCAAGAAAAGTTAAGCTGGGCTCCAAGGAAGCAATAATATCCCCTAGCCTTTGGATTTTCACTTTTTAAACTCAGAGAGTGGGGTGGAAAAGTGGGGGGGGGAGAGACATTTTCATCTGTGACTGCTTTGAATCCAAATCAGTTCAATTGCGCCACCGAGACCTCATTCTTCTCAAACAGAAAGATCTGTGAAACAGTTTGCAATTTCCCCTTGTACAATCCAACGATACTCCGGAGGTTTCACATGCCTCTAAGATTGTTTCTAAAGCTCATTATCTTCCAGTTTAGTGCAGCATTCTGGCCAACTGTCAGATGGCTGTGGAGGCTGCTACTAATGAACCGAAAATGTCCAGGGATTAAACAATGCCCAAGGTTGCCATCCTAAACGTGTTTACTTGAAGTTAGTGAAACTCAGTTGTGTCAGATGGTGTACCGAGACAATGGGTGGGTGGGGTCTTTCAAAGATACGCTGCTCGATAAGTGACAGCAGTATGTTTTACTAAAATTGTGCGCGTTTTGACAGTCGTTAAGAAGTGCTTCACATCTCATAGAAGCACAGCGCTTGTCTGTGATTCATGAAAGCAAAGTATCCTTCTCTAAGCTTTCAAAGGAATTTGAAAATCGGGAGAGCCGATGCATCTGTTGGAACAGTTAAAGCAACTCTGAATGGCACAGAGTGCTGGGCTCCTGTTGATATTAATGCAAGAACTGAAGCAATTCTTCTTACAAAGCATGCACAGCCCTAATTTTTACCTTTCACTTTTCAATGATAATAAAATATAATATGATTTCCTCAGGCATTTGGTATTAATAATACAGATCACTAGGTGATAGATATTATTATTATTATTATTATTATTATTATTATTATTATTATTATTATTATTATTATTATTATTATTATTATTATGTCCAATCACTGAATTATTGAGATACTAAATAAAATGCTGCTCAACTGAGCTTTTTCAGCCAATAACAAACAAGTTCAATAAGAAACTAGAAAGTCAATAACTGGGACATCACTAGAAGATCTGGTATAAATAAAGAAGAATATTTGTAGTTCAGGATTGAAAAGAAGGGTCCTTGGTGTTCTCTGAGCTTGGTTGTTTTCTTGCAGGCCTTTCATAACCCAAACTGGGTAACATCATCACAATCGTCATCATCAGTTGGGTAATGAAAGGTCTGGAAGAAAACAACCAAGCTCAGATAGCACCTCATGATTTGGTATCCAAGGAGGCTTACAAATTCTGACATTGTCTTAAGTTAAAGCTTTTCAAGTTCATTTTTGTTGAAATTGTAATAAATAGATATAGAAGGTAAAGGGGGGGAAAAGGTGAATAAAAACAAAATCTGCATCAGCAAATTATGCCACCCACTTTCCTCCAGTCACTCAATTGTAATCCAATTGACTAAGAGCACCCATGATATCTAGAAAGCTTTGCCTTCATACAAAATTGATTTTATTTGCCCCAGTAACCCTTTCATGTACTAGCACTATGGTACAAACTTTTTTTATCCACACAATTAGAAATGCAAGAGCAGGAGATGGCTATTTGTCTAGTACCTGTTTTTCAATGGAATCCCAGAACTTTCCACCTGAAGGGGTAATGTCTTCAGCAAGCAGGTGGATTCCTGCATAACTTAAAATACCATCAAGTTTATCTCCATTCTTCCTCCTATGTGGTTCTATGCACATAGAGTATGATCTTGAAAATGAGGCTTATCTGAACCCTGATTATTTAGGATTACTCCAGAAAGTACAATGAAATCCTCCTCCTCCTCCTCCTCCTCCTCTTCCTCCCCCTGATCCTTGAGAAGAACTTGATAGGTGGACGCAAATGCCAAATCCGTCTAAACATCTGGCTGACTGTGCAACCAATCATAATAATAAATATCCTAATAACCATCTGTTTGAAGCTATAGTCTGAAAAACAAGGATCAAATAATATCCATTTGCTCTTTACATGTATAAATGAATATTACAGAGCCATGAAGGGAAAGGTGGGCAAGTACATTATGAATCAAGGTCAGGATTAGTAGGTATATGTCCAACTATTCAAATCAGGCTGTTGTGCCTAGGGTAACTTTCCTTCTACTTTAATCTATGGCAATCACATCTGAAGGCCCTACATACCATTTTGCCACCCAGAGTGGCAAAACCCAGAGAGGTTGGGATTGTCATGATGATGGAAATGGAGGCGACTGTGGCATGCATGTGGACTGAGCCAGGATTTTATTTCTTTCCTGGTTTGGCCTGAGTTCTTCCATGCTCTTTAATTATTAAACCTATGTTAATGTTTAAAAACGGCAGCTGCTTCAAAATGACCAGAAATTGTTTCCCTGATTGGGGTGACTAAAATCAGGAATTCAGAGAGCTATCTGAAGCAGTGGACCAGGTCTGGAAGGAAAACAGGACAATGCAGTCAAGAGCCGAGAGTGGTCAGTTCTGCTAGGGAGCCACCCAGGGTGAGCGACAGCATCACTGGAATGGGACAACTTGGTGCAGCCAACTCTCCATGGCCAACTCATCAAGGGACAACTCACTGTGGACAACTTGATGTGGACAACTCACCATGGAACAACTGGCTGCAGGACAATTCAATAATTCTATTTAAGTATTTAAAACAATTAAAAGATTATTTTAATTTTTGTCATTCACATTTCATTTTGTCCCTCCTGTTGCATCCTTTTTTATTCTATTCCACCATTTCTTCAATATTAGTGTAACTCTTTTCCCATGGTGAGTTGTCCCACAGTGAGTAGTCCCGCAGTGAATTGGCTGCAGTTAGTTGGCTGTGGCAAGTTGGCTGTGCCATGTTGTGCTAGACCCTAACCCTGCAGCCCTTGGATTGTGGGCATCCATTTTACACATCACCCTTTGAAGACAATTTAAACTATGGAGAAGTTGTGAGATTGAACTATAAATGGAAGACTGTCTGAAGCTTGCTCTGCCATACTCTTATTTTGGGTACTTTATTTTGGTCCCTGCTCTCTCTTGGCAATACTGTATGGTCAGGTGGCCTTGCCATAGAACATTTATATCAGGAAGGGTATAAGTAAGAGTGTCCAGGCTATGATTGGGGAAATACACCAGACGCCTATTTTAAGAGGACAAAGGCAAATTTACATACAGCTAAATGAGGACGTGGTGGCTCAGAGGGTTAGGATGCTGAGCTTGTCGATCAGAAGGTCGGCAGTTTGGCGGGTTGAATCCCGAGTGCCGCATAACAGAGTGAGCGCCTGTTACTCGTCCCAGCTTCTGCCAACCTAGCAGTTCGAAAGTACATAAAAATGCAAGTAGAAAAATAGGGACCACTACGGTGGGAAGGTAACAGCATTCAGTGTGCCTTTAGTGTCTAGTCATGCCAGCCACATGACCACGGAGACGTCCTTAGACAAGCGCTGGCTCTTCGGCTTTCAAACGGAGATGAGCACCGGCCCCTAGAGTTGGAAATGACTAGCACACATGTGAGGGGGAAGCTTTACCTTTACCTTTAAATGAGGATAGTAAATTAATAGAACACCTAGGTCCTATTTCAGACAAAAGTGAGGAACTCGGAAAAGTGAATGACTCATACTACCTGTTTCCTCTCTTTTGCACTAACTTTAGAAGAGTGATACACATCTCACTCTATGACAGAGATGCAAGGCCGAGCATAGGACCTATACTCCTGCATTCACATGAAATTCAGGCACCTAAGACATAATGCTGACAAGGAATCATCTTCCTCACTCCCTGCCTCGACGCTCCTTTTAAATACAGCTGTCAGTATGCTTGCTAGACTTTTCCAAGGCCATTTGCAAAAACAACGTGCAGCCTATTTGTCTATGGCAGACTGCCACCTTTCACCTACCATGATGCTCAAAATGGAAGTGGAGTACCATTTACAGGATTATTATTATCCAGTGTTTACAGCTAATGGATTTGTGTTATGGCTTCATTTTACAAGGACTCTTCTCTTCTTTTAATTCACCCTTAGGTCTGTCACTTTATTCCCCCCTTCCCCTTGTCCTTATAAAAGCCATTATCTTTCCATTAGCAAACCTGCTAGAGAGCTCTTCCTCTGCTCTTTGATCTGCCCAGCACCTGTTTCCTTTGTTGTTATTGTTGCTTCTTTTGGTGCTCTGTTCCCCCCTCCCCAATTGCTCTCAAGAATTTTTAAGAATTAGTTTGCTGAGAGCTACTTCACACACCGTGGTAGATTAATTAACATGGGGAAGGTTAGCATCACTGCTTTTTGCTGCCATAACAACCCTTCCATATGTGAAGTAAGTCGTAGAGGCAAATGTGCTGGATGCCTTTTTCTCTAGGGTGATGAAAGGACGAGCATTCGAAGAGAAACCAAATTATATTTATTTCTTTGTTGGTCTGCCAAAGTTGACGACTTCTCTTCATATTGTTAAACACCATGTTCTTGTCTTCCATTTTATCCATCAAACTATCTTGAGTAATGTCCTCCTGTATCTTGAATGGCTTGAAAATGACTGCCTTCTGAATTTTAGGCACATTGAATGCAACCATCGGCCTGATGCTAAGAAACACTGTTTGTAAAGTCTGCCAACTTTTCATTCAGGAAATCAGAGATCAAAATGGTAGTGTGGTTTATCATTTACTTTTTATTACTGATTAATTGATGAAGCATGCCTATGATTTTAGTATTATTACTCAGTTACCTCAGCCTGGCTATGCACATTGTAATCTTGGAGACACATTGGTGTTAGCTCTTCTAGTGATTTTAACAAAACAAATAGCAGATACCCCAATTCCAGCTACTAATGTCTTTTGCTTGATCAGTTGAAAAGACATCACATTGTCAGCAAAGATAGGAAGGTACATTTTTAAGAGTAGCCTCTCAAGCTTCACTTTATCTTTTTCAGGGGAGAAAGAGCTGTGAAACAAATATGCAAGCAGAGGAAGAATTCTGCTGAATTGGTTGTGCTGAAAGAAAAATCTTCATCAAGGTCCAGTCCAAGCCGAGAATAAACAAAATGGATACTGCTTTAGAAAGAAGGTTGTAGTATACTGAAGAGCAGAACCACAAGACATGTGGCTCTGGAGCAGCTGAACACATGTCGCTGGGAGTGGTGGGTTTTTGTACCTTCTTAGGCTTTTGTGTTTGGAGTTTTTCCTGTGGCATGAACTTTGACCTGAGCTTTTGAGTGTGTCCTTTTTGTATTCTGATAGTGGTGGGTTAGTTTTAGTATGTCCTAAAGGCCATCTGCTTCCCTGGGCTCTGGCTGATGGCTATGTCATGTTGGATGGGTGAGAGGTTGTTGTTCTAGGGATCTTTGTCTTTCTAATACCATCAGCTCTAAGTTTCCTGGCTCCAGTCTTTCTGAAAGGATTATCAAATCTGCATTTCTACAGATCTGGCTTGCTGAGTTTCTGTTTGGAGCTATTAAGAAAAACTGGGCCTGCTTTTCTGCCCTTAAGATCCTTTGGGAAAATATAATATTATGCCTTTTTAATATTCCCCCAAATATTTCTTCCTCTGGGGGGTGGCTGACTTCCCACAGTTATAATGAATAAATAGAAAAGGATAAAGAATACTGCAAGATAGTTTTGCTGGGAAGATTAATAACTTTGATAGTGTAACAAATGATATTATATGAGGAGAGAACTAAACAATGTTTTGAAGCAAAGGATGTAGTTGGGGCCTGTTTAACTGATAATTATAGTAGGCAAAGCATAGATCTTATTAAAAAGCTTAACTGCCCCAGAAAAGCCCTCAAAATTCAGCTCTGCAGAACAAATAAAAATACAGGTAGGCTTCAATTAGTGTAGTTTGTGAATACCAAGAAATGGTCTCATTATTTGAATTTGTACTATTTGAGGTAATATTTCTAAGGAAAATGTGGTAATATTTTCACCTCCAGCTTGACAGGAATAGGCAATGATTTTTTAAAAACTTAAATATATGTATGTACATTTAATAAAATATTACAATAAAGGATAAAAAAGAATATATTTATAATTTGAATTTATGGTTAACAAAATCACAGAGTAACATAGAAAGAAAATAAAAGGAAGACATTTTCTAAATATCCTTCATAAAGGTAAGCCTGCACTGACAAAAACAAAGGCAGTTTGATGGAGGTGCTGGCCTAGAATTTAGGAGACTGGGAGTTCTAGTCTTGCCTTAGACCAGGGATAGGCTGACTCAGGAATTCTGGGAGTTGAAGTCCATGAGTCATAAAAGAGCCGAGGTTGCCTACCCGTGCCTTAGGCACAAAAGGCAGCTGTGCGAACTTGGCCCAGCCACTTTTTCTCAGTCCAACCCACCTCGGAGGGTTGCTGTTGTGTGGAAAACAAGAGAAGGAAAGAATATTCTGTATGTTTGCCATCTTGAGCTACTCATAAAGTAATAAAGGGGGGATATAAATAAATCTAATAAATACATCTTTATTGTCGCTCGAAAATATTTTAGCAGGGTAGACTGAACTGTTTTTCTTTAAAACTTCATATAGAGATGCAGAGTGCTTTGTTTACATTCTGGAGAATTTGCATGCTTCCATCAAGCTTAGGATCACCATCCATAATTTTTTGCCACACAACTTGTTCAGCTTAAAAGATATCCTCAAATTCCTTGACAGTGAATTCCCTGATTTGCATATTACAGGTAGTCCTCAAATTACAACAGTTCATTTAGTGATCATTCGAAGTTAGAACAGCACTGAAAAAAAAAACAACTTATGACTACTTTTCTTATGTATGACCATCCTGGCATCCCCATGGTCACATGATCACAATTTGGATGCTTGGCAACTGATTCATATTTATGACGGTTGCAGTGTTCCGAGGTCATGCTATCACCTTTTGTGACCTTCTGACAACAAACCTAATGGGGAAGCCACATTCACTTAACATCCATATTGCTAATTTAACAACTGCAGAGATTCACTTAACAAGTGTGGCAGGAAAGGTTGTAAAATAGGGCAAAACTCACTTTAAAATGTCTCATTTAGCAACAGATATTTTGGGCTCAATTATGGTCGTAAGTCAAGGACTACTTGTACTGTTTGCCGCTAGTGGAATCTTGTTTTTCTCCATTTTGCACGCACATAGATTAGCAGTGACTAAACCTCCAATTGCAATTCCACATGAGGCAAACTCTGCCTTGCATATACCAACCTTGCATATACCAACCTCGCATTTTGATTTTCATTCAAAACTGCCTGGTATCAATTTACTAAAGGAAATATTGCATTATTCAGACTCACACTAATTGCAACCTACTGTCCTGCAGGAATATTTGATATAAAAATCATTATTGATGATCAAGGATTTTGAATCCGACACACACTCCAAAGTTCCCCAAACAGAATATCCACTAAATTTTATGCAGCTGAACTTAAAAATCTGTTGAACGTTGCAAATTTAGCAAAGCAGAAGCAAATGCGAATTAGCTTGTAATAATATAGAACTAACAAATCAAAATAAACTGTGCTATCTTTGTGATAGAAGTGCATAGATACCAGCTCAGTGCAGATTTAAAGGAGAACCCTGCAGATAATGCAAAAACATGGTATATATTGGAAAACCACTAAAGATTAGCAACCAAGCCAATATTTTAAATAAAGAGCAATACTGTATGCTACTAATAAAAAATGAGAATGAATATGAAACAGAGTGAGTTTATCTGGAAAACTACATTATAGAAGGTGAAATAAATCAGCAATATTGTTCATGTCAAAAGTGATGAAACCATATCAATGCAGTTGGAGATCGGTTCTGTTGTATCACTTGAATCACAGTGTGAATCTGAGCAGCATTTCACCGATGCTAAACTGAAGCCATCACAAATGCAATCAAAATTCATGCTGGAGAAAAAATTAATTTCACTAGACTGGTACCTGTAAGTATAAACTACAATAAAGAGCATATTTGATATGTGTTGGGAAAACAGGTGGACCATCCTTCTAGGCTCATTTGGTTGAGGAAGCTGCTGATGAGTTCCATTAACAACCTGCAGATTTCGCTTGTTGTCAATGGAGTCCATGGAGAATAAGCTGCAAATGGTGGTGGATGATGGCACTCTCAAGAACATCAAAAGTAAAATAGAGTTAACAGGAAATTACCTGGAAATTTCACAAAGCACTTCCAATTCTGCATGCCGTATGCAAACAAGCATAAACTCAATAGGATCAGAAGGAAACTGAGGGAAATTTTGATTAGAACCCATGAGCCACATTTGTTAAAAGGGACAGATTTATTAGGATTTGTGGTGGTTTTCAAATTATCATTAATCCACTGTTATAGGCTGAACTGACACAGCTTAACTTGAGGTGAAGACATTTTTGCTAACCTTGCTGGGAAGAGAACATTTCAGCAAAATGGATGCAATAGAGGCTTATTTGCAGATGGACAGAAAATTCCAAGATGGTTCTTACCTTAAAAAGACTATGGACCAAAGCTGTAGGGCTGTCCAGGCACCTGGTGCTATTTAAATGACAGCATTTTCACAGAAGAAAATGAAACCAAACCAAAGATTGGCAAAAGATGATCTTCAAGGATGAGCCCACAAATATGAATTCTTTAAACCTGGTTATTATGTTTCAGTCTCACAACTGATGCACAAGGCTTTTATTATTGTGGGAGAAAATTCAAACAACTAAGAATGCACCAAGAGCACAGCTATGATTCATTTTAGGATTAATTGTTGAGTCATCTTGTGTAGATAGGCAGTCATATAAATGTAATGCGAGAGAAGGAGAGAGAGAGGATGGTAGATAGATAGATGGAGAGATGGAGAGATGGACAGATTGATACAGATAGATTAAATATATAGATTATCATAATAAATGTCTGCCTTATTTAAATACTATGCTCCATCTCTTGAATGTTTTACTGCAAATGGGGAGGAAATGGAGGTAGATAAAATAGTGCAAATACACTTTCACAAAGAAAATTCTGCACAAACAGACAGAGAGGCCCTGTTTTGGTTTGGGGAATCCAACAATTCAGCCCAGTTCTTAGAAAAGTTTATTTACTTACTTGTCACTAGTCATCAACCACTACTATCAATCTTCAATTCACAAAAAGGAATTCTGCTTACAACAGTTGCTTGAGTATAGTATTGGGTTTGTACTCTAGAGATATAAATACAAAATATAATTTAAAAGGATACATAATCAGGAGAATGCGGATGGAATGCCTCGTTCTTCTTTCCAGGGTAAACAACATTAAAAATCCTTATCTGATGGAATTCTTCTGACATGTTTTCCTTCCATCACAGCTAAAGCATCCAAAGAGAAACCAGGAGAGATTTAATTAGGAGAGTTTTATCAGAATCATGATAAACTTGTAGTTGATGGTGGTAGCATTACATGAGACTGATTATGTATCCTTTTAAATTATATTTTGTATTTATATCTCTATCCCATCAGGATACTGATAAATCTGCCATGTAAATTCAAATACAGGCAGTCCTCAATTTATGACTGATCACTTAACAACAGTTTGAAGTTATGTTAGATCCCAACAAAGGTACTTACAACCTGGACTCAAAGCTCCAGTGGCTGTGTAGGTGATTGAAGTGCTCTATGGTCACCTGATTACATCTGGGGCACTCAGAAACCATCCTGCATTTATGGCCATTTGCAGCATCCTGTGGTCACCAGACTGAGATTTATGACTCTTTTTTGCCAGAAACTGGTGTTTAGTCCTGGTTTCCTGCAAAAAATGCCCATTGTGGATAATGGGCTCATTTAACAACTATAGCATTTGTTTACCATTTGCTGAAAAAAAAATTAAGGTCGTAAAATTGGATTGGTCATATGTTGACCCACTTAACATTGGCATGACTTACAAGTGTAACTCCAGGCTCAAATATGGTCATATGTCGAGGACCACCTGTATAACAAGTTCAAACATTGACTTACTACTTGACAATGTGGGCCCTGATATGATCCATGTCAGTTAATGTATCATGTAATTCAATGTAATAGTAGGGAAACTACTTTGAGTATCAGAAGGCTGCTGACAACCTAGATGAAGAGTCCTTGGCTATAGAGGCTCACAGTCTGGCCCATGGTGAGGCAGATCCTTGCATGAGTTTCAGTAATTGTTTTCACCTGGCCTTCTCTCTACTCAAGGTAATTAAGTCATCATTAAAAGATCCCTATTGTGGATCATCAAATGGGGATGATATTTATGATAAAATTCTCAAACACTGAGAAAGATCGTTTTCATCATAAAAGAAAATAACCTGTAATTCATGTTATTTTCTCTTGTCCATCCTTGAGCAGCATTTTGTGGTAGAATATTTTTAGAAGAAGACTAAAAGGAGAACTATTTTCTTTTCCTGCCTGGTCTGAGCACCAAATATTAACTTGTGGAGGTAGGGGAGGTAGAGGTAAGTGACTTTCTATCTCCTCATCATCACTTGATTTGAAAAATAAGCATGGCTGATTTCAGTGAATACATCGACTAAATATACTTGTGTTTCTTTTCAATGCCAGTCCAACCTTAGGAGTTCAATTTTCTGCTATTATTACAAATTATGAATAGATCTTGCCCGTGAGGCTGAACTGATGCCTTCTGCACTTATGCCCAATGGAATATTTTTTTTCTATTTTATTATTAAAATTATTGAAACACTTATTTTATGTAACAAAATAGCCTCAATATATGTGGAGTGGTGGGTCACCAGTTGAGAAAGCTGGCAGCCCAGGTTTGAGACCCAAGTTCCACATCATGGGGTGAGCTCCATCCTCACCCCAGCTTCTGCCAACCCAGCAATTTGAAAGCAGGCGAATGTGAGTAGATAAATAGGCACCATTTCAGTGGAAAGGTAACTTTCTGTGACACCATGTTGGCCACATCACTGTCAAAATGTCTTTGGACAGTGCTGGCTCAATGGCCTTGAAATGGAGATGAGGTGGCAATGACTACAGTTGCAAGAAAAAGTATGTGAACCCTTTGGGATTATGTGGTTTTTTGCATGAATTGGCCATAAAATGTGCTCTAAACGTCATGTAAGTCACAACAATAGAAAAACACAGTCTACTTAAAATAATACTACACAAACATTAGCTGTTGTCATGTTTTAATTGAAGATAAGATGGAAACATTCACAGTGCAGGATGGAAAAAGTATGTGAACCTTTGGACTTAATAACTGGTTGACCCTCCTTTGGCAGCAATAACCTCAACCAAACGTTTCCTGTAGTTGCAGATCAGACCTGCACAACGATCTGGAGTAATTTTGGACCACTACTCTGCACAAAACTGTTTCAGTGTAGCAATATTCTTGGGATGTCTGGTGTGAATCGCTCTCTTAAGGTCATGCCACAGCATTTCAATCGGGCTGAGGTCAGGACTCTGACTGGGCCACTCCAGAACGTGTATTCTGTTCTGTTGAAGCCATTGTTTTGTTGAATTACTTGTATGCTTTGGGTCATTGTCCTGTTGCATCACCCATCCTCTGCGGAGCTCCAGTGGCGGACAGATGGTCGTACGTTTTCCTGCAAAATGTCCTGATAAACTCTGGAATACATTCTCCCATCAATGACAACAATCCGCCCAGGCCCTGAGGCAGCAAAGCAGCCCCAAACCATGATGCTCCCTCCGCCATGTTTTACTTTGGGGATGAGGTTTTGATGTTGCTGTGCTGTGCCTTTTTTTCTCCACACATAGTGTTGTGTGTTTTTCCCAGACAACTCAATTTTGGTTTCATCTGTCCATGTTTGAAGTTTGCAAAAGAGCACCTGGATGTTCCACAGCATTACTGGCAAAATATACTGTGGACAGATGAAACCAAAATTGAGTTGTCTGGGAAAAACACACAACACTATGTGTGGAGAAAAAAAGGCACAGCACAGCAACATCAAAACCTCATCCCCAAAGTAAAACATGGCGGAGGGAGCATCATGGTTTGGGGCTGCTTTGCTGCCTCAGGGCCTGGGCGGATTGTTGTCATTGATGGGAGAATGTATTCCAGAGTTTATCAGGACATTTTGCAGGAAAACGTACGACCATCTGTCCGCCACTGGAGCTCCGCAGAGGATGGGTGATGCAACAGGACAATGACCCAAAGCATACAAGTAATTCAACAAAACAATGGCTTCAACAGAACAGAATACACGTTCTGGAGTGGCCCAGTCAGAGTCCTGACCTCAGCCCGATTGAAATGCTGTGGCATGACCTTAAGAGAGCGATTCACACCAGACATCCCAAGAATATTGCTACACTGAAACAGTTTTGTGCAGAGTAGTGGTCCAAAATTACTCCAGATCGTTGTGCAGGTCTGATCTGCAACTACAGCAAACGTTTGGTTGAGGTTATTGCTGCCAAAGGAGGGTCAACCAGTTATTAAGTCCAAAGGTTCACATACTTTTTCCATCCTGCACTGTGAATGTTTCCATCTTATCTTCAATTAAAACATGACAACAGCTAATGTTTGTGTAGTATTATTTTAAGTAGACTGTGTTTTTCTATTGTTGTGACTTACATGACGTTTAGAGCGCATTTTATGGCCAATTCATGCAAAAAACCACATAATCCCAAAGGGTTCACATACTTTTTCTTGCAACTGTAATAGAGTAAAATCTGCATGGACTCCTTTTTGATTATAGATATAAAAAGGTAAAGGTTCCCCCACACATGCGTGCTAGTCGTTTCCGACTCTAGGGACCGGTACTCATCTCCGTTTCAAAGCTGAAGAGCCAGCGTTTGTCCGAGGATGTCTCCGTGGTCATGTGGCCGGCATGACTAGACGCCAAAGGCGCATGGAACGCTGTTACCTTCCCACCGTAGTGGTCCCTACTTTTTTACGTACTTTCGAACTGCTAGGTTGGCAGAAGCTGGGACGAGTAACAGGCGCTCACTCTGTTATAGATATAGATAGATTTAAATATAGATATACAAGGGACGCGGTGGCTCAGTGGGTTAGGACACTGAGCTTGTCGATCAGATGGTCGGCAGTTTGGCGGGTCGAATCCCGAGTGCCGCGTAACAGAGTGAGTGCCTGTTACTCGTCCCAGCTTCTGCTAACCTATCAGTTCGAAAGCACGTAAAAATGCAAGTAGAAAAATAGGGACTACCACGGTGGGAAGGTAACAGCGTTCCATGCGCCTTTGGCGTCTAGTCATGCCGGCCACATGACCACGGAGACGTCCTCAGACAAGCGCTGGCTCTTTGGCTTTGAAACGGAGATGGGCACCGGCCCCTAGAGTCAGAAACGACTAGCACGCATGTGCGGAGGAACCTTTACCTTTTTAAATATAGATATAGATATACACAATACACAATACACAGACACACAGATATATGTAACCATTGCACTATTCCCTTTCAGAGTAAGCAGAAGAAATTAAAGACCTGGAATAACAAAAAGGAAAGGAAATATAGCTAAATCTAACTGTATAGTCCAGCACAATTCATTACACCTGTCCATATCTCCAATATTCATACACTGCTTCTTACATAGCCTTTTGCCCTAAATTTTTTCCCTTTCTCTTCTTGAGGACCTCATCAACTCCATCCAGTCGTGACATTTGTCTGTCTCCTCCTTCTTTTCATCTCATTTATTCAGCCTTGCTTTTGTTCGCTGCGTTCTTTGCAGCTATCCTTTTCCTTCTATGTGCTTTATATTTTAGTATAATACCCTGTTCTCATTTTTGTAACAGTCGTTCTCCAAGGTGATTTTTTTCCCCCTCACCCACAACATTTTCATTTTGCTCCAGAGTTCTGTGGCTCCAGGTCACATCATTCTTTTCCATTCTGTTCCACGTCCCGTGCACATTCTTCTTTCTTACATCTCCTTTCTATTCATTCCGTTTGGGAGACTATCATCTGATACTTTTGCATACAAACTCATACCTTTCCTCCATGTCTGTTTTCCCCAAGATCTACTCTTTACAGAACCAAATAATTGTCTGACTCATGCTGAGCACCCTCATCGTACTTTTCACTAGTTTTTTTTGAATCTTTCATAATAAAAAGTATTACGCCAATCGTGCTTTTCGATTGTACAAATAAGTAAACTTATGTTTAAATCATGCTATTGAGAGCATCAGATCTTTTACTAACCAGACACCAGCACTTTCTCAATCCAAGTATCACAAGCGGCCTTTCTGTGGTAATCAAAGTATCCAAGAGTTTTTCATGGGCAAACTCGTAAGCATAATATTAGAAGGGAGGTTTAACTAAAGCCTGCTAGGTTGGAGGGTGCTATGAAGAGATGCAGGCAACTGGGCCACAACTAATGCCTGCACAGTTAGGGAAAAGCCACATTGTGTTCCAATAAATAATTCCAATTCCAGTAGCAGAGAAACCAACCGTTGTCTGAAAGATGAAGTTCTCACTGAACAGCAAGACACTGAAAGGAAGTCAGGTTTATTGGAGCATGAAAATCCCTAAATCCTGAGCAAAACCTCTTTCATTCTTCCTTCTCTGCCAAATCTAAGCTTTTTGAAAGAGGCAGGCTGTCCAGAAAGTCTCATTAACTGAAGTAGATGGGGTGATTTTCCTATAAAATACAGGGGGGGGGGGAGAAAACAGAGGTGGAGGACCATTGCATTGTTTCATAGTAGATTTACAAATAAAGGCTAGATGTAAATGACCCATTTTTTAAAACTTCCCTACCAGCTGAACCCTAAAATTCATTTGTGGCATATGAGAAGAATGTGGAAGATTTTGCTCTTCCTATCTAGTTGCCTGAGGCTTATTCACTTTCTCATAGGTGATTAAGGAAATGGCTTTTTTCATGTCTAAGTCTAATCCAATCCCAAAGGGCAGTCACAAAAAAAATATCAGAATTTATTCTAGCATTTAGGTATCACATCTAGACAACAGAATAATCACTTTTTCTTCCTGACAAATTAACTTCTCCTGTGGAGTCCTCCCCCCCCCCCCGCCGCTGTGTTTTTTTTTTTGCATCACTCCATTATACCCTTGATTATATGTCCTTGATGACAATTCATTTCTGGGTCCATGCACTTCATTGCTTCTAAAAGAAACTCCCTGTTTCAGCTCCCAAAACAATAGAAAGCATTCAGTTGCATTCAGAACATGAATGAACTGTATAATATCACTGGCAGCCAGCATAGGTGAGCTTGAGCCCTTGACGGCCTCAAGATTGATGTCTCTGCAATTGCTATCAAGAATGTAGTCCTGGAGAATGGGGATGGCCTGACATTTGCCTACCACACCTTCTAAACTCTTCCTGTACACTTGTCAGACTGCAGAATGGATTCCCCGCCCCTTAAGATTAAGATACACCACTCACAGAGACAAACACATGCGGTTTGTGAGTTATAATAATTGCTCTTGCAACCTATCTCACCAAAGTTTGTTTTGTTCCCAGAAATACAAGTACCACCATCTTAGTCATAAGGAAACAAGGCTGACGTAAAATGATGTACTCTTAAGGAGTTATCAATGGCCAAAAAAATAAACTAAATAAAATTAAATTCCATCAAATCACAATTTCTGATCGAGAACACCAAGTTAGTTTAGTTTAGTTTTATTAAATTTTTATACCGCCCTTCTCCCGAAGGACTCAGGGCGGTGAACAGGGCATATAATAAAAATACAAAACTACAAAAGTTAAAATAGAATTAAATTAATGCCCAAGATAAAACAATAAAATATACAAATATTTAAAACCCAAATTAACTCCCCATCAGGCCAGGCCAGCTTGTTCAAATAGGTGGGTCTTTAACCCGCGCCGGAAGGAGCGGAGATCCGGTGCCATCCGGAACTCAACCGGCAGTTGATTCCACAAAGCCGGGGCGCCCACAGAGAAGGCCCTCCCCCTGGGGGCCACCAGCCAGCATTCTCTGACCGGAGGCACCCTGAGGAGGCCCTCTCTGTGGGAACGCACAGGGCGGAGGGGAGTTGACGCCGGCAGCAGGTGATCCCCGAGGTATTCCGGACCCATGCCATGTAAGGACTTAAAAACTATCACTAAGACCTTGAACCTCACCCGGAAGACAACTGGTAACCAATGCAGCTCGCGGAGCAAAGGTGTAACATGGGAGTACCGGGAAACTCCCAAGACAACTCTTGTGGCCGCATTCTGTACCAGTTGGAGCCTCCGAGTGGTCTTCAAGGGAAGCCCCATGTAGAGAGCATTACAGTAGTCTAGGCGAGAGGTCATGAGCGCATGAGTGACCGTACACAGGGCATCCCGGTCCAGATAGGGCCGCAACTGGCGCACCAGGCGAACCTGGGCGAAAGCCCCCCTAGTCACAGCTGCTACATGATCTTCCAGGGTAAGTCGTGAATCTAGGAGGACTCCCAAGTTGCGAGCCCTATCCACGGGGGGTAACAGCTCACCCCCCATAGAAATGGATGGAACATTTTGAATGTCCCGGGATGCCGGAATGTACAGCCACTCAGTCTTGTCAGGGTTGAGTTGAAGTCTGTTCCTCCCCATCCAGACCCGAACCGCCTCCAGGCAACGGGACATCACAGCGAGGGCATCACTGGGGTGGTTTGGGGTCGAAATAAAAAGTTGGGTATCATCAGCATATTGATGATACCCAACTCCAAAACCACGAATGATCTCACCCAGTGGTTTCATGTAGAAGTTGAACAGGAGAGGCGAGAGAACCGACCCCTGAGGAACTCCACAAATGAGAGACCTAGGGGCCGATCTCTGCCCCCCTGCCAACACCGACTGCGAACGTCCCAGGAGATAGGAGGAGAACCACCGAAGAACCGTGCCTCCCACTCCCAATCCCCTGAGACGCCGCAGCAGGATACCATGGTCGATGGTATCGAAAGCCGCTGAGAGGTCTAATAGGACTAGGACAGAGGAACATCCCCTATCCCGAGCCCTCCAAGTCTTTGGACCTGTTCCATTATCATGCATCATTCTATGGTAGTTCTAAAAATAAAGATTACTGATCTCAGCTGCTTTTCAGTGAGAAAAGCAAGAATAATTCTCTGACTAAAGTATCAGATTTTGCTAATATTTCTCCTCCTCCTCCTCCTCCTCCTCCTCTTTCTTCTCTTCCTTCTTCTTCTCTTCCTCCTCCCCCCTGCTCCCCTTTCTCCCCTTTGTCTTTCTTCTTCAAAGTGTGCTGCTAAATGTTTATCCCTTGTGGGTTATTCTTTCTTTCTTTCTTTCTTTCTTTCTTTCTTTCTTTCTTTCTTTCTTTCTTTCTTTCTTTTTCTTTCTTTCTTTCTTTCTTTCTTTCTTTCTTTCTTTCTTTCTTTCTTTCTTCCTTCCTTCCTTCCTTCCTTCCTTCCTTCCTTCCTTCCTTCCTTCTTCCCTTTCCAATTCTGACAGAAAATTTCCTTCCTCCTTCCTTCTTTCTTCTTCAAAGGGTGGCTGCTGGTCCCCACTAGTGTTTTTGTGGGCATTGTGTTTGTCCTTCTGGACATTCAAGATTTTTTTCTCATTTTTTTCTTACTGCTTTTACTGGTTTGTTTTTAAAAATTTCTAATATAAATTGCCCAGAATTGTCTAGAGACAGTCTCTAAATTTGAATAAATAAATAAATAAAATGATTTAAAGCTAAATATTATTTTGTTAAAAAATGCAATATGAAAAAAAACATTTAAAGGAAATAAGTAGTGAAACGAACTACTGTCCATGTAAAACACTACTGTATACATATAACAAGACAATTAGACAATAGTAATGCAACTAAGAGGCATTTTGGCTCTGAAGCCAAAATGAGTGTCATGTTCAGATGCATCCTCCGATACAAATCAGTAGGGGGTGATGATAGATTCCCTTTGAGAAAATTGTTATACATTCTGGGTGCTGTCACTGAGAACGTCCAGTGGTGGCCATTATAGTGAAAGCCAAAAGAACATAGACTTCAGTCAGCATTAATGTATAGTGCTATGTATTACTAGTTTTGTGCCGGGGTATACCTGAACTATTAATTTAATTTAATTTATTAATATTTCTATACCGCCCTTCTCCCGAAGGACTCAGGGCGGTGAACAGGGCAAGAATAAAAAACACAGAATTACAAAAGTTAAAAAATGATTAAATCCATGCCCACTAAAAAACAATTAATACATAATAAAACCCCAATAAAATACAATAAAACCCCACCAATCCCCCATCAGGCCAGGCCGGCTTGTTCGAATAAAAATGTTTTTAGATCTCGGCGAAAGGAGCGAAGATCGGGCGCCGTCCGGAGCTCAACCGGTAACTGATTCCATAGCTCCGGGGCGCCCACAGAGAAGGATCTCCCCCTGGGGGCCACCAATCGACATTCTCTGACCGGTGGCACCCTGAGGAGGCCCTCTCTGTGGGAACGCACAGGGCGGAGGGAAGTTGATGCCGGCAGCAGGTGTTCTCTAAGGTACTCCGGACCCCTGCCATGTAGGGCTTTAAACACCATTACTAGTACCTTGAATCTCTTACCTCTTTCAAGGACTTTATTTTACACACCTATAGCTATATAGTTAATTATCTTCAAAAAACTGGAGAGAAGAGTTTTGGGAATTAAAAGTCAGCAAATCATATAGTAAGAGCCTACAAGTAAATGAAACATAAATGTGAATAATTATTCAGAATTGTGACAAAAGAGATTCTGGGGTTAACATGTCAAACGTGTGCTTTCCATTCCGTTCTAACAGTGCAGAAAATGGGGGCAGGAGTTTGCCAACACAAGACCACCATCTGCTAGTCTGATTTCATTCTAGAAGGAATTAGTGGCTGAAAGACATTTTGCTCACAACAGACGTGAAGAGCAGAGAACAGCACTTATTTCAAAGAAAAGTGGAAAGTCTGTGTTGGTCTTTGGGATGCATGAAGAATTCCATTTTGACCTCAAATGACCTAATATATGGGTCTTAGCGTTTCATCAAATCTGCCCTTTTCTAAATGGTTGGGTCAGTACCACTATGTCAAAATAGCCATTTAAATTTGCATGTTTAGAGAAACCCATATTTAAATATGCATGCACTTATCTATTGTAATACTTTGGGTGAATTGAAATTACTGTACACATGGTATAAGTAGAAAAGCCCAGAAGTGAAGCAATCCATTATTCCTATTCATTATGGACTATTTCACTACAAATATATCATAATTTCCTCATATAATCAACATTGTATAATAGTCTTCATTCATTAGAAGTTTGGATTCTGCCTTTTTTTCCTCTTGGATTTAGGCAAGGACTTTCTTCCAAATGAAACTTGCTTCTGCTTACAAAACCTGTTTCTGGCTATGGCAGAACACACTGTGTTGGGCACCCTGCATTGTTCCCCTCCATGGAATGACATGTAATCGGTTTCTAAAAAAACCTTCCTTTTGTTTATACTGTTAATAACAGATGTTGCTCTGCGACATCACACATGCTGTTTAATATTATCAAAACAATTATTCATTTATTCATCTTTGCACGGTGTGTGCAAGCTGGCATTACAGATCGTGCAGGCATGGCCTTCACGAAAGCAGAGACCTGAAATCTATGTCATATATAATAAATCACCCTCTGCCTCGCCACCTCCGTCACCCTTCTTAATCTTTGCTCTAAAATGTCCATTCCGTGGCTCTTGAAAAACTCATAACTGGGTGGGAAGCAAAACTTCTGGCATAGGCAGAAACATGCTGAGATGTGAAAAATATTCAACCTATTTTCGTATATAATGACCTAGTTATAGAAAGAAACAAAGGGGTTGAAAATGTTGCAGCAAAGCCAAGCCCTTGGAAATGATAATGTATACATTCTTTTCAAGGAGTAAATATTGCACAACCTCACTTTTTGTCCCCCGTCCCCACTACCAATATGCATTTTCAGCTCATCTAGGGGATGGCAACCAAATACCAATACAGGTTTGGGTTCCAGTCTTGGAGGGTGCTTCTCAGCCTTCAGTTCTTCAACAGCAGGAAACAGGAAAAAAGCACAAAAATTCTTAGACGCTTGCTAAGTTGGCACCGGTGATCTACCTGAATATCACTGCATCCCTGTACTGTAAGTATATTATTATTGGTGCATATAATTTTTATTTTATTTTATTTATTACATTTATTTGCCACTCCGTCAGCCACAAGGTGACTCTGGGTAGCTTACAATGTTAGAAGTGTTAGAGGTACTATAAGTAGCAACAGTGGAATTTGCTGGAAAAGCAACATCAGTTATGGAACTATACTTGCCTTGATATTCTTGCTGTCAGGGGGACATGTGTTCATGTTTATGTGTGTGTGTGTGTGTGTGTGTGTGTGTGTGTATACTTGTACACATGCAGACACACATATATTCTCTCTCTCTCTCTCTCTCTCTCTCTCTCTCTCTCTCTCTCTCTCTCTCTCTCTCTCTATATATATATATATATATATATATATATATATATATATATATATATATATATATATATATATATATATATATATATGGATCATCTTTGGTCATTCGGGTTTTTTCCCGAATGGTTTTTTCCCAAGTGGTTTTTTCCAGGTAGGTGGTGGGATCTGTCTTGAGGAGTTTGTATGTGGAGTCTTGGAGTAGGTTGGATAATTTGGTATGGTAGTCAGATGAGTTCATTACTACCGTGGCATTGCCTTTGTCTGCTGGCAGAATGATTATGCTGGTGTCTTTTTTTAGGTTAAGTAGTGCTGTCTGTTCCTCTTTGGGTAAGTTGCTTTTGGGTGGTTTGCTGGTGCAGAGGATCGAGTCTGATTTTGTTGGTGTCGTCAGGGTTAATTTTGGTCAGGCTGGATTCGACTCCGCATATAATGGTTTCCGTGGGAATGTGTTTGGGAGCGACTGCAAAATTAAATCCTTTAGACAGGATGTTGGTTTCGGCTTTGGTGAGAATCCTATCTGAGATGTTGTGCACCGTTTGTTTTATGTGTTGCTGTGAGAGAGGAGGGGTTTGTTTCTGGTGTTCCTTTAGTCTTCGGAGTTTATTGGTGTGTGTGTCTGTTTTGTAGGCAGTCTCTGTTTCAGCTCTCCAGACAGCGATTTGTTTGAATTTGTCCCAAAGTGTGGGGTGGACCTACCTGGAAAAAAACACAAAATCCAAAATAAAAGCCACCCCCATCAGTGAAGAGATCCAGCAAACAAT
The DNA here is from genome assembly GCF_947247035.1 of Vipera ursinii. Lineage (NCBI taxonomy): Eukaryota > Metazoa > Chordata > Lepidosauria > Squamata > Viperidae > Vipera > Vipera ursinii. The sequence goes on along the minus strand of NC_139512.1, from coordinate 219,261,815 downwards.
CATTCCCAGAGAAAAATCATCCAGATGTCCTAAGCTCTATGGTCTGCCCAAGATACACAAAGAAGGAACCCCACTCAGACCCATAGTCAGCTCCATAGGCTCACCTCTACAAAATCTAGCCAAATTTCTTGCCAAACAACTACAGCCTTACGCAAACTCCAACACCTCACATGTACAAAACTCATTCCAATTCATAGAGATCATAAGTAAACTAAACTTACAGCCCTGTGACCTACTTGTGAGCTTTGATGTCGTATCCCTCTTCACCCAAGTGCCAATCAAAGAAGCCTTGACAGCTATCCGAAATAAATACAACCCCCCAAAACACATCCTAGATCTGACCAACCACTGCCTATCCAACGCATACTTCATCTACAATGGACAAAGATACAAACAAATTTATTTATTTATTTATTTTATTGCATTTATATACCGCCCTTTCCCTGAGGACTCAGGGCGGTTTACAGGGAGTTAAAATCAACCATACAAAAGTTAAAAACCAATTTAAAAAAAGATTAAACCAACCCTGTACTATTAAAAACCCCAATTAAAATAAATTTCTCCTCAGCCTGGGCCCGAGAGCTCAAAGAGCCAGGTCTTCAGGCCCCGGCGGAATGATCGGAGGTCGGGGGCAGTCCTCAGCTCCACTGGCAGCTGGTTCCAGAGGGCAGGCGCTCCCACTGAGAAGGCCCTATCCCTGGGTGTCACCCGCCGGCAATCTCTTACCAGCGGGACCCTGAGCAGACCCTCCCTGTGGGAGCGCACTGGGCGAAGGGCATTTGATGCCGGCAGCAGGTGTTCCCTCAAATACCCCAGACCCAGGCCATGTAGGGCTTTATAGGTGATAACCAGCACCTTGAATTTCACCCGGAGGGCAACCGGAAGCCAATGCAGCTCGCGGAGTAGAGGTGTTACATGGGAGTATCAGGAGACCCCCATTGCAACTCGCGCGGCCGCATTCTGCACCAGTTGAAGCCTCCGAGTGGTCTTCAAGGGCAGCCCCATGTAGAGAGTGTTACAGTAGTCCAAACGGGAGGTCACAAGCGCATGAGTAACTGTGCGTAGGGCGTCTCGGTCCAGATAGGGACGCAACTGGCGCACCAGGCGAACTTGTGCAAAAGCCACCCTGGTCACGGCTCCTATGTGATCTTCAAAATTGAGTCGTGAATCCAGTAGGATGCCCAAGTTGTGAGCCCTATCAACGGGGGGTAACACCTCACCCCCCATCGTTAGAGGTGGAATAACTTGGTTAACCCGAGATGCCGATATGCACAGCCACTCAGTCTTGGCGGGATTGAGACGAAGCCTGTTTCTCCCCATCCAGACCTGAACTGCCTCCAGGCACCGGGACATCACGGAGAGGGCATCACTGGGTTGGTTCGGGGTGGAAAGAAAAAGTTGGGTATCATCAGCATACTGATGATACCCCAACCCGAAACCACGAATGATCTCACCCAGCGGCTTCATATAGATGTTGAACAGGAGAGGCGAGAGAACCGACCCCTGAGGAACTCCACAAATGAGAGGCCTCGGGGTGGATCTCTGCCCTCCCGTCAACACCAACTGCGAGCGGCCCTGGAGGTAGGAGGAGAACCACCGTAAAATGGTGCCTCCCACTCCCAACCCCCTGAGACGCCGCAGCAGGATACCATGGTCGATGGTATTGAAAGCCGCTGAGAGATCTAATAGGACCAGGACAGAGGAGCAACCCCTGTCCCTTGCCCTCCAGAGATCATTCACCAGCACGACCAATGCCGTCTCCGTGCTGTGTCCGGGCCTGAAACCCGATTGGTACGGGTCCAGATAATCAGTTTCCTCCAGGAACAGAGGGAGCTGATGCGCCATCACACTCTCAACAACCTTCGCCAAGAAGCGAAGGTTGGAGACTGGACGATAGTTGTTTAAAGCAGCCGGGTCCAAAGCAGGCTTCTTGAGAAGGGGTCTCACCACCGCCTCCTTCAAGGCGGCAGGGAAGACACTCTCCTTCAAAGAAGCAGTTATTACTGCATGGAACCAGCCTCGTGTTCCCTCCCGAGCCGCATAAGCTAGCCAGGAGGGGCACGGATCCAACAAACAGGTGGTGGTGCTCAGTCTCCCCATGATCCTGTCCACATCATCAGGGGAAACAGGGTCGAAATCAGTCCAGATAACGTGCTCAAGACCGCCCGATTCCTCCACATCAGACTCTGCCCAGTCAGAGTCCAGGCCGGTCCGGATCTGAGCGATTTTGTCCGTCAGATGATGACTAAACTCCTCGGCTCGTCCCTGCAATGGATCCTCTCTCACCGCCTACCAGCCATTTGGAAACCCGCCTTGATCGACAGACGAGTCCCAACCACCAAGAATGATACCAGACCCAAACTCATGATAACATCACATGACATCACCACCACACAACCATTCAAAAAGCAAATCCGAACCCACAATGATAACGACGCACAACCACAAAACAGAAACCTAACTACAGCTGCAACATCAGCCACTTTAAACCCCTCCAAACCACACAATAAGCAAACTGACACCCACTATAAAAACATGGCACCACCACAAACACAAAGCCGAACAAAAGCAGCACAACTCACCAGCTCAGGTCTAAGGCTGGCAGCTGAGACCAGCCCATCCACTCAAAACACACCCCCACCCAATCAGAACACACCCACCATTCAAAACACACTCCCACCCAATCAGAACACACTTAATCCCCCACCCAATCAGAGCACACCTCCACCCACAGAACACACCCCCTCTGGCAGTTTAAAAAAGAGGAACAAACAGCCACTACCACATGCTTCTCCCAGAAGAGGGAAGCTGAAGCCGCCAGCCTGATGATGATGGATGGGATTCCGTCGAAACGTTGCGCCTACACCTTCATTTCTACGCGGGGAAAAACCCGAATGACCAAAGGTCCACATACGTATATGTATACGTGTACACACACACACACATGCATATATATATACACACACACAAACTGTAGGTATGTATGTATAATGGCTTTGCTTATATATAGCATGTTCCTTAAAAACAATCAACCTACCTCCAACAAAGTCAATGGTAGAAATGTGCTCCCATTGCAGTTCCAGTTTGAAAATATTTAATAATGCCTGAAGAACAAGGCTAATTAATCTAGGTCTGTCCTTCTTTCTAATTACCAAAAAGTGTCGTGAGTTCAGTGCTGCCCCTCTGGCTTTGCTTGCCTAGGAAAACAACTGTTTTCCTTCTCCAAAGGGTTTTGCTCACTGTCATGACATTGTGCCGGTGGCCTGATCTAGGATAAAAGCAGCAGAGACTTCAAGGTCATGCAAATGAAAAGCTCCAGTTGTGGGACTTAGCATGGCTATGAGTTGTTGATTGCAAGAAAGGATAAAGATCTCTTGGTAGAAAGTGACCTTTGTTTTCTGGGACATTCCTTTGGCAGGAGGACTTTTGTCAGGTTGGACAGAAGGTCAGAACTGTCCCAGTATAGCTAAGCCTGTTCCCATAATTAGAACATTCATTAGACCTTTTGTTTAACATCTTTGTTTTCACTTGAGAAATTCATTAACTGCTAGGTACATTAAAAGATGAGCTTTAGATCTAATGGGCAGTTTAATGTTTAAACAGTTGAAGAGCAAGCTGTAAAATAAGGTGAATTGTGTTTTCGAGTAACATAATGGGGCTGACGCAGCTGTTCCCTCTCTCCATTATTTCTTAAAGGTCTGGTCCTCTGTTTAGAAACTGGTCCTCCTAGAACTGGGACTGCCTTCATATTCTGTTGCTAATAAAGATGTGGAACCACTGGATCACATAGTTGATGAGGTAGCAGTTCTTAGATCAAACAAAGAGAGAAGAAAAAGAGAAAGATGGCTATAGGATATCCTGTATGGTGTGGAAAGCTAAATGCCAGTAGGGTGCCATATCTAGTGGGATTTACATTTGCCCTTGTTTTGACAGTTAACGTAGATAACTGACTTTTCTTCTTCTGGGTAAATCATTCTCTCTCTCTCTCTCTCTCTCTCTCTCTCTCTCTCTCTCTCTCTCTCTCTCTCTCTCTCTCTCTCTCTCTCTCTCTCTCTCTCTCTTTCTCCTCTGGGTGTCTCTGGGTGTGTATATGGATGGTGTTGGATAAGTAAATAAGAGCAATGGTGAATGCCTCCTTGTAACAAGGAGTATTTTTTTTTCATGCCATAAAAAGGTAAAATTGTGATCTTTATTTTTTAAAACAAATTGTCCTCACACCCCGTTATTTTAGAAAACTTCTGGACAATCCCCATTCTTTACATTCTGAAACAGTTTTGTGGGATGAATAAAGATGCTTAGAGCTGGTGATCTATATCCATTTCTATGTGACTTTAAGAATACTTTGATAAACCTGGTAGACATATGACCCCAAGAGCAAGAGAAGAACAACATGCCTTGGATAATTCTCTTAGCTTTTGTAATGATTTTATGTATCTTTGAACAGATGTTTATTGATAGCCTCTCTGAGATGAACATAGAGATTGGGGAACATGTGGGTTTTAAATTAATTCACATAATTACAGTTCTGTTTCTATTCTTACTTTGTTTTTCCTTAGCTGCCCTGAAAGCCATTTTTGGCTGAACATCAGGAGGTAAAGTTAACCAATGAATAGATATTTTATATTAGACTTAATTTTGCTTGGGCTAAAAATTAATGGCCTAACCAAAAAACAAAAAAAAGAAGATTTAAGGAGGCATTTGATAGGGTGTGGGAAATAAAATCATGCACATTCACAAGATTCATGCTAGATTTTTTTTATTAATTGTGATATAGAGCTATTCTCCTGTTTCAGAAAAGAAAGAAAGAAATGTATTCCTTTTCACCAATAAGTTAATATTCTCTACATAGCAATAATATACTGTAATTCACAGTCCAAACAGAACAAGATGACAAATTTGGAGGGAATATGTATAAACCAGAAACAAGTTCACATTGTAATATGAAAGTCAATAACATATATTTAAATATATGGACAAAATGTTTCACTTAAAAGCATTTAAATCAGATTTAATATAAATAACAAATATCAATACTTCCAATAAACCTGAAAAGTCACGTATTCATTAAAAATGTTTCTTTTCTCTTCTGTTAACAAGAATTGGGGGAGGAAGAGGATATCTCAAAGTCCTCTAGAAGAAAAAAGATATGCTTGCTCTGTTCAGAGGTATTTTGCTTATATGAGTTTATTCAGTGTCTCTGTAACCCCAGTTATCCCTATCTTTTCCAGCTATGCTAGATATTTTACAGTTTAATTTAACTGGGCTGTTGGTGGCAGTTTTGCATACATTTAATTTTAAATCTGTTCTATCCTGATTTCTTTCCTTCTCCCCTCCCCCCAAAAAGTGCACAAAAATACTTAATTTATATACACTTTCTTTAAAATTCACATTGTGGTTCTATCTTCTCAGAAGATGCACATATTTGTATGCATATCCACATATCCATCTGGGAGTTGCAAATTACCGATCAAACCAGGTTTGTCCAGCATCCTTCCTTTTGGCTACTGATTGAATAAAATGGATTTCAGTGGATTGGCAGACTCTTTGCTTATTTCAATTTAGTAAAAGAAAAAAGAAAGAAAGAAAGACAGAATGTGAATAGTGATGGGAATTAAATTTGGAACAACACAGACATGTAACGGTAAATGCACTTACTGTAAGTACCCTTATAGGAGCTAAGGGAGAAAGGTTTGAGTGGGAGAGAGGAGTCAGTCAGGAAGATAAACGAGCAAGTCTGGTTTATTAATGAGAGAAATTTTCTGCCCGAATTGGAAAAGGAAGCACATGAAATGGCAACAAGGAAGGAAGGAAGGAAGGAAGGAAGGAAGGAAGGAAGGAAAGAAAGAAAGAAAGAAAGAAAGAAAGAAAGAAAGAAAGAAAGAAAGAAAGAAAGAAGGGGAAAATATATAGGAGCATGGAGGCAGAGGCAGGAGAAGGAGAAGGAGAAGGAGAAGGAGAAGGAGAAGGAGAAGGAGAAGGAGAAGAAGAAGAAGAAGAAGAAGAAGAAGAAGAAGAAGAAGAAGAAGAAGAAGAAGAAGAAGAAGAAGAAGAAGAAGAAGAAGAAGAAGAAGAAGAAGAAGTTGTTGTTGTTTTGTTTTCTGGGACCTCATCACAAAGTTAGTCATCAATTAAAGGGCTAATAGCTACATGTGAGGAATCAGAACCATTCTGTTACTACAAGGCTCTCTCAGGATGGGATAAGATCAGTGGGGGCTGAGGGTGGAGCACAGTAAGAGGGCTTCTAGAGCTGGGTTGCAAAAACCACAGATGACCACTGGGTGCACAGCTGGCTGTAGGCATTTTGGGGCCCTAGGCAAAGTCATATTCTGGAGCCCCCTATAGTTTGCAGTGCTGATGCAATAACATCTGGAGATCCATAATTTCCTTATTCCAGTGAAAGAAAGATTTAAGCCCAGTACTGCTATGCTTTCTCTGTTGGTTCAGTATGTGGAATAAATGATACTCCTAGGAGGAAGAGCATCAGCAAACAAGACCTAGTACCTGGAGCTTGAAGGTGATTCCATTGACTCTATGCCTCTGGTTCTATCACTTCATTGCACAAAATCTAATCAGCAAGCCAACTAAGACTGGATTATAATTCATCTGGAAGCCTCTTCCAGTTCCTAAATCCAGATGCAACTCCTGTCACCAATGGCAGCTGGCAAATGAGTGCTAGTTCATTTGTTCAAGGACATTTAGAATAGAGATGCTGTCTAAACCTGGCAACTCTAAAATACTGGCCATTCAGGAATTGACTATAGTGTTCCTAAACGGAAGCACGATTTTTATGTGCCAATGATCCAGTGGATAATTTGGAAGTTCATTATTTCTAGATTATAATAAGAGATTACTTCCAAACAGTCCCTTGAAAATAACTAAATCTGGTGGAGTGGCTATAGGCTTCTCACTCTCACTGCTAACAACTTTAACTGAATGCTTGTATCTGAATGTTGTAACAGAACAGCACCTTCCTTTTTACCGTGGAAATGATATTTTGAATTGTCTGTCAGTTGACCTGAGCAGCAGCCTCTCTTGGCATTGACAATATATTCAGGCATAGACAAATTTAAAAGGTAAAGGTAAAGCTTCCCCCTGACATGTGTGCTAGTCGTTTCCAACTCTAGGGGCCGGTGCTCATCTCCGTTTCAAAGCTGAAGAGCCAGTGTTTGTCCAAGGACGTCTCCGTGGTCATGTGGCCGGCATGACTAGACACCAAAGGCGCACAGAACACTGTTACCTTCCCACCGTAGTGGTCCCTATTTTTCTACTTGCATTTTTACGTGCTTTCGAACTGCTAGGTTGTCAGAAGCTGGGACGAGTAACAGGTGCTCACTATGTTATGCAGCACTTGGGGTTCGACCCGCCAAACTGCTGACCTTCTGATCGACAAGCTCAGCATCCTAACCCACTGAGCCACCGCGTCCCTATTAGACAAATTTGGGGAAGATTAAAAACAGATTGAGAAAGCTAAGATGGTTGGCCGGTAGCATTGGCCTTATATGTGAAAGACAAGGTCTCAACAATTTTCAGTGGCCTTGTGACAGTCATCTTGTCTTTGAATATGTCATTTTTATTGGATAAACTAGAAAAAAAACTTTTAATGCTCACTCTACTTTTTTGAGATGATAAACTATTAGAATATCCAATTTAGTTTATTTGATCCAAGGTCTACCTTTCCAACTAATTAAATGTGGTGATGCTCCAAGTTCTGAATCTTGTTCAAACTTGTAGCAACTTTCAAGTGAATTTCTGCAGCTTGTGGATGAATAAATTTTATTTATAGTCAAATATCAGAGATGATATATACCAGGGGTGTCAAACTCAATTTCATTGAGGGCCACATCAGCATTTCGGTTGCCCTCAAGGGGCTGGGTGGGTATGGCCAGGGTGGGCGTGGCCTACTGGGTGGGCATGGCTAGAGTGCGTATGGCCTACTGGGTGGGCGTGGCCAGCTCTACATCGTTCGCATCAAGGGTGCCTATGGGGGCCTGGGCAGGAGTGGGACAGATCTGAGGGTCTCTGGCAGGAGGAGGGTCTCTGGGCCAGGGCCAAGGCAGTGGGGGCCGTTCCCTCACTGTTTCCAGGATGGCTTCGCGGGCCACATGAAACCACTTTGCGGGCCGGATCCGGCCCCTGGGCCTTGTGTTTGACATGTCTGATATATACTATTGCAGAGAAAAAAAAGATAAGATAAAAGTAAGATCTAAAGTTTTCAGACAGAATTAAAGTAGGTGTGTATGTGAAGAGAAAGAGAGAGAGGGAGGGAGGGTGGGGGAGAGAGAGAGAGAGAGAGAGAGAGAGAGAGAGAGAGAGAGAGAGAGAGAGAGAGAGAGAGATCAAGTAAAACTATACCAAAACTGTCTAAACAGTAAATGCTACAGAGCAAAATGTAGTAACCTTCCTAGAAAGTAACTGATAAGAGATTTGTGAATAATAAAAAAAGTACCGAATCTGCAGATTTGTGACCCTTGTAGCAGAAAGCTAATCATCTTAGCTGTAAAAATGTTTATAGCACTGGTACATACTGTAGATGCCATCTTTGTTACAGGCAAAATGCAAAATTGGCTGAACAGACCTGTAGCCCTTATCAATGAGAGCGTTTATTTATTCCCACCACATTGTGGAAAAAAGTGATGAAAAGTTAAAAGCTTAATTTGCTCTATGCAGGTGTTTGTAAGCTTCCAGAAATAGTTGTGACTACCAAGCATTTTAGAAAAGACCAATACTGTATCTTCCTTTTATCATATTTGGTGATGAGTCTTTTCTTCCCAGGTTAGAAGTGAAGAATTTGGATGTTTCGTCTGCTTATATTATGGATTGGTTGGGTCTGTCATCAGCAAAAGAAATACTTGTTTTTTGTAAGCTGAAGTGGATAGAATTCAGATATGGACAAAGCTTAAATTATGGGATTAATATAAAAGTAAACAAAAAGGAATTTGGGATACATCCTGGCTCAGCTCATTTGATCTGCACTGAGATGTTTTCATAAAATCATAATCTTATAATCAAAGAAATAATTTGCAACAAGTTCAAGCCTGCCCCTGAGCACTGACCCAAATGTTACCTTAAAACCAATAAAGTTGAATTTAGAAGAACCTTTTTCCACTAGATATTTTTCCACTAGATGGTGCAGCACATTAACACTTCAGTTAAGTGTTGACTGACCCAGTTTGAACCCAGCTTGCTCCTTGGTCAGTACCTAAGCCTGAATAGCTAATCAGTTAATTTCCCATGGAGGGATGTGATATATAGCTTGCTGGTTTTACTTAGGAGGCAGGCTTTTCTTCCTTGTTATAGACTGGCACTTATTTCATTGGCTTCATTCATCAGGAATCTGGAAAAAGGTTTTCACTTGTGGGTCAGTAAAGAAGCCAGAATCTTGAAACCCACAATGCAGAACTATACTTTAGAGATTGGGCTAAAATCTGATCATCTCTCATTGCTTTTCTATCTCTTAGCTGAGTAATTGATTAATAGTTGGATTATATGCTATTAGCTCAGTGTTCACTCTTAGTTATTGCATAAATTTTGAGCTCCAGGATGAAGAGACACTTGGCCCTTCAGGTCTCTCAGGGGTGCACCCATCAATATTGTAAATAGAGTCCATCCACCTTCTTGCTGGTTGTCCCCCTCGTACTGTACCTTCCACTTTCCCCAGTATTGTGGACTTCTCACACGACCAGGACCTTTGCATAATAGATCATAAATACGAGAATTTGAGCCTGATTATTTGTGCTTCAAGTGAGAACTCTGAATTGATTACTTCTGTGATTTGGGATTTTTTTTTTTAGCTTTCTTCACTATCCATTTGGAAGTTTCAGAGAGTGCGCTGGAGGCCAGTCTGAAATGTGATCTAAAGTGAACTCAGGAGTTGGCTCACTTAAATGAACATTGTAGTTCAATCCAAACCTCAGGTGCCATTAATTTAACTGTTCCCAGGGAAATGTTGGGGTAAGAATTGGCTACAAGGTACGAAAAAGCAGAACGTCCTTTTTTGGGGGGGGGTTTCTAGACTAACATGCTAGCTGAGACACCCCTGCTTTTTTATTTTTCAGCAAACATCTTTATATGTTTTTGGTTCCAATAAAGGGTTGAACAATGACCATTCCTGGTTCTGTAGGCACTGCATCCGCCTACTAATTAGCTTTGATACATTCACAATCAAACCAACATTTAAATTGGAATTTAAATCTGGATTTTCTATCTGTGATATTGGACATTAGGTTCTCCTGGATACAAATGATTTCTAAGAAAAAATGTAATATTTCTTAAAAGTATTTCTCCTCAGCATGGATGGTCATAATCTGGAGGTTGTATGTGAACTAAAAATGCAGGAGGCAGCCATTTTCTACGCATTAGTCCATCCTTTTTATAGTACCTATCCCACAGAGGTTTTCTCTGATCTGGACAGTGGATGAAAGTATTAAAACTAGTTTTAGAAGGAAGGGTAAACAGTTGCTGTTAGAAAATCAATTTTAAAGTAAATAATTGTGGTGATTCAATTTGGAAAGACCATATTAAATCAAAGTGCTAGTGTAGCATCTACCCCAGTATGTAAGCTCACCACTGAAACCTCTTGAAGGTGAATATATCTAATTCAGCAATCCTTTGGGCTAATTGCCAACCCTGGTAGACGATTTTTTTTAGCTTTAGAGAAATAGGGTGGGGGATGGCAATAGGAAATCTCTGTGGAAATAGAAATAAATGGCCGTGGTGGCTCAGTGGTTAGAATGCAGTACTGCAGGCTAATTCTGCTGATTGCCAATTACCAGCAGGCTCAAGGTTGACTCAGCTTTCCATCCTTCCAAGGTCAGTAAAATGAGGACCCAGATTGTTGGGGGAAATATGCTGACTCTGTAAACCACTTAGAGAGGGCTGTAAAGCACTGTGGAGCCTAAGTCTAAGTGCTATTGCTACTGAAGTTATAAGTGAGTATGTGTCCGCCTTGATGGGACCTCCAATAATATGTTGGCTATTGGGAACACTCCTTCCCATCCCCTGATCACCTTGAAGGGTGTTTTTTCTCCCTCAAAAGTCTACAGTCAGTCAGCATTCCATTGCCATGATAAGATCTCTGTTGGCCTGAGTTCATTCCTTCTATTTCTGGTACTTCTGCAAACACAGACTTCCTAATAGCACCAATAGCACTCAGACTTATATACCGTTTCACAGTGCTTCACAGCCCTCTCTAAGTGGTTTACAGAGTCAGCCTATTGCCCCCAACAATCTGGGTCCTCATTGTACTGATCTTGGAAGGATGGAAGGCTGAGTCAACCTTGAGCCGGTGAGATTGGAACTGCCAAACTGCTGGCAGCCGGGAGTCAGCAGAAGTAGCCTCCAGTACTGCATTCTAACCACTGTGCCACCAGGGCTCTAATATGTTTTTTTCTTTTATGTTGTTGGGGTGATTTTGGCTTTCTGAGTCTGGGCATTCACCTAGAAAGGACTGAGAAGGAGGGAAAGGTCTCTTGTTCTAATCTATACCCTCCAGGTGAAAAGGCTGATTTCCAGTTTTAAAATGATGATGATATGCTATCAAGTTGTTGTTGACTCTTAGCAGCTACTAGATTTTCTTCATAATCATCTGTCCCTAACCTGGTCTTTCAGGTCTTCAAATGGTGCACTCATCAGTACTGTCTGTGTCGCTGCTGGTGGCCTTCTTTTCGTCCCTTCCACCTTTCCCACCATTAGAGCCTACACATAATGTTATGTTGCGTAGTTTGACCGATAAGGAACTGATGACAGGACAGCGGATAAACAACACAGCTTTATTTGTGGTTGGAACAGACAGACTCTCCACATCTCAGCTCCTTTAAATACTGTTGCCGGCAAGCCGGCGGCCAATCCACATCCTTACAAGGTCCCGCCAGAACGGCCTGACCAATAGGATGGGAGTTCGACGCCACCTGTTGTTGCCGGGTGTTACACAGCTGATGCCCGGCTGAGCTGTCAGGTTAACATATAACACTAAGTATATAACACATAATGTGTCTGAAGCAGGATAATTTGATCATGTCACTTTATGAAACATGGGGCTGAAATGTCTGAAAGGAATGACTTCCCCCAAGCACAGCACATATACAGATATGCTTTTATAAGAACATGTAGTTCATGGAATCTTGCATTATAAAGCTCATGCTGCTTTATAAATTTATTTATTTATTTATTGATGGGATTTATATCCCGCCCTATCTCCCGAAAGACTCAGGGTGGCTAACAACAAAACATATAATAAGTACAGAAATCAAGATAAAAATAAAATTAAAATCATCTGTGCAATAAATTAAAATTAAAAACTAAAAAATAAATTAAAAATTCTAAATATAATTAATTAAAATGCCTGTCAGTCCAGGTCAGCCTGGTGGAAAAGGAGTGTTTTGAGGCCGCGGCGAAAGGATAGGAGATTTTGGGCCATCCGAAGCTCAGGGGGGAGCTGATTCCATAGGGCTGGCACTCCCACAGAGAAGGCCCTCCCCCTGGGGGTCGCCAGCCGACATTGCCTAGCTGACGGTACCCTGAGGAGGCCTTCTCTGTGTGAGCGTACTGGACGATGGGAATTTGTTCCCGGCAGCAGATGGTCCTGCAAGTATCCCGGGCCTAAGCCATGTAGGGCTTTAAAGGTAAGTACCAGCACCTTAAATCTCACCCGGAGGGCAACTGGTAGCCAATGCAGCTCACGCAGGAGGGGTGTAATATGGGAGTATCGGGGTGCTCCTATCACAACCCGTGCAGCTGCTCAGTGCTTTCACCAAAAGAATATAAGGGAATTGAACTGAGTATCAGGGCAACTGGAATTAAAGGAACTGAACCAAAACAATGAATTGGAACTGCATCAGAGCAACTGGAACAAGCTGAACATCAGTCACCCCCCAAAATAGATTTTCTGCAAAAATTCCAGTACTTGAGACCCACCAAAAAATCATCAAACATTATGCCTGTTACTGTACATCAATGATGACATAATTAAGTTTTGATTAAATAGCTAGCAACTGTTAGATGCCAAACTGATATGAAGGCCTGAAATTAAGTAATAGAAGCCCTGGCCTTTGTTTATAACTTAATTGATGTTTTGATAGTCTTTGCTGGTCTGGAAAACCCCTTTTTGAGCATTTTATTTAGAGTTTCTGCTTTAAGTCCCGTTAGCTCTGTCATAGCTCTCGCGATGTTCATTTTCTTTAAATTCTGACTTTTCTTTTCTTTTCTTTTCTTTTCTTTTCTTTTCTTTTCTTTTCTTTTCTTTTCTTTTCTCTTTTTGCTGTCGTGGTTTGAAATTCTGGCCAGATGGCCTGCAAGTTGGCAGTATCAATGCTGGTAGCTATCATGGGAGCTTCTGCTCTCCTTCCCCATCTGTTTCTGAATTCTCGGCTTCAGCTACCCTCCTCATTTGGTCCAGACTTCTTTTAAAGCATCTGCTTGGACTTTGGTCTTTCTCAGGTGGAAGCCAGGAAGACAGGATAAAAGGAAGACCTTCCCATTGAAAGGATTTTTTGAGAGCACATTCCCATCTGCACCCACCAGCTCTCTCCAAGAAGGTCATTCGAAGAAAAGCTTCCTGGAGTTTTGAACGCTAGGCCAGCATGTCCAGTTTAGATGCACTTTTCCAGAGCATATATTCTCCTTCTGTCATCGCTTCCCTCCTGCCTTGCTCATGCTAGGGAAGCTTAACATGCTGAGGAGCCTGCTAGCTATTTTTAGCCATCCTTTGGCAAGATGAAACTTTTATAGGATGTGGCATTTGGTCTCACTTTGGATTAAGTGTCTAATTGCTTCCCAGGATGCTTAGCCACCCCATCATCCATGCTCAGCCTCAAAGAGGCAATCTCCTCAGTTGCTGAGGTGGGTATTTTTCCAGTCACCATTACTTAAAGATTGTCCTTCTGGGATCCAGGCTGGTGTAAAGGTGTAGCTGTAGGCAACCCTCGGCGAGAAGTTTCTTTCCTACTTGCGATTCCCAAAGCTGTCCGGTGTTTCTCTTATTTGTTTATTTATTTAGGCATTTTAATTACAGGTAATTCTTGACTTACAATCACTTATGAGCCCAAAATTTCCATTGCTAAGCAAGGCAATTGTTAAGTGAATTTTGCCCCATTTTACAACCTTTTTCCTACAGTTGTTAAGCAAATCACTGCTTAACAATTGACTTCCTCCATTGACTTTGCTTAGTGGACACTGGCTGAGAAGGTCTCAAATACTGATCACATGACTCCAGGACACGGCAACTGTCATAAATACCTGCCAGTTGCCAAGCAACCAAGTTTTGATCATGTGACCATGGAGGATGTGCCATGTCACTTTTTTCAGAGCCATTGTAACTTCAAATGGTCACTAAACAAACTGTTGTGCCTGAATACCTTTGAAACTTTCAATTTTAAATGATTCATATTTTTAATGGTTTTAACGTTCTAATTGTTTTATACTGTGCTTTTATAATGTGGTAAGCCATCTGGCATAACTTACCATGTGAGATAGGCAGCATATAAATTTAATAAATAAATAAATAGTAGTGCAAAGAAAAAACAACACACAAAAATAATTGTCAAAAAGAAAAAAAATCTAAAAGGTACTTCAACAACAACAAAAAATGAAATACCATAGAGGAAAAAGAAAATATAATATGATATATAATATAATTATAAACATAATATGTTATAATTTTATATATACTTAATGCCAATATTCAAGTATGTATATATTTCTAATACATTTATATGGGTTTTTTTGCCACTTATGAGCAGATTGCTTACGGGCGTAGAGTTTGTATGAACTATGGGACTCATTTATACAGAATATAATAGGTTAAAAATTTATTCCAATCTTAACAGCTAAGATAAATTCATTGCCATTACTTTTACAAGGCAGTTCACCTATTTTTAAAAACAAACATATATTAGGAGAAAGTTGTACAAAAACATAGGCATCAATATAATAGAAATTAAGCATTACATGAGGAAAATGGCTTGCAATACTATACATTTGACAGGACTGCCTTTAAAATGCAAGATATTTCAATGAGCAACAGGTACCCAAATGCCTACAAATTGTAAAGCAAAGTTTTATAAGCGTTCTCTATTTCAGTTAACCATGCAACCATAGAATCATAGGGCTGGATGGACCTTGGAGGTCTTCAAATCCATTCTCCTGCCCAAGGCAGGAGTCCTCACAGCATCCCAGGGAAATTGCTGTCCAAACCTCCACTGATGGAGCACCCACAACTCTGGGAGGCAATTAATCATTCTGACTGTCAGGAAATTTCTCCTTATTTCCAGATTGAATCTCCCTCTGACAAGCTTCCATCCATGGCTTCTTGTCCTGCTCTCAAGTGCTCTGGAGAATAAATCAGCGCCCTCTTCCCTGGGACAAGGTACTGAAAGAGGGCTACTGTGTCTCCCCTGAGCCTTCTCTTCACTAGGCCAAACGTACAAACGTTACAGTTAGATTTAGAAAAATGATGAATTTGAGAAAAAGAATTCAGGAAAAAAAACCCTCTACAGATTAATGGAAATAAGAATACTGTGGAGGGGAAAAAATCAAAATATGTATCTTTACCCATCTGTTATTTGGAACAGTCAAAAACCCTTTCTTTTTATTGGGTGTTTGGAGGGAGTTTACAAAAGAGGTCTGTTGCTACACAAAAAAGCTGAGTAGCGACATTTCCCAATGTTTCAAAAGAAGAGAAGTGGCTGTGGCTGAGGAAACAGCAGAGAGCAACTTTTAGTGTGGCTGCTTTACTGCTTTTTTAAAAAAAACCTTTGTACCTCCTCCCATATGTTGTGGAGACTTCAAGGCTTTGCATAGTTCTGGAGATGATACATGGCTCTCCGTGTTGACTGTATTTATTCCTAGTGGAGAATAGTCAGTCAACCATGGCTGTGTTTTTTGTTCCCTAGAGAACAGGGTGCCCATTTTCCATCTGACCGATACTTAAAATGCCTAAAAAAGCAAAATGCTTGGCCTCTAAGAGTCAGAGAGGGTATAGCCAGAGACGCCTGGAATGACTGAAGTCCATAGTTTTGTTCTTTTGTGGAGGAAGGGGAAAGGATGGGAGAGGGAGAGGGGGAGGGAGGGAGGGAGGGAGGGAGGGAGAGAGAGAGAGAGAGAGAGAGAGAGAGAGAGAGAGAGAGAGAGAGAGAGAGAGAGAGAGAGAGAGAGAGAGAGAGAGAGAGAGAGAGAGAGAGATTACAAGGGATCAAAAAATGGTCCCCTTTGCTTTTGGAGATTTTTACACATTGCAACTCAGCTGCTGATCTTCTGCTTTGCTGCTGCAGACATTATCAAAGATGGGTTATGTGGGTGAAAAATGAATTTGTATTGTGAAGTTTTCAGGGAGCTTTTCTTTTTGCTTTTTTTATGTAGGGATTCCCTCTTAAGATTATTTCAAGGATTCTTCCAAGTAAAATGGTGCTTGTCTTTGCTGATCAAACCGAGGAAGAAGAACAGGAGATAAGATAAGAAAGACAAAAAAGTCTGGATAGTGGACGTGGCAGTGCCTGCAGACAGCAGAATAGACAAGAAAGAACTGGAGAACATAACAAAATACAGTACAAAGACCTACAAATAGAAATAGAACAATAGTGGCAAAGGCAAGCAAGGGTAATACCAATAGTAATAGGCACCTTGGGTGCAATCCCAAAACAACTGGAGCACCACTTGAACACCATTGGCATTGACAAATTCTCCATTAGTCAATTGCAAAAGGCAGCCTTACTAGGAACTGCTTCCATCCTGCGACGATATCTGTAATACTATCAAACACCCACATCTGCCTATCCCAGGTCCTTGGTAAGGACTCAACAGGTAGACAAAAATGCCAAATCCAGTCTGAACATCTGGCTGACTGTGCGATGATAAATAACAACAACAACAAAAACAACAATAAAATTGGAAGGAATGTTGGAGGTTATCTAGTCCAACCCCCTGCTCAGGCAGGAAACCCTATATCATTTCAGACAAATGGCTGTCCAGTCTCTTCTTAAAAACTTCCAGTGTTGGAGCATTCACCTCTTCTGGAGGCAGGTTGTTCCGCTTGTTGTTCTAACTGTCAGGAAGTTTCTCCTTAGTTCTAGGTTGCTTCTCTCCTTGGTTAGTTTCCATCCATTACTTCTTGTCCTGCCTTCAGGTGCTTTGGAGAATAGCTTGACTCCCTCTTCTTTGTGGTAGCCCCTGAGATATTGGAACACTGCTATCATTTCACTCCTAGTCCTTCTTTTCATTAAACTAGACACACCCAATTCCAACAAACCTTATATATTTTAGCCTCCAGTCCCCTAATCATCTTTGTTGCTCTTCTCTGTACTCTTTCTAGAGTCTCAATATCTTTTTTATATCAGGATGACCAAAACGCAGTATTCCAGGTGTGGCCTTACCAAGGCATTGTAAAGTGGTATTAATAATTCACATGATCTTGATTCTATCCGTCTGTTAATGCAGCCTAGCACTGTGTTGGCTTTTTTGGCAGCTGCAGCACACTGTTGGCTCATATTTAAGTGATTGTCCACTAGGACTCCAAGATCCCTCTCACAGTTACTACTATTGAGCAATGTACCCCCCTATGCTATACCTGTACATTTGGTTTTTCTTGTCTAAATGTAGATCCTTACTTTTTTTCACCATTGAATTTCATTTTGTTAGATAGTGCCCAGTGTTCGAGTCTGTCCAGATCCTCCTGTATCTTAAGCCTATCTTCTGGAGTATTGGCTATTTCTGCCAGCTTAGTATCGTCTGCAAATTTGATGAGTTCCCCATCTATCCCCTCATCCAAATCATTGATGAAGATGTTGAAGAGCACTGGGCCTAGAACAAAACCCTGGGGCACCCCACTACACACTTCCTTCCATGTAGATGCAGTTCCATTGAGGATTACATGCTGAGTATGGCTGGTCAGTGAGCTATGAATCCATTTGATGATGATGTTGTCTAACCCACATTTTTTTATCTTATCAAGTTGTAGGTTGTGATCTACTTTATCAAATGCCTTATTGAAGTCCAAGTAAAACAGTTTGAAACCACACTGAATAGCTTGAATTTTGAACAGTCTCATTCATTCATTCATTCATTCATTCATTCATTCATTCATTCATTCATTCATTCATTCATTCTGCATGTTATACAGGTAGTCAATATGGCATACATAATGCTTCCTCCTATTTTCCCACAAAAAACAACACTGTGAAGTAAGATGGGCTGAAAGCGAACGGCCCAGCCCTGTTCAAAGGTTTCCTTTAGAAATTATCTTGGACCTCGTGAAAGAAAGGGGGAGAAAACACCATTTAAAAAAAACCCATATAGTTCTTTTGAAAATAGATTGATAAATAAAGAAATGGAAACCATCAATGAGTTGTACTGGTTTCAATGGGCTTTTGTATATCCAGCATTATCTGAATAGCCCTGTCAGCTGCCATCTTATGCTTGCTTGTGTGCTTGGCTACCATGAGGTGACAGTCTGTCATGAACTGTGGGGAGGGTGGATGGGAGGGGCAATGCTTGGGGAAAAATGAAAGTAACCTCTGTATCTCCCTTAGATGTTGCCTCAAGGTCACCAGCTGTGAGAATAAGGCAGCTGCAAACCAACCTATGCTTGAAGTGACGGTTCTAAAAACATCTTGCTTGAACACCCCCCCCTCTCTCTCTCTCTCTGCGTGTGTGTGTGTGTGTGTGTGTGTGTGTGTGTGTGTGTGTGTGTGTGTGAGAGAGAGAGAGAGAGAGAGAGAGAGAGAGAGAGAGAGAGAGAGAGAGAGAGAGAGAGAGAAATTGATGAGTGAGTGATCTGAGGAAGTTAAGGGAGGGAAAAATTGAATTTAGGGATTTTGGTGCACAATTCACAGTTCTGAATATGGATTACTGCAATACACTTCTCATAAATGATACTTTTCTTAAGGATAATTTTTAGTTAGAGGTTTAAGTGCTGGCAGGTCTGACAAGACCCTTAAAATCCATGTTATACCACCATGACATGTTCTAATGCTGCTTCATTTAAATTTAAAAAGTAACTCACTGAAACCAACAACCTTAAATCACATCATCACTGTAAGATTTTACTGAGATGCTTATACAGCTAGGAAAGTCTCTCTCTTTCTCTCAAATGAAATAACTCTGTATAAGCATGCAAGGGGAGGAAATCCATATGTACATTCATATATACTTTTCATTTTTTCCCAATACCAAAGTTGGTTGCCATAGAAATTGCAGTCGTGTGATATTGATTCACAGCTGCTTGAGTCTCTTAGGTTGAAAGTTTTTTTTTAACCCAACTATAATAAAAATACACAGAACTATAAGCATCCTGCTTCAGGCATAAGTAGCAGCTTGATAGAGCAATCTAGCCTGCTGTTTGTGCAGTATATTTTAGTTTTAGGATGCACATTTTAAGGGAAGTGAATGCAAAGGCAGCTTGCTTTCTTATAGTTGTTCAACTTAAATTACCAAATAAAACCATTATGCAAAAATGTTCTTGAGAAGCTACCAAATACACACATGCACAAAATGCATTTTCTGGTTAGAAGGGTGCTTGCATCATTAATGTGCTTAAACAAATAAATATTACAGGTGTCCCAATTAGTTTAATATGCTGTTTACTTCATGGGTGACATTGTAGCCTATGGATACACTAGACATGTATTTATATAGAGATAAAAAAACTGTGAGCATTTCATTATTAGGTGTTTATAGCATCATCTAGCCACCATTCCAGTAATGCATCATTAGTGGAAACAGGAGTTGTATTGCTATAAATTAAGTTCATAAAGTGGCATAATGGACATGCTCTGTGAACTGTAGTTAGCTATGTTTATAAGCGTATTTGATTCTATAAAGATTGTAAACATTTGTAAATCGGTGGCATTATTATGGCTAACACTGAACTCTTCTTCAGAGACAAATTAAAATACTATCTACCATTTCTTGAACTAGATAAAATATAGAGATGTAAAATTTTCTGTCCTACTGGCAGTACCTATCCTGCCACAGATGCTATTTTGATAAATGTTTCTTTCCTTCTCTATGATGTACAAGTCAAATTCATGTTTGCAGCAGCAAGGACAGTTTGGTGGAAGAGTAGTTGTGGGGGCCCTCTGAAACATCATTGCGCTATGAGTTACATTGGTTACCAGTCTGCTTCTGGGTGTAATTCAAGGAGTTGGTGATCACCTTCATGGTATAGCTCCAGGTTGCTTGAGCAACCATCTCCCCCTACTGGGGTTGGCCCATCCCACTCGTGCCGGCAGAGGAGGGGTGTTGTGGGTTCCGTCAGCTTGATTATTCTGGCTGGAAGAGGGCCTTCTCTGCTGTTGCTCCTACCTTCTGGAACATCTTGACTCCCAATGTGAGGTTGGCCCCAACCCTCCTGTCTTTTTGTAAACACATGGCTGTCAGTCAGCTTGGGGCCCCAATGGTGGGAACTGCACAGTGGGAGGTGGTTGATCAAGTAACAACAGATCCCAGCTCCTCCCATTCCGCCCCTGCCCTACCCATGGGTCCTTAGGTTTTAATGTTTGGTTTAAATTATTTATGTTTTTAATTGTGCATATAGAGACATTTTTTTATGATTGTAAACAGCCCAGAATTACCCTATGGTTAGATGGGCAACAAATAAATTTTAGAAACAAACAAACATACAAACAAATAAATGTCACATATTGATGGAGTCACCTGGTTTTTGGTTCTCTCCCTTCTCATTCAACATCACCAGCTGGTGGGAAAGATTTAATAAGACAGGAGAAGTAACAGCTTTGAGCAAATGTTTAGGCCAGTGGGTTTAGCCACTGGTCAAAATTTGCTCTGGTTTTGTGTTCCTCTGGAATAGCCTTAAGCCCATGTCCAAAAGTAGTCTGACTGTCCGGGATAGTTGGATACTCTTTTTGAATGCACCCAGAATACTTGCACAAACCCTGAGCAAACTCACTGGCTGAAATAAAAAGGAAACAAAGCTATGAAAATATAACTCTCCTGGCCCTTTATGTGGCCTACTTGTCCACCATAAGTAAAGGCAACACCATTTCTCAGCACTGGGCTATAGCAGGATCAGGATCTCCTCTCTGGAGGCAGGAAATTACACCAATGTAGCTTTCTGCCTGCCCAAGGACAAGAGTTTAGCCCTTCTATTTAGCCCCGGTTTTTTTCCTGGATATCTGTCATGTTGTCTTTTAAAATCATAATACAGGGGTGTCAAACTCAATTTCATTGAGGGCCACATCAGCATTGCAGTTGCCCTCAAGGGGCCGGGTGGGTGTGGCCTACTGGGTGGGCGTGGCTAAAGTGCGTATGGCCTACTGGGTGGGCGTGGCCAGCTCTACATCGTTCGCATCAAGGGTGCCTATGGGGCCTTGGGCAGGAGTGGGACAGATCTGAGGGTCTCTGGCAGAAGGAGGGTCTCTGGGCAAGAGCCAAGGCAGTGGGGGCCGTTCCCTCACTGTTTTCAGGATGGCTTCGCGGGCCACATGAAACCACTTTGTGGGCCGGATCTGGCCCCCGGGCCTTGTGTTTGACATGTCTGTCATAATAGATAAGCAACCTGTGATCAGCTAGATGTTTTAGATGGCACTTTCCATGGTAACTAATAAGGGCTGATGGGAGTTGTGTTCTAAAGCATTTGGAAAGCACCTATTTATTTAATACTGGGGGAAAATGGTAAATTCTTTAGTATATATAATATAAAAGCTGGATATAATTCTATATATCCTGGAGGCATGGATATGAGTGTCAGATCTGACTGGCTCAGCTTGGGGGGCCTCACAAGCATCTTGCCATAAAAAGAAGAAGGCAGGAAGGATGAAAGGGGGGAGGATGAAAGGACAATAAAGCTTTGTGTGTATGAGATAGGAAATCGAGGTGGGGGGAATGACAGGTGAGAAGGACCAGAGCAACCTGATCCTGTTTGTACCAGCATCCCATGGCCAGCCACCCTGAGAAATATGTGGATTACCCCCACACACACACACACAAACACACAAACACCTCAGAGTTCTCAAAACATATTGGCGAGCTCCAGTTGTATAGGGATGGCCTGGGGGCAAACCTACACCATATTTTTGTATCCAGCGAGCATGGTAACTTCAGAGCTGGCTTGACTTTACCGCAACCAACACTCTTAGTAAAAGAACGCTTTGCTTTAACCAAATGGAATCAAAGGCTTTTCTTTCCTGAGGGATCGGATTGAGGCAGGTCTGACACTACGTCTCCTTGGACTGAGGTTATCAAAATTCCAGGTTTCTTTTGTTCCTACTCCTTCATGTCCACAGAAAAGAGTTCATCACAAGGAGCTATAATATGGATTACATTTTGAAACCATAATCCTGTTGTATAATCATTTGCCTCTATAACCAAGCAGTTTTAGATGTGGCTTTGTGATCACCTGTGATTTGCTTTATTGGTCTTAGGGGAGCAACTTTTCCTTGTGAGAGAGCCAAGGGATTTTCCTTCAGAAACAGATGAAACAACGATTGGATATTTTTTCAAAATAAAATCTTTTTTTTTATTTGCCATGCTTTCATTGAGACAATGTATAGTTTCTACAAGTCCGGTGCTCTTCAGTTGCTTTGGATCTCAGTCCCTAGGCCACTATAGTAGTTGGCTGTGAATCTGGAAAACCCTGACTGGGAAATGCTTGAAAGCAGCTCAGCGATAGCTCTAGTACAGGGATGTCAAACTCGCAACATCATTTGACATGTTGCAACATATCATGACTTTTTCCCCGTTGCCGGCAATGGGGTGGGTGTGGTTTTGGTGTGACCCATACGGCCCGTGGGCTGGCAGTTTGACACACCTGCTCTAGTGTTCCATTTTCAACTTTTCTTAATAATTGAAATTCTCTGCTTCCACCTTCTTGCTTATCATATAACTACTTCTTTTCATCTGTGATTTACACTTGATGGCAGTCTAGAGCAGGGCTTTTCAACCGGTGGTACGCATACCACCTGTGGTTCATTAGCATATGGCACGTGGTATGTGGCCCTGCCCAGCCAAGTGTAGTGGGGGAGGGAATGAGCCAGCGCAGTGCAGGACTTACTGTGAGAGAGTCCTCTGAGCTGCACAGTGGCTGGGGTGAGGCAAAGTCCCCAGGCTCACTTCTGGCTCACCCAGAAGAGAAAGGAGAAGGAGTGGGGCAGAGACAGGAGAGACTATAAAAGGTGGCAGTTTGGGTGGGAGAAGGAGAGAGAGAAAAAGAAGCAGCCTTGGGAGGAGATGGAGTCTGCTCTAGCTGCACCAAAGGGAAAGAAGAAGGAGGATGGTCGGGGGAGAGGAGAGGAAATCAAGCAGGCTGGCCATGAGCTGATCTACAATTTCTGTGGCAGCCCTCTGCTGGCAGCAACAAACAGGCAAGAAATGAAGTGGGGGAGGGGTCGCTCTCCTTGAGGAATGAAGAAAGGCAGCAATGAAGAAAGGCAGCATCGGCTGGAGGTGAGGCATGGAGGGAAGGAGGGAGGGAGATAGAGAGTGGAAAGATTCTTATGTGTTTTTGTGACTTTGAAGTTCTCGGATTTGTGCAATGTGGGCTTTGTGTTCTTAAGGAGTGTGTGGCAATTTTTATTTGGCTGATGGCTGATGTCTTGTGTTAACTTCTATTGCTCTGCTATTGTTAGCTATAAGTTTTGCTGTAAGAGATTTTAAAGTATTTTTCTCCTGAATGGATTTTGCCTTTAGCATTCCTTTACTTATGAAGGGAGCCATTTGGGGAGGCTACCTTAGATGGCAGTCAGTACTTAGTACTTTTTTTTTCTTCCTTAAGTGCTGTCTGCTGGCTCCTTAACTTTCCTTTCTAGCCAGTAGCTTATTCTTAAAGGGGAATCTGCCCTTTTAAGCTAGTTCCCTCAGTGGCTTGTCTTTTCTGTCTCTGAAGTCTTTTCCTTGTTTGATGAATATATGGAAGAGGGAAAATATGGGGGGGTTTCAAATTCTTCCTTCAGAAGGAGATGGGAATGAGAAAGAGGGAGGGAGGGAAGGAAGTCCCGCCTTAGCACTTGGCCACCAGCAGCCCTGCCATTGACTTTGCTTGTCAAAAGGTTTCAAAAGGGGATCACATGACCCTGGGACACTGTGACCATCAGAAATATGAATCAGTTGCCAAGCATCCAAATTTAATCACATGACTCTGGGCATGCTGCAATGGTCATAAGTGAGAAAAATGGTCATAAGTTATTTGAGTGCAATTGCAACTGTGAACAGTTTTTGTTTTTTTGTCAGTGTTGTGATTCAGGGTCAGCCTGTGGGTCCGGCAGTTGGGTCGGACGATTCAGAGGAGGAGGAGGGGGTGTTGGAGAGCTTGCAGAGGATAGCCCTGAGGCTTCTCAGAGCCCTCAGCCAGGCCCCTCCCATCTGGTTATGACGCAGACCCAGCTGTGTGAGCCTGACAGCGTGGATGAAGATGACCCACAGCTGGCCCTGTTCAAGGACGCCCGACGCAGGAGGCAGTCAATCAGGAGTAAACAGAGGAAGGCAATGGGGCACCTCGGAAGGAGGCAGAGAGAAGCCACGCCTTGAACTGTTTAAAAGGGGAATGTGTGGGAGGGCTGGTTTGCTGAAGGCAACCGTTTGAATAGCTCCTGTTTCATGGTTCATGTTTGGTTTTGCTCTGTTTTATGTCAATAAATTTGGCAGGCTTAGTTCCAGCCTCTTGCCTTTTTGTAAAGGGGTTGTCCCTGCCTTTTCTGCAGGGCCAGTAGTAGGCTGGTACAGAACAGTCATCAAGTTTTTGACACCTTGCAGGGCGGTACTTGAATATTGCCATATCCTAAAAGTACTACAATTGGTGAAAAGGTTGAAAAGCCCTGGTCTAGAGAAGCATACATCAGAGGCAGTTACAGGATTAGAGACTATATTATCTCATCTCATCCCACTCCACCCCATTTGTTAACAAAAAGTTAATAGATCTTTTCTTAGTGAAAAGAAAATGAACAAGCAACACCAAAACAGGCTAAAACAATCAGCTCCTCCAATAAGCGTTCTCTGTCTCTACCATCATCCAATTGTTGCTAATAAAAAAAAGTAAAATGCACCCATTGTTGGAACAAAATTGCTCAACTTTCCAGTTGAAAAGGCAATGACTGTGATGTTTATATATATAAAAAAACCTCCTGAGAAGTCATTTAAGGTGGATATTCAGGAGAAAGGGCAAAGGCAAATAGTCCGTTGAGAAAGCTTGGCCAATCATTTAATCTCAAATGAAACATTTGCATCTCCTCTTCCCCACCCCACCCATCATTCTGACCAGATATAAAGATCTGAAGGTTACCACTACTAGTAGTATCTTGCTGTATTTTCTCAGTCTGCTTCCATGCTAGAACAGCATGATACAGGAATGAGGGTCTTCTTCTTCGTTAACTAACTAGGGATTGCTAAATCTGTAGGCAAAGGAACAAAGAAATCCACCAGAACTTGCTGGAAAACCACCAGATGTTTCACATAGGGAAAGCTGTGGAGGTTTCTGCTGGAGCCTCAGAGAAGAGGGAGAACATGTTTTATTTCCATGGAGTGTCTGGTTCACTATGAACCTCAACTGCAAATCCAATTCTCCTTCACATTGATGCCTCATGATATCATAGCCATGAGAGATCAGCTTGGCCATGAGCTCAGAACATTTGAGAAAGCAGGGCCAACTGTCTGCAGAGATGCTGGCCAAATCCTTTCTTCATTCTTAACCAGGTAAGCTCAACCAAGAGCAACTGAGGACATGCGAAGGGTCCTTGTGTTTATTCTAAGATTATTTCTTTCCATTCTTTCAGTCGATTTCATATCTTATCCAATTACACTTGTGACTTCAATCATCAAGACATATAAAGAATTACCATTACTGTTAAATAGTGGGTTCTAAGATTATTTCTTTCCATTCTTTCAGTCGATTTCATATCTTATCCAATTACACTTGTGACTTCAATCATCAAGACATATAAAGAATTATCATTACTGTTAAATAGTGGTTTCTTGGGTGCAGGAATGACGATGCGAGGCTGAGTACAGGAAAACTCATACTTTTATTTCTTGCTGGAACTGTACTGAAGCAAGGGCTGCAACCAGCCGCAATATATAGTCTAGCCCCTAGGCGGCAGTCAATAGGTTTGAACCAACCATTGCCGCCTGGGGCTAGCCAATTGCAGGACCAGAGACAGTTAGTCTGGGTTGCTGGAGAGCCGTTAGCTGCTCCAGCAACCCATGTGGTGTACATAACAATTACCATTTATTATGTTTGGCTACAGAAGAATCCATTAAGCACCACTAATGATGAAACAGTGTACTCCTCACTGTCCCAAGCATTTTTTTCAAAACCACAAAGAGTGCCTGATGTTTTGCATGGTCTCCAAGCATGCTACTTTGTTGGCACAATCACACACCACTATGCTTTCCTGTCCATCAAGCAGGGCCCATGGGCAGTCTAGGACAAGCCTCTGTGGATGAAAAATGATTTATGCCTAAAATTAGTAGCCCATGTGTATTATTCATCACGAGCTATGTGTCAATATTTTTTTTTCAACATATGAAATAGCACTGTAATTTTTGAAGTAGGACTTATGTTACAGGACTGTGGGTTTTCAACAATACTTTATTTCCCCCCCCAATTTAGAACCTGTTGTCTTCTTCTAAATTATTTTGCAGACCAGAGACTTACAAGCACAGGAATTACACTCGAAAAACAAAAGTGGATTTCCACATCTTCCACTTCAAAACCTCAGAAGTTCCTCAAGGCAGCTGAATATTATGTTGTGTATGTCCCCCACCCAGAATCATGCATATTTAATAAGACAGAGACATGCCGAACTGTTCATTCCTTGGGCTAGAGAAATAGAAAAGAAACAGGATGCAATGTACCATATCATATATGAACTAAGCATACACATGTAGCTTGTGGTAAATCTGCTGAACTAAAAGAGTTGAAAGGAAGGAGATCTTTGATGGGGCTGTGTTCACTGTTCACCTATAAACATTTGAGGGAAGGTGGAGAAAAACTGCAGGTATGAGAGGGGGCTGAAATATTATCCTGCTCCTCCCTCCCCCCACAAAAGGCATTTTAACATATTTTGTGGGATTGTAGGAAGCTGTTTGCAGCTATGCATTCAGAGCAGGGGTGGGCATCTATAGCCCCTTATGACCTGTGGATTTCAACTCCCAGAATTCCTGAGCCAACATGATTTCAGTTTCCCACTGTGGAAATACAACCTGGCTATTACTTTCTTTTCTTCTTCCTGGCAAATAGCTTTGTTCCTCTCCTTGTTGCCATGTGGCTCCTGAAAAAAGTGCTATCAACTGAAGAGATTGTTTTCATATCTGACAAACTTGTCTAACAGGGCCACAGCATCTTTCTTTCCTCCCTGCTTCAGCTAATATCTATTCTCACATTTGCCCACTGTTGATTGGGAAAACCCAGATTTTGCCTAACATGTTTGAAATGTGGATGAAACACTAGGAGGAGTAGGCAGAAGTTGTAATGGCTACCCCATTTCAATGTGGGATTTCAAAAGAACCCCTTTTTGGAAACTGGGGCAAGATTATGAGGGGGAAAATATATGAAAAAGATACCAATGTTTTCCAAAGATATGTCTGAGATGAACAAGCTGCTAGGCAAATAAGTTTCCACATTCTTTTATCTATTTCTTAAGAAATATAAAAGTGTGAGAGGGCTTATATGGAAAAATAAAATTAAATCTACCAATGTAAATGTAATTAATTGTTGAGAAAATTGTCACCAGTAAGAATATTTAGAACTTGGGGGGAGAAATAAACTGAAATAAGTACTGTAACAGGATTTATTTCCTTCGGGAGAAGGGCGGTATAGAAATCAAATTATTAAATTATTAAATTAAATTTATGATAAGGCAACCAAAATGACTAATAAGAAAAGAAACATTATATTAATATGATTATTATTCTTTAGGAATATTAGAAAACTATATACTTAACTGTTATTTATCAAAATAATAAAAATTGTATTAAATTAATGTTTGCAAAAAAAGGATACTTTGGGGAAAGGGGAAATCAACTAAAATTAACATATGGAATATAGATTATAGAAATTAATTGTTAAAGATTGTTCCACAAACGTTACCCAGACAACACACTGTTTACTAATTATTGAGTATTTATGCTGTGTTAAAAATCAATTACAGTATATATATAATTCCCTTTAATTAATTAATTAATTCTTTGTTAGCAATCCCAAAAAAATTTACACAAATATGAGCTGTCACTACTGTGACCACTGCCTGTGGATGGCCTTGGGTTAGGCTGAAACAGGAAATAAGATTTGTCCCATGTTTGGGGCCTAGCAAGGTAATCTAAATACTTTTTTATTTTTTTATTTTTTATTTTTATTCCATTTATATCCCGCCCTTCTCCGAAGACTCAGGGCGGCTTACAAGCTTAGCAGTAGCACTTAACAAACATTATATATATATATATATATATATATATATATATATATATATATATATATATATATATATATATATATATATATATACATATATATATACACTACAAGTTTCCACATTGCTCATTTGTTTTTATTTTGGTTATATCTGCAATTTATTGCATTTATTTATTTACTTGTAGCTGACTTTTATTATTTTTACAAATAACTCAAAAGTGGTGAACGTATCTGACATGCCTTCCTCTTCTTATTTTCCCCACACAACAATCCTGTGAGGTGGATTAAACTGAGTGATTGGCCCAAAGCCACCCAGCAGGCTTCCATGGCTAAGGCAAGACTAGAACTCCCAGCCTCCTGGCTTCCAGCTTGGTGCCTTAACTACTGGACCAAACTGGCTCTAGCACCAGTGCAGGTTCGAGTCCCACCAGGCTCAAGGTTGACTCAGCCTTCCATCCTTCCGAGGTAGGTAAAATGAGGACCCAGATTGTTGGGGGCAATAAGCTGACTTTGTAATAATGCCGCTTGGGGGTGTGTGTGAAAGCCCTAATAAGCAGGCATATACATAGAATGAAGGCTATTGCTAAGCACATTGATTTGTGCTTCTTAGATTGTAAGCCGCCCTGAGTCTTCGGAGAAGGGCAGGATATAAATGGAATAAAAAAACAAAACAAAACAAAAAACCTTGGCATTAGAGACATGAAATGCAAAAAGCATAGAAACCTGAATTCTGTTGTGCCCTCCATCTCTCCGAGGCTCCATTGTGACGCTATGTTTGTCCCTTGGCTAATTAGAAAATGTTGATCAGCAGTAGATTGCTCTGGTTGGGACATTTTCTATTACCTAATTATAGATAATTTGGATCCTCCTAGATTATAGCAGAATCTGAGCTTTCTTTTGAGAGCTCTTATCAACAGTTACTGGCCAATGTCCATGATGTGCCTATCTTTTCCATGAAGGGACAAATGGCTTGAATGAAAGCATGTCAATCAGCAGGGAACTGTTTGTAGCAGAAAAGCTGCTTTTGCATGAGCTGGGGTATTCTTTCTACAAAAGCCAAGGGTTGCCTGTATACCAGTCCTGGAAAAAATATGAAAATTTAAGGGAAAAGAAAAAGCAAAGAAAGAGAGAAAGAATGGTTCCCTTTTGTTCAATGTGTTTAACCTTCAAAAGGATAGTGCAGTGCTTTGAAAGTATTTGTAGTTTTAAATTAAAACCTCACCTCCTTTCCTAGTTTGAGAAGTTCCCAGATATTCCTAGCAATTCTATTTACCTCTCCCTTGTCTTTCTTCTGAAACTAGTCCTCCCCTTGTACTCTTTTGTTTGAAAATCAGCAAAGTTTCTCATGTTATTTTTAGTCAGGTAGCAAAGCTCTGGATGCTGGGGACAGCTGGAGTGTGTGGGATGTGAAATGCTATTTATTCTCTTCCATTCTGAGAAGGCAGCAGATGGGTGGCTACTCTGCTAAATCACAGCCCTTTGACAGTACCTTCCAGCTGTTGGTCACAGAAGCAATTCTACTTTCAGCATCAAGGCAGATCCTTTTATGTCCACTTTCAGAAGCATTGTCTCCTAAGTACTTCCCACCTCCCCCAACATTGCTGTTAAACTTCTGAACTTACAACTGTTTGTATCAGGGATCTTTAAACTTGGCCCTTTGATGACTTGTGGACTTCAGCTCCCAGAATTCCTCAGCCAGCGTGCCTGGCTGAGGAATTATGGGAGTTGAAATCCACAAGTCATCAAAGGGCCAAGTTTGAAGACCCCCTGGTTTGGATGGTTGGTGGAATTCCATCAATTTCATCAAACTGGTGTTGACTGTTAGCAACCATACATATAGAATGATCTCATCTTGGCTGCAGAATGGGACAATTCATTGTGGCCAACTCACCATGGCCGACTTGCCACAGGACAATTCAACAGTTCAAGTTAATTATTTAAAATAATTAAACAATTACTTTAATTTTGTCATTCCTATTTTAGTTTATCTCTCCTGTGGCATCCTTTCCTTAGTGATTCTATTCCATCATTTCTTTGATATTAGTGTAACTCTTGTCCTGTGGCGAGTTGTCCCACAGCAAGTTGGCTGAGTTGAGTTGGTCAAGGCACGTTGTCCTAAGACCTCCCTGGGCTGGCCATTCAAGTCTTCCAACATTGCTCCCAGTGCTGCTGTACTTTGCTTGCTGATCTTGCTCTTCTTTTCTTCCTCCCTTCCCAACATTATTCCCAAACTGGACTGAGAGTATTAGTTGGGGTTTTAATTGGATTCTAATTGGGATTTTATTTATTCAAGGTTAATGTAATCATTTAAATTGTTTTTAATTTTTGTAATTTGTTGTATTGTTTTTAAAAACCTTGTGAACTGCCCTGAGTCCTAGGGGAGAAGGGCGGTATATAAGTTTAATAAATATAAATATAAATATATTATGGACTTCTCAAGGGAGCTGAGTCTTTGCATCACTTGTCTAAAATAAGGCAATTCCAGCCTATTATCTGTGTCTCAAATGAGAATTCTGGATTGATTTGCATTATGATCCATTTGGCAGGAGGGCTCTCCATAGTATTCCCAATAACAATACCTGTTCAATACCAAAGTTCAAAAAATCTATGGAGATTCTCAGTCATCCAGGTCACAGTTATCCCAAAGGTGCTTTTTCAGGAGATAACTGGACTGCCTTGTTTTTCTTTGAAGACATTTTGCTTCTCATCCAAGAAGCTTCTTCAGCTCTGAAGAACAAGAGTTGAAGAAGCTTCTTGGATGAGAAGTGAAAGGTCTTCAAAGAAAAACAAGGAAGTCCAAGTTGCCTTGTGAAAAACCACCTTCGGGACAAAGTTCAAAAACTCTTTTCATTTGATTTCTTCAAATTCCAACTTTCAATTCCATAAAAATGTCACAGAGAAAACTATTGCTTGCATGGATCTGATCTTTGTTGATATAGATATATCCCAGCAACTGAATATAGGGAAGGTGGGTGGCATAAAAAATTAATATATAAATCAAATAAATATCTTTTCCAAGGCCTAGATTGCTACTCTATCAAGGGCTAGCATATGGTATATTTCTTGACTGACAGTTCCTTTACTGTTGAGAGTCAATCCTTAAAAGACAGAAGTGTTCCACCGTTCAGTATCTGCATTGTCAATTCTAAGGCTAGTTAGGGTACCTGTTCTACAGCTTATATTTATATTTATATTTAATTGTAATTTCATTTTTTTTCCATTCCACTCTTTGACTTTCATTGCTAGAGCTGCAGTCTGAGTATGGATGGTAGCGGGGTGAGTGCTGCAGCAGGCAGGAGTTGCAGGCCTGGGCTCTCTGCAAAAAAAGCAGAGGGAGGAAAAAGTGGGAGCAGCAGGCACACCTTACCAGAGTGACTTGCAATCTTCTGCTTGCTTTCCCATTGATTTTGCTCGTTGGAAGCCTGTGAGAAAGGTCACAAATGGTGATCAGCTGACCACAGGATGCTGCAACTGTCATAAGTGCAAGCTTATGCCACACTCCCAAATTGCAACCTCATGTCCGTAGGGATACTACAACAGTCACAACTTTGTGGACCAGTCATAATTCTTCCTCATCCCGTGCCATTGTGACTTTGAATGGTCACTGAACGAGCAGTCATAACTTGAGGACTACCAGTATATATAACATTGCACTCTATGTCTTCTGAAGGGAGTCCCTAGATTTTACTAAGTAGGTCCTAGAGAGAAAACATGGGAAAGTGATGGTAGCCTTGTTATCTCCCTGGTAGCCTCCTTGCCAAGGAAGGTTGGGCTAGCCTCTCTATATTAGTCTTCCATCAGCAGACATTTTTTCCCCAGTTCAAGCAGGCCTTTGATAATCTACTTTATGTGCTATGCTGGGTAGGTATTGCTCGTTTTATAGATGGTTTTACTGATGTTTAAATTATTAATTGTGTTTTTAATGAAAGTATTTATTTGCTTCTGCTAATTGTGACTTGCCATTTTTTGGATGGGGAAAAAAAAGAGAAAAATGCAATCCTTGGTTTTTGCATGGGCACAACCAGCCAGAATTTCTTGGAAACAACTTAAAAATGGTTTGCCTTAGCTCAAATGATGCTGTTGTTCAGCTTCCTAGCTAGAAGTGTTTTGTGCAAGTCTCCCTTCTGAGTAAATGTGGGGCATAAAATAGACACAACGCAAAAGGAAACCTGGATGGGCAGATGAGGAAAAGAGACTAGTTTGGCTATGATCTCTTCTGCAGGTAAAATGAATATTGTAGGACAGGAGGCCGCACCCAACCCAGCTCCCGCAATGCGAAAAGAGTTGCGATATGTTGCGACACGTCACGTGACACAGCGAGTTTGACCCCATGCTGTAGGAGATAGCAGGGAGCCTATAGTCTAACAGTCCAACTTCTCTCTAATGCATATAAGTGGAAGACTGCCACTAATGTTACACCAGATCGTACTAAACATCAGTGGATACAAACAGGACCAAGAACATGAAGCTGTCCATTGCGGCATTAAAGATCCTTTCTTCCATTTGCATGTAGCATTCTGGGATCTGCTCCAAAGCATGCTGACACTCCTAGAACGCCTTCAGATTCCAGTTGGATTCAGTAGGATTCCATCAGCATACCAGATGATGTAATATTGTAAGTCTTGCATGTGCTGGTGCTTATTGTGCAGCAGCTCATCCTGAACTATCTTTGGAGACCCTCAGTGCATCACTTCTTTCCTAAAGAGTGCTGTGGAAGAATGTGTGTTTTCTGTTTCTAACACTGTGTGGAATACAGCCAGGCTTGGAGAGTCTGATAAAACGTAGATGGGTTTAACACTTTGAAGCAGGTACCCAAGGGTGGATGCAGACTTGATTTTACAAGTACATCTGTTCTGTTTATTTTTGCTTCTTTGCGGCATTATAAACTTCTGCTCCATATGGATGATCCATATTGTGCCTTTGTGAAATGATACCACATTATGTTTTTCTGCTTTTATCATCAAACACTACTCAAGGAAGAAAAAATCACCAGGTTTTACCTACATTCATCTGTTCAGCTTGGAGCTCCCTCCAAAATGTATTTGAATAAAACACCTAAAATAAATGTAATATATGTAAATGAATAAAACATCTAAAATGAATGTAATATATGTAAATGAATAAAGCACCTAAAATAAATGTAATATATGTAGATGATTAAAGCACCTAAAATAAATGTAATATATGTAAATGAATAAAAATCAAACTTCTTAGATTGAAAGGAAAATTTTAAAAAACCCACATGTTCCTTCCATTTCTGCCGGAACTGAATAGTTCTACTATGTGTCTGTAATTTTAAGAAAGTTAATAGTTGGCAGCTATACTGGTCTCCCAGCCAATTCTGGAATGCAGTAAAAAAATAATCTTTGGAATTTCAAGAAGACATTTATACTTACAAAAAAATCTTTCTAGGATAGTAGTTTTAACAAGCTTTCACACATATTTACCCAGCCTCTACTTGAAAAACAAAATGAGTCTAGTTTGGATTGCTTAAGATGTTAGTGTCATCACTATGTATTATATGAATAATATGTATCTAGGAGACACAGTTGGAATTTCGGTCATTTGTATGAATCAGTGATTGGATGGGTATTCATAGGCATATTAAAGTGTCATTGTTTTCCATGAACAGTTAGCATGTGTGCTGCCTTCATGAGGAGTTGTGCCTATTTCTTAGCAAGAATTAATATTCCTATATCATGGCTTTGAGCAGACAAATATTCCACCCATTTTTTCTTCTGTAAGGAAAAGAACACTTGTCTGTGTATGACCATCTAAAGAGCAGAAATCAATACTTTAATAAAATAACTTGTAGCTTTTAGAGTCTGTGGGACTTAGCTCAACTAACATCACATAGATGCTGTAGAAGCTAGCTGAGTTTATTGTATAATTAGTAACTAAAATCTTCCAGAACTCCTAGAAAACTGAAGAGGTCCTAGTAGACTGCAAAAGAGTGAATGTTGTCTATTGTCAACAAAGGAAAGAAGAATCCTGAAAATTCCATCAGTTTTATACTGGGCAAGGTCTTATAAGAAATTATCAAACAATTATTTGTGAGTATTTTGCCTTAACAAGAGGCAACACGAGATTGTCAGAGACAAGTCATGCTAAACTAACCTTTTACTATCTTCTTTTTCTGAAAGAAGTACTAATTTAATAGATTGGGGAAATGCTGTGGATGTAGTAAGCCTTAAGTGCAGCAAAGCATTTGACAAAGTCTCTCACTGTATCCTCATTTACAAAATGATAAAATTTGGCTTCATTATATAATAGTTATAAGGATACATAGCTGAATGATTGTACCCTTTCAAAAAATGCATCCATATCAGTTTATGGAGTAGCATCGGGAATTCTCCTGAGCATTGCACTGTTTACCATTAAAGACCTGGATGAGAATGACTATCAAATTTGCAAAAGACACAAAACCAGGAAAAGTGACTAACACTTTATATTTTATTGAGTGTTCTTTGTCTTTTTTAACCAGGGTTGAATGGTGAAACAAAAAAAACAAGATGAAATCCTTCATCTTGAAGAGAAAAATGAAACGTAGAAGTAGGATTTGGGTAAACATGGTTTTATGAAAGTGCATGTGAAAAGGATTTGGTTGTTCTAGTACAGGTTGGGGTAGGCAACCTTGGCTCTTTTATGACTTGTGGACTTCAACTCCCAGAATTCCTGAGCCAGCCATGCTGAGGAGAAAGGGAGAGGTTTCCATGCTGAGCCATGCTGGCTCAGGAATTCTGGGAGTTGAAGTCATGAGTCATAAAAGAGCCAAGGTTCTAGTAGACCCCTGTTCTAGTAGATCTAGTAGGCCCCTGTTCTAGTAGATCACAAGATGAACATGAGCCAGTAGTGTGATGCAGCTGCTAAAAAGGTAGCTACTAACAGCTGTGGTGGCACAGTGGTCAGAATGCAGTACTGCAGGCTAACTCACTGCTTACTCCAGGAGTTTGATTCTCACTGGCTCAAGGTTGATTCAGCCTTCCATCCTGGGTAAAATGAAGACCCAGATTGTTGGGAGCAATATGTTAATTCTGTAAACCACTAAGAGAGGGCTGCGAAGCACTGTGGAGAGGTATATAAGTCTAAGTGCTATTGCTACTATTTTGGTAAAGGATTGCCATACAGAAGAGAGAATGTCCTTGTTCTCTTTCACACAGCAGGGCAGGACCAGAACAAAGATGTTGAAACTGCAGAGAAGTGCAAGTTCGGTTTGTCATTATACATAACCAGATAAGCAATCTGCCCAACCTTGTTGGACAACCATGAATAAAGATAGAACCATACCTTATATACTCTTGGCCCACTGCATTTAAAAGGAAGATAATGGAAAAAGCAGGTAGAGTATAAATTACAGCATGATGTTGGAATGCTTTTGATAAACCTATCATATCACTTTCTTATTATTTATCCCTTCCTACTTGGTCAGCATGCTAGTCATTCTATGAGTGAATATAAACAATTTGGTTTATTAGGCCATAGGTTCCTACCTGATTTTTTCCCCCTTGTCACGACTTAAGGTCAATTCAGCTTGTTGTGAATGCTTTCTTATATACATAAACACTTTAAAGAAATCTTTTACCACCACATTACATGCATCCTCAGGCTCTGATTTAGTGAAATATTTTTAACTGCTGTTGAAAATCTGCAGAATTTAGAAGGATGGGAGATTGTAATTAAGAGCTGCCAAGTCTGTCCTAAGGCATTTTGCTACCCATAGAAAAGCACAAGGTGGTTTTGCTCTCCTTCTTCTGAACAGAACAGCCCAATGAACTGACAGCTGGAGATTCTATCATTGCTGGGAATAGGGACAGAATGTCCACCATAACCAAATGTAACAAATGACTTTCAGGGAGAGAGGTATAGGTAGAGGTCACAGGTCTGCAACCCACGGCTCCGGAGCCGCATGCAGCTCTTTCAGCCGTCTCCTGCGGCTCCCAGTCCTCTGCCATGTGCAGTCCAAAAAAAAAAAGTGGGACTAAAAAAGTTCAACCAATCAATTCAAATATGCAGGGTAGGTGCATATCTCGCCTTGGCTCCACTCTTCAGTCAACCCCTGTTCTGCGCATGTGCGCATGTATGCGCATGCGCACACATTTTTTTGCAGCTCCCAGTTTTTCCTTTTGTGAGGGAACCGGTTCCGAGTGGCTCTTTCACTGTTTCAGGTTGCTGACCCCTGGTATAGGTATAGACTGGGTGGTGGACGCAGCTCTGTCCCCCAATAGCTTTGCTGATCTGTAATTGCTGCCACGGGCAGTGTTTCTCACATTTTTCCCATTGGTATGGATGACCCTTTATGTTCTGAAGAAATAGACAAATTAAGGGATCCCATTGGTGAGCTATTTTCCTCACATGTTCACTCAGCTACAGTTAACGTACCCAGAGCTGTTAAGTAAACAGCCATGGACCACTAGGGATCAGGATTGTTCCACAAATGAATGACGGGTTTCATATTTTGCCTTTGTAGAAATATCAGAACTTTTCATGAAACTGCTCCTCCAAGCAATAGTTATGACCTACCAAAGGTTTGGCATAGTTGAACCTGCACAGAAGATAATTCTGCCAGAACTACTTATGAAGCATTTCTCCACATGCTATGAGTTCTTCCAGGTAAACCAGACAGGAAACATGCCTAGATGGGCTAATCCTACTTTATTGTAATGCTACATTAACAGAACCTTGTAAGTCTGAAGGGACAAAACTCTTGTCACCACTTTTTACCATCTGATAAATTAGAGTCACTCCATCCTAAGTTTCTTTCTTTGACTGTTAAATCATGGGGGTTGCTCCCTCTAATATCTGATTGTTTCCTAGGCAGCATCTCTTTCCCTCATTCCCCAAGGTCACCAGGCATTCTATTCTAGCTCTTCAATGTAAATCAGGCTAGGAAATCAATGCCATGTAGGTCAGTACTTGTAGGAGATAACCAGGCTGAGTATGAGGGAGGGGTCAAATGCATCATCAGTCTTGAGTCCCTTCATGCCCACAAGAGATCTAAGACCAGCTCACCTTGAACTCAGTTGAGTCTTATCTATTTGCCTTGACCGTTAGTAGTTCAGATTCTTTTAGAGAGCTTAAGCATACAATAAACCTATGCATGTATATATATTTGTGTGTGTATGTATACACAGACACATACATACTGTACATATACTGTATATATATATATTCATCTGAATGGCCCGGACTCCTGATTTCCTGTCCTTGACAGTACTATTTTTATTGCTAAGGTATAGTAACAGAATCTTGCAAGTCTGAATGTGCTTCCCTCTCTCTTTATCTTCTTGAACTAGAGAGGGCCTTGTCTGAGAACTTTACTCATGTCACATTCCTGCTCTGTACTCAGGCCTCTTTTATCTGACCATTGGCTTGGTACAGGCCTTTCCTCCTGCCTTCCTTTTACCTTCTACTGATACTGTGTACAGCCCTAATGAATAATGACCTCAATAAACAGAATGTTCCCTCCCTTTCTCTTCAGAACAGCAGAGATAGGTTCATCCCCCATTGACTTTCATCTTTTTAATTTGTGTTAACAGCCTAGAAAGATAGTGATTATGCTTAGAGTGCCCACTGAAATTAAAGGGTGAAGGATGAATTTGAACCTGGCTCTCTCCCGCTCCAGATCAGTCATTTAATAACTATTCTTGCTAGTTATCCAAAGGATTATTTTTCTTTTTACTAAAGTGGTTTATAACTCCTTCGATTTTTCTCCATGTTGCAACATATGCTAGGCGTTGACACAGACATGATGGAACATCATCAGTTAAAAAAATGCAATATGTTGCCATGAAAGAATATTGTAAGTTATTTAACTAGAAACTAAATTTTCTCCTCACTAGAAATGCTGATTTTTCAGCCACATTCCCTCCTCCCCACCCCGTTGCTTTCTTCATGGTGTATTTTATGGCAACATCCTTTAATCTCTGCTGATTCATATGAGAAACTCTTCAATAAATGAATCCCTTCTCCAAGGGGGAGAAGCAGAAACAAGTTGTGCTACACGACCCTGCTCTTCACCTCCCTGAGGTAGAAATACTTTTGGTCAATAGCTCTACACTACAACCTGCTGAGCACAGGTCAACTGCCTTTTAAGATCCCTGCTATTCTTCCAGGCTGTTCTGAAGTGAATAAAAGAGAGTCAGCTAGAGTGCTTGCTGGCTCTCTTCTCCCAAAGCACAGAAAAGGGCTTGATATCACCACTTACTGAAAGACTTATTGATTTCTCAAAGTGAACTCATCAGCCCACAATACCCTCATTTCCCGAAGGAGCTTTAATTTCCTGTGGCATGGCCTCTGCATTCTGCCCATTGTAAGGCTGGGTACGGGGAGTGTGTGTGTGCACTCTTTCAACGTCTCAGCTCCTTGACAGCTGCTGAAGTTTCTCTTCCGGCCTGAAAGGACTTTTCAGCTTCCATAATGGAGCACCAATGCTGCCAGGGCTATTTTCTCTACAGCTGTGAGAGTGGCTCTCCAAAAAGCTGCTGGCCAGCTGCTTCACTTCGGCCTTCCCAAGGACTCTTCATTGTGTGGCGGCTGCAGCCATGGCTCCAAGGAGAAGCGCTCATTGATTGCAGGCTTATTCTCCATGCTCCAATGTGATCTGACGGAGGCCTTGTGGCAGGTGAGCTGTAAAGCTGACATCACTGCAGGTGCCGGCTAGAATCATTTGCTGGTGGAAAGGAAGCGTCCTCTTTAGTTAATATCCCTTTCAGCCCTAAACAGAGCCTGTCCAGGAAGTCACAATGCAACTGCAACATATACTTCTCCACGGCAGCCTGTGCATGTATTTGTGTAAACATGCACATGCATCTTAAAATAGAAAAGTGAAAACAAACTAATACAACTTCCCTCGGCGTTTCCAAACGGTGGCCTATCCTGCTGGACTTTTGAGTGTTATACATAATTTCCAACATTTCCTGCTCCTGCTTCTCCCCCTCTTCCTCTTCTTTCCTGCGTTCCATATATCTTATCCTGAACTGTCTCTGTATTCAATAGAGCCTCAAGACAATGTACCATCAAATCACTACAAAATAACGGATTCATTACATAGGTTACAATAAAACAGAGAATCCCCCAAAGTGCCAGTACCAAACATCAGTAAGAGATTTATTAGTTGCTGAAGGCACTTGGAGACAGCAGCAGCTGGGAGGGGAGATCTCAAAACAGAAAGAGCA
The DNA here is from genome assembly GCF_947247035.1 of Vipera ursinii. Taxonomy (NCBI): domain Eukaryota; kingdom Metazoa; phylum Chordata; class Lepidosauria; order Squamata; family Viperidae; genus Vipera; species Vipera ursinii. The sequence continues at coordinate 219,222,293 of NC_139512.1, read as the reverse complement.
TCACAATCCAACCCCTACCCCTTTTGTACATCTGTTGACACTGCATGGACTTACAGCAAGGTGGGGTTTTGATTGTCGTGCCATAAATGCCATCTTGCCTGTGGATGTTCCTGCTTGGAAGAACTGAATCATTTTATTTTATTTATTTTATTTATTTTAATCCCATTTATATCCCGCCCTTCTCGGAAGACTCAGGGCGGCTTACAAGCTTAGCAGTAGCCTTCATTCTATGTATATGCCTGCTTATTAGGGCTTTCACACACACACCCCAAGCGGCATTATTACAAAGTCAGCTTAATTGCCCCCAACAATCTGGGTCCTCATTTTACCTACCTCGGAAGGATGGAAGGCTGAGTCAACCTTGAGCCTGGTGGGATGCGAACCTGCACTGATTGCAGGCAGCTGGTGTTACTTAAGGAGGCATTAGCCCACTGCTCCACCAAGGCTCTTTTAAGCAGGTCCTGAAAACCAACAGTGAAGGAACCAACTTAATTTTATGGGAGGAAGGGGGCATTCAATCCTTGGACACCGTTCCACACGAAGTCTATCTTGAACCTCTACTGCCTCTCTTTTATGGAAAGCTGTTCCTGCAACAGAACTTTGGTTAATGAATTCCATTTTTAAGAAGGTTTAAAATGGAGATATTTGTTCTTTGGGAAACCTGGATCCCAAGTCCAAGAAATGCTTGCAGAGCTAATGGCAAGTCCTAAACCCACCTATAGCTCCAATGAAAGAGCCATATTTTCATGTCCAAAGAGTTCTAGCAATTTTCTCCCTCTGGTCAGTTTGTAAGGATTGCCTCATTGCTCAGCAGCTATAAGAGCAAAATGTTCCCTCACAATTTCAATTTGGAGCAAAGGCTTGCCAAGCTGGGCAAACATCCCAACAGAGCACAATTCATATGAGTTAAATATGCATCAGAATGCATCCGAGAATAGTGGCAAATGAGAGTTGCTGAGTCTGTTGTGCAATCTCTAGAGAATTCATCTGAATTTGCCCAAGAGGTATTGCCAGATCTTGAAGCGCATAGAGTAGATGGCTAGGATTTAGGAGTCTCTTATTCCTCTACAAAGTGACACTAAATGAAAAACATGTTCTGTATTAGACTACGCTGGCTGTTGAAAATGGTTACTGATGGGGAAGAGTTCACTTGATTTTTTTTCCATTTTTAATAAAGACCAGTTTGGGCAGTTTTAAGCCATTTTTTGGGAAATGTACAATGTTTAACAGATTTAGATTTAGCTTCCTGCCTCTGGAGAAGACATAGCAACCACTCCTAATCTGTTTTATTGAATGCATTGTGAATGTTATAGAGGGACGAATGGTCTTGATTTACCTCTAAGAAAGATTACATTTGAGATAGAGCCATTCCCCCTCCACCCCAATGGTTGTCTGAGACAGGAAAACTCTATTTTGGACGTGTCAAACATGTGGCCTACAGACTGGACTAGATGCTCTGGGGAATTACTGACAGCCCACTGTTCTCCTATAAGGAGCTGAAGCTGCTTCCACCCACCCTCTGTTCTCTTCAAGGATGAAGTTAATGTGTGATAAGAAAACACAACAGCAAAGGAGAAAAGGACAGAATTGAGTGATGCAAGAAGAAAATAAACACCTAAAATTGCTGTGGAAGAAATAACATATCCAGGAATGGCCACAGAGTGGTGGAACTGTGGGAAATTTAGCTGGGAGAATTTTGGAAACCATTTTAATAAAGGAAGACAAAGCTGCCATTGAGAATTTGAGAATAGCAGTGATGGTATCCGAAGGCGTTGTCTTTGCACTCCATAGTGTCCCCCACCCTAACAGACACACTTGATTCTAATCTAGTGTTTTAATATATTTCTGTTGTGTAGATCACTGTAGGATCATGCCTTCTGTTCAGCTGATTACACTAAGCCAACTCAAGAGCAAGCTTTGAAAAACACTGAAAACATGTTAGCTTTCCTTATGAAAGTCATGCCACACATTTGGGCAAAGAAGAATAAATGGAGCCAAAAACTGGTATCTGAATAATGGAGAATCAAAATGATGGCTCTTCAGAGAGAAGGCAACCTTTCTTTCTAGAAGACTGGAAGCCAGCACCTTCCAAGACCATTTATGGCAAAACATTAAAGCAAAGCAGCATCAAAGCCCTAAATAGCTGAACTGTAACATTTGATTAAAACTATTATTGATTCTCATCATTCAATCTACTCCATTACTTCTGACACTGAACTTTCAAACTACTTTCTTGGGCCAGGGCTATTGTTATGTGCCTGACAGTTAGAACAATTAACCAGTGGAACAACCTGCCTCCAGAGGTGGTGAATGCTCCAACACTGGAGGTTTTTAAGAAGAGACTGGGCAGCCATTTGCCTGAAATGGTATAAGGTTTCCTGCCTGAGCAGGGGGTTGGACTAGATGACCTCCAAGGTCCCTTCCAACTTTATTATTATTATTATTATTATTATTATTATTATTATTATTATTATCTTGATATCAATTCCCATTTTACGTGTATAAATAACGAGGATGGCAGGACAGATTTCAGATACCAAACATCTACAACTTGGTCATAGAATCAACATCACAGAGCACATAGCAACCAAAGTGCTGTGAAGGACTTCCTTTTCGCAGCAGTGAATCAGTGAAAAAAGCTTTGGTAGCAACTGCAGCTCTCCAGGGAATCAAACATGGTGGGTGTGTGGGTCCCATGTTAATTCTGTTTGTCATTATGTCAACTACAATTTGATGTTAGTCATAAGGAAGTGAGAAGAAAGTGGGAGCAAATTCTAGAGTGAAACTTCAGCTATATTCTGTCTTTCTTGATCTTACTGCCTTCCTTTCTGTCCACCCTGTAGTCTCCCTAAGTTTGTGTCAATATTTACTCAAACAACTTCAGTGGAAATGAAGTCTAAATGACTGATTTGTAGCTTGATTAAGTTAGATCCATAGTTGAATATTACTCCCACATTTTATTGTTATTACAACTTTGTGTAATAGATTAGGGAGAGAGGGGGGGAGGGAGAGAGAGGGAGAGAGAGAGAGAGAGAGACAGACAGACAGACAGACAGATGATTATTGGCTCCAATAACATGAATGGATATGAGACTCCCTAGACCATGAGTGTCCAACCCACAGCTTGTGCATTGCATGCAGTCCTGGACAGCTAGTAATGTGGCCCCACAAGTTCATATACTTTTAACATTATCTGGTTGTATATACATTAACTCTATTATATATTTTATAGGTGGCCCAAGACAATTCCTCTTCACTTCAATCCAGCCCAGATAAGCCAAAAAGGTTGGACAACCATGCCCCAGACCAAGACCACCCTTTGATGCACTGCCCCACAGTGACTATCAATGCAATCCTTTGTAGATAGAACCTCAAATCAAGTTGGCTCTTTCTTAGCTTTCTGCATTTTAATCCATTTCTGAGAATTGGTTCCTTACTATATTTGCTGAGGATTATCCAAGTAGAGTAATATATTTATCAGGCAATGTATGGTAGGGAGGGGAAAGCTGACTGAATCTAATTACCCAGTGGATTATTCTTTGCAGTAATAGTAGAACACTAAAAGTCTCTAAATGTTTACATGTGTTTTGTCATGTTCTATTATTTTTCAACATCATCATCCTTACTAAAATCAGAGATACAGTATATCTTCCAAACCTGTGCATTTGGCCAGTAAGATCATATTACACTGGTTGTTGCCATCTGCATGGGATTCTATTCCACTTTGGGGGCCCATTCTACATCTTGAAATTAACTTTTTAAGATCTAGATGATTTGGGCACATTCCAGTTGCTTGCAAATGAATTATGTCAGTCTGCCAAACGTTTACAGAGTGAATCACCTACATGAAAACATTGGTCTGACTCCAAGCGATTCCCCTTTGCACAGCGAAGTCCTGTCTCCTTCCAAAATGTTTAAGAGAGTCTTCCAGTACTCTAGAGAAGTGATGGCAAATCTTTTGGGTTCATTGTGTCAAAAATTTGGAAAATGCCTAACTTGATTGCTGGTGTGTCATACCCCAACCCCAGTAAAAAGAGAAACAAATTTTTATTTCTCCCTCCTGTTCCCAATGCTCCTCACCTGGCAGTATTATTAAGGCTGAGCCTGAAGTAGAGGTATTCTCTTTGTGTTGACAAATTTCTGTAGTCTACCTGAAGCTGGCCTGGGTCACACAAGAGCTTCATTCTTGAAGCAGCTTTGGAAATTGCTCTTCCACAGTCTCTGTAACCTCTGAAAACCATGCAAAACCACCCCTCTCCCCATTCTTGCATGATTTTTGAAAGCTCCAGAGGTTGAACAAGCCTGGGCCTCTTACACAACTTCCAAAGGGTCCAGAGGCCATGTAAGAGCCCAGCCTCCACAGCCTCTAAAAAATCATGTAAAAATGGGGTGTGTTTTCAAGAATAGTAGTTGGGTGTTTGTGAACACTGGTGTGTCACCCAAATTGTTATTGTGTGTCACCTTTAATACATGTGTCATATCATGTTTGCCATCCTTCTCTAGAGACAACTTGTCCCTTGTCTCTGTTTGCTCTATGAGATCCAGCAGGGAAGGCATGCTCTTGCCCCTTCTATGAAACAATGTTGTCTTGTTGAATCTCAGAGTTGTGCTTTGTCCGTGGTAGTAATTGTCATATTGAACAGGATCCTTCCAGAGATTAAGATAGCCCTAACCCTGTTAACCGTTCATAAGTCCTGGCTATTTCCCAAAGGCTTTGAACCATTTAGTTAGCTGAGCTCAGCTGGTTAATGTAGTTCTGTTATTCTTTATGAGTTGAATAAGGTTAGGCCATTGAGTTAAACTATTGTGATTTTAATTTTGCATTCTTCCCAGAGATGACAACCTTGTAAATTGTCTCAATATGCAAATAAATTAATAAACCTTGGAGAGAGAGTGGTGGAAACGTTTGGAAATGTTTCATAGGTGCATACTGTATGTCATAATAAACTGTAATTGTAGGAATTCTACCAATATGGTTTGTAAACCATGGATGGTTTAGAATATTGTATAAACTAACCAATGCAAACATATTTCACAAACCATGGTTACAAGAACATGGATAAATAAACTAGTGAAAAAAAGTCAGTATCCCTTTTAATCCTTAGAGCTCCTGAGAATGGACGCGGTCAAAATAGAACCATTAATTTATTTATTGCATTTTTAAAAAATTTTGAAGAAATTTAAGGGACCTTCACCAGTTAATATTCCCAACTCCATGCTCTCACTCCTATGGAGTCCAGAGCAACTCCTATATTAGGAGCATGGCCTAGGCCAGGGGTAGGCAACCTTGGCTCTTTTATGACTCATGGACTTCAACTCCCAGCTATGCTGGCTCAGGAATTCTGGGAGTTGAAGTCCACGAGTCATAAAAGAGCCAAAGTTGCCTACCCCTGGCCTAGGACATAGCCCTAAAAGCCTTGAGCCAACCTTCATTATGAAAAACTACTTATTATGTTTTTTGAGAAGAACGACATCACAGCAGAAAACTGAGGATACTAAAAAAACTGGAGAAGTAGAAGATAGAGAGCAGAAGATCCCTCAGCTCTCCAAATCTGGGAGTGAATGATTTCTGGAGAATCTAGCTCACCTTACTGTTTAATGATCCAGGCAAAGAAAACGGCACGTATTGGAAATGTTTAAAACCACACTGAAAAGATTTTTTTATTAATTTTCCTTGGAAAATTTAAGGACACAACTTTAGACATAATCTTGTCTCATTTGTGAGGTAGAAATTTTCTGGAAGATAAGAAAGAGAAAGCATATTATAAGAAATATTGATTCTTCATTCCAGGGTAAACTGAAAATGATTTGAACCCAGGTGTAAAATAACCTTAAGTATTTGCATGATAAAGTATTTTCTTCATTCATTATATTTCTAGCGCAATCCCAGGAGCCTGGAAAGTGGGCTTCCTGACCTGCATTTGTTGCAGATGAATCTTTATTCATGTGGCTATCTGTCCTCCAAGCACACATAAAATAGAGGTAATCCATTAAAAGCTGCCTCCCAATAGCACTTCCTTATTCAAATGTAGCAAAAAAGTTTGGGCTGCTTTGGGAGGAACAGAGGACAAAATGTTTCCAACAAATCACTTAACTAAAAGTAGAGGCACCTCTTCTACAATTTGACAGGTCGCTTAGCCTGCAACATGATTCAGATTGTCCCTGGTCCTGATGTTCCTTTATGAGGCTTTGCTTGAAGCTATGGTCCTTTGCTTTGTTTCATGGGTCCTTCTCTTATTTTACAGCAGAATGTGTGTCCTAAGGATCACATAATGTCTGAAACAATTCAGCATTTTTGTAGGTGGCAACTTTGATCTAGTGGTGAAGGCGCTAGGCTAGAAAGCAAGAGACTGTGAGTTCAGGTCCTCCCTTATCCATGAAAGCCAGTTGACTGGCTTTGGGCCAGTCACTGTCTCTTAGCCCAATCCACCTCACAGGGTTGTTGTGAGGAAAGTAGGAGGAGGAAAGTGTGTTGAATACATTCGCCGTGTTATTTGTAAAAGTAATAAAGGTGGGATACATATAAATTCAATTAATTGTGCTGCTTCAACTAAAGGAGGGGAAACAATCTCTACTGTGGAAAGAATTAGACCGATTTTCCTTGCTTTGCAGTGCTTCACTTTAACGCAACTATTTTTCACAGAAAGCCAGATAACAGCATGGTTGCCTTGGAAACAGGGGCACTCCCCATAAGAGTGGTGGAGGTACATCCCACCCCCCCAATGAATTGTTTCATGAGAATGTAAGGACTTTTTTGGGAGGGGGCAGAGATGCAATGCTAGTAGAAAGGATATTTTTCAGGGACACAATATTTGGAAATTGTACCTTTCCCCTCCTGCGACTGTTCAGATTTAACAATTATACGTAGGCTCACTCATGCAAGGTTAGTAGAGAAGATTAATTCCTCATCAGCATACAACGTTTCACATATAGCTTAGGGTAATTAATGATCTTGCAAGTTAAAGTGCTATCTAATTATTTTCCTGTCCTGAAGCAAAAGAAGCAAAAGTGTTTAATTTATGAACATTTTTTTTGCATTAGGTAAATGCTAAATGATATTACGTTCAGTTAGTTCCTTGACATTTTTTTTTAAATGTAAAGTCTTACTTTCTGCCAATCTACACTCAACAGTGTCTTCTCTGTCAACATGCTACTAAAACACACCCTGGGGGACCTTTTTAATATTCACAGGCTTTTCACTTTAGGACATTATCATATTCAAATACAGTACCTTTGAAAGTAAAACTTCAGTAAATGAATGTTAATAGAAAATTTGCAAACTCCACAGGAAGAAAATTGGTTCCATTTTCTTCAGGGATTTGCACTTTTCTGAACTGATTGCTGAAAAAGGAATTGTAATAAAATCGTCTTTTTTTCTGAGCAATATTAGTCAGCATTTTATTTGGAAAAGAACATAGCAAAGGAGGACTTATGATAAAGGTTCAGTCTCTCTGAGGAACTAGTAGGCTATTAACTGGATGCTGTGATTTCACAAATTATGTCTAAATATTCTAACTGTTCAAATGAAGGTAGCAAAAATAATCTTATGTACAATGAACAGTCTGCAAAAGAAATAAAAGTGCCATTTATATAGAAAGAAAAGCTCACAAAATATCTTCTGACCTTCTTCTACCTTGTGGATAGAAGAAAACTACTGGCCTTGATCCTCCATTTTAATTTAGAATTAAGGTAAAAGATTATCAAGTCACAATGTTACAATGAACATGTTGTTCTGATCACCACAGGTAATATACCTGTTTTCATGAGACGTGATATGAAGCATTAGCAAGAGCACTTTCCTATTTAATCAGTGGCCTTTCTCACATTTCCGCTTCACGAGATTTAGCTAGGGAACATAAAACAGAAGGTTTAAAAACGCCACAATTATTTTCTACAGAGAAAGAAAAATGACATATAGACTGAAGTGCAGTTACATTTTGGACCAACTAGCAATTTAATGTTATTTCACATTCTTTTAAAATTTCCTAGACTTCATTTTATTATACGAAACCAATTAATGTAAGATATTAGGGGCAGTGCAACGATGAATAGAATGTGAAGGGTTTGTGTATATAATGTATGTTCTTATTTATGGTTTTTACTTGTGTGTAGTGTGCACTGTGGACAGCACTTAATTTCATTGAGAGTTACACAATGACAATAAAGATGTTCTATTCTATTCTATTCTATTCTATTCTATTCTATTCTATTCTATTCTATTCTATTCTATTCTATTCTATTCTATTCTATTCTATTCTATTTATATACATCCTTCCAATATTACTAGCAATCTTGTATAATATCAGAATTAATAACTATAATAATAAAAAAGAAGAAATGATTTGTAGAATTAGAAACAAAAGAATTCCCAAAAAGCAGACTGCTTGGCATGAAACTCTTATTCTTTGCTTCTTTGTTGAAAAAATATAATTCAAACATTGATAACACTTATAAAAATCAGGTATAGAGTCTTTTCTTCTAATGTTATACGGTGCGAATTTTTTTAAACCAGCTTCCATACTTGAAAAATCTGCAATTTGTAAAGTGTGTTTGTGTGTGTGTGTGTGTGTGTGTGTGTGTGTGTATTATAGATAGACAGACAATTGGACAGATGATGATGGATAGATAGATAGATAGATAGATAGATAGATAGATAGATAGATAGATAGACAGACAGACAGGCAGGCAGGCAGACACACACACAGACAGACACACACACACAGAGACAGACAAACAGACAGATGAGAGACAGAGAGATGAAGTCTTGGTTGATATATACATACATACACATACATACATATACATTTCAGTATTCAATATATTAACAGTCTTGTTCATTTTATCCCTAAACCTGTCAATAGTATGAATTAAAGTTCCAATTCCTGAATTGCATCTGTGACAGCAATTTTTAAATGTACTCTAAATTGTCTATCACATATGCATAAATTATGTTTGCTAAATTGTTTAAGATCATAGAAAAATAATTTCCTTATTTAAAGGAATACTTCCACTAGACAGAAATTTCAAGCTTGAGAGGCCATGTAATTAACTCATGCAAAGTACATCAACTTACTTCAATTTTGACTAAAAATGGGATACTGACTTAGAAACCACAGTTAACTCTGCCAATCTTGCCAACCACTGTAGAATTTTAGAGGCAGTAATGGCATATGGTTCGAATAACAAAACGTTTGCGCTGAATCAACTAGCAAGAAGTGAACTTTTTGTTTTTGTTTTGATTCTGCCTTTATTATTATTATTATTATTATTATTATTATTATTATTATTATTATTATTATTATTATTATTATTATTATTATTATTATTATTCCAAAGAAACTTCTTGGATGAGAAGCGAAACATTTTCAAGAAAAATCAAGAAAGCGTAAGTTGCCTTTTGAAAAACATGTTTGGATGACCATGAGAATGATTAAGCAGTGGAATAGCCTGCCCTCTGAAGCCATGGCTGCTCCATCCCTGAAGGTTTTCAAGAAACGATTGAACAACCATTTGTCTGGGATGGTCTGATGATTTCTGGTCTGGGTTTTCACACACACCAGGCTTTGATTTGGACTGGATGATCCCTAAGGTCCTTTCCAAGCCTAAGATTATATGATCTGAAGCTCAGCATTTTTCCACTTTTTTCACTACCTTTTCAGTTGGCTTTGCACCAGCATTTCTTCAGGAAACCTTCCACAGTCTATATAGGTCTCACTGCAAGCCTTGCTGGTGCTATCCATTTGGCTTTTGAGAGATTTCTGAATAAACATCATATCAACTTAGAAACCTCTGGGAGAATTGGATCCAGGGGTTATACCAGGGGTAATTGATCAGCTCTCTGCCTTCCATTAAGAAAAGAGAAGACAAAATAGAACATGCATGATAATGATGTACTTTCATACTATCGAAAGGGCTTAAAACATTGAAACAGCTCTTATGCTTCTTTCCCTCAAATCCAGAACGATAAGAAAAATCTAGAGAATGGCATCTCTGCCCACTTTTGTGACACAACTCCACTCATATGCCTGCAGTGTCTTTGCTCGCTTGGAGCTGAAAAAAATGGAAGATATAGGCTGTATGTGAGATACATTGTCAATAAAACTCAAAAGGTCCTATGCAACCCCCAAGTGAGTTACATCTGTGTCTCTGCATTTGCCAGAAAGTCCCTTGCAACATGAGCCAATTCTGGGAACCAGCCAAGTCAATGTGCCAAATGTTTCCTTAGAGTAGATTGAGTGAACTCATTGATGTGCTCAAGTCAAGTCTGATTAACCAGAGGTTAAGGCTTTGCTATCATTAACCCCCTTTTAAAAAAAATCGAAAAGGCTAGCACTTAGCTGCTTCATACAAAATGTTTGGAAATGCAGTGGATCAGTGTGCACTTAAAGCCTGTGACCCTCCCCACAATGACAGCTAGATACATACCACAATCCTCTTTTTTTGTCACCAGCTTCACTGGAAACCCTAAGCATTCATGTCATTGGCTCCGGAAAGACAGAATACTCAGCTTGAGCATAATATGCTTAATTGGAACTGCTGATTTATTGGCATGTTTCCAAGGAAACTAATTTGGCTTAATGAAGGTGAACGTCAATAAATGGTGTTTAATTAGAACAATATTATCAAACTTTCTACATAGTGGACGGGTGGTTAAACATTGCAATAAGCATGGGCTTTATGTCTGAAGAGGACTGCGCTCCAATTAAGGGATAAGTCAGGGAGTGAAAAATGTAAAGCATTCATGTTTGTATGTGTTTATTTGTCTGTTTAGAAAGAGTAATAGGCTAGAGCTCTTCTCCAAAAAGTCATACTTTTTACTGTTAATCTAACAATATTTCCTTTACTTGACATCCCTTGCAGTTGCCAACCAAAACAAAATACAAGGGATAATTCTAATGATTATACAGAGGGCCTAGAGTGGTTTGCTCTGTTGAATTAATGAAACATCTCTTCATAAGAAGCTAGTTTTTTATGAGGTTTTTCTCTGAATTAACTCTTTCTCTCAAATGTGCCATCATAAGGATGGTTTCCCATGGAAGCAAAGCTCTGCAAAAGTTATAAGGGCAATCTAACAGGTGAAATGCAGTTAAGGATCACATTAAGAATGGCCCTGGATTCTGATACATATATAAGAGTTCTTGGTGGAGCAGTGGGCTAATGCCTCCTTAAGTAACACCAGCTGTCTGCAGTTAGTGCAGGTTCGCATCCCACCAGGCTCAAGGTTGACTCAGCCTTCCATCCTTCCGAGGTAGGTAAAATGAGGACCCAGATTGTTGGGGCCAATAAGCTGACTTTGTAAAAATGCCGCTGGGGGGGGGGGCGAAAGCCCTAATAAGCAGGCATATACATAGAATGAAGGCTATTGCTAAGCACATTGATTTGTGCTTCCTGATTGTAAGCCACCCTGAGTCTTCGGAGAAGGGCGAGATATAAATGGGATTAAAAAAAATATGATATAATAATCTTCCAGAGCTATTTGTTGCTTTTGAAAAAAAAGAAATGGGAAAAAACCCTCTACTGTTCTAGATTCAATGTGGATATATCACATGGATAACAAAGGTATCATCAGTGCATCAAGCATGCACATTCTTGATGTTCGGGGGGGAGTATTATGTACCTCCAGTATCATGTTGAATGAGACTTAATCAGACTTAATTCTGTTTAAATTATCCCTGCTCCCACCCTTTTTCATAATGAGGTTTAAATCAAACATGTCTAGAGAGCAACTGTTTGTTCCTCAAGATCTGTCCTTTGCTTCTCCAACTTCTTTCTATGTGTACAACTGTTGACAGAGCAAAACCAGGTCAGCTTTGCACATATTACTTCCAGAATTGGAGGATGAGGTACAGTATGTTGCAGCAATAGTTCTGGCTCCACCACCCAAAGTTTGCCTGCTCCTCTCACCTGTTTGCAGAGGACTTGTTCTTGGCCAATTTGAAATCAGGCTGATCAGCTGCCATATCTGGAACAGAAACATAGGTATCTTCCCCATCAACCCAGCACAATGGTTGGGTGTAATATTTTATGTCTGCATAACCTTGTGGTCTATTTTTCTCAGCCAATCACAGATTTGACTATGAGAAGTCTGAAGAAGGAAAAATTCTAGTATACAGGAAGCAGCAACAACAACAACAACAACAACAACAACAACAACAACAATAATAATAATAATAATAATAATAATAATAATAATAATAATAATAATAATAATAATAATAATAATAATAATAATATAGTACTTGGAAGAGACCTTGGAGGTCATCTAATCCAACCCCCTGCTCAGGCAGCAAACCCTATACCATTTCAGACAAATGGCTGTCCAGTCTCGTCTTAAAAGTTTCCAGTGTTGGAGCATTCACAGCTTCTGGAGGCAGGTTGTTCCACTGATTAATTGTTCTAACTGTTAGAAAGTTTCTCATTAGTTCTGGGTTGCTTTCTCCTTGATTAGTTTCCATCCATTGCTTCTTGTCCTGCCTTTGGGCACTTTGGAGAATAGCTTGACTCCCTCCTCTTTGTGGCAGCCCCTGAGATATTGGAACACTGCTATCATGTCCCCCCTCATCCTTCTCTTTGTTAAACTAGACATACCCAATTCCAGCAGCCGTTCCTTATATGTTTTAGTCTCCAGTCCCACAATCATCTTTGTTGCTCTTCTCTGTACTCTTTCTAGAGTCTCAACATCTTTTTTACATCGTGATAACCAAAACTGGATGCAGTATTCCAAGTGTGGCCTTACCAAAGCATTGTAAAGTGGTATTAATACTTCACGTGATCTTGATTCTATTCCTCTGTTAATGCAGCCTAGCACTGTGTTGGCTTTTTTGGCAGCTGCAGCACACTGCTGGCTCATATTTAAATGATTGTCCACTAGGACTCCGAGATCCCTCTCACATTTACTACTATTGAGCAAGGTACCTCCTATACTATACCTGTACATTTGGTTTTCTTGCCTAAATGTAGAACCTTACTTTTTTCACCATTGAATTTCATTTTGTTAGATAGCGCCCAGTGTTCAAGTCTGTCCAGATCCTCCTGTATCTTAAGCCTATCTTCTGGAATGTTGGCTATTCCTGCCAGCTTGGTGTCGTCTGCAAATTTGATGAGTTCGCCATTTATCCCTTTGCCTAAATCGTTGATGAAGATGTTGAAGAGCACTGGGCCCAGAACAGAGCCCTGGGGCACCCTACTGCATACTTTCCTCCATGTAGATGCGGTTCCATTGAGGACCACATGCTGAGTACGGCCAGTCAGCCAGCTACATATCCATCTGGTGTTGATTCTGTCTAACCTGCATTTTTCTATCTTATCAAGTAGAAGGTTGTGATCTACTTTATCAAATGCCTTACTGAAGTCCAAGTAAATTATATCCACAGCATTCCTCTGATCCACTAATTTTGTCACTTGGTCAAAGAATGTAATAAGATTTGAAACCCATGTTGGCTTTTAGTAATGTCTTTGTTTGCGTCAAGGTGTTCGCTGATTCGTTGTTTGATTATCTTTTCCAGAATCTTCCCAGGTATTGAGGTCAGGCTGATAGGTCTGTAATTTCCTGGATCCATTTTTTTCCATTTTTTGAAGATGGGAACTACATCAGCTCTTTTCCAATCCTTTGGTAGTTCCCCAGTGCTCCAGGATCTTTGAAAAATATAGTTCAATGGTTCTGGGATCACATCTGCCAGTTCCTTGAGAACCTTGGGGTGTAATCCATCTGGTCCTGGTGATTTGAACTCGTCTAGACTGGACAGGTGTTCACTTATCATTTTTTTGCCTATCTTAACTTGCATTTCTATTCTGTTTTTTATGGCACTGGTTTTGGTAGGTTGGACTGTTTTTTTTCCCTTTGTGTAAAGACAGATGCAAAAAATGAGTTAAATAGTTCTGCTTTCTCCCTGTTGCTTGTCACCTTCTTGCCTCTTTCACCCACTAATGGACCAATCATTTCCTTTATTTTTTATTGTTTTTTACATGTTGAAAGAAGCTTTTTTTTGTTATTGTTGACTTTGGTCGCAAGCCTTAGTTTATTTTGAGCCTTAGCTTTCCTCACTTCATCTTTGTAGGCTCAGGCTATTTGCTGATATTCTGACTTACTTATGTGCCCCTCTTTCCACTTTCTATACTTGTCCTTTTTATCTTTCAATTTGTCAGAGAGTTCTTTATGCAGCCACGCTGGTTTCTTTTGAGAGCTGTTATTTTTCCTCTTCGTTGGTATTGGGCTAGACTGGGCTTTTATTATCTCACTTTTCAAAATTTCCCAAGCTTCTTGAGTTGTTTTCCCCTTGAGGATTCTCATCCATGGAATCCTTCCCAAGGTCTCTCTAAGTTTATTGAAATTAGCTCTCTTAAAGTCTAGGACTCTAGTTTGACTGTGTTCTATTGCTTGTGCTTCCATAATGTTGAATTCCAATATTGCATGATCACTTCCTCCCAATGTTCCTGTGGCTTCAACACCTTCTATCATTTCATCTTTGTTAGTGAGAATTAGATCCAAAATGGCTAATCCCCTAGTTCCATTCTCTACTTTTTGGGTAACAAAGTTGTCTCTGGAATCTTGTAAAACACTATAAAAGGGCTCCAGACTATCTGTAATAAATTGAGACAGCTGAAATTCATACTGTATGGCAATTCTGGTCATTTGATTTATATTTTTAGTTATACTTTAAATTATATCTATAGAAAAGCCTAAATTATATCGAGGTGATTTCCTTGTTTATGTTTATGTAATATGGAAAAAACAATACCTGCCTAAAATAAATTAGAAAATAACCAACAAAGCCACCAACAACCAAGATGATAGATATTCTGTCAAAATCTTCAAAGACACAAGTATTTCTACAGAAAAGTGGACCTCCTGTAGCGATTTAGTCATGTTAATTCAAAGCCTTTCTTTATTGTGATGCTGACAAGAAACCATCATAAATGGCCTTTTAAAAGGCTTTCCAATGAACAGAGTCAACTTTTAAGGACAGAGGTGCCAGATGCAGAGAACTTGCCAAGATATCCCACAAAGAAGAGATCTATGCTACATCCCTTCTGTATCTTCCTTGGTCAATTTATCTCTTGATGTGGGTGACCAGGATGCACATGTTGATCTTAATCAAAGTGTGGGAAGATTCATGGGAAAATGACTGGCAGTAAGGGGACAGAGCACCAAGTGGGCACCTGTAAGTGACAGCATAGAATGTAAAAGATGAGAACCAGTTTGGTGTAGTGGTGAAGTTACCAGGTTAGAAGTCAGGAGACAGTAAATTGTAATGCTGGCTTAGGCATGAAAGTCGGCAGAGTGGTTTTGGACCAATTACCAGGAGATTGTGTGTTCTAGTCCTGCCTTAGGCATGAAAACTGGCTGGGTGACTTTGGGTCAATCACCAGGAGACGGTGAGTTCTAGTCCTACCTTAAGCATGAAAGCTGGCCAGCCACTCTCTCAGCCTGACCCAGCTTACAGGTTTGTTGTGGGGGGAAATAGGAAGAGGAAGGAATATTGTGTGTATTTGCTGCCTTGAGTTATTTATAAAAATTTAAAAGGTGGGGTGTTAATAAATAAATAAATATAAGGAGCTAGGCTGTATAGATTTTAGGAAAGGACAAATGACACATGCAAGTAGGTTTCAGGAAAGAGAATTAGTTTAAAAAATGCCTACACAAAGCAAAAGAAGAAGGGGAACTGCAGGACAGCAGAAAGACTGAGTTGTATCTGTTAAGTATATAGAGAAAACAATACTCCATCCAGTGGCCTTTCAACCCAAAGATGGACAGAGCTAAGGAAAACCAGGAGCTCGGCTTCCACAGAAAATAGCCTTTGCCTTCACAACTGTGAAAAGAGGCTTTAAAAAAAAAGTGACAGGTTGAATTCAATACAGCATGAGATTTATATATACTATGTTCTGGGGATGAATTATGAAACGGAATAGAGGCAGAAACAGATTTTCTGTCCTTCAGCAGAAGGCTCCAATAAAAGTCAAACATGTCTGAGTAGAGAATTAATTGAAAAAGGCGGGGATTGGGAATACCTTGAAAGTTTCTGATTAAGTAAATTTCCCTTCTTTTTTCTTTTTCCTGATAAGCCTATTTGCCTCTGGTGGATGAGGCCAACAGGGACCTGTTCCTCGTGCTCTGAAGCTGTTTGTCTATCTGGGCAGAAATCCTTTTCTATTTCTGTATTTAAGAGGACGTTCCCGAAATACTCTCTCCAAATTAAATTTCTTGAAAGGAAATAAAACAGAAGTGAAAATAATGAAGCAGTGCCATTATTTGGATTATGGTTATCTTTAATCCACTTTGTCCTTTGAATAAAATAACAGTATAAAGACATCTGCCAATATTTTAAAGGCTTCTGCTTGGATATGAATTATAGTTTTTAAATTAGACCCTAAAGCTGCATCCTAATTCAGTACTTTTCATTTACCAGAGTATACACATCCTTGCATCCAATTCCCCTGGCGCCCTTTATTTAATCAGGCTGAGAGCTCTACAAACCTGTATCCATTTCCACATAAATTTCAGCCAGATACTGTTGACTTTTACATTTAACCTTACTGGCTATCTCTGACCTCCTTATGAAATATATTACATGCATACACCCTCTGCTACATACACAGCCTCTACCCCCCCATCTCTCTCTCTCTCACACACACACACACAGGCTCAAGCACCCATTTAATGGAAAAGGACAAATATATTTCCAGAGAGATAAAATTCATGCTACTTAGTAAGGGGGTAGGCAATGTCCTTGCATGGTATCCATGAACTGCTGCAATAAGCAACACGAGCCTTTCCCGTTAAAGGTTAGAGAGGTGTGACTGATATGTTTGACAAAGAAATTTAAGGTCAAGAATAATAAAGGCAATCTGTTATTTACCTTGCACAATATACAAAGAGCCCTATGTATTGGGTGGGGTGGGGTGGGGGGCAATTCTGGAGTTTGTTTTTCAAACGCCGGTTCTTTTGCTATAATTGAATGGAGTTGCAGCTTACCGAGAACCACGGCCTATAGTCATGGCAAACTGAAGATGATTTGGTCATTATCCCTTCCATAAAAACCAGTTCTAAGGCTGGTTATTCTACCTGTTATCATAAATTTGGTCTTCTTTATATTTCATTACGGTCCCATGTATTCACTGTGCTTCTTGACTTTCCTTATCAGTCCTTACAGATCATTTGCATTTGCTGCCATCAGAGTAATGTCATCGTTATAACACTGGCTGCTATAGTTTCTTCCTCTAATTTTAAAATGAAGCCAAACCTGCAGCGGGGTTTCCTTCGATATACTGCATATTGCACACCTAGGTGGAAGTAATAAGGAAAGAATATACAGCCTCGTCTCACTTCTTCGTAGATCTAGAGCCCATTGTGTTCTTTTTTCTGAGTTCAAAAGTTTTATTAGTTTATCAAAGCATAAAATACAAAAATTCAAGGAAAAATGAAAATAAAGGTAAAATAAAGGAGGAAAAGGGAAAGGTAGAAAAGTGTAGGGTAGAGGGAAAAAAGCAAAAAGCATTGATTTCTGACTTTTTTTTTTGGGTGCAGTAGAATAAGGTCATAACATGAAACCTTAGCTTTTTACTTTTATAATAATATATGCCAGCTATTTCTATAACATTAATCAGCAAAACCCAAAATCAAAGGTTCATTTTTTTCCACCTCAGGCCCAAGTCCAAAAGTGGATTCCAAGTAGAAACAAAATTAATTGTCTTCTTTTCTTTAATCAAAGCAGTCAGTTTAGCCATCTCTGCTAACTCTATCAACTTTCGTGTTTCATCATATTCTGTACACACTGTGGCTTCCTGCCCTGGCTATAAGTTTTACATGAGGTCAATAGGATGTTCTAGGTTTCCAATTTTTTAAAGCACATTCCACGTGACCATCAAAATCTGTTTCTGTAAACAATGAAATATATGCTGACAACCTTTTGGTATTCTTTGATTTTCCCCAATGATTCAATGTTCCTCAGCAATAATGTTATGTGTCTGTTGGCTTTTTCTAAAGCCAGCTTGAACCTCTCCCTTTTGATTAGCTGGGACTTCCCTGCATTCGATGATTATTTTGTCAGCGTGTCAAATTAAAGATATTGTTTGATTGTTAGGTCCCCCTTTTTATATTGATATGTAGATTGACTTCTTCCAATCTCTTGGCCACTGTGTCGTTTTCCAGATTTGCTTGCATAGTTTGGTTAGAAATTTTATGAAAAGGAACTTTTGTCATTTGCCATATTTCTGGGGGTTTTCCATCGATTCCTGATGCCTTCCAACTTTGTAATGACCAGAGTGCTGATCAAGCTTCACCTTCTAATTAATACTAGAGATTCTTGTAAGTAGGGACTATCTTCTATGGTATTTGGATATTGACAACTGCATTGTACATTATTTCAATATACTCCTTTTATTTTTGTTGCAACTGCTTGGAATCAGTTACTACCTCTTGACTGGCATCTTTTAGCAAACCTATTTAAGTCCAGAATCTCTTCTAACAGCTCCCTGAAATTCTTTGTTAAGTTCCTTCCTGTGAGTTTTGACTTTCTTGCCTTTGGCATCCCTTCTTAGCAGTTTCTATGATTTAACATCCTGTTTGCTTACTTCTGTTCTTGGCATTCGGCACATTCATTCTTATAACTCCTTTGGTTCTTGATCAATAAGTTTTAGGACTTCAAAGTGAGTCCTGATGTTCTCCTTAAAAATGGTGACTTTTTTTTTCATCTGCGTAGCTACATTTGGAATTTGTGATCTATTTCACAGATCGCCCTAGCTACATGTTATAACTGAGCTCTTCCACTTCCTTCTACCAATATTACAGTCAGTTTGATTGATATGTAGTCTGGTGGGTTTTTTTGTTGTTTTTTTTAAATCCCATTTATATCCCGCCCTTCTCCGAAGACTCAGAGCGGCTTACAATTTTAAGCACATACCAATGTGCTTAGCAGTAGCCTTCATTCTATGTATATGCCTGCTTATTAGGGCTTTCACACACACCCCCAAGCGGCATTATTACAAAGTCAGCTTAATTGCCCCCAACAATCTGGGTCCTCATTTTACCTACCTCAGAAGGATGGAAGGCTGAGTCAACCTTGAGCCTGGTGGGATGCGAACCTGCACTAATTGCAGGCAGCTGGTGTTACTTAAGGAGGCATTAGCCCACTTCCACTTCCCCACTCAGTCTTCGCCTCAAAATTTTGGTCTCTGTTTAATCATCCCTAAAACGTTTGTCAGCAGAAGGTAAACTCACCCAAATGACTAATATAAATTCCTCCAACCCCAGCTTATTCTCATTTGCAGAGATCAACTATGTTTGAGAATCAGAACAGGCAATGTTCTGTCAGTGCAACGTTTTTCTTTTCAAATTGAGTTTTTCAAGTCCAGATTTCATTGTCAGGAGAGCTTGCCATTGTAACTACAATGCGTAATATCCAAGCAATGAAACACCGGGTGCCAGAAAATTGCAGCCCAATTGGAAAATTCTGTAATTGGTGATTCTGGCCTGTGTGTTTCCAGTGGCTTTACTTTCAGATTGTCAGAACTGTTCATTAAGTTTGTTGAGAGACCAAGTGCTTAATATTAGTAATTTAGGAAGTTCAACGGGAAGTTAAACAGTTTACAACTATTTTTGAACAACTGGAGGGAGCACCAGTCAAATAGCAATACAACATACCTAGAAAGAGTAATATTTTCAGTGTTGCACTGCAATTTCAGACAGGCTTCTGATGTTTTTGGGAAAGTTACCTTTTTCATAAGGGCTTTGACTTCATCACTTAATCCTCAACTCCTTTGTAGCTTTAGACCAACGTCACATGATGTGTCGTGATGTATCACAACTTTTTTGCCATTGCCGGCAATAGGGTGGGTGTAGTTTTGCTATGATGCATCAGGCCCACAGGCTGGCAGTTTGACACCCCTCCTTTAGACTAACTAGCAGGGTTTTGGTCACCACTATTTTTTGGATTGCTAACAAAGAATTAAAGGGAGACTGATATGCATTTCAAACTTATTTGTTCTCATCAGTCAGCCATACCCTTCTGAGATTCGAACCTGGGCTGATTGCACATTAGGCAATTGTTTTAACCCCTAGAATCTCAGAAGGGTATGGGTATCAGTCTCCCTTTAATTCTTTGCTGACTGATGAAAACAAATAAGTTTGAAATGCATATCAGTCTCCCTTTAATTCTTTGTTAGCAATCTAAAAAAAAAATTACACAAGTACGAGCTGCCACTGTTGTGACTACTGCCTGTGGATGGCCTTTGGTTAGGCCGAAACAGGAAATAAAGATTTGTCCCATGTTTGGGGCCTAGCAAGGTAATCTAAATAGTTAACAAGCATTTAACACATATCTCCCTTGCTTCTCAGCTAACAAAGTGAGATAGAGCTTGTGGCCTAGAGGTTAAAACAACTGCCTAATGTGCAATCAGCCCAGGTTCAAATCTCAGAAGGGTATGGCTGACTGATGAAAACAAATAAGTTTGAAATGCATATCAGTCTCCCTTTAATTCTTTGTTAGCAATCTAAAAATTTACACAAATATGAGCTGTCACTGTTGTGACTACTGCCTGTGGATGGCCTTCAGTTAGGCCGAAACAGGAAATAAAGATTTGTCCCATGTTTGGGGCCTAGCAAGATAATATAAATAGTTAACAAGCATTTAACACATATCTCCCTTGCTTCTCAGCTAACAAAGTGAGATAGAGCTTGTGGCCTAGAGGTTAAAACAACTGCCTAATGTGCAATCAGCTCAGGTTCGAATCTCAGAAGGGTATGGCTGACTGATGAAAACAAATAAGTTTGAAATGCATATCAGTCTCCCTTTAATTCTTTGTTAGCAATCTAAAAATTTACACAAATATGAGCTGTCACTGTTGTGACTACTGCCTGTGGATGGCCTTCGGTTAGGCCGAAACAGGAAATAAAGATTTGTCCCATGTTTGGGGCCTAGAGTGAGCGCCTGTTACTCGTCCCAGCTTCTGCCAACCTAGCAGTTTGAAAGCACGTAAAAATGCAAGTAGAAAAATAGGGACCACTACGGTGGGAAAGTAACAGTGTTCTGTGCGCCTTTGGCGTCTAGTCATGCCGGCCACATGACCACGGAGACGTCCTCGGACAAGCGCTGGCTCTTCGGCTTTGAAACGGAGATGAGCACCAGCCCCTAGAGTCAGAAACTATATATATATATATATATATATATATATATATATATATATATATATATATATATATATATATATATATATATATATATAAATGATGAACAGCATGACTCTTAAGAGTTAAGGGAAGTTAAAACATAGTAAATATTTAATCCAAAACACCTTCATGTTTTCTCTGGTTGACAGTGACTTTGAATCTGATACTGCCCAGCTGATTGGCTGTAATCTACCAACTGTCCATTCCATTTTAACTTTTGTGTGAGATTATCAATTCTTTTCTAACTTTGGTAAGGATCACTAATAATCTCAAGGACCTCTTTTTCTGAAGTTGCTGCACCACTGGGAATTTTAAGAGGTTTTTTTTTTAAATTAAGGTTCTGGTGCAAATGTCAAGCAACATCTTAAAACAGATGTCTTAATATAATAGCTGCTATAACATATGTGTAGAGTTATTTTTTCAAATAGATATGTGTTACAGATGTATTTCGATAAAGTATCAAGCAAGTAAAGCATAAAATGTTAGTTTATGTAAATTTATTTAACTGGGTGGCGGTCTCCATTTTTTGTGAAATGTTTATGGATAGAATTTCTTTATAATTTAATAAAGTCAATAAAATATTCTTTAATATAGTGAGCATTTATCCAAGAACATCTGCAAATACTCTTAGATCAGTGTTTTCCAAATTTGGAAGGCTTCTGATTTGAGGGCTTCAATTTCTAGAATTCCTTAGCCAGCAGGGGCATTGCTAAAGATTCTGAGATCTAGACATTGGGATGCTGCTGTGATTGAGAAACATTGATCTAGAACAACAGTCAAAGCATTGATTGAGAACTCACTCTACCCATTAGAGTATGATTTAAGTGTAATTGTTGCATTGATGATTGTCCCCTAATCATCTTTGTTGCCCTTCTTTGCACTCTTTCTAGAGTCTTTTTTACATTGTGATGACCAAAGCTGGATGCAGTATTCCAAGTGTGGTTTTACCAAGGCATTATAAAGTGGTATTAACACTTCCCGTGATCTTGATTCTATCCCTCTGTTAATGCAGCCTAGCACTGTGTTGGCTTTTTTGGCAGCTGCAGGCTGGCTCCTATTTAAGTGATTGTCCACTAGGGTTTCAAGATCCCTCTCACAGTTACTACTATTGAGCCGGTACCACCTATACTATATGTGTGCATTTGGTTTTTCTTGCCTAAATGTAAAACCTTACTTTTTCACCATTGAATTTACACATGAACATGATCTTACCTTTCAATTTATCATGTAAATTAATAGTAAATGTAAATCTGATCTTGATTGGGATAAGCACATGTGGGGAGGGAAGGAAAACCTTCTTCATTTCCCCAGAATGCCTCTTTATCCTGACATAGACTGATTTCTTAGGGAATGAGACACTCTGCTGCTTGTAAACCCTATCTCCAAAATAAATCAAAGCAGTTTCTGGCTTGAGCAAAAACAAAAAAAAGCCTCATCATTTTTTAAAGTTCTATTAAGAATTAGCTTAGCAGATTGATTTTAACTCACAAACATGGTGAAATATAAGCTACTGGGCTTCAAATCAAGAAGCTAAGAGAAGAGAGCAGCGGGAAATTCACAGCATATAAACGAGCTCCTAACAACTTCATAGCCCACCATATAACCTTGTAGAAACACAAAGATGAGAAACACTTCCTTCATAACACTAATTTGTATCCTTTCCCCCCCCAATAAGGTGCTAGTGGCGTGTCCCAATTTCAATTATATTTTAAACAATCAAATACATGCCAACTTGTCCCACGCTGTTAAAGAATAACAAATAATAACAGCCGAAATCCTGTCACAGCTTGGCTGCGCTTCCAGCCAAACACAACGTAACGACACTGAACTGTATTTCTGGCTTTGACAGTGTAAAGGAATAAGAAGGGACTACAGAGCACAGGGCTGCTATCAATCAGAAGGCTTGATTGGACTTGTTTTTCCCCATTTCTATGTAATCCAGTTTTAGATGTTTACTCCATCCTTCATCATAGAATCATAGGCCTGGATGGGACCTTGGAGGTCTTGTAATCCAAACTCCTGCCTAAGGCAAGAGTCCTTATACCATCCCAGACAAATGATTGTTGAATCTTTTTCTCGAAAATCTGCAGCAATGGAGCAGAACTCCAGGAGGAAATCTGTTCCATTGATCAATTATTCTCACTATCAATAAATTCCTCCTTAGTTCCAGGTCAGATCTCCCTGGATGAGCTTCTACCTATTGCTTTTCGTTCTGTCCTCAGGTGCTTTGGAAAATAAATCAGTACCCTCTTCCCTGTGACAACCCTTCAATTATTGGAGGATAGCTATCACATCACCCTTAACCTTCTCTTCATTGGGCTGAACTTACCTAGTTCTCTTAGAGATTTATCATATGGTTTAGTCTCCAGAACCCTAATCATCTTTGTGGCTCTTCTCTTCAGTCTTTCTAGGGCCTCGGCATCATTTTTGTATTGTGGTGACCAGAACTGGATGCAGTATTCCAAGTGTCAGAACATTTAATTATAGTATTTTGTGCAGATGGGGACTGTAGCCAAGAAATTAAAAGACGCTTGCTCCTGGGGAGGAAAGCCATGGCAAATCTAGACAGCACACTAAAAAGCAGAGACATCACCCTGTCAACAAAAGTACATATAGTCAAGGCTATGGTCTTCCCAGTTGCAATGTATGGCAGTGAAAGTTGGACCATAAGAAAGGCTGAGCGCCATAGAATTGAGGCCTTTGAACTATGGTGCTGGAGAAGACTCCTGCGAGTCCCTTGGACTGCAAGGCGATCAAACCGGTCAGTCCTAGAGGAGATCAATCCTGACTGCTCTTTAGAAGGCCAGATCCTGAAGCTAAAACTCAAATACTTTGGCCACCTAATGAGAAGGAAGGACTCACTGGAGAAGAGCCTAATGCTGGGAAAGATTGAGGGCAATAGAAGAAGGGGACGAGAGAGAATGAGGTGGCTGGATGGAGTCACTGAAGCAGTAGGCGTGAGCTTAAATGGACTCCAGAAGATGGTAGAGGACAGGAAGGCCTGGAGGAATGTTGTCCATAGGGTCGCGATGGGTCGGACACGACTTCGCAGCTAACAACAACAATAACAATTTTGTACTCCCTCCAGACTTTTGGGCTAAATTATTTCCATTACAGATTTGCCCCTAGACCACTCCTTTGTAGTGTTTAAGGCACCATATTAGAAAGCATTTAAACCATGAGTTCTAGTCCCATCTTAGGTACAAAAGACAGCTGGGACATTTTGGGCCATCAGTCTCTTACAACCCAGCTCACCTCACAAGTGAAGGGAAAATAGGAGGAGGGGGGAGTATTAGGTATGTTTACCACGTTGAGTTACTTATGAAGTGATTGGTGGGCTAAAAGTCTAATAAATAAACAAACAAATCCCCATTTGTAAATAGGTATTAAATACTGCGATTGCATTACATTACATTTTACTCATTTTTAATTATCTAAAAGTAAGCAGTTGTTAAAGACATTAAATAAATAATGGGTTAAAATGAACAAGAAAGGGGGCAGGAATTGCCTTCTGGAGAGGAGGTTACATGGGCTTAAGGAAAATATGGGGTTTTTATTTCCTCTGGACGTGCCAATTTTCTCTGCCCCTAGGCAGCCCCTGACCTACTTACTCTACATGTCTACACATAACTTTCAATCCAAAATCAGAGTTGTGAAATCATAAAAACATGGCATTTGAACATAGAGGAGTCCATTTTGCTTTCTAAGAGAGAGCAGCAGTGCCAATTAAATGCCAACTTAGTGCCAGTTCCAACTATAATTATGGGTTAAAAATTTAAAACGCATATAAAAGAGCACTGCTTAATGTTTGTTCTTAAAGATGCATTAGATCCTTGCCCTAAAGAATGGGCAGCAATATTCTGATCCATGACATTAAGCTCCTCCCCTTTAGGAGGGACAGAAGAAACTGAATCTGACAGAATCAGAAGTTGTAGGTGCTGGAGGTTTTTTTTAAAAAGATTGGACAGCCATTTATCTGAAATAGTATAGGGTTTCCTGCTTGTGAAAGGGGCTGGACTAGAAAACCTCCAGGGTCTTTCCATCTCTATTCTGATCGAACATTTAGAACCTCCTTTATACATATCTTTTAGGGGCACTGTGCTCTTGCCAGAGTTTCAGACAACCTTTCTTAACCTGATGCTTCCAAAATATGTCAGACTACACCATTTCTTATGTTTGGTCTCAGCAATATACCGGAGGATATCAGATGTGGTAAGAAACAGGGCTTTTTTTGTCATAGAACGCTCAGAACGGAGTTCCAGCACCTTTTTTGGATGGAACCTTGTAGGGTAGGCAAGGCGGGTTGTATGACATGTGAGTTCCGGCACCTTTTTGTTTTACAAAAAAAAGCACTGGTAAGAACTACCCCACTTTTGGTTTTGCATAACCTCTGGCTATTTCTGCTGCAATCGTCAGACTTTAGGAAGGAGAGCAAAAATGCCTCTGGTGGTATCTCCGCATCCTTATGGAACAGAGAGAGGATTCATTGGAAAAGACTCCGATGTTGGGAAAGATTGAAGGCAAAAGGATGAGAGGATGGCAGAGAATGAGATGGTTAGATAGTGTCATCAACGCAATTAACATGAAGTTGGGTAAACTCTGGGAAGACAGTGGAAGATAAGGAGACTTGGCATGCTATGATCCATGGGGTTGCAAAAAGTTGAGTACAACTTAGCAACTGATCAACACTGAGTAGCTGGACAGGGCTGGAAGTACAGAAACCAGAAGGTTTAAAACTCTCCAGCAACACAGGATCTGTGCTGCATATCCTTACTCCTAAGTAAAGAAAAAGAAAAGAAGATCAGCATACCACTTGTGTTTGCAAAACATCTTGTTGGGCTCGCATTTGTCTATCCTCCACATTCTTCCCCATCTTGAAGTTCAGTTTGACTCCTGTTCCTTGAATTCCTGTTCCTTTAACTCTAAACAAATTTGTCTTCCTTTCCAGAAGCAGATCATAAACATTATTTTACTTTACAAGCACTTGGGTTGCATCAGCCAAATTCCATGTCATTGAACACATCACTCCGGCCATTACGTGGTAAAGGCTTTTCCCACTGGAAATGCAATGGGTCTGGGCCAGAGTTCCCCAACCTTTTCAGATTTGCGGACTGCCTGGGGGAGAGAGAGGGGATGGTTCAGTGTGTGTGGTAGGCAAGCACGCAAGCACGCAGCTCCATTTGCACAAGTGGTGTGTGCTCACCCGCCATTTCTGTGGCCCGGTTCTGAAAGGCTCAGTGCCTGGTAGTGCCCCTTGGCCCGGGAGTTGGAGACCCCCGGTCTAGGCCTTTGTCTCTATACCATAAATGCTCTTTCACTATGATAACTCAATTGGCCAAATAGTTTATAGCAGATAAGGGACTATGTTCATATATTTAAATGATTTTTTTTAAAAGATAAGGATGCCGAAATATGTATTAAACATTGCCAACAGGACTGACAAAAAGGCTTATTGAAACATTACAACTTGTTTTACAACCAAGCAAAGAATTAGAAAGAAGGGAAAGGGAGCAATGGGATCCTGTGGAAAGGATGGTATTCGTATATATTCATATATTCTTTCTGACACATTTTATGCAAATTCGAAAAGCAAAAATGAAAGGTAAATCAACACGTCATCAACCTTTCCTTGTGTTACCCCGTTTTAAATGCAATGCTTGTTATATGCCTCTAATAAGGAACAGCAGACACTCACACACTCTGTTGGTGAGGTCTAGCATTACACAAAGTTGCAAAGGGAATTGTTATGTCGATGATACTTCAAATTACTTCTCCAGAACACCCAGAAGAACCTAAAAAGTTACATGTTGAACTTCAAGAAGGAAACCATCCCTCATTGAGACCAAAAGTATTATTCCATCACCTGTCCATCAAAGCACAACTACCTCAAAATGGCCTTGTGGTTACCATCCACACCACAACAAACTTGGTACCTCAGTTGAACCCAAAATTTAAGTTGCTAAGTGATAAATTTGTTAAGTGAATTTTGCCCCATTTCACGTATTTTCTTGCCACGCTAGTTATTTATTTTATTTATTATTTATTATTGGGACTTATATGCCGCCCTATCTCCCGAAGGACTCAGGGTGGCTAACAACAATAAAATACAATGATACCAAAGTTAAAAAGAATTAAATTAACAGCCCCAACAGAATAAATTAAAATTGAAGTTAAAAATTAAAAAAACCATTTTAAAATCCCTGTCATCAGTCCAGGTCAGCCTGATGGAAAAGAAGTGTTTTAAGGCCGCAGCGAAAGGACCGGAGATCCGGGGCCATCCGGAGCTCAAGGGGAAGTTGGTTCCATAGGGCTGGCACTCCCACAGAGAAGGACCTGGGGGTCGCCAGCCGACATTGTCTAGCCGACGGCACCCTGAGGAGGCCCTCTCTGTGTGAGCGTACTGGGTAATGGGAGATCGTTCCCGGCAGCAGACGGTCCTGCAAATATCCCAGGCCTAAGCCATGTGAAATCACTACAGTTCTTAAGTTGTGAAGTGAATCTGGCTTCCCCGTTGACTTTGCTTGTCAGAAGGTTACAAAAGGTGATCATGTGAGCCTTGAGACGCTGCAACCGTCATAAATATGAACCAGTTGTCAAACATCTGAATGTAAATCACGTGACCACAGTGACGCTGCAATGGCCTTAAGTGTGAAAAATGGTCATAAATCACTTCTTTCAGTGCTGTTGTAACTTTGAAAGGTCATTAAATGCACTGTTGTAAGTCAAGGACTCCTTGTATATACCACCAACCTTGCTCTAAAAGAAATCTGTGGCAAATTTCTTTGCATGGTAACAATATTGTATAATTTGTCTAGGGATAATTGTATACATTGCAAAGCACCAAATTAGGCAAACTCCTTGCCTTGAACAGCAAAATCTGCATAATTTGATGCATAAAGATTTCTCTTGATATCTAGAGCAACCTATCTATCTATAGGTTCTACCTGTTTTTGAAATAATAGCAATAATGTGTGGCTTTTCCACTCTATAACATTACTTTGAAAGAATTACCAAGGAAAATATTTGGAGGATAATGACTACTACACTGTCAATGTACTTATTGTCACTTTCTATGCATGCCCAAGATGGCGGACGTGGTCGGCTGAGCTCCGTGAGCACCAGCTGCTAGGCGTCTCTTGGGAGCCCCTCCTGAGCCCTCGGGCTTTTTGAGATGGGGATTGGGGGATTATGGCATTAGGCTGCGAGGCAATGAGGAGGTCGTCGAAGCTGGCAGTGACCTACTTAGACTTTATTTACCGAGCTGCCCGTCAGCTGGCCCTGCTGTCCTCCGGCTGTTTCCTTTGCTGCTACCTCTTCCGGACCATTTGCAGCTGCTTGCAGCCGACGCCGGCTGTTTTCTTCTTGCTGTTCCTTCCCGGACTGTCTGCAGCTGCTCGTGGCCGACGCCGGCATTTCCTGCTCTTCGGGCTGTTTCGGGCCGTTTTTGGGCCGCCTTTGATGCTCCTAGACTGGCTCCGGTTGGCGAGGAGGACGACCGGGAGTCTGCTCAGGCGGCGGCGATTTCGGGTGGCGGCGATGGCAGCGATGGCGTCGATGGCGTGGGCGTTGTCTCCGGCGCTGGTTGCGGTGGTCTTTGGGCCGCGCTTGGTGCCGACGGCGGCCCGCGCTCGGCGGAAGCGGCGGCAGCATGTGTTTGGCGGCGACGGCGAAGATGGTGCGTTCTGGCCATTCTCGGCGGCCAACAGCTGGTGGGACGTTTCTGGGGCCTGCTTTCAGACTGCTTTCGGCGGCACCGGCGTTCCTGGGACTGTGTGGCCCGTTCGCCTTGGCCGGTGGCTGGCTTTGGCGCTTTTTGGGCTTTTGGCCCTCTCGCCGGCGGTGGGGCCCCCATGTTGCCCTAGGTCACCTCAGGCCGCTTTCAGCGGCGGTGTCGCCCTCGGGCCGTTTTGGCGGTGGAGAGGGCGATTGTCAGTCATCTTGGCGGCGACGGCGTCTTCAAGCCATTTAGTGGCGGAGAAGACGACCGCGGGTCATCATAAGGGTGTAAAGATGATGTGGTTCCTGCACCGCTTTTGGACTGCTTTTGCAGCGACGACGGCGACTTTGGACCATCTTCACTATCCTGGCCTGCCTACCCTTTTGGCCTCGGACATATGGACATATATATTTATCATCTTCCTGCCTACCCTCCCCCCTCTCCCCTTGGATTTTGGACACACCTGGGTATCGGCCACGGTGGGAGAGTGGCTTGACTTTTCCATTTGCAGCCCCATAGAGGTGGGAGCTCTATGGGGTTTGCCTACCCAGAGGATATCTGGTCCACCTCCAGGAACAGAGTTGCAACCCGTCGTGAGAGGGCGGGGGGCGGCCCATCTCTGCGGGCACCCGACTGAGTGGCAGTGAAGTTGGGTGGGGACCCAGATATCTGTCTCCATGTTCGATCCTCCCATGGACAACTAATGGGATGCCTATCCTGGACTTCCTAGACTCATGCGACAATACACTAGCACGGACTTGTACGCCCTCAGGGGTGCCCCCCTCTCCTGGGTGCGACCCGCCTCCTTAAATACTCGTAACCTCGATGACGGGCCCGAGTTTTGGGACCCGGAGAGATGGCTGGGCAGGGGCAGAGGCCGTCAATACAAATTTAATAGAAGGCCTCTGATTACTTTTTTATCGAAATTTTTTATGGGGTTAGGGAGAGGGGTGGGAGATAGGGGTTGTTTGGCTATGGGGGGTGGCCAATCAACCATGGCTCAGGCCAGACTTGGGTCCGACCGCTCGGGGGGAGAGCGGGGTGTGGTTGTCTCCGGGGCTCATGAGCGGGTCGTGGGATTACCGATTCCCACAACGGGGAATGGTAGCAGGTGGATAGACAGAGGGCTGTATCGTTACTGGGAGGGCCGTCTCCGCTATTTGCAAGCGGTGGGGCGCTCCGACCCTCTGCTTCTTCCCCGAGGCTCCGGGAGCGAGGATGTGCAGCCTCCTGAGCTCCGGCTGGTGTACCTGAATGCCAGGTCCGTGGTTAATAAAGCTCCCCTCGTTAGGGATTTAGTTGAGGGTGAGCACGCGGACCTGGCTTGCATCACGGAGACTTGGTTGGGCCCAGAGGGTGGGGTCCCTTTGGTTGACCTCTGCCCACCAGGCTTCCGGGTGGTACATCGGCCACGAGCTCATGGTAGGGGTGGGGGAGTGGCGGTGATTATTAGGGAGGCCTTATGTCCGCGGGAGACCACCGTTTCTCAGATAGTCGGGTGTGAGTCTCTCTTTGTGAGATTTGGTTCTGGGGTGCAGTTGGGCTTGCTGCTGGTGTACATTTTGCCTAGTCGCGCAGCAGCAGCCCTGCCCGAGCTGCTCGATACCCTCTCGGGGTTGGTGGTTGAGTTTCCCAAACTTATAGTTTTGGGAGACTTCAATCTACCATCCCTGGGAGGTTCATCTGAGCTAGCTCGGGAGTTCATGGCTTCCATGACGGCCATGGACCTGACGCAAGTAATTTCTGAACCAACTCATGAGGGAGGCCACACCCTTGACCTGATTTTTTTATCTGGACGGTGGTTGGATGATCTTGGTGGGGGCTCTCCATTTATTATGCCCCTGTCATGGACCGATCATCACCTCCTGCGGATGGTCTTCCGTTTTGCCACCCCCCGCTGTGGGGGTACGGAGCCAATTAGATGGTTCCGCCCCAGAGGCTTAATGGATCCTGATAGATTCCAAGCAGCGCTGGGGTCCCCACCTGCCTCCATTGCTCACAACTCGGCGGATGCCTTAGTGGAAGCCTGGGAAAGGGCAGCCACTGAGGCACTTGACCGGGTTGTACCCTTGCGGCCCCTGACCCGGTGCAGATCCCAGCGAGCTCCATGGTTCTCAGCGGAGCTCCGGGAGATGAAGCGTCGGAAACGGGGCCTAGAGAGCTGCTGGAGGTCTAGCCGAACTGAATCCGACCGGTTGCGGTTAAGAACCTATATTAGGTCTTATCTCGCAGCGATGAGGGTGGCGAGGTGTAATTACTTCTCCACCCTCATCGCGTCCGCAGATAATCACCCGGCCGCCCTGTTTAGGGTGACTCGCTCCCTTCTTAATCAGGAGGTGAGGGAGGATCCCTTGCAGGGTCGTGCCGAGGAATTTAGTCAACATCTGTCGGATAAAATCGCTCGGATTCGGACCGGTTTGGACTCCAGCTGGGCAGAGTCTGGCGATCAGGACACGGGCGGTCTTGTCAACGTTATCTGGGAAGAGTTTGATTCTGTGACCCCTGATGAAGTGGACAGGATTATGGGGAAGCTGAGCTCCACCACATGTTTATTGGATCCATGCCCTTCCTGGCTGGTTTATGCAGCTAGGGAGAGGACACGAGGCTGGCTCCAGGCGGTTATATCTGCTTCTTTGAGTGAGGGTTATTTCCCCACCGCCTTGAAGGAGGCGGTGGTGAGATCTCTCCTCAAGAAGCCTGCCTTGGACCCAGCTGTATTGAACAAATTTCGTCCAGTCTCCAACCTTCGCTTTCTTGCGAAGGTTGTTGAGAGTGTGGTGGCGCGTCAGCTCCCTCTGGTCCTGGAGGAAGCGGATTATCTGGACCCTTACCAATTGGGTTTCAGGCCCGGGTACAGCACGGAGACGGCATTGGTCGCTCTGGTGAATGATCTCTGGAGGGCTCGGGATAGGGGACATTCCTCTGTCCTAGTCCTATTAGACCTCTCAGCGGCTTTCGATACCATCGACCATGGTATCTTGCTGCGGCGTCTCAGGGGATTGGGAGTGGGAGGCACAGTTCTTCAGTGGTTCTCCTCCTATCTCCTGGGACGCTCGCAGTCGGTGTTGGCAGGGGGGCAGAGATCGGCCCCTAGGTCTCTTGTTTGTGGAGTTCCTCAGGGTTCGGTTCTCTCGCCTCTCCTGTTCAACATCTACATGAAACCGCTGGGTGAGATCATTCGTGGTTTTGGAGTTGGGTATCATCAATATGCTGATGATACCCAACTTTTTATTTCGACCCCAAACCACCCCAGTGATGCCCTCGCTGTGATGTCCCGTTGCCTGGAGGCGGTTCGGGTCTGGATGGGGAGGAACAGACTTCAACTCAACCCTGACAAGACTGAGTGGCTGTACATTCCGGCATCCCGGGACATTCAAAATGTTCCATCTCTTTCTATGGGGGGTGAGCTGTTACCCCCCCGTGGATAGGGCTCGCAACTTGGGAGTCCTCCTAGATTCACGACTTACCCTGGAAGATCATGTAGCAGCTGTGACTAGGGGGGCTTTTGCCCAGGTTCGCCTGGTGTGCCAGTTGCGGCCCTATCTGGACCGGGATGCCCTGTGTACGGTCACTCATGCGCTCGTGACCTCTCGCCTAGACTACTGTAATGCTCTCTACATGGGGCTTCCCTTGAAGACCACTCGGAGGCTCCAACTGGTACAGAATGCGGCCGCGAGAGTTGTCTTGGGAGTTTCCCGATACTCCTAAATTGTCTTTACAAAGACAGGCGAGAGACCGCAGGCAAGGTTAACTCGTTTATTTGGTTCAGCTCCCGGCAGCTGACTGTCAAAACAATCCGGGTTTATATAGGGAACTGTCAAACAGCGTGGCCAATCAGGTAGCGGTATTTCCCCGCCGTTCGGAGAACGGCCAATCAACTAACAGTACTTTGACAGCTCTGCGGCTGTCAGGGAATTCCTCTCAGCTGAGCGCTTAGCTCAGTTCGGAGGACCGGGTTGAAGACTTCCAGATTTGACAGTTCCGGGAACTGTCAAATCTGGCGCGTGCGCGTTGGCCCCCGGCAGCCCTTTTGACAGCTGTCAACGGGAATGGCGGCCGGCTGGGCGGTGCGCGTGCGTCGTTACTTCGGGCGGCCATTTGACAGCTGTCATCTGTCAAATGTCGGCCGGCTCGGCTTTTTACTTGCGGCTTGGGAACTACTGGTTCCCAGATATGATTCACCCCCTTTCCCCCCCCCTGAACAGGTATGTTATGCATAACATCAGTTGAACGTTTTAAAACAGTATGGTTAACAGGTTTTTTAACAGATGGTGGGTTTCCCTTCCATTCAAAGTCCGCGAGGTATGCGGGGGGTTTTCTGGCTCGGCTGGACCTTCGGGGACAGAGGGTGCTCCCTTCGGGTTGCGTGGCCGGAGGAGTTGTTTCTAGGTGGGGCTCAGCAGGTGGTTGTGGGTCCTGGGGGAGGAATTCATCAAGTCCGGGGGTGTCGGCTGGCGTAGGCTCACCCAGAGTCGGTTGCAGAGAGGGGTTGGGTAGTGACCTGGGTCGGAGCTGATCCGTGTGTCTGCGTTGTATGAGTCCTGTCCCTGTGTCCACTGTGTATGATAATGGTCCTGTTTGGTCCAGGATAACCCCCTGAACCCACTTATCCCTTCCCCCATAATCTCGGGACCAAACATTTTGTCCTTTGGAGAATGTTTTTGGCTGGGTGTTTGGTGTCATTTCGGCTGCCAGTCTGTCGGGGTGGAGTCTGTCGAGCCGTGTCACCAGGCAGCGGCCCCATCGAAGTTCGGCCGGGCTTTTGCCGGTGGTTGTGCAGGGAGTAGAATGGTGGGCCAAGAGAAATTGTGACAAGCGACGGTGCCAGTTCCCTGTGATGATTCTTTTGAGGGAGTCTTTGGTGGTCCTCACCATAACCTCCGCAAGGCCGTTGGACGATGGGTGGAAGGGAGCCGATGTTGAATGCCTAATACAATTTCTCCTCGTGAAGATCTGAAAGTCATGAGAAGTAAATTGAGGGCCATTGTCTGAAATAATGACGTCGGGGAGACCGTGTGTTGCGAAGATTCCCCTGAGGGCTTGAATGGTTGTGGCAGACGTTGTGCTGTGAACCGGGAGAACCTCCAGCCATTTGGAATAACTATCTACAACTATGAGGAAGACCTGTCCTTGGAAGGGCCCGACATAATCAATGTGGATGCGGGACCAGGGGTTTTTTGTGAGTTCCCATTTGTGAATTGGGGCTCTGGGTTGGAGTGGGCGGGATTCTTGGCATAGGTAGCAGCCAGCAATGTATTTTTCTATGTCTTGGTCTATTCCTGGCCACCAGACGTAGCTGCGGGCCAAGGCTTTTGTTTTTACGATGCCAGGGTGGCCCTCATGTAAGGTGTCCAGTACTTTTGGTCTATGTTTGGTGGGCACGATTACCCTGCACCCCCAGAGTAAACATCCTAAGTGTGACGTTAGTTCGTTTTGCCTGGAGAAATATGGCTGAAACTCTGTGCCTGGGCAAGAGGTTTGCCAGCCTGTGTGTACCCATGCTAACACTCTGCTAAGTGTTTTGTCTGACGAAGTTGCAGCAGCGATATCTTTTGCTGTCAGTGGGCATTCTGGGAGCTCTTGAATAGCTAAGATGTTGCCTGCTGGGGCTGGGTCTGGCTCTGTGAGGGGTAGGGGTAATCTGCTGAGGCCGTCAGCGTGACACATTTGGTGTCCTGGCTTATATATTAATTGGTAGGAATATGCTGTGAGGAATGTTGTCCAGCGCAACATCCTGGGAGATAAGATTTGGGGGGTCTGACGGTCCCAAGTGAATAGTCCTAACAATGGTTTGTGATCTGTGTAAATCACAAAGGGGCGGCCGTAAAGATAGTCGTGAAATTTTTTAATTCCCGCCACAATTGCCAGGGCTTCTTTATCTATTTGGGCATAGTTTCTTTCCGTTTTGGAAAGAGTTCTGGAATAGTATGCCACTGGGGATTGGGTGCCATTGTTGTCTAAATGGCTTAAAACTGCTCCGATCCCATATGGGGATGCATCGCAGGCTATGCATAGAGGTTTGTCCTCCTGGTAGTGGGAAATAGTTGCGTTGCTGGAAAGCATTTGTTTAAGTGACTTGAAACTGTTTTCGTGGGCTGTAGTCCACTGCCAGGCTGCCCCTTTATCGAGCAGTCTGTGGAGGGGTTCTGCGATAGTTGCCTTCCCTGGTAGGTGTGCGTGATAAAAATTTAAAAGTCCAAGGAAAGCTTGGAGCTCGGTTTTATTTTTTGGGGTAGGGGCGGCCTTGATAGCAAGGATTTTTGAGTTTGTGGGGTGAATTCCTTGCGAGTCGATCCTGTAGCCTAAGAAATCTGCTGACGGGACGCCTATGGAACATTTTTCACGTTTTAGTTTGAGCCCTGCTTTTCTAAATCTTAATAGTACTTCCTGTAGTCTATCTGCTAAGTTGTTTTCTGATTCCCCAGCGATGAGTATGTCATCGAAATAGGGGCAGACACCTGGGATTCCTTTTAAGGTTTTTTCCATGACCTCCTGGAAAATACCAGGGGCCACTGAGATGCCGAATTGTAGGCGGTTTACCCTGAAAGCGCCACGGTGAGTGACAATGGTTTGTGCTTCAGCTGTTTCCCGGGTGACCGGTAGCTGAAGGAAGGCATGCGCTAGGTCGAGTTTGGCGAATATTGAGCCGGACCCTATTTCTGACAGCACGTCCCTGACAGCTGGCACTGGGTATGCGTGGGGATTTAATGCGCGGTTTACTGTTGCTTTATAGTCCGCGCATATTCTCACGTCACCGTTTGGTTTAACTGGTGTCACTATGGGGGTTTCCCAAGTTCCCCCCTCTGTTGGTTCTAGGACTCCCAGGCTGACTAGACGGTCTAATTCTGCTTCGATTTTTTGTTTTAGCGCAAAGGGGACCCTTCTTGCCTTGATGCGGATGGGACCTACCTCAGGTTTTAATTTGAGGTCTATAGGGGGGCCTGTATATTTGCCAAGCGTTCCGTCGAAAACGTCCGCAAACGCCTGGCAGACCTGCTCTAATGTTCGGGATTGTATGCGGTTGGTGCCCTCCAGGTGGATGCCTAGAGCCTCGAACCAGTCTAACCCGATGAGGGTGGTCCTGGGAGCCTCAGTGATTTGGATTGTTAATTGCCCATGGAATTTTTTGTATTCTACCCTTACTTGTGCCTGCCCCTTTAAGTGGATGGCGGCCCCCTGGAAGTCTGCAAGGAGTATTTTGGAGGGCTGCAGGGGGATACGACGTCTGATTTTAAACCCAATCTTTTTGAGGGTGTCCCAGGACATTATTGAAACGGAGGAGCCGGAGTCGACCTCCATTTCACAGGGCACTCCTTGAATTTTGACCCAGATCTTAATTTTGGGCTGTAAATGGTGGATGGGCGAAATTTTTTGTTGAGCCCGAATGGACAATACTGAGGGCTGGGGAATTTCCCTGGCAAAAGGGGGGACCCTGGTCCTACCTGCCGGAATCTCCTCAAGCTCGTGGAGGGTTTCCCGGTTCGAACTGCGACACGCGGAGCGAATGTGCCCGGTCTTCCCGCATCCGTGACACTTGGCATTTCTGAAACGACATGTGGCTCTGGCGTGAGCCCCGCCGCAGCTGGCACACTTAGGTTTTTGGCCTGTGGAGGTGGGTCTTGGGCCGGAGGCGGCTGGCCTGAATGGCCTGCGGTTCTTTCCGGGGTCGGTGCCCATTTTGCTGAAGCGGGACATGATGTCGTCGACGCCGGTGAAGGGTTCAGGTTGCTCGCCGTCCGGTTCCCTGGCGTAGTGGACTGACCCGGCCGGGCTGCTTCTGAACGTCGGGGAGCCTTCACGGTGGCTATCTTCATAGGCCATGATCTCTAATGTGAGTTGAGCGAGGTCTAACGTGGGTCTGGCTACCAATTTCCGCTGGAGCCACTCGTTGGAGAGACCGACGATGACCTGATCTCTGATACGGTCTTCCAGGTCGGGAAATTGGCACCTGCGGGCCGCGTGACGTACCCCAGCGATGAAGGCTGTGGTCGTTTCACCCGGTTGCTGTCGGCGGCGGGCGAAATGGAGGCGCCAGTACAGCTCGGACCGCCGGGGCATGAAGTGCTTGCTGAGGCGGTCGGTTAGTATGGCGTAGGGGACGGTCGCGATGGGGTCTGGGCTGCAGAGCCCTACGGCGATGTCGTAGACGGCAGGCCCGCTGAGACACAGGAGGGCGGCAGCCTTGTGGCGATCCTCCGTTATCTTGTTGACTACGAGGTAGCCTTCAACTTGTCCCCAGTGCGATTCCCATCCCTCGGGATGGCGGACGTCAAACTCTCTGACGTGGCCTAAATTTGCCATGGTCTGGATCCACGGTGCTGTTCAAACTGCCGAAGGGTTCCTTTGCCCTCGATGTGGCTTCAGCAGTGACTTTCAGCGAGAGGGATCGGAACTCCTTCGCGGAGGCTATCTCAGCAGGCAGTTCTGTAGTACCGGGATCCCATCCTCGTCGCCAGGTAAATTGTCTTTACAAAGACAGGCGAGAGACCGCAGGCAAGGTTAACTCGTTTATTTGGTTCAGCTCCCGGCAGCTGACTGTCAAAACAATCCGGGTTTATATAGGGAACTGTCAAACAGCGTGGCCAATCAGGTAGCGGTATTTCCCCGCCGTTCGGAGAACGGCCAATCAACTAACAGTACTTTGACAGCTCTGCGGCTGTCAGGGAATTCCTCTCAGCTGAGCGCTTAGCTCAGTTCGGAGGACCGGGTTGAAGACTTCCAGATTTGACAGTTCCGGGAACTGTCAAATCTGGCGCGTGCGCGTTGGCCCCCGGCAGCCCTTTTGACAGCTGTCAACGGGAATGGCGGCCGGCTGGGCGGTGCACGTGCGTCGTTACTTCGGGCGGCCATTTGACAGCTGTCATCTGTCAAATGTCGGCCGGCTCGGCTTTTTACTTGCGGCTTGGGAACTACTGGTTCCCAGATATGATTCAACTCCCATGTTACACCTTTGCTCCGCGAGCTGCATTGGTTACCAGTTGTCTTCCGGGTGAGGTTCAAGGTCCTAGTTATGATCTTTAAGTCCTTACATGGCATGGGTCCGGGTTACCTCAGGGACCACCTGCTGCCGGCATCAACTTCCCTCCGCCCTGTGCGTGCCCACAGAGAGGGCCTCCTCAGGGTGCCTCCGGTCAGGGAATGTCGACTGGTGGCCCCCAGGGGGAGGGCCTACTCTGTGGGCGCTCCGGCATTATAGAATCAACTGCCGGTTGAGCTCCGGATGGCATCTGACCTCCGATCCTTCCGCCGCGGGTTGAAGACCCACTTATTTGAATTAGCTGGTCTGGCCTGATGGGGGAATATGGGTTTTTAAATGGGTTTTTTTAGTATTTATTATGGTTGTTTTAACTGGGCACTGGTTTAATTTTCTTTTAACTTTTGTATTGTTGTTTATGTATGCCCTGTGAACCGCCCTGAGTCCCTAGGGAGAAGGGCGGTATACAAATCAAAATAAACCTAAACCTAAACCTAAACCTTATAAACCATTTTATTGCATGATTTTGAGATCCTATTTATGCAAGTTTATCCCACATTCACTCCACCCCCTTACATACCACGGACAGCCTACATTCAGAGTGTAAGTTGCCTCCGGCTTTTAGCAGTTGCTGAATAAATTAATATGCTTTTAATGTGTTTGCATTGTAAATTATTCACTTGTAAAGTGGAAATTGA
Source organism: Vipera ursinii (assembly GCF_947247035.1). Lineage (NCBI taxonomy): Eukaryota > Metazoa > Chordata > Lepidosauria > Squamata > Viperidae > Vipera > Vipera ursinii. The sequence goes on along the minus strand of NC_139512.1, from coordinate 219,183,741 downwards.
AAAAGGTTCAGGGGGATTTACTGCAAAGTTAACTCTCAAATATTATAACAATTCCTAGCAAATCTTAAACTTCTGAGATATGGATGAAAATAATGAAAAAGCTATTATCTTATAGAGGCACCAATAAAATACCATTTTAAATTAATCTTCAGCTCTTCTGTAATGATACATGCACAGTAGTATACAGGGAGGTTCTACCCTCTACATGCACAACCAGGCTGACCTATTAAAACAAGTAGAAAGAAACACATTTTGGTTTGGAAGAACTGAAGTAAGAAAGGGATGCTTTTCTCTGGCAGCACCAATACTGTAGGACAGCCCTAGATGGACATTAAGTTAGCCCCTCTTTGTGGACACTCAGAAATAGCTGAAGATAGAATGGCTTCAGAAAACCTTCCCCTGATTTTATGTTGTGATGTTTAACCTTCATTCCCCCCCCTTCGCTTGGGGCTGCTTTTATTGTTGTTAGAATGATGTTTCAGATGTGACAGTGGAACATCAGAATATTAAATATTTTCCCCTCCCACCAACTTTTTTTAAGCTAGGATGAAATACCACCTCCATCCACACACAGGTTCTTAAAAGGAAACACTAAAAGACCAGGCAATCCAATTACGATGCAAGTGATCCTTTGTTGCATCCACTGTGCTTTTGGATACCAAGTTTATCATAATTACAAAGAATAATTCTGGAGCAGAATTTTTATTTTACATCAAAAATCCTGCATTCAACACATCGTATTTCTGAATAACTAAAACCCTGAAGATTTAGGATTACTTATAATCTTAGGATTACTCAGACCAGCTAAAGCTGGGGAAGCAGTATTTGGGGACTGTGATCCTACTTGGGTTCTTGAAAGCAAGCAAAAGGCATACATACAAATTAGTTGCTATGGTGAGCACAGCCATTCACAACACCCACTTAGAGAAGGTGCAGAAGCTCCCAGGGTATCCTCTCCTGAGCCAAAGGAATTCTGATGGCCTCTAATGGCATTTCTACAAGTCAATATGGCATCAGAGTTGTAAATTTGCTTTGCATGATACCAGCTTTCAAAAAGTCAATTGATAAAAGGAGCATGTAAGATAGCAGAGAAGATGTCCAGGGGTCCTTCATCATCCAGAAGCATTGTACTGTTTACAGGTGTTGCGAAAGATGGCTCTTGACTTGTGGACTTCAACTCCCAGAATTCCTGAGCCAGCTGGCTCAGGAATTCTGGGAGTTGAAGTCCACAAGTCATAAAGGGCCCATCATTCCCCACCTCTGACCTAAGCTAAGGACACTTTTTCCCACTTACCACACCTGTGACTGGAAAAAAGCAGTATAGCATTTCTCATGGCTCTTCCCCATTTGTGCAGGTTTTTTGACTCAGAATGTTCTAAACCATTTTTTAAAATAAATATTCCATCTTTTGTTTCATTACTTTAAAAAAAACAGTTGTATGGTTTAGGCAGTCAGTTATGTTTGTATGTTTTCAGTATTTCTCTTACTTTTTTTTTGCCAATGTTTGGTTATCAGCGGGAGCTATGTTTAGTTATTCGGAGCTATGGGTTTTGCTATTTTTCACATTTGAAGTTCACATTTCCGAATCCACTTTTATTAAAGATGGGAATGTAGTGTGTGTGTGTGTGTGTGTGTTTGTGTGCGCGCGTGCGTCTGAAAAACAGTTATAGAAGTAAATTCAGCGGCGCTGTGATCCTGGGGGGGGGGGAAATCACTGAAGGATAAGTGGTGACTAAAGATATCATATTCTGTACAACATAATACATAAAAGAAACGGTTATCCAAAAAGATAAGGTCTGCTTAAATTTCACATAACTTTCTCGTGTTAATTCTGGGCATGGTGTCAGAAGGCACCTGTCAAAAAAAAAAGTCATTACAGATAGAATTCTGACCTACTCAATCTCGGTGCTGGAATCTATAGGGTCCTTATTATTGTCAGTACATGAGAACAATTAGGCTTTATGATAACACACAAAGAAAGAAAGAATCCCAACGTGGCTGCCACTTTACAGGGAATCGTGCCATTTACTGGCGAAAACCAGTGATTAGACCACAATAGCAGCAGTAGATTAGTGATTTGCTTTATCTCTCTCTCTCTCACTTGCTCACTCTCTTTTAAAATGCATAGAAACCCACCACCTGGACAATACATTTTCCACCTAATCATCATCCCAGAAAAGATATTGTATTTGACAGGTCAAAGATACCTTCACAAAGTATTGTGGGCTTTCAGCTTACGAATGCATAATGGGTGTTAATTTACTGGTTAGGCTGTTCTGTCGCTGGGTTTCAAAATGTAAAAGCTATATCTTAAGAATTCATTTGGGGTGCAGAAAATTAATCAGAAAGCTGTTTGCACTTTTGAGAAGCCAATGTCTTCCCTTGCAAGTGTATTCAGATGAATACTGTCTGTTCTAATGACTAACTTTATATTCCCAGTGCCTATAGTGTTGTGAAATGCTAGGTTGAAAAAGGATTTCCTTTTTTCAGTCAACAGAAAGTTCTGCAGAATCTGTTTCTCTGTAGAAATACTCTTGATGCAATATTCCATTAGTTTCAACTTTGTTTTTTTTAACAACACATTTAACATAAGGTACCGCGTAGCAGAGTGAGCGCCTGTTACTCGTCCCAGCTTCTGCCAACCTAGCAGTTCGAAAGCACGTAAAAAAATGCAAGTAGAAAAATAGGGACCACTACGGTGGGAAGGTAACAGTGTTCCGTGCGCCTTTGGCCTCTAGTCATGCCGGCCACATGACCACGGAGACGTCCTCGGACAAACGCTGGCTCTTCGGCTTTGAAACGGAGATGAGCACCGGCCCCTAGAATCGGAAACGACTAGCACGCATGTGCAGGGGAACCTTTACCTTTACCTTTCACTATCCATTTATTACTTAATGATACAGGATTTTCATTTGGGGATATAATTCTAACATGTGGGTTAGGATTATATCCCCAACATCTCTTCCTTTCCCTTGTGCTTAGTTCAAAGATATTGAATTTATGGCCCTTTTCAATTCTAATGAACATGATAAGAGATCCTGCATACAGAAACATAACACGTTTATATTATCTTTTACAATAAATATATGAAACCAGTCTGGCATAACTCCTTCAGTGAGAAATAGGTAAGGGTTCAAACTTATTTCAAGTCCATCCCTGCATTGTTTTTGTTAATTGTTATCATTAATCCAGGAGGAAGAGCAAAGGTGTTCCTGTATGTGTACCATTGAACACTTGTTTCAGCTGCATTAAACACATTCAGCTCTGGCATTCAAAACAGGTTTCTAACTAGGCCCTGAATCAAATCACACAGGCAAGAACCAGTTGTGACAGCTTTTCCTACCTAAATTGAAATGTAAAATTCTCCTGTGGATTTTTGCCTGGGTTCGAAGCCATTTAGGAGTTTACCTTAAGCTGTGCAAGTGACCCCCAGTCTAAAGTGCAATACAGCACAATCTGTATTGTTTGCATGTGTGTTTGTGTGCTGTGACTAAACTAACAGTATTGCATTGTTCACATGACTATTCACATGGGAAAGAAGTAGAGATCATTGTGGTCCTCTTCTCTGTTGCATTCTTCATGACTATCTGTCCATAACCTAACATTTCAGTTCTTCCAATGGTGCACTCATCACTGCTGTACCTGAGTCCATCCACCTCAGGGGTGTCAAACTCAATTTCATTGAGGGCCGCATCAGCATTGCGGTTGCCCTCAGGGGGCCGGGTGGGTATGGCCAGGGTGGGCGTGGCCTACTGGGTGGGCGTGGCTAGAGTGCGTATGGCCTACTGGGTGGGCGTGGCCAGCTCTACATCGTTCACATCAAGGGTGCCTATGGGGGCCTGGGCAGGAGTGGGACAGATCTGAGGGTCTCTGGAAGGAGGAGGGTCTCTGGGCCAGGGCCAAGGCAGTGCAGGCCGTTCCCTCACTGTTTCCAGGATGGCTTCACGGGCCAGATGAAACCACTTCGCGGGCCAGATCCGGCCCCCGGGCCTTGTGTTTGACATGTCTGCTGTAGGCCATCCTTTTCTTTTTTTCCCCACCTTTCCCAGCATTAGGGCCTTCTCCAGAGAATTAGATATTCCAGATTAAATATAATCAAGAAAAATTCAGTTATAGCCAGGTGTCCTCTGAATTTTAGTTTATCTGTATGCTACAATGGTCTAAAGCAGGAGTCCAAAACCTGCAGTCTGTGGCCCACTAAGGGTCCATAGCCTACTGGCCACCAGGCTGTGGAACAGGCTGGTTATAGCACACACATGTCTGTGTGCACTCACCCCCCACTCATGCTAGCGCTGCTGTTGTTATGCAACCGTGGCATTGCACAGAGAAAATGGGGCACCACTGCCATGCCAACAGGGTGGTGCATGGTGTGAAAACCGGGTGGTCTGTGGTGTGAAAACTGGGCAGCGTGAGGTATGAAAATGGGGAAAAACTGGGCTGCACCTGGTGTGAAAACCGGATGGTATGGCACAAAAATGAGGCGGTGCATGACGGGAAAACCAGGCAGCACATTGTGTGAAAACCCAGCCTGCATGCAAAAACCAGGCACTGCACAGTGCAAAGACGTGAGAAAACCAAGTGGTTTGTGAAAACCAGGTGCTGCATGGCATAAAAACAGGGCAGTGCTAGTGCCCACATGGCAAAAATGGTGCAGTGCTAGCGAGTGTCATGTGGGTGCTAGCACCACCCTGTTTGTGTTGTGCGTGTTCACAGCCCCACTTGTGTGTGTGTGCATGCACGTGTGTAAATTGCTTTCCCCCCTTTTCCTTCCAGTCCACCAACTGAGAAAGGTTGGAGACCTCTGGTCTAAAGTCAAGCACTGCAAAGAAATAACTCAGGCTTTTAATTACAATATATTTGTTCTTTGCCAAATGGGCTTTTGTCACAAGGATTGCCTGCTTCTTTGGGAAGTCAGGAGACTTTGGAGTGGATGAGAAGTAGCTGAGAAAGATAATGAGCCATCCAAGGAGTGGTTTAAATATCTCTTCCCAAGGATTAGGATTTGTCAAAGTCACATGACATTATCTGCATCCTTATTTTTTTACGTGTCATAGAAGGAATAGACTGCCATCTCGGTTACACCTGATTCAAATCAAAACACTAAGTGTGGCTATTAGTTTTGAGTCGGAAATCTTCGGTTGCATTTGCTTCTTGCTAATTTTATTGCCACTCTCCATTTTTATCTATCATCTATCTGTTTGTCTGGTCTCTCTCATCTATCTATCTATCTATCTATCTATCTATCTATCTATCTATCTATCTATCTATCTATCTATCTATCTATCTATCTATCCATCCATCCATCCATCCATCCATCCCTGTAATCTATGCACAGGATAAACAGAAATCTTACTTCTTAGGAAGCTTGAGTTAAATTGTATAAAAAGACATATAAGTAGATAAATAGGCTGATACCTATTATCCTTTTTATACATTCTTTGTAAGCTAAGTTTTCTGTTCATCCTATCTGTTGTGAAATTATTGCTCTGGCATATCATTCAAAAACCAGTGCACAACAATCTGTTCAAACCGTTAGACTCATTCAAGATGTGAACACTGTCATAACTGAGGTTATCTCTCAGAACTACCATCTTATTTGTTTTTTTATTGTATGACTTTTTTTAACCAACATGCTTATTGTTAAAATATTTGAATACAAAGGAAGTAGTGGAAAAAAAAAGCCCAAGATGATGCAAAGGGGCTGCCACATTTGAATAAAAAACGTAAGTAAAAGTAAATAATTTTTAGTGATACATCCTCCTTCGTTCCATTTGTATCCCCAACCACAAGCATATTTAGACATTTGAAACACACACACACAAACACACACACACAGAGTTTTGCCATTGAAGCATATTGTCCAATTTTAGTCTCCTTATTTAAAAGGATGAACATGGAAGAATAAGATGAATTCCCCAATCATTTTAGGGCAGGCGATTTTTAAAATAGCAATTGATTTTTATGCTATTATATTAGAGGCTGCTTTATGGAGCCTCTGTTCAAGCCTTTGTATCATAGCCAAATGATATATCTTGGGACTGAGTATCCTTTATGTAGATTTATCAACATTAACAACTTTCAATCAGAATCCATGAAAAGTCTTTCAGTTTATCCAGTGTAGTTAAGAGTTAATTAAGATGGCTTATTTTGGGGTGCAGTTCTACAGTCACTGGGAGTCAAGTTACGTATAAATTTAATACATCATAATACATCATTATCATCATCATCATTACAAACTTCTGTATATTCCCACTGAATTTATGTTTAATGGTTATTTCATGTGTACAAGATCAAAGTGCACAAATATTTCTAACCTTAATTAAATTGTAATCATTTTACTGGGTGTATACAATTAACATTAATATATTGTTACCTTCTTTAAACTGGCAGGAAATAAAAGTAAATTAAAAACTTAATTCAAATCTCCATGGCTGGGTTAGTATATTCCCCTTTAACCCCCCCCCCCTTCCTTTGCCTAGCTTTACTTTGTACCAACTGCATTGGAATGAACCCATTTCTTAATTATATCATGTACTGTCTACATAAAATGCACAAGTTGAAAAAAGAAAGAGCTGGAGGGGAACTGGATTTTGGGTAGGTTTTTTTTTTGAAAGGCTGAAATTAGCTTAATTATAATCAGTTGCTTGAAGGGTTATATTACAGTTGCAGTGATACCAAAATTCAACCACCATGATTAAAGTCATAAATTGAGTGCCAAAGGAAATAATACTTATTAACTTCCTTTCATAGGGCAAACATTTCCATTAATGCATAGAGAACAATTATAACTTTTTAAATTTCCACTTCACAGTAGCAAAAGTTGTACTATTAAAGAGGCAGAGCACAATCTAGCTAAAACTCAACACTTTTGGACTCTACTGCCTTGATTTAAAGAGGCTGAGGAGCTATCTGCATTTATGGTTTAAGCTGCTTAAACCAAAAATGAAAGCAAGACAAGAAACAATGGATTGGCACTAAGGAAAGAAGCAATCTAAAACTAAGGAGGAATTTCCTAACAATGAGAACAATAAACCAATAGAACAGCTTGCCTTCAAAAGTTGTCGGTCCTTCTTAAAAGCACTGGACAGAAGAGAATGGACAGCCATTTGTCTGAAATAGGTTCTCCTGCTCTAACAGGGGATTGAAGACCTCCAAGGTCCCTTCCAACTGTGTTATTCTTTTTTTTTTTGGAAATATTTTATTGATTTTCTAATTTTACATTTAAGTATTTAAAAAGCAACATGGCGACTGGGTTAATCAATAATTCAATAACATACAAAAATCTTTAGTACAAATCTCAAACTACCACATCAAATATTTTCTCTCCTTTTCCCTTAATGCTACTGTCTCATATTTAAACTAATACAATTCTTATTGTATCCATTAAGCAAAGATAGCATTGTTACATTTATCAATTTTTTTTAGGTTATATATATCCCAGTTTTATATATATATATGTGTGTGTGTGTATATGTATATATATATATATATATATATATATATATATATATATATATATATATATATATATATATATATATATATATGGATCTTTGGTTATTCGGGTTTTTCCCCGCGTAGAACTAAAGGTGTAGGCCTACACCTTTAGTTCTACGCGGGGAAAAACCCGAATAACCAAAGATCCACATACGAACACCCGCGAAAACCTCAGAAAACATATATATATGTGTGTGTATATATATATATATATACATACATACATACATACATACATATATATATATATATATATATATATATATATATATATATATATATATATATATATATATATCTCCTTCAATCTTTATAAACAATCAATGTCCTGTAGTTAGCTTTTCCCAATTTTTAGTTTCCCATCAATATTTAAATTTAACATTTGATATTTATAATTTCAAAATTTTTGGTAACCAAAGTTTCCTTTATCACAATTCTTAACAAAGTCTAATATTGCTAAGCACATTTGATTTGTGCTTAGATTGTAAGCCGCCCTGAGTCTTCGGAGAAGGGCGGGATATAAATGGGATTAAAATAAAATAAATAACAAATAATAATATTCAAGATACACATCTTATCTATTCGAGTATATTCTATTTCCCACCATCTTACATCATCCAATTAATAATACAATATAACTTTTCTTATTTTCAACTAGTTTCCATGTGTCTTAAATTTAATGACCAAACTTTCCCCTATTTCAACATCAAATATTTCCTCTCTTTTTCTCTTGATATCTACTATCTCATATTTAAGCTAATACGGTTCTTATTATCTCAATTAACTAAAAACATATTTGTTACATTTATCAATACATTTTTAGTTTATTACATATCTTAATTACTTTTACATTCAATCTTTATAAACAATCAATATCCTACTTATTTGTTTTCCCCAATTTTTAATTTCCCATCAATATTCAAATTCAACTCTTAGTATTTATACTTCCAAGTTTTAAATGACCAAAATTTTCTTTATCTCAATTCATAACAAAATCTGGTATTCAAAGTACCCATCTTGTCTATTTAAGTATATTCTATTTTAATTAGTAATATGAAATCCACATTGATAAATCAAAACCCCAATTTTCTTCAGCCTTATTCTAGTTTTCTTCCTTTGGCATCTCATCCTCCATGTCAGTGCTTTTAGGTCATCAAATAGATCTCCCTCTGTTATTGTATATATTATTTGAAATAAAAGAGACCATCCAGTCACCATTTGTTTTTGGAAGGCCTAGCAAATCATCTGTCTATTATTCCAGATCCCCATAATTGTCCTGGTATGTTTCTCTTCCCTTCGATCTGTTCTTCTTCTTGCTCCTCAAGTTTCTTCTGGTTTATATAGAAAGTCTTTTCCATTTTCAGTGTTATCAGTTCCTTTTCTGGATTTTCCATTGACTGTATTTGTTGGTCAGTTGAATCCTCTGTCATAGTATTTAATTGTTCCACTACTTCTGTTATGTTTTGTGTAGTTGATTCTTTAGTTGTAGTCAAGATTTGAGTTCATATATCTAGGCTGACATCTTGTTCTTTTCTTTAGCATCTTATTTCATCACAAGCTGAAAGAACGGTTTCATGTATTGCTTTTAACATAAGAAGAATCTGTTCCTGGTCTTCATCTATATTCTCTTAGTAGTGTGTTAAATTAAGAGCTTTAAAGTCAAAGAATGAAAATAATTTTATAACTGAGTATAGAACACAGCTGAGCTTCTCACAGCTGATAATTGTTAAAGTTGAAAAAAACTATCTGTAGTCTGGGTTTCCAGCCAACTCTCCTTTAGACAATGACAAGTTGTAATATCACACCTAGCCACAATATGTCACCAATGCCATTTAAGGTTTTTTAAGTCCAAAATTTTTATAATCCTTTTTCCAATTTTATTTCTTTTTTGTAAATAAAAACCAAGGTCTTCGATAAAAATAAGAAATCTTTTTGTCCCCAAATTTTAGAAGCATATAAATCCAGTTAGATGAAGGTTATTCTTTCAGTGTTTTAACTCCCCTGGATAGTCAGTTGCTGCTATTTTTAGAGGGTGGGATAAAAGTTCCTTTCCCTCTCTCCTCACAGGGTTGAAAATACTTTGGGCAGCTTTTGCAGGAGAAAAAAAAATACTTGGGATTAAAGAGAGATCTCACCCAGTCTCATCCGTGCTGCTTTGGAGTGGCTGGTGGTAAGTTTGACTTTGGCTGTCTGCAGCCTAGTGACAAGCCATATTTCTATGGCTGGTCTTTCGGCCACCAGTTTGGAGAGCTGCCCCGGATTGAGTGGAAGGGCTACCACTGTCCCATGATCAAGCACGGATCCCCTCCTTGCAGGTCACCCCTACAGGGTGACTTTTGACCCTTTCCAGGGTCCCCAGCAGTGCAAAATCAAACGCAGAAGACAGAGCTTGACTTCCAGAGGCCGTGGCAGCTGCAATGAAAAACCAGAAGTGTCCAGCTCTGTTATTCTATGTTCTATGCTTCTATCCTCTGTTCAGGTTGACTTTCCTGTAAACAAGTTTAAGAAAATCCTGTCTATATTGAAATACTTTGGGAGTGCCTTGCAAAATATTAAATCTAGACATATAGCAGGCTGCCAATGCCTCTAATTGGGCAATTCCTTTGCTAAAGGTGGGTTTTCTCATCTTTCTATATTAAGGAATCAGTGAGGAATTGCTTTGGTTTATGTGGAAGAAAACAATAGAATAGGGAGGACCAGAAATCTTTTCAAAAAATTGGACAGATGAAGGGAACGTTTAATGCAAAAATGCCCCATGATAAAGGACCAAAATGGCAGGGACCTAACAGAGGCAGAAGAGATTAAGAAGAGGCGGCAAAATTACACAGAGGAACTATACAAGAATGAGCTTAATGCTGATAATCACAATGAGGTGGACACTGACCTCGAGCCAGACATCCTAGAATGTGAAGTGAAGTGGGCCTTAGGAAAGCTGAGCAACAACAAAGCTAGTGGAGGTGACAGTATTCCAGCTGAGCTATTCAAAATCTTAAAAGACGATGCAGTAAAAGTGCTACACTCAATTTGCCAGCAAATTTGGAAAACTCAACAGTGGCCACAGGATTGGAAAAGATCAGTTTACATTCCAATTCCAAAGAAAGGTAGTGCCAAAGAATGTTCAAACTATCGCACCATTGCACTCATTTCTCATGCTAGTAAAGTCATGCTTAAAATCCTACAAGCTAGACTCCAGCAGTATGTGGATCGAGAACTACCAGAAGTACAGGCAGGATTTCAAACAGGCAGAGGAACTAGAGATCAAATTGCCAACATATGCTGGATCATGGAGAAAGCTAGGGAGTTCCAGAAAAACATCTACTTCTGCTTCATTGACTATGCTAAAGCCTTTGATTGTGTGGATCATAACAAACTGTGGCAAGTTCTTAAAGAGATGGGAGTACCAGACCATCTTATTTGTCTCTTGAGAAACCTATATGTGGGCCAAGAAGCAACAGTGAGAACTGGACACGGAACCACTGATTGGTTCAAAATTGGGAAAGGAATCTGGCAAGGCTGTATACTGTTGCCCTGCCTATTTAACTTATATGCAGAGGACATCATGAGAAAGGCAGGGCTAGATGAATCAAAAGTTGGACTTAAGATTGCCGGAAGAAATATCAACAACCTAAGATATGCAGATGATACCACTCTAATGGCAGAAAGTGAAGAAGAACTAAAGAGCGTCTTGTTGCGGGTGAAGAAGGAGAGTGCAAAACTTGGGTTGAAACTTAACATGAAGAAAACCAAGATCATGTCATCCGGCCCTCTCAATTCCTGGCAAATAGATGGGGAAGAAATGGAGGTAGCGACAGATTTTATTTTCCTGGGCTCCAAGATCACTGCAGATGGGGACTGTAGCCAAGAAATTAAAAGATGCTTGCTCCTTGGGAGGAAAGCCATGGCAAATCTAGACAGCACACTAAAAAGCAGAGACATCACCCTGTCAACAAAAGTGTGTATAGTCAAGGCTATGGTCTTCCCAGTTGCAAAGTATGGCAGTGAAAGTTGGACCATAAGAAAGGCTGAGCACCAAAGAATTGAAGCCTTTGAACTATTGTGCTGGAGAAGACTCCTGCGAGTCCCTTGGACTGCAAGGTGATCAAACTGGTCAGTCCTAGAGGAGATCAACCCTGACTGCTCTTTAGAAGGTCAGATCCTGAAGCTAAAACTCAAATACTTTGGCCACCTAATGAGAAGGAAGGACTCACTGGAGAAGAGCCTAATGCTGGGAAAGATTGGGGGCAAGAGAAGAAGGGGACGACAGAGAATGAGGTGGCTGGATGGAGTCACTGAAGCAGTAGGCGTGAGCTTAAATGGACTCCAGAATATGGTAGAGGACAGGAAGGCCTGGAGGAACATTGTCCATAGGGTCGCGATGGGTCGGACACGACTTTGCAACTAACAACAACAACAATGTGGATAAATTCTGGGCATATATACTACATGCAATTATGTGCATCAGTTTATTCATGCAAGTGTGACAGACACATACACTGAAACTAAATTTATATTTATAAGGTTAAATAATAGAAGGCAAAGGGGTTCCCTATTTAGAAGAACATCTAGTTTAGAAGATGATTAGATCTATATGAATTGACGGAATCCATACAGAAATATGGCAAGTGACCATATTTAAAAAAGAATCAGTAGAGATTCCAACCAAACTCTGCTAGCAAATCTGACACAGTGATTAAATCAGTGGACAAGATCAGTCTATATACCAGTATGACAGAAAGAAGATTTAACAAAATGTACAAATCTCATTTTTCACTTTAATTTCACTTTCTACCAAAATAATACTTAAGATCATCCTATAAGGGTTACAGCCCTCCCTCTAATATTCCAGATGTTTAAGATCGTTTTAGAAAGCACTGAAGAACAAGAAACATCATTGATGATTCATGTGGATAATTGTGAAAGTCAAATAGTACCAAGAAGTAAACATTTGCTTCAATAATTGTAGAAAAAGGTCTTCAGTTGTGTAGACTATATTATGCTATGAAATGTCCTTAGAAAAATGGGAATCCCAGAACCTTTCCCTGTGCTTGTGCAAAATCTGTATATGGGAAACCATTTATAGGAAGATACAATAGTACTTAGACTTCTTCATGTCAATAACTTAACAACTGTTGTGATTCTGCTTCATAGTGCTTTACAGCCCGCTCTATGCAGTTTACAGAGTCAGCATAATTGTCCCCATTTTACTGACCTCAGAAGGATGGAAGGCTGAGTCAACCTTGAGCTGGTCAGGATCGAACTCCTGGAAGTGGAATGCAGAGTTAGCTTGCAATACTGCATTCTAACCACTGCACCACTATAATCTGGACAGAACATGATGATCCTTATTTAATCAACCTGTATGCTGAATACATATAGATGGAGCTTGGATTGAAAGATAAAAGAAAAAACTGTATAACATTCATGACAGTGCAGGTAGTCCTTGACTTGTGACCACAAATGAGCCCCAAAATTCTGTTGCTATGTAAAACATTTGTTAAGTAAATTTTGCCACATTTTATGACCTTTTTTGCCACATTTGTTAAATGAATCACAACAGTCGTTAAGTTAGGAATATGGTTTTAAGTGAATCTGGCTTCCCCATTGACTTTGCTTGTCAGAAGGTTGCAAAAAAGGATTACATGACCCAAGGATACTGAATATTTATGATTCAGTCACCAAGTATCTGAATTTTAATTATGTCAGCACAGGAATGCTGCAACCATCATAAATGTGAAAAACGGTCATAAGTCACTTTTTTCAGTGCCATTGTAACTTTGAACAGTCACTAAATGAGCTGTTGTAAGTCAAGAACTACCTCTATTCTAAAAACTGAAAATGCAAATTATCTGTACCTACTTATGGTTGATTTCTAGTGTGACTTTTGTATAATGGCTTCTATTTGCGAGACATTGTAACCTGCACATTAAAAAGGGTTGAGTCAAGTGACAGAAAAAATTGTTAAAAATAAATACTACATTTCTATGCATATTCTGTTCGATGAAAATATCAAGAGTACAGTACAGCTTTCTTCACAGCAGTGTCTCCCAAAAGGAATTCAAACTGTTCTTTCACTTAAGGGCTTTAGGCAGGAGACAAACAAATTTTAATGGGATCTTATTGTGCATTTTTTTTTCACTCTTGCTTTTAGGAATTATGGGAGTTATATCCCTCACACATCTGGAGAAACAAAATTGGGGAATGCTGTATTATAATCTTCTACCATGAAGGCTATGTTTGGGGACAATGACAACAACAAGAAAACCTGTCTTAGATTTCTGTTTATGGTCCAAGTGCCCAAACTGTTGAAAGTTGTTCATAAATGTAATTTTTAAAAAATGAAGCAGTAAGTGAACAGAATTACATGTTAATCATCTTATAAGACATCAGAAGAATTTGCCCAGAAGTTACTGGCCTGGTAAATTTAAATTCCAATTTAAGAACCAAATCAAAACAAAATGAACCTGGAAATGAAAGGATGGTAAGCAGGATGCAGTTGATCCTTTTTTTTTAAAAAAAAGCTAAAAATACATGGATTGTCCATGTGAATGTTTCAAATAGTCATTGCTATGGATGCCACATTTAGCTTGATATTTATATACGAAAAAGAACGATATAATGAAACACTTTATTTTCAGAAGACCATCAACAAAATCTCCCAAAGATGCCTCTAGAAATGATGTAAGACTCTAAGCCAGACATGTCAAACACAAGGCCCGGGGGCCGGATCCGGCCCGCGAAGTGGTTTCATGTGGCCCATGAAGCCATCCTGGAAACAGTGAGGGAACGGCCCCCACTGCCTTGGCCCTGGCCCAAAGACCCTCCTTCTGCCAGAGACCCTCAAATATGTCCCACTCTTACCCAGGCCCCCATAGGCACCCTTGATGCAAACAATGTAGAGCTGGCCACGCCCACCCAGTAGGCCACGCCCAGCCTGGCCATACCCAGCCGGCCCCTTGAGGGCAACCGCAATGCTGATGCGGCCCTCAATGAAATTGAGTTTGACACCCCTGCTCTAAGCAGATAAAGAAACTAGATTCCCAGAATTCTCTCTACTATTTGTGAAATGGGGAGGCTGAGGTAAGTTCAGTGAAAACACGTCAGAGAGCATGAAATTTTCTTCTGAGAAGTCTTTCTTCCATTCAAGTTGGATGAAAATGTGTTGGTCCATATTCTGAAGGAAGAAACCAGTGAACTAATACACAACAACTGGAAGGACCAGGGGAATAAAATGCATGATTCTTTTAAAACATGAAAATAATAGTAAGAATATCATATCAGGATCATGGTGCCGCTCAGTGCTGTTTGTGGACGATAAAACAGAAAAGCCTTTCTTCTAAATATCCTCTAGAAAAAACTGAAATTTTGCAAAAGCTGAGGAGAAAATGGAAAAAAAAAATGAAATATTTTGGCTTAGCAATTCAGGTAGGAAATTGAAGTAATAATAATTAAATAAAATAATAAGTAATAAAAGTAGGAAATGGAAGTAAATAATAATAGATCACAAAAAAAATCAGGAACTCAAAGTTGTTTGATCCAGCATAAGATAGGAAGCAAAGAAAGTAACACCAGTAAGGTTGTTTATCTTCTAGATCAATAGATATATTCAGTCTTTCTTGAATAATCTGCATGTACATTTTATCCATAAGAGACCCTCTCAGGGGAAGGATCTATTTGGGAGGGGTAAACCAAAAAGTCCATTAAATCCATGAATGACATAATTTACACCATTTTAATCTATTTCTGTCATTTGTGGGTTGCAAACTACAAATGGCATAAATGGAAGAAAATAATGTAATTTACATGAATTTTCTGGATTACCTTGAATACAATTTATACCATTTTGCAGTGATGTCTACAGAAAATTGTATGACAGGGAACAGCCCTGTAAGAGTTCACTATCTTAATTCTCTCAATTTTTGGTTTAAGATCAAGAATCATTGGAATAGTCTATGGAGATTCTCAGTCATCCAGGTCACGGTTGTCCCAAATGTGCTCTTTCAAAAGGCAACTGGACTTTGTTTTTCCTCAATTAAATTTCACTTCTCATCCAAGAAGCTTCTTGGATGAGAAGCGAAACATCTTCAAGGAAAAACAAAGTCCAGTTGCCTTTTGAAAGAGCACATTTGGAACAATCACTGGAATTGTAAATAAGAGCCTTGAAGCTTCCCAGCTGCAAGCATTAGCACCTTGACAGCAGATTGACTAAGACTAAGTAAATCATCCTATTGCAGTTGTCTACTCTACAGTACCATTAGACAGACTGCATTTTTATTTAAGTGATTTCTGTTCATTCTAAAGTTGCCAATAAATATAGAATCATATGTTCATTAACAAATCTGTCCCCAGTCTTGACCTTTTTTAATGATTTGTTAAGTAGCTACTATAGATTGCCACAGAGGGTGCATACATTTCTAGTCAGGATATTTAAGAGGCTATATCACAATTGTGGTGCAATAAGACTTCAGAAATGATCTTGCATGGCCATTTCAGGCTTCTTTTGCTCTGCAATGAGACCTCTGATGTTTTGAATGAATAATATTTTTCCACATACTCAGCATTTAAGAGGCCTCCTAAGGAACTTGGGAAAACCTGAATGGTCTGGGGTGCAGTATTAAAAAAGAATGAGGGAATTGGTTTAAGCTTTTCAAGATCTCCCAAAATTATTTCATACTAGATCCAAGAAGAGCATGACTTTTCCATTATAATACCATCTAGTGCAGAAAACATAAATTTTCATTTGAAGCATAAATATGAAGTAGAAGCAGCATTGTAAGATAATGTTACACATCTTAACAAGAAACAGAATTTTGGATTGCTCTGGTGGAAAGAATGGATACAAATCACCACCACAGAGAAAGAAAGAAAGAAAGAAAGAAAGAAAGAAAGAAAGAAAGAAAGAAAGAAAGAAAGAAAGAAAGAAAGAAAGAAAGAAAGAAAGATGGAGGGAGAGAGGGAGGGAGGGAGGAAGGAAGGAGGGAAGGAAGAAAAGAAGGAAGAAAGGAAATTAGCAATTAACACGAAAGAATCATTGTTGGCCTGAAAAGAGGAGAAAAGGTCTTTTTAAATATTTACCATCAATGTTGTTTGTCAACCAAACAGCAGTTTGGTCTAGTGGTTAAGGAACCAGACTAGAAACGAGGAGTCCTGTCTTAACCATGAAAGACAGCTGGGTGACCTTGGGCCAGTCATTCTCTCTCAGCCCAGCTCAAATCACGGGGAAAAGGAGGAGGAGGAAAGTACGTTAGATATGTTATTTCTAAAAAGTAATAAAGGCAGATACAAATAAATAAATTTTAAAAAACGCAGCTGCTCAGTGCTTTGTACTACTATGGAGGAGAAAGAAATGAAAATATCATTTGCATTGATTTAATGAATGGTACTTATGCAATTGCAGAGACTGAGCCACGGAACCTGCATGGATGCTTCTTTGCTATATATGAGCTATGCAGTAACCACAACATCAAGGCAAATTGTCCAAAGACATAGTCTGAACTATTGTAATAAAATTCCAAGGCAGAATCTCAAATTATGGCTTTTGCATTAAGGTGTGGGGGGGGAATTTCAATATTGATAAAATAAAATTTAAAAATCTTATATTTTTTTCTCATAGCAGACAGGCAAAGGCAATTTCATTATAGATAGCTAGGTTATCTCATAAGCTTTTTGTATAAAAGAAGTGGAAGTCCTTCCAAATATTAAAAAAATATATTATTTTTGTTGACACAAAACCTGTCTGTAATTATATGATTAGCAAAAAGAAAAAAAACTCTTTTATAGGGAAAAAAAACCTAGTAATTTATATGTCATGACCAAATTAAAAGATTATCATTATTCAATATGTTTATGAAAATACTAGGGATTTAGATAAGAGTAAAAAATAAAAGAAGAAACAAAATACCTGTTTAAAAATGAAACAAGCAAAACAATCATCACTTTTGAACTTGTGTTTTAAAAATTGGTAGAAAATGGCTGTAATATAAAATAAATATGGCTGAGGAAAGATAGTAAACTTAAAAGAATAAAATATCACAAGTTGCTTAGCAACAGAGAAGATAAACAACTGGTAAGTATGTAAGCATGTATGCATGTGGGTGCGTATATATTTGCACTTAAATGAGAACTATATCCTCACAAAGATTTTGTGGAAACAGTTTAAGGCCACAAATTACTGAGAACCAATTCAGTTTTAATTTATCAATTGGCATGGTTATATGTATCCAAACCAATATAAATACAAACTGGTGCTACTGACCCATTCAGCTATTTTTTTTATTTTTAAAATTATACCCTATCCTAGAACCATTTTGGCCATCCTCTGAACATTTTTTTTTTAAATTTGACATTATAATTAGTAGGAGTTCAGGCTCTACAAAGATTTGGTGGAAAACAGTGAAAATTGACCAACAGTGCATTAAATGTACCATTGCTTTCTGAGGAGATCAGAATGAATTATGTACAAAACAACTAGCTTTGCCAAGTGTTGATCCTGTAGGAATCTGACTACATCTGCAAAGGAAGAATCATTTCTGGTTTTTCCTTGCTGGTTGAAGCAAGCTCCTTAATTTTATTTGACTCTGTTATGTTCAACACTTCTGAGAGGCTTAAATACAGTGGTAATCCCCAAATTACAAAATTGCTGTTGCTATATTTTCAGGATCAAATTATATGTGTGTTTGTATGTACTACAGAGATAGACAGGAACTATTTGCATGTTATTTTTCAACCATAACGGTCCTCAGAACATATCAGAATAAATATATATTCTTTACTGAATGTTTTGTATTTGGAAAGACATGACATGGATTCTTCTGAGGAGGTGCAATTCAAAACTAAAGACAGCAATCTGCAGGCATATATATAACCTCTCTGCGGATAGCCATTAGCTGCTGAACATTTCATAAAAGTAGCTCTAGGCCTACTCTAGTAGTTTAAACAATGTAGCGAGGTGGTGGTGGTGGCTGCAAAATTGCCTTCAATTGTATGCAGGTTCTACAAATGAGGCTTTCATATGAAGCTCCAGTAGCACTACAATTCCTCTGCTGGGGGTGAATCAGCTAGTCCACATTGTGTTGTCTTTCAGCATCAAGATCAATTTTCCCAAAGGTTGTAGCTATTGGATCAGTGGAACTATGTCACTCAAATGCCCAATGAAGGCTTGTAACATACAGTAATTCGTTTAGTCTTGGTGGAGCAGTGGACTAATGCCTCCTTAAGTAACACCAGCTGCCTGCAATTAGTGCAGGTTCGCATCCCACCAGGCTCAAGGTTGACTCAGCCTTCCATCCTTCCGAGGTAGGTAAAATGAGGACCCAGATTGTTGGGGGCAATAAGCTGACTTTGTAATAATGCCGCTTGGGGGTGTATGAAAGCCCTAATAAGCAGGCATATACATAGAATGAAGGCTACTGCTAAGCTTGTAAGCCGCCCTGAGTCTTCGGAGAAGGGCGGGATATAAATGGAATTAAAATAAATAAATAAATAAATAAATAGTCCAAGGTCAAGACTTTTTCAGGATGTCCCTCAGCATTTACTCATTTAATAGCCTATTACAGGGGTCCGCAACCCCTGGGTTGTGGTCACTACATGGCTGCGGCCCGTTCAGAACCAGGCTGTGGAAGTGGCAGGCCAGTGCACACATACATGCAGCTCCACTTGAGCGCGCAGCTCCATTTGCATGAGAGGTAGGCTTGCACACCCGTCACTTGCACAAATGGAGCCACATGCTCATGTGGAGCTGTGTGTGTGTGTGCACTCACCCACCACTTGCACTGAACTATCCGCTCTCCCCACACACACCGCTCCGCAAAACTGGAAAGGTTTGAGACCGTTGATCTATTAGCTTTCTCACAAGCCGAGATACAGTTGCTCCTAAATTGTGAGCTCTGTACAAAATATGTGGTTGGAACAGTTTTCTTATTTTTATGTTCAAGAAAGATGAAGAAAGGAATATTCAGAAATGCAATGTAAATGATGAATGGCTACTACATAATAAACATTATGTTTCAGTTTCCATAATAATTCCAAGATATCATTATCTATTGAAATGGAATGAAAGCAGAAGACACTTTTTCTATTGCAACATGTTCTACTCAAGTAAATTATATCCTTCTTAATACCAGTTATCAAAGTGACTTATCTATAAAATAATTATAACAGTAAATGTGCATTAAAATAGAATATCAGAAGAGTATTTCTCTCCTGAAGTAGCAGAGAACATTCTTAAGATTCTTTTTAAAATAAATATGTTTTCAGTATCCAAATAAATATGGGAAAAGGAGTTGGTTGGTTGCTCCACAGGGGAGGGGAAATACATAATTATGGAACCACCACCAAAAAAATATGTTGTATTTTTGGCACTCATACATCAAATAATATCTATAGATGAGCTGAACTATGGACTCTGTTGCCAATTTTGAGGCTTGAACATCTTCATATTTCTGAAAGACTAAGTTTTACAGTGAGAAATGAAATAAATACATATTCAATATAATTGAAAATAAGACTGATAGAAGTTCTCTTCCTGGTCTGTAGGCAGCAGTATTTTGTTCAGATTGTTGTTTGTGAAGTATCCATTGTGGATATAATTAGTATCTATTGTGAATGTAATTAGTGAGTCCAGCGAGTAGCAAACTTAAATGAGGGCAGTTGGAATGGGAAGATTAAGAGACAAGAATAAGTGAAATGGCAAAATGGTCTTTATTTGTTGTATTTTTTTTACACCATGTGCCTATTTCAGGAAGTATCTTTTACTTCTATGTTAAACATTGCAGAGTAAATGAGGAAATAAAATTGCAAAAATCAAAAACAATGGAAAGTTTAAAGACAGAATGTGTCCCAGTCCTAAGATTTTATTTAGGCCTCACTCTGTACTTTGCAAAATTGCCTGATTTAACTCAGGTTGAGTGACAGCCTGTCATTTTTTGATTCAGGCCAAAATCTAAACCTAACAACAACTTTTTGCCTCCCCTTCATAATTCCCAAATCTAGTAATCAGTAATAAAATATTTATATTTGAAAACGATAGGATAACACATGCCAACATTTTAGATGCTTCAGAGGGATGTAACCTGCCAAATTTCAGAGTAGGATTTGGATTATCATTTTGAACAGAATGTTTTTGCTTTGGGGATTTCAAACAAATAAGCACTTCTTTAAAAACCTCACCTATTATAGCAAATTTGGGGGGGGGGGAATTGAAAAAATATTCTTGTTATGTGCCTGCAACTCTTTGATTCTGCTTTGATCTCCTTCCCTATAATGAAACAAAATTTGACAACATGATAGCAAGTGTCCTAATCACATAGAGTTAAGCTCTCCAATATTACAGTATGCAGAGAAATGCCCATATTATTTGAATAACGACAGCAGTATCTACCCTTATATCTGAGTTTTTACTAAAATATTATGTTTGTATGCCACCAGCTGCAGTGGATTGACTCACAAGGATTTACCTATAACCATATTTTTTTCTTAGAAAGGCAAACATAAACAGTAGGTTTTAAAATAAAGTATTTTAACATTTAAAATGCGGAACAATAATAGCAAGAGCAAAACCTGATGGCATCCATATTTTAGGGCAAATCCTTACAAAAGAAGGGATTTTCCTTTGGTTAGTTTCTGAAGATGGGACACTGGACTATAGCTGTCAAGAATGGTTGTATCCAGGGAGGATGTCTTCAGAAAGGTACATAGCAGAGCCCCTTTCAAAGCTGTTGGCAGCCCCACGTCTTAAAAAATAGCACTGAAAATGACCTACATTCAGTTGGTCACGCTCAACCCTGAACCTAGTGGTGCGATTCAAATATGTGAACAACTGGTTCTCTGTGTGGATGTCACTTCTGGAAGTCCATTCTGGGCCTGGGCAACAAAAAATTAGCTACCGGTTCTGCTGAACTGGTGCAGACTGGCTGAATCCCACCACTGCCTGAACCCCAAAAGAGCCAGCAGGGCATAAAATAGTAGAGATTATATTAGAGCAGGGGTCTTCATACTTGGCTCTTTTATGACTTGTGGACTTCAACTCCCAGAATTCCTCAGCCAGCATGCCTGCCTGAGGAATTCTGGGAGTTGAAGTCCACAAGTCATAAAAGGGCCACGTTTGAAGACCCCTGTGTTAGAGAGCAACTTACCCACTATCTTGGAGTTCACAAGGAAAATGAATCTTAATAAAAACAGTGCTGCTATCATCATATTGGACTCACATTGGACCAGTCCTACCTAAGTGTGACTAACCTTCTGAAGTTTTCTCCTAGGGCATACCTAGGTTAGCAGATATAGATGGTTCTTAGTGTCTCACTAGGGACGCGGTGGCTCAGTGGGTTAGGACGCTGAAGCTTGTCGATCAGATGGTCGGCAGTTTGGCGGGTTGAATCCCGAGTGCTGCGTAACAGAGTGAGCGCCTGTTACTCATCCCAGCTTCTGCCAACCTAGTAGTTCGAAAGCACGTAAAAATGCAAGTGGAAAAATAGGGACCACTACGGTGGGAAGGTAACAGCGTTCCGTGCGCCTTTGGCGTCTAGTCATGCCAGCCACATGACCACGGAGACGTCCTGAGACAAGCGCTGGCTCTTTGGCTTTGAAACAGAGATGAGCACCGGCCCCTAGAGTCGGAAACGACTAGCACACATGTGCGGGGGAACCTTTACCTTTAGTGTCTCACTACTTCCCCTGCCCCCCGCCCCCACTATCTCCAGCAACTCCACAAGGGTTCAATTAGTCAACCAGTAGAACTCACCAAGTTACCACAAGGATGTGTGAAGTTTCCACAACTGGTAAGGTAAAACTCCATTGTAATCACCACAAGCCTCCACCAACTGTCCCTTGGGGACATGGTCAGATCAGCCAAAAGTCTGAAATTGAGACTAAATCTGTGCCTCAACAGTTCTTCAGCTGCACTACTCTCCTATTCCTTATCTTAAACAGGTAGGCCTATAGCAATGTCTAATGGGTGCCTTGAGAATAATGGCAACCACCAGAAAGTACGTTCCACCAGTGTTTCTCTAACTATTACCACTGAAGCTGTTTGATCTCCTTGTGCCACAGTTCTCTATTTGCACTCTTGTAGAGAGCTCTCTTATTTTGAACCCAACACCAAGATTGGGAGAAATCAAGACACAGGGAGGCAGATCTTCATCTAAATAAAGGTGTTTATGGAAGACACATGGGTGAATGTG
Source organism: Vipera ursinii (assembly GCF_947247035.1). Classification (NCBI taxonomy): domain Eukaryota; kingdom Metazoa; phylum Chordata; class Lepidosauria; order Squamata; family Viperidae; genus Vipera; species Vipera ursinii. Next base: position 219,161,071 of record NC_139512.1, on the reverse strand, counting down.
AGCATCAAAAAGCAACAAAATATAATTGTCAAACAATGCATACCAAGAAAAGATAGATTTAAATAATCAAAGATAAAAAGAGCAAACCACAGGAATATAAAAGAGAAGATTCATTACAAAGCCCCCCCCCAAAAAAATTTGACAATTTGGCACTGAGACAAAGAAGAAAAATGACCAGAAGCAATACTGAAACTGGGCAGGATGGATTGTTGGGGGGGGGGGAAATGCAATTATATTCGTCAGTCAACTTTAAAGATTGGCAAACATTTAGGGTTTTGTTCTGTACCAGCCTACTACTGGCCCTGCAGAAAAGGCAGGGACAACCCCTTTACAAAAAGACAAGAGGCTGGAACTAAGCCTGCCAAATTTATTAACATAAAACAGAGCAAAACCAAACACGAACCATGAAACAGGAGCTATTCAAACGGTTGCCTGCGGCAAACCAGCCCTCCCACGCATTCCCCTTTTAAACAGTTCAGGGCGTGGCTTCTCTCTGCCTCCTTCCGAGGTGCCCCATTGCCTTCCTATGTTTACTCCTGATTGACTGCCTCCTGCGTTGGGCGTCCTTGAACAGGGCCAGCTGTGGGTCATCTTCATCCACGCTGTCAGGCTCACACAACTGGGTCTGCGTCGTAACCAGATGGGAGGGGCCTGGCTGAGGGCTCTCATCAGCAAGCTCTCCAACTTCCTCAGCAAGCTCTCCAACACCCCCCCTCCTCCTCCTCTGAATTGTCCGATCCAACTGCCGAACCCACAGGCTGACCCTGAATCACAACAGGTTTTTATTTGTGTGTTTTTATTAAACTGTGAACTTGTACTGGGATCCCTTTCAGCTGAAGTGTTGGTTAACAAAGGCTTGAAATAAATAATGAATAAAATATGGGAATTTATAGAAATGTGTTAATCTGCTTTCATGCAGAGAAGAAAAAAACCTGAAAATTGATCAGAAAAAAATGAGTTTGGTAAAATAAAGGGAAAAGGCTAATCTCTTCAAATCCAGAAAGCAAGTTCTGACTGAACTCTTCCCAAATGCAGTTGCATTTATATTAAGCCGTTCTGTTCATGACAATAACTGAAGTAAATTGTAATCCTTGAGATGCATGAATACTCAACTATATAGATATCTTTCATCTGTAGCATCGCTTTAAATTGGATGCTTTCAAGTGTTAGGGGAAGAAAGGAAGCCATATGAAGCCAATACATGTGCTTTTATCTAAATGCATTTTCAGAAAGGACACCTCTAGAAATGTGGTGGCCCTGATTTTCCAGAAAACCATAACACATAAATTTTGAAATGCATGTGATATTGAAGAATAGATGTCATGAGATTTAGAAAAATGTTTCCCTTTACAACTGGAAACAGCAAATGTGTCTGATGACCAGGGAAAAAAGAGAGACATGACCACGTGGATGCAGACACTGATTTATTGATGATATACCACCAAATTGGTGTCAACTCTTAATGACCACATACATATCTTCCAACAGTGTAGCCATCACCATTGTGTCTGAGTCCATCCACCTTGCCACTGGTCACCATTTTCTCTTTCCTTCCAATTTCCCATTATTATAGACTTGTCCAAAGAGTTAGATCTTTGCATAATGTATCTAAAGAACGATAATTTGAATCTGGTCATTTCTGCCATGCATGAGAACTCTGGGTTAATTTGTTTGATGATAAATTTATTTATTTTCTTGGCTATCCCTTGTATTCTCAGGAGTCTTCTCCAACATTAACATTTGAAAGCATAAATTCTCTTTCTGTCCTGTTTTTCAAAGTCCAACTTTTGCTTCCAAAGACAATTGCTTGCACTGTTGTGATCTTTGTAGTTACATAAATATGGCACTGGAATATTTCAGTGTTTTCCTATCAAGTGCTATTTTTGCACTCCTATTTTCTTTACTATTGATTGTCAGTCCTAAAATCCAGAAGGTATTCACCATTTCAGTATCTTCCTTGTCAAAGGATAATACTGCCATACACTAAAAACATCTCCAAGACAACCTACAGACTAATACAACCACTCGGCATCACTTTAGCATACACTTTAGCAGGAACTTAGCAGAATAGGCTGTAGGCTTACTTTTTCAGAGGTTTTACCAGTGTATAAGGAGCAAATTGGAAAAGGCCAGCATATAGCAGAATTTAATATGTGGCTAAAGGAGTGGTGTAAAGGAGAAGGCTTTGGTTATATTAGTCACGATGTCTGTAGCTGGTCCAATGAAAAAATGTATAAAAGAGATGGTCTGCATCCATCCAAGAAAGGGACTGAGTTACTTAGCAATAAAATCACAGCTTTTTTGGAGGAACATTTAAACTAAATAATGGCGATAGTGAGTTAATTGATACAGAACATCACTGTTCCAGGCAATCTAAGAAAATAGGGGAAGCCAGGCACCACACAAGTTATGCAGCAAGTAAACACAGGGTCAGTCATAAAGGACTCAAATGTCTATACACTAATGCACAGAGTATGAACAGTAAGCAGGGTGAACTAGAAATTCAGGTAAATGAGGGTAGATATGATATTGTTGCCATTATGGGAACATGGTGGGATGAAACCCACAAATGGAACACACAGCTAGAGGGATTTAAACTATTTAAAAGAAACAGACTAAACAAAAGAGGAGGTGGAGTTGCTCTATATATAAGAAATAACTTTATCTCTACAGAAATAGAGCACAACAATGACGAAAACTGTAAACCTGAATGCATTTGGGTCAATATAAAAGGGGGGAAAATGACATTGCCATAGGTGTATACTATAGGCCGCCCAACCAAGCAGAGGAAATAGATGGACTTTTTGCTAGTCAGCTAACTAAGGTATGTAAGAAGCACATCACAATAGTAATGGGGGACTTTAATTACCCTGATATCAACTGGGAGACAAACTCTGCACCAAGTGGAAGATCAAACAGATTCCTGTCAAAACTGGCAGACAACTTTCTCTCCCAAAAAGTAGAGAAGGGAACTAGGGGATTAGCCATATTGGATTTAATTCTCACAAACAGAGATGAAATGATAGAAGGTGTCGAAGCCACAGGAACCTTGGGGGGAAGTGATCATGCAATATTGGAATTCAACATTCTGGAGGCACAAGCAATAGAACACAGCCAAACTAGAGTCTTGGACTTTAAAAGAGCTAATTTCAATAAACTTAGAGAGACCATGGGAAGAATTCCATGGATGAGAATCCTAAAGGGGAAAACAACTCAAGAAGCTTGGGAAATTTTGAAAAGTGAGATAATAAAGGCCCAGTCTAGTACAATACCAACAAAGAAGAAAAATAACAGCTATCAAAAGAAACCAGCATGGCTGCATAAAGAACTCTCTGATAAATTGAAAGATAAAAAGGACAAGTATAAGAATTGGAAAGAGGGGCACATAACTAAGGCAGAATATCAGCAAATAGCCCGTGCCTGCAAAGATGAAGTGAGGAAAGCTAAGGCTCAAAATGAACTAAGGCTTGTGACCAAAGTCAAAAATAACAAAAAAATGCTTCTTTCAACATATAAAAAACAAGAAAAAAATTAAGGAAATGATTGGTCCATTAGTGGGGGAAAGAGGCAAGAAGGTGACAAGCAATAGGGAGAAAGCAGAACTATTTAACTCGTTTTTTGCATCTGTCTTTACACAAAGGGAAAAAACAGTCCAACCTACCAAAACCAGTGCCATAAAAAACAGAATAGAAATGCAAGTTAAGATAGGCAAAAAAATGATAAGTGAACACCTGTCCAGCCTAGACGAGTTCAAATCACCAGGACCAGATGGATTACACCCCAAAGTTCTCAAGGAACTGGCAGACGTGATCTTAGAACCACTGAGCTATATTTTTCATAGATCCTGGAGCACTGGGGAACTACCAGAGGACTGGAAGAGAGCTGATGTATTTCCCATCTTCAAAAAAGGGAAAAAATAGATCCAGGAAACTACAGACCTATCAGCCTGACCTCAAAAGCTGGGAAGATTCTGGAAAAGATAATCAAACAACAAATCAGCGAATACCTTGATGCAAACAAAGTCATCACTAAAAGTCAACATGGGTTTGTCAAAAACAGATCATGCCAGACAAATATTATTACATTCTTTGACCAAGTGACAAAATTAGTGGACCAGAGGAATGCTGTAGATATAATTTACTTGTACTTCAGTAAGGCATTTGATAAAGTAGATCACAACCTACTACTTGATAAGATAGAAAAATGTGGGTTAGATAGCATCACCACCAGATGGATTCGTAGCTGGCTGACAGGCCGTACTCAGCATGTGGTCCTCAATGGAACTCCATCTACATGGAAGGAAGTGTGTAGTGGGGTGCCCCAGGGCTCTGTTCTGGGCCCAGTGCTCTTCAATATCTTCATTAATGATTTGGATGAGGGGATAGATGGGGAACTCAACAAATTTGTAGACGACACTAAGCTGGCAGGAATAGCCAATACTCCAGAAGATAGGCTTAAGATACAGAAGGATCTGGACAGACTCGAACACTGGGTGCTATCTAACAAAGTGAAATTCAATGGTGAAAAAAGTAAGGTTCTACATTTAGGCAGGAAAAATCAAATGCACAGGTATAGTATAGGTGGTACCTTGCTCAATAGTAGTAAATGTGAGAGGGATCTCGGAGTCCTAGTAGACAATCACTTCAATATGAGCCAGCAGTGTGCTGCAGCTGCCAAAAAAAGCCAACACAGTGCTAGGCTGCATTAACAGAGGGATAGAATCAAGTTCAAGTGAAGTACTAATACCACTTTACAATGCTTTTGGTAAGGCCACACCTGGAATACTGCATCCAGTTTTGGTCACCACGATGTAAAAAAGATGTCGAGACTCTAGAAAGGGTACAGAGAAAAGCAACAAAGATGATTAGGGGGCTGGAGGCTAAAACATATAGGGAACGGTTGCTGGAATTGGGTATGTGTAGTTTAATGAAGAGAAGAGTGAGGGGTGACATGATAGCAGTGTTCCAATATCTAAGGGGCTGCCACAAAGAAGAGGGAGTCAAGCTATTCTCCAAAGCACCTGAAAGCAGGACAAGAAGCAATGGATGGAAACTAGTCAAGGAGAGAAGCAACCTAGAACTAAGGAGAAACTTCCTGACAGTTAGAACAATTAACCAGCGGAACAACCTGCCTCCAGAGGTGGTAAATGCTCCAACACTGGAGGTTTTTAAGAAGAGACTGGACAGCCATTTGCCTGAAATGGTATAAGGTTTCCTGCCTGAGCAGGGTGTTGGACTAGATGACCTGCAAGGTCCCTTCCAACTTCTTCTTCTTCTTCTTCTTCTTCTTCTTCTTCTTCTTCTTCTTCTTCTTCTTCTTCTTCTTCTTCTTCTTCTTCTTCTTCTTCTTCTTCTTCTTCTTCTTCTTCTTCATCATCATCATCATCATCATCATCATCATTATTATTATTATTATTATTATTATTATTATTATTATTATTATTATTATTTCCACATAATCTCTCCAAAACAGCTTAGGCAAACTAAAAGGTCCAATAACTAAAGTCCAATAAACTAAAATAGGTGTCATCTACAATATTGGATGCAAAGTCTATAATGCCACTATGTAGAACAAAAGGGTAGAAGATTGCATTGACTGCATTGACAAATTCCAACAGGCAGTCAGAAGACATAATGAAGACTCCTTAATTTTTTAATAGCTAGAGCAGGGCTTTTCAACCTTTTCACCCATTGTACCACTTTTTTTCGGATAAGGCAACATCCACATACCACCAGTCACCTAGCAAGGTGTCAAAAACCTGATGAGCCCCCTCCAAAAATTGGAAAAAAGTGATGAAGTACAGGTAGTCCTCGGCTTACAACAGTTCACTTAGTGACTGTTTGAAGTTACAATGGCACTAAAAAAAGTGCCCCCCCAAGCCACAGCCGAACAAGACACCTGCCTGCCTGCCTGCCTAGCAGCGCTCTTCCTCCTGTCCGAGGTTTTCATTGTTGTGAGAATTTCTGTTGAGGATTGGCAGTGGGGGTGAGCTGGGGGTGTGTTTGGTTTTTATTCCCCTCCATCTGCTGGGTGGTTGCAGCAGGTTTTGGTTACTTCACATGACCCTGGGACACTGTGAACGTCATAAATATGAATCAGTTGCCAAACATTTGAATGTAAATCACAAGACCCTGAGATGCTGCAACATTCCAGCTGATTGGTGCTTCTTCTGGGCTCAGAAGCAGCAGGATCAGCACCGAGCTCCATCTGGAGCCTGCTGCTGATCCTGGTGCTTCCACTGAGCCCTGACAGCCCTGCAGCTCCAGCCATCTCTCGCTCAAGCTTGTGCGGTGCTGCCACCAGTTCAGCTCATTCCCCTCCCCCGCTACCACTTTTCTAGGATGGTCGCGTACCACCTGCCAGGTGCCAATGTACCACAGGTGGTACCCATACCACTGGTTGAAAAGCCCTGAGCTAGAGAGATAGATTCAACCAAAGTTTCAACTGGGAAGCTTAATATTTTACATAAAGCCAAATAAAATATTAGGGAAATCCTAGAAGCATGGGATTCAGGGAACTAAATTCTTTGTTGAGTTCCTTCCTGAGGTCTTTGTCTTTCTTGGCTACACTTTTCCTATTGGCATTTTCTGCCAATTGTTCTGACTCCCAGTTACTTTCTTCTTTTTCTTGACTTTTGGCAGTCTTTTTTTCACATTCATCCTTACAATAATCTCTGACTTCATTCCAGTTTTTCTGGTTCCAAATCAATGAGGTTCAGAACTTCAAAGAAATTCCCAATGTTCTCCTTGAACACGGTGGGTATCATATCATGGAAAATGGTTGGTTTTCTTCTTCCACTTTAGATTAATTTGGAAATTGCACATGAGCAATTCATGGTCTGTTCCACAGTCAGCCCCTGGCCATGTCTTTGCTGTAATCTTTGAACTCTTCTCCTTTTTTCAACTAATAATATAATAAACTTGATTGTATTTTACCTCATCTCATTATGACCACGCATATGAGTGTCATATGTGTCATTTTGATTGTTTGAAAACTGTTAATAGTAAAGAAATAACTTGATTTGTAAATATTTTTCTCCCGCTTCAGTTTGGTTTTCACAGCCATGGTCTCCAACCACAAACACTCATATTATGCTTGTATAATCTGTTGGTTTTCAAGGTTGATCCTAAAATTAATCAACCTCCTTAACTTTTGCATTAGTGTCTGGAGCATGTACATGGATATTCGTCATCCAAAGGATTACTCAATTGATAATAAATAATAAACCTTTATTGTCAAACTACAACATGTGTACATTGAGATTAGCTGAGCCTCCCCCTGTGCTCTCTCCCCCCAACACACAGTGACAACAAACCCTCCATCCTACCACACCATGTGAACCAACTACACCTCACACCGGCCTCCCAAGTCAATTCTGCATAAGTTCACAGAGATTATATCCCATTTAAAATCCTAACAGCCCACGGATAAAAGCTATTTTTCAGCCTGTTGGTATGGCTGGCTATACTCCTATATCTCCTACCGGATGATAGGAGAGTAAAGAGATACCGTCCAGGGTGTGAGTCATCCCTGAGAATCTTCCTCACTCTTCCAAGGCAACGAGCCCTGGCGATGTCATCCAGTGGTGTCAGGGGACAGCACACAATGTCTTGTGCTGTGCTCACTACCCTCTGTAATGCTTTCCTGTCCACGGCTGTCAGACCAGCATACGAAACCAGAATACCATATGAGAGGACTCTCTCTATAGTAGACCGGTAAAAGAGGGTCATTAGCCATTGTTCTACCCTGTTCTTCCACAAGACCCTAAGAAAGTGAAGCCTCTGTTGGGCCTTTCTAGCCACCTGGGTTGTGTTAACTTTCCAGGTCAGATCTTCACAGAGGTAGACTCCCAGAAATTTAAAGGAGGAAACTGTCTCCACACAGTCCTCCCCGATGTAAAGTGGGGCAGGTTTCTCCTTTTTTCTCCGGAAGTCTAACACCATCTCTTTTGTCTTGCCAATGTTTAGGTGCAAGTTGTTGTTACTACACCATATGGATAGTTTTTGTACCTCCGCCCTATATGCTGTCTCATCCCCACCTGTAATAAGACCCACCACAGTTGTATCATCTGCGAACTTGATTATTGCAGTGGATGGGTCAGATGATACACAATCATAAGTGTATAAAGAGTACAGGTAGGGGCTAAGCACACAGCCCTGTGGCGTGCTGGTGCAAAGCTTCAGGGGGGGTGGACAAAACAGACGTGACCCTCACTGTTTGTAACCGATCCCTAAGAAAGTCTTGAATCCAATTGCAGATGGCGGGGGAGGATTTCAAGTCAGTCAGCTTCTCGATGAGAATGCTCAGCAAAAAGGTGTTGAAAGCCGAGCTGTAGTCAACAAAAAGCATCCTGACATAACTTCCAGGTCTCTCGAGATGACTTGCTACAGAGTGTAAAGCAGTAGCTATGGCATCGTCTGTCGACCTATTTCCCCTGTAGGCAAATTGATGTTTACCAAAGTCCAGTGGGAGGCATGTCCTAAGATGTTGGAGAACCAATCTTTCTTTTTTTTATTAAAGAGTTTTCCAAAAACAAAATTTTACAATATATCCCCAAATCCCTCCCACCCCAAACCCGCCCACTTCCCCCCCCACTTCCCAGAGCTAAATACAGGATTATAGTTACAATAATCATATTCTAAATAAAAATTATGCATAATATACAATTAACCAAATTCATAATGTGCTTTAACTCCCCTTTAACATAACTACAAACAAAGTACCAATAACAATATCCCACTAAAATCTACTCATAAGCTAAATGGAACTTTTTAGTCCCATATTTGTTCTGAATATAATTTATCCATCTCCTCCAAACTGAAATATATCTTTCCTGTGAATGATCTTTCAAATAAGCAGAAATCTTAGACATTTCTGCAAGATTCGAAACTTTAAACACCCATTCTTCTATAGTGGGCAAACTATCCTTCTTCCAATATTGTCCCACCAGTAACCGTGCTGCTGTTATCATGTTCAACATCAAGTTAGTTTCTTTAACATCACAATCTACAACAATACCCAATAAAAACAATTGCAGAGAAAACTTTATCTTTCTCTTAAAAATCTTTTGAATGTTCCACCAAATTTTGATCCAAAAAGCTTTTATATTTCTACAAGTCCACCACATGTGAAAATAGGTAGCTTCTAAACTACCACATCTCCAACATTTAGACTGTAAATTAGGATACATGTTGGACAACTTCTTGGGATCCAGATGCCATCTATAAAACATTTTATAAAAATTTTCTCTTAAGTTTTGAGCCTGAGTAAATTTAACATTTCTGACCCAAATTATCTCCCAGGAACCAACGAAATTGGTTCCTGAAAGTGCCCACTTTATCATACAGTCTTTAACCAGTTCCGTTTCTGAATCCAATTCAATTAAAGCATTATATATCCTCTTTATATGTGCACAATTTAAATCTCTAATTTGTTTTACTAAATTTTGATCTGTAATTGTGATGCCAACCTTTTGATCTGACTTCCACCTAGTGGAGAACCAATCTTTCGAAGCATTTCATGACTACAGACATTAATGCAATAGGTCTGTAGTCATTCAGGCACTCAACTGCAGTTTTCTTGTTGACTGGGACAATGTGTTGTGATTCAGGGCCAGCCTGTGGGTTCGGCAGCCGGGTCGGATGACTCGGATGTCTCAGACGAGGGGGAGGAGGAGGGTGTTGAAGACGAACTTGCTGATGATGGCTTGGAGGCTTCGCAGAGCCCCCAGCCAGGCCCCTCTTGCTTGGTAGAGACTCAGCTGCGTGAGGCCGACAGTGCAGATGATGATGACCCACAGCTGGCCCTGTTCAAGGACGCCCGACGCAGGAGGCAGACCAGTAGAAGCAAGCAGAGAAAGGCTGTGGGACTTCTCGGGAGGAGGCACAGGGAGGCCACGCCCTGAACTCTAATAAAGGGAGTGTTTGGGGAAGGGCTGGTTGCTGAAAGCAACCGCTCCGTTTGAGGATCAAAGTTCCGGTATCTTGTTTCTTGTTCTGTTGTTTGTGTAATAAATCTTGGCAGACGCTTTCCAGCCTCAGACGCTCTCCAGCCTCTGCCGTTTGTACAGGGGTTGCCTTTCTGCAAGGCCGGTAGCAGGCTGGTACAGAACACAATGGTAGCTGCTTTCAAGCATGATGGTACACATGCCATTTGCAAGTAGATGTTAAAAATCCTTATCAGGACCCCTGCTAATTGATCGGCACAATTCCTGACCACTATCCCCAGCACCCCATCTGGGCCTGCGGCTTTGCTGGGATTCACAGCCTTCAATACAGCTCTCAGTTGGTGTTCACACAGGGTGAGTGGCTGAGAGTCAGAAGGCCGGCCAGCAAAGGCTACAGGGTCTGGTCTTTTAACCTTGTAGCGGGCGAAGAAGATATTCAGCTCCTCAGCCAATGAGGCATCGGTGTTTGCCATGCTCCTCATGCTGCCCTTATAGTTGGTTAAGTGCTGCAGTCCCTGCCATACTTGCCTCGGATCGTTATTCGCTAAATGGTTCTCCACCTTTTGTTTGTATTGTTGTTTTGCCATCCTAATGCCTCTTCTGAGATTTGCCCTGGCCTCTCTGTATGCATCCCTGTCCCTGATGCATCCCTGATCCTTTTTGGTAATTCATTATATTGCAGCCGAGTAGTCTTCTTGCTATACATTTACAAGTATAAAAACAATGTCTTCCCTTCTTTGTTTTTCCATGTCCTGAATAGTAAACAGTGCAATCTTTTGACTGAAAGGGTCCAATTTTAATTCCTCTCAATTTGCTGATGCCAAAGATGTCCATGTGTAGCCAATTTATTTAATCTTTTACAGTGTTGAGCTTACATTCCATGTTCCACTGTAATTGTGCCTTTGCAACTTCTGATTTTCTTTTCCTGCATGACAGTATCAACAACTAGATGCCCTGAAGGCTTTAATCTAACCATGTCATAAACACCATTAGTACTTTGAAAAACCCTCAGCAATTCCTCAGTAGCATGTTGAATGCCATCTGGCCTATCTCATCAATCATTTTATATTTTCTGTCCATGTGGTTTTCTTGGTAAAAATACTTGAGTGATTTAACATTGTCTTCTCCCACACAGTTTGAAATGATGCTTTTGCTATTGTCAGTAAAATGATCTTCCAGCATCTTCCTATGTCACTGCTCCCTATATACATATCTTACTATAGTTGAGCAACAGGGTGACTATATTGCCTTAGGTGCTGGGAATATATACTCTTGAAATACACTCCTGGCATTTTCCATTCATCCTTCCCAAGGACACCTACCCACCATAATTAGGCAGTAGAGCCAGATTTAGGGAGAAGAGATATAGGCATTCAGCAGAGAATATGATTTGATCACTTGTGCCTTTGATGCAAGGAAATGTACTTTTTAATTTTTTTTAAAAAATAGACTTTTCTGAGGGGTTATTGATATCAGTGCAATTTTTAAAAAAGAATAAAATAAATTTTAGTATATGCATAATGTTTGAGTAACACTCATGAGCATTGTTGTTTTGCTTTGCCTGTTGGACACTGAATAAAAAGTTGTGTTCCCTTAATCTCTTCCTTTCCCTTTCCTTCTGTGTACTACAGTATATGAATTACTGATGTAAGGAAGAAAATAAGAGCATTTTCTCAAAGAGAACAAGTATGCCAGCAGATAACATAGTTGCTAAATTTACTGTATGGAGAAAATGTAGTCAAATCTGGAAAATATAATCACAAATCACCTGTGATACTCCCCAATTCAAAACAATACAAAACCACCAAACCAAACCAAAGAAAACAGTGTACATTTCAGTTGTATTTAAAAATGGTAAGCTGAACTTACTTTTCAGAATGAATATCATTATGAATTCATTTCTTTTACATATGAAATACTTAGCGCCCTTGTAAGGGATTTGTTGTTCACTTTAGCAGGATGTATATAAACTACATGTAGTGCCAGTGTTGAGGATTAAAATTGTGCAAATTAAGTTCTGTAGTTTGTTCAGCAGCAAACCTGCCATGTTCTTTTTGCTAAGCTAGGAACGGTTGAGATCCAATTTGGATGGATCTCTTTAGGATAGCCATATGTTCTATAGATTATTCATGATAAATTCCTAAAATATATTTTCAGAACAGTGTAATGCACCGTTTGGGCATCTTATCTGGGGGGTTTCTCTCTACTTCTTCCAAAGTTTCAATAGACAAGAAGGCAGTTTTAATTTTCCGCAAATAATTTTATGTTGCTTGGTGAATCATCTTTCTTGGGTTACAAAATGCAGTTTGTGTCTACTGCAAACTTGGTGTCTTAAGCCATCTTGGAATCAGCATATTGGCACACCCTATAAGTCTGTCATAGTTGGCTTGGAAAGTATTCCTAGCTTAGGGAATAGGTAGGCATGGGGGCTAATAGCACAGTAATTCTGTCTTGATCCTTATGAGAATGCTAAGGATTATTATGGGAAAATCCAAATCAGAAAAAGAATATGAGCTATCCTTTTGTTAAGTAAAGTGGCCAAAATGCAGGGTGTATAATCCTTAAACTGCTTAACAGGATTTGATGATGATTTTTTATGACTTGTGGGACTGCAACCAATGTATTTGATCAAAAGTGCAGAGTGACAGTATTTTCACTTAGTTATTTGGCTGACAACTCAGAATCCTCTGGTACTAAAGGAATTAGCATGCTTTTTACAAAATAATACTACAGTAATTCTTTATAAGGGACGCGGTGGCTCAGTGAGTTAGGACGCTGAGCTTGTCGATCAGAAGATCGGCAGTTTGGTGGGTAGAATCCTGAGTGCTGCATAACAGAGTGAGCGCCTGTTACTCATCCCAGCTTCTGCCAACCTAGCAGTTCGAAAGCACGTAAAAATGCAAGTAGAAAAATAGGGACCAGTACGGTGGGAAGGTAACAGCGCTCCGTGCGCCTTTGGCATCTATTCATGCCGGCCACATGACCACGGAGACGTCCTCGGACAAGCGCTGGCTCTTCGGCTTTGAAACGGAGATGAGCACCGTCCCCTAGAGTTGGAAACAACTAGCACACATGTGCGGGGGAATCTTTACCTTTACCTAATTCTTTATAAAACAGCTCTTAGAACACACTAAGTTAACTGTTTAGAACAATTTAGGAATTGCACCCAGTATTCATCAATTATGTAATGATCTCCTTATGTAAGAACAGGAAGAAAAGAAATATATTACTGTCTCCCTCCCTATGATTTTTCTAGGAGAAGAACCTAGATGTGGAGAAGGAAGGAAGGAAGGAAGGAAGGAAGGAAGGAAGGAAGGAAGGAAGGAAGGAAGGAAGGAAGGAAGAAGATAGATTTATTATGCTTATTTCCAGCTTCCCATTAGGACACTCAGGGGGGAAGCTGGCGGGAAGTCAGAAATTGTTCTCACTCCCACTGGTTGTTTTTTCCCCCCATCATAGTAATTCTGGTCCTCTATTTAAGTAGCAAAGTATCTCTGAAATGATCTAACAGGGCATGAGTTGTACAGTTTTAAATGAATATATTCAAACTGAATTTGGATTAGATTTAGTCAGGAAAAAAAGCATAAAAAACAACAATGTTAAAAAAATAAAAGTTTAAGTTTTAAGTTTAAGTTTTATTTAATTTGTATACCGCCCTTCTCCTTGGTAGGGACTCAGGGCGGTTCACAGGGCATATATAAAAAAGACAATACAAAAATTAAAAAAAGATTAAACCCATGCCCAGTTAAAAGCAGTAATACAAATCTAAAACGACAAATTAAAACCCATAATCCCCCGTCAGGCCAGACCAGCCATTTCAAATAGGTGGGTCTTCAGGCCACGACGGAAAGTTCGGAGGTCTGATGCCGTCCGGAGCTCCACCGGCAGTTGGTTCCATAATACCGGAGCACCCACAGAGAAGGCCCTCCCCCTGGGGGCCACCAGTCGGCATTCCTTGACTGGCGGCACCCTGAGGAGGCCCTCTCTGTGGGAACGCACAGGGCGGAGGGGAGTTGATGCCGGCAGCAGGTGGTCCCTGAGGTATCCCGGACCCATGCCATGTAGGGACTTAAAGATCGTAACCAAAACCTTGAACCTCACCCGAAAGACAACTGGTAACCAATGCAGCTCGCGGAGCAAAGGTGTAACATGGGAGTACCGGGAAACCCCCAAGACAACTCTCGCGGCCGCATTCTGCACCAGTTGGAGCCTCCGAGTGGTCTTCAAGGGAAGCCCCATGTAGAGTGCATTACAGTAGTCAAGGCGAGAGGTCACGAGCGCATGAGTGACCGTACACAGGGCATCCCGGTTCAGATAGGGCCGCAACTGGCGCACCAGGCGAACCTGGGCGAAAGCCCCCCTAGTCACGGCCACTATATGATCTTCCAGGGTAAGCCGTGAATCTAGGAGGACTCCCAAGTTGCAAGCCCTATCCACGGGGGGTAAGAGCTCACCCCCCATAGAAAGAGATGGAACATTTTGAATGTCCCGGGATGCCGGAATGTACAGCCACTCAGTCTTGTCAGGGTTGAGCTGAAGTCTGTTCCTCCCCATCCAGACCCGAACCGCCTCCAGGCAACGGGACATCACAGCGAGGGCATCACTGGGGTGGTTTGGGGTCGAAAAGAAAAGTTGGGTATCATCAGCATATTGATGATACCCAACTCCAAAACCACGAATGATTTCACCCAGCGGTTTCATGTAGATGTTGAACAGGAGAGGCGAGAGAACCGACCCCTGAGGAACTCCACAAATGAGAGACCTAGGGGCCGATCTCTGCCCCCCTGCCAACACCGACTGCAAACGTCCCAGGAGATAGGAGGAGAACCACTGAAGAACTGTGCCTCCCACTCCCAATCCCCTGAGACGCCGCAGCAGGATACCATGGTCGATGGTATCGAAAGCCGCCGAGAGGTCTAATAGGACTAGGACAGAGGAATATCCCCTATCCCGAGCCCTCCAGAGATCATTCACCAGAGCGACCAATGCCGTCTCCGTGCTGTACCCGGGCCTGAAACCCGATTGGTAGGGGTCCAGATAATCCGCTTCATCCAGGACCAGAGGGAGCTGATGCGCCACCACACTCTCGACAACCTTCGCAAGAAAGCGAAGGTTGGAGACTGGACGAAAGTTGTTCAAAACAGCTGGGTCCAAGGCAGGCTTCTTGAGGAGAGGTCTCACCACCGCCTCCTTCAAGACGGTGGGGAAATAACCCTCACTCAAAGAAGCAGATATAACCGCCTGGAGCCAGCCTCGTGTCCTCTCCCTAGCTGCATAAACCAGCCAGGAAGGGCACGGGTCCAACAAACATGTGGAGGAGCTCAGCCTCCCCATAATCCTGTCCACTTCATCAGGGGTCACAGAATCAAACTCTTCCCAGGTAACATTGACAAGACCGCCCGTGTCCTGATCGCCTGACTCTGCCCAGCTGGAGTCCAAAAGCAGTAAGGAGAAAATAGGAGAGAAAAGAAAACCTATTTTTACAAAAATGTATTATCATTGTAATAGCAAACTGCTCGGTTTTTAAACCCAGCATTAAACTTTGACCATGTGGATTCTTATTTATCAGTCTTTCATTATGTCATTTAAAATCAGTTTGAAATAGATTGTAAAAATGTACCGGTGTTATGGGGAAATTAAAATAAAGATTTTTTTTTCATTCAGACTAACTGCAAATCTATAAATGTCCGTGCTTAGATTAAGTAACCTTGGCTGATTTTTTTTTAAAAAAAAAACAACTAGGTCATAAGAGCATATGCATATGCATCTAACCACACAAAAACACAACAATATGCTAGGGGTGATACCATAAGATAAACTTCACTCTCTCCCAGTGCTGGATGCAAGCACATTCATCCCAAGACTTTTCTCATGGGATCATCATATGTTCCATCACTTGCCCCTTTCCTGCTACTATAGTTCAATGCATGTAACATAGGGGTGATGCTTTCATCACAGTTCCCAGGACTGAGAGAATGTGACTGACCCAAGATCAAACAGCTGCCTTTGTGCCTAACACAGGGTCTACAACTCACAGTCTCCCAGGTTCTAGCCCAGGGGTGAGCAACTATGGCCCCTTTGTGACCTGTGGACTTTGACTCCCAGAAGTCTATGCCCGGGATCAGGAATTCTGGGTGTCAAAGTCCAAAGGTTGTAAAAGGCCATAGTTGTCCACCCCTGTTCTAGCCAGATACCTTAGCCACTACACCAAGCTAGCTTTCTCCCCAGTGGGGTGCCAGGCTTTAAAAGCACCCATTTTCCAGTGGGCCTTTAACCCTGTCTAGTGATATATGTTAACAACTGGATCTTTAAAGTTTAAATATTGTTAATACAAAACTCATAAATTACTTCACCGTGGTATTTGTTCTTATTCTTGATTTTAAGATGCCCCACTGAGTTCAATGGCAACTTAGTTTGGAACCAAGTGCCTAAAATAAGACTATAAAAAGAAGAGGGCTGCATCTATCAACTTTGCATCTTTTCTTCAAACCCGATTTTACCATATTTCAGTTTCTCATTGGCATCTTAAGTGCCTCAATAATATTTGCGCTAGGAGTCCATTTTTAATTAGAGGGAAAGCAAAAAACCTGCCAGCACTGAAAGATTTTAGCCAATTATTTCAAAGTGAAGCCTGACTAGGCACCACCTGCTAATAAGCCCACTTGTTTTAATGGATCCATCTGAAACCTCTGTTATCAGGCAATTCCATTTTCTAACTCTTGTAAAACAGATTGTCCAGGAAGATGCTACTTCCAAAAGCCCACATTATTAATGGGTAATGAAATAATATCTATATAAAGAGAAATAGAGTGGTAGCACAAGCAGACATCAACAGAACAATATTTGTAGATATTGAGATACATATAGATAATGTTGGAGGTTAAAAGGCCTCTGATCTGCCTCCCCCCCCTTTATTTTAGCACCTGACTGGCTCCATTGAGGAGGCAGGAATCCCCTCCAGTTAAAGGAAGGCACCAGATCCCCTCATTATAAATCTACCCTTAGGGAAGTATTTACATATCTGAGGGTGTTCTTCCTTTCCAGATTTCACACGTACCCCAGGATCAAAGTCTAGGGCATGAGTACCTCAATCTGCACAGGAAGGACAATTACCTTTTGGCAAAGTCAAAATTAGTCAATATATTTTGACAAAGAACCAGCAGGTACACAAACCATGAGCCTCCAAGTCCATACCAAGGACCTATCTCCCTATAAAACAAAGTCTCTGTACCCCATTTTCTCTGTAGCCAATCCCCCCAAAACAAACCTCTTTGCTTTGGGGAATAAATGCATCTCCTTTCTCATTATATGTCTGGATTTCATTTTTGATTAGTTCTTGAGCAGCCCCAGCTCACAGAACCCCCAAATTATTCTTCTAACAAATGGTTTAAAATAAATAAAAGTAACCCAACTTGGCTAACTCTGTAAAACAACGATGGCCCCCTTTTGGTGCATTACCTTTTTTTAATCACCACTTTTTTTTAAAAAAAAAAAAAGAACTGCTTTTGGAAGATGTGGCTCTGGAAGACAACTTTCTTCTGATCAACCACAAAGAACTTTTTACAGCGCGTCTGTTGAGCTCAGCTAGTAAGCACAATTTATAAAACAATGAATGACTAACCCCTGTAACCATTTTAATGACCCTAAAATAAAGTGCTTAGAGCAACATCTGTCCCAGCAGCTGGGTTCTCTGCATGAGTGGGCAGAGCGACACATTGGGACAAATTCTGTTCTCCCTTTTGACAGAAACAATTGCAGCAGATCATTTTTATCGTAATCAATTTAGGTACAGTTTCTTGGAAACCATCTGTGTAGTGTTCATAGATTGTGCTTAAGAATTTAAATGTGTATATTTTGGGTTGCTTGATGTAGCATCTGCTAATGACCACATAAGTTCTACTTTTTATGCAGAAAGCTGTTTCCTTGTAAAGGGATTAGTAGAATGACTACTTGATTTTATCCTTTTAACTACCCCATAAGCAGCCGCAGCTTGAATGGCATCCACTACTAAACACAAGTTGCCGAATTAATTGCATTTCTGAGCCAGAGTTGAAGTCAGAAGGATAACAAAGAAATATCATAAAACCATTTCACTAATGCTATCTCAAACTGGTAATTCAAAATACATGTATGTTTTGCACAGGCAGGTTAATTTAAGGAAAGAAAAAAATGCTTCTTTAGATAACAACTACTTTCCAAATTCTTGCTTGTTCTATATATTGTCCTTTTGTGGATATTTGTTTGTTTGTTTAGCTCCTTAGCAGGTTATTACAATAATCAGCTCTAAAAATGGATCAAATATATTGTATTTCCCAGAACTATGCAAAAAGGTAAATACGCTTAACAACACAAATTGTTTAAAAGCGTATTTTTGAAAAACTACGAAGTCTTCTTCAGAAAAGGCCCGTGACAAAAGGCAACTTAGATGGGACAATTTTATTGGGGCTCTAGTGTAGGAGAGGGAGGGTTAAATATCACTTTCTAAGTTTTTAATGCTGTCACAGAATGATGCATCAGTATGGGCCCAGCTATCAATGAGTCTAGGTGAAGCAAGAACGATAGTTAAAAACAGCTTGAGCAGACAGACACATTCTCTTTCTTCAAATAATGAAATATTTAAAAAGCAAGGACTTCTGTAGAAGTCCCTGCATTTTTGGAAGCATTACTTAAAAAGAATGTCCATCCATGATTTTCACCCTGATCATGGCTTACTGCCCACAGCTGAATCAAACCATGGTCAACGAGAGTGCTTTCGCAAAAAAAAAAGGTTGTCTGTCTTTTTTAAGAGTCAGGAACTACTCTTTGTTTAGTGAAGTCTTTTATTGGTAAAGTATGATTTAATACATATTGCCTACTATTGTCATTGAATTATTTATATTTTATTAGATAAGACTAAGAGAAGGAAATGTCCACAAGGGAGAGCATTGCTCCCAGTATTTGCCCAGGAGTGTGATTCTACCCAATTTTAACAAGAGCACCCACAACTTTCATTTGGGTGTGCAATCCATTTAGCCATATCCAGAAGTCCTTTCTCATTAGATTGGGTTTCCTGACAATCTAAAGAGAATATTGGACACATTTCTATGCCATCTCGATAAAAACGTAAGAAGCTGTTTTCTTTTTAACTTATTGATCCATCTAGTTCATTAGCTATTGTAACTAGATAGGAAATTGAGACCAAACCTGGAGAGAAAGGTTTCCCTAAACTCACAAAACATCTGAGTCTTCACTTCCAGTTAGGAACATTTTCCTAAGAGTTCTATAATATGCATGAATTAATAAGCTGAGGGCTTAACATGCACTGATGCACTTGATCTCTGTAATCTAATTTTCTCCCATCCAGAATAGTTGCATCAATCAGACATACTGTACTTCGGTACAGATCTATTGCAGTAGCTTGTCCTTTACTACACAGCAAGGCCTAATTGGGAATGTTTAAGGCAGAGAATGGACTATAAAGTTCTGAAATGATGGATATCATTGTATAATAATTATGATAACACTGTTATATATTTCAATTTTAAAGGATTCATTGCTGCCTTTCAGTTCAGCAACAGCATTGTAATTTTTCAACAAGAAGTACTTCGCATAAAGATCAGCAATCTAGTTTTATTTATAATTAGTTAGAAGTAAGTCCCTCTGTGTTCATGATGATTTACTAATATATTAATGAATGACTTGTAGACGAAGAGTGCATTCCTACTCATGGTTACTCAGAGTAGGTCACCTTGTCTTTAGTGGAGCTAATTTGTACCAAAGATAGCTCTTTTTAAGGCTAACAGACTTAAATTGGTTTCTGTATGTGTACATAACTATTAAAGGTTGTTAAATATGTAACTATATTACTTGTGGTTCTAAACAAAGACTCTTAAATGACCGATGCAATAATATGCAAGAAATATGTCTGGGATCTATCATTGGCTTAAAAAAAATACCAGATTGTTTGAGGAGAATATAGAATTACTTCTTTCTTCCATATGATGGGTTATATGAATGGAAGTGGAGACAGGAAGGGATAAGTCATCCTTCCCTTAAGCTCTTTCTTGTAAATGCAATTATTTTCAATGAAAGTAAAATCAAACAGGGGAAAAAATCGCAATAATCTTTGGAAAGCAAAGATCAGTTCATGTTCTAAGGAAAGAATGTAATGGGGTCCATTTTTAATATTTCATTGAGAGGAATGGATTTATTATATTTGAGGTTTATCAAAATTATGGGTATTTCTGGAATGTCAATTACTTAAAACAATCCATGCAAAGAAGAAAAATTAAGATTTAGGCCAGTGTTTCTCAACTTTGGCAACTTGAAGATGTGTGGACTTCATCTCCCAGAATTCCCCAGCTAGCAAACTGCTGGCTTGGGAATTCTGAGAGTTGAAGTCTACACATTTTCAAATTGCCAAGGTTGAGAAACACTGATTTATGCCATTTCAGAGTACTGGAGAAAAGTGTCAGTCAAGGACCCACTTGATATGTGCTCCTGTCCTCCATACTCTCCTGAATGGAAGTTTCTGCCTTTTATTTTATCCATTCATTTATTTATGGCATCCTCACAATGCAAATATAAGAAGCATCTTTCATTCTATCAGGCAATTGTTTAAGTGTGGTAATGCTTAAACTTTCTTCCAACAGTGTTGCTCACTTTACTTGGAAATACCTAATAAAAATAAATTTGATTATGGTTTAGTTGAAACTGATTGAATTTCTTCTTTTCAAGTTGGATAAAATGTTTCTTATTTCAACCCATCATAGTATATATATGGAAACATGGTCTTTGGCACATTTGTTTATACAGTATTTTACTTGCTGTATAATTCAGACTAACGCAGCATGACATACTAATACACATAATAACATTTTTTTTTCTTTTTTAGAAAAACACATATATATTATTCCAGGAAAACTGGAAGGGGGGCTAGAATTAGATAGTAGCTTCTCATTAACAGAGATTGCACATAACCCATCTGAAAAGCAGGTGGGTTTGGCAGATGGATCGAAAGTAGTAAAGCGGATATATCAATAGAATTACAAGCTGGTGAATGTTTCCTGCCTGAGTTACTTTAGAGCAGTTTGGGAAATTTCTATTTTCTATAATGACAAGTATATTGGCCTCATTCAGTTTTTAAAAAACTATGTTAACATCATTTGTCTTTTCATCCTCAGTTGCAAAGTACAGTTTCCAATGAACAATGTATCCTATGTCAAAAGTGCCTTGTAGAAAAGAAACAAAAGGAAAATATAAAATGAGAACTTTGGAATGACCACTCGAACCAGACCAATAGCTTATTCATTCAGGATCATTTCTGATCACAATAGGTAACAGGTATTGCTGTCCCAGATGGGGGGGAATCTCTTGTTTATTTTAACACCCTAGATCAGGCATGTCAAACTCGCGACGTCACGTGACGTCGCGCAACGTATCGGAACTTTTTCCCATTGCCGAAAATGGGATGGGTGTGGTTTCTCCGTGACTCTCCGGCCCACGGGCCGGCAGTTTGACACCCCTGCCCTAGATCAAGGATGAAAGTCATAGGGATGGTGAGTCCTTTCCATTGGGTCTGAATTGCTGTAAACTTGCTCCAGATTTAGGGAGAGAACCAGGAAATGCATAAGTGAAACACAAAATTTTGGGACATATGTTTTCTTTGTGTGTTAGCAGAATGGGAAGAAGGACAAGGGAAGTCAAGGACAGCCTTGCCAAAGAATAAGAAGCAATGTGTTTACAGTAAGCCCTGAACTTTGTAGAGGAAAATACACACAAAGTTCAATCAATTATTTCAGGTCATTTCTAGCGGCATTAATGATACCATCTGAAATAAATAAATAAATATATTTTAGGCTTCATAAATGATAATATGTACTAACCTAACTGTGTTTGATTCCAATTCCATCTAAATGCTTTTTTTTCCAATACATTTTTATCCTATAACTTTCTCCTGGGAGAGATATTTATACTGAGGGATATAGAGAAAGTTAAAGCTGACATAATTCTACTGCAAACAAGCTTCTCACTTATAAGATACAAATGGCCCCAACCCTACTGGCCATCAGGAAGATGGTGAAGACCTGCTTTTCCCCAAAGCACTGGGGCCAGAATGTTAATGACCTTTGGCATATTCAGTGTGGAATATGATAGATATGATTGTTTGTACTGGAGCTTCAACTTTGTCTTTTACAAAATGATTTGAAAATTGTATTATGTTTTTATCCTTGTTTGCCATTCAGAGTTCCTTTGGTAGAAAGGCAGCCATATACAATTTGCTAGATAGATGATAGGTGAGAGATAAGAGAGAGAGAGAGAGATAGACAGACAGACAGAGGCACAGGGGGGCACAGAGACAGAGAGATAAAGAGATTAGATAGATAGATAGATAGATAGATAGATAGATAGATAGATAGATAGATAGATAGATAGATTTCTTGTGCTTAAATCAACTATTTGTCTATTTTCCATTTGTAAAGCTTTATATATCTATATCTATGTATATCTATATATCTATATCTATATCTATCTATGTATCTATCTATCTATCTATCTATCTATCTATCTATCTATCTATCTATCTATCTATCTATCTGTATGTATGTATGTATGTATATTCAGAGTTCCTTGGTAGAAAGGTAGCCATATACAATTTGCTAGATAGATGATAGGCGAGAGATAAGAGAGAGAGAGAGAGAGAGAGAGAGAGACAGACAGACAGACAGACAGACAGACAGACAGACAGACAGACAGAGGCACAGGGGGGCACAGAGACAGAGAGATAAAGAGATATGATAGATAGATAGATAGATAGATAGATAGATAGATAGATAGATAGATAGATAGATAGATAGATGATAGATAGATTTCTTGTGCTTAAATCAACTATTTGTCTATTTTTCATTTGTAAAGCTTTATATATCTATATCTATATCTATATCTATATCTATATCTATATCTATATCATCTATATCTATATCTATATCATCTATATCTATATCTATATCTGTCTGTCTGTATATGTATATGTATATGTATATGTATATGTATATGTATATGTATATGTATATGTATATGTATATATAAACCCTGGCAAATATTGCAATATTTTCAGAAAGGAAATCTTCAACCGTTGGCAATTCTACAGCCAATGTGCTCCAAATTTTGAACTGTGATGGAAAAGTGCTTAATACAGATTCCCAGACTTACATATTTCTGAAATGTAATGAGAAGAAAATGTTCAAACATTATATAAAGTGATTTAATCATTCTTGGCAAGCCATTGCTCATCTTACACTCTCCTATGCATTTAGGATTCACTGAAGCCTTTCCTTAGCTGAGTTCCATTAAGCTCATCTTATGGGCAAGTTCATTCCCACCGCAACCTTATGTAGGACATTTCTGCTTGGAAGACATATTCCGGCCAATATTTCACTCCAAAAGAAATATTGTTGTACAATTATATGACAACAGAAGTGATCAGTAACTAGTCAATAAAATTATAGGAATCTGATAATATTATTCTCCCATTAATATTTTGAGGATTTTTAATACAGAATAATAGAGGGAATGAGAAAGATAACACAATTCCATAAAAATATTGGGTTTGAAATGAGATAAATAGTAATTTTATTTGGGTTATTTTTTAAAAAAGCAACATCATAAGATTAGCAGGTTTTTCCCCCAAAAAAATTAGATGAGGACATTTAGTATTAGAATAAAAGAAAATGACAGACAAATAAAATATTTAGAAAAATAGAACAAACAGAACATTAATAAATAGACAAACAGAACATTTAGGAAGTTTAGGCTTAAAATTTGGAGTCTGGGATCTTTATGATACTGAATTAGGAAAGCCTTCTCTCTCTCCTAAGTGGTCCTTATCTTAAACAGCCATATGGCAGGTAAGTTCAACACAGTCATTTACAGTGCTTTTTTTGTAAAAGGAAAAGGTGCCAGAACTCACATATGTTATACAACCTGCCTTGCCTACCCTACAAGGTTCCATCCAAAAAAGGTGCCGGAACTCCGTTCTGAGCGTTCTATGAGAAAAAAAGCCCTGGTCATTTATATCAGTGATTCCCAAGCTTGGCAACTTCCAGATGTGTAGACTTCAACTTGCAGAATTCTCAACGATGGGTGTGCCAGCTGGAAAATCTGAAGAGTTGAAGTTCACATATGGAAGTTGCCAGAGTGGGGAACACTGATCTACTGGTATGTATTCAGAATACACAACCCTATTAAATTAGATTTAAATTCTAATAGATGAGAAATCAAGCTAATTGGTTTGGGATACCAATTTTTCACATTCCTTTTCCACTGCATGTACGTGCTTGTTCACATCTGTATTTATACAAACTGATAGCATTGAGGGATGTCTTGTTCCTGTCAGTCAAGAAAAAGTCTACACATGGAAATCATTGCATGATTAAAAAAAAAAGGCCACGTAGCACAAACCTCTAAAGATATTTGTGGTAGGGCCAGCAGTTTCTTTGTTTCGTCTGGCAAGAGAAGCCAAAAGGACGCAGCAGTGTAGCAAGGAAGAGTGCCCATGGATTTGAAACCAGTTTTGATGATAAACTCTGGGGATGGGGGGGGAGGAAATGGCACTTTTCATAAGAGGAAACTGTTGCCATACTGTTGAATAATGAATTCTGCATCACTTTGCTGCTGCTGCTACTTCTGCTGTTGCCATCTCCTGCAATATGTTGTCTACAGAAGGATACTTTCACAATTCTTTCAACACTGATCTCTCTTTATTATTAGTGTCTCCTTTATATGGATAGTTGACATAAATCTCTGAATGAGAAAAAAATGCCAACAGAGTGGTTCGCGGCTCGAAATATTTAATTAGAAGTTGGAATGACAACTTTTTAAATCTTTCAGCATGCAGAAAGGCACAAAAATGTTACAAGCTCTTGGACATATAAAGAAGGAAAATGCTCCAGCAGTGATATAGAAGCTTACACAGTGCTATTAAATAAGTTATTTTTTTTCATAAACATTATTGGGTCAACAAGGCTACAAAGCTATTTCATTGCATGAATTAGAAAAGATTTGTGTCAGGAGAGAAGATTTTAGTTTTTATTTATTTATCTGTTAAATTTATTTGCCTCTTATCTCACTGTGCGGCTACTCTAGGTGGCAATATTTACTACTTTTAATTACAGTAGTTTGTAAAAATGAATCCATCGCATGGTATTAGTATTAAGTATAATGTAAAGAAGGATATGAAGTACATGTGGAATGTCAAATTTCTGTAATATTGAAACAATCTTGTACCTTTAATTCAAATTTTCCACATTGACTATGTTTAAGGCTGACATTCAGTTTGGATATTCTGAAAAGGCTTGTTTCACTTATAGAAATAATCATTTCCAAGAAAGAACAATGACTGGGTGAGATGAACTAGCGTCTTCCAGCCCATGTGTGAACCAGCAGACTTCAAGACTGACTTTCTTCAGTCTATCTACAAATTGGGTTGCCACCCCAAACAACCGGCTTAAGAAGCCAGGATGCCACTGTATCTGTTTAAGAAGGCTACCCAACCACAAAAGATGACAATGATTGCTAAGGAAGAAAGGAAGGGGAAAAGAAAAGGGGAAAAGTTCCAATGTTCTTTGGATGAGATCATTGGAAAAAGGCGTCTTTTTTTTTAAAATTGAGTATGTGAAGCATGTTAATTGGAATAATTATTTGTTGGGCTTTGCTGGAATTCTTCCAACTTATGCCACTTGCAAAAGTGATACAGAGAAAGCAATCAATAAAGGTTCACCACAACTAATTGTGTTAATGTGTATTCCTATGATTATACATATGATTTAAAAATTACAAAATTAGCAGCTTAAGGGTTCAGCTAAATTGAGTATAGTAACTGAGTATAAAAATCAGTGAAGCCCTGGACCAACATAATATCTGAAATCCTTTCAAAATCCGTGTGTCACTGCTTACTGCCACAAGCTACCTTCAAAAATAAATACATTTACTGTATATATGAGATTGAAATCTGTTGTAATTAGTAGCATGGTTATGATTTCTGAGGTGAACATTGTACAAGAAATTGTGTTCCCAAATGTATTTTTCTTTAATGATTAATCATTTATCAGTTGATACAATGAAAATTAAGTGCACAACATTTGTAATTTTCTGTCCCCTCATTAATATTGTATGTTTGTGTTACTTTTTCTTTCTTTTCATTGCTTTTGCCCCTTAAAAACATTTAATTTATTTTTAAATTGAATAGCATTGATCCTGGGTTTAGGCTAGTAAATAGTGTAATCATTGTGATTCCCTATTTTTTATCATTATCATCAGTCCTACCTTTACTCCAGTGTAATTGTACCTGTTTCTTGCAAACTGAGAGACATAAAACAAATGAGAAAAACTATGAATAGGTCCCCTGGAATTCAAGATGTTTAGCTTACCTTGATACATTTGAGTGGTGTTATTCCTGGTGATTTGAGATTCTCTTACACTAC
This sequence comes from Vipera ursinii, assembly GCF_947247035.1. NCBI lineage: Eukaryota > Metazoa > Chordata > Lepidosauria > Squamata > Viperidae > Vipera > Vipera ursinii. The sequence continues at coordinate 219,134,665 of NC_139512.1, read as the reverse complement.
CTGCCTCTGCAGTGAGGGAGGAGCTATTTGATCAAATCGTCTTGGTGGCTGATGGACCAGGTGATGTTCCAAGAGAATTGGGGGTTTTATTTGAGGCTCTGCTACATGGTCCTGCTGAGTCCCTGGCCACTGCCTGGAATCAGGTGGTGACTAAGGCCTTGGATAGCCTTGGGGGATCACTCCCAGGATTTCTCATGGTTTAAAGAGTTGTTGAGGGTGCTGAAAAGGATCACCAGATGTCTAGAACACCTCTGGAGGAAATGAAGGGACAAATCCAATTAAACATAGTTAGAGCTGCTATTAAGACCTGCCTTGTGGCAGTAAGAGTGGCAATAAGAATTTCTCCATTCTTATTGTGTCTACAGGGGGCCACTCAGTGGGCCAGTTTAGGGAATTTTCCATGCCTCCAGCCAGGGCTTTTTTTGGTCACAGAACGCTCAGAACGGAGTTCCGGCACGCTCAGAACGGAGTTCCGGCACCTTTTTTGGATGAAACCTTGTAGGGTAGGCAAGGCGGGTTGTATGACATGTGTGAGTTCCGGCACCTTTTTCTTTTACAAAAATCGCTTGGATCCACTCTCATTTATAAGCCAAGCCTGTTGCAGTTCTCTTAGAATGCCTGAGGAAAGGTCTTTAACCAGTTGTCTGGGAACAGATTAATTCTGTTGGACTCAAGAAAATGGACAAGGTCCTCAGGACTGTAAGTGTGGTCACCTATAAATTAGATGTTTATCTCCTGGTTGGTCAAGGCTGCCTGGGAGGTGACATGTGGGTGGGAAGTGGTTAATTCATCATTGAGGGAGGAGATATTTCTAAACAACACTAGACATTAATGTTGTGGATAATTAGATACACTTCAGTAATGAGATAGGTATTGTATAAGGTAGATAGATAGATAGATAGATAGATAGATAGATAGATAGATAGATAGATAGACAGACAGACAGACAGACAGACAGACAGATATTTAGATAGAGATAGATAGAGAGAAAGAGATAGATAGATGATAGATGATAGATAGATATTTAGATAGAGATAGATAGAAAGATAGATAGATAGATAGATAGATAGATAGATAGATAGATAGATAGATAGATAGATGATAGATCGATAGATGATAGATAGATAGATAGATAGATAGATAGATAGATAGATAGATAGATAGATAGATAGATAGATGCAAGGACGTAGCCTTGAATTCTTACAAGCAATCCATTTCCATTTCAGCTATTTCCATTGTGCACCACTGTTTTATCTAATAGATTGTTAAAAACCTACTCTAAATATAGAGTAGTGTAACTGCCTAATGATATGTTTACATTCAGCTAGGGGGGGAAAAAGTAAGTGAAAAGAGTAACAGTTAACAGTGTCACCTCCTGTTGTGCCCAAACTGTGAGATGTGGAAACGAGAGACAGCAGTCTGCACAGAATAACCAAGTAGCTGATCCATGGACCCAAAGGCTCAGCCCTTTCCTGCCTTCTGCGTTGTAACCAATGCCATGCAAAATCTGCACGTCACCAAAAGTATTTCTGCAATAACTTACGTAGGTAATTCTAATTAGCCATACCGATAATAAGCCCAAGTAATATTAAGATAGATTTAAATATTATTACAGTTCAAGAGAAGAAATGTTAAAGTAGATGGACAAAAAGATAATTATGGAACTGCATATTTGATAAGGAATACAATATTCAGTGTCTCATTTTGGAGATGCCTATGCCCTCTATACCAGGGGTGTCAAACTCAATTTTATTGAGGGCCGCATCAGCATTGCGGTTGCCCTCAGGGGGCCGGGTGGGTATGGCCTGGGTGGGCGTGGCCTACTGGGTGGGCGTGGCTAGAGTGCGTATGGCCTACTGGGTGGGCATGGCCAGCTCTACATCGTTCGCATCAAGGGTGCCTATGGGGGCCTGGGCAGGAGTGGGACAGAGCTGAGGGTGTCTGGCAGAAGGAGGGTCTCTGGGCCGGGGCCAAGGCAATGGGGGCCGTTCCCTCACTGTTTCCAGGATGGCTTCACGGGCCACATGAAACCACTTTGCGGGCCGGATCCGGCCCCCGGGCCTTGTGTTTGACATGTCTGCTCTATACAAAACAAATGACATTACAGGCGATATATGCTTCTTTTGGTCTTCCTCCTGAGTTCTTTGTTGCTGTATAAATTGGTTAAAATACTCTGTAGGAAGAACACTGAAGCCGTACAGGAAGCCCTTGACATACAACCATTCGTTTAGTGACCATTTGAAGTTACAACGTCACTGGAAAAAGTGACTTAGGACTGTTTTTCACATGACCAGCATCCCCCATGGCATCACATGATCATAATCTGGGCTGTTGGCAACTGACTCATATTTATGAGGTCATGTGACCAATTTTTGCGACCTTCTGACAAGCAATAGGAAAGCCAGATTCACTTAACAACTGCATTACTAACTTAACAATTGCAGTGGTTCACTTAACAGCTGTGGCAAGAAAGGTCATAAAATGGGGCAAAATTGACTTAACAACTGTCTCAATTTGGTAATAAGTTGAGGACTACCTGCACCTGACCCACTGTTTCTACTTCAAGCACACACAAGTACTTATTCTCTTTTTTTTCTTCCAATGGGGCTGAAAGTAAAACACTTCTGCAGTTTGCATAGGCAATAATAAATAAATAGGTGGCCACTAATAAACTAGTCCTGTCTATTTCTCTCTAAGGAGAGGAAGATCCGCAGTCTTGCCTTGGCAAAAGAGTAGTATCTAATATCCATCTTTTAATGCAGAGTTTCACAACCTTGGCAAATTGAGGGTGAGTGGATTTCAATTCCTAGAATTCTCAGCAGTGGCTTAAACTTAGCTGTGGAATTCTGGGAGTCCGTATACCTGGAAATTGCCAAGATTGGGAAATCTTGCTTTAATGGCTATTCTAGCCCTGTCCAACCATAGTGAGATGCAGAAGTGAGAAGACAACCTGCATGTCATACCTGCCTCGACTCCATAGTTGCACCTGCTGTCATTCAAAGTTTGTCAAACAGCAAGGGAGGGGAGGGGAGGGAGAATTCCTAAGGAGAAGGGAAGCTCCAGAACGCAAGAGTGCCTTCTGTTGCTGGCAAGACGTTAGACACCAAGGTCAAGTTATGAAATGTTTGTGGAGCACAAAGAGTCTTTTCCCAAAACATAAGAACTGCACCCAGTTGGTGAACTATGAACTGTGGGTAGCCCTGAGGTGGAAAGGGGATTTTGCCTATGGGGCTTGCGCAGGGGAAAAAAAATCCCAGAACTGGCTTTGTTTCTGCTGTACCTAGGATGGATCTTTCAATAAAGCTAAATTATTAAAGCTAATAATTTAAAAGAGCTGAGAGTTTCTTTGGTTGAATGTACCAAATGGGGAGGTTGACACTGCAGTTGTGCATATGCCCTTCAACTGATTTTTAAAAAAATGAATTAAAGCCATCTTGGGGGATAGAAATGTCAATTTTCTTTAGTATTGATTTAATCCGTAATTTATATTATATTGCTGGATTGTAATGGGTGACATATCTGATTCATTCTGCAACTGGCTTCCCATTTTGGTCACCAATTAGAAAAAAAAGATGTAGAGACCCTGGAAAGAGTGCAGAAAACAGCAACAAAGATGATTAGGGGGCTGGAGGGTGAAAACAGATGAAGAAGGGTTGCAGGAATTTGATTTGTCTAATCTAGTGAAAAGAAGGACTAGGGGTGACATGATAGCAGTGTTCCAATACTTTTGGGGCTGCTACATAGAAGAGGAGGTCAACCTATTTTTCAAAGCGCCAGAAAGCAGGGCAAGAAACAAGGGATGGGAATTAATCAAGGAGAGAAGAAACCTAGAGCTAAAGAGAAACTTCCTGACAGTGAGAACAATTAACCAGTGGAACGGCTTGCCTTCAGAAATCATGGGTGCTCCATCACTGGAGGCTTTTAAGAAGAGACTAGACAGCCACCTGTCTGGAATGGTATAGGGTCTCCTGCTTGAGCAGGGGTTTGGACTAGGAGACCTCCAAGGTCCCTTCCAACTCTGTTATTCTGTTCTGTATTCTATGTTAAATTTATAGGGGCCTAAGTACAAATCTGAGAACTATGACACATTTTCACTCTTACTTTGGATATGAGTACTTTGAGGGCAGCTTAAATGTTCTTGCCGTTATAGACAGGAGGCTCAAGACAGACCTAGATCTTCTTTTTTGTAACTAATTACTTTTATTGGAGTTTTCATAGACTAAAAAGAGATAAAGGTAAAGGTAAAGGTTCCCCCGCACATGCGTGCTAGTCGTTTCCAACTCTAGGGGCCAGTGCTCATCTCCGTTTCAAAGCCGAAGAGCCAGCGCTTGTCCGAGGACGTCTCCGTGGTCATGTGGCCGGCATGGTTAGACGCCAAAGGCGTACGGAGTGCTGTTACCTTCCCACTGTAGTGGTCCCTATTTTTCTACTTGCATTTTTACGTGCTTTTGAACTGGTAGGTTGGCAGGAGCTGGGACAAGTATACAGACTAAAATAAAGCTAAAAGCAAAAAAACAATTTTGAAAAGTGCAAGACAAAGGAAGAGCAAGGGAGAGAGCAAAAGAGAAAAGGAAAAAGGAAAAGAAACAAAGATAATAATAAAGAAGCTTTTAAATTTCATCACACAAAGCTAACATAATAACTTGACAGTTGTAGAACTTTTAAGGGTGTTTTCTGAGACAGAACTAGCTTATATATTCCCATTAGAAAAAGGAATGTCATATATTCTAAGGCATTTATTGGATCTGAACTGCTTAATTCCATTTTGTTGCCATATCTTTTTTTTTGCTGATAAAGTCCATTACTTTATGGTAATTTATTGCTAAACTTTCTATTACACAATAAATAGTAACAACTCACATTGCTGCTCTTATGCTGATAAAGATTGTTAAGAAAATTGCTATTGTGCAATTACAAGTAATCCTCAATTTCTGACCATTCACTGACGTTACAGTGGCACTGAAAAAAGTGACTTAGGACTGGTCCTCACACTTATGACCATTGTAGCATCCCTGCAGTCACATGATCGTGAACCAAACACTTGACAACTGGCTCGTATTTACAACTACTGCAGCATCCCAGGTAGCTTGACTGCCGTTTGCAATCATCTCAACCTGTTTCTTACAGTTTCAATGGGGAAGCTGGCAGAGAAGATCACAAATCGTGATCATGCAATGACTGGCTTAACAATCACAGCAAGAAAGATCATAAAATTGGGTGTCTCGCTTAACAAGAACATTGCTTAACTATGAATTTTCTGGTTTCAATTATTCCAGACTTAACTCAAGGACTAACTGTATCTACATATTATGATTATTAGCTATCGGCTAATTTAGAGGGATGGAATTATCTTCCTATTAGAAGATACATAATGCAATTTATGTTTAAACAGAAGGGGAACTAATGTGCAGCCCTGCTGAATCTCTTTTCAGGTTGGAATCTGGTAAATGACCTATTTAATTAAAATAATATTAATTTAAAATGTTTCTTCATCACTTCCCATTAAAATAATTCTGAAATACTTTAAAGTAAATAACTTTAAATCAACTGGATGAGTTAAATAGCTGATAGAGACTGTGGTACATTTCATCTCAGATCGTCTGCTTAACCAGGCAATACAATACACTTCATACAAAAGAGGCATTAAATGTGCCTACTTCTCCAACTGTGTATTTCATACATTTCAGACAACAGAGTATGCTTGACCTTGCAGCTACTGCTTCGGATTAACTAAATAGTCAGTAAACCTTTATTTTTTTAAGATTTACTTTCTTGCATGATAGGCTCTCTAACACAGCTTGTGCTGCTATTTAACTGCTATCTTACTTTCAATACTGTGTTTACCTATAACCAAAATCTTTGCATTTCATCAGCATTTTCTATCTCAGAGAAGGGGAGAAAACAAAGAGATAATTATAAACTGTTTCACATATTGTTATACTGATATTCGACATGTGCACATCTCTCTCTCTCTCTCTCTGCAGAAAAAGCACTACTGTTGTGGAGATAGCACCAGGTGCATGAGGGTGACCTCACATACACACCAAATCGGGAGCTGACATCCATCACACTTTGAAATTTTGGATTTCATCATTTCCTGATCTTTCTAAAGGGATCACAGCACCTGGCCCTCACAGCTGTAGTTCATTTAGAAAGCAATTTAAAAACCGAGGAAAAAAGCAAATGACATCTTGCTGCCTCAGCCTTGTCATTAAGAATAGCAGAATGGCCTTCATTTATGAGACACATGGCAAAGAATTAATATCTTTCAGCGTTTTCTCCAATAGAGATTACAAAAGGTTTGAAAAGAGAAGTAAATATTTAGCGCTGCGGCTGACTTGAGGAAGGGGGGGTGGGAAGCATCCTTCTTTATTATGCGGGGGGGAGGGATAAAGAACCACAAATCTCTATGTGCTGTGTGCAGTTTATTATATATTCAGGTGCTATAAACACTCAGTGATGTGGCCTTGATATCTTTAATTGATATCCCTGTTTTGCCCTCTTCTGTAGCATTGGCTATACTATACATCTATATAAGACGCATTCCCAAATCTGGATGTGCAATGCTTTGAAATTTAAAAACAGCAAATACTTAAATATTATTTTGCTAAATATTTTCTCTGGTTGTTATTATTGTTAATACTGTGATTACATTGAATTCCATTATGTGATTTATAATTTATGGCGATGCTTTAGTGCTCCTGGAGATGCATAGCTAATCCTATTGCCTAAAGCCCAATAGTGCTGGGCAGGTGCTATGCAGGTTCCCTATGTCTCTCTGCCAGCGTGGATGCCAAATTGGATCTGGTGGGTTTCCAGATTGCCCTGGAGGATTTTTGAAGCTCACTCCGCCAATTCTTCTATCGTAGTTCTGGTTACTCATTGCAGAAAAAAGTTGACCTGAGTAACATTTGATGCAATTGCTTCTAAATGCCTGTCTTCTTCAACTGAACACAGAAATAGCAAAGACAATGCATTAAGCATAGATAAATAAAACTAAGGCTTATTTACTTATTTTGACTCCACTCTGCGGAAGTCATAGTGGCAACACTGTATACTTTCTGATACTATTGTATGTGTCTAGGGCCATACGTTTTACCAATAATGGCCACTTTATAGCCACCTACTACCCCAATCAAAGTATTGCTCTTTCAGATTTCTGGAAATGAGGTGTCTGAATCTTCATTTCTCAAGTTTGTTTGAATGAATTTCACATACTACAGTTGGATAAGGTGCCTGTATTTCTTCAGCCTACTTCTTTGAATTAGTCTGGCTGTATAAAAACCAACCAAGAAGATTAAAGACATGGACTCTGGTGAAAACACTATGGAAAAAAGCCCTCAATATATGGTGTTGTTGGCCTGGTATCAAATTTATCATATTGACTGGTTAAGAGAACAATCAGAGATGAAATGTACTACAATCTTCTTCTAGTCCTGGTACAGAGGAAGAAATTATCTAGATATTCTCATCTGGATTTAGAGCAGACATGTCAAACACAAGGCCCTGGGGCCAGATGCGGCCCGCAAAGTGGTTTCATGCGGCCCGCGAAGCCATCCTGGAAAGAGTGAGGGAACGGCCCCCACTGCCTTGGCCTTGGCCCAGAGACCCTCCTTCTGCCAGAGACCCTCAGATATGTCCCACTCCTGCCCAGGGCCCCATAGGCACCCTTGATGCGTAGAGCTGGCCACGCCCACCCAGTAGGCCACACACACTCTAGCCACGCCCACCCAGTAGGCCACACCCACCCAGGCCACACCCACCCGGCCCCCTGAGGGCAACCGCAATGCTGATGCGGCCCTCAGTGAAATTGAGTTTGACACCCCTGCTTTAGAGGATGGAGCTCATAGTTTTCACTACTTTTATCAGCTAGAAAATCATGTTATATTCAATCTATTCATAAGTATCAATAATGTGCTGGATTGATTGCCATTACATTGAAGTTATCTCGCAGAATTCCCTAGATTACCTGAGAACAGTTCAAAGCTTCTGGAAAAGATGCTGAGATGCTTTAAAAATTGGAGGGTTTTCTTCAGTTACATATCTCCTTTTTCATGAATCTTCTGAGTGGCCTCTGAAAGTGTGCTGAAAATGATGATGTAGCTAGATAAGAGCTAGCAACTGAAAACTTTGATCTTGAGGGATCTGCTTGCTTTTGATCATCCTATTCTTGACATGGGTCCAATCTCCTTGTAGAGGCAAGTTCACAAGTGGGTGAATAACTCCTAGACCCAGATGTTTGCATAGTCCAAGTAACAATCTGATGAAAATAACAGAGAGTAAGCAGAGAGCTATTTGCTAGCAATTCCCGTATCCTCCCAGTCTGATAATGTGGTTTTCTGCTCCTTTTGCTCTCTGAAGATGATATTCTAATACCATCATCTCCTCTGTCTCATATATATAAAAAACTACACAAGCATCCCTTAAAGGGTACAGATGGATTCTTCATTTTCCTAATTAGGTTTATGTCATTATCCCAGAAAATAAATGTAATTTAGGAGCACTTTTGGCTCAGTTTAGCCTGTTGCTAAACAACTTTATGAGCCAGAGTGTGTTAATGACCATAGCAGTACAACAAACTGTAGGACATGTAATATCCACAACACCTGATGTTTGTGTTACATCAGCATGGAAAACTACATTCTTAAGATTCATACCAACTCAGCTATGGACATTGAAGTGATTAAAGTCCCACAAAAAAGAGGGAAGTGCTCAGGAACTTTATCCACTGAGAGAAGCAGTAAATGTTCCTTCATGTTTATCTAAACCAAAAGAGAGATTGATTTAAATGTGTTGTTACAGTCTTGTCCAGGTCCAACTGAGTTTAACAGCTTTTTTTTTCTTGCAAAATTAGCAAAGTACTAGTTTTTGCAAAACTAGCAAAGTACTCCTCCCTCCTATATCTGTACATGGCAAGTTCATCCTTGATCTACATGATGGAATAGAAATGCTTAGCCAGATAGCCAGTAGACAAACATCAACAATAAAATCATCAACAGAGAAAGTTTTGGTTGCAACTGATTCTAAATATTAGATAAGACAATATCAAGTGTCACCTTTCTACACAAGGGTAAAAGGGTCCAGAGACCTTTTAGATCTTGAACAATAAGGCCATACTGAAAGCCTTTGTCCCAAAGCTGGTCAGGAGGAAAGTGAGTTGATCTCATCTGAGAAAATTGTAGAGGACAATAGAAACAGTTATAGCCATTTTTCTCCACAGATTTCATGTCATTTATAATAACTTCTCGCTCCCCCCCCCACTGCCCTTTTCACCTCTTGTGAATTCAAGAAACTCTACACAATTTAACAAAGTCTTTTGTAACTCTTTTCTATTGGCAATGAGAATATAACATTCCCATGAAGAATCACAAAAACGTGATGAGTTCACAAAGGGGAATTTTCAAGGGCAACTGGCAACAATCCAGTTGCTAGCCAGCTGCAACAGGTTTTATAATAGTGTTTTTTTTTTAATATTGTTGATTATGGAATTCCAACATTGTCCTTGATAGGGTAAGAGAATATTGCAAAGAAAACTATTGGGGAATCAGCAGCAAGAATAGGACTGTCCATCTGAGCATATGCATAATCCATTTCTCATCTTGTTAAAGACTAACATTGGCCTTAATTTAACATATAATGTGGGGTATGCCACAAACTCTCTTCACTCCCTTTATTTCCCGTTCTTATATGAGATTTTCTATTTTTCTCCCAGTGGTAAACCAGGTTTCTGTGCATTGCTATTACAATATATGATTATTTATTTGGCCATCACATCTGTTGCTAGCTGTCACATCTGCTGCTAGCATGAGAATATAGTTTCCTTTGTTAATATGAAGCCAACATATATAGAGAAATATTTTTGCATTTGCCAGTATATTATTAATATGTTCAGAGGCTTACCACTTTTTTTAAAGGAACTCAGGTTGAGTCACAATCCACAGAATCCATAAAATTAAACAAAATGGTGGCAACTACTTTAAAAGACTAAAATAACAACCATTGCAATACATGGATAGAAACACAGAGATTTTCAATAGGAACATCTCCATGTTGTAACTAATCCAAATGCACAGGTAAAAAACCACCTTTTTACCTGGTATCACAAAGCAAAAAATTATTAGTATTAGCATGGCTTTCATGTGAGGAATAAGCTAGGATGCTATGACAGAGAAACCACTTTCCTGTTTCCTCACATCATACACTTCACCAAACTATGAGTTGCTGAGAACATCATGACAGCCATCCCAAAATTAATATTCAGCCATGTACATATTGAGGTATTTATTAAAGTTGCCCTCATGCTGTTCACCTTCAAGGTGATCTCATTTTTTTTAATTCCCTGTGGACTAGTATGGGATTTTTAAAAAAACATGTTTTTTATTTATTTAAGAAATCTTGATTTTGTTTAGATAGATAGATAGATAGATAGATAGATGATAGATAGATAGATAGATAGATAGATAGATAGATAGATAGATAGATAGATAGAGATATTGATATGACATCAATGTAAAAGTTTCCCCTGCCCAGTTGTGTCCAACTCTAGGCGGCAGTGCTCATCTCAGTTTCTTAGCCAAGAGAGCCAATGTTGTCTGAAGATGCTTCCATGGTCATGTGGACGGCAAGGCTATACACTGAAGGCACACAAATGCTGTTACCTTCCCACCGAAATGGTATCTATTTATCTACTTGCCTTGCATGCTTTTGAACTGTTAGCTGTTGAGCTGGAGCAAGAACAGAAGTTTATCTTGTCATATGGTGCTTGGGTCTTGAACTGCCAACCCTCCGGTCAACAAGACCAGCCCTAATAAGCAGGCATATACATAGAATGAAGGCTATTGCTAAGCACATTGATTTGTGCTTCTTAGATTGTAAGCCGCCCTGAGTCTTCAGAGAAGGGCGGGATATAAATGGGATTAAAAAAAAATTAGGGAGACCTTGAAATGCATACTTCATTGGCATATCAAGTCCATTGATTTTTCAGTAGCTTCTCCTTCCAGTGTCCAGCAATGAACTATTCTTGCATTTCTCTTACCAGTTGTCCTTATAAAATTAGAAAATCTAGCTATGTAATCCCATTGATAGGATATGCTATTTTTGTATACTATTTAGTGTTGAAATGCCCAAGGGATATGTTTGATTGTCTTGTCTTTCATACCATTATCTCTACAAACTCCTTTGCCTACCAACATGTCCATTGGACATTCCATTTCCAAAACCAAGGAAACAGATCCTGAAATAACTCTTTTCGCTGACCTTTTTGCAGAGGTGGTGCTTCCTATGACAGCTAAGGGGAGTCTTACCCTTGTAAAAATCTTGGGAAAATTGTTCACTCATATTTTTTTTTGTCCACAAAATTGGCAGATAATTTTTGAAAGCCATTTACATAGAAAACCTTGGCAAATCTCTCTTTTCCAACCATTTTGAGATGTACAGCTTTCTCCCTCCGTGCAACTAAATGGATTCAGCAATCCACCAATCTGAATGGGAAAAAGCTACACCAACAAGAGCCAGTATGGGACAACCCGAGACAGCCAGCTCAGTGTGGCCACATCCCTGCTGCTAGCTTGTCACCACTAAGTCACTTCTGCCAACTCACCACTGCCAAATCACCACAGGACTACTCAAAACAGCCAATTTGCCACAGGGACAACTTGCTACAGGAGGCTGGAGGGAGAGTCAGATGGACGGGAGAGCAAGTGAGTGTGCAGAGTGCAGAACAGCAGCTGAGAGCTTCCCATTTTCACACTTCCCCTGCTGCCGCAGCACCAACCTCCAGGCTGTTCAGAATTCAAGTGGACAATGGCAACAGTGGGTGGGGTGGGTGATGGCAGCAGCGGGGTTTGTGAAAATGGGAAGTCCTCAGCTGCAGCCACCTGCTCAACCGCCCACCCAGCTCTCCTTCTGGCTGCCCTCAGTGAACTGGCCCTGTTGAGTTGTCCTGAGGTGACTTTGTGGCTGTAAGTTGGTAGAAGTGACTTGGCGGCAGTGTGTTAGCTGCACCTAGTTGTTCTAGAATCAACAAGTGCCTCCCATCCCTAAATACTGTATAATACATGGTAGAAAATCTGCTACAAAACATTTGCTTCAAATGTCCTTGGAAGATTGTTTCCCCCCTATTTCCAACAATATTCTTCAGGAGCCAATTTTCTTTTCATTTTCTTTTATACAACATAGTAGAGTGAATATGATAACAATGGACCCCTTTAAATCAAGGTTCAAGTCTGGGCATGGAATTAAAATGGCTTGTAGATGACCTCTGATGGGAGGAGCATGGGGGTTCTGGATCTAGCCTTGCCCTTCCTGACCTGAGAAGCTTTTGATATATTCAACCATGATATCCTTCAGGGCTAGCTCTGGGGGTTAAGTGTAGGAAGCTGTAACCCTGCACTTGTTTTCCTCCTTCCTTTGGAACAAGTCGCACTTGTTAATGTTGCTGATGGAGGTGGGGAGATCTAACTTTCTGGCCCTATTTTGTAGGATGCCTCAGAGCTTCATACTTTTTCTACTTCTAGTTAACACAAAATGGCTAAATGAAGTCATTCAATCGCACAAAATGATGCATGATCAATACAGTATGTTGATAACAGCTACAGTATGCCACTCCATCTCTGGCTGACCAAATGTTGCCATGGAGATTCTGTCCCTGTGTTCCTGGGAGGAACAGGCTTTGGTCAACTATAGCAAGACTAAATGGCTTTTGCTTTTAGGGGTCCCCCGGATCAACAATATTCAGTCTTTAATCCCAAAGATGCTTTTTCCATGAGGCAACTGAACTTTCTTGGGGTTTTTTTTGAAGATATTTCGCTTCTCATCTAAGAAGCTTCTTCAGCTCTGACTGGATGGTGAGGAATGGAAGGATTTATGCAGCTGGGCATCTGCATTCTTTTAGAGAATCATTAATGCTACCTGGAGGCTTATTTGTGTCTTCAGGATCATCTGAGTAGTGCAAATGTGTGTGGAGCCTTCTTGTAATTATTGAAAGGACTGTGTGGTAGACTAGAGATAGATGATGTTGCATCCCACCCCCTCTGTTGAGAGAAGGCTGTTCAATTTTGACATAGATGGCCTCTTTGACCCCTGTTTCATAAACGTATGGCACAACATAGAAGAACAAACCCATCAGGACAAGAGTCAGCAGTCCATCTGCATTTAAACAACAAAGGCCACTCTTTCGAAGACAGCAAAGTCCACAATTTGGACAGAGGGGGCCACTGGTTTAAAAGAGGGGTCAAAGAGGCCATCTATGTCAAAACTCAGCAGCCCTTTCTCAACAGACAGGGAGGGATACAACATCATCTATCTCCAGTCTACAACACAATCCTTTCAACAGTTCCAAGAAGGCTCCACACAAAATTGCACTACTCAGGTGACCCTGAAGACACAGATAAGCCTCCAGGTAGCACTAATGACTCTCTAAAACAGGCATGTCAAACTGCTGGCCCATGGGCCAGATGTGTCACGCTGAAACTGCCCCCACCCATTGCTGGCAATGGGGAAAAAGTCATAATACGTCACGCGACATCATGTGACGTCGTGAGTTTGACATGCCTGCTCTAAAAGAATGCAAATGTCCAGCTGCCTGCAAGGAGTATAAATCCTTCCATTCCCCACCATCCAGTCAGAGCTGAAGAAGCTTCTTGGATGAGAAGCAAAACATCTTCAAAGAAAAATAAGGAAGTCCAGTTGCCTCATGAACAAAGCATCTTTCGGATAACTATGACCTGGATGACTGAGAATCTCCATTCAGTCTTTAATTCAGGATAGAACTACCCTTGATAGAACTACCCTTGATAGAGCTACCCTGGATTCTCATCTCCTTTTCAAAGTGCAAGTGGGAACCATAGTTGAAAGCCCTTTGCACAGCTTTGTGTTGTGTGTCAATTGTGTCCTGGATACATAAAGGACTGATTTTCTTCAGTTGCCTCTACCCACAGTATTATACAGTATCTGCAAGGAAGAGCATGCTTCAGGTTCAGTCAATTAAAGAATCTCATCTGCCAAGACCCAGAGATGTATCTTTTCAGTCATGGATACTTGAACACCTAACCACTTGAAATTAGATTGGTCCTACTTTGCATGCCTTCCAGAAAGCACGTAAGACCTGGCATGCTAATTAGGTAGAAACTTGGTTGGTTACTTTTAATCTGAGGTATTATTCTTGGCTGCCGTTTCATTATTATTATGTTTTTTATTTATATCTTGTTCTCTACCTAGAGTTGCTTTGGCAAAAGGGGAGGCCGCATAAATCAAAATAAATAAGTAGACAAAATTAAGACTGGCAATGTTCAGCTTAGAGCAGTCCATGGGTACACTATAAGTATGAGCCGGTTCTCTGGAGGGGCACCCTTGAACTCTAACAATTGCTGGCTGTCTATGAAGTGCTGATGAAGCTTTCCAACCCCCCCCACCCCAAAATAAATGTTTAGCCTGCTTTGCTTTATCAAGGATTAAGCTCACTTTAATTCACTATCTGGCTTTCAAAATGTTTCCAAGTCTCTTCCTTGCCAACTGACTTGCTTTCCTTGTCTTCAAATTCTCCTCATACTCTCCTAAAAAGTAAATAAGCATTTTGTTGGGCAGTGACTAATTGCAGCACGCAGGCACACACACACACACAAAACAAACAATCTTGCAAGGGTTTTAAATCTCCTTGGATGCAGATAAAAGTGAAGTTGTAATGAACTTTCTGCCAGCCAGAGCTTCTTCACTTCTCCAAGATAAGGAAATTTCAGATTTTGAAAGGGTTTAACTCCTGATGGAAGGCATTCTGGAGACAAGATATATTGTTTCAGTATGTGAGTATAAGGCTTTTCTTGAACTAGGGTTGATATATTCATATAAAGAATTGTTTCGATACCTCAGACATATACTGTAGAGGTTATTGTTGCTACAAGATCAAGGTGAACATGTAAGATGCATATAAATGGAAAAATCCATCCTCAAGATTTCTACTTTTTTTCCCCTCCATGAAACAGATGTACTTATTCTCAAGAAGATTTTGGATCTTTCTTGTGTTTTTTGGCAATGATGAGAGACTCTCTTTGAGCTTAGTTTATTGTTGCAAGCTGGCAGTATATTCTGGTGTTGTGATTTTCTTCTCCCTGTTTTGCATTTCTCTGTCAGTATGTAGCCTTCTTCAATACCCATTGTCTGATCTGAAAAGGTCCAGTGGAGTTCTCTCATTATATTTTCTCCTGGAAAATAATTGAAAACCAAATTATATACTGGAAGACATGGCAACTTTATATCCCTCAACTATACAGTAAGTGTGAGAATCTGCATTCCATCAATAAAACATTAATATATATTTTTAAATTTAAAAGTAATTTTCATCAATTATTAAGAAAAGATGTTTGGCATAGCAGTAATTGATTTCTTGGACACATGTCAACAACAACAACAACAACAACAACAATAATAATAATAATAATAATATGATGATGATGATGATGATGATGATGATGATGATGATGATGATGGAAGGGACCTTGGAGGTCATCTAGCCCAACCCCCTGCTCAGGCAGGAAACCCTATACCATTTCAGATGAATGGCTGTCCAGTCTCTTCTTAAAAACTTCCAGTGATGGAGCATTCACCGCTTCTGGAGGCAGGTTGTTCCACTGGTTAATTGTTCTAACTGTCAGGAAGTTTCTCCTTAGTTCTAGGTTGCTTTTCTCCTTGACTAGTTTCCATCTGTTGCTTCTTGTCCTGCCCTCAGGTGCTTTGGAAAATAGCTTGACTCCCTCTTCTTAGTGGCAGCCCCTGAGATATTGGAATACTGCTATCATGTCACTCCTAGTCCTTCTTTTCATTAAACTAGACATACCCAATTCCAGCAACCGTTCCTAATATATTTTAGCCTCCAGTCCTCCAATCATCTTTGTTGCTCTTCTCTGTACTCTTTCTAGAGTCTCAATATCTTTTTCACATCGTGGTGACCAAAACTGGATGCAGTATTCCAAGTGTGGCCTTACCAAGGCATTGTAAAGTGGTATTAATAATTCACATGATCTTGATTCTATCCCTCTGTTAATGCAGCCTAGCACTGTGTTGGCTTTTTTGGCAGCTGCAGCACACTGCTGGCTCATATTTAAGTGATTGTCCACTAGGACTCCAAGATCCCTCTCACAGTTACTACTGTGATCCCTCTCACAGTTACTATTATCTATTTCAGTACAAAAAATATCAGGCTTTATAAGTGCCTTTGGTTTTTTTGTCTAGCACTCTGTTATTAATCCAAATTTAATGTGATTTGGCCCTCAATACAATAAATAGAATTTCACAGAGAAGATCCTCAATATGATAAACAGCTGAGGTTGACCTAAGAGCTTCAAATGATTCATTTAAGGAGCTACTGGTGTATTTAATTATGTACACTGTACATTTATTAAAAGCATTTCAAATTTCATTCTCCTGAAACCTCCAGTGTTCCTACACTATTGGACTAATGGAAGCAATACCCAAGCCCTACAAAAAATATTCTTCTCCCTCAAACTCACACATACTTCAGAATACTTTAAAACTGAGAAAAGGAAAAAAAACCTCAAGACTATAAAGTAATATTATAAATATTGACTATATTATGGGACATATGCTGAAGATCTATGATTATGAGTGCCTAGGCTAGAGCCTACCAAGATTTTAGTCTAACCCCTTCCCCCAGCTATGCTACTAGTTAATATTATCTGAGGTACAATATTTATGATGCTCTGACAGCATAAAAATGTGTGTTTTTTGATAATGTTTTTATTCTGATATTTATTCTGTTTTCATGGAATATTGCAGTGAGCTGTCTAGGATGATCTTGTATAAGATAGGCTGCCATGTAACTTTTCTAAATGAACCCAGTCTCCTTTATTAAAATAAATGCCTCTCTTCTGGCCTTTTGGAAATATATAAAGACCCGGTTCTGCCATCTTGCTTGGGGTCTACAGAAGTGCATACAGCCATGGGGCTGGTTAGTGCCCTGAGGGTCCTCCCCAGCCTTTTAATTAACTTTTAATGTTGAATTTTAATCATCTTTGCCTCTTATTTAAATTTTACGTATAGTTTTTATTTTATTTTTAATATTTTACTGGTACACCACCCAGAACCCCTCTGTGAGGGAGATTGGCAGTTTCTAAATTTGATAAATAAAAGAAATAAATTTCCTTCCTTCCTTCCTTCCTTCCTTCCTTCCTTCCTTCCTCCCTCCTCCCTCCCTCCCTCCCTCTCCTTCCTTCCTTCCTTCCTTCCTTCCTTCCTTCCTTCCTTCCTTCCTTCCTTCCTTCTCCAGTAATAATAGTTCCGCCAAGGATATTTTGTGGCAGGGGCTCTATGGAATTAAGTTGTCTCATAAAACATTTTGTTTAAGTGAAAAAACAAAAAACAAATCCAGATTCTACTTGCTGATGTGATGATACGGAGCCCCTCATGAACTAGGTAGTACAGCTTTTCATGCGATGTGCTAGCAATTTAACATTTAAATTGGCCTGGCTCATTTTAGGTCTGCATAGCTTGAGGGGCAAAGGCCCTGCACGTTCAGGAGGCAAACAAGTATTTTTACGTCCACGTTCCTTCAGACACTACAGAGCTTGTGGGATTTCAGCTTTTTCTCCTTGAGTTTTCCACACCAGATAAACCGGTGTTCTTCAAGTAAAATACTTAAATGCAAATCATCTTTTCCAGCTTAGGAAGGCGAAGGGAGGTGAGGGGAGGGGAGGGGAGAGAGAAGGAAGAAAAAGCCATCGTTGGGCTCCAACCTCACATCCTCTGTCTGAAATTAGCTCCATTGTCAAAAGAAGACAGCTGTATCCTGATTTCAAGACTCCTGCCTTGGAGTCAAGCAGCCTTTCTGAAAATGGTTGTGTTTCTTCAAAACAGCCCCGTAATGGTCCCTCTGCAAACCATTTCCAGAAGCCTCGTGCAAGTAAGATAAAAAGGCGCCGTTTCTGACGCGCTGCTTTTATGGGCTAGGTCAGAGTGCTCTTTCCATGTGGTTCATTCCCAGTCGAATTCCCCAATAGCCGATCTCCGGCTAACAGATGCCCAGCCTCATGTCGGAACCGACTCGAGCCACCACTGAGATGATATTCCAGCTCCTTTCTTATTGAGCCATTTCCCTAGCAGATGGTGCAATGCTG
Organism: Vipera ursinii; assembly: GCF_947247035.1. Lineage (NCBI taxonomy): Eukaryota > Metazoa > Chordata > Lepidosauria > Squamata > Viperidae > Vipera > Vipera ursinii. The sequence goes on along the minus strand of NC_139512.1, from coordinate 219,116,540 downwards.
CAGGCGCACTCCTTCCTGTTAATTACCAGCCTTAGCTACAGATGGAAATGTCAGTCAGCCTCACAGGTCCTGGTTCCTGCCATTGCCTCAGTCCATAGCCCTCTACCTTGGCAAGATGCTGCCAACACACACCATGTGTTTTGTGACTGCTGACTAGGCAGGCAACAAAAAACAACTTACTTCATGAATATTCATGGAGGAATGTTTCGAGTTCTGTTCATCTGCAAGGCTTATAGATCTGCTTAAAGGAGAACTGCTCTTTCCAGAGCTTCAGAAGCCCCATCTTTCAAACTCCGGTGCAGCTCTGTGAGCCAGCTAAAGTACGTTGCTATGGTAACCTATAAAGAGTGATTAAATGTCTGCCATAGAGGGACACTGATTTCTCACTAATATTCTTACCGTTACTTTATATGCCATTTAATCTCTCTCTCTCTCTCTCTCTCTCTCTCTCTCTCTCTCACACACACACACACACACACACACACACACACACATACACACACACACACAGAGCTACTGCCCTGAAATAACAGACCAATAAGTCACCAAACCAAACTGATGAGCTTGGAAAAAAACAAAACAAAACAAAACAAAACAGATTGATTTTATGCCTCTAAACTACTGGCATTAATTCTTTGTATTTCCTTAGCTTTTAAAAAAAAATAGTTCAAATAAGCATATTTCAATATAAATTATATTCTTTCTAATTTGTTTCTTTCCCCCAAAAAAAACTTGTTTCTGGAAGCTATTTTTATTGATGATCCAGACTGAAGTGACTGACAGGCCTGTAAGGGAAGGATTTGACCTCTAAACAGGAAGTCATGTCTACTTGCTCCCTTTGTAGGGTTTGTGTTCAGGACACCATTGTGATGAATGATGAACATGGACTGCTTTATTCTTGTATATTTTTCATATTTCATATTCAGTATGTTCTGGCATACTGAATTTACCATGATTTAATCATCCATCTTTTCCCAAGGCCTCTACAGATGGTCCTCAATAAAAACCACAATTGAGACCAGAATTTCCATTGCTAAACAAGGTGGTTGTTAATTGAGTCATATCCAATTTTACAATCTTGTTTTGCCATGGTTGTTAAGTGAATCATGAAGCGAATCTGGCTTCCCTCATTCACTGTCAGAAGAAGGCTAGGAAGGTCATGCATAGTGATCACATGATCTTGGGACACTGTAACCATTGTAAGCACATGCCTATTGCAAGCACCTAATTTATGATCACATGACCGTGTGGATGCTGCAGTGCTCATAGACAGGAGGACTAGTTGTAAATTATTTTTTTCAGTGCCATTATAACTTTGAACAGTTGCTAAATGGACGGTGGTAAGTCAAGGACTATCTGTATAGAAATACAAACACTGAGTTGGATCTACACATTTTCATTTGGGGGGAAAAGCTCACTGACTAAGGCTGAGCTGAGCAACCTCCTTCCTACCTGCAGACCTGAAAGAAGCACTGAATTCAGAGTCAAACACAGGTCACACTTTCTCCTCAGCAAACCCTCCCCATATTATCCTCGGCACAGTAGCCTTTCTAGAGAAAGCAACTGCCCTTGTTAGAACTCCAACCTTATGGTTTTCCAAAGGCTCTCCAAATTATAGTGTGTTCACCTGAAATTCAGTTGAGGGTTAGATGGGGACTAAAGACTATAGGATACCTATTCCTTTGCCAGGGCCTCAAGTATTGCTTGCTAAACTAAATCAAAATACAATCTCTCTTTAGCTATGTGCAGTCAGTTTTACTTGCCCTAGGCTAATGCTTAAACGTAGACCAACTTCAGGGGCACCTGAAAGTGGTGCAAACAAAGAACTGTCATCTTCAAATTTTCAGCTTTCAGTAAAAGAAGGGGTGTTTTTTCCCCCTAGAAGTGGAATGAAAAAGTCACCCCTTTTAGCATTAGTAGGCCCATTTGGAAATTTGAGAATTTATTGTATCCATTTTTCCCTCTCATGGGGAACATGATGAGTTACAAAAGTCTGATTTATTCAAATGTTACCTGCATATACTCCCTAGTCTTGTTCCTGAAGAGATGTTCCCTCCTGTTCCTTGTTACTTGTATTCTTTCTAGATATGTGGGTGCAGTTTCAAGTGATGTATAGAGTTGCAATCCACATCACTTTATATTCTTAAAATATCTCTAGGCTCATTTGTGGACTGAGATATTCTGTGACATAAAGATAGGCTGGTGCTTTGCTTTGCTGAATGTTTCTGTTCTACATTCACTTTTATTTAAATATATTTTAAATGTAAAAAATCAAGAAGAGTAAATACTGTATATGTGGATACATGGACACCTGTTAGAGACTCTGGCAAAGTTAATTCCTTCCTTCCTTCCTTCCTTCCTTCCTTCCTTCCTTCCTTCCTTCCTTCCTTCCTTCCTTCCTTCCTTCCTTCCTTCCTTCCTTCCTCCTCAAAATAAACAATGTAATACTCACCAACGTACAGAATTTAGTGAAGGATATTTATTTGAGGTTTTTGTTTAAGTCCTTGTGGAAAGTGATTGCTCTCATAGAAAATAGTTTAGAAATCCAAGAATATGTTGCAGTTGTGACAGAGACAAATTGTTGAAACAGATACAAGAGATTGTAATATTTTTACTTTAAAAAGGTGGGGTTTTTTGGTCTCTAAACATTTAAAAAGTTATCCCGCCAGTACATATAGATAAAGCCCACGGTTGTTTTCTAGAAGTAACAAAATACAAGATAGAAACTGATGGAAATTTTTATTTATGCCAATTGTGCAAGGTAATGCACTATTGTTATGCTCATTTGCAGGAGTGAGGTAGGAATTGAATACAGTATGATAAACCAGCAAAATAATCCTGTTTTTCCTTATCCAATCTTTAGGATATTTTGCTTTATTTTTATTTTAAGGGAAATATAACAGGAATGGCACTGAGGTTGATTATACTAGCAGTGCGATATATTTAGTGCTAGAGCTGGTTTCTGATGGTACACATAGTATATAACATTAAGCAAGATTGCAGGGTTTCATTTCCATTGCCTCCTGGGTGGGACTTCTCGTTCTCTCTTAGAGCCTTTCCAGATGGGATTCCAATCCAGTGATTGGTGGAAATGGATTGAGACTCTCTCAGCAGTAATAGTCAATACCATCATCCCTATGTTGTTACCATCGCCCTTGTGATAATTGCTTCTGCATGGCACCTATTCGCTCTTTGAAATGCACTGGCTAAGGTGATTTTTTTTTCGTGTGGACACATGAAGATTTCCTAGCTATTTCATTACCTTAAAATGGTCTGTTTACTAAAACTCAAAAAGAAATCCTGTTTTCATTGCTATGTTGCTGAATTGTATAGAATGAACTAAGAGCTCAACAAGGCTTGGAAGAACTTTTAACTTCTTTAATTTTCTGCACTCCTTTTTCTTCTGCAGTTATGGACTCACTTCTTGCTGAAAAGAGAAGCCAATTAGATCCAAGTATTCCCTCTGGCTGCAGTTGCTTCTCTTCATGATCTTAACCTGATTTTACCCTCAGGAAAGCCAAAGACAAGCCTAGATATACTGGGACAAAATTTCCATATTGACAATACCGGACTCTGTGCTGAAAGATAAATCCATGTGGACATTAACTAGAAGGAGCAAAAGTAAGAGAGTAGCAGAGCAGACCACTAAGTCAAATCTTAGGGTTCAATCTCTCTCTGCCCCACTGACTAGGACTGTCTCCAAAGAAAGGAGGAGAAGTGGTCTCCAAGGTTTCAGGAACCCAAGTCCATTAGGCTCCTGGGACAGACTGACTGAATTATGAGATCTTTGTACAATTTTATGAAGCTCTGTTAGACTTCTTTTCCTTCTTTTTCCTAAAATAAAAACCTGCCAAATTGTCTTCATAGAAGACTAACAGTTGTATAGCCCTGTATATAATCAGGAAAATTTCAAAATGTCCACAAGTATAACTAGTTATAGTAACAAAAGTAATGAACATTTTTGGTAAGTTGATTGGTTTTCAGTTTAAAATCTAAATAAAGTTATTTCTAGATTCAAAGCTGTGTGCTTCAAGAGGTTTGGTTGTAAAGATTCAGAGCCACCTTCCCATATCTAATATTATTTATTGCTGCTTACTTTTGCTTCAGTATTCACCTCCTTCCCTATTTCTTTCATGGATCAACTATCTTATTTAAAAAAAAGAAATAATAAAATGAACCATAACAACATAACAAAATGAACCATGCAAGCTTATCATATAAAAATACATAGTGAGGACAGGCTTCGACTCAACCCGGCCAAGTCTGAGTGGCTTTACATACCGTCATCTCATTTAGTCCAAGAGGTTCCATCTTTGATTATAGGAGGAGAGATGTTACCTCCCATTGATAGAGCACGCAATCTGGGCGTCCTCCTAGATTCACGACTCAGTTTTGAAGATCATATTGGAGTCGTAGCTAGGGGGGCATTTGCCCAGATTCGCCTAATATACCAATTGCGCCCCTTTCTGGACCGAAATGCCCTATGTACAGTCACCCACGCACTCGTTACCTCCCGTATAGACTACTGCAATGCTCTCTACATGGGGCTGCCCTTGAAAACCACCCGGAGGCTTCAGCTGGTGCAGAATGCGGCTGCACGGGTAGTGATGGGAGCTCCCCGATACTCCCATATAACATCTCTGCTCCATGAGCTGCATTGGTTACCGGTTGCCCTCCAGGTGAGATTTAAGGTGCTGGTACTTACCTTTAAAGCCTTACATGGCTTAGGCCCGGGATACTTGCAGGACCATCTGCTACCGGGAACAAATTCCCATCGCCCAGTACGCTCACACAGAGAGGGCCTCCTCAGGGTACCGTCGGCTAGACAATGACGGCTGGCGACCCCCAGGGGGAGGGCCTTCTCTGTGGGAGCGCCAGTCCTATGGAATCAGCTCCCCCCTGAGCTTCGGATGGCCCAAAATCTCCAGTCCTATCGCCGCGGCCTCAAAACACTCCTTTTCCACCTGGCTGACCTGGACTGACAGGCATTTTAATTATATTTACAATTTTTAATTTATTTTTAATTTTTAATTTAAATTTATTGCACAGATGATTTTAATTTTATTTTTATCTTAATTTCTGTACTTATTATATGTTTTGTTGTTAGCCGCCCTGAGTCCTTCGGGAGATAGGGCGGGATATAAATCCCATTAATAAATAAATAAAATAAATAATAGGGGAGAATGTAGAGCTACGGTAAACATGTTTATAAATCTTAATTCTTTTACATTACCATTGGGTGGATCATCCACTAATCATTTTCCATTTTCATAGACGTATGCCGCAACCAATTAGGTGAATACACCTACATTTTAAATCACTTGTTATTTTTAAAATGCTATGGAATAAAATGATGCTGAAATCCAGCAATATATACCTGAGAATAATAATAATAAAGTTGGAAGGGACACTGGTGGCTCACATTTAAGTGATTGTCCACTAGGACTCTGAGATCCCTCTCACAGTTACTACTATTGAGCAAGGTAACCCCTATACTATACCTGTACATTTGGTTTTTCTTGTCTAAATGTAGAACCTTACTTTTTTCACCACTGAATTTCATTTTGTTAGATAGTGCCCAGTGTTCAAGTCTGTCAAGATCCTCCTGTATCTTAAGCCTGTCTTCTGGAGTGTTGGCTGTTCCTGCCAGCTTGGTGTCATCTGCAAATTTGATGAGTTCCCCATTTATCCCTTCATCCAAATCGTTGATGAAGATGTTGAAGAGCACTGGGCCCAGAACAGAGCCCCGGGGCACCCCACTACATACTTCCCTCCATGTAGATGCAGTTCCACTGAAGACCACATGCTGAGTACGGCAGTCAGCCAGCTATGAATCCTTCTGGATGATCATAATGAACTCTGTAAGATCTATATGCAACAGAACCTGGTTTTTTAAAACAATATTCTACCCTTTATTCACAATAATAATTAAAACATTGTTGGGGGGGTTGAGTCATTGCCCATAACTATTTATAAAATGTTGCACTTTTGAGTGCTCTAAAAAGGCACATTTGATAGAAGAAATAGGAAAAACCAAAGGCACATTTATTATGTAGTATGCTCTTATTTTTACTAAATGCAAGTGAGAATCTTAATTTAAAATGTAAATTGGGTTAAGAAGAAGAGTTTTCAACAGAAAACACCTAGACATTGCTGGAGGAAGTGTGAGCTCATCCCTGGTCTGTCTTGCAATCATTGCATATGTATTGACTGACTGTGGTGGTGTAACATCACAAGAAGTCTTGTTCTCCTTTGAAAGTCAGATTTTAAACTTAAGCAGCACTTGTATCTGATCTGCAGTGTAGTAAATCCAGAGTGAAAAAAATATGCATTACTAAATCTCTGTTGGCGTACATAGCAGAATGGAAGGTTAACCTGTTTAATTTAATAACCTAAGATCTTATTAGCACTGGTCTTTTGGATAGATGAGAGGAGTTCAATTGTGTAATTGTTCTGATTCTCTAACAAGTTTAATTCCACTGAAGAAGCTTCCTGGAGGATGACTGTCAGGTATACTACTGCGGGCAAGAATCCCTCAGAAGAAATGGAGTAGCCTTCATAGTCAATAAAAGAGTAGGAAAAGCAATACTGGGATACAATCCCCAAAATGACAGACTGATCTCAGTTCGAATCCAAGACAAACCATTCAATATCACAGTAGTCCAGATCTATGCCCCAACCACCGGTACTGAAGAGGATGAAATTGACTGGTTCTGTGAAGCCTTATAGCACCTTATAGAACTAACACCAAAAAATGATGTCCTTATCATCATGGGGGATTGGAATGCTAAAGTAGGAAGCCAAAAGATAACCAGAATAACAGGCAAGTTTGGCCTTGGAGTACAAAATGAAGCAGGGCACAGGCTAATAGAATTTTGTCAAGAGAATACAATGGTCATAGCAAACACTCTTTTCCAACAACCCAAGACACGGTTCTACACATGGACATCACCAGACGGTCAACACAGAAATCAGATTGACTATATGCTCTGCAACCAAAGATGGAGAAGCTCTATACAGTCAGTATACAGCTATACAAGAATGAGCTTAACATCCCAGTTAACCACGATGAGGTGGTCACTGACCTCGAGCCAGACATGCTAGAATGTGAAATGAAATGGGCCTTAGGAAAGCTGAGCAACAACAAAACTAGTGGAGGTGACAGTATTCCAGCTGAGCTATTCAAAATCGTAAAAGATGATGCAGTAAAAGTGTTATACTCAATTTGCCAGCAAATTTGGAAAACTCAGCAGTGGCCACAGGATTGGAAAAGATCAGTTTACATTCCAATTCCAAAGAAAGGCAGTGCCAAAGAATGTTCAAACTATCACACCATTGCACTCATTTCACATGCTAGTAAAGTTATGCTTAAAATCCTACAAGCTAGACTCCAGCAGTATGTGGATCAAGAACTACCAGAAGTACAGGCAGGATTTCAAAGAGGCAGAGGAAATAGAGATCAAATTGCCAACATACGCTGGATCATGGAGAAAGCTAGGTAGTTCCAGAAAAACATCTACTTCTGCTTCATTGACTATGCTAAAGCCTTTGATTGTGTGAATTACAACAAACTGTGGCAAGTTCTTAAAGAGATGGGAGTACCAGACCATCTTATTTGTCTCTTGAGAAACCTATATGTGGGTCAAGAAGCAACAGTGAGAACTGGACACGGAACCACTGACTGGTTCAAAATTGGGAAAGGAGTCCGGCAAGACTGTATACTGTCACCCTGCCTGTTTAACTTATATGCAGAGCACATCATGAGAAAGGCAGGGCTAGATGAATCAAAATCTGGAATTAAGATTGCTGGTAGAAATATCAACAACCTAAGATATGCAGATGATACCATTTTAATGGCAGAAAGTGAAGAGGAACTAAAGAGCCTCTTGTTGCGAGTGAAGAAGGAGAGTGCAAAACTTGGGTTGAAACTAAACATTAAGAAAACCAAGATCATGGCATCCGGCCCTCTCAATTCCTGGCAAATAATGAGGAAGAAATGGAGGTAGTGACAGATTTTATTTTCCTGGGCTCCAAGATCACCGCAGATGGGGAGTGCAGCCAAGAAATTAAAAGACACTTGCTCCTGGGGAGGAAAGCCATGGCAAACCTAGACAGCACACTAAAAAGCAGAGACATCACCCTGCGAACAAAAGTGCAAATAGTCAGGGCTATGGTCTTCCCAGTTGCAATGTATGGCTGTGAAAGCTGGACCATATGAAAGGCTGAGTGCCAAAGAATTGAAGCCTTTGAACTATAGTGCTGGAGAAGACTCCTGCGAGTCGCTTGGACTGCAAGGCAATCAAACCGGTCAGTCCTAGAGGAGATCAACCCTGACTGCTCTTTAGAAGGCCAGATCCTGAAGTTGAAACTCAAATACTTTGGCCACCTAATGAGAAGGAAGGACTCACTGCAGAAGAGCCTAATGCTGGGAAAGGTTGAGGCCAAGAGAAGAACGGGACGACAGAGAATGCGGAGGCTGGATGGAGTCACTGAAGCAGTAGGCGTGAGACTAAATGGACTCCAGAAGATGGTAGAGGACAGGAAGGCCTGGAGGAACGTTGTCCATGGGTTCGCGATGGATCAGACACGACTTCGCAAGTAACAACAACAACAATTAGGTGTGGCAAAAAAATCAATCATGTTGCAATTCATATGTTGTAGAATAACGTGAGGGTGTCCCTGACAGTGATATAAGGAGCCAGACAGTGAGACTTACTTCTTAGGTTCACAGCAGTTTTGGGGGGTGGCAGGGATATTATTCACTTGTTGTTGTTTTTCCAGCAGTTAAATTCTTTAAAGTAGCTATCCACAAGCCTAGGTTTTTCCCTGCCTTCTGCTGAAGAAACATTATACTTTTATTATAATGCCTTAATGTGAATCAATGGTGTGAACTCCATCTGGAATACTGTGTGCAGTTCTGGTTGCCACATTTCAAGAAGGATATAGTGGAGCTAGAGAAATTCAGAGCAACTAATATTATCAAAGGACTGTGAGGAAAGGTTGCTACATTTTGGCCTTTTTAATTTAGAAAGGCAAATGAGAGGGGACACCCTTGAGATGTGTAAAATTATGCATAGCATGCATAAAGTGGACAAAGAAAAGCTATTTTCTCCTTCCCCAAATATTAGAATCCAATTAAATTCAATCCTGGAAAAACCAGGACAGGAAAAAAAATTTTTTACACAACATATAATTAAATTTTGGAATTTTCTACTTTCAGATGTGGTGCTTGGCTGACTTCAAACAAGTATTGGACCAATTCATCAAAGTCAGAGGATCAATGCCTATTAAGCTGGATGGCAGATTCACTACCTCTGAAGGCCATCTGCTGGGAGACAAATGGTCTTCCTTGGGCAGTTGATTGGCCACTGGAGAACAGACTGCTAGATGAGGTGGTCCAGGGTCCATCTCATCCAGCAAGACACTGTTTCTGTTCTATGATGATCCTGCCAATTTAGTTCAGCCTTTCTGTGAACTTCAAATCGTCCATTTCAATTCATTCACCCAGGTTTGAAAATAAATACAGGTAGTCCTTGAAAATAAATACAAGTAGTCCTCGACTTACAACCACAAGTGAGCCCAATTTTTCCATTGTTAAGTGAGATTTGTTAACTGAGTTTTGCCCCATTTTATTATTATTATTATTATTATTATTATTATTATTTTGCCTCAGTTATTGAGTGAATCACTGCAGTAGATAAGTTAGCAACCCTTTTGTTAAGTGAATCTGCCTTCCCCACTGACTTTGATTGTCGGAAGGTCGCAAAAAGTGATCACATGACCTCGGGACTCTGCAACTGTCATAAATATGAACCAGTTGCCAAGCATCTGAATTTTGATCATAGAGGTGCTGAAAAGGTTGTAACTGTGAAAAACAATCATAAATCACTTTTTTTAGTGCCATTGTAACTTTGAACAGTCACTAAATGAACTATTGTTAGTCGAGAACTATCTGTTTCAGAATTGCATCACAATCAATTATTTGGGGTTTGCTATAATGTTTTTAGATGAAATGGACAACTTTCTCATCCTGCAGATATGATTGGCATCATTACTGTAATATCACTATGAGCATGTTGATATTTGCCCCCCTTCCTCCTCCCAGGAATGCCAAGAGGGCATATAGGGTGCATTTTCCCATCTGAAAAGTAATGGAGTTCATAAGTAAATCCCATCACGAAAGTTGGCCTCTTTCTTAGAGTAATGAAACAAGACTTTATTTCCCATGACCATATTGTTTCTGCTTAGGTGATTGGAAGCTTTATTATTTCAGAATTATAGCAGAGATAAAGCCTCTTTATTTGAAATGAAATAATGGCTGGGTTTATATAACATACTAAGCCAAGTCTAAGTGAGCCTCATTATGACTGAGCATATTTTGCAAGTGTTTTTGAAAATGAAGACAGCTATATACCAAAGATCCTTGATATGATAGGGAATTTTATGTAATTAAAATTATCTATTATGGACAGAACATTTTGTTGATTTTACCTTACTGTTGGCTTCTTCTTCCAAAGAGGCACCATCAGAAAAATAAATTAAAGTAGATTGCCACCCCCAGACTCCTAAGCTTGCCCAGTGGGCAATTCCCAATCATTCTGCTATGGATTCTTCCTTCAGCCCATCTCCACAAAAGGAATAAGAAAAATTGCTTTGAATTTTTCTTGTTCCAATCCAGACCTAAACATATCTTTTTTTAAAAAAATAGAAAACACAACAGTAGCACTGTAACTCTGCAATTTTACTCTCAGAGGTTATGCTATTTTTTTAAAAAAATGATTATCTCTAAAACCACTTTCTATATCATCTTTCTTTTGTGAATCTAAAAAAGACCTCTGAGTACAATCAACTGTTGGGCCTAAAGAATTATACTCAATCAGGGGCAGGAATTCTGTTCACCCCGCTTCTGAGTTGCTGGCTTTCAACTCCCATCAGCCCCACCCAGCTTAAGTTATCAGTGGTGAAAAGGATAGCCAAATAACTTCAGAAGATAAAGCAGAATATTTGTAGGTCAGGGTTGAAATGTTATTGTTTCAATACCAAAACTAGGTAACGTCATCAGTAGTTTGCTAATGAAAGGTCTGCAAGAAAACAACCAAGCTCAGAGAACACCAAGGACCCCTAAACGTCAGAGGTTTCAGAGATTCCCCCAACTTGACACCAGATAATGGATACAGAATAAGTGGTCCTGCTGTTTTTATAGAACAATAACTCCATGCAGTCTTAGCCAGTATGGCCAATACTGAGGTCTGCTAAAATAGCTACAACAAGAAAACAGAAATCATCTTCTTATTATATCCAGAATAAATATGGGACTAAAACGTTTCATTTAGCATTTGAATAAGTAGTGGAGCTATATGATGTATAATTAGTTAGTAGTTATTTTATTATTATTCTGACGATGGAGAGTTAAAGTGCGATAGACTTTAATGTTTTATTGTTGTTAGCATATTTTAGATTATGTTTGTTTGTATTCTTATACCCTGTATTCAGCTCTGGGAAGTCGAGGAGGGGGAGGGGAGGGGAGGGTGGGGTTGGGTAGAGGGGGGGGAGGAGGTTTTTTTTTTCTTTTTTGTATTCAAAAATGTATTTTTTAAAACTTTTCAATTAAAAAAAAAACCAAGAAGACAGAAACCCCCCATCCAATTAAGTATGGATATCTTTTATTTGTTCACTTGGAATGTTAATATTATATCCTGCATGCCCTTGATTGCTATTTAGAAAATAAAAAAAATATATGCCTGAATTAGCCTTGAACATCTACTTTTGTGTGTGTGAATGAGTGAGTAAGAGAGAGAAAGAGATGGAATGATGAAGATTAAACCCATCATCTGTTGACTTGGTGCATGTTTGCTTAATTGTCATCCCCGCCTGGGGAAGTGGCACTTTCAAATGCATCCTCAACCTTCTTTGGCTGACCCCTAGCATGGGCCCACAGCTAGTCTCACTGAAACCGCATTGTTAACAACAAGGTTTTCTTTTGACAATGATTCATGAAAACATCTTGGCAGAGAGAGGAGAAGGGGGAAAGGGTTATTGAAAATTGGGAGAGAAAAAATGACTCTCTGCTACTGATAAAGTGCTGGCTCTTCTTTGTCGTTAATTAGCAGCTGTTGCTTCCCTCAAGTAGTGCAAATTATTCTGCTGAAGGAACAAAGCCTCAAATGAGGAAGTCGCTCAATTTGTTTACATGCTGCGCTAGACAAAAGCATTTTACCTAATTTCATGTGCTGTGGGTTCATTGATGTCACTGGGTCTGGGGTCTTTCAGAGAACAGTCAAATGTTCATCAACATAGCAAAGTTCAATGTTAAAATATCTGAAGTTGTGAAAAGAACAAACAAATAATAATTCCCCAATTTAAAAAAAAAATATTTCAGAAAGACAGCAAGGGAGGGGAAAGGGAACAGCAATGCAAAAATGAAAAGCATAGTAATGTCCCCACTTACACTAGCTGTTCTTTTAGTCGGAGTGAACTCCTTTTTCTCCCCAATTAAAATTAGACATCTTTGATCACACAGAGCGCTGTGCCCTCAAGCTGCTCCTAGGCGGTGCTCCTGCTGGCAACTTGGAAGGTAATCAATCCGGACTGTAGGCTATCACATCTTCCCATTGGACAGTTCTGCTGCTGCTATGCCCACCCATATTTTTTCTTTCAGAAAACCAATTAATAATCACTTTCCTTCCCGTGAACTAATTTTCCCAGACATAGAGACCAGAATATGTGTGTGTATATATACGCCCCCCCCCATACACACAAACAAAAAATTCAATTTACACATACCAAGTTGAAGTTTGTATGTCAGGTACAAACTGGTTTTAAAATTAAAAATTACAAAAACTTTCTTGCATTTCCCCCCTTTTTCTGAATAGTATCTCCTGAATACAGGTAGTCCTGGACTTACAACAGTTTGTTTACTGACCATTCGAGGTTACAATGGCACTGGAACAAGTGTGACGTTTTTCACACTTATGACCGTTGCAGCATCCCCATGATCACGTGATTTACATTCGGATGTTTGACAACTGGTTCATATTTATGACGGTTGCAGTGTCCCAGGGTCACATGATCCACCTTTTGTGACCTTCTGACAAGCAAAGTCCAATGGGGAAGCCAGATTCACTTAACAACCGGGTCACTAAATTAGCAACTGCAGTGGTTCACTTAACAAATGTGGCCAGAAAAGTTGTAAAATGGGACAAAACTCACTTAACAAAATTTCTCACTTAGCAACATACATTTTGGGCTCAATTGTGGTTGTATGTGGAGGACTACCTGTTTTCCATTTCAACCTGTACTTTTCTAGCATAATGGCTATAATACTTGCATTACTGAAGGATGTCCCTTGTTTGAGATTTTGAAAAACGATTTTTCTTTGAAATTGTAACTTTGTCAGGCTACTTGCTTATCTAACTTGTGAGTGTCATGGTGAAATGATGTACCAGTGGATTTAATTAAAAAGAAAAGCCCAGGGAAAAAAGGCAAAAAAGGTGACTCAGGAAAGACAAATATCAGTTAAAGAAATCTGACAAGTTTCATATTTGCATGTAAGATCATTCTGACCATGACAATATTACATTATAACTTATCCAGTACGAGCTAATGAAAAAAGATCATAACAGATTCAGCAGCAAGTTTTATTCAGGAAAAACGGTAGTAAGAGGAACAATCTGGTAGTGTAGGTAAGCCCAAGAAAAATTCAGATTATTATAAGGTACATATGCTATTGGGAAACCTGAAATACAGTGGTGAGATTCAGCCAGTTTGCACCACTTCGGCAGAACCGGTAGCTAATTTTTTGTTGCCCAGGCCCAGAATGGACTTCCAGAAGTGGCATCCACACAGAGAACCAGTTGTTCACATATTTGAATCCCACCACTGCTGAAATACCAGTTTAGGAATGGATTTTCATGGAGAAAATGTATCTAGATGGAATAAAAAGTGACTTGATGGTATATAATCAAAGAGTGAGTTTGCTCAGTCACTCTCTTTCAGGCCACAGGACTCCCGTTGTTGACAAAAACTAGAGAAAATGCTATGCATATTGGCATAACCATCTACATACATACATACATACATACATACATACATACATACATACCTAAATGGTATAAATTTATTAGAAACCCCTCCAAAATAAAGGGGTAAAGTTTCTCTTTTGAAGATCAAGCCACCCAGATTTGTTTGAGTTCGGGAGTCTATAAATTATATATATATATAATTTAGCATAGCTGACTCAGGAATTCTGGGAGTTGAAGTCCATGAGTCATAAAAGAGCCAAGGTTGCCTACCCCTGGCCTAGACTGTAAGTAGGCCACATTATAGTTAGGTGGACATGGTCTCCTTTATGGTGCATGGCTGCTAGTTATTATGTATTCATGTTGAAATCATATGCCGTTGTTTATTTTCTTCTACTTTTACCAGATCTTGCAGTGTTGAATAAAGTTTAGATGGTGAAATACTGTCTCCTTTATTGAATGGCAAGAAAGTTTAACTGCCTGGATAGCTTTCCATAGAGCCACAGAGTTACGGATCAGCAAGTCCAGGGCAATAATCATGGATGGTTCATGTTTTTGCAATACTATTCCAGTACTATTCACCACTATACCTCTCTGGGACATCAGACTACATTTAAAATTTGAGGACCACTTCTTTAATATTTTTAACTTATCTGCTGGAGAATTTGCAGAGGGAGCTATAAAAAGTGATGCAGTTCTATAATATGAAAATTGCCTAGAGGAATTCAGTATAAAAAGTTTCACGTTATGCCCCATATTTTACAGGGTTTATGTGCAATGATTGGAACAGGCTATCAGGTGTTCTAGAATGAAAAGATAACATAGTACTGTATACTTATTAAATTATACTGTATTTCATTTACAAAAAAAAAATCCAATATGGCAATTTGCCGCCTGTTTACAATAAACTCTTGTAGTGACAGAAATAGCTTTCTGAGTAGGGAAGAATAAAGGAAAGGCCAGACTAACAAGGTTAACTAGATTATAATAAACATACTTATTCATAACATGGCTTTCTTGAAACTGAGAATAAGGGATCTGAAGGGAAAACATAGTACAAAGCAAAGATGAAATAATGGGTGGACCAACTTGAAATAGTAACAGTGAAAAGCTGGGAATTAGGGGACAGTGAGAAGACAAGTCTAAACCCTGGAAAGTGTTAAAGATAAGCAAGAGCTGGATTATAAAAAGAGTGGAATCAGGATAGAAATTTGAAAAAGAGTGTTACGCAATCTGAGCAATGGAAGAAATGAATAGGTTTTGGCAGCAGAATTTTGTACAGAAGGTGGTAGGATGTCTGGCAAGCAAAGGCTATACAGCAAAGAAATAGTCAAATCTTCATGACATTTCATAAAATCAAGAGTACAGTCTTAAGAACATCCATGTCAAGTTAACTTTACTGAAAAACGTCAATGAAATTAAAAAATAGACTCCCTGGAGTTGAGCTGGTCTTAAGAATATCTATGTCAAGTTAACTTTTCTGGGAAAAGTCAATGAAATTAATATGTGGATTCCCTCAGGTTGAGCTGGTGACTTCACGGACATGACCATGTTGTTTTCTTGGTATCAGTCTGGAAGTGGTTTGCCACTGTTTTCTTAAGGGATGGTTTTGTTGATTTTACAGTCTAGTCTACAGCTTTGGAATTTTTAATCGTCTCTCATCCAAGTGCTAAACAGGTCCAACTCTGTCAGCTTTTTTAAGAAAGGCCAGCATTGGCTAAATACTAACCCTTTTTATGTCACTAAGGCTTAAGCAAACATGGAAAATAAAAACCTGTTCTCATGATTCATTCTCTAGATCAGGGGTGTCAAACTGCGGGCCAGATGCATCATAGCAAAACTGTGCCCACCCCATTGCTGGCAACAGCAAAAAAAGTCGTGCTATGTTACGACATGTCATGTGACATTGCGAGTTTGACACTCCTGCTCTAGATGATCAATGACTGATTCTGCCATACGTTTAAAAAATAGATGAGAGAATAGATGAAACACCTATTGTGTTCCTAGGAGGTTGGGTGGTGGTGGTTGTTTTTACACAAATACTCTGCTTCTCATTTTGTATTAAGAACTATCAGGAAGAGAGTTGTTGGGGAAATATCGTTTGGAAACTGCTGCTTAATAAAATAAAAACAAAATTAATTTCACAAGAGGCTCTTTCTGTGAAACGCTGCCTCTTTCGCTGCAGTGCTGGTGATAAGTATTCTTTTAACATGGAAATTACCACTGTAAAACTGCCAGTGTGTGATCTCAGATCACTCTTTTGGCTTTGAAATCTAAGCCTAATAGATACCATGCCAAGTTCTTTGATAACACAATCCAAGAAAACTTAGCTGGTGTGCAGCTCCTGTTTCACAAGGGGCTAGGGCCTATATACCTGAATGCGTGGCTTCTGCAAGGAAAAAGGAAGGTGATGCCTTTGCAAATTTGATTGTTTGCTGCCCAGCTGTAGCACTGTGTATTCAAAGCAATCAAAGAAGAATAAAGTGAAGTAAGCAGCTGTATGGGAATTTAGGCACATTTGGAAGAGGCTTCAATTGTGTGTTTATTCCTAAATGCAGTGTGAGTGCAGTGTGACTAATTACACCGCAGAGGAAAGCAGAAGCTCTCAAGTTAAAGTATTTGGATAATCAAGTTTACTGCGGGAAAAGTACGTCGGCATTAAATAAGTCAAAACACAACGCATCAGATTTGGAATGGCTCCATTGGTACTGCAAGTCAGAGAAAGGCAGCTGAAATGATATGAGTCTCATTTGTCTAACTAGAAGAACTACCAGAAAAGATAAACCATCTGCTTCGACTAACTCAACGCCACTTGAAAATGATAATTCTGCAGAAATGGAATGAGACAGTTTCCTCCCTTGTTTCTTATTTTACTGTTTTACTCATCAGGTAGCCTGTTACTAAGCTTCCTAAGGAAACCAGGGCTCTTTCTGAGATCTTAATAGATGGGAATTTACTGGTACTCAAAGAAAAAGCATTCGGCTTTCTTACTTGATTTATGGTTTGCTTAAACATGATTCAATAGCTCATCTGTTTATGCTGGACAAAATATGAGATATTAAACTCACAAACAAAACAATTAGAAACAAGGACTGACAGTTATACTTTCCCAGGGATTTACCACTGAAATACAATGCAAAACAAAACAAAAAACTACAGGGGAGCAGGAAAAGTAATCTGAACAAAACACTGAAATTGCCTTTAACATATATAAACCACTCCAGTTTCATTGTCTCTAGGTGAATAATTACATAGATCTATATTTGATTCATCCCTAAACACTCAAGTGAAATTTTAACCTCTGACCTCATTTATCCTAGTGTTGCCCTTCAGATAGCTATTCAGTAGCTTCTTAAGATCAGAAGATATATGGGGGGGTGTGGGTGGCTAGTGGTAAAGATACATATCCTTTGCCATGTGATGACACCTCAAGGTTCATCAAAAGATGCCACGTATTTTTTACATGTATTTCTAAAAGTATGGAAAGTCTAGGTAGAGAGAGTTCTAAATTATGGGAATTATATCTCCTATGAACTGTAAATTCAAAATTGTCACTGTTTAGTTGATATAAAAGAATGGACTAAGAGAACATGGAGCAAGGAGAACAGGAAATTTGGCCTAGATAAATCAATCAATCAATCAGAACAGAGTTTGAAGGGACCTTGGAGGTCTTCTAGTCCAGCCCCCTGCTCAAGCAGGAGACCCTATACCATTTCAGACAAGTGGTTTTCCAGTCCCTTCTTAAAAACCTCCAGTCATGAAGTACCCATAACTTCTGAAGGCAAGCTGTTTCACTAGTACAGGGGTCTTCAAACTTGGCTCTTTTATGACTTGTGGACTTCAACTCCCAGAATTCCTCAGCCAAGCACATTGGCTGAGGAATTCTGGGAATTGAAGTCCACATGTCATAAAAGGACCATGTTTGAAGACCCCTGCGCTAGTTAATCAAAGACTTCTAACTCATTATTGTAGTGGTGTGTGTGTGTGTGTGTGTGTGTGTGTGTGTGTTTGTGTGCATGTGTGTGTGTATCCTTTTATCATATCATCTCTTCAAGAAGCATGCTGAGTTCTTCTTGACAGCCTATGGAAGCTACTATGTTTTCTTCCATATGTGTCATAGATTGTCAAGCTGGTTCAAGCTATTGTAGCCAATACAGGTAGACCTCAACTTACAACCATTCATTCAACACCCTTTTGAAGTTACCATGGTACTCGATGGTGGTTATGACCAGTCTTTGGAATTCCCTTTCTGACCAGCACCTCTTGCACATCCTCACTTTATGACTGCATACCTTAGCAACAGAAATTCTGGTCTCAATTGCTGTTGTAAGTTGAAGATAACCTGCATATTGTGGCATACAGTATTTATTTTCCCTGAATTTTTGAGAAGGAAAAATACCTCCATAGAAATATGACTAGCTTCACAAATAACTTTTCTCCAACTTTCTGAAACATCCCACTGAATATTTTCCTGTGCAATAATTCAAAACCTTCATCCCCTTTTTGCATTTTGGTGAAGCCTGGTGGCAACATAGGTGCATGTGAGCATCTAAAGAAATGCTGCTATTTTTATTGTGGGGTTTTTTTTTCTTTTCATCATAGTCCTGGCACCCAATATTTTGCACTGGGCAAAACTCTAAGGCAGTTCCAGAAGCTGGCTTCACATACTAACATGGAGATAAATAAGTACTTTCTGTCCTGACATAGTCAGAGCTATGGATCCAAAAGTAGGCAGGCTCATCCTCTTAGATGAAAGCATTTGGGGAATTCATCTTAAGACAGACGGCTGTCTTTTGAGTCATCTCCTTTCAAACCCATTCACTCATTTCCTTATCATCCAAGTCAATTTTACAGATGCACTTTTTTGGTTTTGCAAATGTCATACTAGATTTTTTTTTAGGAGGGACATTTGCCATTATAATAATGGCAAATAATACCATGCTAAAAATGGAATTTGCAGTGTGTGCTGTGGCAAGGGAGGGCCTTATGGTTTCCTTTACTAAAATTAAAGTTCATTTGTAAGTATTGATGTATACTATATTCATCCTCTACCACCACTAACCCGCGATTTGCAGTAACTGCTACATAGCCTAGGCAGGGAGGGAAAAAAACATGTTGTCAAATGTATCTAAATGTGATTCCAAAGGGCCAGGTGTTCAACTTAAGAGCAGCAGGAGATATATTTGGGGTTGTATTGTTGGTTTTTTAAGACTTCAAAATCAACCCAATTATTATCATACTGTATAAAAAAACAATTTCTGAGAAAAACTTTTAGTGAGGGAGCAAAGTACTAAAAGAAAAAAAAGGATAATCCTCTGAATGTAGCATAAGGCACAGATGGCTAGGAAGGTTAAGTGAGGTTCAATACCACAGCATTGCCATATTTTTAATACTTGGAAAGTGGAGGCATTGTTTCTCATAGAATTTCTGAGGATCTTTCATCTTTTTCCATATTAGAGAACATATAAAATGAACAGATGGTATGCAAGATTAATGTGGCATGCATGATATGTTCATTGATAGGCTTAAAGCTCAGATAGGGCCAGTAAAAGTTATGGAGACCAGGGCAAATTACATTCTCCTTTCCATACGTGCAATGAAGGAGCACACCTGCCTGACCTCCAACATTATGAAGCATTTACTGCATTGACAATATATCTGGGAATAGGGATTACAGATTACAGAATTATACAGTTGGAAGGGACCTCAGAGGTCTTCTAATCCTGCTCAAGCAGGAGACCCTCAACCATCCTGGACAAATAACAGACCTAGGCCAAATCAAGGAATCATTTCCCAGATTTGGATCCAGAGGGACTAAACAAACCATTCTGGACCACTCATGTTAAATTTTGTTCAATATATTCACTTATACCACAATTATATGAGGATCAGGGGCTTTCTAAGATTTGAAGAAATGTACAGGCGAAACTCGAAAAATTAGAATATCATGCAAAAGTTCATTTATTTCAGTAATGCAACTTAAAAGGGGAAACTAATATATGAGATAGACTCATTACATGCAAAGCAAGATAGTTCAAGCCGTGATTTGTCATAATTGTGATGATTATAGCGTACAGCTCATGAAAACCCCAAATCCACAATCTCAGAAAATTAGAATATTACATGCAATCAATAAAACAAGTAGTACAATATCTGACCTCTGAAAAGTATAAGCATGCATATGTACTCAGTACTTAGTATGGGCCCATTTTGCAGCAATTACTGCCTCAATGCGGTGTGGCATGGAAGCTATCGGCCTGTGTCACTGCTGAGGTGTTATGGAAGACCAGGATGCTTCAATAGCGGCCTTCAGCTCTTCTGCATTGTTCGGTCTCATGTCTCTCATCTTTTTCTTGGCAATGCCCCATAGATTCTCTATGGGGTTCAGGTCAGGTGAGTTTGCTGGCCAATCAAGCACAGTAATCCCACGGTCATTGAACCAGGTTTTGGTGCTTTTGGCAGTGTGGGCAGGTGCCAAGTCCTGCTGGAAAATGAAGTCAGCATCCCCATAAAGCTCGTCTGTGGAAGGAAGCATGAAGTGCTCCAAAATCTCCCGGTAGACAGGTGCATTGACCCTGGATTTAATGAACCACAGTGGACCAACACCAGCAGACGACATGGCTCCCCATATCAACACAGACTGTGGAAACTTCACATTGGACTTCAAGCATCTTTGCAGTGTGTGCCTCTCCATTCTTCCTCCAGACTCTGGGTCCTTGGTTTCCAAATGAGATGCAAAAGTTGCTCTCATCAGAAAAGAGGACTTTGGACCACTGAGCAACAGACCAGGTCTGTTTTTCTTTAGTCCAGGTAAGATGCTTCTGACGTTGTTTGTTGTTCAGGAGCAGCTTGACTAGAGGAATACGACATTTGAAGCCCATGTCCAGGATCCGTCTGTGTGTGGTGGCTCTTGATGCACTGACTCCAGCCTCAGTCCACTCCTTGTGAAAGTCCCCAACACTTTTGAATGGCCTTTTCCTGACAATCCTCTCCAGGCTGCGGTCATCCCTGCTGCTTGTGCACCTTTTTCTTCCACACTTATCCCTTATACATAACTTTATATTAATGTGCTTTGATACAGCACTTTGGGAACATCCAACTTCTTTTGCAATTACCTTTTGAGGCTTTCCCTCCTTATGGAGGGTGTCAGTGATGGTTTTCTGCACAACTGTCAGGTCAGCAGTCTTCCCCATGATTGTGATTCCTACTGAACCAGACTGAGAGACCATTTAAAGGCTCAGGAACCCTTTGCAGGTATTATGGCTTAATTAGCTGATTAGAGTGGGACACTTTGAGCCTAGAATATTCACAATATTTCACAATATTCTAATTTTCTGAGATTGTGGATTTGGGATTTTCATGAGCTGTAAGCCATAATCATCACAATTATGATAAATCACGTCTTGAACTATCTTGCTTTGCATGTAATGAGTATCTCATATATTAGTTTCCCCTTTTAAGTTGCGTTACTGAAAAAAATGAACTTTTGCACGATATTCTAATTTTTCGAGTTTCACCTGTATTATAGGCAGGACAGAAAATACTGATTTTGCTTTCCTGTTGTGCATATGGAGAGAATTGTTCAAAGCAGGTCTCTGTTTAATATTAATCTACTTCCTATGCAGGGGGAAAATCCATTTTTATCTCCTTTATTCACACAATCTATTGATCACCAGGATTCTATGACTGTATTCCCTAACTTGAATTCGCTTCATATGGACAGCTACAAAAACAGTAGAGCTGTACAAAGCTTTGAATGAACAAATTCATTTGACAAAGCTTTGATCTGGTAACCCAACAAAGAAAATCTGTAAATCAAAGTCCAGATCTGCTTTGAAGCAGCCAATCAAATGAGGTGGTGTTGATTTCTCTGCTGCTTATGGGATTGTGGCAGACATACAAATGTTTTACTTCTGCATATGGAAAATGGTGGGGAAGACGTGTGGCCTGAGGGGCTCTCTGACATGGACATGACTAGTCCATCAGTTTAATACCCCATTGAAACTGTCTGCCTTTCAGAGCGTTTTTGGTGAAAAGCCTAACATGCTGTAAAGCACTGTGAAGCAGTATACAAGTCGAAGTGCTGTTGCTACTTATTTTAATTCTCCTCCTCAGTTCTCAACTTCTTTAATGTGACCAGGTATAAATCCTCTCCCTCCCCCCACCCCCCACCCCCACTCTCTCTCCATTATGGATAGGACTTCAAGAACTGGCCTGAGTTTTAGATTCTGTATGAAACAGGCCACTTTAAGTCTCCTAACTGTTTGAATGGCTGCCAAGCTAACACAGACACTGGCTCCAAAATGTCACTGTTCCAAAACTGGGAGCACGGTGCAAGACAGTTTCTATGTGGCTTTACCCATCTCTGTGCCATCCTTTTTCTGCAGCCTTCCTTAATTAACTAACAAGCTTGGAGTATTGCCAGCCAACCACAATCCTAAGATAACATATTATTGCCAGTGATGATGGGGATTCTTTCTTCAAGGGAAGCTTGCCAGTCAGCTGTGCCAGTGATCCTGATATCCTGGAAAACCTGGTGATCAGACAGCAAAACTACACCATCCCACAATGGCAAGTCAATTGTTGTTCCTCTAAGTTTGCCCAGAAGAGGCTATGTTTTACCAATGTGCCCTACCCAGTCTGGCACTCCACTAAAAGCTTTCTTAAGATCAGGGCTTTTTTTCTCATAGAACGCTCAGAATGGAGTTCCGGCACCTTTTTTGGATGGAATCTTGTAGGGTAGGCAAGGCGGGTTGTATGACGTCTGTGAGTTCCGGCACCTTTTTCTTTTACAAAAAAAGCACTGCTTAAGATTGATCAGTTAGCAAAGCCATTCCTTCTGGCATCCCCAAAAACCCAGTGATCGGACATTACAAAGCAAAAATTTGTGCATCCCAAAAAAAAATATTAGATTGCTATTCTGTCAGCCTTGGTATCTGCTGATACCAGGACTGAAAATACTGTATGTTGTTTTATGAATTTGTTTATAACTAGACCTAGGGTATGAGATGAAGTGATAACTTCTAAGTGTAACCTTAGAGGAAGTGAAGAGTCACTGAATTTCTTTATACTTATTGTGATGAAGGTTGGAAGTCATATGTGTGTGTATGTATGTTCTCTTTATCATCTTTCTACTTTTCTCTTCGCTACTTTTTCTTTTTCTATTCTCTTTTCTTTTAGTTTGCATTAGATTTTACTATTATAATAAAAATGCTTAATAAAAAAGTGTATGCAGAAAAGTTATTAGAAAGTTAAGAGTTTCTTTTTCATATAGTTTAGGAAGTTTGTATCTTTATTGGAGAGTTTATATTTTGCGTTGATTCAACTAACTTATTCAGTGATTCTTTGCTAGATAATTTGGAGGCTGTTGTGCTATTCTTTTCTCATTCTTGCTTTCAGAACGAGAAAGAATCCAAAAGAGATTCAGAGGGAGAAATATAACCTATAACCTATAACCTATAATGAGCTTAAATGGACTCCAGAAGATGGTAGAGGACAGGAAGGCCTGGAGGAAAGTTGTCCATAGGGTCGCGATGGGTCGGACACGACTTCGCAGCTAACAACAACAACATAACCTATAAACTATTCTGCTAAAAGCCTGAAGGTTTCCAAATGAAACATGCCAGTCTTTGAAGGTCTACCATCCTTCCTATTCCATTCAAGCAAAAGGTGAAGCATTTTGACAAATGGGTTAATCCTTTTCCCAATCAAATCTTGAATCTTGGAGCACCTTGATTCAATTTGTGTTGGCATCAAATCTTGAATCAAAACTTGAACTGAGCCATGCCTTCCTTGGCTCATGAATCTCCAGTACAAATCAAATCCAGGCTAAAAGTTAGTCTACCCCTGGCAAAAACAAAACAAAACAAAACAAAAAAAACATTTCCCCTGATTAAATGGAAGATTTAAACAACTAATATGAAGAAGCAAGACTTCATTAGACTATGAATGACATTTGAACTGGAGCTAAAGAACTGATCCGAGGAATAAAATATCAGCTGTTAGGTACCAGCTCCTCTGTTGTTGTTGTTTTTAAAAAATCACCTGTTCCAAAAGTCATTGAAACACAGTATGACTCTACATTATAAAGCTTACCAATCAGCTGTAAACCCCACTGGCAAAAGATAGATTAATTAATGGAGCAACGAGTTCACTCTTTCAGTACGTGTTTCTTCATTAAGGAATCTGCCTGTATCTATAGAGTGAAGTTGCTGAGATGGATAGGATAATTAGACCAGGGAAAGATGTAAGAAGCAGTGGCTGCATCTTAAAGAAGTTCCTGAATCTTATTTCATTACTAGCCTGAGATTCGTAATATCTCGGCTTCCATTCAGGAGTTCAAGGTGGAGTGAATGACACCCCCTCTTCCAAGTTCTCGCCCAACACCGTAACAGCTACCCAATACTGGCTCTCATGCCTGTGAGCTGAAATCCAAAACTTCTTAACCAACACCATTCAGACGAAGTATAACTTTCAGTTTAATTCTTTCCTTATCTGCTATCTAATCCTGAAATAGCATTTTTAGATCTCTTTTCAAAAAGTTAATATATTGCAAAGTATTTTTTTTTAAAAAGTGGTGGGGAAAAATGCCCACTTACTTTCAAATTATAGAGAACTCTATTGTCTCCATGGGCTGTATTTGCACTTTAAAATATTCGCTCCCCCTCAACCCTACTCCTGGTAACAATGGTGCAGGTGCATTGCCCTTCAGTGTACAATGTATTTATCCTGGAGGCAGGAAGTTTGTTTCACACCTGTTTCTTCTTTCTGTTTGCTCTTGGCCTGGCTAATTTGCTGAATGTCATGATTGGTACAGCTGAGGCTGTCAAAGAGAATTACCACTTTGCAATGTGTGATGGTCTAATTCTGGCAGTTCAGATCTTACAATGATTTGCTTTTTTGTTCATCCTTTTGGTAACAGTTCTTTGTTGTGGGTAAACAATACAGAACATAAACTACGAGTAGTAGCAAAGCAAGGGGTAAAAAAAATAAGAACAATCTGCTTTATCAAACAAATGGTGTTTTGCAAAAGATGCTACAAAAGATCATAGAATCTGTTCAGCTGATAAGATGATTGTTACAGGGGAAAAGAAGAAGCAATTTTGCCCCTGGAAATTATAACATAATTGAAATTAAGGTGTGTTTTTTTAAAGCCCTCTGAAGTAAGAAGAAAATTGGAAATCTAAATTCCAGACAAGATACCTGTAACTTCCATTCTTTTCTACTCCGATTGCAAACCAGTATATAGGCTTTCCAAAAAAGCTAAAAGCATGTAATTTACCCAACTAGATATAAATTAATTAAGTGATGAGAAAGCTATCAGGTTGTGAATGGCATGAAGACAGTTTTGCCTTAATTTAGTATACTTCAAGCCAACCTAACTTAACATATTTCAATTTAAAAGTTTCATTTAAAAGTTTTAGTGCAAAGAAGATACATCAAACTGATTTCAAATGTCAGAACTTTCATTGTGGAAGATGGGTGACAAGTTGATAATTTCCGCCCTTACTTCTCTTAAAGTTGGTTGCCAGATTCTTTTGAACAAATCCATAGTTTGCATAACAATGCAGATTTGGTGAAATTGATTTATTTTTCATTAAAGAGAAGACAATTTGCTTAGCCTTAGACCTTATTTTGAACAGCATCAAATAAAATCTGAATTTTAAGATGAATTGTAACTGAGGAAAATCCCCCTCAATTTTGATCTCATCATATTTTATATACAAAAATGTTTCAATATACAAACTAGAAAAGGTTAAAGACCACATTCTTAATTTCAGAAGATATTTTTGTGAAATGCAAGAGATTTATTCACATTAATAGTCTGGAACCAAAATCACCTTTTGTGAAATAATGAAAGAAAGGCGGTAATTATTATTGTATGATGGAAACACAATTAACTGATAGCAAGTTATTAAAGTAATTAAGGATTAAGTTAATTGTTGTGCACTTATCTATTACTGCAGTTAGTAACACAATGAATACTTTCAATTTGTTTAATAGAATATGGTTATTTTTTTTAAACATTCAACATTGTTGAGAATGAAATTCATTTCCTTTTCCTAATGGAAGGAGGTGGAGTTTTTGACAGTTTTAGCAAATCAAGGTGATAGCATTAAATTTATGTACCTATTACTGCATAATAACAAAGCAGGCAAATCTTTCATTGAACTAAAGTGATAACATGGCTTCAAAAAAAACCCCTTATCAAGGATACAGTTCTTTTACTCCATCTCAGAACCCAATTTAAGACATATGTCAGCATGACCTGAACATATATATGATTCACACCAAATTGTTTTGAAGTTTAAAACTGCTGTCTCTGCATATGAGAAAGACTTTGAGAACTGTTTTTTTTTTAAATATCAAGGTAGAGGCGGTCACCCACAAAACATCCATTGCCATGGGAGAAGGTTGTTCTCCACCATTCCATCTGTCCACCTAGCACAGGGGTAGGCAACCTTGGCTCTTTTATGACCCGTGGACTTCAACTCCCAGAATTCCTGAGCCAGCCATGCTAGCTCTGGAATTCTGGGAGTTGAAGTCCACAAGTCATAAAAGAGCCAAGGTTGCCTACCCTAGACCTAGCAGTTCAAAAGCATGCAAATGCAAATAGTTAAATAGGTGGGAAGGTAACAGCATTCCGTGCACCTTGGCATATGCTGGCCACATGACTATGGAAAGGGTCTCCAGGCAACACAAGCTCCCTTGGCTAAGAAACGGAGATGAGTTCTGTCCCAAAGAGTCATCAGACACAGCTGGACAGGAGAAAACTTTACCTTTACTAATTCTATTGGATGCTTTTCATTCTCCCAGTTTACCACTGCCTCTGTTGGAGGAGTGCAAGGCTCTCACTTCCAACAAAGCACTGAGGTGCAACCATCTACCATTTCTATTTTGTGAAGACTGGCTAGGAGCCCCATTCTGGTAAACAAAGATGGAGAATGGTGTTTTTCTTTACCGTCTTCCAACTTTCCCTATAACTATTGTTTATTATTACTATTGATCTTTTCAAAAAAAGAGATAAAGTGGAACAAGGAGCCTACAGGAGGGGGTGTTTATTTAGCCACACTGATGCCTTAGGTTAGCTGAATTTCCTATGCCATCTACAAGACATTGTGGAGAAAATCTACATATGCGGTCGCTCGTTGTCAAAAACAACTTGATGGCACATAATCAATGAATCTACAAGAGAACCATGACCAATTTATCCTACTCTTTCTTTGAACAGTTATACCTTTAGAATTAAAATAGTTTCAGGAAACAGAGTTTAACATTAAAGTTTAAACTACTAGATTTAAATCCTGCCTTCTTGGCAAGATTTTCTTGGTAAGGAAGGAAAACCTGTCTCAAGACTTCCTTGCTTGGCGCTGCCCTGACGAATAAATAGGGTAGGGAAGGATCATTTACCTAAATAAGATTTAATTTACTGGCTTTTTTTTGTTTTTGTTTTAAATCCCTTCTACAGTTTCAGAAATTGTCTTGTCTTGTCAGAAATCAATGTAAATTTAAATGACTTTGATTGTTAATGAAAACTCTATTAGAGTCAACTATTTCCTATATAAGCAAGCTTGACTTTTAAAAGTTTGAATATCATGCAATCAGCCATGATTTTGGTACTGGTTTGATGTTTCCATCTTTTTTTCCCCCTTTGATTCTTAACCAGGCTTCTAATTTTTAACATGATGTTATCAGTTGTAGAAGACACGGAGAATAGCTTTGAAGGACAGGAGGAAGAGCCACTACAAAGACAATAATAAGACAAGTGCAGTTCGAGTTCATTCCAATTTGAGAAAGGCCTTAGAAAGACCATTCCATAATTGATGCAAATGTAAAGTGATAAGGTGGGAAACACATTTAAGCTTGCAGAATTTGGTTGTTATTCTACCAAAATGGTGTGATGTGGCCTTGTTTTTTATGTCTGGTTTACCCTACTAAGGAATATTTTGGGTCATTGAATTGGAGTAGGGTTTGAATTTGAATAGAAAGAAGAGAACTTTCTCTGTTTTACTTTTTGTTAATATGCACTGAATCAAATTTTGCAGAGAATTTGAATTTAACAATAAAATGTGGGAGGAAGAAAATCTCTTTTATTTATTCAATCTGTCAACTGTAACAAAGAGTCAAACTTCAACACAAATGACAGGTTCACAAACAATGTCATTTATTGATTGCATGTGATTTCACCCACCTTCTCCTTTTCTTTTCTGTCTTCACATTCATCCATACTGTCATCTTGTGTTGTTTACAACTATTCTGCCACTACCTCCGTGTGGGCCATTGCAAATTGTGCAGGCGCTGTCAAATGGACCGTTGTGCAAAAGCAATGCAATATACTGCAGAGAATGCAAATACTAATGCATTTCATTGATGCAGAGGAGAAACTCTTTTTGAAAACAAGATGGAATGTGTGTGGGGGGGCCACACATGTGTTTTATTAAAACATGTTCATCATAAAGATATATTCCATTCTTTAGTAAGTATGTGAGAGCCTGGTAATTTTCCTCAATTCAAAAATTCAACGAAAAGGGTTGATGCAGAAGAGCATGATTTGCCCTTTTAATGACATTATATGTAAAGAAAGCCATTACAGTCCTATCCCTCTAAAACACTGGTGTCAAACTCGCCATGTCACATGATGTGTCACAACATGTCGGGACTTTTTTCGCATTGCCAGAGCTGGGGGTGGGTGCAGCCTCCACATGAGGCTGGCAGTTTGACACCTCTGCACTAAAATAATGAAATTGTGTATTGAGCAGGATAATCTAAGAGAAGATAGGTGATGTAAAACCATAGCAACAAGAGGAGTGGGCAGTAGGAAATGCAGGAAGGGGAGTTGTCCTCTCTAAGGATCTTTATGTGTAAATAGGATAATTGTTTTACAATAACAAATTATTTATTTATTTATTTATGGGACTTATATGCCTCCCTATCTCCCGAAGGACTCAGGGCAGCTCACAACAATAAAACAGCTATAAAAAACAGTAATACAAATATTAAAAAAGAATTAAATTACAAAGCCCCATAATTAATTACTAAAACCAATACAATTAAAACAATATTAAAAAAACCCATCCTCAGTCCAGGTCGGCCAGTTGGAAAAGATACGTCTTTAGGTCGCGATGAAAGGACCGGAGATCTGGGGCCATCCGAAGTTCTCGGGGGAGCTGATTCCAAAGGGCAGGCGCCCCAACAGAGAAGGCCCTCCCCCTGGGGGTCACCAGCTGACACTGTCTAACTGACGGCACCCTGAGGAGACCCTCTCTGTGTGAGCGCACAGGGCAGAGGGAAGTCGTTCCTGGCAGCAGACGGTCCTGTAAGTATCCTGGACCTAAGCCATGTAGGGCTTTATAGGTAAGAACCAGCACCCTGAACCTCACCCGGAGGACAACCGGCAACCAATGCAGCTCACGAGTGAGGGGTGTAATATGGGAGTATTGGGATGCTCCCATCACAACCCATGCGGCCACATTCTGCACCAGCTGAAGCCTCCTGGTGGTCTTCAAGGGCAGCCCCATGTAGAGAGCGTTACAGTAATCTATACGGGAGGTAACGAGTGCATGAGTGACTGTACATAAGGCATCTTGGTCCAGATAGGGGCACAACTGGCGCACCAGGTGAACCTGGGCAAATGTCCCCCTGGCCACGGCTCCTATATGATGATCTAAGTCGAGTTGTGCATCCAGGAGGACGCCTAAGTTGCGCACCCTATCAATGGGAGGCAACACCTCTCCCCCCACAACCAAAGATGGTAAATCTTGGACAACACGAGATGCCGACATGTAGAGCCACTCGGTCTTGGCCGGGTTGAGCTGGAGCCTGTTTTTCCCCATCCAGATTCATACCGCTTCCAGGCAACGGGACATCACGTCAAGGGCATCACTGGGTTGGTTTGGAGTGGAGATGAAAAGCTGGGTATCATCAGCATATTGATGATACGTCACTCCGAAACCACGTATGATCTCACCCAGTGACTTCATATAGATGTTGAACAGGAGGGGAGAGAGGACCGACCCCTGAGGCACCCCACAATCAAGGGGCTTTGGGGTTGACCTCTGTCCTCCTGCCAACACCATCTGCGAACGGCCCAAGAGGTAGGAGGAGAACCACCGCAAAACAGTGCCTCCCACTCCCAACCCCTGAAGACGTCGCATGGTCGATGGTATCAAAAGCCGCTGAGAGGTCCAATAGGACCAGGACAGAGGAATAACCCCTATCCCAGCCCACCAGAGATCATCCACCAGTGCAACCAATGCCGTCTCCGTGCTGTACCCAGGCCTGAAACCCAATTGGTATGGATCCAGATACTCAGTTTCCTCCAGGACCAACAGGAGCTGCCGTGCCACCACGCTCTCAACAACCTTCGCAAGAAAGCGAAGGTTGGAGACAGACGAAAATTATTCAAAATAGCTGGGTCCAGAGCAGGTTTCTTGAGGAGGGGCCTCACCACTGCCTCTTTCAAGGCGGCAGGGAAACACCCCTCACTCAAAGAGGTGTTGATCACAGCCTGGAGCCAGCCTCATGTAACCTCCCGAGCCACATAAACCAGCCAGGAGGGACATGGGTCCAATAAACACGTGGTGTTTAATCTACCCATTATCCTGTCCACTTCATCCAGAATCACAGGGTCAAACTCCTCCCAGATAATTTTGGCCAGACCTGTTGCTTCCCCCTCATCAGATACTGTTCAATCGGAGTCCAGACCGGTCCGAATCTGAGTGATCTTGTCCAGCAGATGTTGACTAAACTCCTCAGCGCATCCCCACAAGAGATCTTCCCCTGTCCCTTGATTTAGAAGGGAACGGGGAAATGAGGGAGGCAAAGTAAGTACGCTTTGCCTCCTCCATTTCCACAAGATAAGATCTCGTAAAAGATCTTAACTGTGATCGGTCAGACTCAGACCGACTGGCCCTCCAAATGCTCTCTAGGCCCCTCCTCCGATGCTTCATCTCTCGTAGGTCTATGGAAAACCATGGGGCCCACCGGGATCTGTGTCGGGTCAGAGGCCACAAAGGAACAATGCGGTTGAGAGCCTCAGAAGCAGCCCGTTGCCAGGTATCAACCAAGGTCTCGACCGGGCTGTGGGAGAGGGAAGCAGGAATCAAAGCAAGTGCTGTCTGAAACCTTTCTGGGTCCATCAAGCGCCTGGGGCGGAACCACCTAGTCGGTTCCGCCTCCCAGCAGCGGGAGGTGGCATGATGGAGGCCCAGCTGCAGGAGATGATGATCTGTCCATGAAAGGGGTTGTACAGATGCAGAAACCCCACCCAGATCATTAAGCCATTGCCCGGAGATAAAAATAAGGTCGGGCATGTTTCCCCCCTCATGGGTCGGGCCCTGAATTATCTGGGTCAGGTCCATGGCCATCATGGAAGCCATGAACTCTCGGGCTACTCCCGATGCCCCCCCCTAGGGAAGGTAGGTTAAAATCTCCCAGCACCAAAAGTCTGGGAAATTCCACCACCAATCCTGAAAGACCATTGAGTAGCCCGGGCAGAGCCATTGCCACGCAGCTGGGAGAAAGGTACGTAAGCAACAGGCCCAACTGACCACCAGGGCCCTACCTTAAGAGGAGGGACTCACATCCGCCTATCTGAGGGGCAGTGGCCTCCCGCAGACAAAGGACCTCCTTGATAACAACCGCCACCCCGCTGCCCCTACCCTGAGCCTGAGGCTGATGCAGCACATGGAAACCTGGAGGGCATAAATCAATCAGAGGGACTCCTCCCTCTGAGCCCACCCATGTCTCCCTAATGCATGCCAGGTCTGTGTCTTCCTCCTCGATCAAATCATGAATCAGGCCCCGTCCGACGAATCGCCCAAAGAGAGAAACCGGAACGGGAGCTGGTTCTTCCAAGCTGTGTTTATTATCCGCATAAACGTTCGCTCAAAGACAAATGAAGTCAGCGTTGACTTTACAGCACAGTCAACGCTGTTAAATAACCAACAAGGCTAACTCCCACCACCACACCCGTAATTACAGCACCACGCCCCCACCCTACTTAAACCCCACCTCCCATGGTTCCCTCCTTTTGGCTCCCGTCCCACCACCAATGCAGCCGGTAAGTTATTCCCCAGCCTAACCCTCCCTCCTTTTCCCCGGAGTTCTGCCTTGACTCTACGTTCCCCGCACCACCCCAGAACGCCGCGAGCTGCTCGCTAAATCCCTTCCCGGCCCACCGGTTGTCTCCAGCACCCCCTGACCCACCCAGGCACTCATTCGTGCCCTGCGGCTCGGGCGCCGGGCAGCCACCGCCTCGTTCTTTGCACGGCCCCTTCCCGGCCTGTAAGTAGCTTCTGGAGCCCGGCTGGCTGGTCCGCGGCCTCCCCAGCTGACAGGCGGCCCGCTGCTGCGCCGTTCTGCTCACTGTCCCTGTTCCCGATCCGTTGGAGCAGCGTGGGCGTGGCCAACCGTCGCTGGAAGCTGGCAGCATGGCGACGGGACGAGGAGGCCTGTGAACGACCCTGCGGCCTGGTACGTTGCTCCGGGCGGTTACCGGGTCGCTGGGAAGGGCTGCGTGCTGGCCCGGGCCTCCGGATGACGACGGGCGACGGCGGGAGGCTTCGGGGCCTGACAGGGTGTTTCCGGAGTGCTGGGGAGGGCCGTGTGCCGTCCCGGCCCTCCGGTGGACGACTGCCGCCGGCGGGAGGCTTCGGGGCCTGACGGGGCGTTTCCGGAGCGCTGGGGAGGGTCGGATGCTGTCCTGGCCCTCCGAGAGACGACGGCCGCCGGCAGGAGGCTCCGGGGGCCGACGGGTTGCTTCCGGAGTGCCGAGGAGGGCCGAATGCCTTCGGGGCCTGACGGGGTGCTTGGAGGGGGCCTGGCGGCCTGGTGAGCCACCCCGCGGCCCGTCCGGATGTCGGGCGTGCTCGGCCCGACAGAGGGGAGCTTTATTCACCACAGACCTGGCATTCAAATAAATCAGCCTGAGCTCAGGTGCTCCCCCTCCCCCGGGAACACAGGTGGAAACCAGAGGGTCGGAGCACGCCACAGCTTGAAAATAGCAGGGCCATGATCCCAGATTATGATATAGCCCTCTGTTCCTCCATCTGCCGCCATTCCCAACCACCATGGGGATCGCTGTCCCCACTCCATCCCCCCGGGTCCCAGAACTATCTCCGGCCCCCCTATCAGTGCGGCCATCAGCCAACCTAGACTGAGGTAGGTCCGGCAACCCCCCCCCCTCGTTATGATGGGCCTGATACCCCTCCCCCCTCCCTAACCCATTAAAAATTCTAAAAAGAAACCCTAAAAGCCTCCTTTTTTGCGCCATGCCACCTCTCGGGGTCCCAGGACCCGTCATTAAGGAAATGGTGGCGCAGAGTGGATGGCCACATCTGAGAGAGGAGGGAATCTCTCAGACTAAGCAACTCTCCTGTGGTTTAAATCATCAAGAGTAGAAGCAAAGCAAAAAAGGGACAAGTCGGCAAAACAAACATATTAATAATAAGTCCACACAGCTGGACAGTGACTCCCGAACATGGTCACCCTCACAGAGTGACCAAGTTCTTCCAATTTCAAGGAGAACCACTATCTAGCTCTGGGTGGGTCGCACAAAGAAAAAGAGAAAAATCCAATGGATGAACAATGATGAATAAACAGTCCATAGATGATAATGATAAAATCCATAGATGATAAGCTTCAATGCAAGGGCCGGACCGATCATCCATCTTCATCTCTCAGATGTAATAGTGACCCAAAAGGGATGTGATAAGTCTCCGGAC
Organism: Vipera ursinii; assembly: GCF_947247035.1. Lineage (NCBI taxonomy): Eukaryota > Metazoa > Chordata > Lepidosauria > Squamata > Viperidae > Vipera > Vipera ursinii. Next base: position 219,082,798 of record NC_139512.1, on the reverse strand, counting down.
ACACACAAAAAATGGAGGACGCAAAGAATGCAGGAGGCATATCGCAGGTCTCTAATATGGGTCCCAAGGAGAGACCAAATATGGCCCTGAAGGAAACAACCCCCATCTCAGGTGCCATAGGGACAAACATCTACAAGACGACTTCATAGGGCCCCCACAAAGGTGAGAAGCCATCCACCATTCAGGCTCAGCATTCAACACCACAAGCCAGGGGAACTCCAAAGCCGCTAGCCCAGCTGACTCAGGCCTTGGATGCCACGAGTGACTCGCCATCTGGCACAGGCACAGGCCCACCGCAAGTCCACCACAGACCGCCGCAGGTTCGGGCCACCGGCATGCCCCAGCTCTGTCTTCAGCCCCAGGCGGCCTCCGATGTCTCCACCCTCCATACAAGTTAAAAGTTTTGATAAAAGAGAATATTTGAGTTTGGGGCTGAACTGTGGGATCTTTGATGTTCTGGGCACTTGGTTGTTTTCTTGCAGATATTTCACTATCAAACCAGGTAACATCATCAGTGCTAGAAGGTTTGCTCTCATTTTATATAATAGTGATTTGTCCTGTCAGTATTGGTGAGGGTGTTCTTGGTGGTAAACAACTGTTGTTGTTGTTTTGTTTAAATCCCATTTATATCCCGCCCTTCTCCGAAGACTCAGAGCGGCTTACAATCTAAACACAAATCAAATGTGCTTAGCAATAGCCTTCATTCTATGTATATGCCTGCTTATTAGGGCTTTCCCCCCCCCCCCCCAAGCAGCATTTTTACAAAGTCAGCTTATTGCCCCCAACAATCTGGGTCCTCATTTTACTCACCTCGGAAGGATGGAAGGCTGAGTCAACCTTGAGCCTGGTGGGATGCGAACCTGCAATAATTGCAGGCAGCTGGTGTTACTTAAGGAGGCATTAGCCCACTGCTCCACCAAGGCTCTTGTCTACTGTTGTCTACTGTTTGATTGTTTGCCTAAGTTTGGTAGTTTCTTGATTTGAGTATTGCTTGGTTTTTTATTGTTGGTCTCGTGTTAATCTTGCTGTTAAACCCTGCTGATTGTGATTTTGTTTTTGTTTCGTTTTTGGCTTTTTTATTGCATCTTTTGAAAGGTATGTAAATCTTGTTTGTTTATGAGTCTATTGATGACCAATTTGTCTGAGTGCCAGTCTTCTAGGAATTCTCTAGTGTGTTTGGAGTTGGCTTAGTCTAGGATGCTCACTGTTTTCCACTTGAAACTGTGGCTAAGCATGTCCATTTGTTGTGAAATTAGGGAGTTTTCATTATGTCTTCTGGTGTTCATGGATGCGCTCTGCCAGTCTTGAAAGTTTATAGATGTGGCTGCATACTGTTTCACCCTTGAGACTTATGAGGCCTTTGTTTTATTTCATTGATATATTATGTGTCATCGGGTCACTGTTGACTCTTAGCAATCATATAAATAGATTTTTGTCCATGACAATATGCCCCTAACATGGGGGACAGACCATATTTTGGGTATTCCAATGGTGTAGTTATCACTACTGTATCTGAGTTGTCTTATTTGAGCTTTTGGAGATTCAGCATCGAATAATTCAAAGAAGAAACCTCTCGCTAATGTTACAAATGCCTCTGGCTCTGATTTCGCTTCCATATTAACAGTGGCTAACCATTAATCTGCAGTGCAAGAAGGATGTCCTAAGTGAAAATGGCCTGCTATATTAAACCCAGTGCAATTTTACTGTAATTGAAGAGTAAAGGATCAATCCTGGAAGTTCCATTATGTTTTGAAACAGCTGCAGTAATCTTAGCTATTTTTTTTACTGAAATTCTGGGACAGTTGCCATATGAAATAACTGGTAGTTGCTCATCAGCCTAAGGTTGATATAGAATTTACACTTCCCCCTACTTCAAATCCATGATATTCTTTTACCACATCTTCCTCTGGGTAATAAAACATTTATTTCCTTCCTCACTCACTGGTGATCATTGCAAATTTACCTTCTCCGCTTACCAGCTCTGAATGGAACCTTGACCCAATCAAAGAATTCTAATTCACTTTATTAAATATGTGTAATTTGCCAAGTTTCAGTACAAGACCATTCCATCACCAATGATCTACAATACAGACAAGTGGATCCCTCTGATCGGTGGCACAAATAAGAATGATATTACTAGGATCCAGTATTAGGCTTTCCTGCCTGAGCAGGGGGTTGGACTAGATGACCTCCAAGATCCCTTCCAACATTATTATTATTATTATTATTATTATTATTATTATTATTATTATTATTATTATTATTATTATTATTATATATTATTATTGTTGTTGTTTCAGCTACCTGTGCTAGAGTTTTGTGGATATTCTGTGCTATCTCTGCAACAGATGTAATACCAAGACAGTGCCCTTTATATTATCGCAAGTTGACATGAGTGCAGAATGTGGATTTGTATCCTGATTCTGGAGACAACTTAAGTTGATACTCAGTTACAGGTAGTCCTCAATTTACATCCATTCATTTAGGGACTGTTAGAAGTTACAAAACAGCACTGACTCCCGGTTTGCCATCACAGCTGCTGTGGATGCTGGAAGGCAAGCTCTGTCTTCCACATTCGGTTTCGTTCCACTGGGGGACACTGGAAAGGGTCAAAAGTCACCCTGTAGGGGCGACAAGCAAGGAGGGGACCCCCGCTTGATCGTGGGGGGGGGTGGCAGCCCTTCCACTTAATCCAGGACAGCCCTCCAAACCAGTGGAGGAAAGACCAGCCATAGTAATATGACTCATCACTAGGCTGCAGACAGTCGAAGTCAAACTCACCACTAAGCACTTCTAAAGCAATGTGAATGAAACTGGGTGAGATCCAATCTTCTCTTTATCCTAAGTATTTTCTTTTCCTGTAAAAGCTGACCAAAGTATCTTTCCCCCTGTGAGGAGAGAGGGAAGGGAAGAACAACTCTAATCTAATTGGATTTATATGTTCCTGAAACCTGGGGTTTCATTATTTTTATTGGAGATTTTTGTTTTTATCTACAAAAAATAAATAAAATTGGAAAAAAGATTATAAAAATTTTGGACTTAAAAAACTTTAAATGACATCGGTAATATCTTGTAGCAGAGTTTGGTATTACAACTTGTTATTTCCTAAAAGAGACTTGGCTCAAAGCCCAGACTTTAGATAAGACTCTTTTGACCTTGGTACCACCTGTGAGAAACTCAACTGTAAAGAGAACATCTGGGTGGTATAACTGGCCTATTTGAACTATGAATGTAAATTTTTACTGACTTTCAGAGCTTCATGTGGGGAATTACCTTCCTATCTCTTTACATGAGGAACATTGGTTACTATATGAGATGATGAAATACCTTGGAGTATAAAATCTTGCTTGACAAATGACTTCCACTATAAAGACTATCTATAAACACGTGAAAGAGAGGTCCCATACCTAGTTATAAACTTATTTTTAATGTCTGATTTTAAAGTCCTCAACTTAACACATCAATAAAAGAATATGGATGAAGACCAGGAAAAGATCCTTTCCATGTTGAAAGCAATACATGAAACCATTCTTTCAGCTTGTGATAAAATAAGACCTAACATAAAAGAACAAGATGCCAGCTTAGATACACAAACCCAAACTTTGACTACAACCAAAGAACTAACAATGCAGAAGATAACAGAAGAAGTGGAACAATTAAATATTAAGACAGAGGACTTAATTGACCAACAAAGACAGCTAATGGAAAATCCAGAAAAGGGAGTGGCAACACTGAAAATGCAAAAGACTTTCTATATAAATCAGAAGAAATTTGAGAAAGAAGAAGAACAGATTGAATGGAAGATAAACATATCAGGGCAATCATGGGGAATTGGAATAATAGGGAGACAATTTAATGAATATAAACGGGCTAATCCTTCCAAAAATATGGCAACTAAATGGACACCTTTATTTCAAATAACATATATAATAATAGAGGGAGAGTTATTTGACGATCTAAAAGCACTAATATGGAAGGCTAATTGGCAAAGCAAGAAAGCCAGAATAAGGCTTAAGAAAATTGGGGTCTTGATTTATTAGGGGGGATTTCATATTATTAATTAGGGGTTAAAGGGAGAAGTTGAGATAAGGGGAATTTTGGTCATTAGATTGAAAATATTTGGAAATTAGTTGAAAATAAGGATTTTATCTGTTTAATATTTAAAAATTAGACCTAAAAAGAAAAAAAATAATTATTATGAATATGTTTGATTTATTGATTAACCTGTCGGGCCTGGCACGCCCGACATTCGGACGGGCCGCAGGGTGACTCACCAGACCGCCGGCTTCCGCGGAGCACCCCGCCAGGCCCCGAAACCCACCGCCGTCGCCCACGGAGCAACCCGCCAGGCCCCGAAACCTGCCGCCGGCGCCCGTGGTCTCTCGGAGGGCCGGGACAGCGCACGGCCCCTCCCAGCACCCCAGCAACCGCCCGCCCGCTACAGAGCGACCTATCGGCCTCCAGGGACGTTCGCCGGCTTCCTCGCTTCTCCGATGAGCTGCCGGGCTCCGGAAACGACCGGCCGCGCCCACGCCATTCCGACAGTCCGGGGGAAGGAGCAGCTGAGGAAACAGCGCAGCGGCGGCCCGCCTGTCAGCTGGGGAGGCCGCGGACCAGCCTGCCGGCCCCCGGAAGCTGCCGACAAGCCGGGAAGGAGTGCGGCCGCCGAGCGCGGCCACGGAGTGATCTGCTGGCCTCCAGGAACCGGAGAGAAGGGTGGGGACGCCGACACGGCCCAGCAGCCTCTGGGACCAACCAGGAGGCCGGAAAGGGGACGTACAACGGAGCGGCCGGTGGCTGCCCAGCGCCCGAGCGGCAAAACAGGAACGGGCGCCAGGGTGGTCCAGGGGGTGGCAGAGACTACCGGTGGGCCGGGGAGGGGTTCAGGGCACAACTCCTCCGGTCTGGGGAGGCGAGGGGAAAGATGAGCATAGGTGGAGTTCTGGGGGAAGGGAGGGTGGTTTGGGCTGGGGGGTAGCTTACCGGCTGCAATGGTGGTGGGACGGGAGCCAAAAGGAGGGAACCTTGGGAGGTGGTGATTAAGTAGGGTGGGGGCGTGGTGGAGCAATTAAGGGTGTGGTGGTGGGTGTCGGCTTTGCCGGTTACTTAACAGCGTTGATTGTGCTGTGAAATCAACGCTGACTTCGTCTGTCTTCGAGCAACTGTTTATGTGGCTAATAAACGTGGCTTAGGAGAACCAGCTCCCATTCCGGATTCATTCTTTTGGTGACTCGTCGGACGGGGCCTGAAAGTAAGTCAGCGTTCCTTTAACCTTTGTGGAGAGCTCTTTTCTCGGGAGTTTGCTATGGCAGAAGGTACGGAGGATTCTGCACCGCTGGCTGAGGAGCAGGAGGAAGCTGGAGCTGCGGCTGGGCTCTTGGAGTCGGTGGAGGTGGGGGAGGAGGCATTGCCCTCGGTGCGGCGGAAGGAAAGGCCTCCCCCACTCGACGGCCCTGGTCCGGGGCCTCAGGAGGCTGGAGTGCGGGGTCGCAGCAGTGATCGGTGGATGCACTCCGATGGGGATCATAGAGGGCTCAGCCAAGGCCTGATGACCCGGCCTAAAGGTGCGTCTACAGAGGGGAGGGAGCGGTGTTTCATGGAGGACAGCGGTGAAGAATGGAGCTACTCCACCGCTCCGGGCAGCCGTACTATGGAGGTTCTCAGAGAGCGGTTCGGGGAAGTGAGGGGTCGGGAGCCTGGGTTTTGGTCTGTTCCAGATGAGTCTGACCAGGGGCAGTGGTCCCTCCCAGGTGGGCCTGCCCGGCGGTCTAGCCCGCCCCGCTTCCGTATGGACAGCCCGAGGTACCAGGGACCGGTCCGCCAGCCTGAGGTTCATAGAGGTCCCGGGGTTCCGGCTCCCGCAACGGCAGTACCAAGCGGCACGGCCCCCTGGGAAAGTGTGGCCAGAAGACCAAGACAACAGCCGTCACGACCAGATGGGGGGGTTCCAGTCCAGGGGATGCCACTGGGTCCTTGGGGTCCGGGGCTGGCGTGGGGCCCTCCGCCCCTGACCGCGGTCTATGATGGTCATCCAGACCGCCTGGCAATGTTTCTGGGCCAGGTGATTAATCATATGGACCAGTACGGCCCGGCCTATACGTCCCAGTGGGCGATGGTAGTGGCTGTGATGGCATGTCTACAAGGAGAGGCCGCGGCCTGGGCGGCCGACCTATACGGCGATCATGCCCGTGAGCTCGGGGACCTTGGTCTTTTCCTGGAGGCTCTACGGGCCCGTTTTGAAGATATCTCACGGGTGCTCCGTGTCGAGGCCGAAGTGTTGGATCTGCGCCAGCAAGGAAAACCGGCGGTGCGTTATGTTGGGGAGTTCCGGAAGGTGGCCGGGAGGCTACGGTCATGGCCTGAACGCCTTCTTGTGCATCACTTCAAGGCTGGACTAGACAGTGCCTTGCGGCGAGCTTGTGTGGTAAGAGGAGTGCCGGCCCGTCTGCAGGACTTGTTCCGGGTGGCTGTTGAGTTGGACATTGGCTTGCAGGATACTCGAGGAAGGTCTGAGGGGGTGACCGCAGCCCGGCGGCCGGCCGAAAGAGTGAAGGTGGAGGAGCGGCCTGGCTTGCCGGCAGCCAAAGCCAACCCTGTACAGCCACCACGTCCTGGTATTAGGTGTTTCCGGTGTGACCAGCCGGGTCATCGGGCGGCTGAATGCCCGCTCCCGCCAGCCCGAATGGTTCCCCCAGCAACCTCGACACGGGCTTTGCCTGCTAGGAAGACCTCGGAGCGGTCCCGAACTGCTTATCAGGCAGCTGACGACAACCGTCGGGTGACGACTCCTCCCTTGGCGACCGGACCCGTAACCACCCAGTCCATGCCGACGGAAGACCTTGAGGATCTGGAGTTGGAGGAGGATCCGATGGTAAGCGCCCCGGTGTGTCCCTTCGTGTTCCCGGTGGTATTGGTGAGCCCCGTGTCTGGGCAAAGGCGGGCGGTTAGGGCTTTGGTCGATTCAGGGAGCACCCGGTGTCTTATCAACCGGAAAACAGCGGCTACAGTGGGTATCCGGTTGCAACGCCTGGTAACCCCTCTTCGTTTCCAGCAAGTGGATGGGTCGCTCCTTGGGGGGGCTCCTATCACCCATGTCACCGAACCAGTCCGGCTGGAATTGGGGGCCCACTGGGAGACTGCGTTTTGTTGTGGTGCCCTCTATGACTGAAGCTGTTATCCTGGGCCTTACGTGGCTTGACAAATGGGGCCCCACAATTTGGTGGGAGGGGGGTTGTCATCATCTTCGGGTGGGTCTGGGCCCCGAGCCCCCTCTCCACCATTCCTTTCTGGGGCCGGGGGACACGGGGATGCGGGAGAAGGTTTGCGGGGTCAAGGATGACTCGAAGGTGCATGTACCCCAGGCTTACTCCGACTTAATGGACGTCTTCGATGAACGGGAGTGCGATTCGTTACCACCCCACCGGCCGACGGATTGTGCCATTGAGTTCGAACCTGGTGCCAGATTGCCTAAGCCCCGTATGTACGCCATGTCCCCGAAGGAGATGCAGGAGTTACGGCGGTACATAGATAAGAACTTGAAGAGAGGGTTTATCCAACCAGCACGATCTCGGGTGGCGGCACCAGTACTTTTTCGTGAGAAGAAGGATGGGGGCTTGCGCTTGTGTGTAGACTACCGGGGGGTTAATGCAGTGTGCGTGGAGCACCTCTATCCCCTTCCTTTGATGAAGGACATGCTGGCCCATTTGGCAACAGGCCGGGTATTCACCAAGTTGGACCTGAGGGAAGCCTATTACCGGGTGAGGGTCAAAGCCGGGGACGAGTGGAAGACTGCGTTTAATTGTCCCCTTGGTAGTTTCCAGTTCCGAGTGATGCCGTTTGGCCTACAGGGAGCTCCAGCTGTATTCATGCAATTGATCAATCAGGTCCTGCATGAGTTCCTGTATCGGGGTGTTTTGGTGTACTTAGACGACATCCTGATTTACTCGGACACATTGGAGGAGCATGTACTTCTTGTGCGCCAGGTGTTGGCAAGACTGCTGGAAGCACAGCTCTATGTTAAACTGTCCAAGTGTGAGTTCCACAAGGCCCAGCTGGACTACCTTGGGTATTGTATATCGGCGGCAGGAGTGGAGATGGATCCTAGAAAGGTACATGCCATTCAACAGTGGCAGGCTCCGCGGACTCGTCGACAGTTGCAAAGTTTCCTTGGCTTTGCCAACGTCTACAGAAAGTTCATCCCACGTTTTGCGGCCATCGCCCTGCCGTTAACAGATCTTCTGCGCACATGACAATTAAAGACACGCCCGCGTCCGGGGCTTAAATTGGAGTGGTCCACAGCGTGTCAGCGGGCGTTCGAGGAACTGAAGTCCCTCTTCGCTAAAGAGCCCGTTTTGCGACACCCTGACCCCGAACTGGCTTATGTCGTACAGGCGGATGCGAGCGATGTTGCTCTTGGGGCCGTCCTCCTTCAGCGGAGCAGTGCCGGGGTCCTGCAGCTGTGTGCTTATGCCTCTAAGAAACTGACTCCCACTGAACGGGCTTGGGCGGTGTGGGAGAAGGAGGCTTTTGCGGTCCGTTGGCCTTTGGAGACCTGGCGGCATCTTTTGGAAGGGGCCTCCCGTCCATTTGAACTATGGACGGACCATAAAAACCTGGAAGCCCTACAAACCCCTCGCCACCTGTCGCCTAAGCATGTCCGGTGGGCCTTATACTTCCGTCGCTTCCGGTTTGTGCTGAAGTATGTGCCGGGGGGTCGGAACTTTCTGGCAGATGCCTTGTCCCGCATGCCACAGTTTGACAGCAAGAGGGAGGAGGTGGTGCAGGCACTCATCCCGACACTGGCGAAGGAGGGGGTTGGTTCAGAGAGTGCTGGACAGGTGTCGGAGGAGAATTTAAACCAGGCCATCCAAAGGACCTTGCAGGAGGACGCCTGCTTACGGAGTAATCCGGGACTATTAACTATGCGGGACGGTCTAGCGTGGCATGGAACACGATTGTATGTGCCTGAAACTGTGCGGCCACGCGTTCTGCATGGGTGTCACGACACCAAACAGGCGGGACATTTCGGGTTTGTGAAAACCTTACATCTGGCACGTCGTCAATTCTGGTGGCCCCGCATGAAGAGTGACATCGAGCAGTATGTATGGCGTTGCCATGTCTGTGCCACTACAAAACCCCAAGTTGGGAAGCCTTTGGGGCTGTTACAGCAGGTAGCTGACCCGATTCGGCCATGGCAGGACATCGCCATGGACTTCGTTGTGGACCTCCCAGAGAGTAAGGGTCACACCGTTATCTGGACAGTGGTCGACCTGTTTTCCAAACAGGCACACTTTGTTCCGTGTAAGGGGTTACCATCAGCTCGTCGACTAGCTTGGCTGTTTCTCACGCAAGTATACCGACTGCATGGAGTGCCGCGGCGTGTGATTTCAGATAGAGGGGTGCAGTTCACGGTCCGGTTTTGGAGAGAGTTCCTGCGTCATATCGGCTCGTCTCAGGGACTGAGTACGGCCTATCACCCCAGCACCAACGGGGCCGCAGAACGAGCCAACGCTGCTGTTGAACGCTATCTATGGAGCTACGTTTCCTTTCGGCAGACGGACTGTGTAGACCTGTTAGCGCTTGCTGAAGTGGCGTACAATAATGCAGTTCATAGTAGTACTGGCTTCTCTCCATATCGGGTGGTCACCGGTCACGAGTTTGTTCCCTTCACTGAATGTCTCCAGAAGGAGGGGTCTCCGTGCTCACCGCTTGACTGGATGCGTCAAATCACGGCTGCCTGGGGGGCGGCGAAGGAAGGATTGGATCGGTCCGCCGTGGCGACCAAAGCACAGGCGGACAAGAAACGAAAACCCTTTGTTACACCGCGGGTGGGGGACCTGGTTTACTTGTCCACCAAGTACCTACGATTACAGGTCCCGTGCCGCAAGCTAGGACCCAAATACCTCGGGCCGTTCCGGGTGGTGCAGGTGGTAAACCCGGTGACGGTGCGACTGCGGTTGCCTAAGTTCTTGGGTAAGGTCCACCCGGTGTTCCATAGTAGCCTGCTGAAACCTGCTCCAGCGGCTACTGCAGCGGCAGGGGAGGGGGGTCCCGGACCGGTTCACGCTGACCAGTATGAGGTGCAGGAGGTGTTGGACTCCAGGGTGCGGAGGGGCGCCATACAGTATCTCCTTCGGTGGAAGGGGTACCCGGTGGAGGAGGCAACGTGGGTGTCGTGGGAAGACGTCCATGCTCCACGTTTGGTCCGGGCATTCCACCGAGCCCACCCTAGCAGGCCGGGGGGTATGGGACACGGAGGTGTATGCAAAGTGAATGATTCTATAACCTTGTTCTCTACGTCTGCAGGAGGACCCTTGGTAGGGGGGGGCGGCATGTCGGGCCTGGCACGCCCGACATTCGGACGGGCCGCGGGGCGACTCACCAGACCACCGGCTTCCGCGGAGCAACCCGCCAGGCCCCAAAACCCACCGCCGTCGCCCACAGAGCAACCCGCCAGGCCCCGAAACCTGCCGCCGGCGCCCGTGGTCTCTCGGAGGGCCGGGACAGCGCACGGCCCCTCCCAGCACCCCAGCAACCGCCCGCCCGCTACAGAGCGACCTACCGGTCTCCAGGGACGTTCGCCGGCTTCCTCGCTTTTCCGATGAGCTGCCGGGCTCCGGAAACGGCCGGCCGCGCCCACGCCATTCCGACAGTCCGGGGGAAGGAGCAGCTGAGGAAACAGCGCAGCGGCGGCCCGCCTGTCAGCTGGGGAGGCCGCGGACCAGCCTGCCGGCCCCCGGAAGCTGCCGACAAGCCGGGAAGGAGTGCGGCCGCCGAGCGCGGCCACGGAGTGATCTGCTGGCCTCCAGGAACTGGAGAGAAGGGCGGGGACGCCGACACGGCCCAGCAGCCTCTGGGACCAACCAGGAGGCCAGGAAGGGGCCGTACAATGGAGCGGCCGGTGGCTGCCCAGCGCCCGAGCGGCAGAACAGGAACGGGCGCCAGGGTGGTCCAGGGGGTGGCAGAGACTACCGGTGGGCCGGGGAGGGGTTCAGGGCACAACTCCTCCGGTCTGGGGAGGCGAGGGGAAAGATGAGCATAGGCGGAGTTCTGGGGGAAGGGAGGGTGGTTTGGGCTGGGGGGTAGCTTACCGGCTGCAATGGTGGTGGGACGGGAGCCAAAAGGAGGGAACCTTGGGAGGCGGTGATTAAGTAGGGTGGGGGTGTGGTGGAGCAATTAAGGGTGTGGTGGTGGGTGTCGGCTTTGCCGGTTACTTAACAGCGTTGATTGTGCTGTGAAATCAACGCTGACTTCGTCTGTCTTCGAGCAACTGTTTATGTGGCTAATAAACGTGGCTTAGGAGAACCAGCTCCCGTTCCGGATTCATTCTTTTGGTGACTCGTGGGACGGGTGGTCTAGGGGGTGGCAGGGACTACCGGTGGGCCGGGGAGGCGTTCAGGCCATGACCATAGCCTCCCAGCCACCTTCCGGAACTCCCCAACATATGAATATGTTTGATTTATTGATTAACCTAGATAATATATATAATGATTTTGATTTATTAAAGGAGATATTGTATTATTAAGTAGATGATTTAATATGGTGGGAAATAGATAACTTTTAGGTATAGATAACTTTTAGCTTGTAAGCCGCCCTGAGTCTTCGGAGAAGGGCAGGATATAAATGGAATTAAAATAAAATAAATAAAATAAATAGAACAAGACTATATTCAAATAGATAAAATGTGTATTTTGAATATTAGATTTTGTTATGAATTAAGATAAGGGAATTTTGGTTACCTAAAGCCTGAAAATTATAAATATCAAATGTTAAATTGGAATATTGATGGGAAACTAAAAATTGAGAAAAAATTAATAACAGGAAATGGATTGTTTATGAATATTGAATGTAAAAAGTAATTAAGATATATATAAGCTAAAAATTTATTGATAAATGTAATAATGATGTTCTTGCTGAGTTGATATAATAAGAATTGTATTAGCTTAAATATGAGACAGTAGATGTTAAGGGAAAAAGAGAGGAAATATTTGATGTTGTAACTTGAGATTTGTACTAAAGATTTTTATATATTACCGAACTATTGATTAACCCAGCCACCACGTTGCTTTTTAAATACTTGAATGTAAAATTGGAAAATTAATAAAATATTATTTAAAAAAAAGAAGTTACAACAGCACTGAAAAAAGTGGCTTTTGGCCTGTCCTTGCACTTATGACTATTGCAGCATCCCCATGGTCAAGTGATTAAAATGTGGGCACCTGACAAGCAGCATGTATTTATAATAGTTGCAGCATCCAAGGGTCATGTGATCGTCACTTGCAACTTTCCCAGCTGGTTTCTGATAAGCAGATTCAATGGGGAAGCCAAATTCACGTAACAACTGTGTGATTCAGTTAATTACAGTGATTTGCTCAACAGATGTGACAAAAAATGGTTGTAAAATCATGTACAACTCAATTGACAACTGCCTTGTTTAGCAATGGAAATTCTGGTTCCAATGGTGGTCATAAATCAAGGACTATTGGTATGAGATCTAACTTGAAGAATGTTTGGACTCCATTAAGATCCAAGTTGGGATGGGTTTGGTCTAGTGGTTAAGGCATCAGGCTATAAACCAAGAGACTGTGAGTTCTAGTCCCACCTTAGGTAAAAGCCAGCTGGGAAACTTACAGTCTCTCTGCCCTAGGAAGGAGGCAAGGGCAAAGCACTTCTGAAAAACCTTGGCAGCAAACCTGCAGACTGCCCCAGGCAGTCTCTGAGAATCAGGCACAACAAACAAAAAATATCCTCAAAACCCAAGATAATGCAATCCATAACACGACCTTTTCCTTTAATGAATAGCCACCTCTCAACCCATAATATAATCTTCCAGACCGTATTTATGGACTAGCCATGGGTTGAACCTTTTATATCCTCAGTGATGTCTAGCTTTTCCAGGCAATTTAATTCTTCTATTATCTTATGCAGATGGAATTGGATGCATCGACGTGGCAAGATAACAGGCTTTATTGATGTATTTATGCAGAATTAACTTGTTAAGTTTTATGCTTCCCAATACTACAGAATGTAGAAGCGATCTTGCAGAAGCTAGCCAGATTATTTATAATGCCAACACCACATTAGAATTGAATAGAAAACTATCTGTGAAAATCAGGAACCATCCTACAGTTGCAACCATGCCATAAATTTTCTGCTAAGTATTTAGAGACACTGTATGCCTAAATCTTAGGAACATGATGAAGGAATGAAAGTCTGTTAGAATATCAGAATTTTTCATGACTATTAATATGGTATGTACTATAGCTCTCCTCCCCATGATAGTCTAACTTTTGCAATCAGTGATAACCCTACCTATGAACAGTGGTGGAATTCAAATACCTGAACAACTGGTTCCCTTATAGAGGGCAGGCCTAGAATGGACTTCTGGAAGTGGCATCCATGCACTTCTAGGCATGGGAGGCCTCCTCCAGTCCTCCAAGGCCTAGAATGGACTTCCGGAAGTGGCATCCATGCACTTCCGGTGGGCCGTTTTAGGCCCGAGAGGCCTACTCCAGGGTTCCAAGGCCTAGACTGGACTTCTGGAAGCCAGCCAATTCTCCAAATGCAGCAAAATTTAGTTACCGGTTCTGCCAAACTGATGTGAACTGGCTGAATCCCACCATTGCCTATGAACCCCCACAACATCCATTTCTTTCTCAATGGTGAAAACTGTAAAGGCATAAATGTGTTCTGTGTCTTCATTCCTTTGATAATTTGTCCAGTTTGTGCAGTGTGCATCTGTTATATTGGCTCCTCCTCTGGATAAAGTCCAATCCTGTTGATATTACAGTGCCAGTTTTAATTTGTTCTTTGGATTAAAGTAACAGTTCTGAGAATGAAGGTGAATTGCAATCTACAGATATTGCAAAACAGTTTGGACTTTGCTTGCAAGAAATAGTTATTTTGGGTAGGCAGGTAGGCCTGTGAGATAATGGTGCCACACAATAAAACAGGATTATTTGTCTTTCTTTCAAGGCAGATATCTGAAGGAGAATTCTGTTATAAATTGACCAGACATTACTGTCTCTTCAAGGGCGTGGCGACTGCAGGATTTTATCAGTTGAGAATGCATTTCATTGGATCAAGTTGTGTCCCCAAATTTTCTCAGACACAAGTCTGGGTCTTTCCATGTCTGCGCCCCAAGCAGAGTCAATATATGAAATTCTAGGAGTTGAAGTCCACACATCTTAAAGTTGACATGTTTGAAAAACACTCAACTACAGCAGGTGAGGTACACAGCCCTGATCAAAATCTGGAAAATAATTAGGAACATGTGCAAATCACTTTCAATTGAACAGGGAAGCGTGTCAGGTTCTGAAGAAAAACATAGAGACCCAGTGGATTGAAAGTGTCAGCAAAATTTTACTTGCAAAGCCCCCTAACTAAAAAAAAAAATAAGATGAATTGAAATAAAGAATATCTGAGCATCTAGAACAGCACAGAAACACTAGAATAATGTTTCCTGCATTGAAGCTTGTTCTACAAGAATTTTGGGGTAAAATATTGTGTCACTTCTTTTGGCGGTGCCATGCAGTTGATTCCCTGCCTAATAAAGGAGGAGAGCCAGGTTCCTGGTGGCGTTCTCCATTATCTATAATAGTCATAGCCAAAGCAAGGAGTAAAGATTTTAGCATCTGTATTCATTTCTTTCAGTGGTATATATGTGTAGTGGGGGTAGGGTGAGCTGAAGAGACAGTACAGGGAGATGCCTAGGGGCGGAGTCAGGAGAGGGCAGGGAGGAGTTGAGTCTGCTGAGGCCTAGGTTGGGGAAGATAAGCCTGGGAGAGGAGACAATAGGGGAGAATGGGAGAGAAACCTGAGGGAGAGAAGGGGATAGGTTAGGACAGGCTTCTGTGGGGAAAGCCTGAGGGAGAGAAGGAGATAGGATAGGAGAGGCTTTTAGGAGGTAAGCCTGAGGGAGAGAAGGGGATAGGATAGGAGAGGCTTCTGTGGGGCAAGCCTGAGGGAGAGAAGGGGAAAGGAAAGGAGAGGCTTCTATGGGGCAAGCCTGTGGGAGAGAAAGGGATAGGATGGAGAGGCTTTTAGGAGGTAAGCCTGAGGGAGAGAAGGGGAAAGGAGAGGCTTCTATGGGGCAAGCCTGTGGGAGAGAAAGGGATAGGATGGAGAGGCTTTTAGGAGGTAAGCCTGAGGGAGAGAAGGGGATAGGATAGGAAAGGCTTCTATGGGGCAAACCTGAGGGAGAGAAAGAGATAGGATAGGAGAGGCTTTTAGGAGGCAAGCCTGAGGGAGAGAAGGGGATAGGATATGGGAGGCTTTTGTGGGGCAAGCCTGAGGGAGAGAAGGGGAAAGGATAGGAGAGGCTTCTATGGGGCAAGCCTGAGGGAGAGAAGAAGATAGGATAGGAGACGCTTTTAGGAGGCAAGCCTGAGGGAGAGAAGGGGATAAGCCAGAGAGAGAGAGAGAGAGAGAGAGAGAGAGAGAGAGAGAGAGAGAGAGAGAGAGAGAGAGAGAGAGAGAGAGAGAGAGAGAGAGAGAGAGAGAGAGAGAGAGAGAAGGAGGAGGAGGAGGAGGAGGAGGAGAAGAAGAAGAAGAAGAAGAAGAAGAAGAAGAAGAAGAAGAAGAAGAAGAAGAAGAAGTGCTGACCAGCCACCTGAACGCTTTCTCTGCACATGACCTGCCTGCTAAGAAAGGCTAAGCACCACCTCATCATATGACCTGTCTGCCGAGAGAGACTGACCACCACCTCATCACGTGCTCCAGCCAAGCAGAGGTGCCTAACTGAGGGACCACTGTGGACCGGCATCCAGCCCAAATAAAGGCCAGGAGAACCTGGACTCCAGCGGCCCTTTCGAGGGGTAGTGCTACATATGAATATTGAAAAGGTAGAGAAGTGGGAAAAGTAGCCATATTGTACCTTTGGAATCAAACTTTCTTGCTTCAAATGGTGGCAGAAAAAAATGGCTCTTTGACTTGCTATGTTTTTAAAGTCTCATTTTTCCAAACTGGCATACAACAAATAAATTTGGTGCTGTTTGACTTCATTCAGACTTTGGCGTGCTTTTTTGTCTGTAACACTACTGTCACTTCAATATCTGCAGTGGATTCTTTCCCAATCTTGACCAATTACAAATAAATACTTCCAAAACCTGAAGTGGACTTTTAACAATACAAAAATGTCTGGGAGGAAAAACTAGATTTGATTTCTTTTCTTTCTTGAATAGATGTCTGCATGACATGTGAAATGTGTTTTGTTTTGAATCTGAAATGGCAATATTGTGACTTAGAAAGTCTGCCAAACCATTCTAGGTGGGCTGCAGTTCAACAGAATCAAAACCTGGAATATTTGGATTGTTCTGCATTTCAGCCAGAACAAAGTTCAGAGAGATATCAGCAATCAAGCACAGCAAGTCAGGTATATCTTACCCCTCTTCTGCAGAGGTCTGCAGGGCAACCTCTCCTTTCTTCTCATCAGCTTCCTTTCCCATCCATTGAGCACCTTCCTAGCTCCACCTTATCATGTAATGGCGGCTGTCCTTGGCTTCCCCTCCCCCCTCTCTCTCTACTCCTCAAAATCCTCACCATTTCCATTTCAGTTTTGATAGAAATTGCTTGCAACTAGCTATCCCATGTACAGGTAATGTTATTCATATCTCTATTATAAAGCAGTTATAGCTAATGTTTTGCATATCCCTATTATAAAGCAGTTGTAGAATAAATAATCGAGCTGATTAAATATTGTATTAAAGATTTATCCAACCGAGAAGAAAAAAACTTCAGCGTCATATTACAGCCTTCTACCTATCTCAACAGCCTGTTTATTTAGAAAAAATATGCACTTTCCTTCACCCATACTTCTACCTTCCGTATAAAATTGAAAAATAAAAATAAAAAGTAATTCAACAAAACAAAATGAATCGCATTATGCAGAAGAGTTTTCTTATCTGTGCACTCAAACTAAATGAATCTCAAGTGTTATTCTGTCATTAACCAGTATTTGAAAGTTACACATGGAAATTTTAGATAGATAGATAGATAGATAGATAGATAGATAGATAGATAGATAGATAGATAGATAGATAGATGACCTTTATTGTCATTTTTACTCTGGGCATAATGGCACACATTAAAAAAGAAATTTAGTTGCTGGCTCTTAAAGTGTACACATACATAACACACATTTAAACATACTATATACAACATATGTATAGACCTACATCCTTACATATAAGTAACATATAACAGGGTTTGGACAGGGCTCCATTAATAATATGAGAACTAGCATTAGGTGGAAAGAAGTCTCCTCATAGTTTGTTTATTATCTCATTAGCAAAATTCATTTGCAAAAATACTTGACCTTCCATAAGCCCAAAAATGCATAACATTTTGGGCCAAACTATTCCAGGAAATTTTTTTTTTTCATATTCCTGCCTTCTGGAGATAGTACTCCATGACTGTCCTGTTACTTCTGTACATCTTGATAGCCCAGGACTGGGGAAATGGAATTCTATTTGCATTGTTATGGGTGCAGGATACTGTGGTGATTAAGGCTAGAGACCCTGAGTTCTAGTCTCACCTTAGCCACATAGCCAATTAGATGACCCTGAACTAGACAGTCTCTCAGCAGGCAACCAGCCACTCTCTCCTCAAAAAATATTTCTGAAATCTTGATTCCAGGAGTCAACAATGATTCAAAGACAGCAAAAAATAAAACTAAAAATCAGAGATTGGAGATGGCATCATCTCTTTGCATCTATGAGCTGTTTTGACCAATAAGACAAATGGTGAGATTTTACAGTGAAGGATAGATATAACTACAATCTTCACAATCTCCCTGGGCCTCTTCCCTTTCCTGGTACTATTTCTGTGCCATGAACAACTGTAAAGGAAGGAAGAATCCAACAAGTGTCTTTTTCTGGTTTATTAAATAGCAGCCTGTGAAAACACATGCAAATCTACAAGACATTTAAGAAAAATAAATGTTTAATTGGGATGCATTCTTCGAAATATTGAGCATCAATAGGAAGACAAAGGAGGCTGATCAACTTCTTCTAAAACCAAATTATAGAGGAGAAAGGTGTTTTTTTCTAAAACATTGTGGCAGTTTTTCTTCAGAAATGATTAAATATCCATTTAAACTGATTCAAAATCATTGTACTGTTTAATATTTAAATGTTAACATGATCAATTTATTTTTGAGATGAAAGAGAAGAAATTTCATGGCGTGACTAGTAAAGAAAGGAACACTCCAGAGATCTATCTTATACATTTAATTTATTGTTCATATTTTTACCTAACTAAGACACAGGTATCATATGTTCTCTCTGAATGTTCAATACATATGCGGTAGCAAAATGAGGAAAAGGGAGGGGAGAAAATCCCAAATACAGCAAAGCTATTTCCTAACATTGCTTTTTATACCAAACATGTTGGCAGCTGTTAACCAGACAAAGAATACAAAATGAGTAATGTTCCAGAGAACTGGGTGACCTTGCCACCAGTAAATCTATGTGGACAGGTTGGAAGGAAAGCTTGTGTCTATAGGGCAAGACAGACAGATGACAGCTTTTGTCCCAAGGTAAGACAACTCACTTGGTGGACACAACAGGCAATCTGGATGCTACATCTGTATTCCAGATGGCCATTTGTAGTTAGAGAATGACAGTGTTTTTCTGCTCCCAGACTAGTTTACTTAATGTAGATGACCTTCTCAAGATCACCTTTGCATTAGGGAGTCAATGACTGCCAAAAGAGCCTGTTTGTAACTTTCACAAACCATATTTAATAAAGCAAAGGAAGGAAGGTGGCTCCAAGTATTGGATCTGCTGCCTAAAATTAAAATACTACAGTATTGATAGTGTGCCAAGTAATCTCTTTAAACTCCATGCGAGATACTTCTGAGTAAGCAGACGTAGGATTTCATACAACATGCAGCAAATTTTAACATATTATAGCAACAAAAGATATTTCCATTCATAGGGAATATTTACACATCAAGGAGGATGGATGGATGGATGGATGGATGGATGGATGGATGGATGGATGGATGGATAAACGGACGGTTAATGTTTGCAGAATATAGTTAATTACTTCTGCTAATTGTCCACATTGTTTGTTCACATCCCAGTTATTTCATTCTCTACCACCATATCTATATCATGTCTAATAAGAGGTTCACACTTTAAGCCAGGATTTTTAAACTATGTTTGTGACACAGCTCATAGTACTATATTTCAAATGTAATGCTAAGCCATAATGAAAGAGTCCTCTAAAAAAAAAGGGGAAAAAACAAGCAAAAAAACCCATGAAGGCTTATGGTGAAGCAAATCAATAATTCCCTTAAATCACATAAACTAACATGTGTTAACTCAGTGTAAATTTAGGAATGTCATTTTAAATGTAACAATAAAATCTAATTAATTGAAAATACTAGTGCATATATAACAACTTCTGTATACGTAGTTTTTCTAATTTGAAGATTATCTTGGTACCTCAAAATCATCCCCCACTTTCCCCACGAAATAATCTTCTTTCCACTGCTGGAAAAACACAAGGATTTTTTTAAAAAAAAAGATTGCCTTAAAAGCAAGGATATTTCTAAAAAAATATGCTTCTGTAAACCAGGGATCGTTTAAACCAGGCCTAACAACTTAGCTATAATTGTATTTATTTCGGACAAACTTACAAAACTTTATAGATGCTAAATTTAGTTGCAAAATTAAGACAATGGGTATAGGGCACTATTCTATGAAATTTTATGGCAATATAGTATTTTAAAGGGAAGATAACTTCATTGGTGATAACATCCCTGGAGAAGTGTTCCTATAATTAGGGTCATCTGTCACATATATTGCTGAATTCAATCACTCCAGTTCAAGTGCCTTTTCAGGACCTTTTCAAATGTTTGTAAGAACACTTGAAGAATGACTTCATGTAACATTTGCTTTTTTTTTTTTTAGTTCACTGCCATACAGTGACCTCCTTCCCAAGGAACATGGAAAAATATATATTCTCAGATATTCCTCCTTTTCAAAGTCTGGTATCAATTTTTCCCCAAAGTACTATACTTGAATATTCTCTGGACATTTTAATTTTAAATATGCCTCCAAAATCTCATATTTTAAAAATTAATATTTTTTCAGTGTTTACCAAGAATTTCAAGTAATTCTAAATAATTGGAAGTTTTACAAGGTACTACACAATTATATCTAATAGAGCTATGGATGCTTCAAAAATGACAAGGAAAATGTGTTTGGATCTCAGAAAGCAGCCATTGTGGACTTCTTTCAGTCCTCCTTTTTTGTACAACTGTTTTAAAGAGTTATTTCATCAAAGCACTGTGTCTTCAATGCAACTCTAACAGCAGCTGCATGTTTTTCTGGCTCTTATGAAAGCTGAAAACAGTTGCTGCTGCTTAAATGAATAGCAGAGAGATGCTAAACTCACCCTTGCTGAAGTTCCCTAGTTTCTGATATCCATCTAGAGCAGTGATGGCAAACCTTTTAGAGACCGAATGTCCAAACTACTACCCCAAACCCACGTATGTATCGTTGGGTGCTGGGTGGGCGTGGCCCATTGGGTGGATGTGGCCTATTGGGTGGGCGTGGCTGCAGTGGTAATGGCAGTCTGGGTGGGACTAAAAAGTTCAATCAATCAATTCCAACTTTATGACATTTTTTTTTTCCTGCGAGAAGTTGAAATTGATTGATTGAACCTTTTTTTTTTTGCACATGACAAATTTTTATAAAGCCCAGCTGAAGGCGTAGGACTGGGGCAACGGTGCGTATGCCCACAGAGGGGGCTCTGCATGCCACCTGTGGCACGCGTGCCATAGGTTCACCACCACGGATCTATAGAAATCTAGACTGTGTTCTAGGACAGAGGTCCCCAACCTTTTGGGCATCAGGGACCAGTTCCGTGGAGAGAGGTTTTTCCACAGACTGGAGGATGCGTGTTTTTTTGTGCTGCCTGCATCTCGCAGATGGGGCTTTGCAGCCCAGTATTGATCCATGGACGAGGGGTTGGGACCCTTGTTCTAAGATACGGGAAGGGAAAGGGAAGGGAAATAGAAATTATTACAGTACCTTATAATCTGAGAGAAGATCTTAAAAGTGGTGGTGATGGTCCCCGAGTTCCTAATGAATAGGTGAAGCTCTAGTGTTACAAAATTTGCTAGAACTTTTTTTCTCTTTAATTTTTCATGGAACTTCATCAAGATCCCATGGAACCTAGCTTACTGTCAAAAATGGTTTGAAAAATCTTGTTCTACAAAGAAAATTTGTGGAGAGTAGCAAGAGTGGATTAGTACTCTCTAAAGATAAAGTGAAAAGACCATTTACATTTAATATCTGATCATTTATAACTGAAGTGCAACTGTGTATATTTGATAACACTATATTCTTAATTAAAAAACAGCTCTAAATAAACAACATAGAAGAGTTAACATGCTCTTTAGTTGTTAGCAACCTAATTGACTGTGTCTGGAATCTATCAAAATGAAAGCATCTAAAAGTCCAGTGAAAGATTTCAAATCATATTTTAGCATTTATTTTTCTAAATTCACATTCAAAATAGTGGTTAAGAAACCAGGCTAGAAACCTGCCTCAGGTATGGAAACTTTGGGCCAGTCACTCTCTCTCAGCCTAACTCA
This sequence comes from Vipera ursinii, assembly GCF_947247035.1. Taxonomy (NCBI): domain Eukaryota; kingdom Metazoa; phylum Chordata; class Lepidosauria; order Squamata; family Viperidae; genus Vipera; species Vipera ursinii. Next base: position 219,061,191 of record NC_139512.1, on the reverse strand, counting down.
CCTCATGAGGTTGTTTTAGTGGGAAAAACAGAAAGAGGAAGAAATATAGGTATGTTCAGTGCCTTGATTTACCTACAAATTAATAAAGGTGAGATAAAAATCTAATAGAGATAGATAGATAGATAGATAGATAGATAGATAGATAGATAGATAGATAGATGATAGATAGATAGATAGATAGATAGATAGATAGATCATAAGAATATTAGTTTCATTTTCATTTTTTCAAGTATGCATGTATGTTAAAAATAAAGAATTATATGATTCTTGATTTTTTTAACATTCCATGTAGTTAATTTTAATAATATAAACGTTAATATTCTTTTCCAAGAACTGAGTAATAGATTTAAAATATCAATGAAAATATGATATGCCAGTGAATAAACTAACATGATACCACAATTGGCTTTCATTATTCAGTTTTATTCAAATTACTGTTTCCCACCATTTTCAAGAGGGGGCGCTAGTTAGCTTGTAGACTCTCACTAACCATTTCATCATTAGTAGCAGCATGAAGTTGTGTGATTTTTGATGAGACAGTATGAAAACAGAGTACAGCAAAAACAATCATCTTTGGAAAGTGCTTTTATGTCATTTCTGTTCCTGCTTTCCACACAAAACTGACTGATTATTGAGGTTATTGTATAAGCACACCAGAAAAAACAATTGTTGTGTCTTGATGACAAACAGCATAAATGGATTGTTTAATCTTTCAGCTTAGAAAATGAAATCCCATTCAGAACACCCTTTCATTTCGGTTTCAAAAATTTATGCAACATACTATTCAGTTAAGTGTGACGTACGGAATATAAACACATGTAAAGTAAGTTGGAATAACTTTAATTCAGATGCTTGAAACACAGAGCAAGCATACACTAACTCAATTCTATATAATGTACTGCACCTGGAAATTTGGAATGTTTCTCTCTAAGGAAGGTATCTTATTTTAGGATAATAAAATAAAGATAATAAGGTAAAATTTGTACCACATAATATAATAGTTATGTAGCAATTAAGTTATAGGAAGTTTATATTCAGAGAGTTCTCCTCAGTTCTTGAGCTCCAGATGTTTACCTCAAAGTTAAGTAATTCCTTTGTTTGCATTGAATGTTCCTTCTGCCATCTTCTTTTACTATAAAATTTCCATCATCTGTAAGTGTCAAAACTAACAGACTTGCTGTTTTTGGTCTTCTAGGATAAATATTTTATGTGCCATGCTGAGAAAGGTGGGGTAAGTTTGTGGATGCTTTCTGATTCATTGTTCTAAGGCTATGAAACATATTATAGAAGATTGTTGAACCAACACTATACAGAACATTTTTTGCAAAGCAGTTGTATTCAATCTTGGCAAATATTAGCAGTACATATGTACAGTTCTTTATGTATCAGGAAAAAGGGCTAATATAAGAGGCCTCGTTCTATGTATAATAAAAGAAGCATTTCAAGAAACTCACATAGAGTTCATGTATTCCATTAGTGGTTTTTGATCCTATGGGGACATATGTGTGGATATCTAGTGGTATTTCTTCTGAGTTAACTGGTGCACACTCAGACATAATCATTTATTCTTGGTGTTTGGTTAAAATATACTGTTCTGCTAATTTTTTCTCTCCAAGATTGGAAGTCAGCTATATCATAGGACAAGACCTGTTAACAGTGGGAAAGAATTCCTACATGAGCCCAGCACAACACCTGTTTTAAGTCATGGGGGAAGACTTGGGGGCCCAGAGAAGGATGGCCAACGTTTTATGGAATGTCTGAGGGTTTACAAAGTCAAGTCTATTCTGCCCAAACCAATAAAATATGTATTGGTCAAAAGGAGTAGTAAGGAGTATTTCTAGTTCTGCTTTAACAATACTGATTTGGTCATATTTAATTATCTTTCTCTTCATTATTTGAAAGTAAGAAAGCTAGAAAAAACAAAAGATTGGAGGGAGGGAGAGCATCAAGGCAATATAAGTTAAACATAAGAACATGGGAATACTGTTTTAAAACCTAGAATCTTATGCTAAATGTCAAATAAACTTCTTTGTAAGCAAGTAAATAAATAGAAGAAAAGCAGAGCAGACATCATTAATCCAAGGGTGGGGGACCTTAGGGTGGCCAATGGTCAGTTTAATTATTTTGTGAGTCAAAGGCTAAAGTGGGTTGTACGACTCATGTTGAGGTGGCCACTTACATTTTGCATTGTCCCCAGGGAAAATCTAAATAGTCACTTCAATATGTGTTCAAAGTTATCATTTTTCTCCTGTTTTATGTACAGACTTACAGAAACATGACGGGTGGGATGCAAAGTTAGGAGTATGTTAAAGCTTGTATTACAATTTTCATGTATTTCCCACTCACAAAGATGGAGGATTTTGCTGTCAATGTTTAGTAACCACTGCAGGTTGCCCATTCCTGCATTAGAACTTATCTCAGTCTGGCAGATGGTATATGTAGAAAATTGAAGCATCCAAAGATCTAATACACTAAATGGCTTCTTCACCTTTGAATGAGGGACAAGCCCACCATCTCCTATGCTTCATCATGCACTGATTCTGAATTTTTTCACATGTCTTCAGAAATTGTGACCGAAGCTGTTGTTCAAGAAACCTAAGTCCTCTTTATGGAAGAATTTAATGATATAATTCTATGGGTCCGTGTTATAAATTCAAATAAATGATTTTGTTTTTAGAAAAAATAAATCTTGTACTCGTGAGTGCAGACTTGCAAAACAAGGATAGCTTTCCACAGACATCTTTTCCTAAACAATTTGAGTGGCATCTCACTAAAGAAATAACCCCAGAGACTTTCAGCCTTCTTGGACTGCAACTTTCCAATTGTCAGCTAGTATTCCAGATCTGTTTTATGTTAGCCTGATAGCGTTGTCTCAAAATATACAAAATGAGGCTTTAATCCTTCCTGTCTTTCTGATTTCCATTATATAACCAACAGATTCTGCACGCATTGCATTTCTAAGGCTACTAAAGCAACTTTTAAGCCAGAAGAACAGTACATTCATACTGCTCTATTAACTGCACATATTAAAGTAATGCTCCTGTTGCCTAATTCTACTGTAGCCAAAACATCCCCTGGGTAAACTGAGGTAAGATAAATGAAAACAGGACACAATGGTCAAATAATTAAAATAATGCATCCACTTTGGATTTCTGATGACAGCAAGAAAATTTTTGCCTGAGTGGTTTCCATATGATAATAATTTTTCGTCAAAGTGTCATCATTAACAGTATCATGATCTGTGCTTTGTATGAGTAATGCTACTAAGTCAAAGAGTGATGGTGAATAACACGTACAGTAACTATATTCTTCTTGCATGTTGACCCATAGGAACTCAATGAAAACAATTGGATTTGAAACTTGATTTGGACAGATATGAAGAACTCCTTGATGATTATGCCATTTTATTCCTGTGATAATTACATTTTTCAAAATTCATAATAGAATTCTTAAGGAAAAACCACTCCATTGTCAAAATACAGACAAAAAAATATCATTCTGGAATCAGCTAAGGAATCAGAAACCAGTGTTTGAAATGGTTCTACAAAAATATATTTTCTGTTGCTGGACACTTGAATGCTAGCTCAATGAGAAACAAAGGCAGAGAAAGAGGTCTAAACTATGCTTTGATTTAATGGTGTGTTTGGCAGAAGCTGTGGGCCTTTTCCATTTGCATCTAACCATATCACAAACATGCCTCGGAAAATTATTTTCTTCTATTTTGACCCAATCTAAGCATGAGACAAGCTTAAGTTTTCTTTAGCTGTAACTGTGCTAAAGTACTATTTTCCCTCTTATCGCAACACCTTTTTCCAAGAAATCTTCCTCATCCAAAATACATACCTTTATACAATGTGTAATTAAACCTGGGAATTTATTATCTCAGGATATTACGCCAGCTAGCAGCTTGACTGGCTTCACAAAAGGCTTGGACCAATTCATGGAGATCAGAGAGGATCAGTGGCTATTGGCAATATGGATGCCTCTGAAGGCCATCTGCTCGGCGACTAGTGGGCTTCCTTATGCATTGGTTGGCCACTGTGAGAACAGACTGCTGGATTAGATGAACCAGGGTTCAGGTCCAGTTTAGCACTGCTTATGTTTTTATGGTCATAAGAATTCTCACCCCACTTTGCCATCAAGAAGGTAGAGTCACTAACATTTGTGCTGAACTTTCTGTATATGTGGATAGAAAAGCCTAGGATGCGATTACGTTTTTCTCAATCCCCTCCTAAAGCTGTTTGTTAAGGATTTCTGGAAAAAGGTCCTTCTCCTTGGAAAAACATCCCCTCCCCTTTCCAGCAGCAACAGCTTATGAAAGAATAACTAAGCTCTGCTGTAGATTTAAAATCTGTAACTATCACATTCTCTGATCGCAGAGTTAGTCTATATAAAAATTAAAAAGGTAAAGGTAAAGGTTCCCCCGCACATGCGTGCTAGTCGTTTCCGACTCTAGGGGCCGGTGCTCATCTCCGTTTCAAAGCCGAAGAGCCAGCGCTTGTCCAGGACATCTCCGTGGTCATGTGGCCGGCATGACTAGACGCCAAAGGCTCACGGAACGCAGTTACCTTCCCACCGTAGTGGTCCCTATTTTTCTACTTGCATTTTTACGTGCTTTCGAACTGCTAGGTTGGCAGAAGCTGGGACGAGTAACAGGCGCTCACTCTGTTACGCGGCACTCGGGATTCGACCCGCCAAACTGCCGACCTTCCGATCGACAAGCTCAGCGTCTTAACCCACTGAGCCACCGCGTCCCTTTTTATATAAAAATTAGAGCCTCACAAATCCATTTTAAACAGAAGAGAACAAGCTGGCACGCATATGAAGTCGTTTCAGAAAAAGAATACTTTCTCAAGTATCTACATATAAATGGCAGGAAGCATGCAGTGGGATACCTCAAAGTTTTGTCCTGAGTCCCGGCCTCTTCAATATCTTCATAAATAACCTTGGTGGAGCAGTGGGCTGATGCCTCCTTAAGTAACACCAGCTGCCTGCAATTATTGCAGGTTCGCATCCCACCAGGCTCAAGGTTGACTCAGCCTTCCATCCTTCCGAGGTAGGTAAAATGAGGACCCAGATTGTTGGGGGCAATAAGCTGACTTTGTAATAATGCCGCTTGGGTGTGTGTGTGAAAGCCCTAACAAGCAGGCATATACATAGAATGAAGGCTACTGCTAAGCTTGTAAGCCGCCCTGAGTCTTCGGAGAAGGGCGGGATATAAATGTAATAAAAATAAAAATAAAATAAAATAAAATAAAAATAAATGAGGAGTAAATATGCAGATAGAAGATAGACTCACATTTCAGAAGAATCTTGACAGACTTAAACACTGGGGCCTATTCTACAAAATGTAATTCAGTAATGAGAAAAGTGAGGTCTTATGCCGAGGCAGGAAAAAAACAAATGCATAGGTAGAGAGAAGATAATAGCTGGCTTAAGAGTGGTAACTGTTAAAGGGATCTTTGTGTCCTAGTGGACCACCACATAAGTATGAGCCAGCAGTGTGCTGCAGCTGCCAAAAAAGCTAGTGCAGTCCTAGTCTGTATCAAGATCACAAGAAGTAATAGAACCACTCTATAATGAACTTGTGGGCCAATTCTGGTCACCGTGATATAAAAAGATGCTGAGACTGTAGAAAGACTGCAGACAAGAGCAACAAAGATGGTGAGGGGTATAGAGGTTAAACTCTGAGATGAAAGGTTAAGGGAACTAGATATGTCCAGCCTGACAAAGAGAATGATTGGGGTGACATTGTAACTGTCTTCTGGTAGTTGAGGAGCTGTCACATGGAGGAGGGGATTGACTTATTCTCCAAAGCACCTGAGGGCAGGACAAAAGCAATGGGTGAAAACTCATTAAAGAGAGATCCAATATGGAACTAAGGAGAAATTTCCTGACAGTATGAACAATTGATCAGTGGAACAGCTTACTTCCTGGAGTTGTGCATGCTCCATCGCTTGAGATGTTCAAGAAAAGATTGTACAATCATTTGTCTGGGATGCAATAAGGTCTCCAGCCATGGGCAGGAGATTGGACAAGAAGACTTCCAAGGTCCCTTCCAGCCCTATGATTCTATGATACTTAAAATGGAGAAAAAGAAAGAGAGAAAAAGTAGGAGAGAGATCTGTCTCTTACAATGTGAGGAGTTGTTTTGTTTTCACTAGTAAAATCTTTCAAAATAAAACAATGAACATAACTTGATTTTAGAGAATTGTAAAGCTGTAACATAAGCATAGCCAACACTTTTCTCATGGGACAGTTATACTGGTGATTTGATTTGCACACATTGTTGCAGTTTTCTAACTCAAATCAGGTAAAATGTTAAATGTGCCAAACTGTTGGCTAAAATTGCATGTAATTCCAGAATCTGTCCTCTTGAGATGAAGCTAAGGGGGAGAGGGGAATCTGGAATACCCTCCCAGACTTGCATTATCTGAATTTAATAAATCACAGCAATGTGTGAAGACAACCGATTGCTGTATTTTACAATTTTCGGTGTGGTGTTTTGCACAGCATATCAGATACACAACCCGATTTATTCCATGTGTACCCACACTTTCTCATAGCATGATGTCAGTCACATCCTTCAGTTAACATACAAGATGGAAGAACACCTCTTTTAAACAACTGCTATTTGACTTAAAAAGAAAAAAAGAAAAAAAATGGCTTTGAAAAATAGACTGTTTCTAATCTTTATGAAATCAGAGACAGAGGCCTATTTAAACATCATTTTAAAATGTCTTTTGTAAACAAGACTAGCACTCACAGAACAATTAGTAGCACATCGTAGTCATAAGAAAGTTTAAGGCAACTTAATATAGCAACTTTTGTAAAGGTTAAACTATGCTATACAAACAAAACTTCAGTATTATTTGTAGCACGTTCAATCATACAATGGATTGTCTGCTTTTTGAAGTGCCTTCCTGCTTATGCCTAGCATCCAATACTAATTTAAATGATTGTCAGCCTCTGAGATTTGAAGAGTTGTAAAGGACTCCACTATGCTGAGAGAACTGAAAATCCCGGTGAAGGGATTTTATTATGCTTAAGCTTGATGTTAGTAATATGGATATTAGTAGTGATACTTTGTAATCATCTTTGTTTATGTGCAAGCAGCCTTGTAGGTACTTTATATTGGGAAATTAGTTATATAAAAGCAAATGTTTCATGCTTTAGGTACAGGGGATTGCTTACATGAAAAGAGCACGGTAAGGGGAGAGGGGAAAAGGAGTTATGGTGGAAGCTGGGTTGTTGTGTATGAGTCATCATCTAGGAATTATTTTTCTGTACCTTTTGGTTCCTAGTACCAAGACCAGATCTCTTTGTTCTGGAAAGGTATAAAAGGTGGAAGACGTCTTTCCTGGTTGTTGCCTTCATCTCTCTACCAGCCACGAAGAGAGATGTGGCCACCCGACTCTATTTTGATCAAAATAAAAGTTGTTTGCTTGCTGAAACCTCGGCTCAGGAGTTTCTTTTGGCTCTTTTAAATTCCTGAGTAATGCTGGGGCAATTGTGAGGCTAAGTGTAAAACCTTACACCAGGTACAAGATTACGAATTTTATTTAAATAAAAGCATTTTTTTTCTCTCAAATGATAGTTGTCATTCTGAAGGCTGAAATCCGTTAATTCCCTTTCTTGTATCTAAGACCCAAACATGATAACAAGTCTATGCATTGTTTTAATTATTACTATATTATTTTACAATGGCTAAGAGATGAGCTTTGCTTAGTCTGGTTATCTTCCAGGAATATTTGGATGCAGCTCCCCCCCCCCCCCGTTTTACTAGGACACTAACAAATGCGTCTGTGGGATTGGAAGATCAATGTTTCTTTGAATTGACGTGTCAGGAAATATGGCTCAGCAGATTCTGCAAGAGAGGCAGCGCTCAGAAAAATTCCAGATGGCTCCATTTGGGTAGTGTCCTTCAAAGATAAGAGCTATCCTAGCTTTGAAACTATTTCTAAGGAGGTAAGTGAGACAGTGCTGGGTGTCATCGTTGTTGTTTTTTAATGTGTCATTTTCAGATCCTTGTTGTGAAAGTGCTGCTACGCAGTTAACCTTCCATTTGCAGTGGGCCTAGCTGACAGGAATTTTTCAGTTTTAGAGTATGACTCTTAGCTGGGGAGAAGCTGACTGCTAAAACAAGATAGCTCATCATAAGACCTGGGGGTGGAAAGATTACAGTGCAGACGGCTGACTAGCTGAGAATTAAGCATTAGGTTTGGGGCACAAGGTTGCTGGCTAAAGACACCTTAGAATGGATAACAGGTTGAGAGAGGAGATGATGATGATGATGCAGGATTCTAAATACAGATAGTCCTCGACTTACAACAGTTTGCTTAGTGACTGTTCAAAGTCACAGCGGCACTGAAAAAAGTGACTTATGATTGGTTTCACACTTATGACCGTTGCAGCATCCCCATGGTCAGATGATCAGAATTTGGATGCTTGGCAACTGCTTCATATTTATGATGGCTGCAGTATCCTGGGGTCAGGTGATCCACCTTTTGCAACCTTCTGACAAGCAAACTCATTGGGGAAGCCAGGTTCACTTACCAACCGTGTTACTAACTTAATAACTGCAATGATTCACTTAACAACTGTGGCAGGAAAGGTCATAAAATGGGGCAAAATTCATTTAACAAATGTCTTACTTAACAACATAAATGTTGGGCTCAGTTGTGGTCATAAGTTGAGGACTACCTGTAATCATAGCATGCATGTTTTCTAATTTCTTGCCATGCAGAGAGTTAATTTCTAGCTGAAATACTGAAAGAAACCTGAAGGTGTTCTTCGCATGGACTGCCATAGTTTACTTAACTAATTGCAGGTAGTCCTCGACTTACAACAATTGATTTAGTGACCATTCAAAGTTACAACGTAATTGAAAAAAGTGACTCATGACCATTTTTCACACTTACAACTGTTGCAGCTTTCCCATGGTCATGTGATCAAAATTCAGATGCTTGACAACTGATTCATACTTATGACAGTTGCAGTGTCCTAGGGTCACATGATCAACTTTTGCGACCTTCTGACAAGCAAAGTCAATGGGAAAGCCAGATTCATTTAAGGACCATGTTACTAACTTAACAACTGCAGTGATTCACTAACTTAACAACTGTGGCAAAAAAGGTTGTAAAACGGGGCAAAACTCACTTAACAAACGTCTCACTTAGCAACATAAATTTTGGGCTCAACTGAGATCTTAGTCCAGGACTACATGTACTCAGAAGCCAAATTCTTCCCTCTGATAAGTTGTAATAAAGTTAACAGGAAGATTTTTTTTTAAAAAAAGACCAACCCAGTTACAGTTATTGATTATCTAACAAAAATCTTGACTTTTCTTTGTGATATTTTCTTTTTTTCTCTCAAGAAGTGTTTAATTCCCTACACTCAAGGGCTTCAATTGCTCATAATCCACTCAAATTAGACAACTGAATGATGTTGCAGGGACAAGAAACAACACACAATGTTGACACGGAATGGAGGGAGAGGCACTCTCTGTTTATGCTTTCTGAAGTTTGATTTGATGACCTGCAGCCACTGCCTCCTTGAGTTGACACAAGAACAGTCTGACTCTTTCACAATGACACTTTCGCAAACAAGCACACGAGGGGGCTGCCATGGCTTTATGCTTTTTATCAAAAATGCCAAAAAGAGACAGTAAATGTCATGCCTCTGATTCCACATATTCCCAATTTAGCTCGTGGATCAGCTGTAATCTGGAAGCAGTCGGTTGCCAAGCTGGCAAGGTGTTATTTCAAGGGCTTGTTCTTTTGCTATGAAGAAGTGCAGGCCCGCGTAACCGGTTGAAGAACTACAGACTTCTGAGGAAAGGCTACAGGAGGGCCGCCAAAAAGAAACATTTTCACTTGCTCTACCAAATAAGGCAGGATTTTATGATTCTGTAGACTCTGCTTGCAAAGAACAGGGCACATTTGGCAGGATGATATCTGGGCAAATTCGTTTGAATGACTGCATATATTTTTTTTGGCATCTCTTAATAGACCCTTTGAATTTTACAATTGCTTATAAAAAGGTGGGAACCCTGAATCAAACTGGATGCTTCAAAGAAATGCTAAGCAAACCGAAGCCCTTTGAGGTAGTCCAAATAAGAAGCACAAACATGAGTAGTAGCACTACATTTATTGCAGACATGTCAAACTTGCAACATCACATGACGTCACGCGACATAGCGGAACTTTTCTCCCATTGCTGGCAATGGGGTGGGTGTGGTTTCCTCGTGACGCGTCCGGCCCGCAGGCCAGCAGTTTGACACCCCTGATTTATTGTAAGGTTACAGTAACAGAATTTTGTAAGTCTTCCCCCCCCACTTTACTGTCCAAGAAAGTAGGGACGGTTCCTTCTAAGATGTTGCCATGCCCCCATTGCTGGTTAAAATACACAAATGCAAACCTATATTAAATTCCTTGATGCAAGCAGTGATTTTGAACATAATTACAGTACAGTCATATAGAAGACAATCTACAATAAGCTGTAATCCCAACAACCTTGGATGCACTCCCTGTGAGTTGAAAGGGGTTCACTTAAGAAGGAAAGAAATGCACAACTCAGTTCATTATAATGCAGGTTGATTAGCAAAATGGGTTAGGAGAAGCCATATTCCCTGTGTTCTTTTTTTTAAAAACTATGGTAATATTATTAATTTAATTATTGTTTTCTAAGCATGACAGCCAATCATAAGAATCTACTACATCTAGCCAATCTATCCTTCTCCCCGCCCCTTCTATATCTAGTTGTAATATACTGTATTTGTATTGATCCAATTCCTTAAACTAAAAATCAAATCTGAGTTGACTGTGAGACAGGTAGCATGGGGATGATTTGAAAAATGTTCAGTTGTTGCAATAGCACACATAACACTTTAAAGAGGTTGCTATTTAGGTAAGCAGTTGACCTTATTTATTTCTTTTGAAAACACAAGAGCCAATGAGCGGTATCTCTTTGGGTGTATCCAAATTCTCATCCATAGGTGCCTGTGTTCGCCCTTTCTGTGGCAAAGGTGAGATAGCCAAATGCTTTGGAATGAATTTGGAGTGTTTACCAACTATAACTTAGACAAAAAAACAAGAGATAATCCAATCTGGAGGTCCACTAGAAGGCAAAGAATTTGCTTTCAGTTAAATATTTCCTGTTTATTTACCAGCCTAGGTGTGTTCCATTCTGCAGGATGGGCATTCACTACCACACCACCACTCCAGCATAGGAAATCTTTGTCAAGTTATTTTAGGGTTGCATCATTTCTTCCAAGGGATCTTTGAATACCAATCAGAAGGGTTGTGTGCATCCCCACCAACACTCAGCAAAAAATGTCCTGTTACCAGAGAATTTGATGTTCTGGCAGGACAGGGTTAACTTCTCTCTTATAACTGCTTCTTCTGCACGTACGATACTGTGCTTTTAAAACAGTAATGCGTTCTGCATTTAGCTAGCTTATAGGTAAAGTTTAGCAACCTTGACCTTACTGGCCAAAATAGGTGCAGCATGTTCCTTTCATAAAGAAGTGTTCAAGGATTATTACTTACTTCCCCTTTCCTGTCTTGTCACTTCCTGTTACAAAGCATTGATGGGAAAGAGAAGGGAAGTGAGGCCCTTCCAGCCTCAATGTTCCAGTTACAGTTTTTAAGTTGCAATTTTGGCCCATCTGGATGTATTGCAGGTGAGCAGCGTATCCTTACACACCTTTAGACACTTTAGCTCCCCCCCCCGGGGGGTGGGGGTGGGGGTATAAGGGCAGTTATATCTTTTAACCTAGACCAGGGGTAGGCAACCCTGGCTCTTTTATGACTTGTGGACTTCAACTCCCAGAATTCCTGAGCCAGCCACGCTGAAGGGAAAGGGAGATGTTTCTAAGCTGAGCCATGCTGGCTCAGGAATTCTGGGAGTTGAAGTCCACGAGTCATAAAAGAGCCAAGGTTGCCTACCCCTGACCTAGACAGTAAGTAGACAACTTTATAGCTAGGAACACTTGGTCTCTTTTATGGACATGGCTGCTAGTTGTTATTCATGTTGTAATCATATATTATTGCTTATTTTTCACAGTTTTACCTGAACTTGCAGCATTTAATAATGACTAGATGGTGGAATACTGTCTCCTTTGTTGAACGGCAAGAATGGTTAACTGCTTGGATAGCTTTCCATAGAGCCACAGGGTTACAGATCAATGAATGTAGGACAAAAAATTAAAACATTTACAGTTGGCCTAAACAAAGTATAACCATCGATATTTAACAAAAGAATTAGGGGAACTAGATGCCTTTCCTCCTGCCCCCAAAAGGAAATATGCAAAACATTCTTAAAACTGAAAGATTTGTGAATTACCTGAATATACATCAATGCTTTTAACATTAAATCTGGAGGTATAAGAAGGGGCAGTCATATTCTTCCTTAAACTTTATTGCCAGGCACTCAGTTTTCCAAACTATATTGTGAAAAAGATGGCAGCCCACTGGCTATTTGAGACACTACAAAAGACTTTTGCAATTCTCTAAAATTGGAAGGCCTGAGTTTCTTTTCTTATAATACCTTTTTTTGCATCAGTCTAATGCAGGGGTGCTGCTGGCTGGGGAATTCTGGGAGTTGAAGTCCACAAGTCTTAAAGTGGCCACGTTTGAGGACCCCTGGTCTAAAGGTTCAGGAAGACATGTCTTCCAATCTTCTGACTATAAAAGATGCACAATCTTATCTCAAGGCTTGCTATTGTCCATGAAAAACCTTCCAAACTGAAAGATGAACTTTCTGGAACAATTACATGAAAGACTATTGAAGCCTGGGGGTTTCAGAAAACTGTGAAGCAGCAAATCTCCTTCATGGTTCAAAAATCTGGGAGCTTCTCTTTTGTCCCTTGGTTTTAGCAGTAGGCTTACCTGCTGACAAAAATTAAAAGAACTGCTGTCTTTAGTCCCTTTCTAGGTATGGAATGCCATCTGTGATGATCTTGCCAGCTTGCTTTAAATTTCTGGAGCTTTTTTCCTCTTCAGAACACTGAATTGGGGGCTTCTTCTCCCAATGCTAAATTTGAGAAAAAGAAGGCATTTGAGTAATATGGACTGAGTTTACTAAAGTGGTTTACTAAAGAGGTGGTGAATGCTCCAACACTGGAGGTTTTTAAGAAGAGACTGGACAGCCATTTGCCTGAAATGGTATAGGGTTTCCTGCCTGAGCAGGGGGTTGGACTAGATGACCTCCAAGGTCCCTTCCAACTTATTATTATTGTTGTTGTTGTTGTTGTTTTTGTTGTTGTTGTTGTTGTTGTTATTATTATTATTATTATTATTATTATTATTATTATTATTATTATTATTATTATGTCTGTAATTACAATTGATTATATTGAGTTGATCGTGGGAGAAGGCCATACCCGAGTATTATACAATTTGGAGTTATTGTAGTAGAGGGAGATAAAGTCCCTCCCTAGCAAAATCTAGCTCATCTTTCCTTTTCCAGCACTGCTCTTAACAACAGCCACTTGTCTTCAATTGCTTTTCCTTGTCCCTGAAACCTTTGCTCACATTTATCATGGCTGATTGTCATTTTGCTGGAATCATTTTATTTTAGCAAACTCCACACAGACATAAATGGTTTTCTGCAATTCCTCTGAAAGGAAATTGCTTTTGGTTTCTAAGTTCTTCAAGGGCATCCTGAGCTATTTCTTTTGCTTTTCAGCCTCCCTTCTTCGATAAGGTACTCCATTTCTATTTTCCTGCTATGAACTGAATAGCAATTCCTTTAATTCCTCTTTCTTTTTCTTGACTTCCTGCTGAAAACTGACATCTTTTTTCCTTCTTTCTATTAATAACTGCATCAAATCACAAGCTATGTTCTACACTGGCCAGCCTGCCACCGCAATCTCTTTTGCCCCTTGGGTTTAAAATCCTTCACATGATTCACAAACAGTTCACATGCTGTTTTGAAGGATCTTCTTTAAAACCTGCTGTGTTTCAAGATTCTTCCCCATCCTCCCTTTTTTCTGAGCAAGCCAGCTCTCCTTGGGACAACAGTAACTGGCTGCAAAACTCGGGATGGCCACTAGATGGCAGAGCAATGTGTGTGAAATGTAATAAAAATCCACAGAATACTGTAAATGCATTATGGGAATTAGAATAACTTCCTTGCCTTTGAGACAATTGTACCAAAGTGTACTAAAGGCTATTGGTTGGGGGTTTTTAAAAATAATTTAAATAAAAGAATTATATTTTCTTGTTATGTTAACCCACTTTCTGAATAGCAGTTTCTTTTAATTCTTCTCTATAAAGAGGTTTTCAATAGAAACAGGACACATTTGGTTGAAAACAGTAAGAATAAAAAAATGGAAAAGAAGTGGAAAAGAAATAAAAAGAGAGAAGAAAAACAAAGAAAAAAGTTTCTGATCTTAACAGCAGTGATACATGCATATATTGTTTTACTCTCTCTTTCTGAGGTTAATTTCCTCCCTTTCCATAATCTACCCTTTCTAATCATTAAGTTGTTTTTCGAGATTGATGCTTTAATGTCCTTCTGCTCCCCACCCCCATTAGTGTGGGAAGTTGGGACAGCCAACCCAAGGACAGTTGTAGGGAGAGTCCTGAAAATTTTTCTTACTGCTTTTTATCTTTTGATGTAGAATAGATCCAACCCAATAAGGCTATCACACATTTCCCCCCCCCCCTTCACATGGGGGCACTTAGGCAGGTTGGAAGCTGCCCTATCTGGACCAACCAGCAGAGGGCAGCAAAGTTAGACTTTTCTTTTCTCTGCCATCTTCTAGTTGTCTGGATTTGGGCAGCCCAGCTCTACAAACAATAGCCTAGCTCTCCATGTTTGTGGCACATTGTCCTATTTCAGCTGGGTGGTTCCTGGCTTAAAACTGACATTTTGCTCTTGTCTGCACCACAAATTCATACACTCAGCTACATACAGAAAAAATATCTCAGCGTGAACTAGTTTTACTAGGACTAAATTCCCTTAACAAAAGAGAAAGGTGTCAGAACTGATCATATACCCATTAGCATTCTTTATTTAGGAGGAAAAAGGCTGATTTATAGCCAAAAGTTCCCAGTTTCAACTCAAAAAGGCCATTAGATTGTGTTTTCCCTCTTGACAATGGGCTTACTCTCAAGCCACCCCCCCCCAAATACAAAAACACACTTCTAAAAAGACACACTTGGCCATTCCTCAATGGTTCGTAAACCTCAGTGCCTCGTTATTTCCTTTTTCTTGCTTTCTTTTGAACCAAAAGGACTTCACAGTTCTAGGTACTTTCACTCCAGCTGTAAAAATGTACACTACAGAATTAAGCTGCTCTTGACTACCAGCCTTCACAACTTTCTACATTCCCACCTGGGTTGCAAAACTACAAAGAAATGTTAGGTTTTGGACTTTTTGGACAACTCCAAGTACTCCTACCCAAACCCATGTGCTATGCTAGCACATAGACCTCTCAATCCTGCAAGGAGATTTTCTGTTTATTCGTTTATTTGGATGCCATTTTATTATTTTTTACAAATAACTCAAGGCTGTGAACACATCCAACCCACATTCTTCCTCCTAGTTTCCTCACAACAACAATCCTGTGAGGTGGGTTGGACTGAGAGAGGGACTGGCCCATGGTCACCCAGCTGGTTTTCATGGTTAAAGAGGGACTTGAACTCACAGTCTCCAAACTTTCTCACCTGGTGCTTTAGCCACTAGGTCGGATTGTCTTTCACCCTTTTTCCCATCATTTCCTCATAATAAATTCTCAAGCTGGAGCTGCTACAATCTATAGCAAAATTGCCAAGGCTCTGAGTTTAAAAGTGCTTTTCTCTAGTCTCAAAAGTACTCTTTCCTTCTATCAGGTAACAAAAGAAGGAAAACAATATAGTATAGGGGACCCAAATATATGCCCTAGCATGGTGGACTAAGGGGAAAAAATGGCAAGGAGGCTAGAAGTAACCAATCAGAAATTTAGCTTAGTTTAAATAATTTAGATGATAAAACTTACTCTATAGTTTATACTTCTTGTCTCCAAATCCAGTTTAAATTCAGTAATTATTTCAGATCTGGACCACAGAACAGATTTTCAATGCTGTCCATTATGTTTAAAATGGATGACAGAACAGTGGAGAAGGAAGCTTCCATGTTAGATTTTTAGCATAAGTCCACACAAAGATTTTTTTCCCCAAAGTATTTTTCAAACTATTGGTCCACCTTTCCTCAGGGAAGCAAAGCTCAAGAATCAATTTTAGCAATTCTAATATTAGTTCTAACAAGCACAGTGTTTCAAAACTTGCAGCATCCAGATTAGCAAAACAGTTCCACAAAACATTCAGCATTCTCACTGTGTATCCAAATTCATTGGCTTTGTCAGCAGATAGTAAACAACAACAAAAGGAATTCAATTGGCTACTTTCACTACAATTATGCTTTGCCCAAATGTACCTAGCATTTTTAAATACATGGGTTTGACATTTAAAACTAGGCATGGCATATGTTTAAGTACAAATGTTCAGTTTTTGCAGAGGAACAGAAACATAGGCGCCTCAAATCCTGCCTTCTTTTCCTGATTCTTTTTTTTTCTTTCCTGAAAGATACAAATACAAATATCCCAGCATGTTTATACCCACATTAGTACATTTACATGCTATCTAGAATAGAAGTCTTGCCCACATTCTCCACCACTTTGTTACCATATATGGTAAAATAACCTTAAGAGATCCTGTGACATAGGCTGAGCATGTATCAATGCAAGGAGAGGGAGGGGTGGGGGTGGAGAGAGAGAGAGATGGAAAATTAAAAAAAAATGGGCCTAAGATAATATTTTAAACTCCAAATTACACTGTATTCAGGGATGGCATGAAGTGGCAGGGGAGAAAAACAAGTGTATTCAACTAGCCAATTAGCAATGAAATAATTGTTTCAGAAAGGATCCATAATAATGCTTTAAACATGAAAACATGGTTAAAGTCAGGACACTATAATATGTTAACACAATTCAGCACTGCAGGTCTCCCCTGTGTCCTCTGGCTATGCTGACTCAGGAATTCTGGGAGTTGAAGTCCATGAGTCATAAACGAGCCGAGGTTGCCTACCCCTGTCCTAGGCCAGCATAAGAAATTTTATTTTGTATACGTCTGTTGTGGTGTTTAATGGAAGCTGGAACCTATTTATAGACTATAATTCTGCACATAGTTATACCATATCCAAAGTTTGGGTTTCTTTTAATCAAAAGGCTTTAAAATATTAGATGTTGCCTGATTTGTTATAAGGATGAGTTTTCTCAGAGTAGATAGAAATTTATTGTTTATTCTCATTGATAATTGCAATTAGAAGACTAAAGACATAGCTAATATACTTGGGTTTCAGTGACAACAAAGAGCTCTAGTAGCATTCTCCAATGCTATACTTCTTCTGAGGGAGTGCAACCCCATTTAGAACATGTAAATTTCTCTGCTCTCAATACCTACACCTGAAGGAGTCTATCTTGCTAGGATTCAGCTCTGTTTATTGGCCCTTAATTAGCTTATCACTGCAGCCAGACACTGATTCAAGATATGCTCAGCCTCTATGGATTCCAACATTATGGAGAAGTAGAGTGAATGTCAACTGCATATTGGTGATTTATAGCCTCCAATCTACAGGTTTCAAACAGATGTCTGAACATTCCAAGTTGGAAATACCAACTGGGAATAAAAGAGTGTTTTATAGCACTATAGGGCATAGCATTGCTTCACAGTCATACAATCCTGCTCTTTGAGAGTATTCCTAAAAATAGAAGTAGAACACAATTCCCATCTCTTTGTAACAATTCAGGAGAACACAGTGGTCAATGGCATCAATGGCCAATAGATGATCATATTCTGAATGATCAGAATGTTCTTTAGTGAAAATTGAGCAAAAACTCACCATGTGATTTCACACTGATTTGCTTAACAACAGAGGGCAAAACTTTTGAGGAATGCTTGGTGGTTGATCTTTCATAGATGAATTCTCCTTTGTTGAGAGGGTCTCCTTAGTTCTACCTTTCTTTTTGATTAATTGGCCATTAATTTACAGTGGAGGATCTTTGGTTTATGCATGTTCATTTTAAGGTCTACATTCTCCTTAGTACCAGTACTTGGTTTCCAAATTCACCTGCTAATATGTCCATGTGAGGGGTCTGCTTCATTATACATATTTTATTTATTCAGGTAAATGGCTGCCCAGCATAAACTATGCGATTCTGGGCAGTGTACCAAAAGACAGAAAGTACATACTTTTCATATTATTTGTTGCCATATGACATAATGCTGAATATATTTTCATCAAGTTTATTCCAAATTTTATATTTATCTACATATATTTATCAAGGATATTGGTATTTATTTTTATGTTAGCCCATATTGGCATGTTTTAAGTTATCACTAATTATTCATGTAAATTTAACAGCATTTGTAAAGTCTTTTGTATATTTTCCTGATTTATGTCTTAAAGTGTGTATTTCAATTTGGTGAACTGCTTTGACAAGCAGTTTACAAATATAGTGAAACAGGTATATATTTCACAATGACAAGGTTTGTTTTTACTTGCACGTTGTGTATTTTTTTATCCTGACAATGTATGTAGTATAAATCAGAGTACAATGTGAATATTCTAAATATTGCTGTAAGAAATCTGAGTCATAGGCCCACTAGGAAGTGGCTTTCTGCTGCTTAATTTAGAATATCTTCTTACTCCAGGGAAGAAGAAAAAGGGGAAAGAGGTGGGATCACTTCTGCATGATTTTATGGACATTGTGACCTTTACTTTTTATTTAAAGAATCATTTCTCATTTGGCAAATGATAAAGATTAGTACTGTTCAGTTTGCTGCACTTTGAACGGTCACTAAATGAACTTGTTGTAAGTTGAGGACTACCTGTATTTTGCTCAGTTATTCCACCGTTTATTGCACAAAGCAGGATCCCCAGATTTGTACCTGTAGGTCAGAGATTGAAGAAACAAAATTCCTAAGAGGGGAAATTTCTCATGAATGTAATGACCTCAGATTAACCAGAAAATGTAAACTAATACACAATGTGTCATGGTTCCGACAGACAGAGAGGAATAAAGCAGAACTCGGAGGCTTGAAAAATCCCTCAAAGAACATGTTTATTAGTTACAAAGTATCAGCATGGTCAAAAGTGAAACCAACTCTGAGTACACAAATAACAATTGCCCAGTTGCAAAGTTTAATGTCCCACCCTCAAAACTATGCAATCAACTAAGTTCCCCAATATACTCATTTGGCGGTCTTTTTTATGCAACTCCCAGTCCCTAGTCACAGGAGCAGTAGATGACCTTGGTTCCCATGGGACAGAAGATTATTTTGACTAATGAAGCACCTGGGCAAGCCCCCCTCCCTCTGTTCCATGTGGCAACCTCAAATGAGGGGGGAAAATGGCTGCAGCCAGGCTCATTTGCAGAGTTGACACAATGTCTGTGTGGACATGAATATATACTTTCCAGAATGTGATGATGTCATTTACAATTCAAGAAAATACACAGAAAAAGTATAACGATAAACACAGAATTGCCTGTAGCCTACTGTGCATGGAAATCCTTAAAATGCATCGCGTTTCTAATTCAATCCAGTATGTTTGGATGAAAACAATATGTCCTGAAAGCCATGGCTGGATGAGATCAGAAGCAAACTGAGAAGCAGAACAGACTGAGAACTGAAGCGTTCTTCCTTTCCGTCTTCAATCCACGTTGTAGATTTGAGAGACATACAATGCTCTTGTCCCAAAGGTGCTTTTCCCCAAAAGGCAACTGGACTTTCTTGGTATTTTCCTTGGAAACGTTTCTCTTCTCATCCAAGAAGTTTCTTCAGATCTCCGTAGACAAACAATTCTCTTATATAGGAGAACTTACTAAATACCAGTTCCTTTCTGTTTTTTCCTTGCCTTAGATGCTTACATAACTATCCCATTTCTGAATTCCATTTTTTTTGCATTCCATCTTATGCACAGCTCTGCATTTCATGCTTTGTAGAACTAAAGTCCTAAAGTTTTGGACTGCTTATTGCCTTACTTGGCAAAAGTGGGGCCTTAGTGATGAGGGAGATGTGATCCAAATTTTTAGAATGTGCACCTGGAGGAGCAGGAGGAGGGAAAATACAGAGTTTTTCCAGAGAGAGGTCTGAATTAAGAAATTGTGCAGTCCACAGCTGGATGGGAGGGCGGGCGGGAGAAGAGTTCAGGGTAGCCACAACCCAGAATCTTTCAAGGTGTATCTAATAGGGTAGAAGGTTATAGCTTTAGTTTGGCAAGATTCTGTCTACTTGTCAGGAGGAAGGAACCGGAGGGATGTTGTGTGCTGATCAGAGTTGCTTCTTTATTGTTGCTTGCCTATTTGGAAGAATCTTGCCTGACGAACTGAACTCTCTTGGAAACAGTCAGATAAGGGTCTCAAAGGTGCTTTTCAAAAGATAACTGGACTGTTTTTTCCTTGGGGAAGAAGAAAACTTATTGCTTCTCATCCAAGAAGCTTCATCACAACTGATGAAGCTTCTTGGATGAGAAGCAATAAGTCTTCTTCTTCTTCTTCTTCTTCTTCTTCTTCTTCTTCTTCTTCTTCTTCTTCTTCTTCTTCTTCTTCTTCTTCTTCTTCTTCTTCTTCTTCTTCTTCTTCTTCCTCAAGGAAAAAATAGTCCAGTTGCCTTTTGAAAAAACACCTTTGAGACCACTATGCATGACCGAGACTCTTCACAGACATTTAGCCAGATAAGGGTTTCAGGGGTTCTAGGGGAACTCAGGTCTGTGTCACTTCTTGTTGTGCATGGACATTAATCTCACCCCTCTTCTGACACAAAATTCCCCCCATTCTAGCTGGAGATTCCACCATGCAAGAAAATAAAGGGTTGGACTCGAGTGGATTTCACTGTTGCGTCTCGACTTGACATCCAGGAGTCCTATTCTTTCAGCCAGCCTTCCTTCCACAGCCATAACATGCTTTTCTATTAAACCTATCTTTGGTTTCTAAACAGATACACTGCCAGCTAAAAATAGTGAGGGGTACATTTGTAACTCTCTTATTATCATATCAAGGTGCTCTACCCAAAGCATTAGACAAATCTGATAGCTTATTTCCATTTTCTGTCTTCTTACTCTGGCACGATAGCATACTCTGCTTGTTTTAAAACCCAGTGAAGCATTTCATGAAAGAGAGGTTGGGGAAGCCATCATTAGGAACGGTTCAAAGTGAATCTCACCATTGCGTACTCTGTATTGCATTGCACATTATTATTTTTTACTACTGTGAACATACATTAAAATACCTTTGAACAAGATGAGATCCCCCCCTGCCCCCTAAAAACAGCTCACATACTTAATCTTTATTTATGTGGTGCAGGGAACTGAGCCTTGAGAAATAATTAGTCTAGCAGCTTGGGAAACATTATAAGGAAGTCCAACAATCCAAAACAGGATTAGTGACTGTGACAGTATCCAACTATAGGGAACATTCCCGGTATGCAAAACTAGTTGAAATTAAATAACTTCTAAGGACATTAAATATATATTGTTCTGCAGGAAAAAAAGAATGTTACCTTTCTATTCTCAATGTATCTGTTTGGAAACCACCAGAGGCATTATGAGAAGGTAAAACTGAAGTAGCTAGGCTGAAGCACCAGGAAAGATTCTGCATGTTATTTCATTGGAGGTTTTTTGCATCTTTTACTTTGGGATCAGTTTTAATGATGAAAAATGGCTAATGAATGCTGCAATTAAATAACTAGAATACCCCATCAACACCAAAAAACAGGCAGGGGGGAAAATGAGCCTAAGAGGCTTTCAACGCTTCTTGAGAGCATCACCAGAACTGCCTGGCAACCTAATTTGTCCTGTTCCCATGACACTGACCTTGTCTGATTTCCAAGCCATGATTTATGCAGCAGAAAACAGAGAGGGGGAAAAACATGGTTGAGACAAGGCTTCTTTTATGTGAATAGCTTTTTCTAGCACTTCCTCAAGAGTGGGACTCTTGCGGGGAACAAATAATCGGAATGGAACCATGAGCAATATTGGAAGGCTTCAGATGTTAATTGGCTTGGCGATTCACATTTCTGATTTTAACTTCTCCGCTGAAGTCAGGGAATGGCTGTTTTTCTGTTCTGTGTGGAATATTCTGGAACATTATTTGCAGGCTCACACACAGTTGTTACCCGTCTGATTACAGGGCAGCAGTGATGGTCTGGTGCAGGAAATGATCGAGGACAAACTAACATAATAACAATAGCACTTAGACTTATATACCCTTTCATAGTGCTTTTATAGCTGTCTCTAAGCAGTTTATAGAGTCAGCATAATTGTCCCCAACAACCTGGGTCCTCATTTTACCGACCTCAAGAAGGATGGAAATCTGAGTCAACCTTGAGCCAGTCAGGATCGAACCCCTGGCAGTCAGCAGAATTAGCCCGCAATACTGCATTCTAACTACTGCGCCACCACAGCTCATAGACTATTGTAAGTAGAGTGATATATTCTAGAGCAGTGGTTCTCAACCTTTTATTCACCACGGACAGCGTTTAAATACCTTTTGTAGCCACATACCATGGCCACAGACCCCTAAGCCTTAACTTGAGATTTAAATCATAACATTTCTTCAAGCCTTTGCGGATCCCCTGTGAAGACAGTCACTACTCCCTAGGGTCCACTGGTCTAGAGTCTTATATCTTTCAATGCAGGAAGGCAATAACTGGTTATTCCTTTCCCCCCCATTCAAGAGTTCCCATGCAACTCATCCAAAGCTCTCCATAAAAAAAGCAGGGAGATGGGGGAAAAGAAGGAAAAACTGAAAATCGCTCCCACCATTAACTTCATCAGTGCAAGAAAATTCAATTTCTGTCTCTCCTCGACTTACAACCACAATTGAGCCCAACATTTCTGTTGCTAAGGAAGACATTTGTTAAGTGAATTTTTCCCCTCATTTTACGACCTTTCTTGCCACAATTGTTAAGTTAGTAATACCGTTGTTAAGTGAATCTGGCTTCCCCGTTGACTTTGCTTTTCAGAAGGTCGCAAAAGGGGATCTCATGATCCCAAGACACTGCAACTGTTGTAAATATGAATCAGTTGCCCAGTGTCCAAATTTTGTTCATGAACCCATGGGGATACTGCAATGGTCGTAAGTGTGGAAAAATGGTCATAAGTTACTTATTTCAATGGCATTGTAACTTTGAACTTTCACTAAATGAACTGTTGTAAGTCAAGGACTACCTGTACTGTATCCCTTTTCCTTTTTCCCCCTTTTTCATAGATATAGAAGCGCACCTACAGTTACAGCTGCACAGAGGGGTATGCAAGTGTCTTATTATAAGAGTCTTTTTTTAAGAGAAGATGGATACAAATGTGAAAGAAAACCGCAACCATTTTTTTCAACAACCTACCATTCAACATTTCTGGAGGACACAAAGTTGAAAAAAAGACAGATTTCAGAATGAAATTGTCCCTGTTTGAGATACAGCACATGTCACTTCGTGCTGTCCTTAACTAGGGACACATTTCTCTGTACCCCATTTAGGATAAAGAAGCAAGCCTTGGAAATGCAGCTTTGTAAAAGAGAAGTAACAAACAGGCGAGGAGAATAACACAAAAATCATGCAAAGGGTGAGCGATTTCATTGGAAACAATTTTGTTGTAACCCGAAACTGACTTACTGGGAGATTTCTCCCTACCAGAGGTTTATGCTAATAAACTTCTGGAAGATCTTCCCTTTAGGAACTTTTTTTAAACATATGAAAAAATGTATAAAAAATTACTCAGAAGACTGATTTTATTTTCTTGAGATTTCCTTTCAAAAACAAACATGTGATCTACTTTATCGTTTTGTCTTTTTTAAAAAACCAGGCCTGTGGGAAAGAGAAGTGTATGTGGGGGGTGGTGTGTGTGTGTGTGTGTGTGTGTATGTGTGTGTGTGTTAAAGTTAAGGAACAATGATTCTAAAATCCCAGTTTGGAATTCTGATCCTTAGTGTAAGGAACTTTTCTCGAGAGCTTAAAGCATTGGATATCTTAGAGCATGGTCCAAAAAGATAGAAGTTCTGCAGTTCCTGAAACCCCCAAATTCTCTGTTTCTGCTTCCTAAAACCAGACTTTGTCCCTTAAAGTTTGCTAGGGTCATGTTCTGTACCATCTGGATAAGGCTCATTTTAATTTCCTATAGCCCTCAGTATATTGATAGATTTTGATTGATAGTGTGCATCAAGTAATGTTAACAACCTACATTGATAGATTTTCTCAATGATGATTTGTTTCTAACCTGGTCTTTCAATGGTGTACCCATTGTCACTGGGACTGAGTTCATCCACCTTGCTGGTCATCTTCTTTTTCTCTTTTCTTCCATCTTGCCCAGCATTGAAGACTTTTCAAGAGAGCTAGATCTTTGCTTAATGTGTCTGAAGAAGGATAATGTGCTTACTGAGTTACAACTCTGAGTTAATCTTTTATAAGGATCCATTTGTTGGCTTTCTTGGCTGTCTTTGGTATTCTCAGGAGTTTTCCCCACTGCCAAATTTCATAAGCATCAATACTTTTTCTGTCTTGCTTCCTCAAATACCAATTTTCACTTCTACAGTTTCAGAGGGAATACAGTTGCCTGCACTATTCTGATCATGTCATTATTTTTTTTTACTTCATCTGTTCACTCATATTCAAAACACTTTTTATTTTCACTAATAAATGCCTCTTTCTTCTATTGGTTTTTTTTAACATTAACCGTTCCTTGTTCCTTGTGACGTTCTTTTAGTAATTTTCCTTTGTGTCTATCTCATACAGTAACTTTCTCTTTCTTTGCATTAACCCACACATTTTTTTCTCACATCCACAATTCCTCCAACCATATTTCCTGTAAGTGTAACTCCCCACATTTTTATCATAACTTGTGACACATTTTCTTTTCTCATTCTGTTCTACAGAACTTCCATATCCTATTTCTGGTAGAAGACAATTCTGGCTTCTAACAGCTTTTCACGTAGGCCTCGTATATTCCCTTCCTGCAATGATTCTACTTTTATTTTCTTTTTTTCCCCCATGTTCGTTTCCCCCAAAACCTACTTCTGACCCCACAAAAAAGTGATAGGCCCACATTCAGAATCTCTCCACCTTATCAAAAGGCAAAACAAGAAACATTGGATGGAAAGAAACGACTCAAGGGGACAAGCAACCTAGAACTCTGGAGAAACTTCCTAACAGCAAGAACAATTAACTAGTGGAACAGCTTTGCCTCCAGAAGTTGTAGGTGCTACACCACTTGAGGTTTTTAAGAAGAGACTGGACAGCCCACCTATTTGAAATGGTATAGGGTTTCCTGTTTGAGCAGGGGGTTGGACTAGAAGACCTCTAAGGTCCCTTCCAACTCTGTTATTCTGCTTTATTCAGCACTTATTGTCTTAGTCTTCCATCACAAGCAATCAGATCTCTATCTATCTATCTGTCTGTCTGTCCATCCATCCGTCCGTCTGTCTGTCTGTGTGAATGTATGTATGTGTATGTATATGTAATATATATGTACATGTATATAAATTATTTGACTCAAACTGGCCCTTTTCTAAATGGATGCTCACCAGTCAGTCACCATTCTCATTCATTCCTGGATTTGAAGTGGCCAAACCACTTTCTCTTCTTTCATCTTGTTTTTGTTTATCCTTTTCTTCTCAGTTACCTGAATAATTTTCCACCTAGACTGCATTTATTGTGATGCCATGTGGCATTCATAACGTTGACATCTGCTTCCCAGAAGTGGACTGTACATCCCTCTGTCTCAGACAGGATCTTCCTAAGTAGAAATATTTATTTTAGCATAAAGCAAAAGGTGAGATTCCCCCAAACTCTTTCCGGTGGAAAAGCTTTTTCATTTTTTTTCTTTTGAAACTGTAGGCAGTTTGGCTCTCCAGCTGGAAGGGGACCAACAAGATGCTGAAGGGGAATGAGGGCAAGGCAGAAAGAGTGAGCTAAGATTTTCCTCCATCCTCTGATTAAAGTTGCAATTTACAGGAAGACGGATGTTCCAGATAACAAATTGGCACAGAAGGAACATATGTTCCAAGGGTTATCTATCCTCTAGATGAGCAAGAAAAAGTTAGCTAAGAATTGCCCTATGTTTAATTATTTTTTTCTATGCATGTTTTTAAGTCTAATCTTTTGCCTATAAGTCATGGCTGTCTCTATCTGGCAGTCCTATTAGGTAAGCCAGTCCAGGAAATCAATTTCACAAGGAGGCTAAAACTTCCTTTATTGTGATATGGGCTATAATAACAGCAAACCTAGCAAACCTGGTTGTGCTGCACCTCCCTTTCAAGCTTGTCCCAACTTTGGCCATTCATAAAAGGAAGAGCCCTTCAACTGCATACATAGTGAAAGGAGTACTTTTATTAAGGAAAGCGGTTACAGAGCAGAGAAAGCCAGATCTAAGGTTTGTACATGAAACTGCCTTCTTACTTTCCCCTTTTTTCCCAAACCCTCCCCGCCACTCACACCCCATTATCTCCCTCATGTCCAATTAAATTCAATCTTATTGTTTTGGTGACAGTTCTGGTGTTTGGCAGGCTTGGTGATGGTTTGCATTCCATTCCCAGGCTGTGGCCTTGAAGTCAGCCAGCCGATGTCTCTTCCCTCTCCCATCTAGCAATCCCCCCTCTCCCCCCCCCAAATAAATCATCACAGCCTGGCATCCAGGAAGCAGAATAGAATGGAATCAGAATCAGAATAGAGCTGGAAGGGACCTTGGAGGTCTTCTAGTCCAGCCCCCTGCTCAAGCAAGAATCCCTATACCATTTCAGACAAGTGGCTGTCCAGTCTCTTCTTAAAAACCTTGAGTAATGAAGCACCCACAATGTCTGGAGGCAAAAGCTGTTCACTGGTTAATTTGTCCTCACTGTTAGAAAGTTTCTCCTTAATTCCAGGTTGCTTCTCTCCTTGATTAGTTTCCATCCATTGTTTCTTGTCCTGCCTTCTGGTGCTTTGGAAAATAGCTTGACCCCCTCCTCCTTGAGGCAATCTTTCAAATACTGGAATACTGCTATCATGTCATCCCTAAGCCTTCTTTTCTCTAGACTAGCTAAACCCAAATCCTGCAACCATTCTTCGTATGTTTTTGTCTCCAGGCCTTTAATCATCTTAGTTGTTTTTCTTTGCACTTTTTCCTAAGTCTCAACATCTTTTTTTTTTAATGTAGGGACCAAAACTGGATGCAGTATTCCAGGTGTGATCTTACTAAGTCCTTATAAAGGGGCACTAATATTTCACGTGATTTTGATTCTGTGCCTCCGTTTATACAACCAAAGATTGTATTAGCTTTTTTGGCTGCTGCCACACACTGCTGACTCATATTTAAGTGATCATCCACTAGGACTCCAAGTTCCCTCTCATAGTTATTTTATTTTTTTGAGCCAGGTTTCACCTAATCTGTACTCATACCCACTGCTTACTCATCTCTATGTAGATGTAGTACCAAGGACGACTCATTGAGTACAGTTTGTCAGCCAGTTACAAATCCATCTTGTGGTCATGTTGTCTTTACCACATTTTTCTAGCTTACCAAGAAGTAGGTTGTGGTCTACTTTGTTGAATGCCTTGCTGAAGTCTAAGTATACTATGTCCACAGCATTTCGTTGTGTCAAAGAATGAAATAAGATTGGTTTGGCATGATCTGTTTTTAACAAGCCCATGCTGACTTTTGGTTATAACTTAACTAACAGATCTGTATTTTGATTATCTTTTCCAGTAGTTTCCTGGGTCTTTTTTTTTTGCTTCCTTTTTTGAAGATGTGAACCACTTCAGCTCTTTAGCAATCTTCAGGTAATTCCCCATTGTTCCAGGATTTTTGAAAGATATGGAACAATTGTTCTAAGATAACATCTGCCAGTTCCTTCAGAACACTGTCAGGTCCTGGTCATTTATATTCATCAAGATAAGATAGGTGCTCCCTAACCATTTTCTTTCTTATTGTAATTTTTATTTCTAGTCTGTCTTTTACAGTTATGTTTTTGGTTGGTTGGGCTATAGTTTCTTTTTGCATGAAGACTGATGCAAAAAAAATGAGTTAAGCAGCTCTGCTTTCTCTCTGCTGCCTGTTACTTCCTTGCAGTGATGAGTGTTGTGATTCAGGGTCAGCCTGTGGGTTCGGCAGTTGGGTCGGACGACTCAGAGGAGGAGCGGGGTGTTGAAGACCTTGCTGAGGGGGTTGAAGATCTTGCTGATGAGAGCCCTCAGCCAGGCCCCTCCCACTTGGTCACCACGGAGACCCAGCTGTGTGAGCCTGACAGTGTGGATGAAGATGACCCACAGCTGGCCCTGTTCAAGGACGCCCGACGCAGGAGGCAGTCAATTAGGAGTAAACAGAGGAAGGCAATGGGGCTCCTCGGAAGGAAGCAGAGAGAAGCCACGCCCTGAACTCTATATAAGGGGAATGTGTGGGAGGGCTGGTTTGCTGAAGGCAACCGCTTGGATAGTTCCTGTTTCTTAAAGCTCCTGTTTCTTGGTTCGTGTCTTGTTTGTTTTTGTAGCTATAAATTTGGCAGGCGTAATTCCAGCCTCTTGCCATTTGTAAAAGGGTTGTCCCTGCCTTTTCTGCAGGGCTGGTAGCAGGCTGGTACAGAACAATGAGGTGAAGCAGGATGGCAGTGTTGAAATCCCCCCTCCCTCTTATATTCCAGGGAATCAGGTTGGTGTCTGCCTGAACTGCTTCTGAATATTATCTCATTTCTTAGGCCTTAAAAAGTGTGCAGCCCTTTAGCGTCGGTAATAGTTTTTACATATTTCCATCAAGAACATCTTCCTTAGTTTTTACACTGCAGAAGGTCAGTTTCTTGTGTATTTTATGCTGACACCTTTTGGCATTGGAGTTGCTTTTTAATAGGAGTCAATCAGCAAAATTGGGTTCTGTTCAGAATCTTATATTCTCCCCCCCCTTTTTTTTCTTTCCTATTGGAGGGTCTTCTATGAAGATTTCTACGATTTGAGCAGCTCTATATTTCATATCTTCCACAACTGATTGTTTTGCTTGTAACTACAAAAAGGACCTTTTACACTTTTTCTTTTCTTTTAAAGAATTCTTTACTTTCTTTCTATTTATTTTTTGTGGGCAGGAGGGGTGGGGGGGGGGCAGTGATTTTACTGACCCTCTCCAACATTACAGGATTGTGTCACTATAGAATATTTATTTATTATTTATTAGTTAAATTTATATACCACCCTATTCCCGAAGGACTCAGGGCGGTTCACAGGGCAATTAGAACAGTACAAAAAGAGAATAAAATGGAATTAAATTAGTACAAGCCCATAATTCATAATAACAATAAAATTAAAATTTTAAAATTAATTTAATATGATTTAATATGATTTAATTAAAATACTTTAAAATTTAAAATCCCTCAGAACCAGGCCAGACAATTCGAACAACCAGGTTTTTAAGTCCCGGCGAAACGAGCAAAGGTCGGGGGCAGTCCGAAGCTCCATCGGCAGTTTGTTCCAAAGGGCGGCCGCACTCACAGAGAACGCCCTCCCCCTGGGAATCACCCGCCGGCAATCTCTAACCGGCGGAACCCTAAGGAGGCCATCCCTGTGGGCACGCACAGGACGATGGGAAGCTGATGCTGGTAGCAGGTGCTCCCTAAGGTAATCCGGACCCATGCCATTTAGGGCTTTATAGGTCATCACCAGCACCTTGAATCTCACCTTGAATATATTCCCTTTTAATCATTTTTCCCCCTTTTAGTTACTAATGAAATGCACCGCTTCTCAGATCCCCATATCTCTTCCTCGCCAAATTTAGTGGGAAGACACCAACTGCAGGCATCCATCCAGAACAGTGTTTCTCAACCTTAGCAACTTTAAGATGCCTGGACTTCAACTCCCAGAATTCCCCAGCCAGCTTTACTTCTTTCTATTTACTTTTTGTGGGCAGGAGGGGGGGGCGCGGTGATTTTACTGGCCCTCCCCAACATTACAGGATCATGTCTGTTGTGTAGTGGGTTCTGGAGAGCAGGATAGATGCCAGGCCGATGAGTACAGCATAACAGCTCTTTATTGGTGGAAGGGACTGTACTGGGGAATAGCGGCTACCTGCACTCTTTATATACCTGGCCAGTACTCAACCAACCAATCGGATTGAACCTCTGTTTCCCGCCGAAAATGCTTCCCACCAAAACAGTTACAGTTCACCGCCTCCTGGTGGTGACTCTTATACAAAGCTTTAGGTGTTCCAATAAAGCCTAATACATAACAATGTCACTACAGAATATGTTCACTTTTAATCCTTTTTTCCCCTTTTAGTTACTAATGAAGTGCTTCTGAGATCCTCATATCTCTCCTCTGCCAAATTCACTGGGAAGACACCAGCTACGGGCATCCATCCAGAACAGTGTTTCTCAACCTTAGCAACTTTAAGATGTCTGGACTTCAATTCCCAGAATTCCCCAGCCAGCCTAGCTGGCTGGGGAATTCTGGGAGTTGAAGTCTAGATATCTTAACGTTGCCATGGTTGAGAAACAGTGAAGAAGATAATTGGTGACAGCAAAAACTACCAAGCATTACACTGAGTCAGGAGGCAGAGGTAGGATTATGTGGACCTGGGGGAGAGGTTTCTAGAAAAGGAACGTTGATACCTCCAACCGTTCATATTATGTGCTAGGCCACTATACCATTTACACAGTTCCCCCCTCCCCCCCCAGTCCTATATTTTTCCATCATCACTCTTAACATCCTACTGTCACCAACCAACAGCTTACTAATTTCACACACCAGCAGTCTGGATGACATCAATTCATACTTTCTGAAAAACGTCGGAGCTCTTTCGCTCATAATTAGCTTTACTACTTTCTTTGTATTATGTGATTTTTTTTTAAATTTTATTTCTGATGCTGTTTACCACCCACAAACTCTAAGCATGCATAGTGGGCTCAAAGTTCCATTAAATAGTGCATAAATCTATACTTTCACTTCCCAGAAAGTAGACTTCAATTCTATCAAGTAATCCACCTTCATTAAAAATTTCTCCTTTCCCTTGGTTTCACAGTCAGACCACATACCTGTTTTTCTTTCTTTCATTAATTCAGCTTCCTACCATGTATTCCTCTTACATTCTAAGTGGCTGCTTTCCATATGTTGCGATCATAGGCAGTTACGCCAATAGACACACTGTAGCTCTCTGTCGCTTACAGTGGCTTTGTTCAGCTGAAATTTTAACGTAATACTTTTAATAATTTTTGTTTAAAAAAGTAAATCATGTTGCCAGTCTTAGTTTTGCTTTTGCCATATCCAACACTCCTTGGTAATGACAAGGACAGTCCCAACTGGTCTTGTCACATGTGGGCTAGTATGCCTCAAGCATAACCAAACCCAGTTTTCCCTCAAGCATGTTTACATTTATGTACTTGTTTGCTTGTTTAACTTCTATGCCACCCATCTCGGTGAGGTGACCCTAGGCATCTCTGTCTTTCAGTAAAAACATCATATTAAACATTAACACAATAAATAAAGACCATAAATTTAATATTCAGTTAAGTTGAATATTGACCAAGATGGAGAAGAAAGGAGCAAAGTGCACTTAGGGAATTTGTGGGGATTTGTCTAAACCAGGCATGTCAAACCACCGGCCCACAGGCCGGATGCATCATGACGAAACCGTGCCCAGCCCATTGCTGGCAATGGAAAAAAAGTAGTGATATCTCACGATATGTCACCTCATGTTGCGAGTTTGACACCCCTGGTCTAAACCATTAGCCACCTCCAGAATGACACACACATCCATTGGGGTCCCAGGCCAGTGGGCACAGCTTCATCTTCAAGCCGTTTCAGAAGGCCAGAATGGTAGGTCTGGATCTCTCCTTGGGGGGGGGGGTCCAGCATGTTCCAGAGGGCAGGAGCCATCGCAGAAAAGGCTCCTCCTGGAACCCACCGGTCGTAATTCCTTGACTGATGGGATCCACAGCAGGCCTCTTCTGCCAGCAAGGATGGGATGAGACACCTCCTCAGATAACCTGGACCCATGCCATGAAAGACTTTAAAGGTGATACCTTTAAAGGTGATACCAACATCTTGAATTGGAGCTGGAAAGAAACTGTCAACCAGTGCAGCCCGTGGAACAGCGGTGTAACATGAACCACCCAAGGGGCCCTAAGAACTGCCCATACAGTTGCGTTTTGTACCAGCTGAAGCTTCCAGACACTCTTCAAGGTTATTCCCATGTAGAATGCATTGCAATTGTCCAACAGTGAGATGATCAGGGTTTTAGTGCCTGAGTCCAGGTACTCCCAATCCTGGAAAGAACTCAACTAGTGTACAAATTAAGGCCAATGCCTTCTACAAATGCTTATAATTAGGAGAATAAGCTATGGGTGGGGAGGGGGAGTTTTGATCTTTTAAAGATCTGTCTTCTTCCCAGTTAAAATGACTCCTCCTTTGGGCCTGTTTTCCACTTAAAACGCCCATATGGGGCAAAAAGTTTCTGTGCTGAGATGGTTTTTTAATAAAATCATCTTTAGGACTACCAAAACTGGACAGCAGTAGGTGGCAGCAAAGGGATATAGAAAACCCTACCTCTTTTTTGCCACCTAGCTGTTGTCTGAATTTTGCAGCCTGTATAAGGTAGCCTTAATCTTCTATCCTGACAAAATATATGCAGTACACCCAGTGCTTTTTTTGTAAAAGAAAAAGGTGCCGGAACTCACACATGTCATACAACCCGCCTTGCCTACTCTACAAGGTTCCATCCAAAAAAGGTGCCGGAACTCCGTTCTGAGCGTTCTATGAGAAAAAAAGCCCTGAGTACACCACATGTGAACGAGGCTGGAAAAGTGCGACAGATGCTTTAGACTCAGCAGTAAGAAAATATATCACAACCGTTCTCATACTTGGTATCACACTTTCCCAGATTTTTTTTCCCTTCAGCAAATCTCACTCCCTACTCTCAAAAATCCAACTTCATTGTAATACGGTATTTAATTTCGTACAGAGATATCTTAAGACAAGGAGGATGCATTCATAATGTTTTATATATTAAAATGTATACAACACATTTGTATTAATTGCAGACACACTTTACATTCTATTTTGCTAGAAAGCAGCAGTTTCTCTGTTTCTTATAAAATCAGTCCAAGGCAAGATGTTGAAACTTTGACATCCTTTTTACAAACTGGTTCATTCCACCCACACATTCAACACTTCGGATCCCACCCACACATCTGTGTGACTGTAAGAACACTGACACATCATCATCTGTGCCACCACCCTTCTCATTTACCTTAGCTAAAATTCTGCAGTTTCTCACACATCTTTTACACCTTGGTGCAAGCGGGTTAATTCAGAAGCTCGTAAGGTGTGACACACTCCTTTCGTTTCCTGGTGTTGTAATAAAATACATAGCATGCATCTGTGACAATTACACTTAAAAATCTGACTGTCTGTGGACCTTAAAAGATAGAAAGTTGAAATATATTTTATTTATGGGAAGAAAAAAATTAATGCATTTGTCCTTTCTTTTGTCCCTCTTGTTGCAAGAATGATTGAATGTCTTCAAGACTGCTTTTAAGATCTTTTTAAAGGTTTTTCACAGTATGTGAACTCAAAAATGGAGACTTTTCCAGTCTTAGATCTAGCACTCCTTAAAACATCCACACATTTCTGTGCTCACAGTAAGGCAGGTTACCAATACAGATAGTCCTCAACTTACAACAGTTCATTTAGTGACTGTCCAAATTTATAACAGTACTGAAAATAGTGGATTATGACCTTTTTTCACAGTTATGACCTTTGCAGCATTCCCATTATCTTGATCAAAATTCAGACACTTGGCAACTGGTTCAAACTTATGACCGTTGCTATGTCCCAAGGTCATGTGATCCCCTTTTACGACCTTCTGACAAACAAAGTCAATGGGGAAGCCAGATTCACTTAACAACTGTGTTACTAACTTAGTGATTAACTTAATAGTGATTAACTTAATAACTGTTAATAGTTATTAAGTGTTAATAGTTATTAACTGTTATTAACTTAATAACTTAATAAAAGTTAATAGTGATTAACTTAATAACTGTGGCAAGAAAGGTTGTAAAATGGGCAAACTTCACTTAACAAATGTCTCACTTAACAACATAAATTTTGGGCTCAATTGTGGTCTAATAATACATTTCTCTGGAGTGGAGGCCTTTAGGTTAGGATATGATAGTAAAATCAGGAACTGACAATCCAGTTTCTACTAGCACTACTAGAAACAGAACTCAGGATAAAAAATGAAAGAGAACTGGCTTTGCAACTGATGATCGGTTTTTATCGGCTTAAATTGTCCTTTATTTCTTTATTTATTGTTTAATTCTTTTTTAATCTTTGTATTCTATGTTTTTTATTTTTTGTTGTTGTGAGCCTCCCTGAGTCCTTGGGGAGAGGGGCGGCATATAAATTTAATAAATCATCATCATCATCATCATCATCATCATCATCATCTTATGTCAACCACACTTAAAATTCATAACACTTTTCCCAAAACTGATCCCAAAACAAAAGTAAAATATTCATAGCTCAGTTTATCCTCTCCTCATACAAAGAAGTAATCCATCAAGAATATGGGGGGAAAGGTAGTTCAGCACTGCCTACTTGCTAGGTTTTGCCTTGAGTAATGCTAAAGAATCTTCTTAAACTTCAGCAACTTTAAAATGTGTGGACTTCAGCATACTGGCTGGAGAATTCTGGGGAGTGGTGTTGTTGAAATCCATACATCTTAAAATTGCTGAGGCTGAGAAACAGCAAACTAAACTATCATAAGGGACAATTAAACATCCATATCAGTCTACTCCATTGCATCTTTGTGAAAAGATCACCAAAGATCTGACCTTTGTAGGATTCCACTTCCGAGCATGGCAACTTCTCCATGGGCAATTAGGCATACAGGAATGGTGAAGAGAGATGTTCTATCTGACCTTATGTTCCCCCCACCATTTTTTTTCCTTTAGACACCTCCATGTTCTGCTTTCTTGGCATGGAAGGATTCTTTCATCAGCTTTCTGAAAGCTGCTCGGATCACATCCGATACTTTGTCCTCCCGTAAATTTGGATTCAGAAAAGCTTCCACAGCCCAAAGTTGATATTGAAGGCTTAACAAGAAAGTGATAAATTGTCCTAGTTCTGAGACTCACTAGGAGTCAGCTGGCATATATGATTAATAACATTAGAATAAATAAATCTCTTGCTAAGGATTATAGAAGGAAAGGATTAATATAAAATTTTGCCACCAATACCATACCTTTGCCTGCAAGAATCTTTTTTGAGGAAGAACTCAACATTTACCCATGTTTTTGCTTATTCACCCAGAAATAATGCTAAACATGCAACCCCTTCCTTAGATGATATAAAAGTAGATGTGAAAAATATAGTTTTGAGTGATTTTAATCAGGCACTTCTTGTGCCTTTGAAAAGAAAGATATATTATTTTATAACCAGAGATTCTGAAAACTGAGAGCATTCTCACTAGCATCAACACCCAACATTTCAACACATAGAATAACAATTCAGATATATAACTTGTTATGTATGCAGGCACCTGCATAGCAACAGCCACCAGGGGGCGTTGGCCTGAACGGTTTTCGCGGGAAACCGAGTTTTGGCGGGAAACCTAGGGCCAACCCCATTGGCTGTCCGCTTACCTGGCTAGGTATTTAAGGAGGCCAGGTAACCCTAATTCCTCACTATGCTACCCCCTTCCAATAAAGAGCTGAACACGTACTCCGGCTGGCGTCTCTTCCTTGCGTCGGACCCACTACACAATAGTGGCGATGAGGATGGGATTGCTGCCAACAAGGAGCTGAAGTCACTGGGGGAACGCTCCGCAAGCTGAAGGGAAAGGCATTTTCCTTCCTTCTTCCCCCCCCCCACAACCGCCAGCCGACCGGACTGCGCCGGTCATCGCATCCGCAACTCGAGACCCGAACCAACACCGCAATGGCAAGAGCCGGACAACCCCGTGAATTTGACACCTGCCACGCCGAGACATGGGGCCATTACCTGGCTCACGCTGAACTGTACATGCGGTTCAATCAGATCTTGGAGGACGGCACGAAGGCAGCCCTGCTCTGCATCGGGGGACCAGCACTCCTGGAGATCACCATGAACCTGTTCGCCCCGGAGGCCATCAACACCGTTGTGTACCGGGACCTCGTGGCCAAGCTCAATGCCATCTTCCAGCCCCGGCACTCCAAAGTGGCCGTGAGGTCGCAGTTCGAAAAAAGGGACCAGTGCCCCGACGAGTCCGGTGCCAAATTCCTCACCGCCCTATGAGAAGCCGTCGTTGCCTGCAGGTTTTCGACCTTGGAGGAGCGCCTACGGGACCGGCTGATTTACGGCCTACGAGACAGAGCGCCTGTTCGAGAGAGAGGAGGTTTCGCTCCAGGAAGCCGAGGATGCCATCCTGGCCCACGAAGCGGCCTGCGGGGCCGTCCAAGCAGTCCAGGAGACCCGGACTGGCAGCCAGGCGGCCAGCATCCACCGGCAAGTCGCCACAGCCGAGGACAACCAGAGCATCGACCTCCTCCAGCGAAAGTCGACCACCGACCAGCGAGTCAGATGCCCAGACAAGCCCAAGCCTCCCAGCAATGCCGCCAACCCTCAGAAGTGCGCAGGGTGTGGTGGGAACCACGCGCACAGCCTCTGTAAGTTCCGGTCGGCCATGTGTCGGGCCTGCAAGAAAACAGGCCACATAGCCGCGGTCTGTCATAGCCGCTGCCCCCGAGAGGAGATCCATGAGTTGCAACCGGAGGAATCGCCGTTCGAAGGTACTGGGGCCCCGACTGATCGGCCTAGACTGGTTCAAGGCCCTGGGAATCACAGTCTCCAGGATCCACTGGATCCAGGGGGACTCCTTCGAGGCCGTCTGCAAGGAGTTCGCAGATGTCTTTGACAGGATGCTGGGCAGGTACACAGGGCCCTCCATATCGTTCAAGCTTAACTCAAACGTTCCCCCGTTAGGGTCTGGCCGCGGCGAGTCCCCTTCGCACTCAAACACTAAATCGAGCGTGAACTGGATAAGCTGGTGGCCCAAGGAATCTTAGAGCCCGTAGATGGGGGGAGTGGGAAACCCCAATCGTCACCCCCCTCAAATCCAACGGGGAAATAAGGATCTGCGTCAACTACAAGTATTCAGTGAACCGTGCCCTGAACCTGCACACTTAGCCGGTCCCCACGGTCAGCCATGTTCTCGCTTCCCTCCAAGGTGGTGCCATCTTTGCAAGGCTCGATCTTGCGCAGGCATACCAACAACTCACGGTTACTAGGGCAACAGCTGATATTCAAACCATAGTAACACACAGGGGAGCGTTCCGGGTGAACAGGCTGCAGTTTGGGGTTAGCGTTGCTCCTGGCATTTTCCAGGAAGTTATGGAGAAGACACTCAGGGGCATCCCGGGAGTCTGCCCCTATTTTGATGACATCCTGATTGCAGGAGCATCAGCAGAAGAGCTGGCAGGTAGGCTCAGGGAGGTACTGTCCAGGCTGCATACAGCTGGCCTCAAACTCAAGAGGGAGAAATGCAGCATAGGTGTTCCCTCCACAGAATTCTTGGGATTCAGGGTAGATGCCAGGGGAATCCACCCCACAGAGTCCAAGGTGAGGGCCATCAAACTAGCACCCACACCCAAGAACAAGGCACAGCTACAGGCATTCCTGGGCCTGTTGAACTTCTACCACGCATTCCTTCCACACAAGGCAGCCATTGCAGAGCCACTCCACAGGCTACTGGACAAGCAGGCAGCATGGGTCTGGACTCCCACCCACGACCAAAGCTTCAGGGCTTTAAAAGCACTACTGTCGGATAAGTCTACAGTAACCCATTTCATCGAGACAAAGCCCATATGCATCACATGCGATGCATCCCCTTACGGTGTGGGCGCAGTACTCAGTCACCTTGAGCCCAATGGGGCGCAAATTCCCATAGCCTACTATTCCAGGACGCTGTCTGGAGCAGAAAGAAACTATGCCCAAATTGACAGGGAAGCCCTGGCAATCGTGGCAGGAATCAAAAAATTCCACGATTATCTGTATGGCAGGGAGTTCACTGTCTACACCGACCACAAACCACTCCTAGGTCTGTTCACAATGGACAGGCAGATGCCTCAAATTCTGTCCCCCAGAATGCTCCGGTGGTCCATCTTCCTTGCAGTCTACAATTGCAAGCTGGTAAACAAGCCAGGGAAGGAGATGGGCCACGCAGATGGCCTAAGTAGGCTACCCATTGACACCCCCGAACCAGACCGGGCACCAGCAACACAGATCCTAGCCCTGCAGGAGCTACCAGAATGCCCACTCCATGCCAGGGACATTGCCAGCAACACAGCCACCGACAACATCATGAGCAGGGTACACTCATGGGTTTGCACAGGGTGGCAGGACAAGTCCCCGGGGCCCGAGTTCCAGGCCTATTTCACCAGGCGCAATGAGCTCTCCACGCACAGGGGTTGCCTCCTCTGGGGAAGCAGGGTCATCATTCCCACCGCAGTCCGGGCAAGGTATTGGACTCCTTACATGAGGGACACCCTGGGGTGGTTAGGATGAAGACACTGGCCAGAAGCTACCTCTGGTGGCCAGGGCTGGACAAGGACATTGAGGAATGGGTCAAGGCCTGTTACATGTGCCAGAGATCCAGGCCAGAGATGCCACACGCACCCGTGCACAGGTGGGAGGCCACACACACACCCTAGTCCCGCATCCACATTGACTATGCAAGGCCCTTTCAGGGCCAACTGTTCTTAGTAGTAGTGGACAGCCACTCCAAGTGGCTGGAGGTAGTCCCTGTTCCCAACATGACCTCGGGTAGGACAATCCAGGTGCTCAGAGCTCTCTTTGCCACACACAGCCTCCCTGACGTAATTGTGTCTGATAACGGGCCTCAGTTTACCGCTAATGATTTCCAGGTGTTCTTGAAGGCACGCCACCTCCGTGCCCTTTCATCCAGCGACTAATGGGCAAGCTGAAAGGATGGTAAGGACGACCAAGGACGCACTCCGGCGCATCATCAGCGGGGACTGGCATCACAGACTGGCCAAATTTCTACTTGCCCAACACACTACACCATACGTTGCTACCGGGAAGAGCCCAGTGGAACTGCGATGGGGACGGCGTCTCATCACCAAGCTGGACCGTTTACACCCAGACCAAGTAGCAGCAGAGACGGATAGGCCACCACCACCATCATCATCGTCATCATCACCATCATCACCAGCACACAGAGTTTTCAATGTGGGGGACCTGGTCTGGGCAAGGAACTACGGGGCAGGGCATCCATGGGTTCCCGGGACAGTGGTTGAGAAAACTGGACCCCTCTCTTACATCGTGGGGGTGGAGGGGGACAGACACATAAGGCGACACATCGACCAGCTCAGAGGAAGGGCCCCTGAGTGCACCACACACGCCCAACAGGAAAGCCACACCCCAGGAGAGGTCAGCCCAACCGGAAACAACACAGAACAGGAACCAGAGGAGGAGGGCCTCCTGAACCCAGCTCTGCTCAACCCAGCACAGAGGCCTCAAGAACCGGCTGCACAAGCCCAGGGCCAAGCCACGCCCAGACGGTCCACCCGGCCCCACAGGACACCTGCCTACCTGGCGGACTATGTGTGCAAGTGACCACCACACAGTTGACTTGCATCTGACACACAGTGTATATAGTTATGTAGCTAGTTGCAAATTGTTTATCGTTATTATGTGGTTCTTCTCTAAGGGGGGAGGGGTGTTATGTATGCAGGCACCTGCATAGCAACAGCAACCAGGGGGCGTTGGCCTGAACGGTTTCGGCGGGAAACCTAGGGCCAACCCCATTGGCTGTCCGCTTACCTGGCTAGGTATTTATGCAGGCCAGGTAACCTTCATTACTTACTACGCTACCCCCTTCCAATAAAGAGCTGAACACGTACTCCGGCTGGCGTCTCTTCCTTGTGTCAGACCCACTACACAATATAACTAAATAAATCTATTCATAATGGAAGAATTAGTCATCTGATGTCAAACAAAAAATATTGTAGCCCAGTTTTTTAAAGGTAAAGGTAAAGGTTCCCCCTCACATGCGTGCTAGTCGTTTCCAACTCTATCTCCGTTTCAAAGCCGAAGAGCCAGTGCTTGTCTGAGGACGTCTCCGTGGTCATGTGGCCAGCATGACTGGACGCCAAAGGTGCACGGAACGCTGTTACCTTCCCACCGTAGTGGTCTCTATTTTTCTACTTCCATTTTTAGGTGCTTTCGAACTGTTAGATTGGCAGAAGCTGGGATGATTAACAGGCGCTCACTCTGTTACGCGGCACTCGGGATTCGACCCGCCAAACTGCCGACCATCTGATCGACAAGCTCAGCATCCTAACCCACTGAGCCACCGCATCTAATTTGACTAAGAAAACCCTATAACATGAATACGGGTTTGTTTTTTGCATGTATATTTTTTTCCTTTCTTTCAAAAAGCTCAAAATCACAAAGTTCTCTTCCACCCCGTTTACTCTTTTATAAAATGGATGGAAAGAAAAGATCAGTTTGCAAGGAATTCTGCACCACATTTGAGGAGGTTCCCCCCACAGTTTAGGGAAGCCAGTGCAGTGGCCATTTTGCGAAGATATCCAAAGAGCTTGTAGGTTGTAACACAAATAAAGACTCTTAATAGAACTTGAAAGATTAATGAAATGCATTATATCAGTGGTTCTCAACTTTCTCTTCACCATGTATCCCCTTCGTGCCCATGGACCATGGCTATAGACCACCAAGACTTAACTCAAGATTTAAAATACAACATTTCTTCAAACCTTCATGGACCTCCTCTGATGACATTGTGCCCCCCGCCCAGTGGTCCATAGGTTGGGAACCACTGCATTATACAGTATTGTATCATATACTTTCAGAGGCTGTTGTGTGTTTCCTCAGGTATATGAGCTCCAGTTTTGATTGTTGGCAGAGGGGAAAGGGAGGTTAGAAACAGAGAGGTTAAAATGAAACATAATGTGGTTGAGAAAGAAATAATATTTACATACAGATACAACAATTTCTAGAACAATTATTGGACTCGATATAGGCAGGGTTTTCACTGGGAACTTGTCTATATTCTAATCCGTCCCACAACCAATTTGGGGGAAAGGAATCCTTGCATCCAGGTTTATTCCCTGCAGATAAGCTGTGCCATTTATAATTTTGGTTTATTTTTCCATTGCAGCTATGTTTTAGCATTTCATGCGTTATCATAATGAGCATCTTGATGACATCCTGTTCAGGAAATATGTAAATATAACAGAGGATATGTTGCATACAATAATGTTCTGCTTGGCTTTAATGAGCTTCTGCTGAATGGAATATATTGTTTAAATATAGCTGCTGGGTTCCTTTCTTGAAAATAGAACATTATGGAAAACCTTGTTATGAAGAGGTCCACTATTCTTGTGAAAGTGCAGTGTTGTTGTGTGTTTTTTTGGTTGTTTCATTTAGTTTTATTTAAAATGTCCTGATTTTGTTCAACATCGCAAAGTTAATTTCTGCCTAATTATGACATTTGGATAGTAAAGATCTCAACAAGACATAGCAAAATTAAAATTAATGGTCTAATACTAGGACAAAAACATGATCAGGTTTCAAACAAAAGTGAGAGAATTTGGGATCTTTCTTCCTTTGTATAAAGATGAAAAGTCAAGATGGAAATTTGGGAGACAGAAGATGGGTATTTCTAGGCTTACCAACTTAGGGCAGGGAGAGGAAGCTGAACATAAAAGTCAGTAAATTTAACTTTATTCAGTGTAGGAAGGAAATAAGACCTCTCTTCTGAAAGATTCCTTTAGGAGACTCACCCAGTACAAAAAAACAAGAATGCAAAATCTTAATATTCCCTTGCCACAATTGAATGAGTGACGCTGGGCAGCCCTACTTTTTAGTATTGTGTTTAATTTTAGTTAGGCATGTCACTGAAATCTGCAAACATTTACAGAATTTGGCCTGAATGTTATCTTTCCAAAAGATCCTAAACTTGTTTTGCGGAACCTTCAACATCTATTACTTTGGCAATTGGTCTGTCTAACATTCTGCCTGCTTTTAGTTTTATCTTGAGGACATCGACACTAGAAGGGTGTGTCAGATTTGGCCACAGCCCAGGTTTTGAGTTGGATCAGGCAGTTCAGAACACTTTTTCATTCCTCCATATTATATGCAGTCATTACCTATTCTATCCTCTTAGACACATTTATCTACAGTGGAAATGTAGCATGCTTAAAGTCTTTAAAAATCAAACTGTGATACTAGCACTGTTTTGCAGTACAACCATGAGCTAAGAATGCAGAACATCAGAAGCTGAACAATATAGTAAAAGAATGGGAGAAATAATTAATTATACTAATATTAAGAAATTGTTCAACTTTCCGAGGTGACAATATTTTTTGACATTTTTGTTAAGTATAGCTTCATAACCTATGATATAACATAATATAATTCATAAAAGTGCACTTAATGTATTTTTTCATCAGATGTACCCAAGTTGAGATCTACAGATTCAACACAACTCTCTATTTTAGTGCAATCCTAGACAAGCAGCAAAACAAGAGAGATTTTTGTTAGGTTGCCACTTCTGGTTCATGGGCAACATTTAATGTGATGGGCCCCAACATTTTGTACACAAATTGTGTTTTTGTGTGATTTGGCCTCCAGGTGGCACTGGACTTAATTGATCTGGTGGAGTCAAGAGTTTCCTACAGTATTAGAGCTGTGCTTCTTAACCTTGATAACTTTAAAATATGTGGATTTCAAGCCCCAGAGTTCCCAGCCAGCATGGACACTTTTCTAGTGTTAGTTGTCTGAAGTATTCTGGGACTTGAAGTCCACGCATCTTAAAGTTGCCAAGACTGATTAACACTGATATAAAGACTGTGCATTTGGTACTTAATGTACAAAACCTAACAAACAAACAAACAAAACCCACATTAAGTTTATGACATTTGTTTCCTTTAAGTCTTCTTACTGCCACTTAGCCTCAAGCCTTCTAGCACATCTTGTTTTCATGAATGCTCAACTTGCAAATGGCATTCTAACTCCCTCCTTCTCTCCTTTATGTTAAGAGCCAGAAAAAAGAAAGGTGAGATATTGAAAGTAAAAACTACAATATCAAATGAGAATGTTGCTGTCCAAAATATATTATACCCCCCAGGCCCCCCAAAAGAGGTTTTGAGTCCTAATAATATTTTGCACTAGAGCTTTCTCATTCTTTAGTTTATATGCATTCAATCAATGCATTCAGTGGCTTGGAATTTACCATTGTCACAGATAGAGAGACACAGTAGTGTATTTCCAATTGTTCTTGACAAGAGAGGATCCATAAAAAACAGGATTAAAGACTACAGAAATGGAGATGTGTTTTATCTCTCTGAGGCCTGTACTAATTTGAAGACTTGTTAAAAGGAAAAGCAAGCAGTCAGTAAGGAATGGTTGGGGAACTAAACAGGTAGTTTACAAAGCAATGGTGACATTGGAAGGAGCCATTAACTACCATTGACAACTACCATGTCAGGGAGAAAATCAAACAAAACCTCCCTATCAGAGAGCGATGAACCGTGGTTCATTTGATGCATGATAAACATCAAATAAAAATAAAGAAAAACTCAGAGGCATATATTCTATTATAAAAACTTTAATCAGAAAATAAAGATAAACTCTTAACTGACTACATGCTCACCAGACAGCACAAAGAAAAGGAAAGAGAAAGTAAGTTTTGTTTTGGACATGCGCACACAGTAATAAATATAAAACCAAACAAAATACATGGCTGAACATGTGACATTCACCATGGTTACAATGATAAGATAACAATACAACTTGCAAAAAAAACCAGACTGCAACAAGCTTACTGACAAAAACTATATCATATATAATATATACATCCTGCCAAGGGATGTAAAAAAAATTTTAAGCAACTATAATTAATCCATCTTTGGGATATTTTATGTTACATATGTAGAAAGGTAAGTTTACACTAAGAGAAACTCACAGAAAAGTTATGGTGGGGAAATAACGCATCCACGATTTGTACCAAAGGAAAAAAAAATCATTTTTCAGTGCCAGAAACATGATGAAAATTCCCACTGTCAGTTTTTAAATCTAGGATGGAATGAACTGAAATATGAGAACCTTTACATACAAACATACACCCAAAGGGCTTTGGTCCTGGATACACATCCAATATTTTTGGTGACTTATTATGCGGGTTTGATTATTTATTGATTTGATTGATATGGCCATACAATTTGCAAAGCAGTGCTAGGGCCTTTATGATGTGTAGAGGCATGCGAAAACAAGAAATTAAAAATAAAACACAATGAACCTCTGGAAACAGAAACAAAAAATTCAGAATGCTAGAATAACCAAGGACAAGTAACAGTTTATTCAGAACCTTTCATTCTGAACAGGGTCATCTCATATTCTGGCGCTGTGTGTGTGTGTCTATGTCTGTGTCTCTGTGTGTAAGAACCAGGTTCTCAGAACCTTATGGAAGGCCAGTAGGTTTGGG
The DNA here is from genome assembly GCF_947247035.1 of Vipera ursinii. Classification (NCBI taxonomy): domain Eukaryota; kingdom Metazoa; phylum Chordata; class Lepidosauria; order Squamata; family Viperidae; genus Vipera; species Vipera ursinii. The sequence goes on along the minus strand of NC_139512.1, from coordinate 219,016,701 downwards.
GCCTAAACTTCAGGAGAAATGTTTTACAAGGCAAGCATGACATAGAGAAGGCTTACCTCTTGGGTCCCACCTGGTGGGAGTGCTTCATAGGTGGGATCCAAACAATGTCTATCCTGCCAGATCTCAGGAGCCAAATAGGAATGTGTTGCCCACAAAAAGGCCCCTATACAACCTAATGAGTTTGCAGATTTCCAACTCTGACAATTGTAGGAGAAGCTTCTTTCAAAACAGTTTGCCCACACATTCTTAATTCCTGCTTTAAAAACCAAGCAAGAGATACTTATGACATTAGTGTCCACAATAATGCCTACGTATATTTAGTGGACTTGGCTAACTGTGCACATCTGATGAAAATCCAGCAGTTGCTCAGTTTATATGGGTTGATTACCATGCTAATTTTCCAAAATTTAATCATTTGGACATCTTGAGGATTGCCACGGTGGTGCAGTGGTTAGAATGCAGTATTCTGCTGACTGCCAGCTGTCAGCAGTTCGGCAGTTCGATTTTCACTGGCTCAAGGTTGACTCAGCCTTCCATCCTTCTGAGATTGGTAAAATGACAACAACAACAATAATGTTGGAAGGGACCTTGGAGGTCATGTAGTCCAACCCCCTGCTCAGGCAGGAAACACTATACCATTCCAGACAAAAGACTGTCTAGTCTCTTCTTAAAAACTTCCAGTGTTGGAGCATTCATAGGTTCTGGAGGCAGGTTGTTCAGAAAATTTCTCCTTAGTTCTAGGTTGCTTGTCTCTTTGATTAGTTTCCATCCATTGCTTCTTGTCCTGCCTTCAGGTGCTTTGGAGAATAGCTTGACTCCCTCTTTGTGGCTGCCCCTGAGATATTGGAACACTGCTATCATGTCACCCCTCGTCCTTCTCTTCATTAAACTAGACATACCCAATTCCAGCAACCATTCCTTATATGTTTTAGCCTCCAGTCCCCTAATCATCTTTGTTGCACTTCTCTGCACTTTTCCCAGAATCTCAACATCTTTTTTACATTGTGGTGACCAAAGCTGGATGCAGTATTCCACATGTGGCCTTACCAAGGTGTTGCAAAGTGGTATTAACACTTCATGTGATCTTGATTCTATCCCTCTGTTAATGCAGCCTAGGACTGTGTTGGCTTTTTTGGCAGCTGCAGCACATGGCTGGCTCCTATTTAAGTGATTGTCCACTAGGACTCCAAGATCTCTCTCACAGTTACTACTATTGAGAAAGGCACCACCTATACTATATCTGTGCATTTGGTTTTTCTTGCCTACATGTAGAACCTTATTTTTTCCATCATTGAATTTCATTTTGTTAGATAGCGCCCAATGTTCAAGTCTGTCAAGATCCTTCTCTATCTTAAGCCTATCTTCTGGAGTGTTGACTATTCCTGGCAGCTTTGTGTCATTTACAGATTTGATGAGTTCCCCATCTTTTCCCCCATCCAATTGTTGATGAAGATGTTGAAGAGCCCTGGGCCCAGAACAGAGCCCTGGGGCACCCCATTACATAGTTCCCTCCAGTCCCATTAAGGACCACATGCTGAGTACAGTGGGTCAGGCAGCTACAAATCCATTTGGTGATGATGCTGTCTAACCCACATTTTTCTATCTTATCAAGTAGTAGGTTGTGGTCTACTTTATCAAATGCCTTACTGAAGTCCAAGTAAATTATATCCACAGCATTCCTCTGGTCCACTAATTTTGCTGATCAGGCTGCACTGGAGAACCATACTCAGTTCTGGGTACTGCATCTTTAAGAAGGACATTGACAGATGGAAGCTCATTCAGAGAAAACTACCTTGGATGGCAACAAGGTTAGAATTTTTACAAGAAGCCATTGAAAGAGTCAGATATAATTAGCCTGGACAGGAGACAAATTCAGGGGAGGTTTTTCTGATCCATGGATCCGAGGAGAAATTCTTAGAGTATGTCCCTCTAATGCAAAATTTGGGTGGCCTGAGGTCTTAGGTGATATCAGTCCTTCAAGGTAGTCCGTACAAGAGCGGTATGGTGGCCTAGTGATGAAGACGCTTGCCTCCTACTCAGAAGATTGAGAGTTCAATCCTAGGTAGTGGCAGATGTTTCTCTCTCCTAGGGCACAAAGAAAAAAATAACTGCTGTAAACTCCATGTGACATCAGGAAGGGCATTTGGCCAGTAAATGCTCAGCTCCATCCAGTCACCCTGACTCTACCCCAAATTAAGGGATTACAGCAGAGAAGTCAAACTCACGACGTCACCTGATGTCGCACAATGTATCGGGTCAGTTTTGCCACTGCCCGCAATGGGGTGGGCGCGGCTTCCAGATTACAGGTCCGGCCATTGGGCCAGCAGTTTGACACCCCTGGATTACAGGGTCATAAAAGGGAGTTTTAAGGTAGCCCATACAAGAAGCATAAAACATGAGTGCTAACACTAACTTTATTGTAAGGTTACAGTTTATTTGTTTATATAGCATATGGCCATACCTTAAATTTAGTGTATAGCTATATGCTTACTAAGGTTACAGTAACAGACTCTTGCAAGACTGAATGCACTTCTCCCTCCCTTTCTTTTACTTTCCAGAAAAGTCTGAAAGGCTTCCCACACCCTCTCTCCTTCTGTGGACTGAGATACTTTGCATGATGGTTGTCTAGGCTGCAGCTTTTCTTCCTGTCTTCCAAGGTCACTCTCATAGTCCCTCACACAGATTGTTTTAGTGGTTGTGTCTAGCTTGAGGAACAGCCTCCAAGATTTATCCCGTATGCTGGAACTTCCAAAAGCAATAAAATATCAGATTGTTCTGTAGGTCTGATGGCACTTGTGATGTTGTTACGGAGGGATTGATTATTTTTTCTGCTTAATTTCAGAATTATTTATAGCATTTTGTTTTGAGGTCCCCCCCCTTTACTGTGGATGTTTTACTGAATTGTTGACATGCATACTTGTAAAACTGCTAAAGCCCTGCTGATTGCAGGGGGCATAACTCAAGTCAATGAATTAATTGCATTTATTTATTGGATTTTTACCTCCCTACAAAGATTCCCAAGGTTTATAAAACATTCAAGAAAATACAATAAAACATCCATGGTATAAATTAAACAAAGATATTTTTTTTTAAAAAAAAAGTCTAACCAACTCAGCAATAATAAAAACCCACTAATAACCAATGGAGTTCAGAATGTTTTCTGAGACAGCTTAGTTTTAATACTGTATGGAAAGCCATCTTGGAACTGCCCTTGGAAGTCAGTGTGGGGCTCAGAGTATCTAGTGCTCATGGTAGTGTATCCATGATCATGGTAGTGTATACCTGCCAACTGCTGGACCACTGCATTCTGTACTTGCTGGAGCTTCCTGATTTTCAATGGCAGCTCCAATTGTACGGATTGCAGTAGTCCATACAATAGTGTTGAGGATATTTACTGTTGTAAGTTTTTTTATGCTTTAGGTAGGACCACAATTGAGTTGGGCGAAGGCCTTTCTAATTACTGTCTCCACCTACCCAACCAGCAATAGCCATCATGAAATAACTCCATATTAGAACATAGACTCATAGGACTGAAAGATACCTCAGAGGTATTCTAGTCCAATCCCCTGCTCAAGACAAAAGATCTTATATCATCCCGGTCAAATGGTTGTTCAGTCTATTTTTGAAAGCCTCCAGTAACAGAGCATCCACAATCCCACAAGGCAATCTATTCCATTATTTAATTGTTCTCACTATCAGAAAATTTCTCCTCAGTTCTAGGTTGGGCCTCTCTTTCACAAGCTTACATTCATTACTTCTTGTCCTGCCCTCTGGTGCTTTGGAGAATTTATTCATCATAGGTTTTGTATAACTGCTCAACTCATACACATACACTGCCGCCTCCCAGTCCCCTTCCATTCTTATGAAGTGCAACCTAACTTTTGTCAGGAATACCTGGGTAACCAGTACTTCATTTCAGTATTCTTGTCTCTCTTCCTGGGCCATGCCCTTTAACAGAAAAAATAATGAAGAAAGCACAATTTGTATCCCTCAATCATTCACCTTCCTGTTAAGCACTACATAGTCTCATGCACCTTCAAGACTGTGCCATTTGCTCTCTTATGGCTCAGAAGGGTGCCATTGTTAGTGGCACTGAAGGCCACTGAGACATCCAAAAGAACCAGAAAGGATGTATCCTCAGGTTATCTGCTTCTGCTAGAGCACTCTGCAGCTTTGCACCAACCATGTTCTCAGTAACCTTCTCCCAAAAGGGGAGTCTAGCAACAGGACGATAGTTGTCAAACACACATAACACCAGGGATGTTGTTTTAATACCACACAGCTATAAAGAGTTTTCTCCCAGTGAGACTAGTTTTCTGTTGCCTCGAAGGATAGGATTTGAGTCAAACTATATCAACTCCTGCAAGTCCCCTGGATTGCAAGGCGGAGACTGCAAGGAGGAGATCAACCCTGACTGCTCTTTAGAAGGCCAGATCCTGAAGTTGAAACTCAAATACTTTGGCCACCTAATGAGAAGGAAGGACTCACTGGAGAAGAGCCTAATGCTGGGAAAGATTGAGGGCAAGAGAAGAAGGGGATGACAGAGAATGAGGAGGCTGGATGGAGTCACTGAAGCAGTAGGCGTGAGCCTAAATGGACTCCAGAAGATGGTAGAGGACAGGAAGGCCTGGAGGAACGTTGTCCATGGGGTCGCGATGGGTCGGACAAGACTTCGCAACTAACAACAGCAACAAATATCATTTGTAGGGGAGTGAATTTCAGTTACACATTTAAAAAGCTTAAATGGTGGTGAGATCTGCTCCTACTAGTGGTGTTGCTGAATACTGTCCCCTCCCCCCCATTGCTGAGCTAAACACAGACCAAACCAATGTCAGGTCCAGGTGACAAGCTGGACAGTCAGAGGTTTTATGTTGTTGTTGTTGTTTTGGCACAACCTATAGATCTACAGCCATCTCTCTGAAAATGGAGACATGACTCAGATACTGCCTTCAGTTGTAGAAAACGGTGTTTGTCAATCCAAAAAGTGGAAGCTACAGGATAAATGCTAGGAAGATGAGATGATGATGAGATTTGGAAAGATTCAATATGAACTCTTTTTGGCATTTCCTTGGGAAATAAAGATTTGGAGATATTTATCCAGTGGCTAAACCTGAAGAGGTCCATTTTGACTGCATATCTTGCCCTGAGTAAAAGGTTGGGCTAGATGACCTCCCAAATAACAATACAGTTCTAGAAACATTTTACACTGACATGTGGGTGTGAGTTCAAATGTGCCTAGTATGAATTCAAGTTGAAAGAATGTTTTTTCTTCTTCAAAAAACCCAATTTTGCCTTTACTGGCCTTTAATGTTGGAACCAACCCGACGGAGAAACTCTTGCCAAGGCTGCCATAAGTGAAGGCAGCAAGGCTTTTAAAACATCAAAGGAGATTCTTCAATGTGTTATGTGCCCTGAGTGGCTAATGGTAATGTGTGTTTCTTAGGATGTACACAGTCAATTTCAGGACATCATCCAAGGTTGATTTGAGATGAGCAAAGAAAAGTCTAAGCATTCAGGGGTCTTTATTAGCATTCAGCTTATGTAAATGAACATTAAAATGGTACTCAGTACTATTCCTTGGCAAGAAAGGAGCCAACCATCTGGACTGATGTGATTAACCATGTGCCTCCTCATAACCCCTAACTAGGAAGATGCTCGTGTTGCTGGGAATATATATGCATGAGAAGTCAGAAGAAGTCTCTCAAGTATGTTATTTATAGTGGAAGTTGGGCTGTGCAATATCAATTCATTTGGGTAATGAGGTGTGCCAGTTTCCATGTTTGGTCCAGTCAAGGCACACAGTGTGCATATGTCCTGTCATGGGAGAGTGTTTATTAATTGCATTTAATTGTCATCATTTTTCCTAATGATAGTGAAGGCTCACACCCATTCATTTTGTATCTGAGGTAGTGATTAGGGGAGAAAAGATCACGGTTCGGTAAGCAGCTGGAACTAAGGCTTCCTGACCTACTGCCGGCAGACAAACTGGCACTCATCAAAACTGGCCAGCCGTCACCAATGGAGGGAGCCAGCTCGTTGTGCTGCAGTGGCTGGAGAAGGGAAAGATTGCCCAATCTGGCCACTCATTGCAAGTAGCAAGGGGATAGACGTAACACATGGATTTGCAGCATAAATTCATTGAATAGCAGTCCTTGGCACAAATGGTTCCACAATGAAATGCTGCATATATTTTCTACTTGATAGGATGCAGGAAACACTATGTGGGTTTGTAAGGTAACCTCTAGATTACAGATCCCAGCTTGCCCTGAATACCATGAGCATGGGTTGGTGTAAAACTGAGCTATGATTGTACCTGCAGCATACCAGTCAAATGTGCCAAGGTTGACTGGATCATCCAGGGCCTGCTGCATGAGGCATAGGTGCAATTAAGGATGGTAATATGGTCTATTCTTTCCATTTTAGTAAAAAAAGCATTAGGTGAAACTCTTGAGCCCTAGGAGGGCAGCATCTATCAGCCCATCTGAAGAACTTGTTTGCATTGAAAAATTATTACCATAATCTCTCCTAGTTTAGTCCTCAAGATGCCCATATTATTAAGTTGTGGGAAGTTAACACGGCAATTACCCCACATAAATGGAAGCTGATCAGTAGAAGTGCACAGTTATGCAACTCCACCAAAGGAGCCAGAAGATATGCTGGCATATTGTGGAGATTGGTGTCATAATTGCTTCTCGCTTGGTTATTAAAGCAAAACCTAGCTTTCTCAGTTCAATTATTTTGATTTTTATAAATCTCTATTGCTGCTCTGATAATTTTGGGGAACTATCTGTTACCTCATACCAGGTTCTCCAGGTCTGTTTTGGTCCTTGTGAGGGGTATTTAATTAATGTTGATTGTCCTTTAAGTCTAATGTTCTTAACAGCACAGAAAATGAAATTACTAAGAATGTCTAGAAAGATTTTTGACAGAATTCTGATTGCAGCTGTGAAAAGTGACTACAAAGCAAAATTTGTATGTACGCTGTAGCTTAATGCAAGCTGAGGAGTGTATAGATCAGATTTTTTGCTCTTTATGTAAAGAACAAAAATTCAGAAATGAAGGGATGTGAGGTGAAAACCTTAATTTATGCTTATTTTATAAGATTTAGAGAAATCATATAACAAATACGATTGTGAAGACCTGGATAGATTATAAATACACTTGAACTATGGAACATTTTGCATGAATGTGAGGTTGCTGAATGCTTGGTTGATTATTGTGTTTATGAATAAATAAATGCTTATGGTGATGTTAAATGTGTGATTGTTGGGGACATAAATGTCTTATGAATGTAGACCATGCTGTGTTGTTGGCTGAGAATGCTAATGATTTAGTGAATGTTAGACACATTGAATTATGCAGAGAAGTATGAATCTGAAAATTATTGTACAAAAAATCAAGGTAACTATGTTTGGCAAGAAAATTAACAACCATACATTTGCTGGCAAAAATAAGGGGCAAAATGTCTGACTAGTTGAATTTGTGTACCTTGGCAAAATGTTCATAAAATGGAGAAACTGATGGAAACATTTTCAGTTGTGAACATGCTAATAGATAAGTAAATTGATTGATCAATTATTATTTTTTGTTGTTTGCATTAGTAAGGTCTCCAAACTCCTCAGTTATTCCAGGCAACATACAGAATTAAAACCAGAGATACAAAACATCCAAGAGAACAGAAGGGTAAGAAGGCCACTTCAGAGGAAGAAACACCCACTGAAAACTTGTAAGTCTGTGGAAAAAGCCAGGTCTTCAAGGAACACTTAAAGGATAGCAAGGTCACAGCCTTCCAAGTCTTTGGAATTATTTATTTTATTTTTATTTATTTTTATTCCATTTATATCCCGCCCTTCTCCGAAGACTCAGGGCGGCTTACAAGCTTAGCAGTAGCCTTCATTCTATGTATATGCCTGCTTATTAGGGCTTTCACACACACACCCCAAGCAGCATTATTACAAAGTCAGCTTAATTGCCCCCAACAATCTGGGTCCTTAGAGGTGAGGGCATGCTGTTCCATGGGAAATATGCCATGAGAGATAATGCTTATATCCTAATTCCATCAGATGACCTTGCTTAATGGATGGAATCCAGAGCATGCTGATTTTGTCTGATCTTATATGAAACAGAAGAACAGAGTCGATCCTTTAAATAACTATGCCATATTCCAAATAAGTTTTGTAGAGCAGTGGGCCCAAAACCTTTGGGCAACAGGGACCGGTTCCATGGTGAAAGTTTTTTCCGCATACAGGAGGGGGCGTGGTTTTGTGTGTTGCCTGCATCTCACAGATGGGGCTTCACTTGTTTGCGTGGCCTGGTTTCTAGTATGCTGTGGATTGATGCTGGTCCACGAACCGAGGGTTGGGGATCCCTGTTGTGGATAACAACCAGCACCCTGAATTGCACCTAGAAGCCTACTGGGACAAAGCAGTTCATGTATCAAAGGTGCCAGGACTGCTCATGTTGCTGCATTCTGGGGCAGGTGGAGTTTCTGAATAGTCTTCATGGCAATCCCATGTAAGTGCTTTGCAGTACTCCACATATAAGACATGTGAGGCCATAGGAAGGACCTCCGGCTTAGGAATGGACACAATTGGCACATGAGATGAGTTCTGGGCAAAGCTCTCCTTGACACAGTTGCCATCTGTCCTTTGATACCAGTTCTCTTAGGGGAAATTCATCCCCATTTAGAACTAAGGTTGGAGAATCCCCAGTACTGGTTAGCCACACACCAACACCACTTGATCTTAATCTGAGACGTTTGTTCCTCTCCATCTAGATCCCAACAGCTTCTAGCATTGGGACAAGTCCTTGACACTAGAGATTGAGATACATAGCTAAATATCATTAACATACTAATGCGACCTGACCTACCTCTGATGATGACCTCATCCAGTGTTTCCATGTAGATATTAATCAGAAAAGCAAGAAAATTGAGCCTCGATCCACAAAAACCAGGGGCTTCAGTCTCAACCTCTCTCCAATTGTCAACACTGACTGGAACTATCCATCCAAAATGGATGAAACCCACTGCGAGATCATTCCTCCCACTTCTAATCCCCATTGTTGGTCCAGATACCATAATATTTGTTGTAAGGATTGAATATGAAAAGAAGCAAAACAGTTGTGTATAAGAGCATTCTGTTCCCCACTTTTCTACAAAAAACGATTTAAAGGGAAGGGGATAAAAATTTGTAAAATATACAAGGAAATGAGAGAATATAAAAGTAAGAACTGTGTGTGGTGAAGTAAGAAATATAGTAAAGTAAGAATGCATGGTTAATGAATGAATGTGGATTAAATATAACTGTAGGTGGCCACTGTACAAATAAGTATATGGGGATGGAATGACAAAATAAATATAAGAAGGAAGTATAAATGGGTTGAGAGGAATGGAAAATCTAATGCTGAATGGAATTGGTAATATTATTTCAAAAAGAGAGAAAAGGTTTAAGAACCAAAGGTAATTCATGAATTGTGCTTGGATATGGAGGAAGGGAGGGAAGGGAAGGGAAGGGAAGGGAGGAAGGAAGGAAGGAAGGAAGGAAGGAAGGAAGGAAGGAAGGAAGGAAAGAAAGGAAAGAAAGGAGGGGAGGGGAGGATCTCATTGAATTTCTGCTTATTAAGCATGTCCCTGCTGTATTGCTCATTAGGCATATTACTAAAGAATACTATGTACTAACCACTGGGTTACAATGTGTTTGAGTGGCAACAACAACCACCCCACACATAGCTGGAATTGTAAGACAAGTCAGTATACAGATATTTTATCATTTATCTAGTCTAACCCACTTCCACTTCATTCTGTGTACATCCTAAAAGAAGTAGGAGTTTACTGATGGGGTGGGGGCAGTGTCAGAAGACTAAATGAACATTTTGTATAGAAATATCAGCTTCAAATTAAATGCTCCGAGATGATCCACCACTGTGCAACTATATACAGAAGGTCATATTTGAGTTTCATCCTTTGAGGAAACTGTAGAAGTGATATTATAATTTCATTAAATAGTAACATGCCTCTCCATAGCTTGTGGAAAGAGCATCCATTTTGTTTTTGTTTTTAAAAAATCATGAAAATACCCTGGAGAGAATAATGGCTCACAGGGGAAAGAAACAATGCCAGGAGAACAAGTTGGGAAATCTATCATATCTCATATAAGTGAGCCAGATGTCATGCCATTGGTACAGATGTTTGTGCTACCTGATATGCATATCTAGTTCACATAGGATTAATTTGTGATACTTCAACTTTCTATATCATTTAGACGTCCCCTGGCATACAGATTCATAAGCACATTTTCCCAGACAACTGTCTTAACACCCCATGTATTTTTTCATATTTTTAATGGAACTCATTGACTATTGCTTCATCTCACCATCTCTCTCACTCCAGCCCCCACTTTCTCTACTTTTTTATTCACCAACCACTTTTCAATAGTGAATTCCTAGTGTTTTTTCACATCACAGCCACGTTTACTCTCCAGTCCTCCTAAAGCATGAAACTCGGCTGCAATTGATTTCACGGCCACTGGCCTCCAAATGTAAGGAATGTGCTGAGATCAATATAGGCAAATTAGTCCTTCATCCAGTTTGACAGGATAAAAAAATATTCAGTGCCTACTCTGAGCTTCCCAAGGTCTATAGCAAAATCATGTCTTTACTTTGCAAGAAAAGAAAGACATTATAACCATCACCATCTGCAATGAGAAACAATATGTGGGGAAGGAAGGAAGGAAGGAAGGAAGGAAGGAAGGAAGGAAGGAAGGAAGGAAGGAAGGAAGGAAGGAAGGAAGGAAGGAATCCACATTACAATATATACATACTTCTGAAGGTGTAATGGGCATTTTTAGATTTTTATATCATTTTTTTAAAATAATAATAATCTAATTTTATCTTTTATCTTAATGTGAGTCTTTTGCATGGCTATCCCATTTGCAAATGTAACCCTATTTGGTATATCTGAGCTGCATTCCAAGCAGCAGAGCCACTACTTATAGATCTTCACAGATATTTTAGTTGTACTTGGTGTATTGAATGTGCTTCAACAACAGTTTCATGTTTTCATAAGTTTCTTTCATGTGTGCAGCATAGCCAACAGATACTAAAGAGTGTACATTGCCATTGTGTAAAAAAAGAACATTTCTCTTAAACGGTACGTGATAAGTTAAATTACAGGTTAATCTCATTGATTAGTAGCCAAAAACTCTTAAAATATATACCCCAAAATGTTCAGGAAGTGATTATTTTTGTTGTCCAGTGTAATGTTGAACCTTGCCTATGAGTTAGGTTCTATTTCACCAACTTCCTCTAAAGTTGTGAAGTATCATTTCCTTCTCAAGTATCTCTTGAATTATGTGGCAACCTCAAAAGAGAAGTATTATCTCCCTTTACAGCACAGTTTTCAGGAAGTGCAACATCAGATCTACTTCTGTGAGTGTTCTTGTGGAGCTATTTAAACCAAGCAGTAATAATGCTGAAGTGAAATCTTTGGGGTGGAGGGAAGGAGAAGATTTTTTTTCAGGCAGTTCTTTGACCTCAGATCCACTCCTTAAATTCTAATTTAACACTTCTCCATTTGCTTCTGTTTTGGAGACTGCTGTAGTTAGTTGTGGGCATTTTGTATTGTTTTGCTTAATTTTCTCATAGGAAAGACGGGACAGAAGTGTTTAACCTGGAAAACAATTGCCTGATGAGATTAATCAGAAGGCCGTATTTCATCTGAATTCTCATCACCATGCACTTGCCGATAAAGTGATTTAGCATACTGATAACTGCTGACCAGAGGAGACCAACAACTTTCTCAGTTTTTAAAAAATCAACCCCCTGTCGTTTGTGGCTCTTCTCCATCCCTAGTTGTGTTTCATTTGCCACTTGTTGTTTTCTAGGGACAACTCGGAATGTTTTCTGCACTGGAGAAATGTTATTACCCTCATTTATATTAAAGGCTCAGGGCTAGCAGCAATACTTAAGAACTAGCAGGTAACTCAGCACTGAATGATCCACAACAAAGATGTGCTCATACAACCCTCCTCATTAAATCCTAGGATAAGTCCTTAAGCCCTCAGAGTTGCTTGTAGGTGAGATGGGCAGCATACAAGTCTAATAAACAAACAAACTTTTAGGCTTGAATTTGGATTACTTATTTATAAGCCATTATAAGATTATTTATTTATGGTGTAGTAGTTAGAATGCAGTATTGCAGGCTAACTCACTGCTCATTGCTAGGAGTTTGATTCTCACTGGCTCAAGGTTGGCTCAGCCTTCCATCTTTCCGAAGTGGGTAACATGAGGACCCAGATTGTTGGGGACAATATGATGACTCTGTAAACCACTTGGAGAGGGCTGAGAAGCAGTATATAAGTGCTATTTCTATTGCTTTTGCTGTAAGTGGGAAGCAGTTATTATTTATTTAATCCATCCATTGTAACCCTCACTCTTTTTCTATCAACAAATAGCACAGCATGATAATATTGAAAGAAGCATATTAAAAACAGTTAAAAAGCAGAATTAAATAGCTAACTGTTCCTTCTACAACATTTTTCCTTTCAACATTAACAGACAACCTCATCATGTGACTAGACTTCTCCACGTTTGAGTGGGAGTTCTCTGGTTCACTATCCATTTCCCCCACCCCTCTTTGTCATAATCAGCTTGGCTTCTGTATCTATAGTTTGAAAGTGCCGCATTGCCTTCTTGAATGCTCTATTTATAAACAAGTCTTCCTGGGACTTAAAACATCACCAAACACTGTGGAGCTCCTTTCTGAGAAGGAGACCCTTAGATGCTTTGAAGATCTGTAAGTTGGATCTCATTGCTCCAGATATTCAACATGCTTCCTGGGCAGTTTAATGAGGCTTTTCCCAAAATGGAGTGAGGTTGAAATTTTAAGAGCTAGGAAGATAGCACAGATAAATCTCATGCTGGCTGAAAAGGCCTTCCTCTGTTCCCTCCCTTTAACAATATCAGTTGAAGTTTGCTACTTTAATACAAGCAAAGCTGGAAAGAAAACAGATCCACTATATAAATTGTCATAATTTAGCAGATATCAGGACCCACCCACCTCAGAGCTGTCAAGCATGCTGATCCCACCTTCATACCAGGGCCACCTTCAATCAGCCTCCATTAATACTGTCTCTTATCAGTGGTAGCCTCACTCATAAGCACCTTCCTATGCAATCATGTAATCCCCTTCATGGATTACTGCCTTGTCGTGGTGAAGGGGCTTGCATAATTCAATGAAACTATGAGCTATGCCATGCAGGGCCACCCAAGATGGAAATGTCATAGCAGAGAGTTCTGACAAAACGTGATCCACTGGAGAAGGAAATGGCAACCCACTCCAGTATCTTTGCCATGAAAACCCTATGGACAGTACCAAAAGGCAAAACGATATGACGCTGGAAGATGAGCCCCTCAGGTTTGAAGGTGTCCAATATGCTACTGGGGAAGAGCAGAGGGCTAGTAATAGTAGCGCCAGAAAGAATGAAGCGACTGGGCCAAAGCCGAAAGGACGCTCAGCTGTGGATATGTCTGGTGGTGAAAGGAAAGTCTGATGCTGTAAAGATTTTTTCTCCATAGGAACCTGGAATGTAAGATCCATGAATCAAGGAAAGCTGGACGTAGTCAAACAAGAGATGACAAGACTGAACATCGACATCTTAGGTATCAGCGAACTAAAATGGACAGGAATGGGTGAATTTAATTCAGATGACCATCAGGTATACTACTGCGGGCAAGAATCCCTCAGAAGAAATGGAGTAGCCTTCATAGTCAATAAAAGAGTAGGAAAAGCAATACTGGGATACAATCCCCAAAATGACAGACTGATCTCAGTTCGAATCCAAGGCAAACCATTCAATATCACAGTAGTCCAAGTCTATGCCCCAACCACCGGTGCTGAAGAGGATGAAATGGACCAGTTTTATGAAGCCCTACAGCACCTTATAGAACTAACACCAAAAAATGATGTCCTTATCATCATGGGGGATTGGAATGCTAAAGTAGGAAACCAAAAGATAACCGGAAGAACAGGCAAGTTTGGCCTTGGAGTACAAAATGAAGCAGGGCACAGGCTGATAGAATTTTGTCAAGAGAATACGATGGTCATAGCAAACAGTCTTTTCCAACAACCCAAGAGACGGCTCTACACATGGACATCACCAGACGGTCAACACAGAAATCAGATTGCAGCCAAAGATGGAGAAGCTCTATACAGTCAGTAAAAACAAGACCAGGAGCTGACTGTGGCTCAGACCATGAGCTTCTTGTTGCAAAGTTTAGGCTTAAATTAAAGAAAGTAGGGAAAAGTGCTAGGCCAGTCAGGTATGAATTAAATCATATCCCTGTTGAATATACAGTAGAGGTGACAAATAGATTTAAGGAATTAGATGTGATAGACAGAGTGCCTGAAGAACTATGCACAGAGGTTCGCAACATTATACAACAGGTAGCAACCAAAACCATCCCAAAGAAAAAGAAATGCAAGAAAGCAAAATGGCTGTCTGAGGAAGCTTTGCAAATAGCTGAGGAAAGGAGGGAAGCGAAAGGCAAGGGAGAAAAAGAAAGATATGCCCAATTAAATGCAGAATTCCAAAGAATAGCTAGAAGAGATAAGAATGCCTTCTTAAATGAACAATGCAAAGAAATAGAAGAAAACAATAGAATAGGGAGGACCAGAGATCTTTTCAAGAAAATTGGAGAGATGAAAGGAACGTTTCATGCAAAAATGGGCATGATAAAGGACCAAAATGGCAGGGACCTAACAGAGGCAGAAGAGATTAAGAAGAGGTGGCAAAATTACACAGAAGAACTATACAAGAATGAGCTTAACGGCCCTGATAATCACAATGAAGTGGTCACTGACCTCGAGCCAGACATCCTAGAATGTGAAGTGAAGTGGGCCTTAGAAAAGCTGAGCAACAACAAAGCTAGTGGAAGTGGCAGTATTCCAGCTGAGCTATTCAAAACCTTAAAAGACGATGCAGTAAAAGTGCTACACTCAATTTGCCAGCAAATTTGGAAAACTCAACAGTGGCCACAGGATTGGAAAATATCAGTTTACATTCCAATTCCAAAGAAAGGCAGTGCCAAAGAATGTTCAAACCATCGCACCATTGCATTCATTTCTCACGCTAGTAAAGTTGTGCTTAAAATTCTACAAGCTAGACTCCAGCAGTATGTGGATCGAGAACTACCAGAAGTACAGGCAGAATTTCAAAGAGGCAGAGGAACTAGAGATCAAATTGCCAACATACACTGGATCATGGAGAAAGGTAGAGAGTTCCAGAAAAACATCTACTTCTGCTTGACTATGATAAAGCTTTTGATTGTGTGGATCACAACAAACTGTGGCAAGTTCTTAAAGAGATGGCATACCAGACCATCAGAAACCTATATGTGGGCCAAGAAGCAACAGTGAGAACTGGACACGGAACCACTGATTGGTTCATTGGCAGCACTGAGTCACCAAGACACTAATCACTGGGGCTGATTTTGGAAGAGAGTTAAGTTGTACCTATATGCTAAAGCCACATACATGCAGGCTGAAACAGGCACAGGTAATTATGCAATCTACATTTTAACAATTGCCCCAGTTAAAAGACTGCAAATCGTACTAAGCATCATGGTTTCCTTCAAATTCATCTTTTTTTAGGGCTCCTAGGAGGCTTTGTAGGGAGAGCAGAGGCCAGGTGGTTAAGACACCGAGCTTGTTTGACCAAAAGCTTTGCAGTTTGAGACCTAAGTACTGCATGACAGAGTGAGATCCTATTCTTGGTCCAGCTCCTGCCCCCCTAGCAGTTCAAATGCATGCAAATGGGAGTAGATAATGTGAGTAGATAAAGAGATACCACTTCAGTGGGAAGGTAATAGTGTTCCATGTGCCTCAGGGTATAGTCATGCCAGCCACAGAAAAGGAGACGAGCACCATCTCCGAGAGTCAGACACAACCTTTCCCTTTTTAGGAGACTTTGTTGCTTAATATTTTAGCTGGAACCAGTACTGATTCCTCATTTTAATATTTTCTTTCTTGGAAAATGAGATAAGTCTTCCCAGGCCAAGTGATCATGAACAGCAGTTACAGACTAGGAAGAGCAATGAATCGAAACTTTCAGCAACTTGTTTGGCCTCAGGGCTGCAATAACTAAATCTGAATTTGCACGATCCAGATATCTGTCAGCCTGAAGAGTCTCAGTGACAGAGGTTCAAACACCTCTTTCTTCTCACAAGAGGGTCTCACTATTGTTTCACAATTTGAGGGCGAAGATGTTGACCTGCACATAGGATTTCCATCATCAAGTCTCCTTCCCCCCCCCCCCGCAACCCCTTTTGTGAAGCTGCGGCCTGATCATTAACAATGCTGAAAGCTATTTGCCTCCCATTCCAGCCAAGGCACAGACAGCTATTCACTATGCTGAAATCCCTCACCGGAGCCTGAATAGCCAAGCTTTATCATAAGCAAATCAGCATTCAGGAAACTGTCACATCTATCACCCGTCCAAAGTGCAGCGCCCAGAGAGACTCCCCACACTACCAGAAGCCTCTAGCACACTCCTGAAAAGAACAGCTCCACATTCCAGGAAGTAACACATTACCAAGTGATTTGCCCATTAAGATTTATGCCTGAAATAGAGGAGCCAGAACCGTGGGCATCTGTAGACTTTTCATCAGCTGATTAAGTTTGACAGATGAAGTCAGTCCCTGACCTTTCTACGACTGAGAAAATGGAAGAGAGAGAGAGAGAGAGAGAGAGAGAGAGAGAGAGAGAGAGAGAGAGAGAGAGAAATGGCCTCTCTTTCACCTTTCCATTCAATTGTCCACTTCCTCAGGAAGAAAAAAACAAAGGAAAGATGCTGTTTGCAGCTGATAGTTGGTGGCCAGATAGTTTGCAACAAACCATGGAGGTCTCAGTCAGGTGGGGGTGGGGATAATAGGGTGATTGATCTGCCCTTTGTCCTTGGGGTGGCCGGTCAGTCTTCAACTGGAAGAAAAAAAATGACTGGCAAATACATATTGATAGGTTTCAAATCTCACTGTGAGATTTGGAATGCATCAGTATGTACAGTATTTGTCACAGTCCCTTTTTTTAATTGGATGACTACATGACAGCACCCTTACACTTCTGCAACTTTGCTTTTTAAGACAGCAGGCTAGCTTCAAAAATGAAGGGGAAGAAATACTCAATACTGTTATACTGTATGTATTGCTTTCCAATTGTGAGAATCTCCTTTTAATGGATTTTTTTCTATCCAGCCTTCCTAGCACATAGATGTTGCTTCAGGAGAGCTAAGAACATGAATCAAAACAACATCTTAAAACAAAATACAGAAAAGTTTTTTTAAAAAAAACATGCTAAGCAGGGTGAAGTTTTGCTTCTTTCTTTAAGGAAAAAAGCCATTTTAATTATCTTCTACTGGCTAAAGGAAGTCAAAATATTGTTCATATACGAAGGGGATATATATATATATATATATATATATATATATATATATATATATATATATATATATATATATATATATATATATATATATATACACACACACACACACACACACACACTGTATATATATATATATATATATATATATATATATATATATATATATATATATATATATATATATATATATATATACATACATACATACATACATACATACATACATACATACATACATATATATATAGTATGTGTGTGTCTTTCTGTGTGTGTGTGTGTTTGTCAAATTTTGAAACTGCCTATCTCCCTTGCAGAGGGAACCTGGGCAGTGTACAAATAAAATATTAAAAGCATAAAGCAGTATATAAATTTTAAAGGAGGCAAGAAATGTTTAAAATTTAAAGTTGAGAAGAGGGATTTCAGGGTGCTAACCAGCACTCCTGTGCACCCCAAGTAAAGCTGCAGAGCCATGTTTTATGCCTTTCTGAAAAGCCAGGAGAGCTGGGGGAGGGGCACCTCAACTCAGGGGGAGAAATTTTCTGTAGGGCTGGTGCAATAGCAGAGAAGGCTTTCTTCCTGGACCCCACCAGTCAGAATTCTTTGGCTGACATCATCTGTAACATACCTTCCCTGCCTGACTAGGTGAGATGGGCTGATGTAATGGGACAAAGGCGATTCTGGAGAAAGGGCTGTTAATAACTACAGAGAGAATTTTTTTAAAAAAATACACACACAAGCATGCACACACAATAGAAATGGAGCTTCCCCCCACCCACAACCATAAATATGCACTGTATTATGAAAGAAAGTTTTCTGGCTTAGGCGGGCATTACCTTTGGGCTTCACCAAACATTAGAAGCTCCTAATAGTTGCAAACCAAAGGTCTTGTTGTGTATAAAGGCAGCCCACGTGCACCTCTTGAATGCTTTAATGCAAGCCAGGCTTTGTGAGTTAGCACACCTGCTCTGATGTTTGGATTGCTCTTGATTTATTATGAATCCAGAAGAGATTGATTGTACGTTATGTATGTCTTTGGATTAAAAATGATTTTAAAAAAATCCCTCATTGCATAGGACATATAAACACCTGGAAAAAAAAGTCATTTAGAAAATCTGGCCTTCCTTTTCTCCTTCTGACCTTCTCCCTGGTTTTCTTTCTTGCTGGACATTCCACTGCAACTTATTTATTCCTTTTCAAATATTAGAAATATTATTGGGATGATCTAATTTCTTGAACCTTTGCCTTATATCAAGATGTTTTGGATATTCCCTGACATATAGCTCAAGATGCAACCTGTCCTTCATAATACTTTTCTGGGAAATAAACATTTTTCTGGAAAATTCTACACATTTTAAGGCAATGAGTTCCTCATGAGCAGTCTACTGAGATTAGTGACTGACTGCATTCTATTTCAGCTATGAAACATCTTCAGAGTACATAGGCCATACTTGCATATTCATTACAACCCCTTAATTAGTAAAGTTGATTATCTTTGAAACTATTCTCATTCTTGAAAATGGGGGTTATTGGTCCATCCATTCAATAAGAAGTCTCACAGTGACTTCTTTATTCTAATTTTTTTTTCTTTAGCACATTCTTTTCTGGTCGCCTGTCATTTATCGCTTCCTTTTACCTTGTCACCTACTTAATTCCACTAGAGGCAATTCTAACAACTAGTCTAATAATCCTTGCTAACAATGCAGAATGCTATTAGCATAATAAGCATTTCCCATCTGCACAAATGAGACTGTTCCTCATCAATCTGGAAAAGTAACTACTGTACATAAAAATAGCAGGAAACCATTAAAAAGATAATCAAATGCCACCATCAAAGATGTCCATTGAGTGGATATGTGTATCTATATGAATGTGAATGTGTTTCTGTTTACCACCTAAGTAGGAAATTAACATTCTATCCCGAAGGACTACAAGTTTACATTGTTTGAAATGAGTATAGAAATAAAACGATTAAACTGGGTAAGATGCAATTTATTTCATTTCCGATCATATAAATTTGCTACTTTATAACTTTTAACTTTTCAGAAGAAGGCCACTCCACATGGAAAATATGTATGTAATAATATAGGATTCACAGCAAATGAAAAAAAACCAACAACAGCAGCTGAGCACAGAGCTTTCCACTGGAAAAAAATCAAGTTTAGTTCATGCAACTAAACTTGGTGGGAAAAATATCTGCCTTTCAGTATTGTACTTGAGAAGGGATGGAGAGACTTGATCTACACATTCTTAATGCACCAATTCACATTATGCACCCTGCATCTTATAAGAGAGCAAGATCAGAAAAAGATCTAGACTGGAACTCAAATTCTGCAAATCAGAGCTGACACCCCCCCACCCCCACCCCCAATTTTCAGAAAACATTTTTCTCGGTAACATTTCTGTGATTTTTCTTCTTTTCCATCCAAGAAAAATGAAAACACTTTGCATAGTCCAGTGATGGTGCACCCAGGGCACGCATGTCAAAGCTGACACACCACAACATTTTGGGTGACATATAGCATTTAGGCCAGTGTTCACTGACATCTGACAATCCTTCGTCAAAACACACCCCATTTTAGTGCAAATTTTGGAGGCCGTAGAAGCTGGACAAGAATGAGGTAGGCTCTCATATGACCTTCAGACCATCCGCAAATCGTATGCGAGAATAGAGTGTGTGTATACTTTTGTGTGGTTTTTGGAGGTTGCAGACATTTTCTGAAATCACTTCAAGAATGAAGTCCTAGTTTGATCCAGAGCAACCTCAGGTGGGCCACAGGTACCTGTCAACGGAAAGAGATCACCACCTAAAGGGAAGCAGCACGCAGCAGGTCCTACGGAGCCCTGGGCCACAGGAGCAATTGCACCATTTCCCACAGTTTGTTTATTTATATATTTGGTTTATTTATTAATTTTTTATGCCACCCATCTACTATACAAGGTGACTCTGGGTGGCTTGCACACCTTAGGGAATAATTTGACAGCCTTTTTGAGTAGAGCAGCAGTTCTAGGACTGAAGTCTAGGCAGAGCCTCCTTCAGACCCAGCCTCAGCACTGCTCCCCAAGTGCTGCTGTTTAGGATGGGCTAAATTTGGGGTGGGGGTTGTTTCTCTTTTATTCAGAGTGTGTGTGACATGCCACCAGAGTTAAATTAGGCATTTTCCTAATTTTTGACACACCAAGCCTCAAAGGTTTATCACCACTGGCATAATCTATCTACGTACTGTCTCCTGACTGTTTCTGAACCCCATTTTCTTTCTACAATATTCCAAACCACCTTTAAGTTCAAAGCAATGTGGAGGATGAAAAATGGTGCCCAGATTGCAGACATAATCCTAGCATTACTTGCAAACAAAATGCATAGGAATTATTTGACTGTGAGGCCTGCATGCAGATAACAACTCATAGGTATACAACTACAGTATAATAAAATCCTTTCAAAACTCAGCCATTAAGACTGCTGCTAAAAAAAGTAACTCAAAGCAATAGTGTTCTATTTGTGTTCTTAACTTTTGCTTTAACTTTCAATACAGACTAAGAGTTGGAAGGTACCTTGGAGGTCATTTAGTCCAACCCACTGCTCAAGCATTCCATTCCAAATACCATTAAGACAAACAGCTGTCCAGTCTCTTCTTAAAAGCCTACAGTGATGGAGCACCCACAACTTGTGAAGGCATGCCATTCCATTGGTTAATTGTTCTCACTGTTAGGAAATTTCTCCTTAGTTCTACGTTGCTCCTCTCCTTGATTAGTTTCCATCCATTGTTTCTTGTCTTGCCTTCTGGTGCTTTGGAAAATAGGTTGAACTTCCTTTTCTTTGTAGCTGCCCCTCAAATAATGGAACACTGCTATTATGTCACCCCTGGTCCTGCTTTTCACTAGACTAGAACTACTTAATTCCTGCAAGCATTCTTCATATGTTTTAGCCTTCA
The DNA here is from genome assembly GCF_947247035.1 of Vipera ursinii. NCBI lineage: Eukaryota > Metazoa > Chordata > Lepidosauria > Squamata > Viperidae > Vipera > Vipera ursinii. The sequence continues at coordinate 218,995,335 of NC_139512.1, read as the reverse complement.
GTCCCCTAATCTTTGTTGCTTTGTTGCTCTTCTCTGCACTCTTTCCAGAGTCTCAACCTCTTTTTTATATATTGTGGTGACCAAAACTGGATGTAGTATTCCAAGTGTGGTCTTACTAAGGGCTTATACTAAGGCTATATATTTATTTTATTCCCTTGAACCTTTTTCTCCATACTGTTTTGTTTTGTACAACATTGTCCATCTTGATCCTCCAGATTATGCTGAATTCCAACTCCCGTTATCTCTGCTGCATGAGCCACAAGATTGGCTTAAATTTTGAGGCTACCGCTTCAGAGATTCCTTCTCTCTAGATCACTCAGCAAAGCCAAGCTCACAGTTCGTGCAATAAATAATTAGCACCATAAAATAAGTAATTCTTCCAAATAGCTATGTAGCTACTTTTGAATTTACACTGCATCCTAATTAGTTTTCAGTACTTTTGCAAACCTGTATTTTATGTACTTCTAGCACATCACATAATTTTAGATTTCATTATTATAATTAACATGCACAGATATCATTTAATTAAGCTATTTAAAATGCAGTTGCTTAGGTTCTGAGTTCTATACTTAGGTTAGCTTCAGCGAACATGTTAGCACAGAAGTTGCAATGAAATGGTGGACCTCTGTGGTTTAAAAACATGTGATTTTTGTGATCCAACAACTCTGCAAACCAATCAGTTAATAAAAATGGGGAAAAAATAGTCTTGGATTCTTTCACAGTTTAGAAGTTTCATACAGTATTTATCATCCACAATTTCCCCCCATATAAAACTAGATGACATACACAAAGTGAGTCACCTCCATTTATAGCCTAAGTTTAAAAAGCTGAAAAAGCTCCAAAATTCAAGTATATACAGCACTGTCCTGTAGCCTTACATGGTTATGTTGGAACTGCTGTATATTATGTTCCCGACAAGTTTATTTCTCCACTAAGCACTGTATTATCAAAAAGCACTGCTGACATACAAGGCTTCAGTACCATATGTTTGACTCCAGATTCATAATTCAAAAGGATTCAGTTTGTGTATCTGTTAGAAAAAATTCTCCTACATTCTTTTAACAGAAAAGACAGGAAAATAAACAGTATTCTAAGAACAGGGGTGGCTGTGCTAATCCATTCAGAGAAAAAATATCAAGGCAAACCATACAAAGGTATTTATAGTGTTTATGCTATCATTGTCTTGCTTTTCATTATCCCTCATGTTATCAAAAAAGTTAATTACAAGGGAGATTAATTAAAAGATAAAATATTTTTAAATTATCACTTGAGTGCAGTGTAAATCTTTCCCCATGATTTCCATGCTAATAACTTTGGAACCAAAGAATAGAAAGTAACCAAATGTTCTTACAGATAAGTTGAACTGTAACTATTGAAACTTCAAAGCCCTCTTATAACACAGAGAAAAATAATTCTAATGACTTGTGACTTTTAACTAAAGGTTCTTGAACTTGCTTTAGATATTAATCTAATCTGGAATCAAATGTCACAGATTTTCTGTAAATTGATAAAATCAGAACTACCAAACAGGTTGTTCTATTTTTGAGGAATACAAGATACTACTTAGCATAATTTACATTTTGACAGTATGTTGTGAGTGCTTTATAAAAAAAAATTACTGCTAGGCATTGCCATTCATAACCTGCCAGAACAGGTTTAAAATCACAATAATCTTCAACAAGGTAAAAAGTAAAGTGTGAAGACCAAGGAAGTCACATTGGTATTTACAAGTACGTTACATTAGGGATGGCAAAGCTAGAGAATCTTAACATGTTACTACCAGAAAGGGTGATATATTTCTTCAGTACTTTTCGGACCTACAGATCCTTCCTCAAGGATAATTGATTTAATTTTTTCATAAGGTAATCAAATCTATCTTTCATGTCACTTCAAATAAGCATTATCAGAAAATGGTAGGATATGTAGCTATTCATCTGAGGGTAAGCAGTAGCAAATAAAAACTTGGTAGGTACTGTGATGGACAGTTCTTAAAATAGTTAATTAGGCTGACTGTTCTTTATCCCTGCAAAATTGATCACGTTTTTATATTGCGGGTATGTCAATAATCTGACTTTTTGGAAATAGGATATATATATATATATATATATAACTCCCCCAGATAAATAGGGGGACCATAATGTTTTCTGAGGGTTGAAAGCAGAACTCTTTAAACTGTGAAACTGCAAAATCATTTATTGAGACAAATATTTTATGAAGAGCTCCCTATAAAATATTTGGCTTCGTTTTCTCTCAAACCCAATTTGTATTCTTTAAATCACCTTGTTCCTTTCCCTTTCTACCAATATGCCATTCTAGTTAGCATTATAAATTAGAAAGCCTGTGGCTTAATTTCTAACAGTTTACTTTGCCCTCCCTGTTCTGTATAAGTATTGGTTTTCTATCTCAAAATAGCTGAGGTTGTACATCAGAAGTGTAAAGCTATTTTTCTTCTGCAAACGGCAACTTTAATTTGAACTGCTGGCTGAGTTCACACAGGTTTAACAATGGTTCACTGAGTAAACTGAATCAAACACAATGTTCTCTGTTCAAATAACAGCCTTAGCATGTTGTGCAAAGTAAGCAACAATCTTAGCTCAGTTAAATTTTGCTTCAGAACTGATTTACCTCTTTACCTAATGCAGTTCTCCTGTAGGAAAGTGTAAGATCACCCTGTCTGTATAAAGTTGCCCTGTCTCATTTCAATGCTATTCAAATCAGCATAACAGGGTATATTTTCCCTGATAAGACTCCTAACTAAACTCCTGAGATAATTTCCTAGAGTTCCTTTCTTTGAATAGAAATCTTCCAACCACTCCATTCCATTCCATTCCATTCCAACCCATCCATTCCTTCTGTGAGAAGTTTTATATGCAACTATATTTTATTCTCTATACTGTTTCCATCTTTTCTTCAAATATTAAAAGAATCCATAACGGTCTGAGAAGCACAGTCCCCAAGTTAATCAAATTAGCAAACTTCCTCAAACTCCACAATAAATTACCCAGATCTAATCCACATATCAAAGGATATGGTCTGCAAACACAATAGGGTTAATTAAATTAAGTCTCCCAGCAGAACTGTATGTTCTCAAGAATACACACACAGAGAGAGAGACACACACACCTCAGCATGTAGATACTTCCACACTCCAGACAAGCTGCCCCTATAAAAGTTTGCCACTGTACCCCATTTTTCTGTAGCCTGCCCCTAAAAGCAAACCTTTTTGCTTTTAGGAATAAATATTTCTTTTTTCCTCACAACTGTCTGAATCTCATTTTCATTTATTCTTCTGCAACCCCAGCTTGAGTTGGAACCCCAAATTATTCTTCTGACACTTCTTTTCTGCCACTTGATCAATCAGAACAGACTACTGAGCCTTCTCAAGCCACGCATAGCTTACCGAGAACTCCTCTTATTCAGTTATTTTGTACTTATGCAAAATATCTTAAATTTATTATTTTCCTTTTATAGGAACCTAAAGTACAGTAATGCAGAGAGCCAGCTTGGTGTAGTGGTTAAGAGACCAGCCTAGAAACCAAGAGATTATGAGTTCTAGTCCTGCCTTTAGCACAAAGCCAGCTGTGTGACCTTGACCCAGTCATTCTCTCTCTAACAAGAAGGCAAGGCACTCTCTCTCTAGAAAGTAGGTAAGGCATTCATTCTCTGGGAAGAAGACAAGAGCAAACCACTTCTGAAATCTTCCCAAGAAAACTTCCATGTCAACAAAGTTGTCTTATCTCCTGGCATTCTGCTCTAACTCAAGGTATAAGAACTCTGTTTTTTTGTCACCAGCTGTTTCCAAATCTAATTCAAGCTGTATAAATATCCTGTACTGCAGGGTTCCCCAATCCCCAGTCTGTGGACCAGTACCGGGCCGCAGCATGCCAGCAACCGGTCCACACAAACAAGGAAAGCCTCATCCACAGGATGCAGGCAGCACACAAAACCACGCACCCTCTGGTCTGCAGAAAAACCTTTCTCCACGGAACTGGTCCCTGGTGCCCAAAAGGTTGGGGACCTCTGCTTTAAAGTACAAGATTGAGGTTGCAGAAATCCAGATGCCACTAGATTACAGCAGTTAGACTTTATATATATATATATATATATATATATATATATATATATATATATATATATATATATATATATATATATATATATATATATATATATATATATATATAAAAGAGCCTTGGTGGAGCAGTGGGCTAATGCCTCCTTAAGTAACACCAGCTGCCTGCAATTAAGTAACACCAGCTGCCTGCAATTAGTGCAGGTTCGCATCCCACCAGGCTCAAGGTTGACTCAGCCTTCCATCCTTCCGAGGTAGGTAAAATGAGGACCCAGATTGTTGGGGGCAATTAAGCTGACTTTGTAATAATGCCGCTTGGGGGGGCAAAATCCCTAATAAGCAGGTATATACATAGAATGAAGGCTACTGCTAAGCTTGTAAGCCGCCCTGAGTCTTCGGAGAAGGGTGGGATATAAATGGAATTAAAAAATATATATATATCTTTCTGCTGCCATCTATTGGAGATGTGTATGTTTGCAGACAAGATGTGGCAATCGTACTGTATAAAGCCTTACATAGCTGCTGCTGGAGGGCTATCTACTATCATATGTTTAACATCAAGGATAAATTCTGTTCTTTCAACAGCAGAGCCTTCATTGTTGAACCAATTGCCACTGAAGTTAAAGCAAGCCTTGTTCTTTATCAGGTTCTTTTGAGGTTTAATGCTGCCAATTTTAAAATGTATATGCTCAGAATCATTCTGGAGTGGGTAATGTTTAAATTTTCAAATGAATACATAAAAATAAGAACCTATTTTCTTTAATCAAGTAATTAAACAAAATAACAGTTGATCAATTTCAACCACTTTGCTGGTTTCCGAAAGCAGCAATCAGCTGCCATTCTTTGATATTAAGGGATGTGTAGTATAGCTAAAATTCTATAAAGAAAGGATGACATGCATGGATGCATTAAATAAATTTCTCATATTCTATTGATGAAATGTGTATGCCAAAATAGCCTTCAAAAAAAAAGCATGCTCTCAGTCTCACTGATTAAAATTAGTCTCCAATGGATAATCAAGTAAATGTTTAAGGATGCAATGAGATAATTAAATATGTCATGCCTATAAATTGAACCACCCATTTTATTAGGACTATGTATCTGGTCTGCAAAAATCTGGAACCGCAATTTTCTGTCTTAAAAAAGACAGTGTTGCTGGATGATAGCTCAGTTCTTAATAATTTTAGGAAGCTACTGAAATAAATAAAAATATCCCTCCATTATTTTTTTCACATTTATTCTTCCCAGCTGCACATTTTACCTTTTAGTCTCACCAGCAAGATTATCGGAAGGAATAATCAGTTTTCTTACACACAGGCTGTTCATATAGTACTTATACTTACGACCATTAATTTACTGAAAATGTTTTGTCCTCACATTTATGATGGTTACACCACTTTTATGTTTCACATGACTGCAATTTTGGTGCTTGGCAACCAGCTCACCTTTACAACTGATCGGCAGTTTTCAGCAAAAAAGGTCCATTCAGAAGAATGGGTTTGCACTTACGACTGTGGTGATTTGCTTAATACTGTGTCTATTGTAAAAATGGTCATAAAATTGGGTTGGACTCAATCACAAGGAAATTCCAGTCCTAACTGTGGTTGTAAGTCAAGGACTACCTATATAGCATAAGGTGCACATAGGTAGGGAGAGAAAACATAAATTTAGCTTACTTTTAAGTATTCCCCACTCACCAAGCCAATTATACAGTATAGCAATAGCACTTAGACTTATATACATCTTCACAGGTCTCTCTGAACAGTTTACAATATCAGCACATTGCCCCCAACAACCTGGGTGCTCATTTTACCAACCTCGGAAATATGGAAGGCTGAGTCAACCTTGAGCTGGTCAGGATTGAAATCCAGACTGGGCAGAATAAGCCTGAAATGCTGCATTCCATCCACTGCACCAACTGAGCTATATGATTTAAGTCAGTGCTTCTCAACCTTTTCTTCACCATGAACCCCCTTTAAATGCCTTTTGTGGCCATGGACCACGGCCTACGGATCCCCAAGTCTTAACTCAAGAATTAAATAACATTTCTTCAAGTCTTCGTGGACCCCCTGTGATGACAGTGTGTCCCCCTCCCCAAGAGTCCACAGACCATGGGTTGAAAACCACTGATTTAAGTCCTATAAAATTTTTAATACTAAAATTTCTAGGGAGGAATGGATAAAATGGGTTTAGGAAATTAAATGTGAAAATAATTACGTTGTCATTTTTCTTTGCAAGTGTTCCTACTTTTATCCTATTCCCATCTGCGTGCACTTTGTTTACTTGTCAAGGATAGGGAAAAAAAATTTTCTTTAAAACAAAACAAAAGAAATCACTTTGAAAAGGAATCAGGACTCAGTCACTTTAAAGCATCAAGTTTCAGTTCTAACTTAGTTCGGATGAATTGTCAATCTATCAAAGACAAGAACAATCTTCAAGGTCCCTTTGGCTGACATGTAAAAATCAACAGATGAGAATCTATGAAAGAAGCGCCTTTTGTTCTTGCATACCAACTATTACCGGTACCAAAGGAAGAATCAGGAACCCTGCTTTTTGCATCTGTGATCCCTCTACTGAAGGTAGCAAATGTTTTGGAAAGAGATGCAATTAGTAATTAAGCAGAACAAAGCCTCAAGGCCCCCCTCTCTTTAACTCAAGAAAGGATTGCCTGCCTCTTTATGTAATCCACTCTAAAGTTTCCGAAGTCAACACCCAGGAGGTCTTCAGAAGGATTGGCAGCAAAGTTGCCAAGATATTTAAATGTTGGGCAGCAGTATTAACATAAATAGGTGAATTCTTCAAGTATTGATCAGACGGACATTAAACGCTTAAAGGGAAGATGCCACCACTTGTTTGGCTATCGTTAGACTTCAAAAGTGCAGATACTTTTGGAAAAGAATTCACCGTTCTAGGCTATCTAGCAGCGCTTTCAGTCTAACTAACCGGCCCCTGTTAACTTAATTAGTCAGTTAGTTTACTCTGTGTTCATTAACGAGGAGAGAGAAAAAATGATGAAAGCTGAAACGAGGCTAGAGGGAGTTTCTTTATTTTTAAAAAATAACTGCTTACTCCATTGGTGTAACTAAAGAAATAAAGAGAAAATGTACCTAAGGTATGCTTCTAAACCAACTCAAAAATGGGTCTGCAGAGATTGCTTGTGTGGCATGCAAGGCAGGCTGTGATATGCCATCAAAGCTGCTCTCTGCCTCCATGGTATTTTCTTATTCTGAAGAAGAGCAAAGTGCATTCGAATGCTTGAAAATTACTCCTGCGCTTGTCTCTAGCATACTACGTGTTGACATACTGCAGGTTATTTATAATGACTTCGTAGGGTATCCCACCTATTACTGAAATGATAAAATGGTTGTTTCTCCTGACTGCTTTGTGGGTGCCTGGATGACTCTAGAGCAGGGGTGTCAAACTGCTGGCCCGCGGGCCGGTTGCATCATGTGGAGGCTGTGCCCACCCTAGCTCTGGCAATGCAAAAAAAGTCACGCTACATCACGACATATCAAATGACACGGTGAGTTTGACACCTGTGCTCTAGAGTCCAGAAGATGTTGTTAGCCACTAGTGTAGAAATTAACTTGGTTCTCTGGCTGCTAAAAACTGTAGCATTAATTCCACTTACACCGTACAGTTTTTCCTTATATGGCCATTATCTTATGGGGACGGTTAAACTTGTTGGAGGAATAATTGCCTTATTAATATTTATAGTCCTAATTTAAATACACCTGGTTTGTTTCATGATTGTCTAACCATCTTGCTCTCATTATCCATGACTTTTTGATAATTGGTGGGATTTTAAATAATGAATTCCTGATCCAGTGGTGTATAGGAATCTCTTATCTGAGAAGCAACAGTTACCACTGAAGAGTTATATGTAGTTGAAATGTGGCATTTATGACACCCCACTGGATGAGTTTATATCTTTAGTTATGCACATCAACAATGCTTTCATTTTTTTAAAAATCCTCTTTTTTCAGAATGAAGTATGTTTGCAATACCTAATGACACTCCACATTTTTTAAATAACTGATCAGGAATTATTTTAAACTAAAAATCACAGTGTTTGAAGATTTCTCAGGTAGATCATTTTTTGAAAAGCAAATGGCTGGCAAGCTAAGAAAGTATTTTAATATGAATGAATTTTAGCATCCTCTTGTGTTACTGAATACTAGGCACATATGAGAGGACACATCATTTCTCTAGATTGCCTAGAAAAGGAAAGAAATAAAATGCCAAGGGAAAAAAAAATAAAGAGAAAGATTAAGAATTTTTTGAGTGATTTATTGATCATCTTCTGATATTTTTAAGTTCCAAAATGCTTAATTTCATTTTTTTCCCCTCTGAAGCAAATTTTGCATGAAAATGTTGGTATCACATTTTATGTTATTTTTCTCTAATTTTGAGATGAAAAGCAATGGCATCTAAGAACTCTAGACTTACAGAACTGAAATTTTAGGAAAGATTATCTTAATGATAGGAAGTACTATCATTTTATTACGCCAACGTCATAGAAAACAAGTCAGTTTTAAATGCTTAACATTAGTACTTGAATTGTGGGGGTGGGGGTGGGGAAGGAGAGAACAAGGGAGTCCATAATAAAACCAGATTTAGGAGCTAACAGTTTTTATAGACACTCATGCCAATGGTTCCATCCTTGCGAGGCTGGTAAAATGGGGACTCAGATTGTTGGGAGCAAGATGCTGACTGTAAACCACTTAAAGAGGCCTGTAAAGCACTATGAAGTGGTATACAGGGAGTGCAGAATTATTAGGCAAATGAGTATTTTGACCACATCATCCTCTTTATGCATGTTGTCTTACTCCAAGCTGTATAGGCTCGAAAGCCTACTACCAATTAAGCATATTAGGTGATGTGCATCTCTGTAATGAGAAGGGGTGTGGTCTAATGACATCAACACCCTGTATCAGGTGTGCATAATTATTAGGCAACTTCCTTTCCTTTGGCAAAATGGGTCAAAAGAAGGACTTGACAGGCTCAGAAAAGTCAAAAATAGTGAGATATCTTGCAGAGGGATGCAGCACTCTTAAAATTGCAAAGCTTCTGAAGCGTGATCATCGAACAATCAAGCGTTTCATTCAAAATAGTCAACAGAGTCGCAAGAAGCGTGTGGAGAAACCAAGGCGCAAAATAACTGCCCATGAACTGAGAAAAGTCAAGCGTGCAGCTGCCAAGATGCCACTTGCCACCAGTTTGGCCATATTTCAGAGCTGCAACATCACTGGAGTGCCCAAAAGCACAAGGTGTGCAATACTCAGAGACATGGCCAAGGTAAGAAAGGCTGAAAGACGACCACCACTGAACAAGACACACAAGCTGAAACGTCAAGACTGGGCCAAGAAATATCTCAAGACTGATTTTTCTAAGGTTTTATGGACTGATGAAATGAGAGTGAGTCTTGATGGGCCAGATGGATGGGCCCGTGGCTGGATTGGTAAAGGGCAGAGAGCTCCAGTCCGACTCAGACGCCAGCAAGGTGGAGGTGGAGTACTGGTTTGGGCTGGTATCATCAAAGATGAGCTTGTGGGGCCTTTTCGGGTTGAGGATGGAGTCAAGCTCAACTCCCAGTCCTACTGCCAGTTTCTGGAAGACACCTTCTTCAAGCAGTGGTACAGGAAGAAGTCTGCATCCTTCAAGAAAAACATGATTTTCATGCAGGACAATGCTCCATCACACGCGTCCAAGTACTCCACAGCGTGGCTGGCAAGAAAGGGTATAAAAGAAGGAAATCTAATGACATGGCCTCCTTGTTCACCTGATCTGAACCCCATTGAGAACCTGTGGTCCATCATCAAATGTGAGATTTACAAGGAGGGAAAACAGTACACCTCTCTGAACAGTGTCTGGGAGGCTGTGGTTGCTGCTGCACGCAATGTTGATGGTGAACAGATCAAAACACTGACAGAATCCATGGATGGCAGGCTTTTGAGTGTCCTTGCAAAGAAAGGTGGCTATATTGGTCACTGATTTGTTTTTGTTATGTTTTTGAATGTCAGAAATGTATATTTGTGAATGTTGAGATGTTATATTGGTTTCACTGGTAAAAATAAATAATTGAAATGGGTATATATTTGTTTTTTGTTAAGTTGCCTAATAATTATGCACAGTAATAGTCACCTGCACACACAGATATCCCCCTAAAATAGCTATAACTAAAAACAAACTAAAAACTACTTCCAAAAATATTCAGCTTTGATATTAATGAGTTTTTTGGGTTCATTGAGAACATGGTTGTTGTTCAATAATAAAATTAATCCTCAAAAATACAACTTGCCTAATAATTCTGCACTCCCTGGTATAAGTCTATGTGTGTTTTTGTTATGTTTTTGAATGTCAGAAATGTATATTTGTGAATGTTGAGATGTTATATTGGTTTCACTGGTAAAAATAAATAATTGAAATGGGTATATATTTGTTTTTTGTTAAGTTGCCTAATAATTATGCACAGTAATAGTCACCTGCACACACAGATATCCCCCTAAAATAGCTATAACTAAAAACAAACTAAAAACTACTTCCAAAAATATTCAGCTTTGATATTAATGAGTTTTTTGGGTTCATTGAGAACATGGTTGTTGTTCAATAATAAAATTAATCCTCAAAAATACAACTTGCCTAATAATTCTGCACTCCCTGGTATAAGTCTATGTGTGTTTTTGTTATGTTTTTGAATGTCAGAAATGTATATTTGTGAATGTTGAGATGTTATATTGGTTTCACTGGTAAAAATAAATAATTGAAATGGGTATATATTTGTTTTTTGTTAAGTTGCCTAATAATTATGCACAGTAATAGTCACCTGCACACACAGATATCCCCCTAAAATAGCTATAACTAAAAACAAACTAAAAACTACTTCCAAAAATATTCAGCTTTGATATTAATGAGTTTTTTGGGTTCATTGAGAACATGGTTGTTGTTCAATAATAAAATTAATCCTCAAAAATACAACTTGCCTAATAATTCTGCACTCCCTGGTATAAGTCTATGTGTGCTATTGCTATTCTAAACCAGTCAAATGAACTCAGAATGTCAATGAATCTATCACTCTCTGGTCTCCTGATCCTTTAAGCACTCTTGAAATCAAGAGGACATTGGTTGTCCGAATTGCCATCTTTGGCAGACCTAAAAGATGCATTCTCGGCAGAGGGGAAGGTTTTGAAGAGTATAACATGTGGAAGGGTTTTCCGAGATTGTGCATCAGGAAGATGAAGTAGAAATCACCAAGCTGTAGGGGTCTTGTGAAGCTCATGCAGTGGGTAGATAATTAGAAGCTTGGAACAACCAAACTCCTCCTGTTTTCTTAAGTAATTTGATGTTCTAATTGGAACCAACTATGGTGCACACATAACAAAGGGGAGCCTTTTTAATGCCTGACAACAATTAAAGAAAGCATGCCTAGGAGTCAAAGACAAGTATTAACATCCCTAATGTTGACAAAAATTGCAAATACAAATCTACAGCACCCTCAGTAAATACCAAGAAATTGGCCTCGTACACTGAAGGAAAGAAAACTGCCTAATCAGGGTTAAAATGCATGTTATGCTAATTGCTTTTAGGAAAGAGAGAGGGAGAGACAGAGCAGCATTTTCTAGGCCCTTTTTAGCCACAGGAGCTCTTGATTGAAATTGAGATGGCTATGTAGGAGAAAGGTGGGTTGACCCTCCACCCTACTGTTTTTCTATGGCAAGTTGGCCTGAGAATTCTGCACACATTTAGAAGAAGAACTGTAGCCAGCTTTTTTTTCTTTCAAAAGAAGATATCCAAGGCAGCAACAGATCTAAAGTTACAATAATCTGTAAGTCTTGAATTATTTTTCTACTTACAAGTGCAATGGCTACAGCTAGATGGGTTCCAGCTATTTTTTTTAATATTTACAGGTACTATTCATTTTCTTAAATACATCAATAATAGCTACCTCATATACACAGATTTAGAGGGACGCGGTGGCTCAGTGGGTTAGGACACTGAGCTTGTCGATCAGAAGGTCGGCAGTTTGGCGGGTCGAATCCCGAGTGCCGCGTAACAGAGTGAGTGCCTGTTACTCGTCCCAGCTTCTGCCAACCTAGCAGTTCGAAAGCACGTAAAAATGCAAGTAGAAAAATAGGGACCACTACGGTGGGAAGGTAACAGCGTTCCGTGCGCCTTTGGCGTCTAGTCATGCCGGCCACATGACCACGGAGACATCCTTGGACAAACGCTGGCTCTTTGGCTTTGAAATGGAGATGAGCACCGGCCCCTAGAGTCGGAAATGTCTAGCACGCATGTGCTGGGGAACCTTTACCTTTATACACAGATTTAACCAGATTTAACCCTTTTCTGGCACTCGCGGGGGGGATCTTTTTTGCTTTTTTTCTGCATTTTGGACTGCTATTCAAGGCAAAGATGTACATCCTTCCCAAAAGTTGGCTGTCCTTAAACTCATGATAGTCACTGTAGTTAAGTTACCAAAAGAGAAATGATGAAAACAAAAAAAATAAAACTCTCTGCATCAAAAGTATTGCATAGGCCAGCAGTGAGCATAAACTTAAAGCTATTTTGATCGGAGGATTTATATTGCTTTATTTTTTAGAAGTTCCTTCTTCATTGTTGATTATTATCCGTAACTCTTTGGGATTGAGACAGGTTGTAAATACTATAAATAAAGCAGCACAAAACAAATATACAAAAATCAACCCGTCCTAATGCATGTTTCTCTCTTTATACCAAGCTATCTCTTTCTAAACTGAAAGGAAAGAAGAGCTTACTTTATGGAAAGAATTATTTTTTTGCCAAGGAATTATTCTGAACTGAAACTGAACTGGACATCTTTTTAAAATTCAAAAGAAAAGAAGAAATAAGGGTGACATGATCAGTATTCCAATATTTGAGCGGCTTCCACAAAGAGAAGGTCAAATTATTCTCCAAAGCACCAGAGGGCAGGACAAGAAACAATGGTTGGAAACTGATCAAGGAGAGAAGCAACCTGGAATTAAGGAGAAACTTCCTGACAGTAAGGAGAATTAACCAGTGGAACGGCTTGCCTCCAGAAATTGTGGGCGCTCCATCACTGGTGGATTTTAAGAAGAGACTGGACAGTCACTTGGCTGAGATGGTATAGGTTCTTCTGTTGAGCTGGGGGCTGGACTAGAAGACCTCCAAGGTCCCTCCCAGCTTCTATTCTATTCTATTCTATTCTATTCTATTCTATTCTATTCTATTCTATTCTATTCTATTCTATTCTACTCTATTCTACTCTACTCTATTCTACTCTACTGTATTCTACTCTACTCTACTCTACTCTACTCTATTCTATTCTATTCTATTCTATTCTATTCTATTCTATTCTATTCTATTCTATTCTATTCTATTCTATTGTACAGCCATTTTTGCCTCTTTAATTTCAATAAAAAGTATTCATTTGAAGAATAACTTTAAGATTCCAATTGATTGAAGAAGAATCAAAGTTGTTGTGAGGTTGGGCAGACTTAGAAATTACTAAAATAAAAAAATGATTTGGAGTTTAAGAATTACATAGCATATTTTTTCAGGCACTTTGTCCACTAACAAAACACATTTTCCTCCCACAGGAAGAATCAGGATTGGATGAATTAATCCATTTGCAGACTTTATCATTTGCTCATATGTTCATACAATTCTTTTACACTTTTAAAATTTGCATTGTTTTTTTTTAAAAAAACAATATGTGGGAAAATTTACTTAAATTTGTATATTTAATTGTTCTTCCTCTCAAAATACATATTCATTGTATTTTTCTTCAATCAAGATATCATTTTTCAAATATATGTCTGACTGTATCACAACACTGGGAACTGTGAAAGCCAGTAGATAATTAACTGGCAATCAGGTGTAGATTGCTCAATTCTCATTGGAATTCACTGAGATCAATGAATTGCCCACCACCCACATAACTGGATCATTGTGAGAGACAGAGACATCTTAGAATCTGATCATTGCATCACAATGGTGAAACAAGGATCACAATAGCACGATGCAAGCTCTGTCACTTTTGTATATGCGTCTGTTGCCTCCATGCCAACACAAAAGAGGTAGAGCTTGTGATGCAATGGCACCACACTCATTTTGCCTTTTCTCTCTCCCCCCATCCCCAGACACCTCAGATGGAGAAGTTTGGTGAGCAGCAGAAACACCAAAACCAATCCAGATTTGCAAAGATTAAACTAAGGTCACCAATCAGCTATGTCAGGGGTCTCCAAACTTGGCAACTTTAAGACTTCTGGACTTCAGCTACCAGAAGTCTTCAGCTAGCAATGTTCTCAATTTTGGAGACGCCTGATTTATGTTGTGGGCACACCAGAACCCAATAAACTGCACAGCTTGCCTTCAGACATTGTGGGTGGTTCATCACTGGAGATTTTTAAGGAGAGACTGGACAGTCATTTGTCTGAAATGATACAGGGTCTCCTGCTTGAGCAGAGGGGCTGGACTAGAAGACCTCCAAGGTCCCTTCCAGCTCCATTCTAATTCTACTTGCTCAGTCCTCTAAAAAAAAGATGGCCGAAGTGAAAGCATGGCTGATAAAGTCAGGTGTTCTATTTATTTATTCAATTTATATTCTGCCAGTCTCACAATTCAAAGTGACTCTGAGTCACTAGAAATGTATGTTTTGTTTTGTTTTTACTAGGTACTCTGCCTTTAAGATTGTCAACATATAAGGGATGGAGACTCCAAAGACAACTCTGGGAAAGGAGACTGATGTGCACGCAAAGGGGTACACAGGGACAGGTGCTAGTTGCCAATTTTCATACCCCAAGCCTCTCCTATACGTGTTTATCTGCTTTGCCTATTTATTCTGTGTTTTAAGGGGTTTGTTTTCTGTCTTAACCTTTTCTATTTCTGCAAGGCCTGCTTGATTAGCACATTTGTTTCTCTTCACAATCCAGAGATCATTTTTATGGACTTTCCTGGAAATGTTTGAAATTTGGTTTCCTGGAAGCTCATCCAGTGAGAGATTATACTTGGCCCCACATTTGTTTCATGGAAAAGTATATCGGAATTGGGAAGTATCCAGTGGAGTTCTTGCAAAATGAAACTCCCAAACTCAAAATAATCTAGCATTATAAATAACAAAAAAATATTTGTGATAGGTTAGGCCACTCAGAAGTTGTAAACATAGCTATGGCTAGTATGGCTTTTTAAAATAATAATAATGTTGGTACATCTTGCTGATGTGAGAATAAGACTAAAATAAATGTGTGGAGTGGTCTTACAAAAAATTTGTGTGAACTATTCCAAATTTTGCACTTGGTGACAGAATTCTAAAGTACACAAAGTGATCAACCATCTATCACTTGGCAACCATTTGATAATTTTTAAATATAAAGCACTGTTAGGAAATTAAGTCACCCAAACAACTACACTGAATCTTCTAACTTTAGCAATACAGTAATGGGACTATATGAAGGAGGATGGGGCAGACAATCTGGATGGAGAAATTATAAAGGGAACCCAAATTGCATGTATATATATATATATATATTTCTGGGATTTTGTATAATTTAAATACTAGACATTTCTGCTTGAAATTCATAATTCTCCCTCTCCACAAGAAAGCAAAATTTGGCTTCTTCTTAACAGAATCCTCTGTGGTTCCATGTTCATTTATTCCAGACTCGGGCAGAGGACCCTGCACTGAATTTACTGGAACTACCTCTGCATTGTTTCAAAGGTCTGTTTGAACAGTCATTTTAAAATCATGTAATTCATCCTTGGTTAAGGCAGAACTGAACAGCTTCCAGTTTCTGCAATAAAAAACAATGAAAAAAAATATTACAAGTAGAACTGATGGTGCATGTCAACATAAATTATTCAAAGTTTCTAGGTCTGAATCAAAGGGGGCAGCAAAATTTGTAGTTGAAAAAAAGTTGTAATTCTAGTAAAAAATTTTTTTTGTTGTTTCCAAGTTTTGGCTTAGGGTCAGATTGGAATGAGCATTGTCTGAAACTCAGTCTAATGTAAAATGAATCTAGAGCAGGCCTCTTGGAATAAAGTATGTCTCTAGTCTATTTCAGGGTTTTTTTCATACATTCAGTCATCCATTTGTTCCATTAGTTTCTGCATCTTGTTTTTTTAAAAAAAAAATAGAAAGGGAACCAACTGTTATTTTTGCATGCAACATTTCTGCACATAAATTTATTCATAATACATTGTGATGTAAAAATTTTGAACTGAGAAATTGATCACCTAAAAGAGACAGTCCTGAAGATTCCATAAAGCACAACTTAAAGCCAATTTTGCTTTTAAAAAGCAGCCTAAACTAAGCATTTTCCCCTTCTTCAATTAATTTCTCCATAGCACCCAAGGGCAGAACAAGAAGCAATAGGTAGAAGCTGTCCAAGGAAAATCCAACCTGGCAATAAGGAAGAATTATGACGGAGGAACAACTTGCCTCCCGTAGTTGAGGGTCCTCCATTACTGGAGGTTTTCAAGAAAAGATTGGACAACCATTTGTCCAGGGAGGTATAAGGACTCCTGTCTTGGGCAGGGGGCTGAATTAAAAGACCTCCAAGGTCCCTTTCAGCCCTATGATTCCATGAATTATTCCAAGATCTAGAGTAATTTGGTTGACATAATTGTTGCATGCTAGACAGGCAGCATTCTAATCAAGGCCTTTGATTCCTTCTTCAGGTCATGGGCAGTCTGTCTTTATTAAATTTTGGCAAAATTGCAAAGTAAATTTACTTTGCATGCAACAAACTCCTTTGAAGCTCTTCAATGAAGCAATATGACTTGGTTTTGGAAAATGAAACAGCCATTTTGTTTCACTTTGTCCCTTCATCTGAAATCACCTCTGCTTTTCTAATAGGTGAAAGAAGCTTTTGTGCATACGCTGAGCAGGTAGAAAAATCTCTTCTGAATCTTCCAGTCAGTTATTTTGCTCTCCTCTTTACCTCCTACTCTATACATTTCCTTATCACCAGCTCATTAATGTATGTGAAAAAGAAAAAGTTCTCTCTATATAGACACCAAATAAAAAATTGTACTCATTGTCATTATTGGACCTAGCATAAAGACAGGACACCATTCTTAGGTTTCTTGTTTAGCATGTATAATTTCTTCGCCTGCCTCTGTGTCTAAACATCACAATGTAATTTTTGAACATTGTTTTTCTTCATTGTAACTATATTCTTTTGTTTAAATACACTTTCCACCTGATTGTTATGTTATTAACTGAAAAAACCTGCAAATAAAGTTTCTTTGAAAAAAACCCTTTATAAAACAAATACGGTGTTATGAGGAGCAAATTCAAATCATGGGAGAAAAGGAAAAAAGAGAACCAATGTTACTGAGAATAGTGGAAACTGATCTCTCTGTGTTTGTGTGTGTGTGTGTGTGTGTGTGTGTGTGTGTGAGAGAGAGAGAGAGAGAGAGAGAGAGAGGGAGAGAGGGAGAGAGGGAGAGAGGGGATGACTGATGTCAATATAATTTCTCTCTTTAGGAAAATGACTGGCTTAGAATATTATTCATGGACCTCTCTCAATTCAGCCAAATTATTGATATCTACAGTCCTCTCATTTTAACTGTTAATGCTTTATGACAGAGACAGTAGTAGAGGATATCACACAGACAGCAATGATCCCTATTTTTCTTATTTGTTTCTTCTCACCTGATCAGAAGCTCTGCTAATTGACTGTTCTGTGCTGTATTACTTCTCATGGAACACATGGAGAGTCAACAGGCTGACTATATAATAATAGAAATAATAATACCAGATACTTGGGAACTCAATAGGTAGATAAAAATGTCAAATCCAGTCTAAACATCCGGCTGATTGTGCAACCAGCCATAATAAGTGTCTTGGGTGCAATCCCAAAATAATGTGGAGCACCATTTGAACATCATCACCATTGACAAAATCACCATCAATCAATTGCAAAAGATAGCTTTAGTTGGAACAGCTTATATCTTGTGACAATACCTTTGATATTATTAAACAACATCTGCCTATCACAGGGATGTTGGAGTGCAAACATCCTAGTTAAGAGGAGGGCTCAAGTGAAGAATCAGCCTGAATTCCCTATGTAAACACAAGAGGGTTAGGTCTAAGCATTCTCTCTCTCTCTCTCTCTCTCTCTCTCTCTCTCTCTCTCTCTCACACACACACACACACACACACACACACACACACAAACACAAATGCCTTCGGGCCTTATCTGGTGGTTCCAGGCAAAACCTGCCAGTCTGGGGAGAATCCTGTGTAATAGGCAGAGAACAATAAAGCAACTCTGCTTTATTGTTTGAACTCTGCACATGTAGGTCTGGTTATGCAGTCCTGACAAGTCCTTGGGAAGGTGGACATAAATGCCAAATTCAGTCTAGACATCTGTTTGGCTGTGCAACCAGCCGTAATAATGTAATAACTTTTATGCTACCCAACTTTCTATAACTGGGTGGTTCACAACAAACAAATAAAGAAATTACAATAAACTCCTATTGTACCAAAAAGATGGCAAGCGTGACAGGCTAGATAGAATGAAATAAGTGGGTCTCAGTCTCAGAGGGTTTTTTAATTATTATTGTTTGCTTGCATAGCATTATTTTCCATAGAGATTGACTATCTCTTTTGTCTGCTGCTTTTAGTGGTTCTTTAAGATTTGTGGATATTTTAATTAAGTTTATTGTTGACTCAGCCTTGCTGAGAAGCTGGGAAATAAATGGTAAATAGATAAAAGATAAACTGAGTTTGCATTCCAAGATTTGAATTAAAATTCCCTGTTCACATAGTAGTATCTATAGTGCATCTAAGTCTACACAGACAGTCACAAAAACAATCTGCTCTAATAGGCAATATCTTTGGAAGTTTCCAATTTTTAATCTCTTTATGGGGGGGAATGTGATAAATATACATAACTTTACTTCCTCAGGTGATCAGCTGCAGTTTGAAATAGAATAAATATAATTGGATAATGAGATTTGGTTAATCATCCAACAGCACCCCGTAAGCATAGATTTACTTCTGCTTCCCCACTGACTCCATTTACAGATGGGGGAAGAGAAGAAATTGCTACACGCTCCTTCCAACTCTTCTGAACACTGCAGCGATTAATAAATAAAAATCCACCCACCTTCTAGCAGAGGTGGAACGAGACAGTCAAGTTGCTACTAGTGATGCAGTACATTTTTATGCATTATTTCAACCATCTAATATGGCCGGCTAAACCTGGAAAAAAGGTTTCCAGGCATTTTGCATTTTTAAAGCCGTGTTGTGCTACATCAGATAAATCTGTCAGTGAGTGCTGCCTAATATTGTCTGGTTATGCAAAGCCTCATTTAGGAATTAAGCCATTTGACTGCTGAAAGAACAGTTCCTCACCCTCATGAGATGAAGCAGAGAACGAAGGATAATTGAAGGATCAGGGACCAAAGAATTGGCTCAACTGGATTCAACTAGGTATTAGCAAGCTTTGCTACTCTGTCATAAGGCAAAGCAGCCACCATCTAAACAGCCACAAGTGAGCCTTTTCCTTTAAAGCTTTCTATCCTCATGAGGTCCTTAGCCAATTGTAAGGATGCCGCTCCATTCTGCTTCTTCAGGTTTAAAGCTGTTTCGGGCCGCATAGCCAAACATTCACCAAGCTTTATCAGTAATGCTTTCAACATTGAAGTAAAAATATCTCGATATTAATTTAATATCTCTCTAAAGCTGAAAGCCAGCTGGGTGACTTTGGGCCAGTCACTCTCTCTCAGTCCAACCTCACTGGGTTGTTATGGGGTGGGGGAGAGGAGGAAAGAGTATTAGGCATGTTCACTGCCTTGAATTATTTATCAAAATTATAATTATTTATAAAAAATAAATGAATTGGATACTGTAGTTGTCTGTTAACACCAAATCAAATGGGCTTCACAGATTTCATGGTCCTGGGCTGCATCTTTCAATAAGCAATAAAAAAGGACTTTGCTTACCACAAAGGGAAATAATCATCCATTCACACAAATGTAAGTGAGACATGTTGTAGCCCTTTTTCATGCTAAAGAAGCAGAAATAAGGAGCGGAAACAGCAAAACTTCATTTTATCTGTCCATTTTTTTTCTTAACTTAAGCATGTTCTCTGTAATTATATTGCTGGGCAGCACATGAATGGCTTTTAAACCGCGTTGTGTTTTAACCGAAGGAATCATATTACAAGAGCCCCCAATGAATGGAAAGGGTAAGAACCGTTGGATTCAAATCTAACACCACAGTACATTAGCTACATCACTAGGTTAATCTACCTTTGTGCACGCCTGTTCTTTTCCAATTATCCTTTTCCAATTAAATATGTATTTCTTAGGGAACCAGTTGCAGCTTAGTTAAGGTATGTTTAATTGCAATTGTATGACGTGTTCAAAGGGAGTCCGGCCTGATACGTTTCAGAGAAGCCTGCTGGGCTTATGTTAGCAAGGCAGCCGAGAAAAATCATCATCAGAA
Organism: Vipera ursinii; assembly: GCF_947247035.1. Lineage (NCBI taxonomy): Eukaryota > Metazoa > Chordata > Lepidosauria > Squamata > Viperidae > Vipera > Vipera ursinii. The sequence continues at coordinate 218,974,807 of NC_139512.1, read as the reverse complement.
AAAAAAGGATTGAAAATGTGGACAGAACATCAGCATCCAGGAAGGAAGGAAGGAAGGAAGGAAGGAAGGAAGGAAGGAAGGAAGGAAGGAAGGAAGGAAGGAAGGAAGGAAGGAAGACACAAACAGAGAAACAGAGCAAAAGAGAAACAGAAAGAATGATGCTCTGGGAGGGGTGGGCTAATTAAGTAGTGGTGGGTCTGATTTTTGTATAGCAATTCTCTTTGGTCACATTCATATGATTAGGAAGTTGAAAGGCTGATACACTGAAGGCTGAAGCCACCTATTATCTCCCTAAAAAAAACCCCATCTTACGCTAAACCCCTCTTTTTCATTTTTTTTAAAATGGCCTTTTTTCAATAGCTCATTAACTTTTAACTTTGAATAATTTCCATTGCCTAAACAAAAGCACACTCTCTCGCTTTCTCGCTGTCAGGCTCACTCCCCTCTCCTTTTTTTTTCTTTTTCTTTTTCTTTTTGATTATTCAATTATGGTTTTTTTGTGTTGGATTGTAGCATCTCTTCAGAAGATAGCAGAGGGCAAAGTATAGCGGAAAAAAATGTCCTGCAAACATTACCAACTTGCCAATTAATTCTATTATTAAATGCTAAGGGGGGAAAAAAAAGTACTCGCCAGCTGTGGCTTTATTCTATGGCTTTCTCAGAAATAATAAATAGGAAGTCTTTGTAGTCATTTATTTTTCCTCGTGCAACCGCCAACTTTCCCCTTAACTCTACCCCAAATCACAGTCTTTTGTTTCACGCCTAAGTAACGTTCCCTTTCTAAGGTGACCTGGACAGAGAACATAATAGCGCCAGCAGTGGTCTTCAAATTAGCAACACCATTTCCAACCTAAGTATATGTTCTCACAGTAGAACCCACTCTGAGATATACAGAGCATTTATTCCACTGACATTTAGAAAGGAAACCTATAAAAGAGTCCACAGGCATCTAAAATGTGTGGCTAAGATCTCAGCCACTGGTATTCAGCAGCTTAAGTACTTATTATGAATGGTGCTGGGTCTTTCAGCCCAGCTATTCACAGTATCAAACATTATTGAACATTCTTGCTTTTAGCTAAAAAAAAAAAGGTTTGCCACTGCGATACCCAATGCTATCTTTTTGTAGCGTTCAAGCTTAGCTGTGGGTGGGTGGGTGGGTGTGTATGTGAGTGTGTACATGTGTGTGAAAGAGCAAGCAAGAGAGAAAATATGTGTTGCGATTTAATCAGAGTCTCCCAGTTAGATCTGGGCCAACAAAGCTGTTTACAGCTTTGCTCTGTGGAATATTCCTGCTTTTAACTGAAATACGGCATTTTATTCTGGCCCTACAGCGTTCTATTACTTCTCCCTATAGCATGGAGGACAAAGCAGATGAGGTTGTGCGGTATGTGGACAAGTTGCTTTTTAGTTGGAGCTTCCTTGTTTGTCTTGGATTGAAAGAAACCCTTGCATCTCTGCTTACTTCGAAGGGATGCTCCTTGAATTTATTGTCCTTGTGACCTGTTCCATGATTTAAATTAAGGCAAAATCATGCGTCAAAGATAGGCCACTACAAAAATGTTCAAGGACTGCAGAGATGGCAGAGCCAGATCCAAAAAAATAAACTGAGTATCTAGTTCTGAAGAGTCCAACTTTCTCTCTATCTCTTGGCGCTTCTGTACAAAATCTCAGCAAGCTGTGCCACTGTGTAAGCAGCTTCTATCGGTCAGCTTAGTAGAACTAATTGCTTCAAGATATTTGAATATTTTATATTTAAATTTGAATAGTTGATATGTATTTTTGATTAAAGAGTCAATTCTTTAGCCTAACAAAGGGAAGACTTAGGGAGTGGCAAGATAGCCATCTTCCAATATTTGAAAAGTTGTGGAAAGAGGGGGAGTGATTTATTCTCTAAAGCAGACATATCAAACACAAGGCCCGGGGGCCGGATCCGGCCCGCGATGTGGTTTCATGTGGCCCGCGAAGCGATCCTGGAAACAGTGAGGGAATGGCCCCCACTGCCTTGGCCCCGGCCCAGAGACCCTCCCTTCTGCCAGAGACCCTCAGATCTGTCCCACTCCAGCCCAGGCCCCCATAGGCACCCTTGATGCGAACGATGTAGAGCTGGCCATGCCCACCCAGTAGGCCATACGCACTCTAGCCACGACCACCCAGTAGGACATGCCCACCCTGGCCATACCCACCCGGCCCCCTGAGGGCAACCGCAATGCTGATGCGGCCCTCAATGAAATTGAGTTTGACACCCCTGCTCTAAAGCAACTGAAGGCAGGACAAAAAAGCAATAGGCTCATCAGATGGAGATCCAACCTGGAACTAAGGAGGAAACTTCTTGATAGTGAGGACAATCAGTCGATGGAACATTTCCCAGAGTTGTGATTGCTCCATTGCTGGAGGTTTTCCAGTAAAGATTGAACAACCATTTGTCTAGGTCAGGGGTAGGCAACCTTGGCTCTTTTATGACTCATGGACTTCAATTCCCAGAATTCCTGAGCCAGCATGGCTGGTTCAGGAATTCTGGGAGTTGAAGTCCTCGAGTCATAAAAGAGCCAAGGTTGCCTACCCCTGGTCTAGGTGGAATAAGAACTCCTCCCTTGGGCAGGGAGTTGGACTGGAAGGCCTCCAGGTTTCCTTCCAGCCCTTTGATTCTATGAACTCAATCTTAATCCTTCCAGTCAGTGGTTATGTAACTTGACCATTCCTGGGAAAAAAACAACAACGCTCTTCTTGATTTTCTCTGGTCATCTAAGTATGCAGCCTATGACCCCAGCCTATGACCCCAGCCTATGACTGCAGCCTATGACCCCAGCTGCAGGTAATAGGAAAAACACCTGACTGCCAAACCTTAATCTCTTTCCATTATCATACTATACTATGGTATGAATAGTATACTATTCAATACTATTCAATGGAAATGTCATACTCTTTCCATTATCATACTATTCAATCGAACGTCTTCTTCTTTTAGATATATTTGCATTGAAGTTGACCAAAGACATTTCTCCTTTATGCCATTAACTCAGCTTTATCCCATTAACTTACTATTAAGTGGCTAGTCAGGCTTGGGATGGGAGATGGAATTAGCTTTTTTCCTCTCTTTTTTTTTATGAAGTGGATGTTTGTTATTTTAAGAGTAACCGAAACTCAGTGGACAGAACATGGACTGAGTTATACTTGCTTTTTCATAAGAACATAAGAAGAACCAGTGCTTTTTTTGTAAAAGAAAAAGGTGCCGGAACTCACACATGTCATACAACCCGCCTTGCCTACCCTACAAGGTTCCATCCAAAAAAGGTGCCGGAACTCCGTTCTGAGCGTTCTATGAGAAAAAAAGCCCTGAGAAGAACCTTCTGGATTAACCCAGAGGCATCCTATTATCATACAGTTTTTCATTAGGTGTCACACAGTGGCCAGCTGAATGCATTTTGCAAACTCACAGGCCTGGCCTAAATGTGTGATAGTCCCCTTTCACTGTTACTTTCCAATCAATCAGTATGCCAGCCAGACTTCCTATGATTCAGAAGGTAATAAACAGCCTTCAATATTAATAGCCATTGATAGTCTGATTCTTCATGAATCTCTCCACTCCCTCTTAAAACTAGCTAAATTGCCACCACTGCTGACAGCACTTTGCACAATTCCGTGTGAAGAATTATTTCCTTCTATTGGTCTTAAATTCCCCTCTACCTGGTTTTTGTGAATGACTTCACGGGCTAACATTGTGAGATGTGGAAAAACTTCTCTCCATTCTACATCATGCAGGATTTTATATGTATCTGTGTCGAGTCGTCCTTTTTTTCAGATTAAAAATCCAGAACTGCAGTAGTTTTCCTTCCTGGGGAAGCTGTTCCTGTACTATTTGTAATACTAACAGGGAATAAAAATCTAGAGGGTTTTGGGTTTTTTTTTAATTTGCTATTAAATTATACATGTATAGACATCTTGTAAATTGAAATACTAGCTTTTTGGTTTACTGTTTGCCTGAATTTATTCTAACATCTAAATCAGACATGTCAAACACAAGGCCCGGGGGCCGGATCCGGCCCGTGAAGTGGTTTCATGTGGCCCGTGAAGCCATCCAGGAAACAGTGAGGGAATGGCCCCCACTGCCTTGGCCCTGGCCCAGAGACCCTCCTTCTGCCAGAGACCCTCAGATCTGTCCCAGTCCTGCCCAGGCCCCCATAGGCACTCTTGATGCGAACGATGTAGAGCTGGCCATGCCCACCCAGTAGGCCATACGCACTCTAGCCATGCCCACCCAGTAGGCCACGCCCACCCTGGCCATACCCACCCGGCCCCCTGAGGGCAACCACAATGCTGATGTGGCCCTCAGTGAAATTGAGTTTGACACCCCTGATCTAAATGATCTGGTGAAATTTTGGACTTTTTGGTCTTGTGGGTCCAATTGATAATAATGTAAGGATGGTTGCAAAATTTGATAATACTTTACTAGATAACGTGCAGTCAAAATAATCCCCTGCTTTCATGGAAATGTACTACATCTAAAGGTACTGAAAAGATGAGATATCGTGCCCAGTTCAAGACTACATCTACGTCTGTGAATCTTCAGGGAGTTGCTACAGGTCTGAGTTGACAAAACTAATTCAAAGAAAGAACTGCTAAGATCTTCTGCATCTTTCCTTTCTTTTGACACATTTCACAATCGGTGCATTATTGTTCCATTCTGCCACTCACTAAGAGATAACAGAATAACAGAGTTGGAAAGGACCTTGTAGGTCTTCTAGTCCAGAGGTCCCCATCTGCAGCCCATTATCAGGCCTTGACCCCTTTCAAACTGGGCTGCAGAAGTGGTGGGCAAATGTGTGCGCTTCCCCACTTGTGCAAGCAGCAGGCAAGCATGGGCACATGTGCACTCCATTGGCTTGTGCGAAACCACTCCCCCCCGCCAGGCAGTCCGCAAAGCCAGAAAGGTTGGGGAACTCTGTTCTAGCCAACCCACTGCTCAGTCAGGAAGCCCTACACCATTTCAAACAAATCTCTTATCCAATTCCTTTTTAAAAAATTCCAGAGTTGGAGCACTCACCACTTCAGGAGGCAAGCTATTCCACTGATTAATTGTTCTGTCAGGAAATTTCTCCTTAGTTCTAGGTTGCTTCTCTCTTTGATTACCATAGTTTCCATCCATTGTTTCTTGTCCTGCCCTCTGGTGCTTTGGAAAATAGGCTGACTCCCTCATCTTTGTGGTAACTTTTTAGATATTGAAATACTGCTATCAGGTTACCCCTGGTCCTTCTTTTCATTAAATTGGACATACCCAATTTTTTGTTTTGGAAGGGCAGAAAGATACCATTTGAGACAACTATTTATTTAGACTTTTATATGGATTTCAACAGTGGTGGGATTCAAATATGTGAACAACCGGTTCTCTGTGTGGATGCCACTTCCGGAAGCCCATTCTGGGCCTGGGCAACAAAAAATTAGCTACCGGTTCTGCCGAACTGGTGCAAACTGGCTGAATCCCACCACTGGATTTCAAGTGAAAGATGCATCCAGCCCATAAATTATTGGCTACTGCTTTAATAGATATTTATTTTCTGATAAATGATTTGAGAAGGTGCCAGTTGAAGCAGCAGATGGGACTTTTGTGTCATTATGAACCCGCAATAATCCATGGGCATGGAGCAGGGGCTGTAGTAGAAATAATTATATTCCAGATACATGGTATGCAGACAAATCATATCTTCTTAAAGGCAACATCTTTTCAAAATGGAAAAGAAAAGAGACAATGTTCTTTTCAAAGAAAAAATGCCAGACAAATAGAAACTCTTCTTATAATTTGAGGCAACTAGAACATACATTTTTAGAAAGTAGGGGGTCAGGAGAGATGCAAAGTAAATCACAGCAGCCCAACAAGAAAATTGAAAATAATAGTTACCTACATTAGAGGTTTATCTGCTGGATTCTTTAGACGTAAAACTTCACTTTTAAAGTAACAGAAAGATACTGGAATTTGACAGAATAAAATGTCATTTCAACCTTAAGAAAAACAGCAGTAATTCTGAAATTGTGGAAGGAAGGAAAGCTCTACCTGAAAATATTATTGAACCAAATTCAATGAGCATAGGAAAAAGACATTAATAAATGCCATCAGAATATATTCAATGCTTTTCCCCCTCCCATTTATTTAGTGTTTCCTGGCTAGCCAAACACCTGTCAAATTCTTGTTGTAGTTTGATTATATTTATAAGCAGAATCTAAGATACTTTTAATTAAGTGGGCCTTTTCCTCTTTAACTCTTGCACAGCCTCTCTTTTCAACAAAATAACACACCAAATTAGATTGTTGCAGAGGCATGAAATTCCCTGAAAGATAAATGTTGAGCTGTAAAGCAGCAAAGACTCTAAAAAAGTAATATATTCAAATGTATTCCCATGCACTTAATTAATAATGCCAATTTGGTTTCAGCAGTGTATCTTAAAATATGCCATTTCAATTATTTTCCAGTGGTCTGATAACAGTGGCTATCTGCATCTCCCTCTATATATAAATGGCAAGTAGAACCAAAGGAATAATAGTGTAGAAGCATTGTCACATATTAATATCTGATCAGCTGAGATCAAGAATATTCTCCCAAGAACTATCTTCAAAATGCATCTTCTAAATTTGCATTTCTAACAGTTTTTAGCTGGGTTTACATATTTCCACAAAAGGCTATGGGATTTTCTTTCAAATGATTGTCAGCACTATATTAGTATGCTAGATACTGATTGTCGTAGAGTGAGTTTTTGGGAAATCAATTTAAGTGAGTTTACTAAAGAACAACTGAAGTACACCTTAAAGATGCACAAAATGTAGCCTTATAATTTCAGTTTATAATAAGCGAAGATCTAAATGAACACTTCGCTTGGTACTAGTGAGGGCACACCTTCCTATGTGCATGTTATTTGGACACATTCTGATAATCATGTTGCAATATATAAAAGGAGAATAAGGTAAAATTCCTTCAGTTCAAGATTGACATACAGTGGTTTTATGGAAACTTTCAATAGGTTTCCTAGTAACCAAATGCAATGGTTTTCCACTTCCATCTTCTGGGATGTTTCTGGTTTCCCAGCTAGCCACCAGCCCTGGAATACTATCCAAGTACTACAGTAATCAGGCCTTCCCCTGCTTAGCTTTTGAGTTCAGACAAGATTTGCCAGGTGCTGCCACCTAAATGGATAATATAGGCCTGTATACACCCCTCCAGATATGAATATATTGATCCTTCCCTTTCCCCCAAAGTAGGGAAAAAATGAATTAAAGCTATGTATGGCTTTGTGCATTCTCTTTCTATGTATTTGTTGATTTAGTGTTATGTCAATTGGAAGATTATATAGAAGAGAATACTAAAAGGGTTTTTCACACTTTTACTTTATTTTCTAGTTTAGAAATACCAAGAAGTGCTTTGATGTAATATTTTTTTCAGTAACTTGGGCTTTTTAAAATAATTTCAAAATCCCTCCAAAAATATTAGTCAATTTTACTTTTGGGAGAGGAGGAGGAGGAGAAGGAGAAACTACATTATGAAAGCAGAAGCATTTCACGTAATCTGATCTAAATGCTTTTCAAGTTTATAAGGAATTTAACATTTAAAATTGACTATAATCCCAGCATTCCCTATAGGGGGGGTCTTATTTTCTTGAGATTTAGTTTCTTTTAAAATTTAGTTAGGCTTAATCCCATGACACTAAACAATGCAATCTATCTGCTATCCAGATGTCCCAAACATTTAATTTTGAGAAATATTACACCAGGGTTTCATAAATGACATTATACTAATAGAATGACAGTATGTAAATGTCTCAGATTTCATAACAAGACATTTTACGCATTTAGATTCTTTAGGGAATAAAAACTTGGGCCTTTTTTTATACCACATACATTGATAGAAGCTCACTGTTTCTGGGAAACAGGTTGATTGGTTATGCCTGATTGGTTACTCATATATTCATTTTTATTGATTCTTGCTCTGTTGGGCATCCCTGCTAAATGCATACTGTGTATTGTATTATCAAGTAAATTGAATAGTACTGAGAAATATTCACTGTCACTCTTTCAAACTGGGAAGACTTGAAGACAAGGTCAAAGCAAAGAATGTCTTTTTTTTCTTTTGAGTCTATATGCTAGATTTCTGCCTCAACACCCAAAATGTAATGTTAATGATACACTGCAATTAGAGAAAGATTGATGATTGATTGATTGATTGATTTGGCTTATATGCCACTCCAAACATACCCTGACTGTGAGCATTATACATACCCAATACAGTCACATATTAAAAACAGTATACATTAAGTATCCATCCATCCATCTCAAGCACTGCTAACACTCAAATCTCATTTAATGATCTCCCTTGATGTCCCAAAGTCACATCAGAAAAGCCATACCTAATAGCTGTTAAAAAAAAAAATCTCAGGAGGATAGGAATGTAGAGTTTTGCTGTATACCCATTTCATGAAGATTTGTTCAGAGTGGTAATTTACATCATTTCAGTTTCAATTGTAAAGTTCTTCCCTTAAAAGGTTTGCCACTGATTTTGGCAAATGCTTCAAAGATATTCTCCAAGAGCTTCATTCTTTCCCCAAAGCATGTGCAATTGTTCCTAGAATTGCACTCTGTGAATGAATTAATAACTTGACAGTGTGACTGGTATTACGTTGGCTGTCAGTGATTGCTTATACCTCATGCAGTAAGTACATTAACTGATATCAATTACATAGGCTTCTTTCAGATCCAGAATAAGGCTACGCTTAGCAGTAACTTTTTGAATTTCCCTACAGTACTGTTCAGAACAGAATCTTTACAGATGAACTTGGAAAAGTATTTGCTCATTTTCATATGTAATATGATGATGAAGATGAGGAGGAATGAAGATGAGGATGAGGATCTGGTCTGTCTATATTCTTGTCACCAGATCTGGTGATGTCCCACATAAATGTATCCTTCCAAAGTACCCAAAATGATGAGAACCATTTTAGTGGTTAAGGCACCAGGCTACAAACAAGGAGATCGTGAGTAGACGGTCTAAGAGATGAAAGCTGGCTGGGTGACTTTGGGCCAGCAGGGTTGTGGTGGTGGAAAAACAGGAAAGACAAGGGGGCTTAGGTATGTCTACTGTTTTGAGCTATTTATAAATATAAGAAAGGCAGGATATAAACTGTTGCCTGAAGATTTATATAACCACCGGTCTTAGCAATTTAAACCTGGGTAGTTCACAAATGAAAATAAAAGCAATGAAAACATAAACTAACAGAAAAACTGCTGTCACTCTCAAACACAACACATCTCCACACATCCAGAAATAACTTTGCTGGCCTTCAGCTTCACACTACCCCGATGCTTGTGGGGAAAGCCAGATCTTCAAGGCTTTTCAGAAGAGTGGGAGCCTGCCAGATTTCAGAAAGGGGGCTTCATGTATTCCAGAAGTAGATAAAAGGAGAACATTTAAGGGTACATGAAGTGAGAGGACCTCTAGTTGTCCATCTCTATTTGTTCTATCTGTCAGACCCCTCTAATTATGTTTTAGAATAGAAGGGATGTCATATAAACATCACATCTGTGACAATATACCAAACCCAATTGATACAAATATGTGTTTGTGTATGTTGTTATAGTACCTTGTTGGCACACCAACCAACTGTAAAGAAATTATTTTAGACAATCTCCTGCACAAAAGATAGTGACACCCTATAAAGCAAATATGTGTTTTCTCTCAGAAAATACATCCCCCAAACCGCAGCAGAGTGGCTCTAATGCTGGTGTAAAATTTGCTGCCCTCCTTTTTTTAAATCCCTAATTTCCCTTGGTTATAGCTATTTTGTTTACTTCTGAATGATGCTCTCTTGCTTAGGCATCTCCCTCTTGCTTTGTTTTGATTTAAATCTTCTTCCATCCTGGCCCGGAGATGAAATGAAGGGACTCATAATAGAAAAAGAAAATGTTGCCATAGTATGTTAGTGCTGAGATTAAGATATTAAGTAGGGAGAAAGCCTAGGCTCCACTGAAATTGTAGCATGTTGATCGCTGTAAATCCAAACTCCCATTCACAGGTATAGTATAGGTGGTAACTTGCTCAATAGTAGTAACTTTGAGAGGGATCTCGGAGTCCTACTGGACAATCACTTAAATATGAGCCAGCAGTGTGCTGCAGCTGCCAAAAAAGCCAACCCAGTGCTAGGCTGCATTAACAGAGGGATAGAATCAAGATCATGTGAAGTATTAATACCACTTTACAATGCCTTGGTAAGGCCACACTTGGAATACTACATCCAGTTTTGATCACCATGATGTAAAAAAGATATTGAGACTCTAGAAAGAGTACAGAGAAGAGCAATAAAGATGATTAGGGGACTGGAGGCTAAAACATATAAGGAACGGTTGCTGGAATTGGGTATGTGTAGTTTAATGAAGAGAAGGATGAGGGGTGACATGATAGCAGTCTTCCAATATCTCAGGGGCTGCCACAGAGAAGAGGGAGCCAAGTTATTCTCCAAAGCACCTGAAGGCAGGACAAGAAGCAATGGATGGAAACTAACCAAAGAGAGAAGCAACCTAGAACTAAGGAGAAATTTTCTGACAGTTAGAACAATTAATCAGTGGAACAACCTGCCTCCAGAAGTTGTGAATGCTCCAACACTGGAAGTTTTTAAGAAGAGATTGGACAGCCATTTGTCTGAAATGGTGTAGGGTTTCCTGCCTGAGCAGGGGGTTGGACTAGATGACTTCCAAGGTCCCTTCCAACTTTATATTACTATTATTATTATTATTATTATTATTATTATTATTATTATTATTATTATTATTATTATTATTATTATTATTATTAACATGCTATTCTGTTCTATCATTAAAAACACCTCAAAATCCATAATGTATTAACTAGTTCAGTTTTAAAGATTTCCATGCTCTACGTTTCACTTCTGTTTACAATTCCAAAATCATTTATGCCTGTTGTCTTGTGTACATGCATGGATCTTTATATGCTATGATAAATTTGATCGTCTATAAGGTATTAAAAACCTTCCCAGTCTGTAGTGTTGATCTGCTGTGTCTTAAACTCATAAAGTACCAGTTAATAGAGTAACAATCTACAGAACTCTTTCTCAGTCTCAAATATCTCACATTTCATTATCAATTTCTCAACTCTGATCATTTTTAAAGTGCCATATTGTTTGATTGGCTATTAAAACAGCTTTAATGTGCTGTGTCCAAATTCATAAAGTTACAAATTAACAGAGTAGCAGTTTACCGAATCCTTTCTCAGTCATGCGCCAACTTATTTTTTCCTTCTCCAAGTCTGAACAGCAAAATGACAATAAAAAAACAACAACAACAATCCACCCACAACTATAACTGGACTTTGTTTGAGAAACAAAGGTCTGTGAGAAAAGCACATGGTCTTACTTCATTCATTATTTTTTAAACCAGAGATGCAAACAGACTTGGCTCTGATTCTCTCACTTTCATTTGTCCTTCTTTTTCTCGTCCTTAAATTCCTGTATATGTTTAGATCGTAATCCTGTTGCAGTTTGGTTGCTGGGTATAATATTGTATTTTGTTTGTAATTATCTCAGGCTAATACTGTAATCATAGACTTCTGGGTAATTTTATTATTTTTCTGTATAGCAACAGCTTGAATACTTTTTTTTAGGAAAAAAGCACAATAGAAATAATATACTGTGGAACTATGCAAATGAAAGATCAGTGAAATGAATAGTGAGTGAATGGCACATTGATAAGTAAATACAAACATTGGACAGCATCTCCAAAACTGCAGGGAACAGCGAAATGTTTGGGAAAGGAACACGTTGGTATTTGTTGAAAAGACTTTGTTTATTTTTCAGAAAGCTTCAGTTTGCTGCTTTGCAAGGACTTCTCTCAGTGCTGGAGACAGAAACACTTAATTAAAGGTTTATATTTTCGAAGTTCCAACATGACATTTTGGTCCCAGCATGCTTTGGGGATCTTAATAGCATGGTCTTTACCACTCACAAGATAGACCTGGACATTATAAGGAAAAAGATCTTTCCCAGAAAAATGCAAGTTAAGTTTTACCTCTTAAGCTCCTAGGGTGGGAGGGGGGGTGAAAATACCTGAAATGCCTTTTTTTCCACTATCAATCAACATCAGAATCTGGAAGTTTGGGAAAGGATTAGGGCCCTGCATGACAATAGTGACACATACACGCACTATCTCAAGTTTTTAATGTTAGCACTTCATATTGCATTTTTAGTAAATGAAAAGGATCACAGCCAAACCAATAAAGTAAACGCGCTCTTAAACTGATCCTCACTTTTATCGACAGAATTAATGGAAGTGGATTTTTTTTTTCCCTGCCTTTTTCCAGAATGGTTTTTGAGTTCTCAGATTTGCTTACAGCTATACTATTCACAAATGGTCTCCACACAAATACTAAGCAGGCATTTTCTTCCCAGCCTTTCGGCTATAGACTTGGTGTGCATCGAACCATATTATTGGGTACAGGGATGTAGCAAGTGGCCTCTATTGTCTTGATGATCTGGATAGGTCGATGATTGCTATGGGGGTCATGAACAACTGGGCCACTTCTGGGAATGCAAGTTAAAGGCTTCCAGGACCATCAGTCTGGGAATTCCAGTACCAATCTAGCCACAAAGCCAAATGGCTTCTAAACACCCAGAAGCCACTATGAAGCAGGGAGGCTGGGACAATAGCAGCAATCCCAACTGATCCCTAGAGACAGTGGTGGGATTCAGCCGGTTTGCACCAGTTTGGCAGAACCGATAGCTAATTTTTTGTTGCCCAGGCCCAGAATGGACTTCCGGAAGCGGCATCCACACAGAGAACCGGTTGTTCACATATTTGAATCCCACCACTGCCTAGAGACCAATTTCCTCAACAGGGTCTCACATTCAGTTATCTGTGGAGCAATGCCTCCAAAGGCCACCGGAAATCAAGATGACAGGACAACGCCATCACCAGGAGAGAATCAGCTTGCGAATGGCAAAAATAAGCTTTGTGTCAGCTGCTTGCAAATGTGACTTATAAAGGAAGACGGGCTCATCCCACTCAGTTGTCCACTACAGAAAGGACACCATAAGAAGGAGAGATTATTTTGCTTCACTGCACTTTTTTCTGAGTCTCAGAAAATAAATATAGGAATATATTGAACAGCTGACAGGTATTGCTGTGCAGACATCTGTCCACCAATTTTGTAGAGATGTCTTTGCCTATGAAGAGAGCGGCTGTTTTTCTCTTATTCTCAAAGGGCCTAAGGCTTTCATTGGATGGCACACACTATTGTGGCTGGCAGGTGGTGCTGAAAAGGAGTTTTGCATTCTATAACCATTCACTCACTTATAGTTACACCAGCAGCTCTGATACTCCCTAATCTGCGATAATCCCATGACAGGAATTAGCTTTAACTAAACTATTAAATGCCAGAGAGACTGTATATTCTTGGGGAAATGATTATATAATGCAAAAATGATGTTCACACACAGAACTCGGCTGTCTGAGCTTGGTTATTTTCTCACAGAACCCTAACCCTAATCCAAACTAGATAACATCATGAGCGCTAGCACTGATGATGTTACCTAGCTTGGGTAATGAAAGGTCTGCAAGAAAACAATTAAATTCAGAGAGCGCCAAGCACCTCAAGATAACCCTGAGCTACAAACATTCTCCTTTATTAGAACTCAGCTAGCTAGTATCTAAGGCAGGGGTGTCAAACTGCCTGCTCGTGGGCTGGATGGGTCATGAAGAAACCATGCCCACCCCATTGCTGGCAATAGTGAAAAAGCTCCGATACGTTGTGCGACATCACGTGACGTCACGAGTTTGACATGTCTGATCTAAGGTAAGGTAGAAAGGTGGGGGGACTTAGCATGGAGAAGTTGATAACATTATGAGCCTCTGGCCATCTGCTTCCTCCAGACTCCAGAGGGATGCTTTGGAATAATATTTCTCTCTTCTTTCCCCTAGGCGGGTCTGGCTAATTTTCAAGGGTCAATCTTATTTTGATGGCTCTCTCTCCCCACGCCATACAAGACAATTATCCTAGTGAAAAATGGGTAGAGTCCTGAACCCTTTTTCATGCTTCCCCCCCCCCCAAAAAAAATGTTGAATCAAAATTGTGATTTCCAACCTATCAGAATTCAATTCCAATTTTGTTTTCTTTTAAAGATAAAATTTTCTAGCAAGCTGGAAAAACTGGTGTGTGGGGGGTGGGGGTGGGGGAGGATTGACACAACTGTAACTGCGAGCCTCTTTTTTTCCAATTTAAGTTGAAATAACTACAACTTCATAGCTGAATTTAGCTTCCTTTTCACTTTTGAATATTGCTGGGCCAGATACTCATTTTTGAATGAAATAAATCCCCCAAGAGACTGGGAAAGACTATTCTGCTTGGCCTAGATTTGCGCTCCTCCAAGGAAATAGCACCCATTTCCCTCATTGCTTGTGACAATAATAAGACAGCTGATTATGCAGATTAGCAGAACAGGTTTAATTTTCTGCAATGGGAAGATGCCACCCTAATAGGAGAGTGGGAGTCAAATGTCAGGACCTGTCATCCCCCTGCATTTCTTCTTCCGAAAGAGCTTGAAACCTAGCGTGACATTCTTCATCCTTGAAAATATTCCATGTACTCCACTCTGTAACGCAGCTAAGCTCCTGATTTGACAGGGAGCCTTACAGACAGGAAAGGCAGTTGTCTCTGAGGACTCATTTTAGAAATCTGCAATTAGTCCTGCAGCTCAACTTTAGGGCAATTTTGTCATAATTCGCATTAGCAAGTAAGTGGCAAAACAAAGAGACACCTTTTATTAACTGGTGGAGGAAAGTGCAGGTTCAAAGAATCTCCTCCCAAAGGACAGCTACATTAGATAGAGAGGAATAATTCAGATTTATAACCATTATTGGATAATTGAATGGCTCCTGACTTTCCTTGCAATCTTATACATGCCGGCTCAAAGGAGTAAGCCTATTTGGGTGACTATAGATACATTTATAAAACCCTGAAATGAGAGACTGGAAACACACCGGGACCGAACTGAATTTGAAAACAGAGGACACTCCTTTTTAAACCCAAATACAAACATGGGTCTGTTTTGCAGTCATTCATATTTATTATTTCTTTAAAATGACGCAGAAGTTATTTAATCCAGTTATCTTCCCTTTCCCGAATGAAGACAAATATCACAAAGTATAACATGTATTATGACTGTGCAACAGTTTAAATTTTATTTTTAAAAAGTGCTTCAGAATACACTCTGGCTCCAGGAAAGGACTTTGCTCCTTTAAAGAGTTATAGGCAGTTGCTGCACATATACCCTAGTGCACTCCAAGCATTTTCTTAGAATCAAATGAGCAAACAGACTCAGACAGACACAAATATATATATATACACATGCTATTTTTTCCATTACAAAAGGGTGAAGCATGGAATGTTTCAAATATACTAAGCATTATAATGATTATTCTCTACAGGCGTATTTTGAGGAGTTGTAAAATATTGATTCATTCTTGGTTTGCAGTGTATTATTCTATTTATTTGTACAAATTTAATTTATTCCCAAATAATGTTCAAAAGCAGGCAAATGCAAGTAGCTTAATAGGTACCACTTTGGTGGGAAGGTAATAGCATTCTGTGCACCTTTGGCATATAACCATGCTGGGCAAATGACAATACTGGCTCCCTCAACCAAAAAAATGGAGACGAGCACCACATCCTAGAGTCGAACACAACTAGAAAGGGAAACCGTTACCTTTACCTAATGCAGGCATGTCAAACATGTGACGGCGTGCGACTATCAGGACTTTTTCCCCATTGCTGGCAATTGGATGGGTGTGGTTTCAGTGTGAAGCATCCGGCCCATGGGCTGGAAGTTTGGCATGCCTGACCTAATGGATAGGTACCATAATTTTCAAAATAAAAATTTAAAACTTGGATAAATGCTTGGATTAAAATCCACACTTATGCTACATTTATCAGTTTGGAATTTGGAATGTTAACTGATGCATCCTCACATATTAGATATTGCATGCAATGCCCCAAATCTTTTTCTATTCCTGTTTATTTAGGACCAAGTACATATTTTACAATTGCCCTGAACAGTCATATGATGAAAATATACTCCTAGGGTTTGACTGTTTTATCATCATCCTCATCATGGTCATACAGTATTTCTTATGGTCTGTGGAACCAATAGTAACTGTTTTGTCTGATCAACATCTTTCTCAAAACAGGCTCTATCCTAATATCCATTTAGATGCATTATTGTTTATGTGCACGTGACTTGCTAGGCAGATGGTAAGTAAATGTTACATGTGGAACATGTGCTATTCTCTGATCTATTTTGTATGATAAAGTGGATAACATCAGATGAATTCGGTGAGAAGAAGCTAATGATTTCAACTTTCCAAAGCAGTCGGTTACATCTCAGTAATGAAAAATGATATGGAAACCCAGCATCTTCTTTTCACATTTGGCCTGAAGACAATACGCATCAATATGCATGAAGAGATGTCCTTTCCCTCACTGATAACGTAAATTTAGTAACCTTCATGGTACCATCCAACTGTGTTTTAAAAGCTATGCCATATATGTTTGACTTAGTGGTTAAGGCACCAGGCTAGAAACCAGGAGGTGGTAAGTTCGACTCCTGCCTTAGCCATGAAAGCTGGTTTGGTGACCTCGGTGACCTCGAGCCAATTGCTCTCTCGTGCTTTCTCTCAGCCCAACTCACCTTACAGGGTGGTTGTTGGGGAAAATAGGAGAAGGACGGTGTGTTGGATATGCTTGCCACCTTGAGTTATTTGTAAAAATAATAAAATGGGATAAAGAAATATAAATAATAATAAAATAAAATAAAATAATAAAATAAAATAAAATAAAATAAATAAAATAATAAAATAAAATAAAATAAAATAAAATAAAATAAAATAAAATAAAATAAAAAAATAAAATAAATAAAATAAAATAAAATAAAATAAAATAATAAATAAAATAAAATAATAAAATAATAAAATAATAAAATAAAATAATAAAATAAAATAAAATAATAAATAAAATAAAATAAAATAAAATAAAATAATAAAATAAAATAAAATAAAATAAAATAAAAAATAATAAAATAAAATAAAATAAAATAAAATAAAATAAAATAAAATAAAATAAAATAAAATAAAATAAAAATAAAATAAAATAAAATAAAATAAAATAAAATAAAATAAAATAAAATATAGGAATTATGGATTTGTCATCCAGGCTACCTCAGAGACAACATTTTGGATAGCCTGGTCTTAAGTTATCCTGTCACTGTTGACAATGGGACCCAATGAACTTTTTAGATTCCTTCATTTGGTAACACCCTACTAAATCTTTAAGAAGAAACTTGTTAAGGAATTTGTTGTGCAGAGGTCTCCTTGTGCTACCAAAGAGTTGCACAGACAAGGAAGGGTACTGAGAGCAGTAAGAGTCACACAGTAACCACAAGAGTACACTGAGTTGTAAAAGCAAAAAGTAGTTTACTTTTGAGGTGGTGTATGAATAAAAATGCACAGTCAAAAATAAACAGTCCAGGTCATACACAATAGTAACAGTCCAAGGAGTAATCCAAAATACAAAGTCTTCTTACCGGTCCAGAGGTCAATACACAGTTGTACAGGTTTAGCACAGTAATAAACCAACAGTACAGAGCAACAACAGTAATAGTAGAGAGCAGTGAATTCAGAGAGAGAGAGAAGCTACGTTACTAGCTCCCCTTTATGGCCATGAGAACACTTACACACCCATTGGCCAATTAACATCTTAAAGACATAACATCATGGTTAATATATTTTCAACCCAACACTGTAGGCTATCACCATATGCCTAACAAAACTAAATCTAATAGATGAGATACACCATGGCTGTCTGGAATCCTATGAACTGTTAAATTAAGACAATCAATGTATTAGTAGACAAAGATATTGCTGTGCTTGACAGGAATGTTAAAACATTCCGTACCTTGCAATCTGCCTTTATTCAGGTACATGGGTGGAGACTTAAGATAAGAATTTTTTTAGTACTTCTATATATAATAGTTTAGTGCTTTTGCTGTTAATAATATTGGTGAATTAATCTTAGATATTTCATAGTTCCGGTTTAAGGTAACATTGCAGGTTAAGTTGTATTTAACATCAAATGTAGCTGCGAAACTATGCGAAAACAAAGAGCTTTTTCTTTACTGCTATAAATTAATTGGAATACCCCTGAAATCAATGAAGGGGCCTCACCAATTTATCTCAGGTTTCTTTATGTGGATGTGTGTTTTTTTTAAATCTGGAAATAGAACAATTAAACTCACAGAAATGCTAAAACGGCTCTCCCTTTGGAACAATTTAATGTGAGAGTAAATGAATCAAGTGATTGACAATTTCAGATGAGTCAATATTTTCACTAGTTGTATTTATATCACTGGATCCAAAGAAGATATTCTAGCTGTGCAAGAGCACTTTTACTGACCTATCCCAACCACCAGGGCCTCCTGTGGTCCCTAAAACATTCATCAAATCAACAGACTTATTGAGATGACTTTTCTGGTCCCAGCTGGACTCAACCCAACTCCACCAACCTAGAAAACGTGTTTGAAATGATTGTGTTCTTAGTGAAACTCAGTATAAAATGCATTCTTGGTAAAACTAAGAAAAATAGTAGATAAACGCTTGGTTTATCCGAAACACTGAATTCACAGAATCCAAGACTAAAATGAAGTTGGATATTTTATGCAATTGAAGAACCCCAAGCATTGCCTTAGCATGTTGAATGAACCAGATTACAGGTAATCCTAGATTTACAACCACAACTGAGCCCAAAATTTATGTTGCTAAGTGAGACAGTCAGAGTTTTGCCCCATTTTACAACCTTTCTTGCCACAGTTGTTAAGTGAACCACTTCAGGCGTTAAATTAGTAACCCGATTGTTAAGTGTATATGGCTTCCCCAATGACTTTGCTCATCAGAAGGTTGAAAAAGGGGATCACATGATCTTAGGATACAGTTGTTGTTGTTGTTGTCGTTGTTGTCGTTAGTTGTGAAGTCATGTCCAACCCATCGCGACCCCATGGACAACGTTCCTCCAGGCCTTCCTGTCCTCTACCATCTTCTGGAGTCCATTTAGTCTCATGCCTACTGCTTCAGTGACTCCAGCCAGCCACCTCATTCTCTGTCGTCCCTTTCTTCTTTTGCCCTCAATCTTTCTCAGCATTAGGCTCTTCTCCAGTGAGTCCTTCCTTCTCATTAGGTGGCCAAAGTATTTGAGTTTCAACTTCAGTATCTGACCTTCTAAAGAGCAGTCAGGGTTGATCTCCTCTAGGACTGATTGGTTTGATCACATTGCAGTCCAAGGGACTTGCAGGAGTCTTTTTCAGCACCATAGTTCAAAGGCCTCAATTTTTTGGTGCTCAGCCTTTCTTATGGTCCAACTTTCACAGCCATACATTGCAACTGGGAAGACCATAGACTTGACTATATGCACTTTTGTTGGCAGGGTGATGTCTCTGCTTTTTAGTGTGCTGTCTAGATTTGTCATGGCTTTCCTCCCCAGGAGCAAGCATCTTTTAATTTCTTGGCTGCAGTCCCCGTCTGCGGTGATCTTGGAGCCCAGGAAAATAAAATCTGTCACTACCTCCATTTCTTCCCCATCTATTTGCCAGGAATTGAAAGGGCTGGATGCCATGATCTTGGTTTTCATAATGTTAAATGTCAACCCAAGTTTTGCACTCTCCTTCTTCACTCACAACAAGAGGCTCTTTAGTTCCTCTTCACTTTCTGCCATTAGAGTGGTATCATCTGCATATCTTAGGTTGTTGATATTTCTACCAGCAATCTTAATTCCAGATTTTAATTCATCTAGCCCTGCCTTTCTCATGATGTGCTCTGCATATAGGTTAGGCAGGGCAACATTATACAGCCTTGCCGGACTCCTTTCCCAATTTAGAACCAATCAGTGGTTCCGTGTCCAGTTCTCACTGTTGCTTCTTGACCTGCATATAGGTTTCTCAAGAGAGAAATAAGATGGACTGGTACTTCCATCTCTTTAAGAACTTGCCACAGTTTGTTGTGATTCTCACAATCAAGGGCATTAGCATAGTCAATGAAGCAGAAGTAGATGTTTTTCTGGAACTCTCTAGCTATCTCCATGATCCAGAGTATGTTGGCAATTTGATCTCTAGTTCCTCTGCCTCTTTGAAATCCTGCCTGTACTTCTGGTAGTTCTCGATCTACATACTGCTAGAGTCTAGCTTGTAGGATTTTAATCATAACTTTACTAGCATGTGAAATGAGTGCAATGGTGCGATAGTTTGAACATTATTTGGCACTGCCTTTCTTTGGAATTGGAACGTAAACTGATCTTTTCCAATTCTGTGGCCACTGCTGTTTTCCAGCAGTGAGTTTTCCAAATTTGCTGGCAAATTGAGTATAGCACTTTTACTGCATCATCTTTTAAGATTTTGAATAGCTCAGCTGGAATACCTTGTTGCTCAGCTTTCCTAAGGCCCACTTCACTTCACTTCACATTCTAGGATGTCTGGCTCGAGGTCAGTGACCACCTCATCATGTCATAAATATGAAGCCGCAGCTACGGATCAGAATTTTGATCACATGACCATGAGCATGCTGCTGTGGTCCTAAGTGTGAAATACTGTGCAGTCATAAGTCACTGTTTTCAGTGCCATTGTAACTTTGAATGGTCACTAATCGAAGTGCTGTAAGTCGAGAATATGTCTGATTTGCTGGAAGATAGCATAGTCCAGACATGTCAAACACAAGGCCCGGGGGCCAGATCCGGCCCGCGAAGTGGTTTCATGTGGCCCGCAAAGCCATCCTGGAAACAGTGAGGGAACGGTCCCCACTGCCTTGGCCCTGGCCCAGAGACCCTCCTTCTGCCAGAGACCCTCAGATCTGTCCCACTCCTGCCCAGGCCCCCATAGGCACCCTTGATGCAAACGATGTAGAGCTGGCCACGCCCACCCAGTAGGCCATACGCACTCTAGCCACGCCCACCCTGGCCATATCTATCCGGCCCCCTGAGGGCAACCGCAATGCTGATGCGGCCCTCAGTGAAATTGAGTTTGACGCCCCTAGCATAGTCTATGAATAAAGGAATTGTGCTTTGTTAGCTCAAGTTTGGATTTCAGCTTGTTTATTTATGATTTATTGCACAAATTTGTATGCTACTCCATCCTAAAGTGCTGAGTGATTTGCTGCAGGTCACAAAGCAGTATAAATGAGATCAATCACTTTGCTGTAGGAACCTAGAAAATACATATATAAGAATCTTGATAAAATTTCCTGTCTACAAGACACAGAACTGTGAATTTCTGACTGGGACAATGACCCAGAAGAAAAAGGGGGGGAGGGAGAAAGGGAGGGGAGAGGGAGGGAGGGAGGGAGGGAGGGAGGAAGGAAGGAAGGAAGGAAGGAAGGAAGGAAGGAAGGAAGGAAGGAAGGAAGGAAGGAAGGAAGGAAGGAAGGAGCACCTGGTGAACATTTCAGGAAGAGGTTCCTGACTGGAAGTTTTATCCTAGAAATATCTGAAGTCAATCTCATTTGATCAATCTGACTTTTCCACAATCAGGATATATGTATGTATAAATGTGCATGTAATTTCAGACTACCTTTGCAGTGAGGAAAATAAACTGGATGTTTCCTCTAAACCTAATCACACCCAAATATCTGAGAAAAATGTATGATCTTGATGAGGTCAGCATGAAATAATAACAAGCCAAACCAGCCATTCTCTGTTTGTGACACATTATGGCTTGACTAAACAGATAACAGGAAGGAAGTTCTACCTCCTGATACAAAAACATTATAAAAAAAATATTTCAAACAACAAAAAGCTGAGATCACATGACTCTCATCAACATCTGCTTCTTTTCTTTTCTTTTCTTTCATAGAAAGCATGCCTAAATAATCAAGACCACAGTGCTGCTGTTAATTGTAAAAATCATTAGTAAACTTCCAGGTGCTGTTTACTGCATAACCATTGTAATTTTCTGTCCTAAAATCAGCATCTCCCCAACATCATTGTCTGCCCCAGGCCACGGGAATTGTGCAGCTTTTAGATTGTCAAAAGCAGTTGCAACCCTATTTGCTCACACTGAAAGAAATGGATCCACACCTGCAGCGTTTGAGGCTGTAATTCCTGATATTAGCCAGACCTCATGAGGAGAGAGGATCTTTTTTTTGCCAACCTTTTATGATTCAACCTTTTGCCATCCATTTGAAATCATTTAAAGATCTGTTTAGTTCATTGCTGATGCCCTGCGTCTGGATTTTCTCCCCCCCACAGTTGTCCCTGTGCAGCAGGCCAAGTCAACAGTAAGCGAACTACAGTAGCAATCCTCCACCATATCTAGAAAGCTATCTGGCAGATAATGATGAAAGCCTTTGTCTCTCTTAGGACTATTTTCACTCCTCTTTTTATTGTCATATCATAGAAAGAGGCAAGGTAAAGGAACCAAACGAATAAGGGTCATAGTTTCATTTAGATTAAGAGTGTTAGCAACTTTAAGACTTGTGGACTTAACAGAATAACAGAGTTGGAAAGGACCTTGGAGGTAATAATAGTAATAGTAATAGTAATAATAATAATAATAATAATAATAATAATAATAATAATAATAATAATAATAATAATAATAATAATAAGAAGAAGAAGAAGAAGAAGAAGAAGAAGAAGAAGAAGAAGAAGAAGAAGAAGAAGAAGAAGAAGAAGAAGAAGAAGAAGAAGTTGGAAGGGACCTTGGAGGTCATCTAGTCCAACCCCCTGCTAAGGCAGGAAACCTTATACCATTTCAGGCAAATGGCTGTCCAGTCTCTTCTTAAAAACTTCCAGTGTTGGAGCATTCACCACTTCTGGAGGCAGGTTGTTCCACTGGTCAATTGTTCTAACTGTCAGGAAGTTTCTCCTTAGTACTAGGTTGCTTCTCTCCTTGACTAGTTTCCATCCATTGCTTCTTGTCCTGCTTTCAGGTGCTTTGGAGAATAGCTTGGCTCCCTTTTCTTTGTGGCAGCCCCTGAGATATTGGAACACTGCTATCATGTCACCCCTCACCCTTCTCTTCATTAAACTACACATACCCAATTCCAGCAACCGTTCCCTATATGTTTTAGCCTCCAGTCCCCCAATCATCTTTGTTGCTCTTCTCTGTACTCTTTCCAGAGTCTCGACATCTTTTTAACACTGGATGCAGTATTCCAGGTGTGGCCTTACCAAAGCATTGTAAAGTGGTATTAGTACTTCACTTGATCTTGATTCTATCCCTCTGTTAATGCAGCCTAGCACTGTGTTGGCTTTTTTGGCAGCTGCAGCACACTGCTGGCTCATATTGAAGTGATTGTCTACTAGGACTCCGAGATCCCTCTCACAGTTACTACTATTGAGCAAGGTACCACCTATACTATACCTGTGCATTTGATTTTTCCTGCCTAAATGTAGAACCTTAATTTTTTCACAATTGAATTTCATTTTTTTAGATAGTGCCCAGTGTTTGAGTCTGTCCAGATCCTCCTGTATTTTAAACCTAACTTCTGGAGTATTGGCTATTCCTGCCAGCTTGGTGTCAAACTCAATTTGATGAGTTCCCCATCTATCCCCTCATCCAAATCATTGATGAAGATGATGAAGAGCACTGGGCCCAGAACAGAGCCCTGGGGCACCCCACTACACACTTCTAGTCCAACCCCCTGCTCAGGCAGGAAACCCTATAGTACCATTTCAGTCCAGTTTCCAACTTCCAATGTTGGAGCATTCACAGCTTCTGGAGGTAGGTTTTTCCACTGATTAACTGTTCTAACTGTCAGGAAATTTATCTTTAGTTCTAGGTTGCTTCTCTTCTTGATTAGTTTCCATCCATTGCTTTTTGTCTTGCCCTCAGATGCTTTGGAGAATAGGTTGACCCCCTCTTCTTTGTGGCAGCCCCTGAGATATTATAACATTGCTATCATGTCAACCCCAGTCATTACACTAGAGATACTCAATTCCAGCAACTATTCTTTATATATTTTAGCCTCCAGTCCCCTAATCATCTTTGTTGCACTCTTTCAGCATTCTTTCTAGAGCAGACATGTCAAACACAAGGCCCGGGGGCCGGATCCGGCCCGCAAAGTGGTTTCATGTGGCCTGCGAAGCCATCCTGGAAACAGTGAGAGAACGGCCCCCACTGCCTGGGCCCTGGCCCAGAGACCTTCCTTCTGCCAGAGACCCCCAGATCTGTCCCACTCCTGCCCAGGCCCCCATAGGCACCCTTGATGCCAATGATGTAGAGCTGGCCACGCCCACCCAGTAGGCCATACGCACTCTAGCCACACCCACCCAGTAGGCCACGCCCACCCAGGCCATACCCACCCGGCCCCCTGAGGGCAACCACGATGCTGATGCGGCCCTCAATGAAATTGAGTTTGACACCCCTGTTCTAAAGTCTCAACATCTTTTTTACATTGTGGCGACCAAAGCTGGATGCAGTATTCCAAGTGTGGTCTTACCAAGGCATTATGAAATGGTATTAACACTTCACGTGACTTCAATTTGAAGAATTTCCCAGCCATACTGGCTGGAGAATTCTGGGAGTTGAAACCCACAAGTCTTACAGTTGCTAAGGTTGGGTACTCCTGATTTAGACAGTTCAAACCAGAGTGGAGCAAATGAGATAAGGGTGGAGAAAACTAGCCAAGATGAAACTGACTTTCAGCCTCTTTCTCCCAGGGCAAAGCATCCTTTCCTCAATGCAGGCAGTGACAAAGGAAGCATCCTGATGGAGAAGATCTCATGAGCCATAGCGAACATGAATTCTGGGTAGGATTCAGAAGGATTCATTTCCCCATCCCTTTAGCCTGCAGTTGATATAGAGAAATCTGTGGAAACCAGTCATTTTTTAAATTTTATTTTATTTTAGATTTTTTTTGTCCCAATTTTATTATTTGTATAAATAACTCAAGGTGGCAACATACCTAATCCTCCTTCCACCTCCTATTTTCCCCAAAACAACCATGTGAGGTGGGCTGGGATGAGAGAAAGTGACTGGTGCAAAGTCACCCAGTTGGCTTTCGTGGCTAAGGCAGGACTAGAACTCATGGTCTTCTATTTCTAGCTTGGTGCCTTAAACCATGGGTCTTCAAACTCGGCCCTTTTATGACTCACGGACTTCAACTCCCAGAATTCCTCACCAAGGCATGCTGGCTGAGGAATTCTGGGAGTTGAAGTCCATGAGTCATAAAAAGGCCGAGTTTGAAGACCCTTGCCTTAAACACTAGACTAAAAATTCTCCAGGGAGTGCCTTGCTCTTTTTTTAAAAAAAAATATTGCCTCAATATTGTACTTATAATTCTAATTTTTCATTGTCCTATATTGAGCTCATGGAGCTAAGCAAAAAACTTTCATTTGAATTTTAAGATTGAGGAATTTCACTCACAGTATTTCCAGCATTCCATAGGGAGGTTGCAGCGATTTGTTTTTAAGGTTCAGAGACTGTGGAGAAAAATGGTCATGTGAACCTTCTCCTTACTGCAGGATCTGCTAGTGGAGTCATTGCTCCCTAGTTCTACTCCACTGAAGATAAGGACATTACAGGAGGTGAGAAAACTAGCATATCAGAATAATTTTTGGGATTATATTTTCATCGATAAATTTAATTTCTCTGAATGAAATGTACTGATCCATTCCAGTATTGCAAGAACTCTGGATAGGGGCTCCAGCTGTTTTGGTCTACACATCTTACTGTCCCCATCCATTGGTTATATTGGCAGGTTTAAGGATAGTTGTAGTCTGAAACATGTGGAAGACATCAGCTTGCCTGCTGCCTACTCAATTCTTCCTGCAGTCCTATGGGACTCTCATAGTGAGAGCTCCAGCGCCACTAATCAGAGGTTAAATTCATGACAAGTACTAATCAAAACCTTATTCCCAATTAACATTTAATTTAGATAGCCAAAAAACTGATAAAATTAACATGTTTCTTTGCAGAACGTCAGGCCTCCCTCACAGTC
Source organism: Vipera ursinii (assembly GCF_947247035.1). NCBI lineage: Eukaryota > Metazoa > Chordata > Lepidosauria > Squamata > Viperidae > Vipera > Vipera ursinii. The sequence continues at coordinate 218,948,794 of NC_139512.1, read as the reverse complement.
AGGTAGAGGATTAGGGCCGTGCCCTAAGAGGCCAACATAAAGGTCACCAAAATGTCAGGCAAAAGAGAGTCTCTTTACAACATCATTCTTAACTGCAATGAAACCTGAATCTTAAATTATTCACCACTACCATCACGCATAATAGCAAAGCCAAAACAAATGAAAATAGCTGCCAAACTGCCTTCATTTTCTCCTCAGAGAACTAATACACACCCCTGGAAATAAAACACCTTCAAATTAATGCTGTATTTGGTGATATAGTTCCCCACTACTCCGAAATCTGAGTTTATTTAACCATATACTGTAGGTGCTTGCCTTGTTCTCCAAGAAACAAAAACCCTCAGGTCTTGTGTGGTAAGTAGATCATTAGCCAAAGCAGATTCTAGCCAGTGAAAGAATGAAAAAAATTATGAATAAATATTATTCAGGCTTCCCCTTTCAGAAGATTTCTCTATGTCAGTGTGTCTCAACCTTGGCAATTTTAAGATGTGTGGACATCAGTTTCCAGAAATTTCCAGCCAGTCATGGCTGGGGAATTCTGGGAACTGAAGTCTACACATCTTAAAATTGGCTTGCTGGGGAATTCTGGGAATTGAAGTCCATACATCTTAGAATTGCCAAGGCTGACAAACACTGCTCTGTGTTGTTTCAAGTTGAGAACAGACATACAGGTAATTAGCACAGGTAATTACATCCCAACTAGAATAGCATTTCATCATCATGACTATTACATACAGGTACAACTAGTCCTCACTCAACAACCATTTAAAATTATAACTTAGTCCCCAAAAGTTCTAATGACCAACTTACGACTGCTGCACTTCCCTCCCATGATCGCATTCTGAGCACTTGGCAACCAACTCATACCTATGACCAGTTGCAGCATCCCAGAGTCACATGATTACAGTTTGCAACATTTTTTTTGGCCAGTTTCTAACAAAAAAAATGTCCATTCGGGAGAATGGATTTGCTTAATGACCACATGTTTTGCTTAGTAACTATAGTGATTTGCTTTATAACCACTGCAAAACGGAGTCAAGTGATGACCTACACAATAACTACAATGACCTATGAGCAAACGTCAGGTTGAATTAAGTAAAAAATACTTGTAGCTCTTGACTTACGACGGTAATTGGGCCTGGAATTTCTATTACTAACCAGGTGGTCATAAAACATGACCCCCATTGTTTAGCAATGGCAATCTGTGCAGCAGGGGGGCAGGTAGGCAAGTGGCTATTGTTGGGTGGAAGAGGGACTGAAGGGGTGCTTGGGGGTTCAAGAGAGGCACCATAAGACTTCACAAGGGTGCACCAGGGTGCAGTGTGGGTCACAGAGGGTGCTGGAGGACACACGTGGTTTGCACAAGAGTTGTGTTGTAGGTCAGGGAGGATGCACAAGAATACGGTATGGATTGGGGAGGGTGTCGAGTGGCGTTGGTCAGGGTGGTGCAAGGGGCTTGGCCTTTGTCTGGAAGGTATGCAGACATGCGTGGGAGTGTATGAGTGGATTGTACAGCACAATTGCAGAGAGGTTGAGAAGGGTTCAGGCATAAGGGAGACTTGCTCAGATGATTTGCGACCTTGCTGGCTTCCACATTGACCTTCTGGGGAAGGTTGAAAACGGCGATCACAAAGTTGCAGAATTGTCAAGTGTGAACCAGTTACCAAGCACTCAGATCAGGTAGTCCTCGACCTTACAACAGTTCATTTAGCGACCATTCAAAGTTACAACGGCACTGGGAAAAAATGACTTATGACCGTTTTTCACATTTGCAACCATTGCAGCATCCCCATGGTCATGTGATCAAAATTCAAGACGCTTGGCAACGGACTCACATTTATGATGGTAGCTAATTTTTTGTTGCCCAGGCCCAGAATGGACTTCCGGAAGCGGCATCCACACAGAGAACTGGTTGTTCTCATATTTGAATCCCACCACTACTTTCAGAGCCATTGTTGCTTCAAACAGTCCCTGAACAAACAGTCGTAGGTTGAGGACTACCTGTAGTTTTTTTTTGTTTTTGTTTTTTGATTCCACTTACCTTTAGCTCCCACTACTTAGGGCAATATTTTTTTTAAAAAAGCTACTTACAGCATGAAACACTTATGTAGTCCATGAACAGTATGGAAGCAGTTTTCCTCACTGTTTTCTCTCTCCCTTTCCCCATAAAGCATTAAGCTTTTTGCACTGGATCAAAGCAAATTTGTTTGCTGTAAAATGTGTTTTTATAGAGAGATTATTTAAAGCATAATGTCTGTTTATGGTCCCACAGTATGTTCTAATCACCTTTGTTTGCCTCATATTCCATTTCTTAATTAACCACCAACCTATTAGCATAAGGAGGTTTTTTGCCCCAAGAGTATTAATTATACATAATTTATATCATATGCATTTATTCTTTATCTGTCGGATGAATAAAACATTTACCTGTTTATAGCTACTTGGGGTTAACACAGTCTCACCTGAGACTTCCAATCAAATTATCAGATTTTTAATTTTCTGTTACATAATGATACCGTATTAGTCATTATAGTGCTTTATTCCACTCTAGGCTAAACAATCATTTAGTGGAGCAGAGTATTGGCAGCATTAATTAACTAGCGCTAGATGCTTAGTCCAATAGTAAGATGCAAATACTGAAAATAAGAAGTAAGATCAGTGTCTTTGTGAAGGAATCCAGTAGGGTCCATTTGGGCATACCAGGATTCCTGACCTTAATAGGAAAAGAATCTATGCTTCTAAAGATGAAGAGATAGTGTTCCAAATAGGTGGAACAAAAAAATGGCTATTTTCTGCCTCTATATTTGGAGGCGAAGCTTGAATCTGAGGTTTTGATGGTACACAAAATGTTTTCATGTATTATTATGTCAGAAGTGTTTATCCTGATTTCCTTTTGGCGCTCAAGCTGTCTTACAATTGAAAAACAATAAAATGGACAGTGGACTTTTTTGTCATTTATGACCAGTTGCATTCAGTTACAATGAAGACTGGAAAAATAAAATTGATTCCAGTCACATGGTTACTCAACCTACGACCACAATGACTTATGACGAAAATTCTTGGTTTAGTTGTGCTCATAAGCCCAATACTACCTGTATACCACACTGCAGTTTGCCAAGCATTTGATGGAATATAGTCAGCCTAAGTTTCTTGTCTCCCATCTGGAGTTGTCAAAATCTACGACTATCCTTTTCACGCCAACTATATTACTGAAAAGATCTGTAAGGCACTGAATAGATTATGTTTCATTTACTTGTTCATCTCTGCCAAATCCAATTTGATCCTTCTCTGATCTCTTATTGGACAAATTTGCCAGGACAATTAAAGGAAATGATCATTCCCAGCCTAGTCTCTTCTGTTTCAAAAAGTACCTTTCTCTTTTCTGTATTTCTCCAAACTGTTTCAATGTGATGGTGCTCTTGGAATTAGCACAGGTAACCTTAGCATTTTTACTTTGAAAATATCCATTAAAAAGACTCCATATAACTGGTAGATGAGCAACCAACAAGGAAAGTAATAGATATCTCAGTCATTTTGAATAAAAAAGGCTAATGCCTTTTTATTTACTAAATTAAAGCAGATTAAAATTAGATTTACTCCCAAATTCCTGTGTATGAACTTATCATTAACTGTCACAGTTATTATTATTATTATTATTATTTATTGAATTTTTATACCGCCCTTCTCCCGAAGGACTCAGGGCGGTGAACAGGGCATATAAATAGAAATACAAAAGTTAAAAAAAGAATTATATAATTGCCCAATTAAAACAATCAGAATATAAAACCCATTAAAACCCTAACATTCCCCATCAGGCCAGGCCAGCTTGTTAGAATAGATGGGCAAAACATTTTTAATTTATTCCTCTACACAAAAGGTCAAGAAATAATATGTTTCAAGCAGAATGAATTTTATCTAAACTAGCTGTTTGAGGCAATTGTTTGTCTTATGTGTCCCTTTGGGATGACACATGGCACAGATAAAAGGTCCAGGGGTTGCCCTAGGATTGATAGGGGCTTCCTATAAATCGGGACTAAGCTGCTTTTGTTAGTCCACTCCCCTTGACCTTCCATGGAAACCACTGATTGGAGCACTTAGTTCCTTCTCTGTAGTTCTAAAGTTCTTTTTGTGAGACAATGACTCATAATGGCCTGGCTCTTCCTTCTCCAGGTCAACCTCAAGGCAAGCAACTTCTTATCTCTCCTTATTTAGGTCAGGAACATTTGTGACAGCAGCTGTTAACCATCAAAATCAACACTGCACCACGTGTATGAAACAAAAAAGAGGATTTCTGTAGTTACCATCAGCTCTCTCTCTCTTGCTGTGCCTTGATATGTGCTTGCAACTACAGAATGTTGAGGCCATGGAGAGCCAACAAGCAGAGCCTATCACCTCCAACAGCTTGTCAAAACAATAAAATGCAGAGCACAAAACATACTTCAGCAGTGTTACAAAGAACATTGAAATTCCTTGTCTCCTCCTTCAGTAAAGCAGCCAGAAAGAAAGAATAAGGCAACGATTTTGGATAATATCCACCACTTACTTGACACTGTGACTTTAGAACACAAATTACTCCACGCTGAGCTTTTTCGGATATGGCAGTTCATCAGGGATGGGTGGACCGGTCTTCCCCAAAATGGATGAATTTGGAAGCATTTTTCATTGGTTGTTTGGAATCAATCCATTTAAAAGCGCATTCAGTCAAAACTGATAAGGCTTGTCAGCAATTAGCATATTTATTGTATCTTAGGAGTATGATGATATCCCTACTGAGAGGTATCATACCCCCAATTAAGAAACTTGTCCTGCTATTTACAGAAGCAACAAGTAGTAGAGAGAACCACTTTCTTTTCAGAAACATTGAGCCTAAATATGTGAACACTGCTATGCAAAGGCAGTGCATAGTCTTGCACTGTGAGTGCAAACCCTTTGGGCTCGGCATGTCAAAAATTCGAAAAATGCCTAACTTGACTCTGTTGACGTGTCTTAGTACACAGCCCCAAACAAAAGTGAAACAATTATTTACATGTTCATTTATTTATAAAAAATACAGACCAATCATGTCCATGATCCTTGGGACCTGCTGTATGCCAGCTACCTCCAGGTGGTGGTCTCTTTCTGTCGACCAGCCCCTGTGACTTACTGGAGGCACCTCTGGGACACACAAGATCTTCTTTCTTTTATCCTTATCATACTTAATTTTATTCGAAGAAGATGAAAATGCCAAACACCAAAATATTTTTTTTTAAGTTAGTATTTTGTTTTTCTGAGACACTTTTTCTTTTTAATGGCCTGTTTGTTGTGGGGGTTTTTTCTTTTGTTTTTTGTTTTTTAAAATATTTTGGCGTTTTGTCTTTTAATCTTCTTTGAATAAACTTAAATATTATAAGGACAGGATCTTCTTTCTTGAAGTGGCCTTGGAGAATGCTGTTCCACAGTCCCCCAAAACCACGTGAAAGCACACCCCATTCCCATGCGATTTTCAGAGGCTGTATAAGAACACAACCCTCTTGTGCACCATCTGGAGATCTGCTCAAAAACACACCCTATTCTTGTGCGGCTTCAGCAGCCTCTCAAAATTGTGTAAAAATGGACATGTTTTCAAGAAGTGTTGTTGGATGTTGGTGAATGCTGATGTGTCATGCAAAAGGCCGTGGCATGTCACCGTTGACACATGTGCCATAGGTTTGCCATCAGTGTCCAGCAAGACTTGGCTTTCTCTATGTACAGAGCAGGCAAGGCTCTTGAGATACTTTTCATTCTGCATTCTCCCTTATTTTACAAGAAGAAAGTCAGAATTAGAATGTTTCAGTCTCTTAAACAGGAGCTGTAAATTCCTCTCACAATGAGATTGGGGCATCATCTACTCTCTGCCATGGACCTGAAATAGCTCATAGCTCATTGATCTAAAAGCAGCGATGATTCTGGTTTGTTTGCCTAAACATCTACAGCAGGCATGTCAAACTCGTGATGTCATGTGATGTCACGTGACATTTTGGAACTTTCCCCCCATTGCCGGCAATGGGGTGGGTGCGGTTTCGGCGTGACGTATCCGGACCTTGGGCTGGCAGTTTCACATGCCTGATCTACAAGGAAGGTTGAACTGGTCACAATTATAACAATGTTTACATTGAGGAAAATGGTAGATTGTGGTTAGGCACAATGGCAAATGTTTGGGGCAATGGAGTACAGTTGGCCTTAGTATATAAACTGTCAGACTCCAAAAAATAATCAGGGACAGGACAAAAAAGTACATGGAGATGAGACAAAATTACATTTGATGATTTCATTTCCAGGTTCTTAAAAATTAAATACAAATATATTTATTCCTTTCCTTGATAAGATTAAAAATGTGAATCCCAGGCATATTAAAATTAACAAACTAAGCGAACACTGGGATGGAATAAGAAAAACTAAAACACTTTTTATTGCTAAAAGATCAAGCTTTCATTGGCTAACTGCCAACATCGTCAGGATGGAAACACTGAGGTGGGGAGATCGCGTTTATACTGTTGGTGTCTGCACTCTGCTCAAGGAGCATGTCACCAGTCTGTTTGTTGAGGCCGGCTGTATTCCTTTAAGTTGTCGAGCATCCATTTTTGGGGGATGTAGTTGTCTCTAGGTGTCTGTTGTCAAAAGTGGATTGTTGACAGTTCCATGTGTTATAGCCATAGCTCTAGTCATTGCCCATGTTCTTATACCAGAGGTTCTACATTCTGGGAGTTGAAGTCCATGAGTCATAAAGGAGCCAAGGTTGCCTTCCCCTGGACTAGAAGATCTCCAAGGTCCCTTCCAACTCTGTTATTCTGTTATTCTCCAGATGGGTGGGCTTCCCAGAATTCTCAGCATTTTCTATGCTGGTTGCAGCTAAGCTTTATTCATCTATCTCAGTAGTTCTCAACCATGGCCGCTTTAAGATGTGTGGACTTCAACTCTCAGAATTCCCAGAAGCTGGCTGGGGAATGACCTATAAAGCTGGTAATGACCTATAAAGCTCTAAATGGCTTGGGTCCGGATTATCTAAGGGAACACCTGCTGCCAGCATCAACTTCCCATTGTCCTGTGTGCTCCCACAGGGAGGGCCTTCTTAGGATACCGCCGGTTAAGGAATGCCGGCGGGTTATCCCCAGGGGAAGGGTGTTCTCTGTGGGTGCGCCGGCCCTTTGGAACCAGCTTCCCATGGAGCTTAGGACCGCCCCCGGTCTTCACTCATTTCGTAGGGACTTGAAAACGTGGTTTTTTGAGTTGTCTGGCCCAGACTGAGGGGTTTTAATTTTTAATTAATGGGGTTTTAGTTAAGTTCAGGGATTAATTTAATCTTAGTTTTAATCGTTTTTAATTGTATATGATGTATTTTAACTTTTAATTTTCCCTGTAAACCGCCCTGAGTCCTACGGGAATAGGGCAGTATATAAATTTAAATATAAATAAATAAATAAATAAATTCTGGGAGTTGAAGTCCACACATCTTAAAGTTGTCATGGTTGAGAAATGCTGATGGTTGAGAGTGTCAAGTCGGGAAAACATAATACAGACACTATGCCCAATTCTAGATCCCAGGGCCATGTATGACCTACAAAAGCTTTGATGTGGCTCCAAACTCTCTAGACATTTCTGTCAATGTGTAATTTTTAATGACAGAGGAGGAAGCATAATTAAATATGTGGAAAGGAATAAACATATCTGGCCATTAAGAGCCATCACAGATCTTTAATATTTTTTTTTAAAAAATATGTTGATTGTTCTTTCAAAAAGGCTCCTGATAGCTAAACTCAGATATGTCGAGATATTTGGTTGAAGAAGTTTTTTGACTCTTTGTAAAATTCAATAACTAAATGAGTTCCTAAACTCACCATGTTAAGCAAATCAAGAATATCATGTCAACCAGATTCTGAGGTTTTCGCGGGTGTTTGTATGTGGATGTTTGGTCATTCGGGTTTTTTCCCGCGTAGAACTAAAGGTGTAGGAGCAACGTTTCGACGAAATCCCATCCGTCATCATCAGGCTAGTGGCTTCAGCTTCCTTCTTCTGGGAGAAGCATGTGGCTGTTTGTTCCTCTTTTTTAAACTTTTTTTTATACACGTGGGAAAAAACCCGAATAACCAAAGATCCACATACAAACACCCGCGAAAACCTCAGAAAACATATATATATATATATACACACACATGCATATTTTTAAATAAAAAAGGAAAAAGTCCTCCCCTCCCCGTTTCCAGTCATCCAGATTGGCTGCTATAGTAGTCTCCTCCTAAGCTATTGATAATTACTTTAGTAGTAGCTTACAGAGAATTTAATTACATATATCCATAGAGGAGTTTGGTTTTGATGTCACCCAATCATTGTGGTGAAAGTCAGCCTCAAACAGAAGTGAATTCGGCATCTGGATTTCTTTAAGCTAATTATAGTTATAATGCTTTGATTTTTTTTCTAAAAAAATCTTTTTGATGGAAATTAGACTCTTTAAAACTTTTTCACTCCCAAGTTTAATTTGGGAGAAAAAAATCATCAAACTGTTTAGAAGGGAAGAAGATAGTTGAGGGATTGCAGGCCCCTTTTTCATCACCTAGCAGTTTGTAGCTCCCTACATTTCAGTTTAAATCCAAGAGAACTCCTTCTTGGAACTCTCTCTTTTTTTTTAAAATCAGGAAATGTGTTCAGCCCCAGAAGCTACAAAGAGATGGAAAGGTGGCAGGAAGTGGAACAACAGCATTCCTAAAGATCTGCTAAAGTAACCAGGACATGAGGAGAAAAATAGAAACCTCTTGGAAGAGGCAAGTCTGAAGGGCAAATGTTAGATTTCAGAAGTCTTACTGTAGTTTTTATTTTTTTATTATTTTTTTTTAAATCCCATTTATATCCCGCCCTTCTCCGAAGACTCAGGGCGGCTTACAATCTAAAGCACAAATCAATGTGCTTAGCAATAGCCTTCATTCGATGTATATGCCTGCTTATTAGGGCTTTCCCCCCCCCCAAGCGGCATTATTACAAAGTCAGCTTATTGCCCCCAACAATCTGGGTCCTCATTTTACCTATTTCAGACCCCGTCCGACGAAGCACCCAAGGAGTGAAACCGGAACGGGAGCTGGTTCTTCTAAGCCGTGTTTATTATCCACATAAACGTTCGCTCAAAGACAAATGAAGTCAGCGTTGACTTTACAGCACAGTCAACGCTGGTTAAATAGCCGGCAAGGCCGACTCCCACCACCACACCCTACTTTGCACCACCACGCCCCCACCCTACTTAAACCCCGCCTCCCATGGTCCCCTCCTTTTGGCTCCCGTCCCACCACCAACGCAATCGGTAAGTTACCCCCCAGCCTAAGCCTCCCTCTTTTCCCCCAGGTTCCTGCCATGACTCTCCATTCCCCTCACCACCCCAGACCGCCGTGAGCTGCTCGCCAAACCCCCTCCCGACCCGCCGGTTGTCTCTGTCACGCCCTGATCCGCCCAAGCACCCATTCCTGTCCTGCGGCTCAAACGCCGGGCAGCCACCACCCAGTCCTTCGCACGGCCCCTTCCCGGCCCGTAAGCAGTTCCTGTAGCCCGACTGGCTGGTCCGCGGCCTCCCCAGCTGGGAGGCGGCCCGCTGCTGCACCGTTCCTCTTGCTGGCCCATTCCCCGATCCGTCGGAATGGCGTGGGCGTGGCCAACCGTCTCCGGATCCCGGCAGCATGGAGGAGAGGCGAGGGAGCCTGTGAACGACTCCGCGGCTCGGTGAGTCGCTCCGTGTGGTGACCGGGTCGCTGGGAGGGGCCGCGTGCAGTCCCGGCTCTCCAGGACGCGACGGGCGACGGCTGGTGGTTTTGGGGCCCGGTGGGTTGCTGCGAGTCGACGGCCGACGGCGGGAGGTCTTGGGGCCTGGTGGGTTACCGCGGGTCGACGGGCGCCGGCGGAAGGCTCCGGGGCTTGGTGGGTTGCCGCGGTCGCCAGAGAGCTGGGGAGGGCCGAACGCCGTCCTGGCCCCCCGGGAGGTGACGGGCGCCGGCGGGAGTCTTCGGGGCGCCCTGTGCGAGTCTGGCGGCGCGATGAGTCACCCCGCGGCCGCGGCCCGTCCGAATGTCGGGCGTGCTCGGCCCGACATGCCGCCCCCCCTACCAAGGGTCCTCCTGCGGATGTAGAAAACAGGGTTATAGCATCATTCACTGTGCACACACCCCCAGAACCCCCACCCCCCGGCCTGCCAGGGTGGGCTCGGTGGAACGCCCGGATCAAACGGGGAGCATGGACATCCTCCCGCGACACCCACGTTGCCTCCTCCACCGGGTATCCCTTCCACCGAAGGAGGTATTGTAGGGCGCCCCTCCGTACTCTGGAGTCCAAGACCTCTTGCACCTCATATTGGTCGGTGTGGACTGGCCCGGGACCCCCCTCCCCTGTTGCCGCGGTAGCCGCTGGAGCAGGTTTCAGCAGGCTACTATGGAACACCGGGTGGATCTTACCCAAAAACTTAGGCAACTGTAGCCGCACCGTCACCGGGTTTACCACCTGCACCACCCGGAACGGCCCGAGGTATTTGGGTCTACAAGGAGAGGCTGCGGCCTGGGCGGCTGATCTGTACGGCGACCATGCCCGTGAGCTTGGGGATCTTGGGCTTTTCCTGGACGCTTTACGGGCCCGTTTTGAGGACATCTCTCGGGTGCTTCGTGCCGAGGCCGAAGTGCTGGATCTGCGGCAACAAGGAAGACCGGCAGTACGCTACGTTGGGGAGTTCCGGAAGGTGGCTGGGAGGCTGCGGTCATGGCCTGAACGCCTTCTTGTGCACCACTTTAAGGCCGGACTGGATAGTGCTTTACGACGAGCTTGTGTGGTAAGAGGGGTCCCGGCCCGACTGCAGGACTGGTTCCGGGTGGCCATTGAGCTGGACATTGGTTTGCAGGACAATCGAGGAAGGTCAGAGGGGGTGACCGGGGCCCGGCGGCCGGCTGAAAGGGTGAGAGTGGGGGAGCGGCCCGGCTTGCCGGTGACCGGGGCCAACCCTGTACCACCACCACGTCCTGGTATTAGGTGTTTCCCGTGGTGTTGGTGAGCCCCGTGTCCGGGCAAAGGCAGGCGGTTAAGGCTTTGGTTGATTCGGGGAGCACTCGGTGTCTTATCAACCGAAAAACAGTGGCTGAGGTGGGTATCCGGTTGCAACGACTGGTAACCCCTCTGCGTTTCCAACAAGTGGATGGGTCGCTCCTTGGGGGGGCTCCTATCACCCACGTCACCGAACCTGTCCGGCTGGAATTGGGGGCCCACTGGGAGGTTTTGCGGTTTGTTGTGGTGCCCTCTATGACTGAAGCTCTCATTCTGGGCCTTACGTGGCTTGATAGATGGGGTCCCACGATTTGGTGGGAGGGGGGTAGTCGCCATCTTCGGGTGGGTCTGGGCCCCGAGCCCCCTCTCCACCATTCCTTTTTGGGGCCGGAGGACACGGGGACGCGGGAGAGGGTTTGTGGGGTCACGGGTGATTCTAAGGTGTATGTGCCCCGGGACTACGCGGATTTAATGGACGTCTTCGATGAGCGGGAGTGCGATTCGTTGCCACCCCATCGGCCGACAGATTGTGCTATAGAGTTCGAACCTGGGGCCCGACTACCTAAGCCCCGTATGTACGCCATGTCTCCAAAAGAGATGCAAGAGTTAAGGCGGTACATAGATAAGAACTTGGAGAGAGGATTTATTCAACCAGCACGGTCCCGGGTGGCGGCGCCAGTTCTTTTTCGTGAAAAGAAAGATGGGGGCTTGCGCTTATGTGTGGACTACCGGGGGGTTAATGCGGTGTGCGTGGAGCACCTCTATCCCCTTCCTTTGATGAAGGACATGCTGGCCCAGTTGGCGACAGGCCGGGTATTCACTAAGTTGGACCTCAGGGAAGCCTATTACCGGGTGAGGATCAAAGCTGGGGATGAATGGAAGACCGCGTTTAATTGTCCTCTTGGCAGCTTCCAGTTCCGAGTGATGCCGTTTGGCCTACAGGGGGCTCCCGCTGTGTTCATGCAATTGATCAATCAGGTCCTGCATGAGTTCCTGTATCAGGGTGTTTTGGTATACTTGGACGACATCCTGATTTACTCGGACACGTTGGAGGAGCACGTGCTTCTTGTGCGGCAGGTGTTGTCAAGACTGCTGGAAGCGCAGCTCTATGTTAAATTGTCCAAGTGCGAGTTCCATAAGGCCCAGCTGGACTACCTTGGGTATCGTATATCGGCGGCGGGGGTGGAGATGGACCCCAAAAAAGTACAAGCCATTCAACAGTGGCAGGCTCCGCAGACCCGGCGACAGTTGCAGAGTTTCCTTGGCTTTGCCAATTTTTATAGACAATTCATCCCACGTTTCGCAGCTATCGCCCTGCCGTTGACAGATCTACTGCGTACACGACAGTTGAAGATACGCCCGCGACCGGGGTTGAAATTGGAGTGGTCTACCGCGTGTCAGCGGGCGTTCGAGAAATTGAAGTCCCTCTTTGCTAAAGAGCCCGTTTTGAGACATCCCGACCCCAAGCTGGCTTATGTCGTGCAGGCGGATGCGAGCGATGTTGCTCTTGGGGCCGTCCTCCTACAGCGGAACAGTGCCGGGGTCCTGCAGCCGTGTGCTTACGCCTCTAAGAAACTGACTCCCACCGAGCGGGCCTGGGCGGTGTGGGAAAAGGAGGCTTATGCGGTCCGTTGGGCTTTGGAAACCTGGCGACATCTCCTGGAGGGGGCCTCCCATCCGTTCGAACTGTGGACGGACCATAAAAACCTGGAAGCCCTACAAACCCCTCGTCGCTTGTCGCCTAAACATGTCCGATGGGCCTTATACTTCCGTCGTTTCCGTTTTGTGCTGAAGTATGTGCCGGGGGGTCGGAACTTTCTGGCAGATGCCTTGTCACGCATGCCTCAGTATGACAGCAAGAGGGAGGAGGTGGTGCAGGCACTCATCCCGACACTGGCAACCGAGGGGGTTGGATCGGAGAGTGCTGGACAGGTATCGGAGGAGGATTTGAACCAGGCCATCCAAAGGACCCTGCAGGAGGACGCCTGGTTGCGGGCTAATCCGGGACTATTGACCATGCGGGACGGATTAGCGTGGCATGGAACACGTTTGTACGTGCCCAAAACCGTGCGGCCACGCGTTCTGCATGGGTGTCACGACGCCAAACAGGCGGGACATTACGGGTTTGTGAAAACCTTACACCTGGCACGTCGTCAGTTCTGGTGGCCCCGCATGAAGAGCGACATCGAACAGTACGTACGGCGTTGCCATGTTTGTGCCACCACCAAGCCCCAAGTTGGGAAGCCCTTGGGGTTGTTGCAACAGGTAGCTGATCCAACCCGGCCTTGGCAGGACATCGCCATGGATTTCGTAGTGGACCTCCCGGAGAGTAAGGGTCACACCGTTATCTGGACAGTAGTTGACCTGTTCTCGAAACAGGCACACTTTGTCCCGTGTAGGGGGTTACCATCAGCCCGTCGTCTAGCTTGGATGTTCCTCACGCACGTATATCGACTGCATGGAGTGCCGCGGCGTGTGATTTCGGATAGAGGGGTATAATTCACAGCCCGGTTTTGGAGAGAGTTTCTGCGTCGTATCGGCTCGTCCCAGGGGTTGAGTACCGCCTATCACCCCAGTACCAACGGGGCTGCAGAACGAGCCAACGCTGCTGTAGAACGCTATTTGCGGAGCTATGTTTCTTTCCGGCAGACGGACTGGGTAGACCTGTTAGCGCTTGCTGAAGTTGCATACAATAACGCAGTGCACAGCAGTACCGGCTTCTCTCCATATCGAGTGGTCACTGGTCACGAGTTCGTTCCTTTCAGTGAATGCCCTCAGGAGGAGGCGACTCCGTGCTCCCCGCTTGACTGGATGCATCAAATCACGGCTGCCTGGGGGGCGGCGAAGGAAGCGTTGGAGCGGTCCGCCATGGCGACTAAAGCACAGGCGGACAAGAAACGGAAACCTTTCGCTACACCGCGGGTGGGGGACCTGGTGTACTTGTCCACCAAGTATATACGGTTACAGGTCCCGTGCCGTAAGCTAGGACCCAAATACCTCGGGGTACAGAACATACGTGCTGTAAAGTCAACGCTGACTTACTTTCAGACCCCGTCCGACGAAGCACCCAAGGAGTGAAACCGGAACGGGAGCTGGTTCTTCTAAGCCGTGTTTATTATCCACATAAACGTTCGCTCAAAGACAAATGAAGTCAGCGTTGACTTTACAGCACAGTCAACGCTGGTTAAATAGCCGGCAAGGCCGACTCCCACCACCACACCCTACTTTGCACCACCACGCCCCCACCCTACTTAAACCCCGCCTCCCATGGTCCCCTCCTTTTGGCTCCCGTCCCACCACCGACGCAATCGGTAAGTTACCCCCCAGCCTAAGCCTCCCTCTTTTCCCCCAGGTTCCTGCCATGACTCTCCATTCCCCTCACCACCCCAGACCGCCGTGAGCTGCTCGCCAAACCCCCTCCCGGCCCGCCGGTTGTCTCTGTCACGCCCTGATCCGCCCAAGCACCCATTCCTGTCCTGCGGCTCAAACGCCGGGCAGCCACCACCCAGTCCTTCGCACGGCCCCTTCCCGGCCCGTAAGCAGTTCCTGTAGCCCGACTGGCTGGTCCGCGGCCTCCCCAGCTGGGAGGCGGCCCGCTGCTGCACCGTTCCTCTTGCTGGCCCATTCCCCGATCCGTCGGAATGGCGTGGGCGTGGCCAACCGTCTCCGGATCCCGGCAGCATGGAGGAGAGGCGAGGGAGCCTGTGAACGACTCCGCGGCTCGGTGAGTCGCTCCGTGTGGTGACCGGGTCGCTGGGAGGGGCCGCGTGCAGTCCCGGCTCTCCAGGACGCGACGGGCGACGGCTGGTGGTTTTGGGGCCCGGTGGGTTGCTGCGAGTCGACGGCCGACGGCGGGAGGTCTTGGGGCCTGGTGGGTTACCGCGGGTCGACGGGCGCCGGCGGAAGGCTCCGGGGCTTGGTGGGTTGCCGCGGTCGCCAGAGAGCTGGGGAGGGCCGAACGCCGTCCTGGCCCCCCGGGAGGTGACGGGCGCCGGCGGGAGTCTTCGGGGCGCCCTGTGCGAGTCTGGCGGCGCGATGAGTCACCCCGCGGCCGCGGCCCGTCCGAATGTCGGGCGTGCTCGGCCCGACAACCTACCTCGGAAGGATGGAAGGCTGAGTCAACCTTGAGCCTGGTGGGACTCGAACCTGCACTAATTGCAGGCAGCTGGTGTTACTTAAGGAGGCATTAGCCCACTGCTCCACCAAGGCTTTAGTTGCAACCTCTGGGACATTTGCAGTTCTTTTAAGGTAACCATGGTAAACAGCAATCTGTTTTTATTTCTCCTTTGCAAAGTAGGGTGTACTGCCTCTCACGCCAGCCCTGTCTGTAGCTCAGCCTGGATAGTCCCAATCACCAGTGTCTCATGTCCAAACAACCCCAAGGGTGCTTTTTACAAAAGGCAACCAGACTTTGTTTTTCCTTGAAGACATTTCACTTCTCATCCAAGAAGGTTCTTCAGTTTTGCTTCTTCAGAGAACTAAATAAGCTTTTTGGATGAGAAGCGAAACATCTTCAAGGAAAAACAAAGTTGAGTTGCCTTTTGAAAAAAGCACCTTTGGGACAATCATGGCCTGAATGATTGAGAATCTCCTTAGACATGTCCAAACAATGTGGCACGATTCCTTTCTGTCCCTAAAGAATAAATCTCTCATCTGGAATGAGAAATAAAACTACAGGTAGTCCTCATTTAGCAACTGCCTTGTTTAGCAACAGTGATGGAAAAAGTAACTTTGTTTATCAACCCTTGCATGTTTCGATCTTCACAGGTCTGTGAAGCAAAGGAAAGCTAAAGCAAGACCATAAGCATGGTCACAGATTCACTTAGCAACCTAACCACCCAATTGTGGCTGCTAAACAAGGATGACCTGTATGCAATGCAAGATGGGAAAACTGCATTCTGGTCCCAAACAGAATATTCAGACAATAGAGAAAGTGACTTTGCCAACCAAACTATGAAGGACAGGTTGTTGTCACACTTAGGTATAAATTGAGAGAGGGAAGGGTGGGTGCAACTCCTTAAGTCTAGCTGAGGATAAAGGCAAGAATCCAAGAAATTTAGATTTCTGAAATAGAACTTATTCTCTGCTGGAAAATGGCTTGATGTTTGCCTGATATCTATGAAATGTATACCCATAGTATATATTTGCCTGAAGGGAAGTCCCCATTGGCTCAATAAAACATATTTCTGACTTGATCAGTGTAATGGCATTGCATGGGAAATCAACTTATTTTTTTTTCTTTCATGGAAATTTCCGTTGTATCACAATTTTTCCCTCATGGATAGAGAGATATGTGAGTGGGAGAGTGTCCTCAAAACGCAATGGTTGCTCCACAGCCACGTGCAATAAATGCAGCACAGTATCTATTGTCTTTAAAAGGTGACTATCAGGCATTCATCAATGCATGACACTGTGAGTAATGAAGAAATAACAGGTTTTAGAAAGGTGATGTGGTTCTGCAGCTTTTCACACAGCATTTGCTTAGCTTGGGGGGGTTTCAAACTTAACAACTTTAAATTAGGACTTGTCTGTTTGGCATTTGGAAGGCCCCCGATTGTAAATGTGCAGATTAGTGAACCAGCCAAGTTTAACATGTAACAATTAACAATGTGCTTGTGCATAATTATTCTTACACATTTATAGCACCTTGACAAAATGGCATTGTTTTTGGACTCTAAATTCCTCCCTACCTGGGAGGGATCAGGGCACGGTAGCTAGCTGCCCAAATTTAGCAGTGATACCTTGCTGCCATAATGTGTCTGGGTCAGGGGTATCCAACTCTGGCAACTTTAAAACTTGTGGACTTCAGACCCAGGGAAGCCAGAATTCCCCAGTCAGCCATGAGAGTTAAGGTCCACAAAGTAGCCCAGGTTGGACACCCCTGGACACCCAGATCTGGATGAAAGTATTTCTTTGCCTTTCTTTTCTTCTCGTCTCAGCCTTTAACTCAATTGCAGGCAACAAGTGAGAAGCATTTCAATTATACATGGAACATTCTGTGTTAGCCAATGAAGACATCGGTCCCCAGTATGAATCTCCCAAGAGATGCCATATGCATGGCCTTAAGAAGTTATCTTCCGGGTACATTAGAGCAACAGCATGGAAGCGTATCAGTAGCCCTAGGTCAGAAAAGGGGAATAATTATAAATGGTAAGACCTTAGAGAGAGAACCAGATGGACGGTGCTGTCCTTGTCCAGTAATGAGTCACAGGAGAAGGCTGGAGTAAGTTGCTTGAGGGCCAAGGAAAGGACTCTGAGGAAGAGGTTCCTGCTCTCAATCACCCTCCTCCTTGGTCCAATGAAAGTATCCTACTGCTGTTTGCAATGCTACGGAGCTCCCCTTCCCCCACCCAACTGATCAGAGAAGTTTTTTGCCTTCCTGGAGAACTGCAATCACATCGATATTGCTAAACCATCTGGGAAGCTATGCCTCCCACCCACACGACTGTGCTCCCTGCAGGCTGGCACTGAGCTTCAGCCAGCTGGCAGGGGAGGCACATTACCCAAGCACACTCCACACCAGCTGGCCAGAAGAAACCGCACATGCCAAGGCTGGCTGACGAGGCTTCTAGCTACTCTCTCAGCCTTCCTCGCTTCTGCTAAGGTCCCATCCACCCCTCCCCAAGCCCTCCCATCCACACCACCACGTTTTTTTCTTGCCATCATCAGTCTTTCTCTCTCTTTCCCTTTAGAATCCCACTTGCTCCTCTGTCTTACCTAGCTTCCAGTTCTCAAAGCAACCCACACATTTTGCCCTACCAACAGCAAACTCTTTCATTTTATTTCCCCGATTGTGACAAAAGCTTCCGATTCATTCCCAACTGCCTTTGTTTTGTTCAGAAACTTCCTCTTCTTGAGCCTCATTTCTTTCCCTCTCTTTTCCCTTCCGTGCCCCCCACCGACAAGATTTCTCCATCTAATAACAAATTTCTCCATTTTTGGCCACTGAGCCCTGTTGGTTTTCTCTCCTCATACAAAAGAGTGGGCTGAAAGTGGAGGATGTGATGAAGGCAGCTTCTACGGCACTTCCTGGCAGTTTCCTGACAGTTAGAAAAAATAATCAGTGGAACAACTTGCCTCCAGAGGTTGTGGATGTTAGAAACACTGGAAGTTTCTAAGAAGAGACTGGACAACGATTTGTCTGAAACAGTATAGGGTTTCCTGCTTGAGCAGAGGGTTGGACTAGAAGACCTCCAAGGTCCCTTCCAAGTCTGTATATAGCTGGCACCTGAGGTGTGTGGTGCACACAACTTCATTGTTTCCCACTACTTCTTCTAAAAAAAGGTACAGAATGGGAGCTTGGTCTTCCCCCTTCACCACATGAGAAAACATTAATTTATATTAATAAATTAGCCTTCTTTTGCAGCTGATGAGTGGGTGGGTCTCTATGTGCATTTTATACTTGGATACCAAATGAAACATGTTGCAGGAGACCCAAAGGTGCTGAAAAGCTATGATATATCTGAAAAGTTCAGGAGGAACTTCAGCCAACACAACGTATGTGCACACTTTAAACCCAAGAATACACTAAGGCAGAAGCCACCACCCTACAGATAAAACACCCAGACTCAAACTAAGCAACATGGTATATGCAGTACAATATAGTGAGACATGTGCAGATCATTGGGGAAACAAAACAACCCCTTCATAAACGCATGGCACAACATAGGAGAACAAACCCATCAAGACAAGATTCAGCGGTCCATCTGCCTTTAAAAGACAAAGGCCACTTTTTTGAAGACAGCAAAGTCTACAATAGTCTTTTCAGCAGTTCCAAGAAGGGCCCACATCCATTTGCACCATTCAGGTGACCTTGAGGGCACAGATAAACCTCAAAGTGGCCTCAATGACTTTCTAAAAGAAGGCAAATGACCAGCTGTCTGCAAGGAATATAAATCCTTCTTTTCCCCACCATCCAGTCAGAGCTGAAGAAGCTTCTTGGATGAGAAGTGAAATATCTTCAAAAATTCACTTGCTGCCCATTTCTCTCTAACCTAGAAATGTGTATCATGGAGGACGGTTCAGGTAGTCCTTGACTTACAGCTATTTGTTTAGTGACCCTTTTTAACCGATCTATTGATACAAGCAGTAGTCAAAACCTGATGCCAATTTTTTAGATAAGATAATCTTTATTGTCATTTTTTTATTGTGGGCACAACGGCACACATCAAAAATGAAATTTAGTTGCCCGCTCTCAAAGTGAAACACATACATGACACACACCTAAAACATACTATAAACAACATATGTATAGACCCACACCCCTACGTATACATAACAATAAAATATTAAATACTGTCCATCTTGAATATATAACGGAAGGAGGAAGCCTGAGAGTTCACAAGATTAATGCTGTATGGAATGAAATTATGGCTGAATCTGGATGTTCTGCTACAGATACCACGAAGCCTCCTCCCAGAAGGTAACAAGGAAAACAGGTTGTGAAGAGGATGAGTAGTGCCCCAGATCCTGTTCAAACAACGCTTCTGTGCTATGGCCTGGGTGGGAGGGAGGGAACTGCCAATGATCTTTTCAGCCATCCTCACCACTCTCTGCACCGCCTTCCTGTCTGAAGCAGTGATGCTTCCAAACCAGACTGTGATGCTGAATGACAGGATGCTCTCGATCGTCCCCCTGTAGAAAGTGGTCAGGACAGGGGAAGGAAGATGTGCTTTTCTCATGTGATGCAGAAAATGCAGGCGCTGCTGTGCCCGCTTCACCAGTTTCTTGCTGTTAAACGACCACCTATACTTAGTAACTACTTGCATTTTTACAAGAAAAAACAGTATACAGTTTGTGAATGCTGTAAAATTAGGAAAATCAAAGTCAAGCTAAACTTGGTGAGGTAAAATCTCTTCCTTCTTCCTTCCTCCTTCCTTTCTTTCTTTCTTTCTTTCTTTCTTTCTTTCTTTCTTTCTTTCTTTCTTTCTTTCTTTCTTTCTTTCTTCTCCTCCCCCACCCCACACACCCATGTTTAGCTTGTCAAAATAGCAAGCTACTAAGCAACCTATCTTTTCTACTTTATTCCCTTTCACCAGGCCTTTGGAGCTGAGAGTTGACTCAGGATTCCCTTCCAATGACTACCAAAATTGTCTCTTTGAATACTCACCAACTGAAAACAGAACTTTCCAATTTTCAGAAAGTTTAGCAAAGGAACAGGAAGAAGCCAGGACAAAGCACCATGGCTAGCATCCAGTAGAATATTAATCATATTCATTTTACTCTTGCATCTGCACGCATATCTGAAAAATCTTTTCATTAAAAAAAAATTCTTAAACTTGTCCAATATCCATTTAAACAGTTTTACTGGACATGGCTGTTGTAGATCCTGGATTGGCAACACTTAATCAATTCAATACTGGGTTTTTACTCCATTTCACTAACTCCTGTAGCAAAGTCTGCATCCAATCAAACAAATACGCAAAATAATTGCCCCTAGACAACCTACCTCAGAAAGAACCTGCTGTTTTGAACTATTTCTAAAGTGAGCTGAACCAATCAACTATTGCCTTAGGAACAGGTCACCAATAAAAACAGTGCAGGAGGCAATGCCTTGACCAATCCAGCTTGCTCTTACTATAGGCAAGCCCATTCAAGTTCAAAATGGCACTTGCCTAGCGCTATTAGCAACTGGCTGCCCACTATACCATTTTCAGGGAAACAAAGCTTTGCCATGACAAATTCAGAAAGGAGCTACTCAGAATGATCAGATTAAAGTCCCTGTTCCCCCAACTGGCTGGGTTTCAGCTTTTTAAAGCTAGAATATCGGCAGGCAGCTTCAGTAGCTGTACCGGACCAGTAAACAGCATATTCAGTATTTGTACACAAGGTTCTCTTTTAATGTAACAATATGTCCACAGAAGCTTGCTTCAAAAAATGGGTAGCCATGACCTGGATCTCCAGGTCCTAACAGCAGGGCAGATGAGTTTTAGGCATATCTAAAAGAACCTCAGATGGTGTTTGTGGTTTAAGCTATATGTAAGATTGTCCCATAAATAATTATAAATGTGGAAGGTTTTCAACTATTTCCTGGGCAAAGAAGCTGAACACCATCAAAATTATTTATGTAAAAGACAGAGGAGGGAATTATTCAGTCCCTGAAGGCATATAGACTTACCATGATTCTTGTCCCAGAAGGGCCCTAATTCGAGAAGTCTGAGCACATCTGTATAAATGCGAAGGAAGCATCAAATGGGAGATTATGAAAAACAGTTCACAAAGCAATGGAAACTATATATAAAATGATATTTACTTCTCATTTCAGATGAAGCCCAAGACAAAAGGCATATAGGTAAACACAGCTGCAACATTTTTAGGCATATAATCAAATGCAGAAAAAATATTGGAAAACTATGCTAATTATTGTAATTAAATTGTGAACAGTATTGATAGCAAAATATCTTTATAAAAACCTATCAAATCAAAAGGAGTCGAATCACATGTGGGAACGCATTCTTGTGGCAGGAAGTACCAGGATACAAAGACTGGTCTCTCTTCCTTCACCAACATATTTGTGGTAAGATAATGATATGTACAGTAGAATCTGAAGGTGGAAAATATATTTCTGGTTCATTGCTCTTTTGTGATAAGAACTTCTGAAGAAAATGATCAAGAATATATTTTTATTTCTTTACTTGCAGATTAACTCTCTAAAGTCTAGAAACATTCCATTGTCCAATCCAGTAATGAAGAAGTTTGGTCTTTCAATGTGGTTAGACTACACGTTTCTGCAGTCCAAACCAATATGGCCAGTTGTGAGGACAGTGTAAGCTGTAGTTCAGCACTATGTAAAGGACATCACACAAGTTTTCACCCTGACCTAAGCCACCCTGGAATCATTTAATACATTTTTTGAGGTTATCACACCACACTTTAAGGAATAACATTACCGTACTAAATTCTTGGGGAAATAATTACAAATGCTTTCATCTGCATCTAAATATATTGAATGAGTTGATAATTCTCTGTAAGAAAGTGGCAGTATATAAGACTCTAGATTCTAAAAGGTGCCTTCCCAGGTCTCTTCTAAAATTAATCACTGAATTATAACTTTTAGCATGACAAAAAGGAACAATTTGAAAACACAGGGAATGATAAGACAGAAGAAGGCGAAGATGCTTACCAGCTGAACTCAACTCTTGCTATGGCACCCATATACTTTTTTGCCCAAGCTTACCAAAGGGTTATAGAAATACGCTGTATTTCATTGATAGAACTTTGATTTAAATTAATGAAAGCAAATTATACTTATGTCTGTGCTTGTCTCATCTACTTATTTCTCCTGATTACCTACATTTTTGGCATGCCACTCAAAACAAAATATGAATCTAACTCTCTACTGAAGAGGTGACATATGCAGTCTGTATAATTCCTGCTTTATTAATAAGAACTTTGTTGGAGATTTTATACACACAACACATATATACATACATGTGTGCATACACACACACACACACACACACACACACCATTATCACTTTTAAACTTGGTATATTTAAATCACAGCTTTGAGCTTCCCTAAATGTGTGAAAAAGAATCATATGCATGACATGAAATTGGCCCTCGTGTTGCAGAACGCACCCAAATGATTCTATTTTTATCAAGGACCCAAAATATATTGTCTATGGTGAAATCACATGCATTCAAATTGTTTTTGCTCAGATATAATCATAAAATTGCAGACATAATGACTAGATGGAAACTTTGATTACAGAGTTGGTAAGGGCCAACTGTATTTATTCCTCATTTTTCTGGGTACCTAGATGTTTTGTCTATTTTCACTAAGAAAGAAACTTCTTGATGCAGGTGGGGAAAAGCTAGACATAAATACCACAAAATGATAGAGCTTGGAAACTCATTCCCATAATTGGGTGCTTCTATGGAGTTCCGAGGAAAAGGGTTGAGATGGAAGAAAAAGCATAACCAATATAATCAATTCAACCTTGAAGTAGGATAATGAGTAAGGAGGTCCAGGTGCTACTCTACTGCTGAAAGACAAATTTGAGTTGCCACCAAAGGACATCCTGATGCCTCCCTTGACAAGGAACACCCCTTGACTGAAAGTTCATGAACTTCCATGTCCAATCCCATAACTTGGCTATGTTAGACCTGTTATCAGATTTAGTCAAAGCAGCACCCTGTAGTGCGTTTGGATGATGATAATGATGTAAGGCCAATAAGAAATTTCAAGAGAAGCGTAATGTTTTTTTCAGAGGATTTCACAGGTTACACTCAAGAATTTTAAGGGCACTATTAGAATATTGCCGCTACTACTGCCAATCATGTTCCTTTAAAATCATGAATAGATGCCCAAATTCTCAGCCAATTATTTAAATACAAGTCACTTTATGAATCAGAGGACCATGCAGAAGAATCAAATTAGATTTATCTTGGAAAGTTTATAGCCAGATTCTCCCCTTTCCCCTCTATGTTCTGCATATTTGATATATTGTACTGTCATTTTGACACCAAATACTTTCTCATTAAATGAAATTGACCAGATTCAGCTATAAATTATCTTTGAAAACTGCCCAGAGTCACTGAGAGTGAGTTGGGCAGCCATATATAAATAATAGAATAGAATAGAATAGAATATTTATTTATTTATTTATTTATTTTATTGCATTTATATACCGCCCTTTCCCTGAGGACTCAGGGCAGTTTAAAGGGAGTTAAAAATCAACCATACAAAAGTTAAAACCCAATTTAAAAAATATTAAATCAACCCTGTACTATTAAAAACCCCAATTAAAATGAGTGTCTCCTCAGCCGGTGAGGAATAGAATAGAATAGAATAGAATAGAATAGAATAGAATAGAATAGAATAGAATAGAATAGAATAGAATAGAATAGAATAGAATAGAATAGAATAGAATAGAATAGAATAGAAGTGATTTGTATATTGCAAAAGCATTTAATGATATTGCAAAATCTTCCACTTTTGGTTCCTCCTTCTTGAAATATTTTGCATTTCCAATGAAACATTATTTGTCCAATGAGGTCATTTGGAAGAATAGCTGAATTCCCATCCAGGCCCTGTTTTTCACCTTCCCCTGTGAAATGCCCAGCGAACACACAGCATTCAATTAATTAACAATGGGATATGCTCCGGACTTTATGGAGCAGAGCCAGGCGTCTGCGACCATCCCTGCTTGAAGGAGAGACTATGAAAGGAAAAGAGCAGGCAGAGCAGTACAAGAGGGAAAGATGAAGAGATGAAGAGGATTATTTTATTTTACTCTCAAGCTTGATGGACTTTGCTTAAAACTTAAAGTGAAAGTGCGTCACAATTGTAAGTAAAAGATGGCGGCTAAACCTCCCCCTAGAACTTTTCGGAGTGCTGGAAATTCTCCGGTGCAACAACAATCATTACTGCAGGCGTTGCATTCTCCTGATGTATTGACATCGAAGGATCTTGAAAAACATACCCAGTTAATTTTGGAGTCAATGGGTGTTAAATTTGCACAGATGGAGGAGAAATTGGAGAAATTGGAGCAGAGAATGGAAGAAAGGATGGAGCAGAAACTTAGAGAGATGAAGGTAGACATTTTGTCCTCAGTGCATAAAGTAGCTAAATGTGTGGAGGTGCTGGATGATCAAGTGGAAGACTTGACTCAAAGGAATGCTATATTAGAAGCAAAAGTATTGGAAATTGAAGATTTAAAAGACAAAATGGATAGCGAACAGAGTTTGGCTCAATTTTACCAGATGCAGTTTGCTGTTAGAATTAGAGGCCTAAAAGAGAATATTAAGGAAGATCTAAAGCAGCTGGTTTCTGAGGCTTTTGAGGGGGTATTGAACCATCCAGCATCTGAAATAAAACAAGGCATGGACAAAGTGTTTCGTGTGAATTCGTGGATTGCTAAGCAGAGAAAGTTGCCTAGAGATGTGGTGGTTTATTTTGTAAAAAGGGAAATTAGAGATGAAGTTATACAAGCTGCCTATGATACTAAAGTTGTGATTGCTGGTCAAGAAGTTTTGGTTCTAAAAGAAATTCCTCCAAAGATTTTAAAGAGAAGGAAGGACTTTATATTTCTTGTGCAAGAGCTCAAGCAAAGAGATATAAGGTTCAGATGGGAGATCCCAGCTGGGTTGAGCTTCATGTATGATGGCAAAAGGTACTGTTTGGGTACTGTGAAGCAAGCGCATGATTTTTACAACAATGTTTTAAAAGCAACCCCATCAACACTTCTGGAAGCTGCAGAGGGATCTGGAGAAGGAGAACATCAAGAGGATGAAGATGGACAGATAGACGAGAAGGGTACAGGAGGAGATCAAGCTGCAACTCTTTTGGATGATCCTAGAGAACAGAGGGTGACGCGTGCTGCCTTAAAACGCTCAAAAAAGAAATAAGACCAGTAGAAATCTATGGAACTTCCACAATATACTTATAGTCAAGTGGTAGTTGTGTTTTTAAGAGTTTTGGGATGATATGTCTGGTAACAGAATGTTCAATTTGGAATTAATGGACAATTTACTACAGAGGAAGAGGAAGAAAGTTTTGTGGGTTAATGCGGGTTAATTTGTGTAAGAACTATCTATTATAGCCTATTTTGGCTAGAGAGGTTAATAGGGATAGGTGCTTGTGATGTGTAAGTGAGAATATGTCTAGGTAATAGTGAATTGTGGAAGAACATAGATGGGAATGATGCTAGTTTTCTTTTATTTTAGTTTTTTATACATATTTAGTATTGTTAAGGATTGGTTTACTCTATATAAGCTAGAGAGTGATGGATTTTAGAGTTTATAATTGTTAGTATATGATTGTTTATGATTGCTTTTTAGATATATACCTTGTATTTTGCTCTGGGAAGTCGGGGGGGGAGGGGGGGAGGAGGGGAAGTAGAGGGGGGGGAGGCAGGGGAGGGAGGAGGGAGAGGGGGAGGGGGGGAGATAGGGGGGAGGTAGGGAGGGGAGGAGGGAGGGGGAAGGGGGGTTTTTCAAAGGAAAATTGTATTTTAAAACTTTTCAATAAAAAAAAAACATCCAAAAAAAACATAAAAAATAAAAAAAAAACAATGGGATAGAGACCAGGGTTCCTGGCTTCCAAAGCAAATGATCCCTCATGGAGCCAAAAACACAGTTAAAATAGGTTAAGCCAATACACTCAATGTTTTTATTACACTTGCACAGTGTTTAGATTGAATCCATCACAATGGACAGAGCCCTTTCTTTGACAGATTATCTGTGCTGGACAGAGCAATTAACAGTTTAAAATGCCATTTTCAACTTTATGGGACATTTTATTTATTTATTATTTAGTTATTTATTGCTTATTCTCCCACATTAATATTTGGTCAACTCAAGGCAATATGCATGCTTAATGCTTCTGCCTCCTATTTTCCTCACAACAACACACCTGTGAAGTGAATAGAGAGTCAGTACCCCACATTCTTACTTGCTGCATCCCTTCATAGTCAGTAAAGACTGGGTCAATTAAAATGAGCAAATATATGTATATACATCTTTCCTTTTTTTAGGAGGTTCAGGGCCTCATTGCAGTGAACATTTAGACTTTAAGCTGCAGGCACCACGGAGTCATTTTTTGACATTTTAATCATGCTTCTTTAACCATGTTTTATTATGGGATTTTATGTATTTTAAGATGTTTATACAAGGCTCTGTCAAAGTGGGTAGGATATACATGATACAAATAATAAATATACCAATATTCTGACTTCACTTGAAACCAACTTGTTCTCTCATTGAAGATTTGAGTAAAAAAAATAGTGCAAGCATCACTGTACATTTCTTACCTTGTGTGCCTGATTTTATGTTATACCTTCTATTTTGTGAGTTGCATTTTTAGTTTAGTTTTTTTTCTTATTAACTCTTACTTAGTCTGGGTTAATGACCTGTGATAAAGAATTTGATGACTAAAGAGGATTAGAAACCAGAAACACAATCCATCCACTCTCTCCCCAGGAAATAATCTAATTCAATGCTAAAGGAAGAGCTTAGTAATTAAAGAAAATGAAACATTATTGTCAGAGTTAGATACGGAGCATGCAAACTCAATTTACACATCCTTTAAACAACAGCAGCAAACAGGGTTATTTCATCCACCTCTCCCACACACAAATATACAAGAAATAGGCTTCATGAATGAAAAAAATGCTCTCTCGCTCTCTTGCTCTCTCTCTCTAATACACACACACATTCAATTTCCTTTTCACTCTTTAGATATGCAACCTACATGCCTTGTAGCCGATTTCAAGCATGTTTATTCAAAAATAGTTCCCACTAAATTCTACCAGACATATTCCACTGTGCTAGTGTGCTTTGGATTTCAGATCTAGATTTTAATCCAGTGCCACCTTATTAAAAGTTAGCTCCACTCATCACAGTGCAGTGTACTTCTAAGAAGAATGCCTCGGATGGCTCCACACAGAACACAGGAAGAGTTGTGTGTAACGATGCTTGGCACCAGGAACCCTGGAAGACTCTCACCTACTGTATACTTAAAGCTGCTCTGGCTTGTTGAACGATTGTTGTTGTTGTTGTTGTTAAAATTTTATCCTGGTTATTGTCATGTGAAAATGATTCCTCTGCTTTATGAATGACCCATGCCAGAGGATTCCCCTCCCTTTCGGTATGTAGAGCAGAGTTATCTGACTTAATGTGTGCATCTTAAATAATTTTTGTTAGTGTGACTGATCTCCAGTGAAACAGCCTAATAAGCAGGCTACTAGGTTAATGTCAAATGAGCTGTTTTCACAGAAATGCCAAAGAAAACTCTTTTCAACTAGTCTCATTAGGACGCCTGAGTGTAAGCAACTTTCCCAGACTACTGTGAGAAACTGTGTGCCAAAACTGGTGGGGGGGATTTGGCGTCAGCTGCCAAACATGTCATTTCTGGACAGGCTGCCGAAGCATCCATAGGTGACATCTGGGCTGTGTTTTTCATCTTCCCGCCTCTCAGTGGCTGAATACCTGCATGGGGCAAGGCACCCAGAGAGGCTCAGTGAATGCAGCCAGTCTTGTCCTCCCAGCTGGACTTCCCTTATGCGGCACCAGAAGGTCCTGGAATTAACGTAGTTTGTGTCAGCTTGTCATCTAAGAGCGTCTTTTGTCCACTCCTCTTTCTTTATGGGTTGCTAACAGTCCAGGCCCAATTTCAACTGCCTAAGGCAGCAAGGCATACAATCAACGGTTTGTTCCTAGGGTGGACGCTGTATCCCTCAGCCTCTTTCTTTGGGAATAAATAAAAAAAATAAGTTATGTATGATTTTATAAGCAAATAAGCTTTACAGAGAGGAGATTATGGAGCTCCATCTTTTCAACTAACACAACATGTTAGTTCAATGCACAAAAATAGGAAATCACATTGAACTTCACACACACACACACAGAGAGAGAGAGAGAGAGAGAGAGAGAGAGAGAGAGAGAGAGAGAGAGAGAGAGAGAGAGAGAGAGATATTGTCCAAAGATCAATGAATCCTCCAAATTCTGCAGAAGGATGGCCAAAATTTTCATGTTTTTTTTTTCTTGGCAGTCCTCCTCACGTCTACAATTTGTGTGATTTCGAAGTGATTGAAGAAGATGATTACAGAGTCAAGAGTAAACTGTGGAACTTTGATTATTTCAGTTAAATAGTTGATCTCAGTCATATTGAGCAGAGACCTCATTACAGTCATAGATCCAGTTAATATAATGGAAAGCAAACGTTTTGAAAGCCCCCTCCACAAATATAACTTCCAGCAGCAGCAATGAAAATGTGATTTGGGGGATGTCCTGAATGAAATATTGCTGCTGCCATTGCTTGGAAATGTATCAATTGCCAGAATAGTGTGATTTATGGGGTACAGGAGAGAATTACACAAGATAGGAGAGGGGAAAGTATAGAGAAAACCCCCAACATTTCCTATTTCCGATGACACCAGAACTATGTCAAAAATCCATTGTTGTTGAAGACTGATTCATCTTGGAATAAAATAAAGGCTTAATTCTAGTTTCACACAGGAGATAATTTCACTCATGGAGGGAATCTCATCCATCCGTGTTTTCTTGGTGGATCTTGGTAAAAAGAAATGGAAATAAAACAAATTAAATCAAGCTTATTGATTTAATAACAGCTCTCTCTATTTAAAGGAAAAAAACACTCCAAAACCATGAAGTTCTTAGAAATCCACAGTGACACTTCCAATCAAAAATACTCATATGTCTTTGTAGATTTAGTTCTGTTGTGCCAGGTGTTTAATTATTTTTTGAGCATGAAGTCCAGAATATGAATATAGCACTTGAAAAATTAAAGTGCCAAGAAAGAGGGGGGGGGGGAAACATGAAACAAAATTATCAGGTACCCAGGATATTAAAATGTGCTTGTTAGTAAAGGGTGGGGGAGACAGCAGGACAATTAGAGTTATGTACATGGAGAACAAAGCTTTGTTGCCTCTCCATTAATTTGTCTGAAAGAAAGGAGAAACCTGCCCTGTATTGAAATTCATTTGAATGCAAATATTTATGGAAATGATGATATTTTTCTATCCGGTTTCTAATCCCTAACAGGAAAACAAATATCAAAAAGTGTATTTATTTATTTTTCCCCCCCAGCATTTGGCCTTGTTATAAGGCAGCGCTCTAGAAAAAGATCAGCAACTCTGCTTGGGAGCCGTTTGATGGAAGCTGTTATGAAGTTAATGGACCAGAAAGATGTTCAGAAGCCTCCAACATGAAACCTTTGCTGAGTCGAATGGTCAAATGATTCCATCTGTGGCTAAAATGGCTACTGGAAGCATTTAGAAGCTCCCCCAGATGTTCAAATCTGGAATCCCGCTGTTCCTAAACTATATCTGGAATTTGTCATTTTACGCAGAGCAGCACTCTTGGGCTGAAAAGAAAAGCAAACCCTAGGTAGGCATTTCAATCTTTTCAGAAGTTACTGTTGAGGACCCAGAAATGCTGGGCTGCTCTCCAGCTTCTTAGAATGCCTTCCGCATCCAATTTAGAGAAGGTGCTTTAACAAACAGACTTATTTCAGTTTGCTGTTAAATAATTTTTTAAAAATGGACCTGGTAATATAAAAATGGTATTCTCCATTTCCTTGAAAGAAAGGTAAAGGAAACCTATGTCACTTGGACTTATTTTGTTGCTATTTCCAGGTCTAATATGAAGTGGACATGATACACAGCATTTCAATGCTAAGGAAAACCATCTTCAGTGCAAAATAGCAGAGGCAGTCACCCATCTTCTGAAAAAAAATATTTACTTAGAAAAGTCCCATTTGGCTTTTTGGAAGGGAGCATCTTAGGCAGCTTCCACATACATGCATGCATGCATGCATGCCTGCATACATACATACAATAAAAATACTAACATATTAACTTAATGAGTGGTTAAAAATGAGCTTCCAAAGGCATTGTTATGGTGAAATATTAATGTGGATTACAGGCATTGTAAAATACAGAAGTCTCTGTTGTCCTAAAATTCAAGAGATGGGTGGGAAAGGCTAATCTTGAGATCCTTGGAAATCAAAGATGAATGGTCCTACATTGGGGAAACTGGTATGGGAGAGCCAATGTTAGCTGCTGAAACTGTGACCAGAGATCTATCAGGCATGACAGATCACCTCCACTCATGCCTTGGTGGAGCAGTGGGCTAATGCCTCCTTAAGTAACACCAGCTGCCTGCAATTAGTGCAGGTTCGAGTCCCACCAGGCGCAAGGTTGACTGAGCCTTCCATCCTTCCGAGGTAGGTAAAATGAGGACCCAGATTGTTGGGGGCAATAAGCTGACTTTGTAAAAATGCTGCTGGGGGGGGTGAAAGCCCTAATAAGCAGGCATATACATAGAGTGAAGGCTATTGCTAAGCACTTTGATTTGTGCTTCTTAGATTGTAAGCCGCCCTGAGTTTTCGGAGAAGGGCGGGATATTTATTTATTTATTTATTTATTAGTTTTTATAAACCGCCCTTCTCCCGAGGGACTCGGGGCGGTGTACAGAGGAGGAAGGTAGATCGAACAATAAAGATAATAAGAAACACTAATGAACACAAACTGGGACCCCAATTAACGCTATCATGCCAGGCCAGCCTGCTGAAACAGGAAAGTTTTTAAGTCGCGACGGAAGGTACGGAGGTCAGGGGCCATCCGGATTTCTGTTGGTAAGGTGTTCCAGAGGGCTGGCGCACCCACTGAGAATGCCCTCCCCCTGGGGGCCACCAGCCGACATTCCTTGAGCGGTGGCACCCTGAGGAGGCCCTCTCTGTGGGAGCGCACAGGACGGTGGGGTGCTGACATCGGCAGAAGGTGCTCCCGAAGGTAGTCCGGACCCATGCCATGTAGGGCTTTGTAAGTCATCGTTAGCACCTTGAACTTCACACGGAAGGCAGCCGGAAGCCAGTGCAGCGCACGGAGGAGAGGTGTGATATGGGAGTATCAGGAGGCTCCCAAGAGTGTCCGTGCCGCCGCACTTTGCACCAGTTGAAGCTTCCGAGTGGATCTCAAGGGCAGCCCCATGTAGAGAGCGTTACAATAGTCTAGGCGAGATGTCACAAGGGCATGGGTGACTGTACGTAAGGAATCCAGGTCCAGATAAGGCCGTAGTTGGCGAATTAGTTGAACCCGGGAGAAGGCCCCCTTGGTCACAGCTCCAATGTGGTCTTCCAGGGAGAGCTGCGAGTCTAGGAGGACACCCAGGTTGCGGGCCCTATCAACAGGGGGAAGTAACTTGTCCCCAATGTTAAGCAGTGGGACGTTCTGAATCTCCTGGCTTCCCGGTACGTACAGCCATTCAGTCTTGTCCGGGTTCAGTTGAAGCCTGTTTCTCCCCATCCATTCCCGGACCGCTTTCAGGCAGCGGGACATCACGTCTAGGGCATCACTGATATTGTTTGGAGTTGAGATAAAAAGCTGGGTGTCATCAGCATACTGATGGTACCCTACTCCAAAACTGCGAATGATCTCACCCAGCGGTTTCATGTAGATGTTGAACAGGAGAGGCGAGAGGACCGACCCCTGAGGGACTCCGCAAGCGAGAGGCCTCGGGGTCGACCTCTGTCCCCCTGTCAGCACCGACTGCGAGCGACCCTGGAGAAAGGAGGAGAACCAACGTAGAACCGTGCCTCCCACTCCCAGTCCCCTGAGGCGTCGCAGCAAGATACCATGGTCGATGGTATCGAAAGCCGCCGAGAGGTCTAATAAGACTAGGACAGAGGAATGGCCCCTGTCCCAGGCTCTCCAGAGATCATTCATCAGAGCGACCAATGCCGTCTCCGTGCTGTAGCCCGGCCTGAAACCCGATTGGTACGGGTCTAGATAAACCGCTTCATCCAGGATCTGAGGAAGTTGGTGCGCCACCACGCTCTCAACAACCTTCGCAAGGAAGCGAAGATTGGAGACTGGACGAAAGTTATTCAAAGAGGATGGGTCCAAGGTGGGCTTCTTGAGGAGAGGTCTCACCACCGCCTCCTTCAAGGCGGTGGGGAAGTGACCCTCACTCAGAGAAGCAGAGATGACCGCTAGGAACCAGCCTCGTGTCACCTCTCGAGCTGCATAGGCCAGCCAGGAAGGGCACGGGTCCAGTAAGCATGTGGAGGAGCTTAACCTTCTCATAATCCTGTCCACTTCCTTAGGAGTTACAGGATCAAATTCTTCCCAGATGACGTCGACAAGACTGTCCATGTCTTGTTCTTCCATCTCAGCCCAGTTGGAGTCCAGACCAGTTCGAATCCGAGCGATTTGATCCAGCAGATATTGACCAAATTCCTCGGCTCGACCCTGCAAGGGTTCCTCCCTCACCTCTTGGTTTAATAGGGAGCGAGTCACCCTGAACAAGGCAGCTGGGCGATTATCTGCGGACGCGATGAGGGTGGAAAAGTAGTTGGATTTTGCCACCCTTATCGCAGCGAGATAAGACCTGGTGAGGATTCTTAGTCGCAATCGGTCGGATTCGGATCGACTGGACCTCCAACGGCTCTCTAGGCCCCGTCTCCGACGCTTCATCTCCCGGAGCTCCTCGGTGAACCATGGGGCTCGCTGGGATCTGCGCCGGGTCAGAGGCCGCAAGGGTACAACTCGGTCCAGAGCCTCCGTGGCTGCCTTTTCCCAGGCTTCCACTAAGGCTTCCGCCGAGCTGTGAGCAGGGGGTGCATGCGAGTCCCTAAGCGCTGCCTGGAACTTATCAGGGTCCATTAGGCGCCTAGGGCGGTACCATCTGACTGGCACCGTGCACCCACGGTGGGGGGTGGCAAGGGGGAAGTCTAGCCGCAGGAGGTGGTGATCGGTCCATGACAGGGGCGTAACAGTTGTGGCACCCCCACCGACATCATCACGCCACCGTCCAGACAAGAACACCAAGTCTGGGTTGTGGCCTCTCTCATGAGTCGGCCCAGAAATTATTTGCAACAGGTCCATGGCCGTCATGGAAGCCATGAACTCCCGAGCCAGTTCGGACGATCCTCCCAGGGACGGTAGATTAAAGTCGCCCAAGACCATGAGTCTTGGGAATTCAACCACCAACCCTGAGAGGACATCGAGTAGCTCGGGTAGGGCCGCCGCTGCACGATTAGGTGGTAGGTACGCCAGCAGCAGACCCAGCTGCGCCCCTGGGCCGAATCTCAGTAGGAGAGACTCACACCCGACCATCTGAGGGACGGTGGTCTCTCGCGGGCTAAGGGATTCCCTGATGATAACTGCCACTCCCCCGCCCCTCCCATGAGCCCGGGGCTGGTGCAGTACCTGGAAACCTGGCGGGCAGAGGTCAACCAGAGGAACACCCCCCTCTGGGCCCAGCCAGGTTTCCGTGATGCAGGCCAGGTCCGCATGCTCACTCTCCACTAGGTCACGAATGAGGTGAGCTTTGTTGGCTGCGGACCTTGCATTCAGGTAGACCAGCCTCAGCATGGGAGGGTGCGCACCTTTGCTCCCGGGTCCTCCGGGGGAGAACAGAGGGTCGGAGCGTCTCACCGCCTTTACAGAGCGGAGATGACACTCCCGGTGACGATACGGCCCTCTGTCTGTGCACCTTCTGCCATTCCCCACCATCCTAGGGATGGGACGTTCGTCAGTACGCCACTGGGTGTTATCGGCGACTGGCCCTCGTTGTACGCCGTCGCGAACGGCCGTGGGCCTGGCATGCGTTATGGTGGCTGGAAGGTGTGCCTTTCCCGCGCAACCATAGTCTCCTCCCTCCCCCCTCCCTAACCCCACAAAAAACTTAGCTAAGAACTTAATCAGGGGCCTCTTGATGGGAATGTGCTGGAGGCCCCTGACCCTGCCCGGCCATCTCTCAGAGGCCCAGTGGTTGGGCCCGTCATCAAGATTGGATGTGATGCAGGCGGGTCGCACCCAGGAGAGTGGGGAACCCCTGAGGGCGTGCAGTGCTATGCTAGAGTATTGAACGGGCATAGTCACAGGTGGTTCCGGGAAGGCTGTCCCCTGGATGGTGAATTTGCAGGAGGGTCGAGCCGGGTAGGTGCGTATCTGGATCGTCGCCCTGCCACTGCCACTTGGCCGGGCGAACCCCCAGAGGCAGGCCACTCCTCATCCTCTCACGATGGGTTGTGTCTCTGCTTCCGGAGGTGGTCCAGAACGTACTCTGGGTGAGGCATACCCCATAGAGCTCTCACCACTATGGGGTAGCAGGTGTATGGCCCAGCCACTCTGCCACCGTGGCTAGCACCCAGGCCCGTTATGTCCTGTGGGGAAAGAATGGGCAAAGATGGGTGAGAATGGGCAGAAGGCAGGATGGAGGGATCCATTAATTGGTGTCAGCTCCGGTGGTTCAGCCGCCCCAAACAGTTCCCTCCCTGATCCTCTGGGCGTTGTTCCCGGCCGCAGTTCCATGGCCCCTATTGGTTGGGGACCGTCCAGAGCGTGGCATCTCAGAGGTACGGGAGTCCCTGGTGTCATGCCCCTGGTGTTGCCGTCTCCGATCAAGATGTTTCGAGGAGGTGGGTCGGGCCGTCGCCTCCATTGTCCAGCGTCTCCTTTGGTGCGCATCTTTCGGAGGCACCGCCGTCCAGGGGCAGCCCACGGTGGTCGAGACGCCGCACCGCTGCTCTTACCGCCGAAGATGCCGCCGCCACCCGGGAGCCGGTCAGGGGCAGAGCAGAGCCTTCGGCCCCTCCTGTATGGCTGCGAGGGCTGCCGTGGTCCAGGGTTGTTGTGGTCCAGGGGCGGGTCTCTCACCTCCGGCGCCGCCGATGCCTCCGCCTCCGCCACCCAGCTGGTCCAGCTGGTCCGCGGCGTCTCCGCTGATAACCTGGAGACGCCACCGTCGCCCGGGAGCCGGTGGGGGGGGGGCCGGGGCAGAGCAGAGCCTCCGGCCCCTCCTGGATGGCTGCGACGGCTGCCGTGGTCCAGGGGCGGGTCTCTCACCTCCGGCGCCGCCGATGCCTTCGCCTCCGCCACCCAGCTGGTCCAGCTGGTCCGCGGCGTCTCCGCTGATAACCTGGAGACGCCGCCGTCGCCCGGGAGCCTGTGGGGGGGCCGGGGCAGAGCAGAGCCTCCGTCCCCTCCTCGATGGCCAGGGGGGGGCCTGGAGGCGCCCCGCCGCCACCGCCATCGCCGTTGCCAGCCTCCCTGGATCCACGACCAGCCTGGGGGCTTGAAAAAAAAATCGTTGCCGCAGCCGCTGCCATCCTTCCCGCCGGGGCCTCCGCCGCACAGCTGATCGGCGGAGGCGCCGCCCTTGCTCAGCAGTTGACAGCGGCAGAGGCAGGGCGGAGGGTGCTGGCTCCGTTATAACGGTCGCCAGCGGCCCAGGCGGCGGGGCAGGGGTGTCCTGGCACCCCTGCAGTTGTTCCGGGAGGCAGCGGGCGGCATAGATTACCCAGCTGTTTTGCCCGAAATTCTTGCCCCACCCCAGGGGTCCATTGACGTCCCTGGGGGGCTCCTGGGGGGACGCCTTACTGTTGGGGGCTACGGAGCTCTCCCCAGCGCGTCCGCCATCTTCGGAGCCGGCAAAAAAAAAAAAAATATATAAATGGGATTTTAAAAAATGGTTCAATTAAATTGATTTATTGTTACAAGACTATGTACAGGAATCTTCTCAGCTAATGGTTGGCACCTGTTTAGGGTTAGATAAGGGTCAGCACTACCCAAGGGGGATTAGATTTAGTTCTCTTGTGGCTACATAGGGATTCTAGGCTGATTCCCCTTTTCATTCTGCTCCAGGTTCCACTATCCCTTCTCCTATAAGATCAACCAGAATGGTGGCTTATGCAAAAGGCAATGCTGGAAAAGCCTTGATTTTTCTCCCAACTCTCTTCCCCTTCCTTCTCTCTAATGGAAAAGAATTTGCTTTTAATGCCCTGGCTCTCCAAGCAAAAGCAAAACTGGGTGAAAATACGACCAATGGAATAAGAAGGTCTTGTGCTT
Source organism: Vipera ursinii (assembly GCF_947247035.1). Taxonomy (NCBI): domain Eukaryota; kingdom Metazoa; phylum Chordata; class Lepidosauria; order Squamata; family Viperidae; genus Vipera; species Vipera ursinii. Next base: position 218,912,456 of record NC_139512.1, on the reverse strand, counting down.
GCTTTACATATGAAGTGGCTAAGAGTGCTAGCGGTCTCCTGTCTTTCCATGGGTCATCTTCTCTTCCATGATCTGCAGCCTCCCTACATAAAATCTCCAGGAAAACCATTATTATTAACACTCTTCATATAAAACTTTTTCCAACAGTATGCTGCAGGATAATGCAATGATGAGTTAACAGGGATAATATTCATTCATTCATTCATTCATTCATTCATTCATTCATTCATTCATTCATTCATGTATTTATTTATTTATTTGACACCCATCTTGTATGGAAATGACTGTGAGTGGCTTACAGCATTAAAATGTTAAACTCCTAACAGATAACTATTCTTAAAAGAATAAAATGGAAATCACAATCATTTATTAAAAGATGGGGAGTGAAGGAATAGGATACATGGGGAGGGGAGATGAGGTTGCCTCTTAATTCATCAACTACTCTGCACCAGTTTAAGCTTCCAAATGCTCTTCATGGGTAACCCCACACAGAACATGTTACAATAGTCCAGGCATCAGATAACTAGGGCTGGAATGACTTGAGCACAGGGACTTCCTGATCCAGGGAAGGTCACCCAAAGTCATGCAAAGGCTCTTCTTCCAGCTATGAATGCCACCTGCTCTTCAAGCAGGAGTTGCGAGTCCAGGAGAAACCCAGGTTGCAAAACAGATCTGTCATGGGTTAGTGCAACCCTATCCAGAACTAAGTTGGTTAAAGTCCCAGATCTTGAATTTTCTGCATCATCCTTGTCCTGCAGACTAAACATAGGAATGGATTCAAGACACTTGGATCCTCCTTGCAAACTTGAATGCTACAGAACGTTGAGGGTGTTTCTGACAGAAGGAACTCAGTAACTAAGAACTCTTTCCACCTGATACATTACAGGGAGATGGTATGTCCCTTTCTTCCCAACTGCTTCAGTCAATATTCCATCTGAAAGTATGGAATGAGACCCATTCTAATGGCTCTGCTGGGATCAGCCCCATTGGGTTAGTCCTTTCACTTAACTGCTCCATTTCAATTGGTCACCGAGAAAGTATGGAATTGCTGGTATCTGAATAATAACCCTTTCTGCTTCCTGCCTATTTCCCTACATCCTTTGCATTATAAGCATTTTTTAAAAAATAAAGCATGAATGCCTAGTACTGTAGCAGAATTATGGCATATAAATAATACACAGAATATATAAATGCAATTAAGGAAGCCTTTGACCTTTCTCTGTTGTAATCTGCTTTTCTTCCCAACCCTTTCTTAGGTTTTCGTGTAAATGCAGGTTATTGTAGTAGGAGAAAAAGTTCACACATGCTAATGGTACTTTCATTGCTGTGTCTATGGAGAAACTCAATCATCCGGGTCATGATTGTCCCCAAAGCGCTTTCTCCAAAAGGCATCTGGACTTTTTTTGGTGTTTTCTTTGAAAACATTTTGCTTCCCCTCCAAGAAGCTTCATTCAGTCCATTCAGATTTAATTGCTGTGGTATAAATGCTAGAAAACCAGGCAGTTAGCTGCTCAACTAGCTACACAGTGGGTTGTAAGAGCTTCAAAGTATCCCCCCGGGTCAGCTTTCTCTGTTTGCAAGAGGCACTCTCTTTCTCTCTTCTTGACATTTGTAACTTTACAACATCTGCTGTGTAAATATAACTGCACATATGGCAGCGTCAATAATAATAATATATTGCATCACTTGCTCACAGTGCAAAGGCACTATAAAATTATTCACTCTCATAAAAGGGGGCAACCTGAATTTGTGGAAAGATACTTCCTGATTAGAAAATTTCAGACACAAAGAGGAAGAAGATCTTCCCAAAAAGCAGGAGTGGGGAGAGTCTCCAGAATAAAGTCTTCTACTAGCCAAGCTCTTCCTACATTATTAATTTTGGGTTCCTCAATCAACCTGCCAGCCATCACATCTGAAATGACTCGAGTCAATGGAAAGACACTGGCTCCTGTAAATATTTACTTCCAAGTTAGTTTTTCAGTATATTCATCATACATCATACAAAACAGATCTGTGAACAACTAGAAGCAAACAAAGTTATAACTAATAGCCAGCATGGGTTTGTTAAAAACAGATCATGCCAAACCAATCTTATTTCATTCTTTGATAAAGCAACTAAATTAGAAGACCAGGGAAATGCCGTTGACGTAGTATAGTTATATTTCAGTAAGGCATTTGACAAAATAGACCACAACCTACTTCTTTGGTAAACTAGAAAGAGGCATAATAGACAACATCACCACCAGATGGATTTGTAGCTGGCTGACAAACCGTACTCAATGAGTAGTCCTCAATGACACTACATCTACATGGAGAGAAGAAAGAAGGGGGGTACCACAAGGCTCCATCTTAGGCCCAGTACTCTTCAATATCTTCAGAAATGATTTAGATGAGAGAATAGAAAGGGAACTCATCAAAATTTGCAGATGACACTAAACTGGCAGGAGTAGCCAACACCCCAGAAGACAAGCTCAGGATACAAAAAGATCTTGACAAACTTGAACAATGGGCCCTATCCATCAAAATGAACTTTAATGTGGAGAAAAGCTAAGTTTTACATTTAGGCAGGTATAAGGTATAAGTACAGATTAGGCGAGACCTGGCTCAAAAACAATAACTGTGACAGGGACCTCGGAGTCCTAGTGGATGATCACTTGACTATGAGCCAGCAGTGTGCAGTAGCAGTAAAAAAAAGCTAATACAGTCCTGGGTTGTATAAACAGAGGCAGAGAAACAAGATCATGCAAAGTATTAGTACCGCTTTAAAAGTAAGTAAAGTAAGTAAGTAAAAAAATTCAGAGAAGAGCAACTAAGATGATCAAAGGCCTGGAGACTAAGACATACAAAGAACAGCTGCAGGACTTAAGTTTGGCTAGTCTAAAGAAAACAAGAAATAGGCGAAACATGATAGCAGTATTCCAGTATTTGAGGGGTTACCACAAAGAAGAGGGTCATGTTATTCACCAAAGCCCCTGAGAGCAGGACAAGAAACAACGGTTGGAAACTGATCAAAGAGAGAAGCAACCTGGAATTAAGGAAAAACTTCCTAACAATGAGAACAATTAACCAGTGGAACAGCTTTGCCTTCAGAAATCGTGGCCACTCCATCACTGGAGACTTTTAAGAAGACGCTAGACAGTCACTTGTCTGAAATGGTATAGGTTCTGCTGCTTGAGCAGGGGGCTGGACTAGAAGACCTCCATGGTCCCTTCCAGCTCTATTCTATTCTAATACTCAATAGAAACAATGGAAATATGTTGCCTTGCTAGCCTGAAGCTCCTCCCCAAAGATCAGTGATCAGCTTTCATGTCTCTGATCTATATCACTATTGTATGTATATATATATATATATATATATATATATATATATATATATATATATATATATATATATATATATATATATATATATATATATATATATATATTCAGTTCAATCTTCTACAAAGCTACAAAGTAAAGCCCCAACACTAGTACTTCTTTATAACAATGAATTTATATTTTATGTATCCTTAAAAAAAATCTAAATCTTTTTAAATGGATAGGATTGTTTTTTTGCCATTGGACTTAAAGCAAGCCAACTCAATTTCGAAACAAAGGGTTCTAGAACAGAAAGCCAATTGGATTATGCAGTTGGTCCCTGTGATGGGGCCATTAACAGCCAGTTTCTCAAATATCAATCAGCCAGTTATTTGGAGAAGATCACTGATTCAAAATACAGAAGAGTATTATCCTTGGCTCAGTTGAATGCTCTCCCTAGAGCAGTAGGGAGGGGAAGTGCAAGAAAATCTTCTTGTCATGCCATGGTCTCTATATGAGGCAGGTGCAAGAAAAAATGCAGCTTATGTTTTGTTGTAGAGCCACTTCCGTGGGAATCTCCCTGTGCAATTGATTTGTATTCTCTCAAAACTCCCAGAGTATTCTCACTTAATTTTACTTACATTTCCTATGGTATTAGACAACAAAGAGATGATAACCAAGCCTTATTATAACATATCCTGTGGAGCAGTCAACAGTTTACATTCTAAAATGACAGGCATGTATTTTTTTATGAAAGCACTTTGGTGATTGAAGAAGTTGCAAAGTTTATTCCAAGCACGAATGTGCCCTCAGTAATTCTTCTGCCTTCACTTTGGTTCCAATGATTACATTTTACCACTGGTTTGTAAATTCACAGTATGCTACATTAGTATTTAACTTCTATTGTCAGGGTAACTTGCAGTCAATGGTTCTTCAGGTATTAAAGAATTCAGTGATGATTTTTTTTTAAAGGCATCAGAGGGAAAAGGCATACAAGATCTGGTAAGAATCTTACATGAATAGCTGGACCTTTATTTCAGGCTTCTTATTTGGAGATCTCGTTTGCCACAAGTGCACAGCATTGGAAGCCTTATGCTAGGAAGGAGTTCAACATCCTGCTTGTTTGGGTAATAACTCCTCCATTAGAGACAATATTAGAAATTCAGCTTTTGATCTCTCCTTCTGGACTCTTTAAAATCCAAGCTGTGAACCAGCAGCTGATGCTTTACATATCATCCCAACCGCCAGCAATATATAAAGCTCGGGAACATCTACATGCAAGGAAAATTAATGATGGGCTGTTAAGGGGCATACAGAAGCTCACATCTGCCTCATCCTACCTAACAGGAAAGGAAAGCTGCTTCTCTTCCGTTGCTGTAGTAAACAAGCAAGTGAGCCTTGCAAAGCAAAAGAAGATGGGAGCCTTTCTACGGAGAACCTCCAAACAGTGAGAAAGCCAAGGGAAGGATGAAAGAGCTTCTTGACATTCTGGTGGGAGAAGGTGTCACTGGTACGATGGGTGGCAATTGAGCACTGTGCCCCCACCACCACCACCACAAGCTGTCCTGTAACATATGGCAGAACAGGAATAGCAAACATCAGAATAGCCAAAGGAATCACTCTCAAATTGGCAGCTGAAAGCAGAATAAGAATCAAAGTACAGACTGTCCTTGTTTTACAACCACAGCTGGGTCCAAAATTCCTGTTGTTAAGCAAAGTGGGGGTTACATGAGTTGCACCTGATCTCATTGTCTTTGTTGACACCACGGTTAAGCAAATCGCTGCAACTTTTAAGTGACTCACAGGGCCATTAAGAGAATCCAGCTTCCCACATTGATTTTGCTTGTCGAAAGCTGACTGGGAAGGTCACAAATGGTAACCAGAAGACCCTGGCATGTTGCAACCATCATAAATACATGCCAGTTGCCAAGTGCCTGAATTTTGTTCATGTGATGGTGTCTATGTTGCGACCGTCATAAGTGCAAGGACTGGTTCTAAATCACTTTTTCCAGTGCCCTTGTAACTTTGAATAAACCAATAGTTGTAAGTCAAGGACGGCCTGTATCTCAAAATTATGTACATACACGCACCAATGATCCCCCTAAAGCCTGTTTCTACTAATTGGTCCACCTCAGGGTTCTTTTTAAAGAGGTTAGTATAGAACTGGTTATATTTTAGAACTCTACAGTAAATCATTACTTTATGCCAGCCCATTAGTAGGCAGAAGGAAGAAAAGTTGAAGAAGTACAGGCCATCCTCGACTTACAACAGTTCACTCAGTGACCATTCAAAGTTACAATGCCACTGAAAAAAGTGACTTATGACCGTTTTTACATTTATGGCTGTTGTAGGATCTCTATGGTCACATGATCAAAATTCAGATGCTTGACCAACTGACTCATATTTACGACGGTGGCAGGGTCCCAGGGTCACATGACCCCCTTTTGCGACCACCTGACAAGCAAAGTCAATGGGGAAGCCAGATTCACTTAACAACCGTGTTACTAACTTAACAACTGCAGTGATTCACTTAACAACTATGGCAAGAAAGTTTGTAAAATGGAACAAAATTCACTTAACAAATGTCTCACTTAGCAACATAAATTTCAGGCTCAATTGTGGTCGTCTAAGTCGAGGACCACCTGTATTGCTTTTAATTTATTTGCTGCTTATGTGAGAGGAATAGGGGGGAAAATGGATTCCATGGGCCTAAGCCTCTCTTGTCCTAACCCAACAGGATTTCCTCTACCAATAAAACACTAAAGGTGGAGGATCAGAGGATCAGTGGTGATAGAGACTTGTACTGGGATACTGAAGAGACTTCAGGGCCAGGTGTCCTCTCCCCTTGCAAGCTTTCCTCAAAGAGATGGTTATTCGCAGCATCCTGAGATTCCTGAAGATCCTCTAAAGCAGGGGTGTCAAACTCAATTTCATTGAGGGCCGCATCAGCATTGCGGTTGCCCTCGGGAGGCCAGGTGGGTATGGCCTGGGTGGGCGTGACCTACTTGGTGGGCGTGGCTAGAGTGTGTATGGCCTACTGGGTGGGCATGGCCAGCTCTACATTGTTCGCATCAAGGGTGCCTATGGGGGCCCAGGCAGGAGTGGGACAGATCTGAGGGTCTCTGGCAGAAGGAGGGTCTCTGGGCCAGGGCCAGGGCCAAGGCAGCGGGGGCCGTTCCCTCACTGTTTCCAGGATGGCTTCGCGGGCCACATGAAACCACTTCGTGGGCCGGATCTGGCCCCCGGGCCTTGTGTTTGACATGTCTGCTCTAAAGGATTTCTCTTGCCAAGCAATTACCAGCAATAATAATTTTGAACTTTGGATTTCCTGGGAATTCTTTAAATGATCATTTTTTTGACCTTGCATATCACTCTTTGTGTATAAAGCGTTTCTCTCAAAGAAGAATGTTTTATCAACACCGATGTAAAAATTAGGGTAGATTAAAACTCCCCATTCCTGTATTAATATATGCTACTGAAAATTGGATTTGAGATTTGCAAACTTTCAGTCCAGCTGCCCTCCCTGCCTATCTGAAGAACATCCCATTGAAATAGGATTAGTTGTGGAGGAATTATGTACATCATCACTTATAATTTCAGAATGATCATGAAACACTGGGAGTAATATCCTTTATTAAAATTATAAATACCATTCCTAAAATATATATTGCTGAGGTTTTTGTTCTCAACATCTTCAATACTTAACTGTCTAATAAGGCGAGAATTATACTATGAAGTTTCATTAAAATGTATTTAAAATTTAGCGTGTTTAAGAATCCAGATGTCTTTTTTTAAAGGGCCATATTAATAAATAACGCTTATACTGTTTAGAAATCAGAACATTAAATTGAGGATGAAAGGTTCTGCTTGTACCTTTTTATGTGCTTTCCATGCACAACCAACACACATTGAGAAAGTGCTCACCTAACAGACTGCATCACTTGAGAGAAACTAGCTGTGAAGAATAAGGCAGAGAGAGATTTATCTCAGACCATATGGTAACAATTTATGGATCACAGTGAGGGCTTCTACCATTAAACAGAAAAGTGAATATGACTGCTGTTATATCTGTTGTAAGAAAATTCATGAAGACTTCATATTTAAGAGGACATTGTCAGCCATTTTTGCCACAGTCATTTTTCTTTTATCAAAAGTTCATTTCCAAAAAGACAATAAATTTTTCTTTTAATACCTGAATTGAGATCCTATGGAACAATGCTTCTCATAATAGAGCAGGCCAGAATTTATTTATTCCAATTATAAATTACATTTTATACTTTGTATCAGTGCATCACACACAAACAGAGTATATATAACAGGGGTGTCAAACTACCGGCCCACAGGCCAGTTGCATCATACAGTGGCCGCACCCACCCCAGCTCCAGCAATCCAAAAAACGTCATGACACTCAACACGTCACATGACACGGCAAGTTTGACACCCGTGATATATAACAAATAAAACAAAAATCAACTTAGAATTTAGCTTACAAATGCTAGAAAAGATAAAAACAAATAGAACATGACCACCAACACCTGACCACCAAAATGCATTATTATGAACTTATTAAATGCTAACAAAAATGTTTGTTTTCTTCTTTCAATAAGGAGTGGAGTTTCCAAAGTCAGACAAAGCTATAAATGGCTCACACCCTGAAGTGTTACCGGATGAATAGGCCAGCTTTCCTAAATGCTCTTAAAGTATAGTAGAGATATACCACAAAATGTTAACAGATCACAATATTCATTTGCTGTTCTTCACCCTAACTTCATAGCTTTATGAGTAAATAGGATAAGCTAGGTTTTAATAACTAATATTCTTCAAAACATGATTTTGCATGTATTGGAGAAAGAGAAAGATTTCTTACTTTTAAAAACAACTTGTAGTCATTGGAGGGAGGCTGAGTAATTCCTTGTTTAAAATGTCCCTTGAGTCAGAAGCTCATGAGGGCTAAGTGTGATGAATCCAAAGATCATTTATAGCCTTCCCATCATCTGGTAGATGTTCTACTAGTGTTGTAGGTTCTAAGTCATGTAGGAGTGTGAGACTCAAAGAGGATCAAGGTGTCTTAAATGAAGAGTTACCAGCAAACAAAGGGGGAGCTGAACAATCAACTAGCTCTTCAGCATTCTTAAAGCCGTCCTTCATTTGAGCCAAGTACTGGAGCAAGAATTCTTGTTTTGAGAGCCTATAATTTCCTGCACTGAGCTCTCCATGGTCCTGACAACACAAGGTGAATTGTCCTGCCAAAGCCTACGCTTACCTTTTGTGCACATTATGAATAACTGTGCTCAGACACCTTGAGCAGTTATGGGAATTCGAGTGTGAGAAAATGTCCTGAGTTTAAAAAGTGGATAATTTCTTCTTCTGAAAAAGATATATGCAACTAATAGTATCTTTAAAAAGAGAAAATTAAAAATAGTGGAAAGATTAATCCTCTATCTCTGCTACAGTTAATTTTTTCCAAAAGTCTGAAAAGTGATCAGTTTTTACAGCCTCTACAGCCTCTGAGCATTCCCATTATTAGTCCCCAGAACTAAAATTACTTTGATTCCCAAATAAGTCATAATAATGCCCTCCCCCCAAAAAAATAATCAAAACTCTTCCCTCATAACCATAACCATTAATGTGGGGGCATGTTGCAGAGGAGATTTTGGATAAATTGTAAAGGAAATGACACTGACTTTGCTTTCCTGCAAGCAAAGGTAGGTTAGAATATGACAGTTAGAAATTAAAGAATGAGAGGATGGAATGATTGGCACGAGAAAAGATCTTTCAGAGAAGACAATATTGTGGTCAATCATGCAGTCAACCAGATGTTTAGATTGGATTTTACATTTTTGTCCACCTATTGAGTCCAAACAAATCTGGGATAGGCAGGTGTTGTATAAGAATATTAAAAGTATTGTTGCAGGGTGTTTTATCATGATCAACTCAAGGAGTTGTCCATACCTAATATTTCTGCCTCCTCTTTCCCCACAATAGTAACCCTTTGAGATGAGTTGGGCTGTGAGACTGCCTGGCCCAAAATCACCCAGTCACCTTTCATGCCTAAGGTGGGACTAGAATTAACAGTTGTTTGGTTTCTGGGAACAGTCTCTTCCTTAACCACTGTTGCCAAGAAATTCATAATTTTAATCATAGAAGAGAGACGGGGATGTGTTGATGGAAATACTAAACAGAGGCAGCTAAGTCTAACAGTTTAAGGCTTCTACACAGTTATGATCTCTGAGCTGCCATATATCACTATAATTGCATTTATTTATTCACAATTTCACCCTGTATTCCTGTTCAGCACAGGGGGTAAAATGGAGCTAGAGGGAACAGAACCACCTTTCAGTCACGCTATCTATTATTCACACCATACCTGATGAAGTCTATTCAAACCTTGTCTTCTGTAGGAGGTGTGGATCAAATGTCATTGGCTGTTCAGTGCCTTACGACTGACTGATCATAAGGGTGGATGTTTGGGATTAGACAGAGAGTTAAGGATTTGTTCTTTTTGATCTTGGTCTATCATTCTGCCTGCTTTTTGTCTAAGAGATTGCTAATCTTAGGTTGCTTCCTTTTCCATTTAGTCTTACATGCACATGCGTGGACTGTGTGCTCCTGGACTCTTCCTGGTATGAGATAGTTAAATAGATGTTAGAGTTTGTCCATCCTTATAGTCAGGGCTTTTTTTCTCATAGAACACTCAGAACGGAGTTCCGGCACCTTTTTTAGATGGAACCTTGTAGGGTAGGCAAGGCGGGTTGTATGACATGTGTGAGTTCCGGCACCTTTTTCTTTTGCAAAAAAAGCACTGCTTATAGTGCATTTTGTGTAAATAAGTCTTCTTTTTGTTATAGTTATAAAAACCTATTTCATAATTCCTTTCTCGGGTCAAATTTCCATTCTCAGGAATACTCCTATCATATGCTTAAACCTCCAATACATTCTTCACATACTGTATCTCCCATGAATGATGGCTCCCTTGAATGGTTGTGGCTTCTGGCTTATTCCTGCTGGCTACTGTAGGTCATCTGTTTCAACATTTTTACTAAGCTAACTTGCACTTTTTAAATAGCTGGCTGATTTATTTTACTGTTATTTCAATTGATTATTTGGTTTGTTTCTGACAAGGCAAGCTTCACCCCCTGCTTGTCTCAGATGGTTTGCAACAGAGAATGTGCTTTTTAGACGAAATACCAAATCCACATTGGCAAGGACTCAAAATTTTAGATATTGCTGGTATTTTCTTTGAGGCTTGTTTTAATGTGCCTTGCTGGAAAAGAGCTTTAGTAAGATTCCCTATGAGGAATGAACATGTCCATGCAGGCCAGGTGCAATTGAAATAGCCACCCATGTCTTAATTTTCTGTGGTTATTACAAGGAAATGGAAGCTGTTTTCATCCTTATCTAATCTTCCATGCCACTCAGATGATTACTAGTTTTCCTTCTTACTATCAATTAAGCAGTTGGCACAGCAATCTAGCCATATTCTGTGCAATAGAATATAAGGCTTGGGGTGGATATAACAATGGGCTCTTCAGAATATTCTTATAAAAACAGTGAATTTCTTGTAGTGTTGTGGACTTTATTCTTGGGGTTTTTATTATTTGTTTGATGTGTAATTTGTCAAAACTAAAGTGTAATTTACTAATAAATTAAATGTATTAATTTATTAAATTTCCGCCCAAGCTCAGGTCACAATTTGGGAGCTGTTTGTAAATTATTTGTATTACAATGAGTCATCACAACAAACAGGGATCAGCTGCCTTTCTGAGCTTTTCATGTAAGGAATCCAAACTTACAGGACACATTAAATAAAACAAAAAGGAGGAGGCTCTAGTTGTTGTTGTTATTATTTGAAAAGTCGTGTCCGACTCATCGCGACCCCATGGACAACATTCCTTCAGGCCTTCCTGTCCTCTACCATCTTCTGGAGTCCATCTAAGCTCACACCTAGTGCTTCAGTGACTCCATCCAGCCACCTCATTCTCTGTCGTCCCCTTCTTCTCTTGCCCTCAATCTTTCCCAGCATTAGGCTCTTCTCCAGTGAGTCCTTCCTTCTCATTAGGTGGCCAAAGTATTTGAGTTTCAACTTCAAGATCTGGCCTTCTAAAGAGCAGTCAGAGTTGATCTCCTCTAGGACTGACCGGTTTGATCACCTTGCAGTCCAAGGGACTTGCAGGAGTCTTCTCCAGCACCATAGTTCAAAGGCCTCAATTCTTTGGTGCTCAGCCTTTCTTATGGTCCAGCTTTCACTGCCATACATTGCAACTGGGAAGACCATACCCTTGACTGTACACACTTTTGTTGGCAGGGTGATGTCTCTGCTTTTTAGTGTGCTGTCTAGATTTGCCATGGCTTTCCTCCCCAGGAGCGAGCGTCTTTTAATTTCTTGGCTGCAGTCCTCATCTGCGGTAATCTTGGAGCCCAGGAAAATAAAATCTGTCACTACCTCCATTTCTTCCCTATCTATTTGCCAGGAATTGAGAGGGCCGGATGCCATGATCTTGGTTTTGAGGCTCTACTAGAGAAGGACAATTGGGAAAGGAAGTCAGCTCCAACTTCAGTATTCAAACTGGATTAATAAAAGTAGGAATTTGGATTTGCGTTTTTAGAACTGCACGGACAATTTCTCCAGCCCAGCTCAGTGATTCAGTGATTGAGAAAAGTAGTCTCTTTGCATTTATTGCTTCTCTGTATCTGTTAAAAAGTAGATGTTTTGTGTTTGAAATGGTCTTTTCTAAGGAATTTTCAGCACTGTAGTTTTATACCACTTGAATCCATTGGCAAACCAACTAGTAGCAGAGCCATATTAGGAACATTGTGCCACATTTAAAAAAATATTCTCTAGATTTCATCCCATATCTCCATTCTGGCCAAGTTGTTGTCTTAGTGTTTTGTCTGGATACCAGAGGGGGCACAATGCTTTCCTTCCCATGGGAAAGTCTTTGAAGTCACATGATACCCATTTTTGGCTTCGATATGAGTCCCAGCAAGTTGATATCTCCTCATATTTGATAACTTCCTATTTGGTACATCCAGCAAGGGGACAGTCAAAGTAAAAGAAAGAAAAAAATTCCCGCATTTGACCATTTTTCTTGATATTTTTGCTATAAAAAGGAAACAGAAGTCTTGCCAATTTCACCAGATTAAAAAAAAACACAACAACCTCCAGGTCTCACCTTGAGAGATCCAGCAGATAAGCCCCAAAACCCAGGACAGAAATAGCCATGGAGGGCAGTGACTAGTGACCAGAAAAGAGGCTGTTCCTAACCAACTAGAGTGGACACATCTGCCTATAATGAGATAAAGTTCAGAAAACAAATCAGAAAGCACTGCTGCTGAAGGCACAAGTCAGAAAATGCTAGTGTTGAGTTACAACAGACAAAAAACAATGTAAGTTGCCATTCCAGTGAACTAAGGCAAGTACAAGATACTAAGAATTTTTGTCCTTGAGAAATGGTTAATGATCCCTCTCTGTGTTAGCGTACAGTTGTATAAGACAGCCCTTAGTTTGGAACAGCTACTCAGACCAAATTAGTAGTATTTCAATGCTTCTGTTTCCAACCAGTCTGGAAAAGATCCAGTCCGGAAAAATTTCAAGGTTAAAATGCCTCTTTTAAATCCAAAATAGTGTTCTTTTGAATTTGAACTACTTCCAGAATAGTTAAAATAGTATTTAAAACACTTCCAGTAAGACTAGAAGGGTCCATTTTGAGCTCAAAATAGCTTAGATTTGAAAAATGTTTCCCACCCTTCTCAACAACCTTTCCAATAGAACAGGGGTCCCCAACCCCCAATCCGTGGACCGGTACCAGGTTGTGGCATGCCAGCAACTGGGCTGCACAAACAAGCAAAGCCCCATCTGTGGGATGCAGGTAGCACACAAAACCACACTCCCTCTGGTCTGCGGAAAAACCTCTCTCCACGTAACTGGTCCCTGGTGCCCAAAAGGTTGGGGACCTCTGCAATAGAAGCAGATTCTCATTCTGCCTCAAAATTTATAGAATTGGAGTAGGAAACATTTTAAAAGAATTGTGACTATGCCTTCTTTTTCAGCTGCACAGTTGTTAAAAATATACATAATATCCAGATTTCAATTTGCCAAATCGAATGTTTTCCATTTCAATATTTATTTGATTGTCTCCTGCCCAAATATCACAAACAGTGGGTTACAGATATTTTTTTCTAAAATATCAAGAGCTCACAATTAGAAGCAATCAAATGGTTTGCAGAATAAAAGAGAACACATGAATTTCAAATAGCATCATAAACATAACATCTATTTAAAACACATACACGAATGCTACCCAGTTAAAAAAAAAGCCATCCAAAAGGCCTTTAGTTTCATGGTTTTAAAAATAATGCAGTTACTTACTCTGCCTCCTGCAAAGTTTCAGTGGCACCACCTGAAAATTTCTCATCTTTTCAAATTATAAATGTCATCTGTTCCCAACTTGTCAGGTTAAAGAACAAGTTGGCAATATTGGTTTTACAAATTTAGAGAGTAGTAATCATGAATTCCCTGAATATGTTTGAATAAATGTGGATTGGCTCACCCAGCAATCCCTATTTGACACCCAACCATCCCTGGGCTGGAGGTCATTCATTTGGTCTGAAAATATTTGGCTAACATACTGCATGAAAACAAAAACCACAATTCACATCTCCTCAAACCGGAATGCGATGCATTGTTATAAAGAAACACTTCAGAATGTTATTCCTTATCACAGATTTTTGACAGATTTCAGAAGAAATATTCCACCAGATGCATTCTGGAAAATCCAAAAAGGAAAAAAATGGAATTAATTGTACATGTAAAAGGGCTACAATAGTATATTTCATTTTTAAAAAAGGAGGAAAAATACAGTGCGGATGGAGGGTGCAAGGAAAAAAACACAAGAATAGTGATTATTCATACGGGGGGGGGGAGAATGAGGGGTAAGAGAATGAGAGAAAACACATAATAGCTTTTAGTCTGTCATTTTCCCCACAGAGTAGTAAATAAGAGCTTTGATACATAAAAGCAGTTATCAAACAGTAACAAATTAGCTCTTTGCCATCTGTGATCCACATGGGAAGGGAGGAGGGACGTTGGTGACAGTTTGGGCAAGATTTTAAAAAATGAAATCAACTATTTATGAACTGGCTTCAGAGTCTCGCTGTCTACTTTGCCTCTTCAAATGTGGCCACAAGAAAGGAATGGGGTTTCCAACTCTAACTAAAAGCAGCAGTTGCGGTCCTGGTTCTTTAAACGATGCTAATTGCCGGCTGACATTTGTAAACAAGATTTTTTTTTCCCTTCCTCCCCCTGTCAGTCTCGGCACGCTGTCACTCGCAGATCACTTCACCCCAAGAGACCCACCCCTGCACGGAAATGTGGTGGCAAATCACTGGCATCTAGCAGGACCATTTGTCATGTTCTGAGAAAGGGGAATAGGGTCAAAATTTACCTTAATCCTTTCAAATGATCAACTGTCAGCTTTGCCTCCTCGGGAGATCTCACCATGTCTGCAACCACAGAGGCTGAAATATTTCTTTTAAAGTTCGGAAGGAAAAAGGTTGTTCATCTCTGCAGCCATGGTGAGTTTAACCACCGTTTCTTGAATAACTCACAGTGGCTGGGTTCATATAACAAATTAGCAAATCATATCCTAGCATTGTATTTAAGATGCCACACAAATGTCTGCTCATCCTTCTCTCTGTAAATTAAGATTGCAGACAATGTGGTAAGTAGGAAAAGCATCAAAATAACCTGTTCTATTTGCTTATCAGAATTTTCTGATTCAGTGCTTGATGTCCTTAAATATTCTAGACACGCTCTCTCAATTGTTCTAATTGTGACCAAAACATGGCAAGGGCAAAAAGAGAAAAAGCTAAGCAAGTTTAGGGGCAGGCCAATTCATATTTGGAAAAATCACTGCCACTTCTCTCCCTTCTTCTTCTTCTTCTTCTTCTTTTTTAAAAAAAAACACTGAATGTTTTTACAAATAAAAATGAAATGTGCAATTAATTGGTAGTGGCAAACTCTTTCTCATGACATAATTTTTTTTTTTATCGAGCCTGTTCATTTTTAATTCCTGGGAAAGAGAAAGGGATAGTTGACATGTCTTTCTTTCTTTCTTTCTTTCTTTCTTTCTTTCTTTCTTTCTTTCTTTCTTTCTTTCTTTCTTTCCTTCCTTCCTTCCTTCCTTCCTTCCTTCCTTCCTTCCTTCCTTCCTTCCTTCCTTCCTTCCTTCCTTCCTTCTCCATTATTCTCAGAAAACTGTAATGCCTATATAATAAAACTGAGTTGCCACATCTTCCCTCAGCACCACTGTAGTGCCTCAAGCCATGAAAATCTTTTCTGGCACATTTTGACTAGATTATGAGATTCCAGCAGGATTGCCAACTAAATGTTCTATAGATTTCATCAAGCAGCAGTTCATTTATTTGCATGATAAATTAAAGAAACGGGCTATAAAATAGTGATCGGGTGGTAGGTCTTTTGGGGGAAAAGTGAAGATAGTAAGGTGGCCAATGTTGTTAGCACTGTTAGCACTTCTGTTTATTCCCCACTGATGGAAAGATTTTTGGGCCAAAACTGTATGCAATATTAGCTGCTGTGTGGGAAGCTGTACATGATACCACATTCACACACAGCATTCAACCATCCCATTCATCTACTCATTGCAATTGCTGTGGCAGTTTGTAGACTCTGAGGTTTGAATTCTTAAGTTAGCAATTGCCTTACCAGATGACTGTTTGAAAGCACATGGAGGTAGAACAATTTTAAAATAACAAACCGACATAATTTATGCCATAATTAATTTGAAACATGTTTCTTATTCTTTTGTGACTAAAATGGGTTAGGTTGTTAATCCTGGATTGTCTCTTGTAAGGTCCATGGATTAAAGCCTGGATATTTACTCAGATAAAATGACCAGCACAGTAGTTTTCAAATCGCTGGGGAGATGGGAAAAAGATTAATGTTCTCTGTTCCTAATAACATTTGAGAAAGAGTCACATTCTCTTCTACCTTCACCACTCTCCAAAGAAAGTTCAAATCCATTTGCTAATACAATAGGACATTTCAGTTCCTAAGAATGTTATTGGCTGTTCTGGCAGCACATTGAAAGAATTCTATGATCAACCATAGAGCACTCTTACAGTGCATGATACAAAGTGGACAGTTTTGAAAAGACTTGATACTCAGTCACAGAATCCTCTCAGAACAGATGCTAAGTCTTGCAAGGCCTCAGCCTGAACTACTGCTACTGATCAGTCATAGCAATAACAATAGCACTTAGACTTGTATACCCCTTCATGGGTGCTTTTACAGCCCTCTCTAAGCAGTTTATAGAGTCAGCCTATTGCCCCCAACAATCTGGGTCCTCATTTTACCCACCTTGGAAGGATGGAAGGCAGAGTCATCCTTGAGCTGGTCAGAATCAGAGATAACCTAAAGCAGACAGCATGTAGACTGAAATGGCCAAGAGCGATGCAATATTGATTCTATTGGAGGAAGAGTGTGCTCTGTCTAAAATAAGGGTCAGTGTGGTTCAACCATTGCCAGACGTCACTTCATATGTCTTGAGATCTTGTCAAGCTTTGATTCTTTTGTGTGTTCTGCCAAGATTTGTAAGTTGTATTGTGCTGCTGAAGCAGAGGAGATTAGACAGGGAGGAGAAGTAAGTGAGAAACTATTAATAACTGTGTGCTTATCATTCCCACTTTCACCATTTATCTAAAGCTGGTGTCCTCAACCTTGGCAACTTTAAGACTTGTGGACTTCAACTCTCAGAATTCTGGGAGTTGAAGTCCACAAATCTTAAAGTTGCCAAGGTTGGAGACCCCTGATCTAAAGGATGCACTTAGAGGAGGCCCTGGAATTCATTGCAATTTAGACCCATGAGGAGTAAACAACTAAGAGGAGAGTATTTAAAGGGTAAGAACCAGTTTGGTGTAGATTTTAAAGCACTAGGCTAGAAATCAGGATACCATGAGTTCCAGTCCCACCTTAGGCAGAAAACCAACTGGATGACCTTGAACCATCAGACCACACTTCAAATATTGCATGTAGTTTTGGCTCTCACATATTAGGAGAATCTATGTCTAGAGATTGAAGAAGGTTTCATGATGGAAAGAGAAGATTGAGAGAAGCTATGTTAGCACTTTTCAAGTATTGGAAGATTTATTTTCCATCACTGCAGAATGTAGAACACTTAATAATGGATTCAAGTTATTAAAAGGATTATTTTAACTGAGCATTAGGGAGAAAAAAAATCTTTTCTTAGCATAAGGGGAATTCAGCACCAGGATCTTTTCCAGAGATATAGTAGATGTCCCTTCACTTGAGTCAGGTTGAAGCTACAGAGCAATCTGTTTGAAATGCTTTAATTTGGATTCCCACACAGAGGAAGTGTGGGAATCCAAAAGTCTAAGATTTCTAATTGTATTAATGAATGTTTACCTTAGTTCTTGGATGCTGACTTCTTAGAACGCTCTTCAAAAAGAAGCAGAGAAGTCATCTGTCTATTCCACATTTTATCCTTCTTGTTATTTTGCCTTTTATCCCTTTTTAGGCCTCTGACTAGGCTCATATAATATATTAAGCCATTTAAGGTTCATTGGCTTCTGATCAAGGTTAAGACTAAAACTCAATCATTGTGTTGATAAATCATGGTCTATCTTTTGATGTGTTATATGAAACCATATCATTATGATTTTTTTCAAGAAACAATGATTAAGCAAATCATGGTTTCATGCTTTAATCTGTTTTTCTTCTCTCTGACTCAGTTATTTTGTCAGAACTTGTAATCCAGAAACGGGGACTCTCTCATTCTGTAATAGATGTTCACAGGCCATTTGCCACATTGGGGCTATGCTGACTAAGAGGCTTGATATGGTTTTAATGTGACTCCCAAGGATTTTACATTAACTAGTCATTAGGAAGCAAATTCTGGAATACCTCTCTGATGGCATATCCCAGCCAAGCTTATTAAAATATATTTGATCCAGTAATTAGAGGCACATGGGATTGTATGCATTTCTTTGTGAAAAATATAATACAAATGTTTGCAAAAGGAAAAGAAAATACTCTACAATTGAATACTAATCCAGTTTCTTGTTGTCGGATTTGTTAATTACATATACAGGAAAGAAGTAAAACAGATATTACTGATTAACGTTCAATTTGCCAAGAACTGTTTCCAGAATGACAATTCTCGGTCCAACATCCCTTTATTTTTTTTCCCCGTTTTGGGCAAAATGGAGGCTCAGCCATTTGTTAAGCAATATAATGCACAATATATTTTAGTCGCCTATAAATGGGGCGTCATGTATACATTATGAGGGTCTTTGTAGTAGAGAGACAAACCAACCACGAGCATCGTTCACCGGATACAAGTTTATTGTTAAATGCTATCCTCAGGCAAACAGAGGCAACATGGTTTTCTTCTTCTTTGCATTTACTGAAGTCATATTGTGAAATCATCTCTGCTGACTTCATAATAAGAAACTATTCTCTTTTTGCTTACAAGGTAATATTATTAGTACTACTATAGACTAATAGTATTGTTAGCATTAGTATAGACTGAGACCCAGCTTGATGTAGTGATTAGGATAGAAACTGGTATACTGGGCAGTCTAGTCTCTGCCTTAGGCACAAAACCAGAAGAGCGAGCTTGGGCCAACCCCTCTTTCTCAGCCCTAGGAAGCAAGCAATGGCAAAGCACTTCTTAAAAAAAACCTTGCCAAGAAAACTTCAAGGTCTTGTCCAAGCAGACTCTGAGACTCCGACATGATTGAATGGAGGGAGGGGGGGGGGAAATATAGATTGCTAGCAAGTCTGCCCCCCTTGAAGTTCATTCTTTTGGCTTTGAAATCTTTTCCTGGCCTCTAGTAAAGTCTGAGCACAGCCCGATACGAATGCAAATATTCTATCCATCTTTTTTACAGATCTTTTTCAGATCTGTTTAAAAAAAAATCAGCATCCGTTTTTATTCACCAACATATGCAGCTTTTGAGAAAAAGCCTGGGTAAACACATGGTAGCAAGTCTGAGTGTGGGTATAGGTGGGGAAAAGAGAGCAGAAGAGTGCCAGAATGGAAAAGAATGAGAGGCCAATAAGAAGTAGATGGCAGAAATTAAACTGAAAGGAAAGATTGGGTTTTGCAAATCATAAAAGGCTGTGGAAGATTGCTGCTACATCCTTAGCTATTAAGAAGCCTGAGCTTTAATCTTTGTGCATTCAACAATTGCGTATCTCAATTTAGGGTTTCAGTTCCTTTTTGTGATAAGGTCAGTTTTATCTGTTATTTGGTAGTCAGATGCAACACAATAATCCCCTATGAAATATGATCGGCGCAGATGGATTTGAATTTAATTTGGTGCCTTTTTCATAAAAAGATTTCAGAATAATGACGTCAGTTATTCCAACAGGTTATTATACTAAGCAGTATCATCAAAATCAGCAATGTTTTTCTTCTATCATCATGTGTTTTCTTTGTTCTCTGTGTTTTAGCTTTCTTCCAAAATAGCATTACAGTATATCAGCACCATCTTGCACATTTAAAAAGCTACCAGGCCAAAGGTAAGCACATATATTTTGCAGGAAGAACCTACAGTGAAAGCTCAAACTTATAACCCAGACTGATTTGCTATGGGCATAAGAACTGGGCAACAGATATCCAGCAGTCCTTCTCAAACAAGTTCATTTAATGCAGCCTAGCTGTCAGTCACATGCAACTAGATCTATACATGTAAAGTTCAAGCTCACAACTTTATTATATTCTGCCGATTACATGGGAATCTCCCCAACCTTGGTCTGGGAACAGATAGATAAGATTCTCTGGAGCTTGAGGGGTCTCGGTTCTGGACCGCTTATTACTGCACAAGGACTCGAGGCTCAATCACAGGTTGAGGCCTTCCACTTGTCTAGCTGGGTGTTTCCCAACATCAGTATTATTACCAAATTATTTATTTGGAATCCTAAGAGAAGAAGACGATCATTCTATCTTTGCTACAGTTCCTCAGGAGTCTTTAAAGAGAGAGACAGAGAGACAGAAACAGAAATCTTCCTCACACAACTACTTGCTACTCTAAAAAAAGAAAAAGAGAATATACAACAGGAGCAGTCCTTTAATAACAGATCTCCATGAAATTGCTGCCCAGCACAGGATTTTTCTCTTGCTGGGTTTCCAAATTTTAAAAATACATACTGGATGAAGTGCAGCTTGTAAACAGTAATTGTATAGGAGAAAATGCAGGGAGGGACTGGTAGGAGGCAATGTTTATGACTTCACTTACTATACATTTGGAGAACCAGTCTTGCTGCCTTTGGAGGCCCTCCACTCAACTGATAAGGGCTTGTCCGCTGTCCCAGGGTCCAGTGCTGAATGTGCCACTGGATAAGTTCTTCCTATAGTGCCTAAATCAAAATGCTGTCTGAAGCAGATCTCAAAATGCTGCTGCTCTGCTCACTGTGTGAACATTAGATTTGGGGCTTTCTGAAACGAGATTTCTGAATGAAATTGTCAGAGAGGTTGGAAGGATCTTATAAAGCAACTCCAAAGCAAAGATGAGCAATTTAATTTAATTTAATTTAATAATATTTCTATACCACCCTTCTCCCGAAGGACTCAGGGCGGTGAACAGGGCAAGAATAAAAATACAGAATTACAAAAATTAAAAAAGGATTAAATACATGCCCACTAAAAACAATCAATACAATATTAAAACCCCAATAAAACAACAGTAAAAAAACCCCACCAATCCCCCATCAGGCCAGGCCGGCTTGTTCAAATAAGAATGTTTTTAGATCGCGGCGAAAGGAGCGAAGATCGGGCACCATCCGGAGCTCAACCGGTAACTGATTCCATAGCTCCGGGGCACCCACAGAGAAGGATCTCCCCCTGGGGGCCACCAATCGACATTCTCTGACCGGTGGCACCCTGAGGAGGCCCTCTCTGTGGGAACGCACAGGGCGAAGGGAGGTTGATGCCGGCAGCAGATGTTCCCTAAGGTACTCCGGACCCCTGCCATGTAGGGCTTTAAACACCATTACTAGTACCTTGAATCTCACCCGGAAGACAACTGGTAAGCAAGCTTATTCTCATGCCAAATGCCACTATTTCTGAATTAGTTCAAAGATCTGGACCCAACCACTTTTCAAAATTGATTCAAAAGCCTACATCAGCTTGTATTAGTTACCTGGACTGACTTCATATTAATTTTTTAAACTAGGTGTGGATCAAGGCTAATTGGACAGTTACTTGTCTGAAATGATATGGGGTTTCCTGCTTGAGCGGGGGGATGGACTAGAACAGGGGTGTCAAACTGCTGGCCCACGGGTCGGAGCGTCACGGAGAAACCACGCCCATCCCATTGCCGGCAATGGGGAAAAGTTCCAATACATTGTGCGATGTCACGTGACGTCGCGAGTTTGACATGTCTGGACTAGAAGACCTCCAAGGACTCTTCCAGTTGTATTCTGACTCTTGTTTCAACACAGCAACAATATAAACTTTTCTCTAGACCAATTCCTTTGTTTTTTCCTTGTTCCCTATGAGGTGGTATTATCATGGTGCCCTACTTAGTAGAAGGACCAGATCTGCCACCCAATTTCAGCATTCCTTAATGCTCTGAATTTCAGCAGCATGCACCCAGTTCATTAGGCAGAACTTAAATAAATAAAGGCAGTCTCTTCAGAGAGATAACAACTGATAGAATTTCAAGCAGAAAATTCCTCTTTAAGTTCAAAAGTCAATCCTGCTCTACATGTGTCCCACATTATCGTGATGTGGTTTGAGTCCACTCTAGAGATCAGGGATTTATTTTAATTTTTAAAATTGTAGCAATTTCTCTGAGTAAAAGAATTACATAAAATAGGGATCTTTTGTATTCAGTTGCCAGGAAAAGCAAGCTGAACTAAATAATTGTAGCCAGATTTCTTGATCCCGTCTATCTGCATCACTTCTCAAATCGTTTTCTTCAAACACTTCTTAGGATTTATGTGCAGATTAAAACTGTGTAGCTTTTAGATAAGAGTCCATCTGTTAATGTGTTACAATCATGAACTGAAAAAACAGTAGTAAAGACTGTATACCCAAGGACCAGCGCTGAACCATGACACTCTTTCTTTCTTTACTAGATTTATAAGATTGCTCAAATCAAACAACTCATTGTGACTCTACAACAACAAGCAACAGCATCAAAAGCCCACATCACATTAAAACCTATACAGTACATAAATATAAAATATTAAAACAGTGATCAAGTATCATAACAAAAGGGATGGGAATTCCCATTGTGTTTGGGGTTATTTTCAAATAAATTTTCTCAAAGTTCTAATTTCTTTTGTAAGCAGAATGGGGAAAATGAGTTTTTTAAAAAAAGAAAGAAAGAAAGAAAGAAAGAAAGAAAGAAAGAAAGAAAGAAAGAAAGAAAGAAAAAGAAGGAAGGAAGGAAGGAAGGAAGGAAGGAAGGAAGGAAGGAAGGAAGGAAGGAAGGAAGGAAGGAAGGAAGGAAGGAAGGAAAGAAAGAAAGAAAGAAAGAAAGAAAGAAAGAAAGAAAGAAAGGAGGAGAGAGAAGCAAAACTGCAGAATTCATTACAACTTTGAATCCATGAATCATAGAAATCTACATTAATCTGCAGTTTTACCTTTAAACAAAATAGCAGCACTACATTTACATTTCAATAAGAATATGCACTTGGGCCTAGCAAGACACAGGCTCTGTAGGAGCAATTGATACAGAGCATGCTTACAAATACAGGGACTTTGTAGTTACTGGTCAGAAAGATAACAGAAAGGAGAATTTCTCCGGTTTTCTGATTCCATCTGTAGATAAACACACACACACACACACACACACACACACACACACACACAAAACCTATCTACTGCAAACAACAGGTTCCAGTATATTTAAATCAGCCCAGTAGTCTTAAAAATTTTCTCTCATTAAAGGCCTGAGGATATATTTAATGGAGGGCCACCTCGACCTAGCCTTCAACCTGCCCACTCTTTGCCCTCCCAATGTTGAAGCTTCCAGTATCAGGAAGGAGTCCCTGCAGATTTTACTCGGATAGTCGTTGCTGACTCTAGGGGCCAGTGCTTATTTCTGTTTCAAGACCATTGAGCCAGCTCTGTCCAAACAATTTCGACGGTCACGTGGCCATCATGACATCATAGAGTGCTGTTATCCTCCCACCCAAGTGGTACCTATTTATCTACTTGTATTTGTATGCTTTTGAACTGCTAAATTAGCAGGAGCTTTGGTGAGGATGGGAGCTCACCCCGTCTCACGGTGCTCAGGTTTTATACACTGAACTACCCTGCCACCCAATATCAGGAAGAGCCAAATTCAAAAGCCAACACAGAAGGCAGGTTGTAGTTTTCCTTCTCATAAATTCATACCTCCTTCTAGCCTTGAGGTGGGAAAAGTAATGTTAACCCAGGAGGGCTAGCATTTCATCCTTAAACCTATTTCTCTCTACAGATGGATTTCTAAATGTATTTTCTAGGTTTTAACATTATTTTAGCTCTAAATTAGAATGGCTGCTCCTGCAAATATTTTGATGCTGTATTTTTGCTGGAATATACTTTCAGGGACTACCTCTTTTTCATTTTTTTTCTAGTAATTTTATTAAAAGTTTTGATTAAAAATATAAAAATGAATACAAATTTAAAAAGAATAAAAAATAGAAAGGGCAGAAATGAAATAAAAATAGAAATGAATACAAATTAAAAAAGAATAAAAATAAAAGTAGAAAGAGCAGAAATGGAAAAAATGGAAAAGAAAAAATAAGAAAATACTTAAAAAAAAGAAATATATAAAGAAATGATTTCTCCCTCCATCACTACAAGGAGCAGTAATTTTAGTAACTTACCACTTTCTCTTAAAATTCAACAAATGATCTCTTCTTCCCATATCCCATGTTATATCTATAAATTAATCTTGCCATTCAATTTTGATCAGCCAAAGTCCATTAAGGGATAGCAGAGATAAAACATATATACTTTAACTTTCATCAGATAAACCAACTTTATATTCCTTCCTTTTACATTTAACAATTTCGATCTTTAGTTCCTTCAAATAATATTGTGGAACTTGATTTGCTTTCATTTTTCTTTGTCCCTCTTACAAAATTCTTCAAAGCTTAACAAGTCTCTTTTATAAGCCCATCATAAGAAAATTATCCAAATCACTCTTTTGACTTGTTATTTGCATATCTCTTTTAAAACATCGGCTGGTTTGTTTTTTTGCATGTCCAGTACAGCATCTTTTTCCATATTATTTTGTAGCTTGTCATTTTTAAATCTACATTCACTCTCAATCTTGTCAGGTAAAACTTCTTCCATTTTCATAGCATCTTTGAAACAGGCTATCTATAGAGGCAGGCAATCTTAAAATTAACTTCTAGATCCTTTGTTCACAAATATTCTTTCCAACTATGAGTTCAGGATAACCATTAGATAACTAGGTATATGGTTTTGATGGTGGTAAAAACTATTGTGCTGATTGAAACCTACTGCTAGTAAACTGTGAAGAGGATTGCAGCCATTAAAATATGCAATAAACTAGAAAGCTGAAGAATAGCTGCTTTTGCAACTCAGTTCAGTGAGGTTTACTCTATGCTAAATTTGATTCTACATCACTGCAGTCATAGTACATTCAGTCTACAGCCTAGTTTGCCAGAAATGAAGAAAAGAATCTGAAGTAAAATGGCCACATCCTCTGCTAGAGGTATTCTCTGAACTGCTTTAAATTATCCTGTCAAATTATTTCACAATCAAGACTTGAACTCATAACGCTTTGCCAGAAAATCAGATCAAGTGTTTTTTTAAAAGTCTGTTTTGAATGCTGTCACATGCTAGGAAATAGCTTTCTAACATAAGAGAACCGTGTGAAGCTTTTGAAAGAAGTGCCTCAGAAAAGGCCTTGACCTAAGCCAAGTACCCTTCTTCAAAGGGTAAAGCAGATGCATCCTCCAGTGTTTTTCAAATTTGGCAATTTTAAGACGTGTGGACTTCAATTCCCAGAATTCCCCAGCTAGCATGCCAGCAGAGAGAAAGTTTAGGACAGCCTGTTTCAGGGTGGCTTTGCGTATTTGTGCATTTTGGGGACATTGCCACCAAAGCAGCTATTCACGTATACCCCAAGATAGCGTCCACAGCCATCATGAGACTTCTAAAGAATATGGCTGCATTAAAACTTCAAGGAAGTCTTTTGTTCAAACCAACATGCCTGAAAAGCCCCTTGTCTGAATGCTTTGCCCAGTCCTATAAATATATAATTTAATGTTTAGAAGTATAATTTAATCAAGCTTTTTAACTGAATTGTAAATACAGGTAGTCCTCAACTTATGACCACAACTGAGTCAAAAATTTCTGTTGCTAAGTGAATTTTTCACCATCTTATGGCCTTTTTTGCCAGTTATTAAGTGAATCACTTCAATTGTTAAATTAATAACATGGCTGTTAAGTGAATCTGTTCCTCCCCATGTGAGACACAGACTCAATCAGCAATTTCAAACAAGGACCGAGATGCTCTTATAAAGTGATATTATGAAATCTCCCCTCCAGAACTATAGATGGCAAAATTTTAAATCTAGCCTACATTCCACTAATATAATCAGAGACAAAATATTAGTAAGGTAAGGTGAATTGGTTATGGTGAAAGGCATTCTGTATAGACCATCTTACAGTCCTAGGGGGATAAGCTTCAGTTTTTCTGTAAATTGGAGTCAAGAAAACGATGCTTCGTCTGAGGTTGCTTTCCCATACTTTACTTGGATCCAGCTGAGGGATCAAGCTGAAAAGTTGCAGGAACTTAGGTCTGAGCTTTCTTCCAGGAAGAAACAACCTTATTATCGGGAATAGGGTAAGGGGCAGATATGCCTCTGGTCATAGTAACCGGTACTTTAACTAGAAAATGTTTACACAAACCACTGCGGAGGAGACACCAGAGGCCAGGTATGTTGTCAGACTTCTAGGGTTGTTTTTTTTTTTTGAAGATCTCATCAACTCCATCCAACCACAGCTTTAACAGTCATCCCTCCCACTTGACCTATTCACTCTTCCTCCATATATTTCTTTTGAAATTCAGATATGATCAAGATACTTCTTATATTTCTTTCATACTCTATTCAAAATTTAATTCACATTCATTCAGCTCTCATTCATTCTTCACTCTGTCCCTTCTTGCTTACTACTCTTTTTATTTTTTAACCACACACACACACACACACACACACACACACACACAAATTGTGACTCCAATTGTGCATATAATGAAGCAGGCTATGACCTTTGCAATGCACTGGTTTTGTCTTCATTTTTTTATTTGCAGGTTGTTGTTTTTATACAGTCATGCCTAATACTAACACTTCTAGAAAAATGAAGTTTGAATGACAGACTTGACATATGCTCGCTCTACCACCAACTATGAATTGCTTTCCCATATATAATCAATAAAAATCATGGTTTGCCTCTATGAAAGGAAGGAACGGAATGGCTCTAATTATGCAGTAGAAATAAATCGAAGCAGGTCTGTCTAGGAAATGAAAATGATCTCCTCTGGTGTCTGTATTATGTGACTGTTAGGAAAAGAGACCCCTGGTATTCTCCACTTTTCAGATATCCAAATGCCATGTGGTCACTGAACATTTCCACTTCTGTGTGTTCTTACATTTTTTAGGAAACCATGATGGATATTTATGGGGAAAGGAGCAGATCAATTACAGAATCCTATGTAATCAAAATATTTCAGTGTTTTTTCTGGATATGAACTGCTTCTTTTTTATGATTTTCTCCTCTTACAATAGGAATAATAGCACCGTATTTTTATGAAAGAAAAATACCTTGAAAGCAATCGTGGAATTTCACTCTAAATATAAATGTAATGATTATCATGGAAACAATATGTCTATGATTTTTTTCAAATGTTCTAGGCCACATATATGCAGAATATTTTCTTCACATAAAATTTTGGAATATGAACAAAAAAAGTTTTTTTGAAAAGGGAGTCTCAGAATGAGACTCAATTACTTCAGTTACTACTCTTTCTTCAAGAAATGTAGAGAGAAACAGAGTAGTGTTAATAAAGGAGATTATTTGTAGCTCAGGGTTGAAATGAGGGGTCCTTCGTGCTTTCTGAGCTTGCTTGTTTACCTAGAGATTCATTACCCAAAGTAGATAACATCAGTTTGGGTAATGAAACATCTGCAAGAAAACAACTAAGCTCAGAGAGCATCAAGGACCTTCCACAGAGAAGTGTAATAGTGAAAGTGCTTGAGTAGAGCCAGGAAGATCCAAGTCCAATTCCTCCTTCAGTCACAGAAACTCACTGGGTGATTTTGTGTCAATCTCAGGCCCCCCCAGCCCAATTTCACAGAATTCTTGTTGTGAAGGAAAAATACTTCTTGTACTCTGCTTAAACTTAAGGACATTTGAAAAATACTACTAACTACTGTAATAAAATTCTAATGAATTTCTATCTATAAAATCAATTACTACACCATTAACTAAAGCCTACCCACACTCTAGTTGTTATTTTCTAATAATTGTAATACACTTTTCAAAAGAGTTTGGACATTCATCAAAATGATTGAGTTATGTCCAACAACACTTGCGATAACTAATTCTCTCGGAATGTGACTTAGAAAATCCCAGGAGGTTCAGATAATGTTCCTACTGATGACTCTTTGGCATCATCATAACACAGTGGGTCTCAAACAGAAAAGAGCATGGGGGAAGGTAAAAACCTAGCTGAGATAATTATTGTAGATAATTCATGCAAGCAAGCCAAACCATATTCTGTATGGAAAGGCAAAAAACTCTAAACCAGGGGTGTCAAACTGCCAGCCGACAGGCCGGATGAATCATGCCAAAACCGTACCCACCCCATTGCCAGCAATGGGAAAAAAGTTGCAATACTTCGTGGCACATCACGTGACGTCATGAGTTTGACACCCATACTCTAGACTGACTGTATGATGGATTTTTTCCTGACCTCAGATACCAATCAGGTTGAAATATAAGGAAGGAAAGTCCTTCTGAACAAGGAGCCATAAATATATAAATTTCAAGAACTTTCAGCCATGTCTACCTCAGTGTAACTCACAACAAAGAAGTCAGCATTCAGTTGCCTTGTTCAAACATTCAAGTGCCTTGGTGTAAATGAAATGAAATGAAAAAGCTTCCTCCACACTAAGACACACATTTTCATAATAACATTGTTAATTGTGGCGCCACTGTTTTTGAGATCTGCACTCATTTACTGCAGCTTCCCTATAGGAAATAAAACAATTATTTGGTAAAATGTTTCAAGACATGGGAAAACCCTTCAATGAATGGATTTTAAGCAATAACTTAAGTGCTTTCTTGCAAAACAAAGAGGCCCATGTATTTCGCCTTTGTAGGATGAGGGCTGGAGAGGTCACTTCTGAAAAATAACCGGCTTTAGTTCTAAGAAGAATGTAAAAAGTAATGTTTTGCATGGCTTTCAGCTTACTTTTCATAAAAAAAAAATCCACTTAACCAAAACTGGGACTCATCCTTCAGATCTAATCCAGGATCCATAAATGGAAAAGAGGTGGCAGCTGAAGATGAAATGTTTATGTTGTTGTAGGAGAGAGCAGAAGAAGGAGAGAAAGGATGTTTTGCATTTTGCTTGTCGATGCCAGGGAGTTCCTTGCTCCCTGTCTCCAGCTGATAAAAGGGAAAAAGCAGGGCCCGGGTGAAAGAGGAGGGGGAGGGCAGCTTCCCTGTAGTTGGCTCTCCAGAAGTGAGGGATCAGGAGGAGTCCCAATGGTCTGACAGCTGAAACAGATGATGCAGCACACCACCTATGTAAACAGAAAGGCAGGCTGGGCCTGATGGTGCTCAGAGATATGACCTTGCCCATAGAGCCGCTGAGTCTAGACTCCAGATGTGCTCTCACTGTTACCAGGCCAATTGCAGTCCAAGTGGTAAATATTTCTACCAGATGACAGTGGTCTCTGTTACAGAAATGAGGGGGAATGGACAGAAATGGGAGAGAAAATGAGCACTGGGCACCATTGCCTGCTTAGAAAAATACTCTGCATCATCTGAAAGAAGTTAGGGGGCAATTATTTAAATAGGTCACACACATTCCACCACTCCCCTTTGCCATGTTCGGTTGACAGGGATCCAAGACAAACTGGAGGCGATTGAGCTAAATTAGTCGCTTTAAGCGTACTGAATGGGAGGGCTTCAAAAAGGATCAAAAGAGACTTCTTTAACACTGGGATTGTAGTACTTTGAGGTAAAGTACAGAAGGGGAGGGGAAAGTAGAGTCCCACTGCCAACTGCTAATGGAAAGCGAAGACCACTGTTTTTAGGAGACAATAACAAAACCACAGCAGACATGGGAAGGGAAGGCAGATCACCTGAGATTTTTGTTCCGGACTACAACTTATCCTATTAAATCAGGGCAGCTTGATCTAAGCTTCTTAGATTCCTCAAGACACCAAACAGGATCATGATAGAATCAAGCAGTTTATATTTTATTCCAGTCAGGGGATCATTGGGGGAAAGGTATACAGAATAAGGAAATGTAATCTCTGTAATTCACTCCTGGTTCCTCCTGTCTCTATCATGCAGTGCTGCAATTTTCTGCCTCTACTGCACCCATATTTGATGGCCTCTAAAGGCTGAAAGAACTGGATGAGCTATCAATCACAAACCAACAGTTTTTTAAAAAACTATTCACTAGGTTGACACCTCAGTCCTCTTTTGCTAATGCTCCTTTTTCAAGTGTTTCATTGGACTTTTGTTTCTTCAACCAATGGGTCAAATCTTCAGGAGGTTTAGGCCCAAATTCATATTATATTTGCTGAATGATGTAATCCGGAGGTGCTGAGACTATTATAAAGGCATACTGAATGCCAAGCATCCAAATCACAACCATGTTGCTATAGGGATGCTGCAACGGCCACAATTTTTACAACCAGTTGTAAGTCTCCTTTTTCAACACCATTGTAAGTTTGAAGAGTCAGTGGACAATGAACCCTTTTCCTGTAATTGTTTCTCCTAATTTCCCCAGTACATTTAAAATCCCAAGAGTAGCTGAGGTGCATTAAATGCAGCTTTTTAAAACAGCACCAAATTTTTGTATCAAATGTGAAACCTACATTTGCAGAGTCCACTTTAATATAGGTGACTACTAGCATGGAAGGCATGCGTAAGACTTGGCAGTGCATATATTGCAACTACAGCAATGGGAATAGGAAACGGACACAAAATGAATATTTAAAAGTGGGCATAAAATGAAATAACTTAAATTTCTTGCAACTTAACTCCAGTTATCTAGATGACAGAATTAAATATAAATACAGTTCTATAATCTCCCAAGCAGGTGCCCTCAGCCAGGTAAAAGTAATCAAGATGAAATTAAATGCTGGTTGATTAACATGCCTTTTACAATCCCTTTCTTCTCCTCCATTAGTTAAATTATGTGAATAATCTCAATGGAACACCTGCTAACTACTTCTAATATGAACAGAGACTGGTGTGTATTTATTACAGTTGGATGTAGATGTACTTGCTAATTGGCACTCTTTTCTTCCTCTCTGCCTTTTCAACTTCTTTTTCTTTTAAAAGCTTAAAAATAGCTTTTGTCATCATCAAATGATGAAAAAAAAACCACCAAGGAAAGATGGGTTTACATACTTGACGTCTTCATATGGCTACAGAGAGGCTACATTTGAGATCTCTACCTGGTGAACTGAATACATTGCTAGGTTTCTTTGTGTGCCCAGGCACACAAAAACAACATCAAGCTTGAAAAACAATACAGAGAAAACCTCCTTTTTAATCCATTGAATTTACCATTTTGACTTTGAGATGTTGTGAATGCCACGGGGAAGTGGGTAGAGCAATAGTAGACAATATAGTTATTCTGCCGTAAAGCTATTACAATAAGTGGCTTTTTGTTGCAGTTTAAGAAGACATTAATTTGGGAGTGAGGGGTTAAGATTAATAAAGGGATTTCAAGTGTCCGCCATTGCAGTTTTGCAAGTCCATATATCATTGTGAAGTAAATTAAAAGCAAATATCTTTAGATTCAAGACAAAATAAGCAGGCGTTGAAGAAGCAACTCTATTTGGTTAATTACTGAAATATTAGGAAAATGTCAGCCACTGTCATAAGCAAGAAGTGTGTGAAGGGAACAATTTTGTTTGACACTGCATAGAAGATACCACATGTTCCAAAATTAATCACTCTTTGAGTTCTGTTTGCTGGTCAAGCTAAATTACACTGACATTCTAGAATCTGTGTTTATAAAGAAACAGCTAATTTTATTTGCCTGAAAAAATTGCAGTAAGCTCAGATGTGATACTCTTCATGTATTTTCAAATGCTTGAGCAAATTAAAGAGAAGCACATACCCAGTGCTTTTTTTCTATAAAAAAAAAGTGCCAGAACTCAAAGGTGCTGTCACTGGGAGCGATGCCGGTGTCTTGCTACAGCGTCGCCACCCATCCTTTGCACCCCCACCCCTGTGGCTCAGAGCCACATGCCGTGGAGATTCCCCTCCCCGCAGTTGCCATGCCACGGCCCGTGCTGAGCCCCCACCCAGAGCTGCTCCAAACCCCAACCAAGAGCTGTTTTCCTCGTGGCAGTGGTCTCCAGCGCCAAACAGCTGATGGCCTCCAGTACTGGCACTCGTTCACTTACTGCCCCGTCGCTTCCAAATGCAGTGAGTGAGTGAGCAAGTGGCGTTTGGAAGCATTTGGAAGTGATGGGGCAGTAAGTGATTGAGTGAATGAGCAAATGGTGTTTGGAAACATCGGGGCAGTAAGTGAGTGAGCGAGCAAGGGGCCTTTGAAAGAGACAGAGTGAGTGGGGGAGAGACTGAACGAAGTGCCTTTGAAAGAGATGGAGGAGTGAGTGAGAGCGACTGGAGGATTTTGTGAGCAAAGTGTGAGTGAGTGGGGAGGCTTTTGCGAGTGAAGGGTGAGAGAAAAAGGGAAAAGTGAGGGGGAGAAGGGAAAAAGAAAAGGTACTGACTTCTGACTTCCTCTGTTACAAGAGTAGAAGGAAGCATTAACATTGAACTTTTTGCTTTTCTATAATATTATAAACTAGCCATTTCTATAACAATAAATGAATCTAACCAATGAAACCCAAAATACCCCCCCTTTTTTAGTTATCAAGTTTTTGACACCTTGTTAAGCACTGGTGGTACTTGAATATTGTCATCTCATAAAAGTGGTACAATTTCTGAAAAGGTTGAAAAGCCCTGATGTAAATGGAGCCTAAATTGTTTATTGCCATCCTATTTGCAAATAATATCTTACTTACCTAGTTGAGATGGTGTAGTTGGGCAGCAGGGAGGGTGTAAAGTTCCTGCCTTCGCTGCAGACAACTTGCCTGTGCAATGTTTGCTGGCCGGGTCTTTTGGCATGCTCAGCAGCAATTCCTATTGGCTTTCAAAAGCCAATAGGCCAGGTGTAGGCAACCTTGGCTCTTTTATGACTCGTGGACTTCAACTCCCAGAAGATGTTACATAACATAACATCAACTAGAAGATGTTAAACTGTCCTGTTTCTCATTGTGTTAATGAGTCCTCTCTAAGCTCTGCTGGTCAGCTTGTCCTGGATTGTTTTGCCGCAAAATGGAATGGTTTGTAAGTTGCAGTTAAGACATCTCATTTTATGTTGTAGATTGTGATGTTAAAGAAACTAACTTGATGTTGAACATGATAACAGCAGCACGGTTACTGGTGGGACAATATTGGAAGAAGGATAGTTTGCCCACTATAGAAGAATGGGTGTTTAAAGTTTCGAATCTTGCAGAAATGTCTAAGATTTCTGCTTATTTGAAAGATCGTTCACAGGAAAGATATATTTCAGTTTGGAGGAGATGGATAATTTATATTCAGAACAAATATGTGACTAAAAAGTTCCATTTAGCTTATGAGTAGATTTTAGTGGGATATTGTTATTGGTACTTTGTTTGTAGTTATGTTAAAGGGGAGTTAAAGCACATTATGAATTTGGTTAATTGTATATAATGCATAATTTTTATTTAGAATATGATTATTGTAACTATAATCCTGTATTTAGCTCTGGGAAGTGGGGGGGGGAAGTGGGCGGTTTTGGGGTGGGAGGGATTTGGGGATATATTGTAAATTTTTGTTTTTGTAAAACTCTTTAATAAAAAAAAGATATGCAAACTGAACTAATCAAAGCTTTCAGTCCCACAGAACAACTTTTAACAGAAATAAAGGCCAGCTCCTTTAATACACAAGTCTCAATTATGCAACTCTGCTTCCCGATTCCTTAGCCTCCCTCTTTTCCCTCTGGGTTCATGGTACAAACATAGAATATTAACTTTATAGGTAGTAATCTTCCTTTCATTCACTGTTGCTTGCACCTGATTAAACAGAACTGCATGCATATTTCTCCATTAGCTTTTCTTTTGGTTTGCTCAAATGTGTTCATGTCATACTTCTTGAGGCGTAGCTTCATTATTCTGTCAAACGGTAGTGCATTTCTTCAAGGTAAATGCAGTTCTGTGGCACAATGAGGGTGACACTCCGTTGTTTAAAGATTATCAGGAAACCAGACACTGAAACCCCTGGCATGTTTCAATTTTTTTATAAAAAGAAAAAAAACATACATTGAATTGAACTACTATATTATCATATTTGACTTATAAAGACCTTAAGTAGAAACACAATTTCTCTCATTCTCTCTAATATCATCACACAACAATGTATATCACTTTGGCTAAACAATGTGGAGCATACCCATCAAATATTGATTCAACAAAACATTAAACAGAAGCATTTCAGAACTGAAATAAAGACAACTTTATCTGCTACAATGGGTGTAGTTGTGAATGTGAAGCCTTCTTTTTTTTACATTTTAATAAATAAAATTAAGCTGCATAACTGTATGACTAAATTTCCAGACTAAGCAAAAAAAAAGTTAGTTCTTGCAAACATAAAGTCCAGAAAGAAGGTAATACATCTCCGATATAATTCTGATCATGATCTAGGAAGGCTTTCAACTCTTCACAGGTGTTGATGTTGCTTTCATAGCCTTTTTAAGATGATGATAATTTGGGAGGATTTTCATGAGGAAGTCCAGCTGTAATGTTTGTGGCTGTGGCCGCTCAGTTTGCACTCGACGAAGGCAGTCCGCTCCGTAGATTACAGTGTTCTCAGGGATGACTTCGTATGTGTTGACATTGCAGCAGGCACCGATAATGCAGCCGCTTGTCAGGATCACATTTCTACCAACAAATGCTTTTGACTCAATTACATTGTTGTCTCCTATTTTCATTGCTTGAGAATAACAGCCAACTTCAAACACATTATTAGTGCCAATGACCATCAGTTTGGTTCCTGCTTCCTCTGTAGTAGGAATAATGTTTTCAGGACAGCCATTAATGATAATTGCCTGTTCTTCTATGAGATTACCTTCCCCAATCACAATTGGTCCAGCTTCTGCAATGATTCGGGCTTTGGGATGAACCACTGTCCTAGGTCCAATAGTCACATCTCCTTCGATTTTGCTCTCCACACAAACAACAGCTCCAGGAGCAATCTTCACACTTTTCTGCACCTTCTCCGCCATCTTTCTTTTCACCCATCCATTACTCGGCCTGCGATGAGACACCCTTGCAGATATCAATGTGAAGCCTTCTTGAGGCAATCATAATAGACTGACCTCTGGGTCACATTTTACACATTGTTTATTTAAAAAAAAACACCCACATCAATTATAAGCAAAAGAAATGCCACAGGGACTTCAGTTGAAAACAATTGGAAGGTTATAAGATGAGGAGTTTTTTAAACTTTCTATAAAAAGGGATTACACTAACCTATCTTTGATATCTTTAGGAGTTAGACTATCTTCTGGTTGGTAGGATACAGGCAAGAATATGTTGGGTCCCAATAAATGTATGCCATTCTAAAGAATGAATTCCAAGAAACTAGACTGTGGATTCTACGGGAAATTTTTACTCCTAAAAGCAGTCTCCTTTACAATTCCAGTCAACCATCCTTCCAACCTGCATCCCGTTTTACTTTTCCAAATGCCACATTGTATATATTTTACCTACTGGAATATATTCACCAGCCACTGTCTCTTAAATTCATGTTTTCACCTTCTTTAAAACAAACCTTTGGTGCCGATATCCCCCTGTTGTTTTTTAGTGGTGCCATCCTGGTAACAATTCCGGTGGCATTTACTGTAGGTAGTAAGTCAGTATAGGAACGACTTGTAAATAGGAGCATCTAAATTCTTTCACATTGGCAAGAACTTGTTCAGTGTCAGCCTGTGCTCCCAGCAGCTGAATCTGATGAATCTGAGGAGGAGGAGGAGGAGGAGGAGGGGTTTGGAGAGCCTTCAGTGTCGGAGGGAGGCTCTGATGCACTACAGGACTCTCAGCCTGGCCCCTCCAGTCGTGTTCCTCATGAGGCTCAGCTGAGTGAGAAGGAGGTGTCGGACTCAGAGGAGTCACAGCTGAATCTGTTCAGAGAAGCTAGAAGCAGAAGGCAATCCAGCAGAGTAAAGCAGAGAAAATCAATGAGGCAACTCAGTGAAAGGAGGAGAAGGCATTGAGAAGCCATGCTTTGGGACAGATAATAAAAGGGGAAGGTGTGGGCGGTGCTACTTGCTGAAGGCAACCGTTCATAGACATTCAAAGAGAATCCTGGTCTATTCTTGCTAATCTGTTTGACTCTTGTTTGTTGACTCTTGTTTGCTGTTTTGAATCATTTATTGAAGAAAATATTCTGCTGCTTTTTTGTTTGAAAGACTTTATCATATTGGAACTGTAAATAAATTTGGGTTGGGTTTTTTCCAGCCTATTAATTTGTCAAAAGGAAAAAGGGGTTGTCCCTGTCACACAAACAGGGCCGGTCGTAGGCTGGAACAGAACAGAACTGTACATTTCTAATGAGGAGCAACTAAACTGTTTTAAAGGATGAAACAACTGGTAGAACTCATTTTAGGAGGAAATCATAACTTTTGGATTAACAGCAGAGAGAAAAGTGACTCTTCGTGATAAGTATCAACTCATACGTCTGTACCGCATAATAGACTTTTCAGAAGTGCCAACATTTTATTATCTTAACAAGTGAAAGAATAAAAGAAGTGTTCTATTGTGAGGCTAAACTCTTAGGGCTAGAACTGGCAGTTTGCAAATAAAGGCTATCCTATAGCATAGAGAGAACACTTTCGTCATTCTAGAACAAAAATCCCATAATATGCAAAGTAACAAATACAACAGAGCATCTGGCTTTGTTTCACTGTGCTTAATGTGATTATTGTTTAGTTAGCATAATTTTATCTTAGGAACTGTCACTTCTGTTCTAATCCAGTGACTATTTAGTTCAGAAGCTTTACCAACCAATCTTTTGTACAGGGTTAGGATATTTTTGGAGAGCACAAAATGCACTTTGAACAGTGGCAGCGGTGGCAGCCAAGTGACAGGAGGCTCGTTTTAGACCCAAATTCAGTTTTGGAATGGCCTCTCCCTTCCAGGAAAAGGCCATCCTCCATGACCAATTTTGCCTGGCCTGCAGGAAATGCTGGACATCTGGTTTTCTCCAGAGGTATCTGATTGCATAATGCCTGATTCGTGCCATTGGGTCATTATGCAAGCTCATCTTATACATTGATACATTGACCTAATTGGGAGACTACTAGGCCTTTTGTTAAAATAACTCATTTCAAAACATTAATAAGGAATACAATTAAAAATTAAAACTTAAAGAATAAATTAAAACTTAAAGAATACAATAAAGAATAAAAAAATTAAATAATGAAAATGAAAATTAAAGAATAAAATTATAGAATAAAAATGAAAATTAAAGAATAAAAATAAAAGATGCTTCTAGTCAATTTAAATTAGGGAAATGACATATTGCAGGTTTATGTCCAGATTATTATTATTATTATTATTATTATTATTATTATTATTATTATTATTATTATTATTATTA
The DNA here is from genome assembly GCF_947247035.1 of Vipera ursinii. Lineage (NCBI taxonomy): Eukaryota > Metazoa > Chordata > Lepidosauria > Squamata > Viperidae > Vipera > Vipera ursinii. Next base: position 218,875,197 of record NC_139512.1, on the reverse strand, counting down.
TTATTATTATTAAAAAGGGATCTTGGAGGTCATCTAGTTCAACCCCCTGCTCAGGCAAGAAACCCTATACCATTTCAGACAAATGGCTGTCCAGCCTCTTCTTACAAAACTTCCAGTATTGGAGTATTCACAGCTTCTTGAGGCAGGTTGTTCCACTGGTTAATTGTTCTAACTGTCAGGAAGTTTCTCCTTAGTTCTAGGTTGCTTCTCTCTTTGGTTAGTTTCCATCCGTTGCTTCTTGTCCTGCTTTCAGGTGCTTTGGAGAATAGCTTGACTCCCTCTTCTTTGTGGCAGCCCCTCAGATATTGGAAGACTGCTATCATGTCACCCCTCATCCTTCTCTTCATTCAACTAGACATACCCAATTCCAGCAACTGTTCCTTATATGTTTTAGCCTCCAGTCCCCCGATCATCTTTGTTGCTCTTCTCTGTACTCTCTCTAGAGTCTAGACATCTTTTTTACATTGTGGTGACCACAATGTAAATACATTGCAGGTTATCAGCCACTTTTGTAGCAATAAGTTGCTACAGTTTTTTTATTACTTTGGGGGAGGTTAGAGAAATGATTGCAATGCCATTTGGAATATTCTATGGGACACAACTTAGGGCAGAGAGTAAAAACCACAGCTGCTTACTCAGCAGCACTGTTACCTTGCAACATCTAACCTGGTTGGGATATTTGGCAACCGACTGCCAGTTTCCCCTTCTAGCCCAGGACCAGAAGACCAGAAAATCTCTGTCCAAAAATATCCTAGCTAACAAATTGGTGGTGCAGAGGACAGGCCCATGATAAACAGAAGGTATTATCCCAATAAGTTACCTGATGTCTCCTCTGATACACAAAAGACCAGTAGATCTTTTTTCAGAAATAACTGGAGTGACAGGTCGTTACGGAGAGTTCCTTTGCATGGCCATCTCTCATCTGAACCACTTGAAAGATGACTAAAGCTGCCAGCTCAGGCCTTTGTCCAAGCCCACCTCAATTCATCTGAAGAAGAGTGATGGGTAGTGTTTTATTATATCGGGTGGTGATATTGGGGAAGAGGGGAAATTGTTCCATGGGAATTCACCGATCATTCCTGTAATTATCCTACTTAAAGTATAAAGACAGGACCAGTCACAGGATTCATAACTAAGACAGAGTAGATCTTAGAAATTGTAGGAAATGTAGTAGCTTTTCCTTGCAAAGTCTGATGGGCTGATCAGCCTGAGGCATGAAAATGTGTGAAACATAGTTCATGAAGGTTAGTCTGCATGGGAGGGCCATAGTTCATGCCAATGTACTGCTAAACATAAGTATTCTTTGTATTATATTTCACTATATTTCTCATAGATGGGACGCAGTGGCTCAGTGGGCTAGGATGCTGAGCTTTGTCGATCAGAAGGTCGGCAGTTTGGCGGGTCGAATCCCGAGTGCTGCATAGCAGAGTGAGCGCCTGTTCTCGTCCCAGCTTCTGCTAACCTAGCAGTTCGAAAGCACATAAAAATGCAAGTAGAAAAATAGGGACCACTACGGTGGGAAGGTAACAGCATTCCGTGCGCCTTTGGCGTCCAGTCATGCCGGCCACATGACCACGGAGATGTCCTCGGACAAGCGCTGGCTCTTCGGCTTTGAAATGGAGATGAGCACCAGCCCCTAGAGTCGGACACGACTAGCACACATGTGCGGGGGAACCTTTACCTTTATATTTCTCATCTGTTCTGTTGGTCCAAGAAAACCTTTTGCTATCCACGTACATTTTCAGGTAAACATTCTTAAATGATTGCACTTTTACAAGCATCTGTGTATAAAGAAAGGAGTGTTTTCATAAGGGGGGGAACCTTCTCTGCTTGTTTTTCCTACCATTTACAAATTTTATGCAGATCTTTGCCTCCTGCAGGCATTTCTGTGATGTTTTTTTAGTTGAAAATTGTCTTGCAAATTCATGTTTTTCAAAATTTTGCCGTGTATCAAAGCAAAGTAGATATGCATTCCTCTAAAATTTCTGATATACTGAATTTCTCACCCATCTCTTTTTTCATTCCAGTTCATAATATATCCCCTTACCGATTTAATTATAGCATTCATCTGATCATTAAAAAAAAGTTTCAATTGTTGCCAAGTTACTTTACATCTGTTACTCATTATTACTGAGATCTGATATATGTGGCCAGGACAGTTATAAGATGCCTTCAAAATTTAGTACTAGACTATAAGAAAAGCCCTAAAGAGACCCTTCCTTCTTTTCTACAACTTTCTCTTTTGGTATAGAATGCAATGGCTTCTCAGTTTTAATGTTTTCGGACAAGGTTTTACTGTAGCTGGTTTTTATTAGCTTGATATTTATTGTTTGTAGCTTTACAACCCCCAAATAATTTTTATTTCTAGGGAGCTATTTGTCTCAGCTGCCATAGGCACCAGTGTGATTAATTCTATCTATAACACTGGCTTCATCTTACAAAGAAAATCTATTCAAAATGTTCTACCGATGGCATCTTCCTCCAGCACGTTTAGCCAAAATGTATAAGACAGTATCTCCCAAATGTTGGAAATGCTCCGAAGAATTAGGTACATACTTTCATACGTGGTGGTCCTGTAGCAAGTCACAAAGATTTTGGCAAATGATTTGGGCATGGCTAAAAGAAATATTAAGACAAGAAGTTGAGTTCAGTCCAGAATTTTTCCTATTGGGCATAACAAAAGAGAAATACCCTAAAGACGAGTTGTATCTGATGATTCACATTATTACAGCAGCAAGAATGTCATTTGCCCAGAATTGGAAAAGGAGTGAAATCCCAGTAGAAAACGAGGTAATAAGGAAAATTTGGGAATGCGCAGAAATGGATAAATTAACTTTGGAAATTAAAAATAAAGACCAATCAGGTTACTACAAAATTTGGAATAAATTTTATCTTTGGCGGGAACAAAAGGAAGGTCTCTATTAGAACTTATAGATTGGTTGATTGTTCTAAGTATTGTATTATATTTAATTGATTTGTATTTTAAATGTATTTTATGTGTACATATATATATATATATATATATATATGAATATTGTAGACAAGAAGGTATGTCAGTCCGTTTGTACCGTGTCCAATGTTTTAAATAATAAATTTAATAAAGTATAAAAAAATTCTGTCTATTCTTAGATTTAAAGGTTAAGAAGTGAAGAAATATACATTAGGTCTGTTCCAGGTCCAGATGCTAGACTAGCAATACACTAGCACATAGAGATACATGCTATTCACTCTTGGATATGTGTTGTGCATTATGAGCTCTTCCTATGAGCTATTCATAGATGTAAGAGACATCTATGTTCTTCCCTTTACATGCAAGCAGAAGAATGGGGTTTGTAAGCCAAACCATAACCTGGAGAGTAGACAAATCAGACCATCATCCAAATAAACTACAGCGAGATGTGACATCTTCAACCCCCCCACCCCCACCCCACAGGAGATGCCTCCAATGTTGGATTTTAAATACCAAAATATCATGAAAATTTCAATGTGAGCATTCAAAGGATTTTAGCTGCCTTGAATAAGAATGTTTTACAAGGTGTTGTCCTCCTGTGAAAGATTTTGAAAGATTTTGTCAGGCTAACATTAGAGCTCATCAACATTCTCTATTGGAAATCTGGAAATCTCATGAGATTTTGAAGGGTCCCTGGATTAAACTGAAAAATCCCATCATATCATCTCTAGCCTGAAAAGGTGGCTGTCTCTGCATAGTAGCAAGTTACTGTAGATGAGGTCTAATTTACTACAATTACTATACTGTCCCCAGTGTACTTCAATTTCCAGTTATGGTTATGGTTGTTATTTCTCCAAACCAAAACCAAGCTTGGTCTTAAGAAATTCTTCTTAATGCTATTGAAAAACAATTAATTGAAAATATTAATGACATAAATATTATAAGAAATTATAAGAATTAAGAATTAATAAGAATTAATCCAAAATAGTAGCCTGTCCAGCTCATAAGATCATGAAGAAATTTCTGGGGACTCTAGTAGAAGGAAAATTTGCAAAAAAATTGCAAAAGGAAATAGAAGGCATGATGTCTACCTGCTTTTCAGTAATCATCCAAGACATTCTGATCCATAAAGTGCATTACGGCTATCATACAGCAAGTCCCTTAAGCTCCTCGACAACCAGTAGACATGTACAACATTTTGTTTTAATTGGCTTCTATAAAGGTGATATGGTTAATAAAATCCACCCAAGGGTATATCTATGGAGGAAATTATTTGGAAATGGGCACTGTGTCCCAGTGGAACTACCCCTCCCCTTGTCACATGCTGTCCTGACAGATACTGAATTTATCAGCAGAGAGGACCTGTACCCAAGTTATATTATGACATACGTTTATTAATTGGATGTTAATCAACATCAACAGGATCTCTTTTTTCCCCATGGAGGGAAACTCATAGAGAATTCACCAACAGTTGGATGATCTAACAGATATTTATCTATGTAATACCAATACTCACCCCAGGCTAAGAGTTATGAGAGGAAGCTGCTTCATCTAAAAACCAGAGTCACCCTGAACTGATCAGTTCTTTCTTTGGCAGATCCTCACTTTAAGGAAGAAGCCTTCTCCAGGAGTATTCCAAGAAGACTGGAGTATCAATAAATGCCATTAAAAAGACTACTCCTGCATTCCAATCCTGTGGCTCCTGAGATAGGTTCCAAGGACCATCAGGTTGATCCGTAACTTACTGACTGCCCAATTTCAGAAGAGAAAATCTGGAAACAGATTATCCCTCCAATCTCAGCCACCCATGGAAAGAAAAGGGAAAGATGAACCTTAGTTCTTTTGCTTTAAAGCTATTTACCCCACCGTCATCATTTTTAGATCTTTGAAGAGAATTTTATTTCAGAATTTCATTTCCCTAATTTAAATGTGTTAAAACCTTCTGAGGTTGGTGGGCTATAAAGCCTGTTAAGTAAATAATAAGTGCCTTCTAATTCACCAAAAATGTAGACCACTGCTAGATCCTAGGAACAGCCATACGCATTGCCTGCTTCAAAAATCATTTGGTTCACTAAAGTCTTTATATAATTCAAATGCTCCAAACAGGGCTGGGAAGAAGTAGCAATCTGACCAACAACTGAAACATTTTGGTGCATTTTTTTCTCTTTCCCCTTTTATTTGTCCAAATCCTTTTGTTAACTTGTCAGTATATTTATTTGGAGTATGTTTGATCAAACTTATTTTGGATGAGACATACACAACAGAAAACATTTGAACTCTAATTCATTATTATCACCCATCCAAAACAAAAAAGAAAACAAAACAAAACAATTAGATCTACTTCTGAATAAATGCATCTGGGATGTTACAAAATATTCCTCTCAAAGGAAGAATTCAAAACATTTGGTTAAGGAAGAGTTCCACTCTAAAAAAATAAGTAGCATGAAATGGCACTCTGTCACTCTATTTTATTTAATAAATCTGCTTCAGTCACTGCCATTTCGTTAGAGAAGTATGCAATGGAGACATTTTCAAATTAAATGAATGACTGGAGAATGATCTGATTACACTGTGAAAGTAGGCACTTTTTGGTAGCTCATCTACAACTCATTGTTATAATGGTGTTTCTTCTGCTGGGCCAACTGACCCAAAGAAAAGCAGCCATATTCTTCTGAACTTTTCCAAAATTCAAAAAGCCCTTCAGGACAAGGCTTTTTGGGGCAGGAAAAATGGCAACCCTGCTAATGCTTTTCCTTGCAAAATAATTTTGGCTTAGCACTGAAATATAACAGAAGCACAGCAGATGGTTTCAGAAAATGGTCCATATCAAATTGTTAACAGACCTACCTCGGAAAGGACTTTAAAAAATTTTTTTTACCATATGTTTACTTAGAGCTTTTTTAAAAGATACAAATAGAGCTCCATTTTATCTGTAAATCGATCTTGCCTTTCCTGAGGTTAACTGAGGAAACAGAGTATCGAACACAGAGTATAAATCAGAATGGAAAATAGAATTTTCAAAAATGAACTAGATATATTTCAATTATCTATCAAAGAAGGGGAATGTTTCAATGTTTTTTCTTAATAATTTGACATTTTTGTTCTCCGAAACTTGATTGTCCGTAGCCTTGAACATTTCAAAATGAACTTTTGAATGGAAGTGCAGGATACAACTTGACATTTCAAACAGCATTTTGTTTCCAAACCTTTCAGACTATCTGGAATGTATAAAGGCATTTCTAATTTATGTTGAAAATGTAAACAGTAAGAAGGGACATTTTATCATGTTTGATGGACATATAAAAAAGTTGGAAAATTCTGGATTCAAATATGTACGTCAATTCAGACATTTTTAAAGATGAAAAGGGAATTGAGGCCAGAGGTTTTTCTTTTGGAATTGATGGCCAAACAGTTGGAAAAAGCTGTACATGATAAGTGCAGCAAAAGTATTATAAAAAGTATTATATAATATATATATATATATATATATATATATATATATATATATATATATATGTGTGTGTGTGTGTGTGTGTGTGTGTGTGTGTGTGTGTGTGTGTGTGTGTGTGTGTGTGTGTGTCAAATGTTAACTCTCCCCTTGCAAAAAAAAGCTAACAGAGCGAGAGAGAACCTGTGGCTCAAGAGGTAAATACACTGCCTAATATACAATCAGCCCAGGTTCGAATCTCAGAAGGGTATGGCTGACTGATGAAGACTAATGAGTCAGAAATGCATTTCAGTCTCCCTTAATTCTTTGTTAGTAATTTACACACACACACACACACACACACACACACACACACACACACATATATATATACACACACACACACAAAGATGGAAATATTCAGCACTACTCACAGTGGAGGAATGGTTGGTGAAAATGAGGGAACTTGCTGAGATGGCTAAATTGATGTGTTGATCAGAGAAAAGACAATATCTATGTTTATTGCTGACTGGAAACCCTTGATGAACTCTTGACAAAAAACAGGGTTGTTTTTCTTTTTTTTTATTTTACTTTCCCCCTTTTTTGCATTATTAGCTTTTTCTTTGATTTCTTTCTTTTTCTTTTCTTTCTCTTGCTTTATGTTAGTTAGTATTAGGTTTTATCTCTCTTTTTTTTTAAAAAAAAAAAAGTTAAATAAAATTATGTTAAAAACAGGAAAGAGGTTTTGTGTCTTCCAAAGAAGGATCTTATCTGCCTGGCTTAGGTAAGTCCTTCACAGAGGGGGAAGGAAAGAATATGTTTTTTTCTGTTTGCAAGTGCCAAGGACAGCAATATTTTATATTTCCATGGTATTTAGAGAGGGATGTCTCTGCTCTTCACTAGTGGACCCCATGCACAATTAAAACAATTACACATTTTAAAAAAATATGCATTTAGGGCACAACACAGTCATTCAGATCAGCACTGGCAAGATTATGCATCTACTCTTGGAAGCATAAGTGAACAGAACATGTACACGCAGCAAGGAAGAAAGTAGAACTCTCTGCCGAAATAAAGGAAGCGACTTCACACATCCTTATGGCTATGCCAACACTCCGGCAGGGGGTCACATCCACTAGCTCTTTACCATCTGTTGCAGCACAATATGTTTGGAAAGACTTGAAAACCCTTGAGATAAGAGTGCTGATCTGAGTAAGACAAAGAAAGAAAGCAGGCTGATTGACATTTTTGGTGCCGGGGGTTAGATCTTGAGAGTAGGACAGGCTTGAGATAGGAAATGATGTTTAAAAGAAGCTTTTGTAGGGTAGACCTAGGGATTGTACACTGTATTGCTAAATCACTGAACACTGACACAAGAGAAAGTGATGATCCTATATCAGAATGTTGTCCTCCTTGTTTTCTCAGCTCTCAAGTCTGCTACAAATGTAATTTTATGGTGAATAGCCAGGCAGGCATAATGCAAATCAAGGATCATTTCCAAATTTCTCCCATCCCAGACTTGAACCAAAGCCAAACTTGAGTGGAGGTCTGAGAAAGTTTTAATTCCCTGCTGTATTTTCAGTTTTACAGGCTTTTGCGTTTTTTTTTTTCTGAATCTGAACAGCAAGGTGTTGAAACGGCAAAGAAAATTTATGACCCAACATTTCAAGTCCAGTTACAAGTTATCAGCATGGGAAATGAATTCCTGAACTGCTACTTGTGTGTCTCAGAGCTTTTCAAGGGGGCTATAGGGGGCAGCAGCTGAGAATGGCTGAGAATGTCTGGATTCCTTTATTTGGGAAAAACATCTAGTCCAAGGCTCGAATCAAACTAATTCAAGTCTATATGGGTCCTGTCTGAAATTATGTTCACATACCTTAATTCGTACGGATATGCAACATCTGTTCAAAGTTATTTCACTTGAAAATTATTTCTAGGATAAGAAGACATATTCTTAGAACTATTTGTAAGGAAATTAAGAATTTTTCACATCTCGTCTTATCTCGTCTCATGTCAGAAATGCAGGAACTAGAAAAAGGGAAGTTATTAATTTAATTTTAAAAAATTAAAAGCTTGGATAAAAATATAGATTCATAGAGTTCCAGTCCAGTACCAGGCCATGTTAAAGGCAGAGATATTTCTGACAAACAAATCATTCTGTGTGCAAGTCGGTCCCAGAGGACACTGTAAAAGATGGATGGTTGTTTGAATACTGCCACATTCAGAGTGAATATCCTCATCCTCAGGGAGAAGGCCTCATTTTTCTTTGTAAACTTTAGTTCTAGCCAGGCCAGTGTGCAGTCTGTTTAACCATCTCTAGACTGTCCATCCTCCTTCCCATCTCTGGGCAGCTCCTCAAATGCTTCTATGATTCTATCCAATTATGAAGATGTTTTATTTGAGATTACTATCTTTTTAATTGTTCTGTTTGAGGTGTAGTAACAATATAATGTTTCATGTTGTTGGTGTTGTTGTTAGCTGTGAAGTCGTGTCCAACCCATCGCGACCCTATGGACAATGTTCCTCCAGGCCTTCCTGTCCTCTACCATCTTCTGGAGTCCATTTAAGCTCACGCCTACTGCTTCAGTGACTCCATCCATCCACCTCATTCTCTGTCATCCCATTCTTCTCTTGCCCTCAATCTTTCCCAGCATTAGGCTCTTCTCCAGTGAGTCCTTCCTTCTCATCAGGTGGCCAAACTATTTGAGTTTTAGCTTCAGGATCTGGCCTTCTAAAGAGCAGTCAGGGTTGATCTCCTCTAGGACTGACCGGTTTGATCGCCTTGCAGTCCAAGGGACTCGCAGGAGTCTTCTCTAGCACCACAGTTCAAAGGCCTCAATTCTTTGGCGCTCAGCCTTTTTTATGGTCCAACTTTCACTACCATACATTGCAACTGGGAAGACCATAGCCTTGACTATACACACTTTTGTTGACAGGGTGATGTCTCTGCTTTTTAGTGTGCTGTTTAGATTTGCCATGGCTTTTCTCCCGAGTAGCAAGCGTCTTTTAATTTCTTGGCTACAGTCCCCATCTGCAGTGATCTTAGAGCCCAGGAAAATAAAATCTGTCACTACTTCCATTTCTTCCCCATCTACTGTATTTGCCAGGAATTGAGAGGGCCGGATGCCATGATCTTGGTTTTCTTAATGTTAAGTTTCAACCCAACTTTTGCACTCTCCTTCACCCGCAACACGAGGCTCTTTAGTTCCTCTTCACTTTCTGCCATTAGATAGGTATCATCTGCATATCTTAGGTTGTTGATTTTTCTTCCAGCAATCTTAATTCCAACTTTTGATTCATCTAGCCCTGCCTTTCTCATGATGTGCTCTGCATATAGGTTAAATAGGCAGGGCGACAGTATACAGCCTTGCCGGACTCCTTTCCCAATTTTGAACCAATCAGTAGTTCCGTGTGCAGTTCTCACTGTTGCTTCTTGGCCTGCATATAGGTTTCTCAAGAGACAAATAAAACGGTCTGGTACGCCCATCTCTTTAAAAACTTGCCACAGTTTGTTATGATGCAAACAATCAAAGGCTTTAGCATAGTCAATGAAGCAGAAGATGTTTTTCTGGAACTCTCTAGCTTTCTCCATGATCCAGCGTATGTTAACAATTTGATCTCTAGTTCCTATGCCTCTTCAAAAACCTGCCTGTACTTCTGGTAGTTCTCGATCCACATACTGCTGGAGTCTAGCTTGTAGGATTTTAAGCATAACTTTACTAGCATGAGAAATGAGTGCAATGGTGCGATGGTTTGAACATTCTTTGGCACTGCCTTTCTTTGGAATTGGAATGTAAACTGATCATTTTCAATCCTGTGGCCACTGTTGAGTTTTCCAAATTTGCTGGCAAATTGAGTGTAGCACTTTTACTGCATCGTCTTTTAAGATTTTGAATAGCTCAGCTGGAATACTGTCACCTCCACTAGCTTTGTTGTTGCTCAGCTTTTCTAAGGCCCGCTTCACTTCACATTCTAGGATGTCTGGCTCGAGGTCAGTGACCGCCTCATTGTGATTATCAGGGACGTTAAGCTCATTCTTGTATAGTTCTTCTGTGTAATTTTGCCACCTCTTCTTAATCTCTTCTGTCTCTGTTAGGTCCCTGCCATTTTGGTCCCTTATCATGCCCATTTTTACATTAAATGTTCCCTTCATCTCTCCAATTTTCTTGAAAAGATCTCTGGTCCTCCCTATTCTATTGTTTTCTTCTATTTCTTTGCACTGTTCATTTAAGAAGGCATTCTTATCTCTTCTAGCTATTCTCTGGAATTCTGCATTCAGCTCCTGGTCTTGTTTTTACTGACTGTATAGAGCTTCTCCATCTTTGGCTGCAGAGCATATAGTCAATCTGATTTCTGTGTTGACCGTCTGGTGATGTCCATGTGTAGAGCCATCTCTTGGATTGTTGGAAAAGAGTGTTTGTTATGACCATCGTATTCTCTTGACAAAATTCTATCAGATTGTGCCCTGCTTCATTTTGTACTCCAAGGCCAAACTTGCCTGTTATTCTGGTTATCTTTTGGCTTCCTACTTTAGCATTCCAATCCCCCATGATGATAAGGACATCATTTTTTGGTTTTAGTTCTATAAGGTGCTGTAGTGTTTCATAGAACTGGTCAATTTCATCCTCTTCAGCACTGGTGGTTGGGGCATAGACTTGGACTACTGTGATATTGAATGGTTTGCCTTAGATTCGAACTTTTTTTTTTCTAATCCCATTTATATCCCGCCCTTCTCCGAAGACTCAGGGCGGCTTACAATCTAAGCACAAATCAATGTGCTTAGCAATAGCCTTCAGTCTATGTATATGCCTCCTTATTAGGGCTTTCCCCCCCCCAAGCAGCGTTATTACAAAGTCAGCTTATTGCCCCTAACAATCTAGGTCCTGAGATCTGAGAACTGAGATCATTCTGTCATTTTGAGGATTGTATCCCAGTATTGCTTTTCCTACTTTTTTATTGACTATGAAGGCTACTCCATTTCTTCTGAGGGATTCTTGCCCGCAGTAGTATACCTGATGGTCATCTGAATTAAATTCACCCATTCCTGTCCATTTTAGTTCGCTGATACCTAAGATGTCGATGTTCAGTCTTGTCATCTCTTGTTTGACCATGTCCATCTTGCCTTGATTCATGGATCTTACATTCCAGGTTCCTATGGAGAAAAAATCTTTATAGCATCGGACTTTCCTTTCACCACCAGACATATCCATAGCTGAGTGTCCTTTCGGCTTTGGCCCAGTCGCTTCATTCTTTCTGGCGCTACTAGTACTAGCCCTCTGCTCTTCCCCAGTAGCATATTGGATGCCTTCTGACCTGAGGGGCTCATCTTCCAGCGTCATATCGTTTTGCCTTTTGGTACTGTCCATAGGGGTTTCATAGCAAAGATACTGGAATGGGTTGCCATTTCCTTCTCCAGTGGATCACGTTTTGTCAGAACTCTCTGCTATGACCTTTCTGTCTTGGGTGGCCCTGCACAGCATAGCTCATAGCTTCATTGAATTATGCAAGCCCCTTCACCACAACAAGGCAGTAATCCATGAAGCGGAATGTTTCATGTTATTATATTTTATTTTTTTATTCATTTATTAAATTTATTCACCACCAATCTTGCTAATATGTGACTCTGGGGCGGCAGGCCTTACAATCCAATCAAACAATATTATAAAAGATTACCACAGGAAGACAATAAATACATTAAAATTAACCAATTATGAACCCAGAACAAATCAAATATTCTTTCCAACTAGAAATGGGGCAAAACTTTTAGTTCAGCACATTCAGCCATTGATTTGGTCTGAGTGTAAACTGGTAAACTGAGTGTAAACACTCACTGAAAATTTCCTCTAAATCTTTGAACTGGCTGTGTCTTTCTTTAAGTTTAATCCATCTAAGATGTCCAGTGAGAGAATAGGTTCTTATTTTCCAAAAAGTACCTGTAAGACTCCATTCTAACTAACCGCCTGGCTATATTTCCCAGACCTAACTGCTGTGGGAATGAGGCAACCTAGCATTGATCCATGGTATTCTGGTCCAGAAAATACAGCTGGAAGGCTATAGAGACTAGACCATCTCACAGATGTAAGACTTTTCGGTGCCAAAAATAAAGAATACTCAATCTACTCTTAAGACTTTGGGGAAATTTCCCTCCCTGTAAAAACAGCTGAAAACACACCTCATTTTTAGGGACAGGAAATATTCTACCAAAAAAAAATGCAAGTATAGCAATAGCTCTTAGACTAATATATGATGGACCATCCTTTTTTTTGATAAAACAAGACATATTTTTTTCTGGAGAAATCTGGATATATTTATATTATTATATTATTATATTATATTATATTATATTATATTATATTATATTATATTATATTATATTATATTATATTATATTATATTATATTATATTATATTATATTATATTATTATATTATATTATATTATATTATATTATATTATATTATATTATATTATATTATATTATATTATATTATATTATATTATATTATATTATATTATATTATATTATATTATTATATTATATTATATTATATTATATTATATTATATTATTATTATATTATTATATTATTATACCTATGGTGTAAAAAAAGCATACAAATTAGGTTCAGGACAAATGACAAAAACTAAGTGAAATGAGCAGCTCCTTGGATAAAATGTCGCATTTAAAGCAAATGCTGAGATACAAACATAAGAATGCATAACACATAATAGTTTTTCACCAACTCAAACCAGTGATCCAGTTTGCTCTGTATATTTTATACTAAGAACAACAGCTCTTCTAGCATTTGAGACAGGAATGTGGTATTGAGAATTGGACCTCAAACTCTACTGTTGTTCATCAGCCCTTCCTACTTTTAATGACAAAGAGAAGTCAAAAGTTAGAGAATACAGCTAGGGGTAGGTTTAGCTGTTTCTTCTCATGATTCCCTTAAGTTTAGTTATTATAGGAGAAGGACTGGCAGAGCCAAGGGGAGGGTGAAAAGAGGGATCAGCCTAGAATTGCTACATATACACAAAGTGCAGCCCCCTTTGACTAGCATTGACCCTTATCTAACTCTAACCAGTGCTGATGGTTAGTTGAGAAGCTTCTTGAGCATAGTCCTTTAGCAATAAATCAGTTAAATTGAATCTTCATATGTGGACCTGGTCTTTGGTACCTGATATTTATAAATTGACAAGCACTAGCTCAGAATACACATATTCTCTGTGCCACAAAAGATATGGTGATTGCTTCTAGCTTAAATTATTTATTTTGATGGGTTGAATAGATGAATAAATAGTAGGTTTATCAATGGTGGATTTCTATAGAAGCTATATTGGAACTCCAGGTATACAAGCAATGTAAGGGTGGTCAGCTGGCAACAAAAATATTGGAGGTCATGCTCTATTTGTGGCTTCCCAGAGGCAATTGACATTTACCTTTGGTTCACCTGGTGCGCCAGTTGCGCCACTATCTGGACCAAGATGCCCTACGTATGGTCACTCACACACTCATTACCTCCCGTATAGATTACTGCAATGCTCTCTACATAGGGCTGCCCTTGAAGACCACCCGGAGGCTCCAGCTGGTGCAGAATGCGGCCACGTGGGTAGTGATGGGAGCATCCTGATAATCCCATATTACACCCCTCCTGCATGAGCTGCATTGGTTACCGGTTGCCTTCCGGGTGAGATTTAAGGTGCTGGTACTTACCTTTAAAGCCCTACATGGCCTAGGCCCGGGATATTTGCAGGACCGTCTGCTCCCAGAAACGACTTCCCATCGCCCAGTGCGCTCACACAGGGAGGGCCTCCTCAGGGTGCCGTCAGCTAGACAATGTCGGCTGGTGACCCCCAGGGGGAGGGCCTTCTCTGTGGGAGCGCCAGCCCTGTGGAACCAACTTCCCCCTGAGCTCTGAATGGCCCCGGATCTCCGGTCCTTTCGCCACGGCCTTAAAACATTCCTTTTCCATCAGGCTGACCTGGACTGACGACAGGGATTTTTAAAATGTTTTTAATTTTAGTATTGGGGCTGCTAGTTTAATTCTTTTTTCACTTTTGTATTATTGTATTTTTTATCGTTGTTAGCCTCCCTGAGTCCTTCGGGAGATAGGGCGGCATATAAGTCCCAAAAATAAATAAATAATAAAGGTGTGCAGAAGCAAATGGTCTGATCTCTCAAGGATTTTTTTAAAAAAACAAATAAATAAAAGGTTTATTTAGAAGCAGTCACAATTTAGTTGGTTAGAGAGTCAAATAAAGGCTCATTAAATAGACAGAATTGCAAGCTGGATCTGTAAGGAGGTAAGTACTGTTTCAATGAACTTCAGATTCCATAGCAAATCTGCAAAACACATATTCTCACTTTAATAAGCAGACGGTATAAATTAGCCCTAAATTAATGCACTTTGCACCTCACTAGTAGCCTTTAGAGAAGATCTGAAAAAAATGTGTATACCATGAACAGGGAAAAGAAATCCTGTTGCACTGGCTTAGGTAGCAGGCACTCCAAGAGATACAGTTGGGTGACTCTTGGCTGTGTGCCCAAGACCCACTATTTAGCCAAACCTTCCTCTTTTGTGCATTCAAGGCAAGTTTCTTGTGAAGTATCTCACAAACATCTGCCTTCGTTATAATTATATTTCTATTTCAGCTGTAACGAGCTATTTACAGATGAGCCTGTTCGTAAAGAGCTTTATAATTAAGCAAACAGAAATATCTTTTTATAGGATGAAGATCTAGGGGTGATAATCACACACAAAATACACCGCAACAGTTGCAAATTGAGTGTTTAACACTGGTTATATAGTTAGTGACGTGCTCAATAAAGGCTGACATGGCTTTGTTCTTAAGTACCAGGAAATACAGTCTTCGCCTCAGACCAACATGCCCTCTCTTTACCATATCGCTCCTGATCATCCACAATGGAAAAGTAAACCTGTTTTCTCCAAGTTTCTTTGCTTCGAAGCATAACCCATCCTATTTTGTTTGATCCAGATGTCCTTTTCAGATAACGTTTGGTCAGCTATTCCACCAACTTCCATGGAGGCCTTCAAAAGAGCCTTGGTGGAGCAGTGGGCTAATGCCTCCTTAAGTAACACCAGCTGCCTGCAATTAGTGCAGGTTCGCATCCCACCAGGCTCAAGGTTGACTCAGCCTTCCATCCTTCTGAGGTAGGTAAAATGAGGACCCAGATTGTTGGGGCCAATTAAGCTGACTTTGTAATAATGCCGCTTGGGGTGTGTGTGTGAAAGCCCTAATAAGCAGGCATATACATAGAATGAAGGCTACTGCTAAGCTTGTAAGCCGCCCTGAGTCTTCGGAGAAGGGCGGGATATAAATGGAATTAAAATAAAATAAAATTTCCCCTGAAACTGGGAAACATTAGCATATGCCACGGAGCAAGTGACGTCAGCCAGGCAAAGTAGCCACCCTTCTTTTCCAAGGGAAATACCTTAGGTCATTTTTTCCCCTGGGGTAAACTATTGCCAATTTCCGAAGAAGAACTTTTGGGTCATGGTGGATGTGTTTCTTCTCTCCCCTTTGCTTTAATGCTAAGAGAGAAACAGATCTCACAACCTTTCAAGTAAGCTCCATTCTGCAAATACATACACATATTATAAATGTTTTCAGTTTCCTTCCCCTAATCAAAACAAATGCAGTGTTAAGACATGAAATGAAGTTAGGAGACACATGTTAAGATGGGACAAATTAAAATTGTCACTGGTAGGGAGAATTTATGTGATAAAAATGAATGCTTTGCGTAGAATAATGTTTTTATTTCAGATAATACCTGTATTCAAATGTATATATCGATACAGAGGATTTTAAAGAGGAAGACTTAAATGAAAGCTGAATTTTCATTTTAGGATTGATGGATGATAGAAGGCTGAATTTTCATTTTAGGATTGATGGATGATAAGCAGTTGGAAGAAAGTCATGGAACATTGTTTTTATATATGATAATTGCAGCAAAATTATTGTATGTACAAAGATGGCAACATTTTGGCAATACCTATGACAGAGGAATAGTTGGGAAAGATGACAGAGCTCGGTGAAATGGCCAAACTGACTTGTTTGATTAGAGGAAAGATAATATCTGCATTTATTGCTAATTAGAAAACCCTTATGGACTTTCTGTATAAAAAATAAAAAAAAATGAACTTATGGTTTATGGTTTGGGTGATTAGACAGGATTGATAATAGAGAGAAGAGAGTCATGATGTAACTTAAGACGGGTTAAAATATATTTGTACTTATAACTGTTATGAAGAATATTGGAAATCACTTTTATATATGTATATTCCTTCTTTTAACTTTCTTCTTTTTCTCATTGCACTTTTAGATTTTTCTTTTATTTCTCTTTTTTATTTTCTCCGTTGTAGTGTGTATTAGTTATTATTATTATTACTTAATACTTTCAGTAAAAATCATATATTAATACACATCCACGTAGACATACATTTTTCACAAACCATCTCTGATCTCTAATTCAGCCAGCTTTGGAAAATGAACGCTGCTAATCCAATCTATAAGTAAAGATGGCATAAATCCTAATAACCCAGAGCTATAAATATGAATCTAGAACAGGTTTTTGCATTTTTTTTAATTAAAAAAAACAGAGATAAAGCCCTTCATCTGGAAGTTTTAAATAGCATAAAACTTCCTATGGTTTGGCTGTGGAGTTCTAAAAATTTGGAGCTGTTGTGCTTTGTAAATGGAGTTTTGCCAACAATTGGAAGTAGGCCAATACTATCAAATTCAGATCTTTAGCAGGGCCAATTTCAGTTTATATTCTGATAGCTGCCTCTTAAAAATTCAAAAAAGGATTTTAACAAATGACAACCCTGCTTCTTCTTGTACTTCTTTTCTTTCTATTTTTTAAAACCATATTTAAATAGTACTATGTCTAAAAGAACACGGGCTATTCAGGCTGAAAGCAGCATTCCTGGAACTCATTTAGAATGGGCAATGTTTAGCCTATTATGTTAAATTCCAAAGGGTTTGACTATTTTTAAATCAGATTTCTCTTTTATTAGGTACAACTGTTTTAACATTGCATTTTTATTGTTAACAATGGTCAGAGGGTTTTGGAATTTGGTACAGAGTTATACACAAATGGCCCGGGCAAAATCTTCAGTAAATATCTTCTAAGCTTTTGGCAAACTTTCCTTGAGAGCAAATATTAACTCCAGAGAGTATTTATTGTCTTTTACAAAATAATTGCCATAATAGTGACATCTAATTGCGAGAGCTAAGAATACATTCCGGCCAAGATTTAATCAGGGTTTGCTGGGGTTGGTGGGTTAACAGAAACACTTTTATTAAATCACATTTTTTCCCATTCTATATTTCTAACAGTCCATTTCCCTCCTGATGGCTTTGTAACATACTCTAGAAATATAGACTATAAAATATTCATCTGCAGAATATTATACTAGTTGCATAGGTCTCAGCTGAAATTAGGTCAAAATGACGACACACATACTGTGATTCAAGACACAAATCCTAATGTGTCCTAATCTGTGACACAACTCTCAGATTTTGCATCATAATGTCACAACCGATCTTTCTTTGCTCCCCATGCCCATGGACACCCATGGACAAATCAGGGGTCATCAAATTGTAAAGTGGACCAAAAAATAAATTTACTAGAGGAATGCTATGAGCATCAGGGCCATATCATCTCCTGCCCTTTATGCTCCTGCTTTGTGGTTACAGTTCTGTTTTTTTAAAAACAAAAATAAAACTATAGCTCCCCAGTGCATCTGAAATACAAGATTTAACTTAATCTCATTTTATTAGTCTATGAAATCACATTCTGATCATCTCTCAATATTTAAAAATGCACCCTATTTCTTTGGGACTTTAATTATAACTTTCTACGCTACCTCTAAGGTAGAGGATTTCTAAGACTAATATAATGCAGTTGAGTGCTATACAACTTACACAGGAAGACAGGAAACTAAAGAATATTGTAAGTAAAACGTATAGATAAAAATGTAATTACAAGACATCTGAATCCAATTCTAAAATGAAGTGAAGAAGTCAGCAAGTAGAGGTGAAAAATGTTTCTGTTGTTGTTGTTGTTGTTGCTAAAATAAGCCAAACACAGAGCAATCTGAGTAGGCAGCCCATCATGCAAGTCTTAGAATGGATGGAACAGAGCCAACAGACAACAGAATATCATCATTGCCCAGTCTTCTGATCTCCCAACTTCCACCATCTGTGTGTATGTGTGTGCATATTCCTCCTTCTTTCTCTTTGACAAACCAGTTAGTTAGTTATCTAGCTAGCTAGTTAGTTAGTTAGTTATCTAGCTAGTTACCTAGTTAGTTAGTTAGTTTCTATGCCACCCATCTCCCCTACAAGGTAATTCGGGGCGGCTTACAAGTTATAAAACAAGTAAAAACTAGTTTGTAGGAGATGACTAGGTTGAGCCCAAGGGAAGAGTCAAATGCATCATTAATCACGAGTCCTTTCCCAACCACAAGAGATCTAAGTCCATCCCACCTTCTTTATCTACCACCAAATTGCTTTGACCATTAGTAGGTCAGATTCTTGTACAGAGCATACGTTTGCAATAAATCTTTATACTCATTTGAACTGCCTGGATCTCCTGATTTCCCTGGTGCTTGATAGTTAAAATATTAAAAGATTAAAATGACACAGATTAAAATGTTGTTAAAAACTGGATTAAAACTGAATTAACCTCATATTGTTTCATCTTTCATATTCTTTCTGAGTGTGCCATCCACAGTTCTTGTCTGTCTTTATTTAGGTGAGCTTCAAGTGATCTAGCCTGCTTTTTTCGAAGCCTCTATTGCTCCTCATTAGCACAGTCCCAAATTAACTGTCATTTAATCTCACTTTAATATTTCTGATTAAAGCCTCTACTGCAATCAATTATATCAAGCACCTTTGGGAATAGGATGACTATGTGTCTTTATGAGGTCCACTAGCATAAAAAAGAATGGCAGAAAAGGAGGAAATGGGAATCCTCAGGTGGAACAAGTCTTTGAGAGATAAGGAGACATTTTTCCAGAAGAAAATGAGAACAAGGGGATTCTATGCCACAGAAAATTTGGTATAATGGGTCTTAGGATATGATGCTGTCCTTCATTCTATAGGAAGTGGACTGCCTGTCATCAGAGGTGTAACTTTAGCCTCTCTCTCCTTCAACACTTTGAACTATGGTATTTATTTCTTGCATTTCATCCACCGTTTGAGTGGTTTCTGATCACACTTGCTACAAAAGGGTTACTATGCCCAGAAAAAAAAATTAAATCAACAGATTAATAATTCCGTGACATAATGGACAACAGCTCTCCTGTACATCAGGGGATAAACCAATCTGTAGCAGCTGTGGATATCTATTTACAGATTGGGCATCAAGCCAAAGTCTCATTAAGTTTAATATTTTTCATTGCTTTCCCCACTCCTTGGATCCCACTACACACCATTGTTTAGGAGCAAAGTGTCCATCTTTACTCATACGAAATGTGAACAGCCTTGTCAAACTCAGGATATATCCATGTTGAAGTCTATTCTCTGGTTCCCAATACACAAATTATTCACTAGGCAGTAACAATGTTATAGGTTTTTGCAAATTGATTTGAAACTTACTAAAAACAGCCAACAGGAGGAGGCAGTTCATAAGGTTGCATGATTTCAAATAGTCAATCTCAGTAGGATATGACTCAGATGAGTAATAAGTGGATAAAGGCAGGGATGAATTTAGGACCAAAGTTTCTAAAAGCTGAATACTCACTATTTGAACATTTGGAACTTCTGAAGGTACCTGGAATTCCTTTCCTTTATTTGAGAGCATGTGGTATTAGATGATGATGTGGCCAAACTGGTAGAGAATGGGGCAGAGTAAGAGATTGGCAACAGGGATGCTCTGTTCCCTTCAGGTCTGTTAGCCTGCCCACCATTACGATTTCATTGTCCATCAAGAGTCAGATGGTGATCCAATCCAGTCCAATCATATCCAAATAGTCTACTTCTTAGAAAACAAAACAATGGTGTTGGTTAATTTGGATGGCAACATCATACAAATCACATCACCTTTCCCCAATGGTTTTAGATGGATTTTCTCTTTCTTTTCTTTTATTTTTAATCAGTATTTATGGAACATGTGCTACTTAGCCCTTTAGCAAAATTTGTCTGTGTCATATGGTGACCTGATCCAATCCTTCTGCTTCTTCAACTCACCCATCCTGCCTGGCCAACTTCTTTAGCTCTAAGGCTGAAGACAATTTGCATTCTCACACGTGACAAAGATAGGTGTCCTTTTTGATGGGGGTCTTTTCTTCGATTTGCCTGTTACAGAAGAACTGGAAAATAGGCATCAATGTGTACATGTCATTGGAAAATTGGTTTCTGAAACATGCTCATATTGCCAACAGGAGCACCCTCTAATAATCTCCAACACTGCTCCATTCTCCTCCAGATGTAATGACATCACCTTCCAGCACTAGACACTTTCAGGTAAAAGAATGGACAATTTGGATTGATTTTGGCACTGAGCCTTGCTCTTTGTTTTCTACTTTCACACATTACTGAGATGAAATAGAAATGCTCAAATGTCCAGGCAAAACCCAAGAAAAAGAAGTTACATGATAGGTTTGCAGCCCTGGTGTTAGAGTGAACCACAACGGAATCACTTGGATCAATCAAATAGCCTAACAATTACTTTGATGAAAATTTATAATCCTCTAACTGGGTGTCATTATTTCAAACAGTCGACAACTAAGAGAACCCTCCTTTCTCCAAATTGCACTCAATTTTGCCAGCTCTTCACCGCCAGAATGAATTTTCAATTCGTGAAAATGAAATGTAAGCTGCAAAAGTATACAAGCAATGCATTAAGAATTGGTGAAATGAAAAGGATGTGGGGGAAAATGCGTTGCTCTCTATTTCTAGTATCTCTTCTTTAGAGCTGTTAAAAATGCTTACTAAATTTTTGCAAATATTTAAATTATATTATTGCAAGTCTGTAAGGAAACATTAACTTAGCCCCTTTTTGTTTATATTTGTTTATTTATCTTAAAAGCAAACAAAATACCAAATAAAGGCAGGATATGAATCTAATTAAAAATAAGTTAAATAAACAAAAAAATAGCAATAGCAATAGCACTTAAACTTATACACAGCTCACAGTGCTTTACAGCCCTCTCTCAGCATATTGCCCTCAACAATCTGGGTCCTCATTTTACTGACCTTGGAAGAATGGAAGGCTGAGTCAACCTTGAGCTGGCCAGGATCAAACTCCTGGCAGTGAGCAGTGAGTTAGCATACAATACTACATTCTAACCACTACGCCGCCACCACGGCTTGAAAAAAAATCTGATTAATTTATAGGCCTCTCACCTCCAATTAATCTGAGTGGCTAACAATCAGAAATCTCACCAAGAAAAAAAAACCTCTGAAAAATAATAAAAAACCACCCATAAAATAAACCAAATAAATAGTAACAAAACTATACAAAAATAAAATAAAAACACAAAAGCATGTCTCTGCTTAATTCAAATATTCAGTCCTATCGTGATCTTTTCTGTTTGATGGCATAGAACCCAGAAGGGAGGCACAGATACCGGATCTCCAGGAGGAGATGAATCCAAAATATGGAAGCAGTGATCAGAAATGCTCACTTCCAAGTTCCTATCACAGAGTACTGTCATATAGACAGGACCTGGGGGCTGCGGGTAGAGGAGCTGAACTTATTCATCCAGATTTAATAGGTAAATACAAGCAATGGCTTTCCTTCGGATAGCCCAAGCCAAGCAGTAAATATGTAGGGCCTTAAAGATGACAACCAGCACCTTGAATTGTACCTGGAAGCCAACTGGTAACCAGGGCAGTCCTCAATGCAGCAGGTTCACCCACATCTATCGGGACATCATTGTTCAGACTGCCAAATTTACGGCTTCCAGATGCTTTCCAAAACAACCTTGTGCAGAGCAGATGGTAATCCAAGCAGGAGGTGACTTAGGTGTTAGTAGTGAATGTGAGCAGGACCTCCCAATCAAGGAATGACTGGAATTGGTATACAAAATATAGCTGCATAAAAACACTTCTGACTGAACAAGTGCTGTGAGTGCAGAAGAAACCACCCACCCTCAAATTACAGACCACCTCTGGACAGGGAAATACAACTCCATTCGGACCAAAGGCCCTCCACAGTCTGTCTCCCTTCCTCTCCATCCAGACCCTGACAGCTTCCACGGTCTGGCATGGTTTTCCTGAAACTGTAAATATCAGTTGTAGGATGTATCATTTTCTATCCCACAGTGAACCTAATGTGAGCTTCAATGTATTATTGCCCATAATTACTTTGTGTATAGGGGTACACAACCTAAGGAACCAGAATTGCATGAAAATGACACACACACACACACCTCAAAGATTGCTCTTGAATGAAGAAGATTGTTGTATACAGATGCAGCAGAGGATGTGAGCAACATCATTATGGAAACTGTAATTTGGCAATCAAAGTCTTATCATTTTTAACACCCCATTTTGATACTGGTTACTTCCCCTGTGGACATTTCTATTTACTGGTAAGTAATTCTATTAACTGCTTCCCATTAATCTAATTAAATAACCAGTTTGGTCTAGTGGTTAAGGCACAGAGTTAGTTAACAGCAGACCATGAGTTAAGTCCCACCTTAGCTATGAAAGCTAACTGTGTGACCTTGGACCACTCACTCTCTCTTAGCTCAACCACCTTACAGGATATTGTGATGAAAATAGCAGGAGGAAGTTACATTGGGTATGCTCACCACCTTGAGTTATTTGTAAAAATAATATAGGCAGGATACAAACAAACAAACAAACAAATACATAAATAAATACATAAATAATAAACTAGAAACCTAGGAATAAATTTTACTTTGGTACCAACCTATTAAAAACATCTGCCAGTTCCACATTCAAATATAAATGACTGTAGATGATCTACTGAATACAGAAGATCAGCCCACACGTATGGTTCTAATGAAACTGAGAAATAAAATTATTTACAATTTTGGAGTTTGTAGCTTTGAATATCTATAATTATATATCATAAAGTTTATAAACTTAAACTATTTTTTTTAAAAAAAGGATTACCACAGAATAAATAGTTTGAGGGTGAAGGTTATTTTCCTAAATAAATAGTTTAACAGAAGCCAGCCATTTTGTGGCTGGTTTGTATATCCATGTCTCAGAAAACACCATGCTATATGGAGTCCTTCAGCTGTTTCTAATGTTTCTGATCCAGTCTGCCAAAACTCTCTCAAGCCATTCCTATTTTCCTTCAGGGGAAGAAGGAAAATTGAATAAATTGCCTTTATCAAGCTTCTCCCAGAGAGGGAGGGAGGGAGAGGAAGGAAGGAAGGAAGGAAGGAAGGAAGGAAGGAAGGAAGGAAGGAAGGAAGGAAGGAAGGAAGGAAGGAAGTAGGACTGATTATAGTTTTTTTTCAGTCTATTTATATGTAATCTCTCCTCGGTGAAATTAAAGAGAAAAAAAACATTTCTGGCTTCAAAGCTGGAAGCTTATATTTGAATCTGAATTCCCCTTGCCTTAACTCCATCACCCCTCAATTTGTTCTTTTCTAGGGTGAGAAATCACTGGCCCTGGAGGTCTTTGTGATACTGGAAGTTTTCAGTACATCTCAAAAAAAAATGAGAAGCCAAAGACTTATATAAGCTAAAATTCTGAATGCCGTGGGTCAATCAAAGACATTCAGGAAGCTCTCACACAGGACTTGAATGATTTTGTTTCCACCCTTTTCAGAGCTGAATTGAGTTAAATTGCATATAGTACATTTGCATGATACATTTATACCTATATATTGATCTTTATGTTGGCAGGTTAATTTTCAGCGTCTTTCTTAATGTTTATTTCAGCATAGAACTGTTCCTCTGGGGGGAAAAAAGCAGTGGATGAAAACTATCTCCCTCAAACTTGTAGAATTTGGCTTTCTTGTGATTTTACCTTTTGGGCAAATCTGCCCAAACAATTATAAAAAAAAATCTACATACATCCTCTCCAAATGAAATGAACAATTTTCAGCCATCACTATTTATTATTTCATACAGAGATACATACACTTGCATATACTGATCCGGTCTAATATATGCAGTCTTGATTAGCATATTGTTTCTTACAAAACAATAAGCTACATAACTGTTTTAAAGTATTTTGGAATTAAATACCTGACCTGACAAGTGAGGTCAAAATAAGTATTTCCATTTAACAATAATGTGGTGCAAGAAATATGAGAGAAATGCATTGAATTGAAACTTATTGTTCAAGCCTATTTCAAAATTTAATTTAAATTTGATGTATAGGTAATCCTCAACTTAGGACCACAACTGAGCCCAAAATTTCTGTGGCCAAGTAAGACAGTTGTTAAATGAGTCTTGCCCCGTTTTATGACCTTTCTTGCCCCAGTTGTTAAGTGAATTCTTGCAGTTGTTAAGTTAGTCACACAGTTATTAAGTGAGTCTGGCTTCCCCAATGACTTTGCTTGTCAGAAGATTACAAAAGGGGATCCTGTGACACTGCAAACGTCGTAAATATGAGTCAGTTGACAAGCATCCAAATTTTGATCATGTAACCACAGAAATGCTGCAATGGTTGTAAGTGTGAAAAACTGTCATAAGTCCCTTTTTTCAATGCCATTATAACTTTGAAGAGTCACTAAATGAACTGTTGTAAGTCAAGGACTACCTTTACAAAAAGTATCCAATACAAAATTTTAACCCGAGTTCAAATCTTTGGGTTCTGACAATGCATACCAAGTTTAGTATGCATATTTTAAAATAATGTCAAATTCAACTAATTGAGCTTGGCAGAAATGTAATAATGAGAATCTGTGGGAAACCACGCTGATATATTCTCTTACTCTTAGGCTATTTGTTATTGTTGTTGTTCATTGTGAAAACATGCCTTCCTACATATAGCAGATCTCCTTCAGATAAGCAGTCACTAATTTCATTTCCTTCTAAATATGTATTAACCCCCTGCAAAAGATTGAAAAGGGCTAAATAATTATATTGAAAAACTGGAAAAGTGATATTATTCCAGTTCTTAAGGAATGACTTTTGGAAATGTGTAACTTTTCCAAACTGGAAAAGGCATTATTTTCTATTAACCAAAGGATAAAATAATATGCATTACTTGGCAGAGATTTTATGATATTTTACAATAATATTTAAAAAAATGCAAGTAGAAAAATAGGGACCACTACGGTGGGAAGGTAACAGCGTTCCGTGCGCCTTTGGCGTCTAGTCATGCCGGCCACATGACCACGGAGACGTCCTCAGACAAGCGCTGGCTCTTCGGCTTTGAAACAGAGATGAGCACCGGCCCCTAGAGTCGGAAACGACTAGCACGCAAGTGCGCGGGAACCTTTACCTTTACCTTTACTACATTATATTTATTAATAAACCAGTGGCTATTGATAAGTTTAATGTATAAGTAGATTTTTATTTTAGGGAGGGGGGGCACGGAGGCTTCTCTTTTATTTTTCTGATTGTTTTCATTTTTTTAAGTTCCAGAATTGTTCCATTTAATTTCAATTGTTTAAGTGTATTTTTAGTCTCATGCGTATATTTAATATTTTCTGTAAGTTGAAATACATTTATTTTAAACAAAAAAATATATGAAAACATGGATGCTCCCTGGTTTTCAGTGTATAGTAATTTGATGGAATAATTATCCTAGTAGAATATTATTGTCCTAGTTTTCCATTTAAGCAACAAAGAGGGGGCATGTTCTGATAGATTTGGGAGTAGAGATTTTCAGTGTCAACTGCATGCTTGACTTGTACAAAGTTTGCTTGGTGCCTGCAATGTATGGCTTGGCACCAAGAACGTGAACAAGTGTTCACAGTTGCAGACATAGTGCTCTGTCTGAGCAAGCACATGAATTAAGCCTCTGAGAGGCATTCTATGGGCTTTCCTCCACATTCTCCATGTATATGAGCTCATGATATTCAAGACCCAACTTTTATAGGTCTAAATTAAAGCAAATGGTGATATGCACTGCTTTCAAATCAGTATCTAGCTTCAGAGACAAAAGAGGATGGATAATAGAAAAAAGCTTTTTTAAGAAAAAATTCAGCAGCAAAATTGCTGAGTTAAAAATTCAGTAATATTTAAGTCTTGACTGCTATGCTGTCTCTATTCACTGGTAAAAATGTATTCAATTTTTTGTATCTCCTTCAGTTTGATCTCTCCATCATTATTAGATCGTTGAGTTTGTTCTGGTAATTTTTCAACCCAAGCTCCAAACAGTGGTGCTTCTTTTAATCTGCTGAGATTCTTCTTTATGATAGATGTAAGTCTGTCTATATCTCCGCATAGTCACCAAGTCTGAATGGATTTTTGAGTGATGCTTGGAGAATGTAATCAGCACATATGCCAGGTTACCAAGCAGCTTGAGGTTATCAATGCTTGTGAGGAAGTGGATAAGTGCTTTTGCTTGCTTTTCTCTCAAGTTCTGATGGAGTAGAATCACAGGGCTGGAAAAGATCTTGGAGGTCTTCTATTCCAATCAATATAATGATTGCATACCAGGTTGTTAGATTTGCACTGAAAAAAATTAAAGGGGAATTTGGACACTTTATGCAAAGATCTGGCTCTCTAGAGAAGATCCCAATGCTGGAAAAGATGGAAGGAGAGAGAGGAGGATAACTAGCAGCAAGATGGATGGCAATGGGTGCACTGTTGGAAAACTTGAAGAACCAATTAGGGGCTGATCATCATGGAGAAAATCTATGTATCACCAGGAATTAACATCAACCTGATGGCACATAACTAATCAATCAATCAATCGGTTTTTGAAAGGTTCATATCATCTGACATAGCATCAACCACTTTTATGGATATGGATCAAGTATTACGTGAAACTTGCCCTGTTACTCCTCTACTGACAAACATGACATTTTCTTCATTCTGCTCAATATAACTGAAAACAAACAATGTTCATTATTTATTATAGAAACCAACCTATGCAATGTGCCTTCAGCCAATGGCACCAATTACAATCAATGGCTTGGCTATCACCTGTGGAACAATGAGTGGGGAAGGAAAGATTGTATTCCAACATTAATCAGAAGTCTATTGTACAGTACAGTAGAAGGTTTGTCCCAAACTTTTGGAGACCTTCCCTTTCTAACCCACCTCTAAAATAACGATTCAGGGAAATCTGGATGGAGCTACTGCTAATCAACACATTTTCCAGATCTTGGAAGATTAGAAGTTATTGCCCAGTTGCAGGATCCAATCTGGGTCAGTCACCAGAACCAGAAGTTTATTCATCCAAGCTTTCAGATTTATGCCAGAGCCCACCCTCAGAAAACTTCTCTCTGCATACATTCCAGTAGAAAGAAGCTCCCTGAGGCACAAGTCTAGCACAAGTCTGAAAGCTCAGAAGACTAATCCTCTAGTCCCATGGTGGCGAACCTATGGCACACATGCCACAGGTGGCACGCAGAGTCCTCTCTCTGGGCACATGCGCCATCGCCCCAGTCCTAGACCTTCATCTGGGTTTTATAAAACCTTTTCGCTTTAGGCCTCCACCACCGTGTGCAAAAAAACCAAAACAGGTTCAATCAATCAATCAATTTCAATTTCTCTCAGGGAAAAAAAGGTCTCACAAAGTTGGAATTGATTGATTGAACTTTTTAGTCCCACCCAGTCTGCCGTTACCACTTCAGCCACACCCACCCAATGGGCCACACCCACCCAGTGGCCACACCCACCCAATGGGCCACACCCACCCAACACCCGACAATACATAAGTGGGTTTTGGGTTGCAGTTTGGGCACTCAGCCTCTAAAAGATTCGCCATCACTGCTCTAGTCCCAGTGACCAGCCCAGATTGGATCCTGCAACATTATCCTGGGACACGTATATTTGCTGTCATTCATATTATCCAATTATTTATTTATCTGAGGAAAATGGCACCCTTCATTTCGTTTTTAAAAGTCGTCCTCTTCTACTGAATTGCAGGCTAAAATGTTGGGAATTTTACAATATTTACTGCTTCAGTCATTTTGCTTCCTAATATCCTATGAATTATCAACGCTCTTGACTTTTTACCTTTTTGTTCTGGAATTAGGATCTAATAACACCAGACATTTCCTCTGGCTCTGTGAATGATTGTCAGATTTGCAGCAGGAGTTCCCAGATATCCCTATATGTCCAATTCCCAGATAGTGACAAGAAAATGTATATTATATTGTATGGTGCAATTCTATATTACGCTTCAGAAAAACCTGTAGAGTCTAATGTCCTTTAAGTAGGCTAGTATTATCACCATGAACTTCATCATTATTTCTGAATGTTTACTTTCAAAGGGTTCAGGATTGTACTAAGAGGAGGCGAAACAGAGACCCTTCTTTGTGGCTTCTGATAATTGAGTAAACAATTCTACTAAAGGTTTTTGCTCTAAATTATAAACTCAACTGTGTAAAGCATAAAGAGATAGGGATTAGTTGGAATTGGGAAGAAAGGTGTGTTTCATTCAAATAATTCACTATCAACAGTTAACCAGTTCTTAACAAAAATTGGTAAACACTCACATAAACTTGCACAGATGGCAAAATCAAAAACAATTTGTGCTTACTTCTAGCTAAAGAAAAAACAGGATTTTTACCTCTGCTGTCTCCATTTATTTTCCTCCCCTTGTTTGTGGCTGAATATTTTGCCTTTAATGTTCCATGCATTAGCTGTTATCTAAATTGCTACAACAGCATTTTTGATTGCATCTAAAATATATTTTTTTCAA
The DNA here is from genome assembly GCF_947247035.1 of Vipera ursinii. Taxonomy (NCBI): domain Eukaryota; kingdom Metazoa; phylum Chordata; class Lepidosauria; order Squamata; family Viperidae; genus Vipera; species Vipera ursinii. Next base: position 218,846,035 of record NC_139512.1, on the reverse strand, counting down.
AATTTTTAGAAATATTTGCTAACACCTCAATGTCTTACCAGTCCTCTCTATTCTAAAGGAACATTATATCCATTTATGATCATGCCACTGAAATGAATGCTTGAAGAGGTCCATTTCCTTTAATATTCATCAGCACACATGATGAATTAATCTCTTCTATCACACACAAGTTTTCAGAATCTAAAAGACCATAAAATTTATGGAAACAGAATAAATGCTACATGCTCATCAAATATGACACTTCTATCTTTTGGATGCCTATGCAAGCTTCCTTCTCCCTAAATATTCACAAATTGTTCTATTAAATGCTATAGAAATATAGCAAGCTCAGTGAAATTAGTGGGGCTCTGTGCAGAATGGATGAAATAGGACTACAATCTCAAATGCTGTGGTGTCCAATTAAAGACAAAGAGAAGTGTAGAAGGGAAAAGTAAGAAGGCCAAATAAGAAGTGAATAAAATGAGGAAAAGGAGAAGCAAGAAGATCTAGGATTTTAGACTAGGCATTGGAATTTTCCATTGCAAATTATCATCATAAACCGTCTGTCTGGGAACTTTTCCAGCTTGGTGTTCCCCGTTTGATAACATGGTGTTTCTAAGCAACATTTTGCATAGTCCATGCATGCAAATGGTCGGTCGCCATTCTGTGATATGAAATATTGTTTGAGAGATGCAGATGAATTTCACAGTTGTGGTTTTTCTAAAATAAATACAGCAGGGTGTTGTTGTTTTTTTAAAAAAAGATAGTAAAGAAAAGAAAACAATCCTTAATATATTGTGTAAAACAACCTCACCACGGTGCAGAAGAGATAAGGGCATTTTACCAGTAATACATTAATACATCTCTATTCTTCCTGATAAACAGATGGGTATTCAAAGAACATGTGTCAGCACTGTGAGATGTATCTCTGCCTGGGGTTTACAATGAAATCATCAGCTCTATACAGCTCCCCAAAACGTCATCGCTATATAGTTCACCGATTTTGCTCAGGTACCATTTAAAGTCTGGAGAGATCTTTGCTTATATTTCATTACATCAATAAAATGGATAAATACCAGACCAGAAACCTAGAATGTCTTCATTAATAAATACCCTCATATCTAAGAAGTGGTTGATTACTACATTATTATTTTTTTTCAATCTAAAGGATCAGATGACTTCTATGCTTGCAATATGATGTTGTGCTAATTATATGCAGGCCTCCTCCCTCCATATGATCACATAATTAGTGGTCAAGAGTAGTAAAGTATTTTGGAAAACCTGTTTCCCTTTCTAGCAACTGAAATGAATTCTTAATAGTTATCACAGAGCAGAATCTTAGAAACAGCACCGAGATACATCTGTAGAGTCTTGTCTGCAAAATGTTAACACACTCATAATTTATGAGTCTTGACACCAGAGGTGCAACAGGCAAGATTCCTGATGCTGATGATAGAAAAGAAACAGTCTTATTCTAAAAGTCGGAAGGATATTTCAGGGAGACGTTATCCTGCAGGCCAATGCAATAGCTTACATCTTGGCAAAAGATTCAGGAAACTGACACGATCCCTCCCATCTCCCCAGGCCAAGTTTGCATTAGATAACTTAGACAAAATCTCTAGTTATTTGACAACAATAGCCACATTTTAACTTTTGGAACAAAATCCTCCTTTCTCATCTAAGAATCCTATGGATTCAGTTCCAATTCTCAGCCAGTGTAACTAAAGTTGTTGCACATCTTGGAACTACCATATGGAGATGAATATAGTGAGGACATTTAACAAAAAGAGCTATCTGTGAAAAGAATTTTAATTGAAATTGCCACCTTTCTTTCATTAAGTAGAAGATTGTTGCTCCTAGGCTTAAGATTTTGGAAACTGTTGTCAATGTGGATCTCAGAAACAAATTGTGTCAACTGTTCTGCAGCATGACATTTGGAATATGTTCTTCTAGTTTCTATCTCTTCAAGTCAAACATGCCTGAAAACTATATTTAAAAAAATCAAGCAAATGGAACATTCATATTCCATTTGCTTGATTTTTGTAAATACAATTTACAAAAATAAAAAGTAATATTTAATTACTTGCTAAATGGTGTTCTGCTTCTCTTTATCATTCTAGGGATTTTAAAGTTAGCCAAGAAACTAGGAGGCTGAGAACTCTCTCTCTCTCTCTCTCTCTCTCTCTCTCTCTCTCTCTCTCTCTCTCTCTCTCTCTCTCTCTCTCTCTCTCTGTCCACCCACTTCAAGGGTTGTTGTGGGGGGAAATAGGAGGAGAGAGTAATAGATATTTGAGTTATTTATAAAGTAATAAAGGTAGGATAAAAAAAACAAATAAATGAAATAAAAATAAAATGTTTCCATCTTTTTGGAGGAAAAAAGATAAAATTAAGTCCCTTCAGTTGTTCCTGACACATCCATGGATAATACAGTAGACCTAAAAATATATTCAGATTTCAGTGGGATCATTTTCTTCTCACTATTTCCTGGATCCCTTTTATCAGCCAGCCTCTGAACTGTCTGGAATGTAGTGCAGAATGAGGTCAGATTCATTTAATGAATTTTTAAGGGAGGGAATGAAAAAATGCATGCTTTGAAGTCATCATTTTATTTACTAATCATCAGGGTCATCCAATTTATAAATGGCTGGTGAGGAGAGATATAATGACTATTATTTCATGATTAATAATCAGATACAGAATTAATTTACCTTACAGAGGACACAAGGGGGTTATACAGTTTCAGGTCATTTAAATTTCATAGCCAATAGCCAAAGATCACCCAGCAAACTGGTGAAAGCCATTTCCACTTCCCACGATTCTAACATTTTAGGGCAACTCAATAGGAAAAGAATAGAAAAGGTTTTGCAGTCTTTTTTTCCCCTATGGCAAAATGTTTCACATGGTAACCTAACTGATTACTGTAATGAAGGCCAGTCAGAACTTTTTTTTCTCCCCTGTAGATGACTGAAAAATAAATGTTCCCATTCATTCATCTTCCCTAAATAATTCAGACACTTGAATAGTGATTTAAAAAAGAAAAGAAAAATCCACTCAAAATCCCGATGGGAGAAAATGTGGTTGTTTTGCTTCCAGCAGGTCCTGAGTGGAAAGGATATTAGCCAGAACAAATTCCAGCTAGCATCCATCTTTCCCTAGCAAACAGAAACCCTACGGTGGGGATGGATGGAACTTGTACTGAATCTTACAAAATTGTGAAGAAGTCCTGTCTGGTTTTTCACAGGTTTAAAAGAATCTAAGGCCTTAAGAGTAAAGCTTTTCTTCCTGCCATCCCTCGTGACCATACCACATTCCCCTTTTCCAGTAAACCCCAATTTGGAATTGTTTAGCCTGACTCTTCTTTAGCTTTCCGTTCTTGGCCCTCTTCAGCTGATTTAAGAACATTAAAAAGCAGATGAGCCAATATTTGGTAGCAAAACATCACTTTTCATTCTGACATGGAAGCCAGACCGACAATCGGTGACTCCTCTGAAAATAACAGCAAACACATGCTGTGTTGTCTCCCCTTCCCTCATCCTTTCATGCATGGATCCTCCACTCCCTGCTGACCCTTGTAGTCTATGAAATTTTTACAAAGTCACCCTGGCACAAAGGCTCATTACTCAGAGTTCTTAGGCTGGCCTCCATTCAGAGGCAAGTTGGCAAGTAAACTTAAAAAATGCATATGAGCCTCCCTTGCTTGGTGTGTATCACTCCCTAGATGTGCAAGGCTAATAGAATTTCATTTTCTAAAATGTACAACTGACAGACGAGAAGGAAAAAACAGAAAACCACAAAAAATAGTACAATAACAATAATCCAATACAGGTAGTCCTCAACTTACACCCATTCACTTAGTGACTGTTCTAAGTTATAACAGCACTAAAAAAAAGCCACTTACGACTGTTTTTCACACTTATGACCATTGCAGAATCCCCAGTCACATGATCAAAATTCAGATGCTTGGCAACTGGCTCATATTTATGATGGTTGCAGTGTCCTGAGGTCATGCAATCACCTTTTGCTACATTCTGACAAGGAAAATCAAAGGCGAAGCCAGATTCATTTTACAACTGTGTTACTAACTTAACATCTACAGTGATTCACTTAACAACTGTGCCAAGGAAGGTCATAAAATGGGGCAAAACTCACTTAGCAACAGAAAGTTTGGGCTCAGTTGTGGTCATAAGTCGAGGACTATCTGTATACTCTTTTGGACAGCTAGGGAAAATGAGTGAAAGAGATGTCTTACAGGCAAAATGAATCAAAACTCACATGTGAGTAATCTGGAGCCATGGGGCTGGATTCAGTCAAGTGCTGATTCATCAGGCATTACCTGCAAGGATAACATTTGGATTTCCCCACGGAGAATGGCAGAGAATCAGGGCACATCCAAATATCTTCCCTTGAATTCTTATTAAGACCATCCTTTCCCTAGAAATAGAAATGGTCAGCTGGTTATTGCCATTCCTCAGATCAGTCAGGCGACGGAGACTTCTTTAACACCAGAATAAACCAGCCACTTATTTGTGCCATGAAACTGATCTTGTGTTCTTAACCTTGTTACCGAGTTACAATTTCTGAAGCATGTATCTTCCAAGACTGAGCATTTTCAAAAAGTCACTCAGCCAGCATGTCTTCAACAGCAAATGCTGCCGCTTCAGCTTAATCTAGCATAGTGTTGAAATAAACACCCTGCAAAGACTGCTGTCAGATTAATTAATTAATTTTATATTTTGCTTATTCAATCATATGAACAAAGGAAACATTCACTGAGTACAGTAAACCCAGAAAATTGGACAATAAACATTGAACAACAATGTTATTCAAAAATAAGAGACCCAGTTTGGTCTAGTGAGTAAGGCACCAGACTAGAAACCAGGAGATGGTGAATTCTAGTCTTGCCTTATGGCATGAAAGTCAGTAGGTGACTTTGGGCCAGTCACACTCTCTTTCAGTCCATCCCAGATGGTTGTTGTTGTGGAGAAAATAGAAAGAGGAGGGAGTACTAGGTATGTTCACTTGAGTTAGTAATAAAAATAATAAAGGCAGAATAAAAATAATTTAAAAAATAATATATTAAGGATGTATTGATTAATGAAAGTGGCTGTGCAAATAATCCAAGTAGGTTAGCTTCTTTAGTGGCCTGTCAAAGTCTGAGGAAAACAAATAGAATCCCCACACATGGAGGGCCTCCCCTGATGAATGTTGTGTACTCGTATCCTTCTACCTCATCAAAAAGGACAGCTTTCCATTCTGATACAGCAGTCAGCTGCTTACACAATTCATCTTTCTCAAGGTTTTAGGAAGTAGGTACATCCACGGGGGGGGGGGGGGTCAAGATGCTGGCTGTGACAACGCAATCACATATACATAAACACACCACACTTTTTTCTGTGATCACACTCAGAAAGTTGCAAAGCCCCATCTTGGGTTTTTTTTTTAATCCACACATTTCTGGAACTTCTAAGCAGAACCTCTGGAAAAGAGAGAGAATTAGAACAAAATGGGAAAACTTGCATCTTACTTTTTTTAAAAAAAAGAAAAGTTCGTGTGATATTATCATGTTAATATAATTTTATTTTTATTGTTAGCTGCCTCCAGCATCTAACAAAAGAAAGTTAAAGAAAGCTATGACCAAAATTCAAAACAGGAATGGTTCCTTGACTTTGCAATTTCACTTGCTTTCCGTAGCATCCTTGTTTGGGCTGTTTCCCGAGGCATTTATTGTCACATTCATCTTGTGCAACGACTCACAGGTTAGCAAGCATGAGGCCCAAAGCTGGATCTGAGGGGAAAACGGATCTCAGGATTTTCACCCTCAGCTTGAGCCACACTTCCTTGTGATGTTTCATAAGGTTGAGGAGAAAGAGAAGCACCAGACCTTCATCAGAATCATTTGGAGATGAACCTCCCAGGAATCTTTGACCTTTGAGTAACACTGACATAAACCACACAGGGTTAGTTTCACTCTGAACACCAGGCATGTCAAAGGTATGCTGATCTCAAACCTGGATCATCCTAAACATGGAAGGAACTCGGCCTCATTTCTGTTCCCAGCAGGCTTTCCCTCAAAAGTGACCTGTTTGCCCTCCATCGTCCAACCTCCTCATTCACCTGGGGAGCCGATGCCTGATTTCTAGGGGGTACAGCCTGTGGCTCAGTTTGACACCAACTGTTTTGTAATATGTTTACTCACCCTAGACAGCAACTCACATTCAAATAGATGGGGTTGGCGCCTGTAAGATTTATGGCCCACTTCTGTACTTAGCAATGTTTAATCAGGGAGTTAAAATATTACAGTGTAAAAAAAAAAAAACCTTCCCCCAGCCTGCTGCGAGACCAGCCACTTGGCAGCTTTGGGCAGTATCAGATAGTACCACCAGATAGTTTTAGAGTACAAAGTGAAATATTTCCTAAAAAGAGCTCACATGATTTGCAAACAATGTCGGGCTTCCTCTTGCCATTTAAGTTCTGGTGGTCCGGCTTTTGAAGTGACAGGCTAATCGGCGGGGACAAGTGGGCTTGTCTGCAACGCTGTGTCAGGCTGAGTGAGCGGCTGGGTGCCCTTTTGCCTTTTTCCTTTTGGCAGGAGGTGCTTTCTGGTCAGAAAGTCGGTGGATGCCTGTCTCTGAGCTTCGTGTGTTTGGATAAAACTGGACAGGCCTCTAGGAGGATCAGCATGAAGCATCACACCTGGAGGAAAAGACAACTTGCTCCAACCCCAGTGCCATAAGACTGGCTCCACAAAGTCTAGCCAGCATCTGGAATGGATATCAAGAGACACAGTGCAGTCCTGACTGGCGCTCTGCACTACCTTTGTACTGTTCTCTGCAAATTGAAAAGCAAAACAGACATCAAGGATATATTTATATAACTGTCTTCAAGCTGCTTTTTCTTCTCCCATCTGCTGCACATGATAAGTCTCGGTTGTTTTTCTAATAAGAAAACAGTTCTTACAATCTTGTGCGTTCTGTATACCAAACTGACCTTTCCCTCTCTCTCTCTCTCTCTCTCTTTTTTCCTGTTTTCTTTTCTCTTTAATTGTTTCCATTTTTTTAAGGGACTAGTCAGCTTTCTGGAGCCAAAGACCCACACTGGTATATGAAGAAGTCCTCTTATGGAAATGACGAACATTGTTGCCCAAGCTATTTATAGGCACCCAGATAAATAGCTAGATGACACCTAGTTCTATGATAGACAGAAGCACACACGTACTCAGAGCAAGGAATCTACATAAACATATCCATATACATCCATATATAGAGAAACGTTGATATACATAAACATAAAATACCACCCACACAATCATCATAGCTGTGTTCAACAGTAAGGAAGCAGAGTATATCTAGTTTTGCATCACAATTTTATTTCAAGAAGGGGGAAGGAGCCAAGGAAATAGACAAGCACAGAGCTCTACTGCATCAGACCCGAGATTTCACTAGTCTATAAATGGGCAAGAAAAAAATGAAGGGTTTGCATTTCCATCTCTAAATTTACCAATTCACACAACCCAAATGTATATTGAAAATTAGAATATACCCATATGGCAAAATCCACAATTTTCCAATTTGGGTGATGCAGTTGTTCTAGCCAAATAGCATGTAAACCTTAGGAACCATCTATTTAGAATGAAAAAAGTCCTTCTCCATTTATATATAACTATGATGGCTTGCCTTTTACACATCATCCCCAATGGACTCAGAGGTTCCTGGATATTAGCCACCGTGAGAGGGTGGCTTGAATTTACATCTGCTGCCCCTAGAGGTGAGAGCTCTAGGAGGCATGCCATATCCGGAGTGGTTGTTTCAGACCACCACCTCTTCCCCGGGAATTGGCTCGGCAGCCGTTGTGAGAGGACGGTGGTCGGCCTGCTCGGGGGGTTTTACCCAGCTGAGTGGCAGCAGCTGGGCGGAGGTCTGGGACACCTATTTACCTCTGTTAGATCCTCCTTACTGACTGACCATCAACTATGGACTGCCTTCTACCTGGACTACGCCTTATGCCTTTCCTTAAATATTCTTGCACGGACTTGCTCGCCCTCAGGGGTGCTCCCCCTTCCTGGGTGCGACCCGCCTTTCTAGCCGCTTACGATCTCGAGGAAGGGCCAATTTATTGGGACCCCGAGAGATGGCTGGGCACGGGTAGGGGCCTTCGACGGAAACCCAATAGGAGGCCCCTGATTAGTTTTCTTTCTAAATTTTTTAGGGGGCTAGGGAGGGGGAGGGTACTCTTTTTGGTTGTCTGGACAAGGGGGGCAGTCCCACAACCTCTGTTCAGGCCAGTGCCAAGGTAGTTCGCGGGGGGGAGGAGCGGGGGCCGGTTGCCTCCGGGGCTCCAGGGCTGGTTATGGGAATACCTATTCCCACGACGTTAGGGAATGGCAGCAGGTGCAGGAGCAGAGGGCCGTATCGTCCTCAGGGAAGGCCTCTCCGCTACTTAAAAGCGGTGGGGCACTCCGACCCTCTGGCTCCGCCCCAGGGCTCTGGGAGTGAGGATGTGCAGCCTCCTGAGCTCCGGCTGGTGTACTTGAATGCCAGGTCTGTCGCTAATAAAGCTCCTCTCGTCCGTGATGTGGTCGAGGGTGAGCTGGCGGACCTGGCTTGCATCACGGAGACTTGGTTGGGCCCAGAGGGAGGGATTCCTCTGGTTGACCTTTGCCCACCAGGTTTCCGGGTGCTACACCGGCCTCGGGCTCAGGGTAGGGGTGGGGGTGTGGCTGTTGTCATGAGGGAGACCTTATGTCTGCGGGAGGCCACCATTCCCCAGATAGTCGGGTGTGAGTCTCTCTTTTTGAGATGCGGCCCTGGTGTGCAGTTGGGCTTGCTGCTGGTGTACCTTTCGCCTAGTCACATAGCAGCAGCCCTGCCTGAGCTTCTCGATGTCCTCTCTGGGTTGGTGATTGAGTTCCCGAAACTTATAGTTTTGGGGGACTTCAATCTACCATCGCTGGGAGGATCATCTGAGTTGGCTCGGGAGTTCATGGCTTCCATGACGGCCATGGACCTGACGCAAGTAATTTCGGGACCGACTCGTGAAGGAGGCCACAATCTTGACTTAGTTTTCTTATCTGGACGGTGGTTAGATGATCTTGGTGGGGGCTCCCCAATTGTTATGCCCCTGTCATGGACCGATCATCATCTCCTGCGGCTGGTCTTCCATTTTGCCACCCCCCGCCGTGGGAGTGTGGAACCAATTAAATGGTACCGCCCCAGACGCTTAATGGATCCCCAGAGGTTCCAGGCGGCGCTGGGGTCCCCACCTGCCTCCCTTGCTCACAGCTCAGCAGACGCCTTAGTGGAAGCCTGGGAAAGGGCAGCCACTGAGGCCCTTGACCGAGTTGTGCCCCTGCGGCCCCTGACCTGGTGCAGATCCCGTCGAGCTCCATGGTTCTCTGCGGAGCTCCGGGAGATGAAGCGTCGGAGACGGGGCCTAGAGAGTGGTTGGAGATCCAGCCGATCCGAACCCGACCGATTGCGACTAAGAACCTACACTAGGTCTTATCTCGCTGCGATAAGGGAGGCGAGGTCTAACCACTTTGCCACCCTTATCGCGTCCGCAGATAATCGCCCAGCCGCCCTGTTTAGGGTGACTCGCTCCCTCCTGAATCAGGAGGTGAGGGAGGAACCCTTGCAGGGTCGTGCCGAGGAGTTTAACCAGCATCTGTCGGACAAAATCGCTCGGATTCGGACCGGTTTGGACTCTGACTGGGCAGAGTCTGTCGAGCAAGACGCGGGCGGTCTTGTCGATATCACCTGGGAGGAGTTTGATTCTGTGACTCCGGAGGAAGTGGACAGGATCATGGGGAGGCTGAGCACCACCACATGTTTATTTGACCCGTGCCCTTCCTGGCTGGTCTATGCAGCCCGGGAGAGGACACGCAGCTGGTTCCAGGCAGTTATATCGGCTTCTCTGAGTGAGGGTAGCTTCCCCACCGTCTTGAAAGAGGCGGTGGTGAGGCCTCTCCTCAAGAAGCCTGCCTTGGACCCAGCTGTATTGAACAACTTTCGTCCTGTCTCCAACCTTCGCTTTCTTGCGAAGGTTGTTGAGAGTGTGGTGGCACATCAGCTCCCTCTGGTCCTGGATGAAGCGGATTATCTAGACCCGTACCAATCGGGTTTCAGGCCCGGGTACAGCACGGAGACGGCATTGGTCGCGCTGGTGAATGATCTCTGGAGGGCTCGGGACAGGGGGCATTCCTCTGTTCTGGTCCTGTTAGACCTCTCAGCGGCTTTCGATACCATCGACCATGGTATCTTGCTGCGGCGTCTCAGGGGATTTGGAGTGGGAGGCATGGTTTTACAGTGGTTCTCCTCCTATCTCCAGGGACGTTCGCAGTCGGTGTTGGCAGGGGGGCAGAGGTCGACCGCGAGGTCTCTCATTTGTGGATTTCCTCAGGGGTCGGTCCTCTCGCCTCTCCTGTTCAACATCTATATGAAACCGCTGGGTGAGATCATTTGTGGTTTTGGAGTTGGGTATCATCAGTATGCTGATGATACCCAGCTTTTCCTTTCGACCCCAAACCACCCCAGTGATGCCCTCAATGTGATGTCCCGTTGCCTGGAGGCGGTTCGGGTCTGGATGGGGAGGAACAGACTTCAACTCAACCCCGACAAGACCGAGTGGCTTTGCATACCTTCATCCCGGGTTTATTCGGACATTCCACCTCTTACTATGGGGGGTGAATTATTACCCCCCGTAGATAGGGCTCGCAACTTGGGAGTCCTCCTAGATTCACGGCTCACCCTGGAAGACCATATAGGAGCTGTGACTAGGGGAGCTTTCGCCCAGGTTCGCCTGGTGCGCCAGTTGCGGCCCTATCTAAACCGGGATGATCTATGCACGGTCACTCATGCGCTCATGACCTCTCGACTTGACTACTGCAACGCTCTCTACATGGGGCTGCCCTTGAGGACCACCCGGAAGCTCCAACTGGTACAGAATGCAGCCGCAAGAGTTGTGTTGGGAGTCTCCCGATACTCCCACGTTACACCTCTGCTCCGTGAGCTGCATTGGTTACCAGTTGCCTTCCGGGTGAGATTCAAGGTACTAGTAATGGTATTCAAAGCCCTACATGGCAGGGGTCCAGAGTACCTGAGGGAACAGCTGCTGCCGGCATCGACTTCCCTCCGCCCTGTGCGTTCCCACAGAGAGGGCTTCCTCAGGGTGCCTCCGGTCAGAGAATGTCAACTGGTGGCCCCCAGGGGGAGATCCTTCTCTGTGGGCGCCCCGGAGCTATGGAATCAGCTCCCGGTTGAGCTCCGGACGGCGCCCGAACTTCGCTCCTTTCGCCGCAAGCTAAAAACATACTTTTTTGAACAAGCTGGCCTGGCCTGATGAGGGGATCGGGGGGTGGGTTTGTTATTGCTATTTATTAGGTTTTAAATATGTATTTTAGTATGTGGGCATTTATTTAATTTAGTTTTAACTTTTGTAATTTGTATTTTTATTTTTGCCCTGTTCACCGCCCTGAGTCCTGCGGGAGAAGGGCGGTATAGAAATATTATTAAATAAATAAATAAATAAATATTGACGGCGCCCGACCTTCGCTCCTTTCGCCGCGAGCTAAAAACATACTTTTTTGAACAAGCTGGCCTGGCCTGATGAGGGGATCGGGGGGTGGGTTTGTTATTGCTATTTATTAGGTTTTAAATATGTATTTTAGTATGTGGGCATTTATTTAATTTAGTTTTAACTTTTGTAATTTGTATTTTTATTTTTGCCCTGTTCACCGCCCTGAGTCCTGCGGGAGAAGGGCGGTATAGAAATATTATTAAATAAATAAATAAATAAATATTGAAATGCAGAGAATGGGGAGTAATTTTAATTGGCTTGGGACCAGGTTACTGGAAGGACCCGCTCACTTCCACCCAACCCACCAAAGCAGGGAGGCAGGGAATGCTACGAATTACCTCTTTTAAGGAGGTCCATCTAGCAGTCCATTGTGGCTCATTCCCTGTGGAACATCATCCCTGCAGAGATAAGATTAGCCCCCACTTTGACACTCTTTCATAAGGCCCTGAAGACCTGGTTTTGCCAATGGATCTGGAGACCCCAGAGTGGATGGAGCCCATCAATTTTATTGTTGTTGCTGGGGGGAGAGGTTATTGCTTTTTATTGTTTTTATATTGAGTTTATATTTTTGAAAGATGCCCGGCCATATAAATGTTCTTCAATAAATAAATTTCAAGGAAAAACACTCATCCATCTGGGAACAATGCAGGCCCAAAGTCTCTCCCATGTGACTGGCACATGGATACCTATATAAAAAGATGGCCTCAAATATCCTCTCAGATGTATGGATTTATAGCAAGGCAGACAATCTCTAAGATTGATAGGATTATCATTAAAGAGGCAGTCCATTAATTTTTCCATGAACATTATTCAGCCTCTCATTTCCCATCCCTGCCCCCAAATCTTCACTGATCACAGATTTTCTAGCTCATGGAACACTACCACAAGAGAGGCTTTTAAAAAAGTATTATCTAATACAGTGTTTCTCAGACTCGGCAGCTTAAAGATGGATGGTCTTCGACTGCCAGCCATGTGGGGAGTTGAAGTCCAACCATCTTCAAGCTCCCAAGATTGAGAAACACTGATATTCTAACCACCTGAGTTGCTGCTGTTAGTATTTTTGTAGTAGTTGTAATTAGAATGAGCACTAACAGACACCTAGTATATGATTTATTCTGTCATTTGTAAATAGTACAATATTTGCTGGAGGAAGTGACTGTGGTAGCAGCCTTAGTGATTCCAGCTGGAGAGTCACACTACACAACAGGGAACAACATGTTGCACATGTTTGTTGGATTTCCAAAACAATTATTCATTTCGTTTTATTTGCTTGCTGTCAACACGAAACAGGTTCTATTCTGTATAGCTAAGAAGAAGAAATAATGCTTTTAACCATCTAAATGGGAACAGTTCTACAATCCAAAATAACATTTGTTGTCGTTAAGAAAGATATTTAAATTCTTCCAGATCACACTACAGGCATGTTCTCTCTAGCAACGTCTTCTAATATAATTGTCTCACTAAAATAATAATAAGATTATTAATAATGATAATGATGATGATGATGACGACGACAATAATAATAATAATAATAATAACAATAACAATAATAACAACAATAACAATAACAACAACAACAACAACTTATCACAAAAATCCTCCCCGTTCAGGCATCTTTGTGGAATTTAAGTTTCACCCAGGTTAAAGGAGCCAAGCTTGCAAGTCAAGTCAAGAACTGGAAGACACCAAGATAACAATGCAAGGACAAAATAGCAATGGCCAACAATGGCATTTTTGGCATTTGTTGACACCATCTTCCTTTTTTTTGGGGGGGGGGGAAATCTGATGTGGCTGTTCTTTATATTCCATGTTTGATTCTCAAGAATCCCCAAAGTGTTATAAGAATGTAAAGATTATAAATTCATAAAAATCATTTTTGTAAAGATAAGATGAGGTGAGGTGAGGTGAGGTGAGATGAAATGAGATGAGATGAGATGAGGAGAGCCAGAGCATCATTTTGCAAGAGCATTTCAGTTCTCCATCATGACATGTTTGAGTAGAAATTCTGAGAAAATTGCAGCTCAGAAGCCATATGCAGCCACCCCCAACCTGCTTTTATAAGCCTGAGTGTAAACTAAGAAGTAAAGATTCCAATACAAGCTACCAACGTATGATTGCATGATTTCATGCTAATGTCCATCTAGAAATGAAAAGAAAGGCTAAAACAGATGGAAACAATAACAATAAAAAAAGAAATGCCCAAACCTCTGCCCATGTCCTTTGTTTCATATCATTTTACTGCCTGGCCCCAGATGGGAAGCCAACCTGTATCCAGTGTCTGAGACTGGCAAGAAGCCATACTGGTTTTTGTGCAACAAAGTTCACTCTTTTATATGTTTGCTGGATGAACTATACTGTTCTCCTCTTCCATAGGTAAACAGTAAGGTTCTACCCTCAACATAAAGAGAGTTTTACCTTCAAGGGTGCTCTCCAAACAGTTTTCTGGCAGTATCCCACTAGCAAGGCCAAAACTAAATTAATTAGTAGATGTATTGGAAATAAGAGTAGCCAAAAACATATGATTTCTAGACCTAAAATTCCCACAAGAACACTGCTTAAGCCTGAGTGTTGTCTTACTCTGTTTACTTTCATTCCACCCCCATCTTTCTGTAGCTAATTAAAGCCATTATGTTTTAATACTGTATTTTACTGTGCTTTTCAGTAGTAATGTTTGCAATTGGGTTTTTTTTAATCATAGACTGCTATAGTCAAACAAATGTTAATGGGACTCATAAGAGACGGGAATTAATTGTATATTTGGTGATGAAAGCCTACATGTTTCACTCGTTTCCAGAAATATTCCAATCCTTTCAGAATCCATCTTGTTTTCCTTTCCCTAAGTATCTGCTATGTTATTCAAGTCTCAGTTCTGTGTGAGGGTCTACAATTTCTTAGAAATGCCGTCTGCACTTTAATGCAGAACAGCCATCAAGATCATCTGAACAACTTGCAGGCTCCAGAATTTGTACGGAATCTATAAACTCAAAACAGGGAGACAGAACGAATGGGTGCCAATAAGTTTAACTTCATTTATCTATATTTGGCAAAAATTGTGCTGCAGCTGGAGACGAAATGCTGAACTAAATAACTGCAGTGATGTGAGCTCCAAAACAGCAATTACTAAAGCAGAGCTGCCTTCTATAAGATCTTAGTTTTATTTATTGCATTTAAAGCCCTTTGCAAGCTGTACAGTACAAGTGTTGCCTAATCAAATAATGCTCGCTTCTAAGGGTATTGTCTCCACTTCAATTACTAAAATATTATGATATAGAGATAAGGAACATTTCTTCCTTTGTTTCAGCTAAACTAAAATAATATGCTTGGCACTCTTTGTTCTCTTTTGCTCCTCACTTTTTCAAACAGTTTATTCTCATATTAAAACTTAAGCAACAGTCCTTCCATAGTATTTACATGACTATTTCACTGGGGATTAACCAAATCACAGTATTTTTTTTCCCTTTGCTCTAAGCATGAACCCTTCTCAAATCATAGACATACAATTCGTGTCTCAAATCATACTTACAATTTCCTCTATCCCTAAATCTCAGGGATGCAGCAAATTATTATTGTTTATTAATTTATGTACCAAGACCAAACCAAGATATAGAATGGTCAAAGAGCAATCCTTGGTACTCTCTGAGCTTGGTTGTTTTGTTGCGTATGTTTCATTACCCAAATTAGGTAACGTCATCATAGCTAGCACTGATGATGTTAACTAGTTCAGGCAATGAAACATCTGCAAGAAAACAACCAAGCACAGAGAGCACCAAGGACTTTTCATTTCAACCCTAAGCTGCAAATATTATACTTTAATGATAAAAGGCATTGAGTGAGGATCCCCACCCTTTATGAGATATGATGGGAAGGGACCGTTTGAAGGGTGTTGTCTATGGGGACCTCCCCTCCTACAGAATTGCTTGGCCACAAGACAAGAATAGGCCCAACTCTTTGGGTCCTCCAAAAACTGGCTAGAACCTAATTCTTTCTAAAGACCCCAAAGGTGTTTTTTTTCCAAAAGGCAACTGGACTTTCTTGGTTTTTCTTTGAAAACATTCACTTGTCATCCAAGAAGCTTCTTAAGTTCTTGAGTTCTTCTCAGTTTCTTGGATGAGAAGTGAAAATTTTTCAAAGGAAAAAAACCCCAAGAAAGTCCAGTTGCTTTTTGAAAAGCACCTGGAGGACTGAGAATCTCTGTAGACAGGCCTTTAACTCTTAGTCTCAACCATCTAGGATAGGCAATGGCCTACAGGCCACATGTGACTCTGGACAGCCAGTAATGTGGCACCACAAGATATAATAAAAATATCAAAAAGTAAAGAAAGGTTGTTATTTATATGCATTAACTAGCTTATATATTTTATATGTGGCCCAAGACAATCCTTCATTCAATGTGGCCCAGGCAAGCCAAAAATTTGGACACCCAGGGCAAAGTCAGTGCAAGATTTCAACAAGGCAGAATTTGAGATACAAAGTCCTAGGGGCGGGGGGGGGGGATGAGAGGGAAGACATACATACAAATACAAACAGAGACAGAGAGACAGAGAGACGTAGAGACAGAGATGCAGAGAAAGAGAGAGACATCAAAGCACTAGTAATACACATCTGGCTCTATTTCATTGAATCCCTCTCCCCCCCACACACACACATACATCTTACTTGCTAAAGAAACCCCATCAAGTTATTATGGAATTTAGGGTTCCACAAAGCACAATTTGGAAAAAAAAATTGATTACACATCTTATTTTTTATATTCTGAGTAATAATAATACATCTGTAAGGGATGCTTTAAAAAGCATTTCAGCCTCCCCCTCCCCCCAAAAACCCTATTTTTTTTCTCAAGAAAAATGGGGAAATGCAGCACCTGAACCTACATCACTTCTAATTCCAATTCAATTCTTAAGTACAAGAAACTGGCTAACTCTGTTATATAATTCCTTTACTGATACACTTGTCATTCCACAAACTGATATGTTCCAATTCAGTTGGAAGTTCTAAGAGATGTAGACTATGCCATCACCTGTACCTCACTGCAGGATTAAGTATCATTAACTTACAACAGTTTGTTTAGTGACCTTTCAAAGTTGTAACAGCACTGAAAAAAGTGACTCATGACCAGTTTTTACACTTACAACTGTTGTAGCATCCCCATGGGGTGTGATCAAATTTCAGACTTGGGCAATTGATTCATATTTATGATGGTTACAATGTCCTGGGGACATGTGTTCACTTTTTGGGACTTTCTCACAAGCAAAGTCAATGGGGAAGCCAGATTCACTTAACAACAATTTGACTAATTTAGCAACTACAGTGATTCACTTAACAATTGTGGCAAGAAAAGTCATAAAATGGGGCGAACTCACTTAAAAATGTTTCACTTAGCAATATAAATTTTGGGCTCAGCTGTGGTCGTAAATCAAGGACTACCTGTATATTGTAGCAACATTATTTTTCTGCATTACCTTCCCCCCCCAACAATGCCTTCCTTTCTTTGTCAACCCATCAGGCTTAAGTCCCTCTTAGCTCTACCAGTCTTAAAGCTGCATTCTCTCTCTTATTCTTACACAATCCATGGATAGTTTTGAGATGTATACAGTAAAATCTGTAAGCTGGGATAGACACCAGGTCTATCATACAGGGACTGATAACACAGGCATGAGGAAAAGGGGAGGGATCAGCAATGGAGACAGCAAATTTCATAGAGTGTAGTTTTGTGCCAATTCAAAGATGAATGCACGGTTTGAAACAAGACAGGGTAGTAAATACTGTCATTTCAGCAAATCTGGAAAGTACCAGGATGGGGAAGGCTGATGTTATACATTTTCAAAGGTAATTAAGTCTCAACAGATAACATGGCCTGTGATTAACTGATTAGCTCCTTATAATGCCACCATTCTTGATGCATAGTTGTCTACTGGTGGCTTCATAAATAAGAGGCATTGTTTAAGATTAACTTTTGTTTGGTCTGTGAGCTTTCAAAAATACAGAAAACAGCAGCTTTGAGAGACATCTAGCATAGTGCTCAGAACTGATTTTCATATGTAGAGTTGAAATGCAGGGTTTCTTTTTAAAGTAACCCATGAGAATCCTGTCCTCGCTCATTGCTCATTGTGACCATGGTAAGACAAGGATACAGACATTTTAAAGGACAACTTTGTCCTTTGACTATGTGTTGCAAAATTTTTCAACAACTCACTAGCTTGTATTTAATTCAGGAGTCTCTGGTGCTCTTATTATTAGTACCTGTTTAATAATCAGACCATTCTATACTTAAATATGTTTTGATTGCAGGCTCAAATTATTAAGATGCCCAATGATTAATATGAATGCTAAAGAAGATATAGACATTTCAGTTATTTAAATTTAATCAATAGTTTTAGTTCGTATATTAAAATAAAACACAATAAAAACCCTTGGATTTTCCTTTGCATTTGTTGTCCACCTTTTTATGCATCTAAAAAAAAATAGACTTCCAGTCATTATTTTGAATAAACTGAAGCTGATTTTTTTAAAAAATCAGAGATGACAAATCAGAATCCATATAGACATTTTGAATCTGGTTTATTGAATTGTCATTAAGCAACACACTTTTCCTTATTTGGCTATAATAAAAATTCATCGTTCTCAAACTAGATACCAAATGCATAAGATATTTGCCCCTTCTGCAAGAGGGAAGAATGGAAGTTGGGGGGGAAAAAAAACAAGACTGCTGCCTGCTTCTCTGTGTTATCAATTAAATTCCATTTGTAGAAGAAATGGCAGAATCTAAAATGTTATGACTATGACCCTTCTGAATTCTAATGATTAAGAATCATTGGGCATTGTTTAACTAAAGTTGGCAGCTTTAAACCTTGTGGACTTCAACTCCTAAAACTCCTCAGTCATAATTCCTCAGCCAGGAATTCTGGGAGTTGAAGTTGTCACATTTGGAGATCCCTGAGCTAGACCATTGTTCCTTCTAGAATATAAGTCATTGTTTTTGTTTTTTAAAAAAAGAATACTTTTTATTCTTTATTAAGGTGCAAAGATGATTCATGAAAAAAAAAACATGACCAAAATGTTCTTCTTCTGATGGGAAACTTATGTACCTCTACAAAATAGCAGGGAGTAACATTTGTTTGGAGAAAGGTGCGGTCATTCTTTTTCCTTTGTTATGTAACCCAGCAGATCCCTATCACAAACGTTCACAACTGTATTTCTACTTCACTCCCTCTGAATCCTCCTGGACTTCAACTTCTCTAAGAGTCAGGCTTGCATGGGAGAATCAGAAATATCAATCTTCCTGTCACTAACCTTGACTGAACACTAACCTGTGTCTAAAGTGGTGGGTGCCTGTTTGTTACTGTTCTGTTGGCATATGGATTGCTGGATGACTTTGTAAAATACTATAAATCTCTGGCCAGGAGACAGACAGCACCTATATCATCTGTCTTAATCCATACTATAAATCATTCTCCTGAGATCTGATTCCTTCATTGATGGTCACCGAAGAGTCACACTTAATAGATTGAAAATTGGAGACATGATATGAGTTCTGGGCAGTCTTTCAAGAAGTCTCTTTCCCCCAGTTTATCTCCCATGTAATGCTGGAGCCTTGGAAAGCTTACTTCTTATGCTTATTACATGCCTCTCCAACTGCTGTATTCTATGTATGGCCATCACGTTCACTTAATAACTGCTGCATTCACTTAATGACTCTTGCAAAACTTGTTGTAAAATTAGATCAGTCACAAGAGTGCCTCGACTTACAACTGTCATGGCATATGACCGAAATTCCTGCCTCCATTACAGTCATAACTCAAGAACTACCTGTCCTTTAAAACCAGAAAGACTTGGTAGCGGTGGCTGGTGTTTTAACTCTAAAAGGAAGGATTCACAATTTTTGGAACCTATTCTTTTTCCTCAAAAAAAAAGTCTCTCAGTAGAAGAATTTAGCAATTCAATTGGCCGGGGAGAATGGATCTCCAAATAAAATGAGTTAATTGACTAATGTCTCCTCCTCTCTTCCTCCTCCTTCTCCTCTTCCTTCTTCTTCTATATTTTAACAAACAGCAAGTGCATTATTAACTCCTTGCTGGCAGAAATCATGAATGCATAACTGGTGCAAAAATCTTCTGGTTCTCAAGGAGCAAGTTCATTCCCTTAAGATCAAGAAAGGCTAGGAGACAAAAGCAATGGTGATAGAGGTCTGTGGGGTTGAACTTCTCAGTAAGCTTCAACAGTCATAAAGCATGAAGCCCTCAGGCTAGAAAGAATGGGAGACTTTCTCTTAACATAGTCCCTACCCTTAAAAGCCTCTTGCACTGAGGATGGTATAGCATCTTCTTACATGCTTCTACACAGCACCAGCATTTTGTAATTTCTGGGACATACATGAATCCTGTAGTCCCACATTTTATTTATGAGAAGCTCTACTGAGTAGAATGGGACTTATTTCTGAGAAAGCCACATGGGCATTGTACTCTAGGTATTCTTTTCTGCATTGTAGTAACTATATTGGTTCTTTCACAGTTTACACATGCCTTTGCAATCCCCTGTTGACATCTGTGCAAACAGAATTCAAACAGAAACAGGCTTTTCCTTTTTCCATGCCCTTCAGTTCTCATTCTTTTCATTGGCCAACTTGCTACATAAATAACCATGGTTAAGGACAGAACTAAATTTCTCTTCTGTTTCACATAAACACCTCACTGCAAAATATTCTCAGAGCCAACTGGTATTGAAGCCAGATGCATTGTCACAGTCACAACCCCATAGAATTAAAGTAGGTATTATTTATAAATGAACTAAAGAGCCTCTTGTTGCTGGAGAGTGCAAAAGTTGGCTTGAAACTCAACATTAAGAAAACCAAGATCATGGCATCTGGCCCTCTTAATTCCTGGCAAATAGATACGGAAGAAATGGAGGTAGTGACAGATTTTATTTTCCTGGGCTCCAAGATCACCACAGACAGGGACTGCAGCCAAGAAATTAAAAGACACTTGCTCCTGGGGAGGAAAGCCATGGCAAATCTAGACAGCACACTAAAAAGCAGAGACATCACCCTGCCAACAAAAGTGCGTATAGTCAAGGCTATGGTCTTCCCAGTTGCAATGTATGGCTGTGAAAGTTGGACCATAAGAAAGGCTGAACATCAAAGAATTGAGGCCTTTGAACTATGGTGCAGGAGAAGACTCCTGCGAGTCCCTTGGACTGCAAGGTGATCAAACCTAGAGGGGATCAACCCTGACTGCTCTTTAGAAGGCCAGATCCTGAAGTTGAAACTCAAATACTTTGGCTACCTAATGAGAAGGAAGGACTCACTGGAGAAGAGCCTAATGCTGGGAAAGGTTGAGGGCAAGAGAATAAGGGGATGACAGAGAATGAGATGGCTGGATGGAGTCACTGCAGCAGTAGGCATGAGCTTAAATGGACTCCAGAAGTTGGTACAGGACAGGAAGGCCTGGAGGAACATTGTCCATGGAGTCACAATGGGTCGGACACGACTTCGCAACTAACATTATTTATAATACATTTTTTCTAGGTAAATAATTCATGAGTTTTTGTGGTTTCCACCTGGGTATAAATCTGAACTGCAACATACCCAACTTTGAAGGTACTCAAGTCAAATGCTTTCATATTTACATCCCAAACTACATGCTTATTCAGAAGTAAAATTAACAATTTTCAATAGACTTACTCCCAAGAAATATGTTTAGACGCCATTGCTTCTTTTCAAAGATAATTTGCCAAAAGATCTTGAATGGCAAAATATTCAGTTAAAAACATCCCTCACATCTGTATAAAGCCAATGTAGCCTCAAACTCCTCAACTATCAGGAAACAGTTTTGGAGATTCCCAAATCTACACTTAAGTTTTTATGACCTGCAAAGAAATAGAATACTTTTTAAAAACAGACTTTGTTAAATGGGCTAGAGTTTCAAAGGATGTTAAATAAGTATTCTACGAGCTTAGCACATGGTTAATACTATTTTTTACATTCATCGAACTCAAAGAATATGTAGTAAGCATTGGGTGTGTAAATTGGAAGTATGGTCCTTTGGAAGTTGGGTTTATATATTGGAAGTTTGGTAATTTGCAGGGGATGCTGCCTCATAGTTTTGGGGCTTGTCCTACATTTATTTGCAATAAATATGTACAATTATGTAATTATAAAATTACAATTAAACCAATTATTTTTGTTTAATATTAATTAAACTTTTTAATAGGTATTGGGGAAAAGAGTTAAATGTGAATAGGATGTTAAATTATATTATGAAAATTTGGAAACCTGTCTAAGAATTGTGGATTTACTGGGCACGAGCCACAGTTAAAACTAATAGCCTGGCTCTTGTAGACAGATCTACAAGATGATATGGGTTCAATTTCATCATGACCTGACCTACTATTAATGCAGAAAATCTATCTCTCTATTCAATTTTTAAAATTGTACTATATGTTTAAAAGCATAAGAAGAACAGAAAATAAGGAAACAGATTTTATGGGAAAGAAGTTATATATTAAAATATATTATCCATCCACTTAATTCTAAAACACCACTATTAAAATCAAAATAATATGTAGGAATTAATTGCAACTAACCAGTATAAATTATAAATCAAGATGAAAAATTAAAATAATTTTGGCCCAGTCAAAAAAATCTGTATTTATATAGCAAGTGATAAAGAAATTTATACATTAAAATCTTGTGTTAGAAGAAACCAAACTTTAAATAGGGTAAAACTCATATGTGGAATTTTAATCTCTGCCTGGTTCTCATATTGTACTGAATTCATTATCAGACTTGTTTTTCAATACAAGTTTGTTTTTTCACATCAGTACACATTCCCACATAATTTGCCCTTGTTCTACAGGAGAAATTATAAATGATTCAGTGAGAAACAGTTATTACCATAAACAAATCCAGTTTGCTGTATCTTTGGGGAATGTGAGGTTGAGTAATGTTTAATATTTAGGGAACACCTGCTGCCAGCATCAAGTTCCCTTCGTCCAGTGCGCTCACACAGGGAGGGTCTCCTCAGGGTGCCGCTGGTAAAAGACTGCCGATGGATAACACCCAGGGGGAGGGCCTTCTCTGTGGGTGTGCCTGCCCTCTGGAACCAGCTGCCCATGGAGCTGAGGACTGCCCCTGACCTTTGTTCATTCCGCCGGGGCGGGACCTGAAGATCTGGCTCTTTGAGCTCTCAGGCCCAGGCTGAGAATTTTTTAACTGGGGTTTTTATTTTAAGGGATAATTTAATCTTTTTTAATTGTTTTTTTTAACTTTTGTATTTTGTATTGCTGTAATACCCTGTAAACCACCCTGAGTCCTTCGGGAAAGGGCAGTATATAAATCTAATTAAATTAAATTAAATTAAATTAAATTAAATTAAATTAAATTAAATAGAACATTAAACAGTTTCTATTAGAAATTTTTAGAATTATATATTTTAATAGTGTGGTCAATACTGGAACAGTATATTATCAGTAAACCACCTTGTACAGTTTTCACAGTTCATCTGATATTTTACTACCAGTGGTACGAGACTTTGGGCCCATCCCTCTCCCTCAGCCCAAATCACCTCATAGAATTGTTGTTGTGGGGAAAAAATAGGAGGAGAGAGCATTAGCTATATTTGCTGCCTATGAAAATAATAACAAGGGGAGAACAATAAATGAATGAATGAATGAATGAATGAATGAATGAATGAATGAAGAAATAAAGAAGTAAATAATCATTGTTGCAGGTGAATTGTTCTGTTTAAATTCTGTATCTACTGAATCACACATTCTTCTCTTTTTGATTATACATTAAACACAAATACTTTTGAGATGCTACGAACTAAAGTACACAATCAAATTCATTTGATGTTCAAAATTGTAGTGTTAGACAAGCAACATCAGTGGTTCTAAAAATGAATTTCCAAGACATTTTCCCTTCTTGATTTACTGTAACCAATTGTTTATCTAACTCAGTTCCTTCCAATCCCACTGATATCTTTCCTGGATTTAGCTCCACATATTCCATAGGAGTCACCCATTTTTAGTTTTGTTCCATTTGCACAGCTGTCCTATCATCTTTATATATATATATATATATATTCTTTACTGAGTCAACATAGGAAAAACTGTTGTTTGGCACATGTAAAAGGAAGCCTGAAGGATCCACACTTCACTAATGTTTTCCTTTGCTAGCTGAAATGTTTGTGAGCCTCAAATACATCTGAATGAAATTCTCTAAGCTTCGCCAAGAGAGCCGAGTATGATTTAATTAGTTTCATCTTTACTCTAGAAAAAGATAAAAATAAAAACAAGAGCAAAATAGGGAAATCCTAACAAGAAAGAGAAGGCCCATTAAAGGCGAGGGTGTCCTAGGCTTATAGTGATTGGGCTTCTAGCCCAATCAAAAAAATGATGGAAAAATAGATCCTGAACAGGACATAATTCATAACTCCATTAGTAATATAACGACAGATGCAACTTACTCTTTAAGAATTTTCAAACTACTGCAGCATTTTCTAAGCTGCCTAAATATAACTTTTCTCTACTGATCTGTCTGCCCAGTAACATCTGCAAAGGACAAGTAATTTTATTTAGGAAAACAAATATTAATTATTAGAAGGAGCTTGAAGTTTTGCAAGTGTTTTTTTTAAAATGCAGGAAGCAACCTTGTCCCATACTAAGTGAAACCCAGCACTAATTGCATTTAATGCATTCAGATAGTGAACACCATTTTCAGGCTGAATCCAAGTCTTCAGAACTAAGACTAATTGTTGATTTCTTTTCCCCCCCTTCATTTCCATCTGCTAATTACTGTAACATCATGCCCAATTAAGAATTCTAGGAACTCAAAAGCTTGCCATACTTTCTTACATTTAAGTGGATTGTAATAAAGGACATGAATAATAACCAACAGCAAATTTTGGGATTTTTTTTCTAAATGATTTTATATTGCAGTTTTAAATGTTGAGTATACAAAAGACACTGTATTTGATACAGACCCAGTATTTTGCAAATAAAATACAATTTAACCATTAAATAATCTTAACAGCTAAAAACTTCACTCCTTTTAGAAGAAAGGGTTTTCTTTCCTTCAGCCAACATACACATCCTGTTGTGTAGCCGGTTCTTTGCAGGCATTGAATGAGACAGAAGGTTCAAAACAGCAACATACTTTATTGAAGGTCAACAGAACAGAAGCAACAAGGGAGCTGCTGTGCAGCTATTTATAAGATTGGCTGATAGGTGGCGACCAATAGGTTTGAAGCATAGGTTTCCTGCCCAAAGACCTACTTAGCTGGCTAGAGACAACCAGTCTGGGCAGGCTAGCAAACGTTACAAAATACACATGAACTAACACTTAACAATTGAATGCAAGCAATTAGCAATCAGTGCAACAAGACCAAACACTTACAACATATACAAATGGCCAATACATTACAGCCTTTCCCCCTGGATGGAATACAAAATTATTTGGTTACAAAATCTTAAAGATATTTGGGGGGTCTTCGGTCTCACTCAGAGCATCGAGGGGTTGACGGAATTTCCTAGTCTACTGGTTCATCTGCCATGCTTGGTAGACCTGGGCTCTGTGGCTCAGTGGAGTCAAAACAACTTGAGTCCCTTTGGCTGGCCTTTCTCGGTTGGCCTAGCCCAAAGTCTAATGGTGCCGCTAAATCGCCATGGCTGCTGCTGGGTGTTGGGTGACTGCCCAGCCCTTGCGGTCCGGTTGGGGAAAGCGCTTTTACAGCCCCATCCCCATTCTCTGTCATGCAAAATGTCTCAGAGCGTCCAAACTGCTCTGCTGAAGTGTGAGGTTGTGGACTCCAGGTCTGCTCCCCTTGGGAGTCCTGAGCCAATGACTGCTCCATTAGTTGCTGGCGCAACTGATCAACATGTCAGCGAATGACTCACCCATCATCCAGGACCACCTCGTAGGAGAGTGGTCCTGACACTTTAACAATTTTCATTGGCACCCACAACTGCCTTTGCCCGTAGTTCCGAGTCCAAACCTGGTCCCCCACCTGTAAATGCCTAGGTGCCTTTGGACGTGCCATGTCGGAGGCTACTCTATTGGGGTGCAGTCTGTCCAATTTTGTTATTCATCTCTTTCCCCAATGCAGTTCTGCGGGGCTTTTGCCTGTAGCTGTAGAAGGCTTGTATGCTGGCATAACAAGAAGTTGGCCAGCCTGTGGTGCCAGCCCCCTGTAGTAATGCATTTAAGATATTCTTTGGTTGTGCAAACCATCCATTCTGCTTGCCTGTTTGACAACGGGTGAGAAGGAGCTGATGTGGCATGTCTAATGAGATTGGCCCTGATTGGCCTGGAACTCTGATGCGTGAACTGGGCTCCGTTGTCAGAGACTACGACATCCAGAAGCCCATACATTGCAAACAGTGACTGCAACACCTGGATGGTCCTTGCAGTAGTCATATTGGGCATTGGAACCACCTCCAACCATTTAGAGTGGCTATCGACCACTATTAAAAACAACTGTCCCTGAAAGGGCCCGGCAAAATCAATGTGGATCCTTGACTATGGTGTGTGCATTTCGTCTCATCGGTGGACAGGGGCCTGTGGCATCTCTGGTCTGGACTGTTGACACATGTGACACCCGTGTACTTGGGCCTTGATAGCTTTATCTAGCCCTGGCCACCAGAGGGAGCTCCTCGCCAGTGCCTTCATCCGGACAATGCCCAGATAGCCCTCGTGCAGAGACTGGAGAACTCTGGGCCTGAGTGAACTGGGGACTACGACCCTGCTATCCCAAAGGATGCACACCTTGTGAGCCAAAAGCTTGTTTTTTTACTGGAAAAACTCTGGAACTCGGGCCCCCTGCTATTTTCCAGCCACCCTGTATAAATCCAAGCCAACACACGACTTAGGATTTTGTCCACTGCCATTTCTGTAGTGACATCTCCCGCATGTAGGGGAAACTCTGGCAAGTCTTGAATTGCTAAAATGTGTGCAGCTGGAGCCGGATCGGGCTCCACGTGTGGCAATGGCAATCTGCTAAAGCCATCCACATGGCCTATCTCTTTGCCAGGTTTGTGAACCAGCCTGTAGTCATAGGCCGAAAGGAAGATAGAGCACCTCAACATTCATGGCAACAGAATTTGAGGCGACTGCTTGTCTGTTGTGAACAAGCCTAGCAAGGGCCTGTGGTCAGTAAAGACTGTAAACTGCCTCCCATATAAATAGTCATGGAACTTCTTAACCCAAGCCACGATGGCCAAGGCCTCTTCGTCGATTTGAGTGTAGTTGCGCTCTGCAAGTTCCTTGAGTAATAGGCAATGGGTGAATGTCTCCCATCCGCCAAGTGACTCAGCACAGCTCCAACCTCATATGGGGATGCATCACACACAATGCAAACTGGCAGCTTTTCATTAAAGTGTGTGAGCACCGAGTTTGAGGACAATGACTTGACTGCCTGAAAACTCCTTTTGAGGAGCTTGGTGCACTGCCATTGAGTATTTTTGTCTAAGAGCCAGTGTAGTGGCTCTGCCACTGCGGCCTTTTTGGGGAGGGATGAATGATAAAAATTCAGGAGGCCCAAGAAGGCTTCAAGCTCTCCCTTGGACCTAGGGCTTGGTGCCAGCTGAATCGCTTTCAGCTCTGACTCTGCAGGATGGATGCCCTCGGCATCAATTCGAGACCCAAGGAATTCTGTGGACAGAACCCCAATCTTGCATTTGTCTTTCCTTAATCTAAGTCCCACGGCATGAAACCGCTGAAGGACAGCTCTAAGCCACTCAGCCAGAACTTCTGTGGACTCCCCGGCGATGAGCACATCATCGAAGAAGGGGCAGACTCCCGGAATACCCTTGAGCATGTGCTCCATGATCCCCTGAAAAATATCTGGAGCTAAACTTACCCCAAATTGAAGGCGCTTTACCTTGAAGGCCCCCCCCATACGTAACAATCATTTGTGTGGCTGCCGTGGCCTCATCCACCAGCAGCTGTTGGTAGGCCTGCACTAAATCTAATTTAGCAAACATACGGTAGTCAGCACATATTAATACCTCTCCATTGGCCTTGAGTGGTTTTGCAATGGGGGTCTCCCACTCCCCACTTTCTACAGGCTGTAAAACTCCCTAACAAGCTTGTCCAGCTCTTCATCGATTTTATGCTTTAACGCAAATGGCACATGGCAGGGCTTAACCCGAATTGGCATGACCTGGGGATTAAGTTTAAAAGCTATCAGAATGCCCTTGTACTCTCCCAAACTTGGGCTGAAAACATCTGCGAATTCCTTGCAGAAAGAAGACAAATCTGTTGTTTGAGTCCCGTGAATGCCAGTGACCTGAATGCCCAATGCACCAAACCAATCAAGCCCTATGAGACTCGTTCGCTGGCCCTCTACCACAATAACATCTAGTATGCCTGAAAACCCCTTGAACTTCACTGCAAGTATGGCCTCACCCTTGACCACCACTCTGGAATTCTGGAAGTCAGTAAGTAGGATATTAGATGGTCATAGCTTGACCCATCTGTTACTACGGCTGTAAATGTGCTAAAAAGTTCCAATGGAGATGATGGACACAGTGGAACCTGCGTCCAGTTCCATTTTACATGGAATGCCTTGAAGGTCAACCTACAGTCGCAACTTCTGGTTAAGAGGTTGATGGGCACCCATGCGAAAAATGCTCTGGCGGTTGGAGCAGAAACCTACTCGGTATTGCCCCAGGAACCCGGTACCTCTCCTGCAAGTCTCATCCGGCTGGTGGTTCGTTTGGCAACCTCAACCGATGGCGATGTGGCCTGGTTTTCCACACGCCCGGCACATGGCTGTCCTGAAACAGCAATCCACACATTGATAGTGGCCTCCACAGCCCAAACACCTCGGAAACAGAACTGCCTTGTCAGCTGGCCTCGTTCCTCTTTCACGGTGCCACTGAATTTTGTCAACTTCGTGGTCAGAGTCAATGTCTTCCACTCATTTGGCATCCTCATGGTGGATGGTTTCTGTAGATGGTGCACTTTTGGAGGGCCGCAATGCCTTCATGGCCCCTCCAGCAGCTTCATCCGCCATAACTTCCTTTAAGGCTTCTTGAAGTGAGAGAGTCTCCTTCACAAAGAGTTTTTGTTGGAGCTCTCTGTTCCTGAGTCCACAGACTAAGTGGTCTCTTAGTCGCTCCTCTAGGTCAGAGAAATTGGAGAGTTGCAAAGCTTGACAAAGCGCTGTGATGAATTCTGTTGCCAACTCACCGGGTTGCTGTTCGCATTGTTCAAAGATGTGCCTCCATGCTATCACCGAAAGATTTGGTTCAAAATGGTCACGCAGCTTCTTCTTTAGATCTGCATACATGACGGTTTCCAATGGCGCCCAGGCAACCAAGTTCTCTGCAATATCGAAGGTGGCTGGGCCACACATACAGAGGAGTGTCATGGCCTCCAGCCCATCTTCACTGACTTGATTTGCATGCAGGTAGTTCTCTATGCGGGAAATATAGGATGACCATCTCTCCGGGTGCATCATGTTGAATTCTTCAAGCTTTCCAACTTTCGACATGGTGAGAAGTCTTCGCGGCTTGTGTCTCATGTTGCCTCATGCTGCTGGCTTCTGAGTAGGCCCTGGGACTAGTCCTCAGGGTGGGGTGGTCTCCAGCGTGGCTTGCTAGGCAGATCAAGAGGAAGGAATGCTGTTCCCTACCAGGCTCTGTGCTGGTCTCACCCCCTAGTGACTTCAGGCTCTTACAGTGAAGCAGCACATCCCACCTTCATCGCCAGTGTTGTGTATCTGGTTCTTTGCAGTCATTGAGCAAGACAGAAGGTTCAAAACAGCAACATACTTTATTGAAGGTCAACCGAACAGAAGCAACAAGGGAGCTGCTGTGTAGCTATTGATACAGTTGGCCGATAGGTGGCAACCAATAGGTTTGAAGCATAGGTTTTCTGCCCAAAGACCTACTTAGCCGGCTGGAGACAACCAGTCTGGGCCGGCTAGCAACCATTACCAAATACACGTGAATCAGTTGCCAAGCATCTGATTGTAAATCACAAGACCCTGAGAATGCTGCAACATTCCAGCTGATCGGAGCTTCTTCTTTGCTCATAAGCACCAAAATCAGCACCAACCTCCAGCTGGAGCCTGGTGCTGATCCTGGTGCTTCTGCTGAGCCCTGACAGCCCTGCAGCTCCAGCCATCTCACGCTCAGGTTTGTGCGGTGCTACCACCAGTTCAACTTATTCCCCTCTCTCAGTACCACTTTTCTAGGATGGTTGCATACCCCCTGCTAGGTGCCAATGTACCACAGGTAGTACCCGTACCACTGGTTGAAAAGCCCTGCCATAGAGAGACCTGGGACTATGAGCAACTACAGAAGGAAAGGAGAGGCTGGTCACTGTGGTTTCAGAGACCAGCGGCCATCCGAGCTTTGCTTACTATCACCGGTGTGAGTGTGGACGTTGTGGGGAGCTGCCTCTGCACAGTGAACTGTGGCTGCAGACTGTTGACCACCCTTGTTCGCATTCCCCATTGCTGCCTGGACCCGGAGGATTTCCCCACCCATTTTGCATCCCAAACGGCTACTATAAACTATTTACTATTATTCCCACAACTGCCTGGGGCTGCTAAGTACTGTCACGCACTGACTGTTATGGTTGGGGTGGGTCAT
Organism: Vipera ursinii; assembly: GCF_947247035.1. Classification (NCBI taxonomy): domain Eukaryota; kingdom Metazoa; phylum Chordata; class Lepidosauria; order Squamata; family Viperidae; genus Vipera; species Vipera ursinii. The sequence continues at coordinate 218,815,891 of NC_139512.1, read as the reverse complement.
CTTTGTTCCTGTGAATCCCTGGACGATGAGAACCTGTCATCACTCCATTCCATGTGAACTTCTGCTAAAAGTACATTGTTGCCAATGTTTGAGGGTGCGGCTGTGAGCGAGACCTACATAGAATGAAGGCTACTGCTAAGCTTGTAAGCCGCCCTGAGTCTTCGGAGAAGGGCGGGATATAAATGTAATAAAAATAAAATAAAATAAAATAAAAAGAGGGAGGGCTAGGAAGGCCTGGGCTTTGGTGGCCTTTGAGGGGGTAACGCTACACTTATAAAGTAATAAAGGTGGGATAAAAAATATCTAATAAATTTTAAAAAACCAAGCGTAATATTGAAGACATTGGGGAGGACAGAGAGAAAAATGTAGAAAATATGTTGATTGTCTTCTTACTAGCAACCCCTATAGAAATTATAGACCCTCATCACAATAGCCTGCCTGGAACATGCCACATAATTAGCCTCAGCTTGCAGCCCAGCACTAAGACTCAAACTATAGGACAAGAATATAGGGATCCATTCTACTTATCCTGTAGCTCCTCTCTCTGTTGCTCTCAGCAGAGAGCGATGCAAATCTACAGCCTGGAAATTAACTCAGGCAGAGAGGAAACATCCCACAGTGTACATGAATACCCAGAACAGGATAATGGGGACCTTGTTCCAGCAGCTGTGTCTTGCTCTCTGAATATTAGCACCTGTCGGTGGAAGCAATCAATGCTGGTCAATGGGCAGCTTCCCTTATAGCTGAATTCACACAATGATCATCAGTTGGAGTGGCACCCCACACCGCCAAATGGTGTCCTTTTCTTTTCAAGCACAGCAAACAATGTCACTTCTAAATCGCTGGCACCACTCTGCAATCTCACTTATTTCTCTTTGTTATTTCATTGCAGTTTTCAAAGATGATGATCTAGTCAAAGAACGTAGACACGTGTTCATACGTGTGCGTATGTTCTATTTAATATTTTTTTTAAAGAATTCCACTGGAGCATTTAAAAACCAGTCGACTGGCACACATCAGTGATATTTGATCAATTTCTTACTTATTATTACCGCTGTTGTTTGTTTCATTTAGTGAAATTGCTTGTCTTTGTGATAATAGGAAGTTGCTTTTGAAAAATAAAAAGGAAAAATGCCTATATTTGATCAAGGGAAAGATCACATCCCTTGGTCAACTTTATTAGGCTATCTTCTGCTTATAAAATAATGATGGAAATTAAGCTAAATTGTGTAAAACCTGGTGAATGAATCTGAAAAAAATGAGTAACTGTTGGAGGGGGTTATGTCAGGCACAAAGAGTCAGGAATGAAGGCGAATATACGTGTCTCAGGATAATGTTGCAAGATTGAATCTGGGACCAGAAGTTTTGTCTTTCAAGCATTTGGATTTGTGCTAGAGCCCATCCTCAGGGAACTGTTCTCTGGCAGAGTGTGTGCTTTGTGCTGTTCTGGCTGTGATATTTATGTGGTGCCTGGAAGCTGAGAAGATAAAACCTCTGGTCCTGGTGACTGACCCAGATTGGATTGTGCAACAAAGAATCAAGACCATTCTTAAGGTTGAAGCCTAGAAGATTTAGTCAAGCCTATACGCAAGAATTTGGTCAACTGAAGTTCAGTTCTAAATTGGCGTCAATGGAATTCAGGAAGGGTTGAACTTGAAGTACTTATGGAAAAGCAATGATTCTAAGCTCATGACATACTTAGCTTCACCCTCCAGCTCTGCCAACTCTTCTCTTACAGATTGTGTGCTTGTGTGTGTGTAGGTGACTAGCAAGACACATAAGTAGCCGGACCAGGAGTGGACATCGCCAGATGAGGGAACAGTTACCAAAACAATTTACAACTTTCTCTACTGGCTTTCCATTGACCTTGCTTATGGGAAGGTCACAAACGATGATCATGTGACCACAGGATGCTGCAAGCTTCGTAAGTGTGAGCCAGTTTGCAAGTGCATCTATTGCAATCATGTGACCTTGGAGATGCTAAGCTGGTCAGAACTTCAAGGACCAATCATAAGTACCACCCATTCAGCACTGTCATAACTGTAAACACTCGCTGAATGAGCAGTCATTAAATGAGGATTACCCTATAGAAAGAAAAGGTAACAATGAAAACGTATGCTCATTATTGCTGTGAAGTTTTTTTGACTAGGATGTGTTCCACAGTAGAGTTCTCTTCTTTCCTTCAATATTCAACTGGAAAAATAAATGATTTTTGTCATGTGAAACAAACTTGGTCCAATCAGTCTCACTGCCTAGCTACATTAACTACAATGTGTCATTTAGTATATTCACCATTATTAGTTTCTCCCTTATTTTTGTTAACTTAAAAAAAGTACAAATTTAAGGGCTCTCCCAGCTCGACAGAAAGTTCTCTGCTCTTTTAGACGTTAATTTGTTTCTATATTTGATCTCAGTGTTTCCAAGCAAACTTCTGTAATGGGTTTAAAAAAAAAGGGGAAAAAAAGGTTTTCCTTCTGGAGAGGTTAGAAATCATTTGGGGGAAATAAAAGACTTTACTATCTGAATAAATATTTTATACCTCCTTCTAAAAGAAAAACATGTTATTGTTTCCAATTCTCCAGATTAAAAAAAGTTTAAAAAAAATGTTTCATTGAATTAATAAGGAGAAACCACTCTTGACTCATCCAGTTCACTTTCATATCTACACTGGGACTGGCATTATTTTTCTTTTTTTGCTGAAGCCAAAAGGAGGAGAGAAAAAAATAAACAAATGAAATCAGGGGATAGAGAAAACATGGATGGCTGTCCCCATGCCCTTTCCCACTTTTTTGTTGATCTTTCAGACTATATTCATCCTTCATATTTATTGAAGTCACATTCTATATTTAAAGCCCGTGAAGTTTTAATATTCACTTTCAGGAGTCTACAAATTTGCTTTGTCTTACCCTGCATAGGCGGTATTTTTTTTTCTAAAAGGACTTTAATGAGACTTCTTTCATGTAAATTAGCAGAATCACAAGCCAATTTTTTTATTACAACCGCAACCAAGCAGGAGTACAAAAATTAAGAGAGAGAGGGGGAAAAAAACCATAGTTGGGAAACCTGTAGTAATTTCTTGCGTTCAGATCTTTTTTAAAAAAAATTGTGACCAGTTTATCTTTCTCATAGTAGTAAAAGCAACATCAACAAATTGACTGAAGCTAATTAACAAACCAGTTCTATGCATGTTCCTTTTAATACACAATTAGGAAGTTCATTGTTTATACTTACCATACCAAAGGTAAATGTCTAGTAATTTTAGATCTAATCTAGTCTCAAAATTAGATCTTCCTGGGATGCTGTGGAGACATCTTCGCTGGAGGAAGGGGCAAGATCAGGTGTCAAATGTTATGAGTATTGCACCCTTTGGACATTGTATATATGCATAGAAAGGGAGGTGCTTGCAATGCTGATTTCATCACTGTGACAAAGTCATTGGATTCTGCAGATGCCTCTGGATCAGGCCAAAAGCCAAACTATAGAATGTTTGCATATTTCATCTACTATACTAGTTTTTATATTCTCTCTCTCTCTCTCTCTCTCTCTCTCTCTCTCTCTCTCTCTCTCTCTCTCTCTCTCTCTCTCTCTCTCTCTCTCTCTCTCTCTCTCTCTCTCTCTCTCTCCCCACACACACACATACACAAACATACATCTTTAAAATTTTACGGAAGTATTTTAAATTGAATTACATATAAATTCTCATAGTTGCAGTCTGATGTTTGTGCGCTTATTTGGTTTGGTAGTAGACAAGGGATGTCCTGTTCTATATTGTACAATCATCTCTCCCATGATCTGGAGTTTCTCTAGATTCAATTAGGTCCCAATTGGTTCAATAGGGACTCCTCCCATAGGTCTTCTCAGACTGGCAAGGATAGCCTTCAAGGGAGGCTTAAAGAATGATGGAAAGATGCATAACAGTAAATGGCAATGCCAGTGGTGGCAATCTCTGCCACTGTAAACAATCAAAAACCTCAGTCAAAACGAATTCAAAAGAAATGATCAAACATCTTGAGAATTAAGTAGAAAAACTAAATCTTCTTTTTCTCCTTCAGTTGAAGTTACAAAGCAATTTTTGCCCATTATTTTCAGAGGCAGCTAACTCAGTAACACTTGGAAGCTGATTGGGAGAGCAGAAAAGTAAATCCCTTCCTTCCCGCTAATCCCAGAAGAGGGATATTCTAACTATCGACCTGTCAGTTATAGGAGCCATTGGGATGCAGTGGTTAGAATGCAATATTGCAACCTAACTCTGCTCACAGCCAGGAATTTGATCCTGACCAGCTCAAGGTTGATTCAGCTTATCATGCTTCTGAGGTTGCTAAAATGAGGACCCAGATTGTTGGGGGTAATATGCTGACTCTGTAAACCACTTAGAGTGAGCTGAAAAGTACTGTGAACTGGTATATATAGTAAGTCTAAGTGCTATTGCTATTTTTATATGGACCATGGATGACTTGTCTCCATCCCAATTAGGAGACTGCTTATGTCCAGAGAGAAGCTACTATTTTCTCTGGGAGCATGGCAGTACCAATTTCTATCCTGGATCAAAGAGGAACTTGAACTAGATAATAACCATTGTACTTCTCTTTCTACAATGTAGTTCATAATATATACCTGAGCTACCAAGATGCCATTATCATTCCCCTAGCAACTGCAAAAACAAAAAAAAACGGTCATAGAATATTGGTCTATTAAAAGCATCTTAGTGGAAAAAGTACTTCTGGAACTCATTTATACAAAACTTATCAGGAATTACCTCTTTAGAAGGATCACAGAATTGGGATATCCATACAGCATCCAGTACAACCCATTGCTCAGTGGAGAATCCACTAGATGACAGATGATCATCTAGGCTCTGTCTAAAGACTTCTACCAAAGGAGAACTCACCACTTCATATGGCAGCCTCTTGCACTAACTACAGCTCATAATGTCCCAATGTCTAGCTTGAGCCCCCATCTTCGTAATTTTAATCTATTGCTTCCTGTATACAGCAAGAACAACAACGCATTGTATGAACTTTACTAATATTTGGAATAATTCATTTCAACATTTGTAAAGGAGTTAGATGAAGGAGATTTAAGGACTAAATAGTGACGTGTAAACTTTCAATCATCAAATATACAAAACATGTAATTAAATGTTGCTTAGAAGAAAAAAAGGACATAAATCAGAAGTGCTAGGAGAATTCGGTGATTTGGGTTACATTTTGCTGTTCAGAAGAGGAAAAAAAATACTTGCCTTTGTTGATCCATATTAGAAAGACTTGGTTCATTCTGCTGTAAAAGTAAAACAACAGCTCTTAAACAGATTATGATTAAAATGGTGGTGGGTTTACAGATGTGGGTGTGGTTTGAGTAAGCTAATATTTGCACATGAAAATCATTTATGGTTATAGAGGAGAGGCCTTTGTGGTTCACAGAATGATTGATTATATATCTGCAGCTGGAGAGTGAAAGGAACCACAGCTGTAGCAGTAGCAACCTTTCGCTATTGTGTGAGAACAACAATAAACAAGAGCTCATGCCATTAATTGCTGCTAAAACCTCATGTTCTCCCGTCTTTGTGATGTTAACAGCGCTGCACTTTCAAAAACAAGCAATGCTTTGGCTCAGAAACAGTCACATTCCTTTAAGCAAAAAAGTATCAGTCAACTCCACCCACAGGCAAGGGCAGCAAGGATGAGGGGGAAGTTTCTTGATACCAGAGAAGAAAATGGAAGTACATTTTGCTATGTGCAAGGCAGCTGCTTCATGAGTGATCCGATTTGATAAAAGTCAAAGTTATGGGCAGACCCATGGGCATTCCAGAAATACAGGCAGTCCTTGACTTATAACAGTTCAAACACTTATAACAGTGACCGTTCAAAGTTACAACACCACTGAAAAAAGTGACTTTGTTTTTCACACTTGTGACCAATGCAGCATCCCCATGGTCACAATATCAAAATTCAGCTGCTTGGCAACTGGTTCACATTTATGATGGTTGCAATGTGACAAGCAAAGTCAATGGAGAAACCAGAGTCACTTAAGAACCCTGTTACTAACTTAACAATTTCAGTGATTCACTTATGAAATGTGGCAAGAAAGATCATAAAATGGGGCAAAACTCACTTAACAAATGGTTCACTTAGCAACATAAGTTTTGGGCTCAGTTGTGGCTACAACTCGAGGTCTACCTGTACTGCAAATGAAACTAAATCAACCAACCAATGCAAGATTCTTCCTTTTGATGTGCTGCTTTGCAATGTGGCAAAGGAACTGTCAATAAACATTTCACAAAGCCTTGATTAAAATTGCTTAGGGCAGGGGTGTCAAACTCAATTTCATTGAGGGCCGCATCAGCATTGCAGTTGCCCTCAGGGGGCCGGGTGGGTATGGCCAGGGTGGGTGTGGCCTACTGGGTGGGTGTGGCCAGCTCTACATCATTTGCATCAAGGGTGCCTATGGGAGCCTGGGCAGGAGTGGGACAGATCTGAGGGTCTCTGGGACAGGGCCAAGGCAGTGGGGGCCATTCCCTCACTGTTTCCAGGATGGCTTTGCGGGCCACATAAAACCATTTTGTGGGCCGCATCCGGCCCCTGGGCCTTGTGTTTGACATGGGTGGGGTGTCAAACTCGCCACATCACGTGAGGTGTCATGATGTATCGCAACTCTTTTTGCATTGCCGGCAATGGGGTGGGTGCGGCTTCGGTATGATGAAACCAGCCCACAGGCCGGCAGTTTGACACCCTTGGCTTAGGGTATATAATCTTATGTACCAAGGATCACCTGCTTTTCTTAAAAGCCATCTGCCTATAACATCTGGTGAGCAGAGTTTTACTTGATGACTAGCACACCAGAGTCTAAGTAATTTCAGAAGTGGAAGAACTAAAATGTAAGTTTTAAACAATTGTTTATTACACAACGACCAGGGATGATTGATTGATTGATTGACAGACAAACAGACAGATAGATAGACAAAAGGACAAACTTAGCCAAACGTGTATGAAGGTAACAGCATTGGGGCTGGATGGCAGATCTCTGAGAAATCCAAAGCAAATCTTCAAAAACAGAAAGGTACAAGTTTGCAAGATTACGTTTTAAATAAAGTCAAATTAATCCTATAACAGTAATATGTCAGGACTATTTTTTGATGGATTATATCATATTGATGAACAAGGCGCTGGCATACCATAAGCCTAAGTTATTATATAGTTTTCCTTGCAGGCCTCCATATCATCTTCCACAAATGATGTTTTGCATCTTCCCGGTCCATAAAATTCCAAGGCTATAATTCCCAGTTGACTGGCCGGAAGAAAAGAATCTCTGTTCCAAACTTTCATTAGGGCATTTTGTGAGTGTGTGTGTTTTAAACCCATTAAATGCTTCTGGGGTGAACCGAAAGCTAAAGCAGAGACTCTAGAGACCAGCAAACTGTAACTCATAGACCACATTCAGTCACAAACCCATTTTGGCCCCACTAATATCCCCTTCATGGATTACTGCCTTGTCGTGGCGAAGGGGCTTGCGTAATTCAATGAAGCTATGAGCTATGCCGTGCAGGGCCACCCAAGACGGACAGGTCATAGTCGAGAGTTCTGACAAAACGTGATCCACTGGAGAAGGAAATGGCAACCCACTCCAGTATCTTTGCCATGAAAACCCTATGGACAGTACCAAAAGGCAAAACGATATGACGCTGGAAGATGAGCCCCTCAGGTCGGAAGGCGTCCAATATGCTACTGGGGAAGAGCAGAGGGCTAGTACTAGTAGCGCCAGAAAGAATGAAGCGACTGGGCCAAAGCCGAAAGGACGCTCAGCTGTGGATGTGTCTGGTGGTGAAAGGAAAGTCCGATGCTGTAAAGATTTTTTCTCCATAGGAACCTGGAATGTAAGATCCATGAATCAAGGAAAGCTGGACGTGGTCAAACAAGAGATGACAAGACTGAACATCGACATCTTAGGTATCAGCGAACTAAAATGGACAGGAATGGGTGAATTTAATTCAGATGACCATCAGGTATACTACTGCGGACAAGAATCCCTAAGAAGAAATGGAGTAGCCTTCATAGTCAATAAAAGAGTAGGAAAAGCAATACTGGGATACAATCCTCAAAATGACAGAATGATCTCAGTTCGAATCCAAGGCAAACCATTCAATATCACAGTAGTCCAAGTCTATGCCCCAACCACCAGTGCTGAAGAGGATGAAATTGACCGGTTCTACGAAGCCCTACAGCACCTTATAGAACTAACACCAAAAAATGATGTCCTTATCATCATGGGGGATTGGAATGCTAAAGTAGGAAGCCAAAAGATAACTGGAATAACAGGCAAGTTTGGCCTTGGAGTACAAAATGAAGCAGGGCACAGGCTGATAGAATTTTGTCAAGAGAATACAATGGTCATAGCAAACACTCTTTTCCAACAACCCAAGAGACGGCTCTACACATGGACATCACCAGACGGTCAACACAGAAATCAGATTGACTATATGCTCTGCAGCCAAAGATGGAGAAGCTCTATACAGTCAGTAAAAACAAGACCAGGAGCTGACTGTGGCTCAGACCATGAGCTTCTCCTTACAAAGTTTAGGCTTAAACTGAAGAAAGTAGGGAAAAGCACTAGGCCACTCAGGTATGAATTAAATCATATCCCTGTTGAATATACAGTAGAGGTGACAAATAGATTTAAGGAATTAGATCTGATAGACAGAGTGCCTGAAGAACTATGGACAGAGGTTCGTGACATTGTACAACAGGTAGCAACCAAAACCATCCCAAAGAAAAAGAAATGCAAGAAAGCAAAATGGCTGTCTGAAGAAGCTTTGCAAATAGCTGAGGAAAGGAGGGAAGCAAAAGGCAAGGGAGAAAAACATAGATATGCCCAATTGAATGCAGAATTCCAGAGAATAGCTAGAAGAGATAAGAATGCCTTCTTAAATGAACAGTGCAAAGAAATAGAAGAAAACAATAGAATAGGGAGGACCAGAGATCTTTTCAAGAAAATTGGAGAGATGAAGGGAACGTTTAATGCAAAAATGGGCATGATAAAGGACCAAAATGGCAGGGACCTAACAGAGGCAGAAGAGATTAAGAAGAGGTGGCAAAATTACACAGAAGAACTATACAAGAATGAGCTTAACGTCCCTGATAATCACAATGAGGTGGTCACTGACCTCGAGCCAGACATCCTAGAATGTGAAGTGAAGTGGGCCTTAGAAAAGCTGAGCAACAACAAAGCTAGTGGAGGTGACAGTATTCCAGCTGAGCTATTCAAAATCTTAAAAGACAGTGCAGTAAAAGTGCTACACTCAATTTGCCAGCAAATTTGGAAAACTCAACAGTGGCCACAGGATTGGAAAAGATCAGTTTACATTCCAATTCCAAAGAAAGGCAGTGCCAAAGAATGTTCAAACTATCGCACCATTGCACTAATTTCTCACGCTAGTAAAGTCATGCTTAAAATCCTACAAGCTAGACTTCAGCAGTATGTGGATCGAGAACTACCAGAAGTACAGGCAGGATTTCGAAGAGGCAGAGGAACTAGAGATCAAATTGCCAACATACGCTGGATCATGGAGAAAGCTAGGGAGTTCCAGAAAAACATCTACTTCTGCTTCATTGACTATGCTAAAGCCTTTGATTGTGTGGATCATAACAAACTGTGGCAAGTTCTTAAAGAGATGGGAGTACCAGACCATCTTATTTGTCTCTTGAGAAACCTATATGCGGGTCAAGAAGCAACAGTGAGAACTGGACACGGAACCACTGATTGGTTCAAAATTGGGAAAGGAGTCCGGCAAGGCTGTATACTGTCGCCCTGCCTATTTAACCTATATGCAGAGCACATCATGAGAAAGGCAGGGCTAGATGAATCAGAAGTTGGAATTAAGATTGCCGGAAGAAATATCAACAACCTAAGATACGCAGATGATACCACTCTAATGGCAGAAAGTGAAGAAGAACTAAAGAGCCTCTTGTTGCGGGTGAAGAAGGAGAGTGCAAAACTTGGGTTGAAACTTAACATTAAGAAAACCAAGATCATGGCATCTGGCCCTCTCAATTCCTGGCAAATAGATGGGGAAGAAATGGAAGTAGTGACAGATTTTATTTTCCTGGGCTCCAAGATCACTGCAGATGGGGACTGTAGCCAAGAAATTAAAAGACGCTTGCTCCTGGGGAGGAAAGCCATGGCAAATCTAGACAGCACACTAAAAAGCAGAGACATCACCCTGTCAACAAAAGCGCGTATAGTCAAGGCTATGGTCTTCCCAGTTGCAATGTATGGCAGTGAAAGTTGGACCATAAGAAAGGCTGAGCGCTAAAGAATTGAGGCCTTTGAACTATGGTGCTGGAGAAGACTCCTGCGAGTCCCTTGGACTGCAAGGCGATCAAACCGGTCAGTCCTAGAGGAGATCAATCCTGACTGCTCTTTAGAAGGCCAGATCCTGAAGCTAAAACTCAAATACTTTGGCCACCTAATGAGAAGGAAGGACTCACTGGAGAAGAGCCTAATGTTGGGAAAGATCGAGGGCAATAGAAGAAGGGGACGACAGAGAATGAGGTGGCTGGATGGAGTCACTGAAGCAGTAGGTATGAGCTTAAATGGACTCCAGAAGATGGTAGAGGACAGGAAGGCCTGGAGGAACGTTGTCCATAGGGTCGCGATGGGTCGGACATGACTTCGCAGCTAACAACAACAACAACAATATCCTTAGATTGCAAAGTTTGTGGGCAAAATAACTGATTTGTGATGGAGGAGGGGTTTTTTCCCCTTTTTTTCCAAAATACAAGCTGGAGAAGGCTACTGAAAGGGGGGCAAATTACCTCTATTCCCACTCTCGAAATGTACCTAAAAAAAAAAAAAAGCTCAAATCTAGCTCCCAGCAGTTGGCAGCAAAATGACAGTATACCCACTGTGTAATTTTGGGGAAGTTCAGACTGGAAATGGAAGCAGTTTGCTTCTTTTTCACTCCCACATTTAATCCCATTCCAAAAACAATGGGGGGGGGGAAATCTTCCACACACTTACTGATATAGAGGTTAGATCTGGGCCTCAACCTTATGCAAGTTGTCTGCTTGTAGGACTTGATCATTTCCAGGGTGAGGGGAGAGGAAAAAAATGAAATAAATTTGATAGTAGCATCTCCTGGCCCTAGAGTGTTAAAAAAAAGGTGGGGAGCACAAATACACCCCCTTGGGAGATAAACCAATCTCAGAAAAACTAAGTAGAATAGTACCTTATTAATTCCCTATTATCGTGCAAAAACATTCACTGGTGGAAGAGATAAAAACAGGGAGCTGTTCAAACATAGTTTGCAACATAAAAGCATCTCCCATTTAAAAAAAATGTAAAAGATAATATAAGGCTCTGGGGTAGACCTACAAGATGAATTTGGTCTATTCATAATTAGAAGAAATTCTGCTGTCAAGAATTTCAAGCAACGTAAAACAAACATGAACTGAATTTGTAAAGTAGAAGGGAAAAAAATCGGTTTCAGTATAAAATAGTTTCAGTAGAAGAAATTAAACTTAAAATGTATAATGTTTTGCTAGAATGGTTGCAGACGGCCACTTAGCATCCTTTCAAAGTTACGGCTGACCTGAAAAGGGGGATTTAGGACCCAGATTCAAAGTTCTGTGGTCATGTGACTGAACCTTGAGTGCTCAGCAACATGGCCACACTTGCAGCTTCCTGCAGTCACATGACTGAGTTTTACAACGGTCTAACTTTTGTTTCTCAGCAAAATGCACCTACCCATTGTTTCACTTAACGGCTGCTGCAGAAAAAAAGGTTGTAAAATCAAGGCAGTCACATGATTGATCCATTTGGATTGATCCATTTGATGACCATTATGGGTCATCAAAGGACATGAAAGGACAGGTTCCCTGATAGTCATCCATCAACGACTATTTCCTAGAATGACTTGATGCCTAAAACTAAAGTCCATTAGCATCTATGGGGAGAGGGATGGCACATGGGAATAAAATTATGAAATCTGTGTTGGAGTATCATGATGCAAGCCCAACCCTTTTGAACATTCATTGTGATGTCACACACACATATGAAAGGGACAGCAGCAGGAGGCTGCTTTTATCATATTAATGAAAGCAGTAAGATCCCGCAGACCCCCCTGGCTAACATCCTTTGCTTGCTTGCTTTAGCAGACTTTTTCAAGCTCATTGCAGATTTTTCATTTATCAGGGACTCAGGAGAACATTATGCTCCTTTTCATAGCTCTGCACCCAGTTTCTACCTAAAGTTCAAAATATTCTGTCTAGTGAAATGTGAGGGATTTGTGGATAATCTCTCAGCCTGATTCCAAGCCAAGCCTCATTGAGGGAGATCCAGCCTGAGACAAAGGTATTTGTAAGTCTTATGCTGTCCATCTCTATCATTTGGGTGATTCCTGGTGAGATCACCCCTCAACAAAGTTTTGTCCTAATTTTGCAACATAGTGGGTTATCATCTTATCAGATCCTTTCTTGGCAGAAATGCAGGCATCGGAAAAACTAAATATCCAGCATATTTTTAATTAGAATTGGTGTCCTAGCTTGAAATTTCATAGTGTGGAGCAGTTCTGAAAGGAAAGCTGGAATTGGTTTAGTGTTATGGGGATCTACAAGACTTATACATCTTTTTCCTAGCAGTATTTCTTTTCACTGTTGAGCATCGTATAAAATCAAAACTTGGTTCAGTTTGGTTTTTTACATGTTAAAACCTATAAAGGCAAAACCCAGAACTAGTTTTATCATTGAAAACCAATTTTATATTAGATATTTCCATTTCTCTGGTCAACCTGCTTCCTTTCAAATTAAACCCAGAAAAAATATGCCCTGTTATATGCTTGTTTCTCCCTGTTATGAATTTCCCATGCAATGTGACAGGTCACTGCAGAATTAGCAAACATCACAGCAAAGGTGAAAGTAAGTATGTAGTACCTATATTTGCATATAAAGGAATCTGCTATAAATTATGGTCATTATCATTTTTTCCTGTAAAGAGAGATCAGCACTGGCAGTGCATTTGTCATGACGAAAGCAATATGCAAATGCTGCCTAATTAGGATCCCCTGAGACCTATTTCAAGAAAGTAAACAGTAGCACTTGGAACTGCTGTTAACACTAAGGAGTAATTCCAGGCCTGTTTAACCTAACGGAAACATCATAATTAGCTTCAGTGGCCTGTGGATCAGGTTTGAAGGATTCCCAAACGACAGCCACGCTTTTATAAGAAATTAGGATAAAAAGAAGGGCTGTCCCTTTAATGTCAAAGGCCAATATCTGCAAGGCTATTTGCAGGATCTCCAGATTGCTCCCAATGTGCAGCAATCTAAGGCAATGTCTTCATAGCTTACTAAAGTCACATCAAGCATTTTTATACAGGCAATTATCTCTGAAAACTTTGGCCTGCTTTAAAGAACCATTTTCTAGCCTGACCTCTCCACTCATCAAAATGCTCTGCAGTGTATTTGATGTGGAAGACAGCAGGACAATCAAATTTTTGCAGGAGCCCTGTGTTTGAAAATAAGAACATTCACTGTTACAAAGCAATGCTCTGCCAAAATCTGCCTTATAGTTTCTCAAAAATTCTTTTGTGTTACAAAAGGGGTTTCTGATTTTTTTTTTCCTATTCTCAGGATGTTTGAGGAATTCTAACTCAAACATGTAAAAAAAACTGTTTTTTTTTAAACTTAATTTTGTAAATGCTGCTGTTGTTATTACAATTCTATTATTCCATCATTCTGAAATATCTCTGGCTACTCATGTTTTGAAGATAAATAGGATCCTGGGAAAACTTTTCCCTTCAGCTAATGGGTTAGAAATCATGGAGGCTACCAGCCACCAAACAAATCACTATACCATGAAAGGAAACAATTTACAAATACCCATTGGCCACCATGTAGCTAAATAAGTACATAAATATCCCTCCCCATCCATAAGAAATCATCAAATTCTCTTTTGAAATGAAGTGTGTAAAGAAATTATTTTTCTTCAGATAGAAGGCAGAATGTTCAAATGTCCAGTTTGTTTTGCAGTCCAGGCCCAAATAATCAGAGGGATACAGGACCCTCTGATGGGGGGGGGAGAGTAAAGGGGCTGAGGTAGAGGGGCTGCAGCAAAGTAAAGTGGGCAATTGGAGCAGGGCAGATTTTAGCCCTGGACCACCTCATCAGTGAAGCATGCTAGATGAGGTCCACGTCTGAAATTGTAGTAGAAAAAAAAAGAATGTTTTTAAATTTGGAACAGTTGCCTTAACTGTGGTCTAGGGATGAGATATGAAAGCAATGTCACTAGGATATGTTGTATAAAAACGCTTTTCAGGGTATGTCTATGTCAGAGGGAAAGGAGATGTAAAGGCAAGCTCTTGAAGGTGTGATTCTGCCTGAGGGCTTTGAGCGACTAGTTTGGAGGGGTGCTTCACTCCCTGAAACACCTCTCCAAAAGATACAGTCTTAAGACATATACAATTTAGCTGCAGCTATTGGAACACCCCATGTTTATTTATGATTTGTTTATTAAATAGATTTGTAAGGGCACCCAACTCAAACAACATGACTCTGGGTGGCATACAACAACCAAAAACAAATAATAAACTCAAAACTCTCATAACATCGAAACATATGCTATATACAAATATAAGATACAAAACATAAAATGGCAAACCAAAGAGGACTCCACCTAACTGGTCCCTAATGCTTGGAAGAAAATCCAAATCTTAATGGCTTTCCTAAAGCTAACGAGAATTGGGGCCCATCATATATTGTGTGTAGGAAAGAGATTGTGCCAAAGAACAGAGAGAACCACAGAGCTTTAGTGGGCAAACTTGCTTGATTCCTAAATGTGCCTCTTTACTAACACTATTATATAGTATACGTAGTATACAAACCCTTAGCATTTCTGCCTTCCTTGGGGAAGGAAAAGCAATGGGATGAAAAAGGAAACAAAAAGAAATTGGCAACCTCTTAGAAAGCAAGGGCATTTAAACAAAACATAATATTGCAGTTCCGATGCAAACAGTGCATAAATGCAAAAAAAAAATCTTTATTAAAATCCAGAACAGTCTTATTGTTCCTTCCTGTACGAGCACTGCAATCAGCCCTATCAGCTCACCTAAGAAATCCAAGAATTAAACTTCCAAAACTCCAGTGATCTGATGTATGCAGTGCTTTTTTTGTAAAAGAAAAAGGTGCCGGAACTCACACATGTCATACAACCCGCCTTGCCTACCCTACAAGGTTCCATCCAAAAAAGGTGCCGGAACTCCGTTCTGAGCGTTCTATGAGAAAAAAAGCCCTGGATGTATGTATCTTTCTTTAAAATATTTTTTACAATTATTTACCTTCTTTGATACTTTCAGGGCCTAGGCAGTTTGCAGTTTAAAATTTCAAAATCCCTTCTAAAAAAAAACTTGTTCCTTTAGCAAGTGGCAGTAGATCTTTTACTGTTTCAGAGCTTTGTTCCTGTTCTTTCTCCTATTTTCTCTCTCTCCCTCTTCCCCACCCCCCTTCCCTTCCAATCTCACATTTGCATCTAGCAGACATTTTGGAGAGGCTAGTAAATATCAAGCAAATGGTTTTAAAATTATGTGTCCTTCTAATTATGGGGTGTGCATGACTCTCCAGCTCAACTGCCATGTGCACACCCATATGCTAGCATTTTGCAAAAACGCAAGCATGATTAAGGATTGACGCTGCTACTGAACGTTCGACTCTTCTGTCACATGCAACATCTTTAGATCAAGTCCTAAGTGTTTGCTAAATGAACACACACACACACACACACACACACACAGAGAGAGAGAGAGAGAGAGAGAGAGTGCCGCAAATACTTTGACAATTGACTGATATAAGCCTGAAATATAAAAGTTTTGCAGCTATCTGATGACAGGGACAAGAAAGATGATCATGTCTCCCTGCTGGACCAATATGACAAAAGAAAGTATATTGCAGATAAGTCCAGAGAATTCTTCATGTGCACTAGAAAATGGACAAAGTTGAAAGGGAAATCATTGCTGGCATGATATCAAGGTGTCCCCATCTTTGCAGAAACTGAAGGGAAAGATACAGGCTGGGCTTAGGGCAGTGGTGGGAATCAAACAGTGGTGGGATTCAGCCAGTTCACACCACTTCAGCAGAACCGGTAGCTAATTTTTTATTCAACTATGTGAACAAATATTCAAATATGTGAACAATTGGTTCTCTGTGTGGATGCCGCTTCCAGAAGTCCATTCTGGGCCTGGGCAACAAAAAATTAGCTACCGGTTCTGCCAAAGTGGTGCGAACCAGCTGAATCCCACCACTGGCCTAGGTTTAGAGTTAGGATTAAAGTTAGGTGTTAGGGTTAGGGCTAGCATGCTGGCTGAGGAATTCTGGGACTTGAAGTCCACAAGTCTTAAAGTTGCCAGTGTTGGACACCCCTGGTTTGGGACATCAGTTAGCTTCAATCCAGTCCTGTTTCCATCACACACAAAAAGTGTATCAAAATACACTGCCACTTTGTTTTCTCTCTCTCCATTGAGAATATTTTGCATTCTTCCTTCTTCACTGGGCAGATAGGCCTGTAAACTCTCTGTTTATGAGATACAACATGTATTTGTTTATTGAAGAGGGGGTCATAGGTGCAGTATTTATATTAGGTGCATTGTTCCATATGATAATAGCTTAATTTTGTTCATTGTTTGAAGCCCACATCTTGGTTAGTGAACGATTATTTACCACAAGTGAAGAGAGCAGTTCAATAATGAAATAAGCTATCAGATGATCTATCCTATCAAATAACAAAATAAACTACTGAGTAAGAAAAGTGCAGCTTGATAATAATTACAGGTTCTGTGCTTTCAGCCATCTCTGCAGTATTATTTCAGTCTTGAGTCTAGCAACCATCCTTTGAAGCACCCATCACAATTCTTCCCAGGTATTTTTTTTTTCCTTTTCCAAAACTAGAAGATTTGCAAGGAATTCATCTGAAGTTTCAAAGTTCACATGAAACATCTAGGACAGTGGGGTCAAACTCGCAATGTCACGTGACATATTGTGACTTTTTTTCCATTGCCGGCAATGGGGTGGGCGGGGTTTCACCATGATGCATCCAGCCCATGGGCTGGCAGTTTGACACCCCTGATCTAGGATATAGACTGCAATTCTGGTTGGTTCATTGGCGAAGGCTATTGGATAGAGAATTTCTCTGCTCACCAAAGGATACTCTGAAACTTAGGAAGCAGATTTAAAAGGATGAAATTCCAGAGTTGGAATGAGGAACTGCCCCACCTTATCCAAAGTCTTTTTCCCCCTGAAGTTTTTAACTTTGCCTGGAGATGGAATTAGTGGAGCGACACAACAAACCCACAACTTCCCCCCAAGGAACCCTGATTGAGATAGTTCTTTCCCAAACCCTTTAATTCTTATACTCTGAATCTCTCAAGGATGAAATAGATGATACATAAATTATATTTCATGTTGCTTCATTTCTAGCTATTATGACTATCATGAAAAGATAAGAGTCTCCTTCAAGTCAAGTTCAGTTCCTATAGCATCCATGGAAGTGGTCTACCATTTCATTATCCCCATGGTTGTTTTTTTTTTTTGGTCTAATCCTGTCCCTAACACTTCTGAATAGTCTCCCTTCTGAGTACAGTACTTACAGGTAGTCCTCGACTTAACGACTATTCATTTAGCAAGCATTTGAAGTTAACAATGATGTTGGGAAAAGTGACATACAACTGGTGCTCACAACAGACACATAGTCTCAATCCTGGCACTTGGCAACCATCTCTGATTTACATCAGTTGCAGCTTCCTGCAGTCATGTGATCACCATTTGTGACCATCCCAGCCAGCTTTCTACAAGCAGATGGAATCTACATTAATGGAATAGAGAAGCTTGGCAGGAGACCACAAGTCCCAGTCACATGGTGTCTCACTTAATGACTATAGGTGATTTGCTTAATGACCATGGCAAAAAGGTGGTAAAATTGGGCATGGTCATGTGATGTCTCACTTAACGACTGCGCCACATAATAAATTTTCCAGTCCCTATTGGGGTTATACACTGAGGATTACCTGTATCAAATCTAACTCTGCTAAGCTTTTGAAGTCAAGCAAGCTTTGCTAGACAACATTACTCTAATTAATTTAAACTCATTCAGAGCTGCATTATTTTTCATGGCATGCTAGATGCCTAATCTTCCTAGGGCTTTAAAAATATACATCTGCATGAAAATAAGTATGTGTTTCCAAACAAAGACACTGAAGGATTAGTTATTTCTCTGGAATGAATTGTCATGTCTTCACTTTAAAAAAAAGGTAGATTAAAGCACCATTATTTTTACATCTCTCTATCTCTATCTCTGTCTCTATCTCTGTATATCTGTCTATCTATCCCAGGCTTTAAAATCTGTATTTCACATCTGTGGCTGACTTTTTCTTCCATTTTTGCTGATTTTTCATTTTAGAACCTTACCATTGTTTTTATACCTAAAGTGTTTGGCAGGTCGAATCCCGAGTGCCACGTAACAGAGTGAGCACCTGTTACTCGTCCCAGCTTCTGCCAACCTAGCAGTTCGAAAGCACGTAAAAATGCAAGTAGAAAAATAGGGACCACTACGGTGGGAAGGTAACAGCGTTCCGTGCGCCTTTGGCGTCTAGTCATGCCGGCCACATGACCACGGAGACGTCCTCGGACAAGCGCTGGCTCTTCGGCTTTGAAACGGAGATGAGCACCGGCCCCTAGAGTCGGAAACGACTAGCACACATGTGCGGGGGAACCTTTACCTTTACCTTTAAGGCACCTAAAGACTTGTTGTTTTGTAGCAGTTTACAGAGAGAGATGGAATGAGACATGCAAATGTCATTTTCAAGAGTAGCATCATATTTCTTATAGCAGCAGTGGCTACACGAAAAACAACAAAACTCCTATTTCAACTTCCCACCTACTCTAAAGCTCACACTGGCTTTGCTGCTTATAGCATGTCCCAAAGGTACCTTGTGGGTGTTTTGTTTTTAAATTTGTGCCTTTAACTCTGTGTTGACTCCTGGTAACTGCCTAGATTAGTCCCTGCAATTTTCTTGGTAAGGATTTGTGGAAATGATTTGCCCTTGCTTAGGACGCGGTGGCTCAGTGGGTTAGGATGCTGAGCTTGTCGATCAGAAGGTCAGCAGTTTGGCGGGTCGAATCCCAAGTGCCACGTAACAGAGTGAGCGCCTGTTACTCGTCCCAGCTTCTGCCAACCTAGCAGTTCGAAAGCACATAAAAATGCAAGTAGAAAAATAGGGACCACTACGATGGGAAGGTAACAGCGTTCCGTGCAACTTTGGTGTCTAGTCATTCCAGCCACATGACCACGGAGACGTCCTTGGACAAGCACTGGCTCTTTGGCTTTGAAACGGAGATGAGCACCGGCCCCTAGAGTTGGAAATGACTAGCACACATGTGCGGGGGAACCTTTACCTTTACCTTTAGGATTAAGAGAGAGTGACTGATCCAGGTCACTCAGCTTTGTGCTCCAGGCACTGTGTGCTCATAGTCTCCTGGTTTCTATCCTGATGCCTTAACCACTAGACCAGACATGTCAAACTGCCGGCCTGTGGGCCTGATGCATCACACCGAAACCATGCCCACTCCATTGCCAGCAATGGGGGAAAAGTCAAGATATATTGTGCGACGTCATGTGATGTCATGAGTTTGACATGCCTGCACTACACCAATAGCAAAAGCACTTAGACTTATATACCCCTTCACAGTGCTTTAGAGCACTCTCTAAGCAGTTTACAGAGTAAGCATAATTGCCCCCAACAATCTGGGTCCTCATTTTACCAGCCTTGGAAGGATAGAAGGCTGAGTCAACCCTGAGCCGGTCAGGATCAAACTCCTGGCAGTGGGAAGAGTTAGCCAGCACCACTGCATTCTAATCACTGCACCAAAATGGCTCTCCCTAGAAATACTGGTTTTGTAGCCACCTTTGGATTCCTTTATTTTGAAAAATCTTATTGTTGTCATTATAATAACCTCTTTGTTTTTGTCAAATATTGAAGCACAGGCTCTTTTAAAATTGAGTTAGTGTTTTTTATTAGATTTTTTTTTAAAAAAAAATCTCTTATGCTAAAATTCTACTTGCCTTTTTTTTGCCTTTGTAGGAGAAGAACCATGTGTGGTGGTTTATATGATGGTAAAAAATCAGAAGGTGCCTATAGTATCTTTTTGGACAAAAAAAGTTTATTTAAAGGAATAATCTTTCTAAGCTCCAGAAGCTGATGAAACAAAACAAAGCTCATGAAAGCTCATCCTTTTTAAAAAAAAAATTGTCCAAAAAGGTGCTACTGGACTCATGATCCTTTTCACATTTGTTGCTTATTCTCTGAAGATACTTTCTTCCCAGACAAAGCATTTGCCATTTAGACCAAAGTACTGCAATAGCCATAGCATTTAGACTTATATACCGCTTCATAGTGCTTTGCAGCCATCTCTAAGTGGTTTTCAGAGTCAGCATATTGCCCCCAACTATCTGGGTCCTCATTTTACCTACCTTGGAAGGATGGAAGGCTGAGTCGGCACAATAACCCTATAATACTGCATTCTCACCACAGCTCATAATCTAGTAAGACAACATGACAGAACCTGGCTGCGTTCTCAAGTAATGTATGAGTCTGTGCTTCAAAACTAGATAGCATGATTCTCTACACATGTAATAATAATAATAATAATAATAATAATAATAATAATAATAATAATAATAATAATAATAATAATAATAGCTGGAGGCTAAAACATATAGGGAACGGTTGCTGGAATTGGGTATGTGTAGTTTAATGAAGAGAAGGGTGAGGGGTGACATGATAGCAGTGTTCCAATATCTCAGGGGCTGCCACAAAGAAGAGGGAGTCAAGCTATTCTCCAAAGCACCCGAAGGCAGGACAAGAAGCAACGGATGGAAACTAGTCAAGGAGAGAAGCAACCTAGAACTAAGGAGAAACTTCCTGACAGTTAGAACAATTAACCAGTGGAACAACCTGCCTCCAGAAGTGGTGAATGCTCCAACACTGGAGGTTTTTAAGAAAAGACTGGACAGCCATTTGCCTGAAATGGTATAGGGTTTCCTGCCTGAGCAGGGGGTTGGACTAGATGACCTCCAAGGTCCCTTCCAACTTTATATTATTATTGTTATTATTATTATTATTATTATTATTATTATTATTATTATTATTATTATTATTATTATTATTATTATGTATGAGTCTGTGCTTCAAAACTAGATAGCATGATTCTCTACACATGTCTTCCAATGCTATTTAGTTAAATGCAGGAGCAAGTGGTTTCCTTACCAAAAGGTTTGCTGCCTATCAGAGACGGTTTATTTATTTATGGTCTCCTATAACCAAATGTTTAATCTTCCTACAAACTGTTACTAAAGCAATTCATTCAAAGCACTTTCATTTGGAAAAAAAAGTAGAGAATGGGGGAGTCATGTCTCCAATACCTAATTCTTGCAATTTTTACTTTCCATATGTTAAACCTAGGGCTGTTCCAAGATTTTAAACAAACATTTTAAGCAAACAGGACTGGTGTTTTTTTATTCATGTGCTAAAAACACAGCTTGGAACGGAGTCATTGTTTAGTTTAAATTTGCAATAAAATGACATTTTAACATGCGTATAAAAGGCATCATAGGTTGACATGCTTTTGAAAAGCTTTGAGAAAACTGTATCTTGATAATATGCATTCTGCATCCCACATCAGAAATCATAGCACCATACAATAGGCATGTATCTACAGTCATTATTGATTCAATTAGGACTGTAGATTCAATTCAATTAGAATTGGCAATGGGACCCATACAATTAAGTCAATTTAATTCAGATCTATGAACAACATAAAAAAAGGGCTTTTGCTCATATGCAAATGTTCTTCCAAATTGCTGAACCGATTCACAGGCATCTCATTCAGATAATCAATCCTGACACCTGGTTTATTTTGGAAAGTTGAGCTATTAATTTTTTCAAATCAAATCTCAGATTTCAACTTCACATATGGATAATAAAATACATTGTAGATAAAATAGATAAGCGAGCTGGTACTAAAAGGAAACTTTCCTCTGGTATCAATAAAAAGGAAACATGCATCAAAAAGGAGTAAACCTAAGGTTTCCCAACTATTTCCTTTCTTCAATGCTTGGTATTTTACATTTTATGTTCGGTACCTAAAGACAGACCACGTTGTTTGGATACAACTAGATGAAGCTTCCTATAGCTCAGGGGTGTCAAACTCAATTTCATTGAGAGCCGCATCAGCATTGAGGTTGCCCTCAAGGGGCCGGGTGGGCGTGGCCTACTGGCTGGGCGTGGCTAGAGTGCGTATGTCCTACAGGGTGGGCGTGGCCAGCTCTACATCGTTCGCATCAAGGGTGCCTATGGGGGCCTGGGCAGGAGTGGGACAGACCTGAGGGTCTCTGGCAGAAGGAGGGTCTCTGGGCCAGGGCCAAGGTAGTGGGGGCCTTTCCCTCACTGTTTCCAGGATGGCTTTGCGGGCCACATGAAACCACTTCGCGGGCCGGATCCGGCCCCCCGGGCCTTGTGTTTGACATGTCTGCTCTAGCTCATGGGTGCCCAATCTTTTGGCTTGTCTGAACTACACTGTGTGAAGAGGAATTGTCTTGGGCTAATGTATAAAATGTATAATATAGTTAACGTATATAAATATCAAAAACCTATATAATGTTAAATGTTTATGATCTTGTGGGGCCACATTACTAGCTATCCAGGACCACGTGCAGCCAATGGCCTGGGGGTTGGATAAGCCTGTTCTAGCTGGTACCCTTCAGCTATCTAGAAAAGAAAGTTAGCTATCCTCTAGCTAGCTAGAAAAGAGATGTAATACAATACATGGACGGACATGAAAATAGGACACTGATGATGCAAATCCAAGTAACATCCTTTAGCTATTATGCTTGACTACCATGGAAATGATAGTTGTGTTAGCCCCTAGATGTTCAACAGACTAAATCTGGAAATTGTTGAAGAAAATGTATTCTGAAGAATCCAGATTTTTCTCCCAATCAACTGTGCTCCTATGTAGCAACAGATCTCGTTTCAGCTATTATTATTATTATTATTATTATTATTATTATTATTATTATTATTATTATTATTATTATTATTATTATTATTGCATTGTACTTTGCATACAAATGATCCCACATTTATATCCTGGGGCCTCCTAGTTCCACCTCCAGTCTTGGAAAGCTACTCACAGTAAGTTAAGGTCAGTCTTCCCATTGTTATTTCTTCCAAAAGAGTTGGAACAGATCGGATATTAGTTACAGTGCAAAACATCTGGAGGATGCCAGAAGAGTTGATGGCTAACCTGGTATAAAACATCTTCTTTTCATTCTGGACATTCTCAATAAGTGACCTGCCATATCATGGAGCCATTCTAACATAGGATTCCGTCTGGGGAAAGATAAGCTATTGAATGAGAGGACTGTTAATTAGCACCGAATCAAGGCAGCTGCCTATGTAATATTAGGAAAAATAAATAAATGTTATGGCTGTTTTTTTTATTTCCTTCTAAAGCATCCTCAATTGATTAGCTGCTAGAAACCACCATAAGGCACAGCTGGAACACTTTCAGACATTCAAATATAATCTTGAATATTTCTTGAACCTCAGGAAAAAGATGACCTATCTGAAACTAGTCCAGGTAGTGTCTTTTTGTTCCTATCTTTCTTCCCTCCCCAAGTTTTCAGCACAGCTTTCGGGAACTACAAAGCACAGGTATAAATGTTGAGCAAATTACACATCCGGTTTTATGACAACAAGCTCCCTTTCTTTCGTTGGCTTCTGTCCATTAAAAGCAATTTGGAAGGATCATCAAAACTTGAAAGGGCAGATCAAACAGCAGTGGAAATCGCAGCTGCATTGGCCCCAATTCAGAGCAAACTCTAAGCAGAGAGCTGATAATTTATTCCATTTGAGACCTATAGATATTCTGCAAGACTCCCTTTCTGCATGTGGGTTTCCTTGCTTTTCTTTAGGGTACAAGAATTCAAACATGTCTTTAATTTTATTTTTTTTAAAAAAAAAAAGTATTTTATACATTAGTTGCAGAGGACATTTATTACAAATGTTGTACGTATGTTTACGTACATAATGATGTATTGTTCCAAATTTGGCTTTCATTTTAAATTGCATTTTACTTAGCAATTTCCATAACCATCAGGAGCAGTCAACTTCGAGAAGGTAAATTATCTTCCATAATTTCAGGCCTTTTCATTTTGCAGGTGGAGGGCAGCTGGGATGAGATTGGAAAGAAAACAACATGCAGACAAGAGTGTTGGCTCTGTACTTTGGCGTCTGTGGTGCTCCAGCTGTAACCTGATGTTTCAAAATGGGGGGGGGCAGGCTGAAGCAACTTAATTTAAGAGACTGTGGGCCATCGGCAACTGCTCCTTCAAAGTAACCAAGGAAATGGCTAGCAAAATGCAGCGCTCCCAAGAGCAATGCTGAATCCCAACATCTGACTTTTACAAATACAAGAAAAATTATTTGCCTCCCAAATAGAGCCCACTTCAGTTGATACAATCACCACATATCTATCCAGCTTTCAGATATATTGTGATTTTTTTTTTGCTTGGCTTTCTTTTCTTTTTTTATCAATAAAGTATTTTAGGAATGTCCAATAGAGATAAAATTCTGAAGAATATCATCTCCATATGTAGCTGCTTTGCAAAGATAAAAAAGGGAACAAGTAGAATGGCATGAATACAAAACTTCTGGTACAAATGCTTTGATTATATATGAGCAAAAGATGGGGGCTATTTTAAGTAACTGGTTTTTTTTTTGACATGACTGCTAGTAGTGGAGAAGACATCTGCTGACAGTTGAAGGTCATCTTTAACATTAGATTAGGAATAAATTCTCAGAGAATTTTTATCTCTAGGAATAGACTCCTGCTTCTGGCCTTATGCTGTGCTATATCCCACACACAGACAAATGCACCAAAATATATCCTGTCTTGTTTTTCTTAAGCATTAAAGTAGATGTTGTGGCATTGGTTATGTGATAGCCCTTTTAAAAGCCCATGGTTTTTTCCTGAACTTTTCTGGCTTTCACATCTATAGAAATGTCTACAAAAATCTATATTGTCATTGGTGCCTTTTGGCTTATTCATAAATGAGCTAGGATTGGGAATGAGTATCTGGTGATTTCAACAAATTATTTAGAATAATAAAGCCCCGAAGGAGCTTTAAACTGATAGAATGGTAGCAAAATGACAATTATATATTGTTAAAGCAGATATAAAGAGCAAACAAGTCATTTATGTGCTCAGGCTCCAATTCCTTCATGTTGGTGATGCACAAAGGGAGAGTACTTGTACTCTCAATATGGGTTTGAAAGCTTTAAGAGCCAGTTTGGTGCAGTGGTGAAGGTGCCAGCCTAGAAACCAGGAAACTGGGAGTTGTAGTCCTGCCTTAGGCATGAAAGCCAACTGGGCCAGTCACTCTCAGTCCAAACTCACCTGACAGGATTGTTGTTGTGAGATAATAGGAGGAGGAAGGAGTATTAGGTATGTTCACCACCTTGAGTTACTTATAAAGTAATAAAGGTAGGATAAAAAAATGAATGAATGAATGAATGAATGGATTAATTAATTAATTAATTAATTAATCTCCAAATAGGAAACCTTGCTCTCACTACAAACCCTCGATATACCATTATTTCCATCTCTTAATGCTATTGTTAGAAATTGAGTGACATAAGACACATTGTGCATGATAGGATATGCTGAAATACTGTTTCACTTTTCAGTATATCTCTTGAGGCTCTTATCCAGTGTTTTGGTCCATCTCATGGAGTCCATGGGTAGAGCAAGTCTCTGTCTCAAGTATCAGAGCTCTTTCAAAAGTTGGCCAATGGAAGATGCATGTGAAAAGTATACAGGATATAGTGAAAGTGGATAGCTAAATGTTTGGGGCAACTCAGTGAGGCTGAGTGATAGAAAATTCAGGGTAGGAAAAACAGGAAGAAAACATTTCTTCCCGCAGTGATCTGTTTGAATTACAATTACAATGGATTAATAGGTCTCAAAAAGGGATTGACATTCTCATGGAGAATAGATAATTTAAATGCTATTTACTGGAGAATGTGATCTGAAGAATGCTTTCATGCTTATGTCCTATTTGTGGACTTCTCAGAGACTTTTGATTGAGCACTGAAGGTGTAGTTAGTATCATACATCATAGATTTCAATTGTTTATTTCTTGTTAAGACAGCCAGTTTGGTGCAGTGGACAAGACACCAGACTAGAAACTGGAAGGCTGTGAATTCTAATCTTGTCTTAGGCACAAAAACTGTTGGGTGTCCTTGGGCCAGTTACTCTCAATCCTAAAAAGGAGGCCAGGGCAAACCACTTCCCAAAATGTTGTCAAGAAACCTGCAGGGACTTGTCCAAGCAGATATCATGAGTCAACAGTGATTCAAAAAATCATATTAAATTCCTTAATCCTTTCTCTCAAAAATACTCATTGTGGATGGATGGATAGATGGACAATTCTCTTAGATTTTTTTTTCTGTGTCAGATCATGAAAAAGCTGAGACATCTTAAAAGAGCAACCTCTTTGGGAAATTATTTTGCTACAGAGGAATGGAAATGATAGTGAATCTAACCGCTAACTTTCTACAAGAAATGTGATAAGCATAGTAGTTTTAAAACATGTAATGTTGTTCTTGATTATTATTCCTGATTATCTGATATTTCTGTCACAGTTAATTGGATTAAAAAAAGAGCTACCCTAAGCACAGCAGATGCAATGGTAAAACAGGAAGTAGCTATTTCTAATACAAAATAATTGGAAACCTGTCTAAGTTGGAAAATCTTTGATCATCTGTGAATTCGGCTAATGCTTTTCTTAGTAATGTAGCACATTCTAAAGATTAGAAAATCAACTTAAAGCTCTCGCCGTTAATGGCTATAGTGTATCTCAAAACATTTATAATCCATTTTCATTTAAACCTGTAAAAAATGGGATGATTTTTAGGTAAAACATAAAATAGTACAAGTAGTTTTTCTTACTGAATCCTACTAACAACTGGTGCCTTCCATATATGCCAGTTTTTTTTAAAGTTCAAAAATATAAAACTGGGAAGTATGTGCAAGTGTGCACTATTTGCAAAATGCATTCTTATCAGCTTTGTGAAGCGGTAACCCATGAAATACAGTTGATATCTCAGGGGCACAGTACTCTTTGCCTGCAAACATTTAAAATTGCACTTGTGTAACATAAAGGATTTATAATGATCTCACCCTCGTATATAAACTTTATTCCACATCAGAGAGGAAGGGGAAAAAAGAGAGAGAGGCAGAAACAGTGAACAGCTGAATGTGAATACAGCATCGTAAATTCATAACGTTTACAGCTTTTTAACTACTAGTGATAAATTTGACTTATTTAATTTACAAGCCTTTGTGCTGGCGTGAAGAATACCTATTTTAAATACTTTCTTCATTCAGGAACAGGTTGGTGTCACCAAGGGCAGAACTATTGGTAGAGTTTAAGTTGAAGAGAAGACATTCTGTGCCATGTTTCACCTTGCTTACAAAAGAATGGCTGGGTGAAAGAGGACACACATTACATGCTCACTAAGGATAAGAGGAAGAGTGGCATGTAAGAGAACAGAGGTACATCTGGCCAAAATGACATACTTTTAAATTCCATTTAGTTTAATATGAACTTTAAGTGATGATTAACAACCAGAAAGCAATTGGAATTGTGCATGGTTACCTTTGACCACATCTTGCGTCAAGCAATCCTCCTTTGTTCCTAACATCACTTTCCTGGAAGTAAAAAAGTAAAAGTTTGGCTCCTTCTGATTTTTGACTTTAGACTTTTCCCTACAAACAGATAACCAGCCAACCTGAAGCAGATTTTCACAACCAATAATGAATAACAGAACAATGGGGACCTTGCAACCTACCCAGATATCTACTTTGCTCCCATTTCTACACCAACATACCATCACAGGCTCTGACAACTTCAAACACAAGATTAGAGGCACCTTCACATGCTCTTCCTCGATTATTTGCCACCATCTCGCATCAATGCCCTACATAGAACAAACTGGTCAAACTTTTCACAAAATAATTACTGGACGCATTAGTTGATATTAGGACTCAAAACAAGGACAAAGCAATATCAAACCACTTCAACCTCCCAGGATACTCTGTACCAGACCTCAAAATTGTCTTGGAAAAAGAGGACTTTAACAGCACCATCAAGCAAGAAACTGTTAAACTCTCATTCATCAAAAGGTTTCAGGCAATCTCAGAAGTCTCAACAAACACACTCAGAGATTGTTTTTTTTAACACATTACAGATGTTAATTGCTAAGGTAGTTGTAATCAGTCTCATGTATAATCTGTGAGACTTGTCTTGTCCTCTTTCTCACCTCAGTTTGTATCCTATATCAGTCTAGCCACTGTAGGCATTTGATAAAGTGAGCTGCAGCTGACAAAAACAGTTTTTAATAAAAAAATTCTTAGTCAAAAAAAGAAGTGCCACCCGTGCTACTATGAAAACTGATTGGAGTTACTTCTCTATAAAATCATCTTAGTTTTGTTTACAATAATTTGACCAGCACTTGGAGTAGAAGTGTATGATTGGGAAATGAAATAACAAATATGCTAGAAGAAATCAAACTAAAGAGAAGACAGGATTTTACCCTTCCAATTGTAACATGTGAAATTTTAAAACGGGCTGAAGCATGATATTATATCATTTTGAATATTTTGAATGGAATAGAGCTGGAAGGGACCCTGGAGGTCTTCTAGTCCAGCCCCCTGCTCAAGCAGGAGAACCTACACCATCTCAGACAGTTGATTGTCTAGTCTCTTCTTAAAAAATCTCCAGTGATGGAGTGCCCACAATTTCTGGGGGCAAGCTGTTCCACTGGTTGATTGTCCTCACTGTTAGGAAGTTTCTCCTTAATTCCAGGTTGCTTCTCTCCTTGATCAGTTTCCAACCATTGTCTCTTGTCCTTCCCTCTGGTGCTCTGGTGAACAACCTGACCCTTTCTGCCTTGTGGCACCCCCTCAGATACTGGAATACTGCTATCATGTCTCCCCTATTTCTTCTTTTCTTTACACTATCCAAACCCAAGTCCCACAGCCATTCTTCATATGTTTTAGCCTCCAGGCCTTTGATATTCTTTCATGGGTTTGAAACAATCCAATCTAATGAAATTCAAGACTTTTCTCATTGGTTTCGAGAGCAGTTTAAATTTTTCCTTAAGCAATTCAATTATATCAAATTCTCAGAAACTGCCTAGACAAATCCCTAGGGGTATTCTGGCAAGTTTTTTCAGAAGTGGTTTACCATTGTTTCCTACCTAGGGCTGAAAGAAAGTGACTAGCCCAAGGTTACTCAGGTGGCTAAGTGAAACTAGAACTCCCAATGTCCCAGTTTCTTGCCTGATACCTTAACCACTACACCAAACTGGCTCTCATAGAGCTATTGGTAAAATCTTAAAATGAGCCCAGTGGTTAAAATGCAGTACTGCAGGCTACTTCTGCTGACTGTCAGCTGCCAGCAATTTGGCAGTTCGATTCTGACCAGCTCAAGGTTGACTCAGCATTCCATCTTTCCAAGATTGGTAAAATGAGGACCCAGATTGTTGGGGGAAATAGGTTGATTCTTTAAACCGTTTCTTTAAACTGTGGAGTGGTATATAAGTGCTATTACTATTGCTATTAAAAACAAGTGGTATTCACTATCCACCATCCTAATTTATATACAAATCCACTCAGAAATAAAATCCTTTTGAGTTGAAACTGGCTTACTCTCAGGTAGGTCAGCATTGATTTAAAATCCCAATATATTTCTACTGGAGAGAGAAACGTGCATTTCTGTGCCTATAATATTCTCTGGTGTAACACATACATACTTTGCTTGCAGTTGGGGTCTCCAGATCCCTGTACTTACTCAGCTTACTACTTTATTATACTAATACAGTCATGAAGGATAAACTGACATCTGTGTGATTTTGGGATATGCATTATCTTAGTTCCAAAGCCTCCAACCAAGAAAAAAATAATAATAAAGAGCCCTCGCCGCTATCTCCTGCAATGAAAATAAAGCTCAAACTTAGATTCCCTCTTAAATGATAAGCTGCAGTACCCATTTACCTGACTCAGAATAATCCCTGCTTAACAGAGTTTGTGGTTCTCTTTCTTGATAGCTTTAGAGGCTGGGAGAACAGCAGTTGCAGAATCTTTTTGGAGAGCTCAAACTGCAAAATAATAAGCATGGAATAGGGAGGAAAGAAAACATATTTTTAAGAAGAGATTGGACAACCATTTGTCTGAAATGATATAAGGCAGGGCTTTTCAACCAGTGGTACGGGTACCACCTGTGGTACATTGGCACCTGGCAGGTGGTATGCGACCATCCTAGAAAAGGTGCTGGTGATGACCTATAAAGCCCTAAATGGCTTGGGTCCAGGATATTTGAGGGAACACCTGCTGCTGGCATCAAGTTCCCTTCATCCTGTGTGCTCCCACAGGGAGGGCCTTCTCAGGGTGCCGCCGGTAAAAGACTGCCGGCGGACAACACCCAGGGGGAGGGCCTTCTCTGTGGGTGCGCCTGCCCTTTGGAACCAGCTGCCCGTGGAGCTTAGGACTGCCCCCGACCTTTGTTCATTTCGCCGTGACCTGAAGACCTGGCTCTTTGAGCTTTCCGGCCCAGGCTGAGAGTTTTTTAATTAGGGTTTTTATATTTTTCAGGGATTGAATTTAATTCATTTTTAATTGTTTTTTAATTTTTGTATTGTATTGATGTTTTAAACACCTTGTAAACCGCCCTGAGTCCTACGGGAAAAGGGCGGTATATAAATCTAATAAACTTAAACTTAAACTTAAAAGTGGTAGTGGGGGAGGGGAATGAGCTGAACTGGTGGCAGCCCTGCACAAGCCTGAGCGAGGGATGGCTGGAGCTGCAGGGCTGTCAGCGCTCAGCGAAAGCGCCAGGATCAGCACTTCTTCAGGGCTGTCAGGGCTCAGTGGAAGTGCCAGGATCAGCACCAGGCTCCAGCTGGAGCTCAGCACTGATTCTGGCGCTTCTCAGCTGGAATGTTGCAGCATCTCCAGGGTCTTGTGATTTACATTCAGATGCTTGGCAACTGATTCATCTTTATGACAGTCACAGTGTCCCAGGGTCATGTGAAGTGACCAAAACCTGCTGCAACCACCCACCAGATGGGGGGGAATAAAAACCAAGCCACCCCCCACCCCACCCCCACTGCCAATCCTCAACAGAAATGCTCACAACAATGAAAACCTCGGACAGGAGGAAGAGCGCCGCCAGGCAGGCAGGCAGGTGTCTTGCTCAGCTGTGGCTTGGGGGGCACTTTTTTCAGTGCCATTGTAACTTTGAACAGTCACTAAGCAAACTGTTGTAAGTCGAGGACTACCTGTACTTTATCACTTCTCTCCCCCTTTTTTTTGGTCATCAGGTTTTTGACACTTTGCTAGGCGACTGGTGGTACTCGGATGTTGCCATATCCTAAAAGTAGTACAGTGGGTGAAAAGGTTGAAAAGCTCTGATATAAGGAACTATACAATATGGGAATTCTGAGGGCTTGAGCAGGGATTTGGACTAAAAGACCTCTGAGGCCCCTTTCAGCTCTATTCTATTCTAAGGTCCCTTCCAACTCTTATTATTCTGTCATTCTGTTATTTGAAACATTTGTACGTTTTAAATATATCTTAAGTTTTTAGTGCAAAGGTTTAATTCTGAGAGTGGCAACGGGAGTGTTGCAGAATAGCTGGTAGTTCTGGTTTGACATGTGCCACAGTTAACACAAATATGGAACCTCAAAAGCTGTGAATTGTCAAATGTGACCTGCCATTTTTGTGTCAACAGCGATAGCCTGCAAAATACCAAACACTAGTTCCCAATTTTAATTATATGCAATCAAATGCCACATTACCATTTCAGGCCAGTTATAAACACTCTCATAACCACAAAACAAAACAAAAAACCAAATATGAGGTTTCTCACATTAAAACTTTATAGTAAATAATTAACCTAGAAGAATTTTGTAAAGCTTTGGTTAGCTTCCATTCTGCTATGAATTATACAAAATTCCCATATTGTACAGTAAGAAATGCATATACAGAAATTGGCTGAGGCCAACATATTTGTAAAGCCAAAAAGGAAGCGGAAGCTTTAAGATGTTGTGTTTCGTGGTTAAATTTATATCTTTGAGCTATTTTTTATTATTATTATTACAAAGCAACAGGTAATTTGTTCTTAGGGGAGAAGCGAGTTCCTTAAAAAGAACCAGAACTTTAAGCACTTTTATTTATTTATTTTAATTAGCCCTGAGCTTTGGCAAATAAAGCGCTCTATTTATTTTCTTGGACATTGAGATAG
The DNA here is from genome assembly GCF_947247035.1 of Vipera ursinii. Classification (NCBI taxonomy): domain Eukaryota; kingdom Metazoa; phylum Chordata; class Lepidosauria; order Squamata; family Viperidae; genus Vipera; species Vipera ursinii. The sequence goes on along the minus strand of NC_139512.1, from coordinate 218,783,489 downwards.
AAATTTATTTTGAGTCTGGCAAAAGAAAAACCTTTGAAACACTCACGAGAATTAGGCGTTTGCTTCAGAGTGTAGTGTCTACACCTGTCAAAAGCTTGATTTTCTTCTGTTGCACATGTTGGCATATTGGAATGCTAACAAATAAACAGCCTGCTTGGGGGGGGGGTTAACCCCCTCCTCCTTTTCAAATTTAAATTCCTATTGTGGAGGGGGAGTAAGCTCAGATTTTATATTTTAGGCATTTCTTTAAGCAGCCAGCAGACCCAAGGGTTTTTGAGAGAATGATAGAGAAAGTGAAAAACAAGCTTTTTCTGGAGGATTCCTGTCTGCCTGTCTTATATGATGGGGAGAGCAGAATGCAGATACGTCTCCTGGCTATACCACAAGATCCTTTTTAATAAGCTACTAATGGTATAATTGGTAAGCAAGGACATTGTTTCTGGCTAGAAACACGCAAATTGGGCATTCAAGATCAGCAGCTAATGAAAAATCTACTATGAGGTAAAGGATAAATCCAGATGTGCAACTCGGTTGATTACAAGGAAAGTGAAAATTAATCCATTCAATAAAATACATTGTGAAGACCTGGTCTTTCAGGGTGAAAGAAATCCAGTGCTGTGCCACCTGACTTCCTCTTGTGTGGTGGGAATTTCTTCTTCTTTTCCTCCCTTGCAATCACTTCCCCATGACCACCAAAAGCTGCGTGGGCAGGTCTGGTAACATCCTTGTCCTGGTTTTCCAGGAATCTTTGGGGCAACCATCCCTTTCCCATTTTACCAGTTTAGAGCTGGAACCCCAGAAGAACCAAGGTGACCTTTTTAGCAACCCCCAAACTCCCTTCACTCATATGGTTCAATTTCTGTGGCAGGTAATTTCCAAAAATTGATACCACAATCTCCTACTATTTGGGGGCAGGAAACGCTAACAATGACAATATAAGTCCTCAAGTAGAATTATTTTCATTTTTAAAACAAAGGAAATTCTCCCTGCCTGATGTGGAAGTAGAGAAAAAAAATCCCTGTCTTACCATAGATGTGGTACAGCCCCTCTCAATTTATCGCATTTCTGCTCCCAACTGTGAATTTTACCTTCTCTGAAAAAGTAATGTGGCCCTAGCAGCAAACATTATCCAGGATTCATGTAGCAACAAACCAGTAGAGCAGGGGTCTTCAAACCTGGTCCTTTTATGACTTGTGGACTTCAATTCCCAGAATTCCTCAGCCAGCATGCCTGGCTGAGGAATTCTGGGAGTTGAAGTCCACAAGTCATAAAAGGGCCAAGGTTGAAGACCCCTGCAGTAGAGGTTTATTGAAGGCTGACCTGAATATCACAGCAGCAGAAATTAGTAGCTTGGAACTTGCCACAAGTTTTGTTCAAATGCTGTTTCAAAAGCTTTTCCTGAAAGCAGAAAGTTGTCCTCCAAAGGCCATATGAGGGACCACCAACTGGATTGTCATGCCACAAAACAGAGTGTTCCTTTTGAGTTATATTGACAAAAATGGTTTTCTCTTTCATGTATGTGTACATAGTCCTTCTTAGCCGAAAGAAGTATGGGTAGTCCTTGACTTACAACAGTTCATTTAGTGATCGTTCAGAGATACAACAGCACCAAAAACATGACCATTTTTCACACTTATGACTGTTGCAGCATCCCCCTGGTCACATGACTTACATTTGGATGTTTTTCAACTGGTTCATATTTATGATGGTTGCTGTGTCCTGGGGGGTCATGTGATCCCCTTTTGTGACTTTCTGACAAGTAGAGTCAATGGGGAAGCCAGATTCACTTACTAACCATGTTACTGATTTAACAGCTGCAGTGACTCACTTAATAAATGTGGCAAGAAAGGTCGGAAAATGGGGCAAAACTCACTTAAATTTCTCACTTAACAAATTTCTTAGCAACATAGGTTTGGGGCTCAATTGTGGTGATAATTTATTTATTTTATTGTGGTGATTATTTATTTATTTTATTGGATTTATATACTTTATATATTTTATTTAAATTGAGGACTACCTGCATTCCTTTAAGATAGATCAAATTTGAGGCAAAATGGCAAGATCCAGCAAAGGGGAATCTATAGAAGTACAAACAGGGAATGAATTCACCAAATCTGTTTTGTCCAACCTTCCAAACTGTATACAAAAATGTGTATGTTTATGAAAGTCATAATGAAATGCCTAATTTTAACAACTTTGGATACACTTCCTAGAATGCTACATCTCCACATTTTCTTTTTCTTGCCCATATTTCATTTCCCAGTTTTTCTGTGCCGTTAAAACAAATCTATCATCAGCTGTGTCCTGAATGCCTATGCAAATCCCTATAATAGAAAAGCTTCGGAATATGAAAAGAGGAGTTTAATAAGACATACACCTTATTGTTTGTTCAACTGGCAGATCTAATTGAGCGATGGTATTCCAAGCCATGCTTGTGTTCGAATTGCAGAAGCATAATTTCTCTCTCATTTGCTACCATATCAGAGAATTAACCCTCATTTAAAACACTCCCATTTGGAACATTTCTTCCTGCCATGTTGCTTCTGTTACTCTCAAAAATTTCAAAAGTTAATTTAACGGCCGATTCTATTCAAATTGACAGGCCTGCATAGCTGAGCTGAGGAAAGTTAATTTGCAATCAAATAAAGACTTACAACAGAAGTGGCACACCACTGAAATATCTGAAACTCTTCCCTTGTCAATTAAATTAGTCTACAGAATAAAGTAACAAGGTTTTTGCATTGGGAGAAGCGTTCTGAGATGGATCCCCTCACCCTTGAAAACAAAAGGCGAGTATTCATACCATAAATTCATAGCTCAGTTTTAAAGCCCAGGTTTGTTTAAATTCATCCCTTTTATATTTAGTCCCAATGTGTTCTGGAGCTCCAGAAATCAACTGGTTGATCCTGCCTAGCAAGGCTTTAAAACACACACACACACACACACACATTTAGAACAGTCCAATTGAGGTTGCACATTTTTAAAGACTTTGAGACACTGGGGCCTGCCTACCCATAGCACAGGGGTGAGCAAATTGTACATCTATGCAATTACAAATTTTATGGTGTCACATCCAATTTGTTTTCTGTCTTTGCAGCCATAGACTACAATAATGACATGAAATATATCGCCAGAAACAGAGCAGAGAAAACTAAGTTTCTCACCTCTTTTTTTTATGGAGAGGGATATTAAAACCAAATAGATTTTCTAAGCATTTTGGAGACTTAACACATGTAGTTAAGAACCATAGTGGTGCAGTGGTTGGAATGCAGTATTGGAGGCTAACTCTGCCCACTGCCAGGAGTTCGATCCTGACTGGCTAAAGGTTGACTCAGCCTTCCATCCTTCCAAGGTCAGTAAAAATGAGGTCCCAGATTGTTGGGGGCAAATATGCCGACATTATAAACAACTCAGAAAGTGCTGTAAACCACTGTGGAGCAGTATATAAGTCTAAGGGCTATTGCTATTGCTAGTTTGCATCTTATTTTGTAGGGGCAAAACATCCCAAATTACACAGCCAGCAATATTTTACCAAATTTTGCCATGGGTATCTCAAAAGAATAGCATGAAAGAGGCTATGCAACTGAATGTCTCTTGTGGAGTATTTTGTTACAAGGTTATGTTCTCCATGACAAAATAAGGTCTTAAAATTAGTTAGCCATAAAAAAAAATATCAGAAGCTCAGGAGGTTTTCAGAGAGAGTTCAAAAGACAACAAATCCTGCAAGAGATTAATACAGTAGTATTGTTTCATTTCTTGCATTATATAGTTGTTTAAATATGTATGGAATGTTAAACTATGTTGTGTCAATTTTCACTGGAGCCAAACCACATGTTTATGAAGGCCATTGAATGTTGGGATAATTCTAGATTATATTTATTTGCTCTATTGACAATAGCAGATTTTATTTCCTTCCCTGATTCTTTAATTGTTGACTGCAGCGTCTCCATATCCTTGCTCATGAGTATATTAATCCAATGGATTAAAACATAAAAGAATAGATTCCAGAATCATCTCTATTGAGTGTTCCAAAAATACATACAGATCATCTTTATAAAGAGATTTTATAAACTCTGAATTTACAATGCAATACTAACTAGCGATCACTGTTTCTTTATATTGTTCAATGTCTTATTAAAGCTGAGATTCAGTTACAGTTTATGATAATACTTCTACAATATTGGAAATGCCTGACTGTAGATAAAATAGAACTTTCAAACTGAATGAAGTTGTCTTATTTTTTAAAATTATTTTATTGACTAGACTGCAAAATCTGTATTTATAAAGATGATAAATAGCTACTTGAACAAACGAACCATGGAAAGTAATCTGAAATCCATAGTTGGCTCTGTATTATGTTTTTTTAAATGTTGAACAGCATTATGAAAAAATATTGAGAAATTTAGAAAACTCTTCTATGATAAAAACATATACCTTAATCACAGCATAAGTTTTTAAATAAGAAACAATATTCTTGTAACTACATAGATATACCAACTCCTAGGTTTATTAAGTTGTCAAGGATAATAACCTAAGGTGATAATCACACATTAAACAATAGAGAGAATGGACAAATAGTGATACTGCATATATTGTTAAACTATAATTCTGAACATTTTTAGAAAGCACAGCCATTACTAAGGACTTGTGGTTCAGCAACATCTGAAGCATTACATACTGACTATTCCTTATCTGTGTCATATGAACATGCAATTAAGTAGTGCGAAACTAAGAATGTGGAAGTGTGGTAACACCAACTCCATTTATTAAAAGCTTCAACCAGCCCCATACACACATGCAAGTACACCTGGCTGCTTTTTAATAGTTAATTCTATCATGTAAGAACCTGCGGTGCTTTAGACATTGATGAGCTTTTAGCATCCATCAACACTGTTGCCTAGAGTTGCTAGGTTTTATAGTTTAGATACTTGTTTTTCAGCTTTGAGTTACTTCTGATTCTCCCTTCTCAACAAAGCAGCTGAGCTGTGGTCTAAGCAAAACATAGATTCAAAAGCTCAAAGATAGAAAGAATAATTCTTAATTATCTGAATGAAGCATTCACATCTAATAAAATCTTTTTTGTTTGTAAAACAAATAAGATGGTGCTTTAATAAATCCCTATAAAAATTAGTTTTGTCTGGGAGATATTCCTTAGCAGAACAGAGGGATGTCTCCAGCAGTTACGATCTAGAAACCTGGTGGATATTAGAGCACAAAGAAAAAACAGCCTATTATCCAATAATTTTTGGTCTAGCAGCTGCAGTTCTTTCAGAAACTACCTCCAGCAAGATATAAATGTAGTTAAAAGCCAAAAAGTATCCCAAGGAATTCTGATAAAAATATTTATGTAGGGTTGGTGATGTCCTACTATGATAATGTGAAATACTTTATAACAGATTTGTAGTTAATTAGGGACATGAATGCAGAAAGAATATTAGGCATGAAACTGACATAAGCAAGAATATTTAGATACCATACACATGTACACAATTACAACACTACAATTATTTCATTTTTTAAACTCTTGAAATCTAAGCAATGAGCAACATTCAGATTAAATTATATAATACAGGCAGTCCTTGAGTTACGACCACAGCTGTTGCTAGGTGAGACATTTGTTAATTGAGTCTTGCCCCATTTTTATGACCTTTCTTGCTGCAGCTGTTAAGTGAATCATTGCAGGTATAAGTTAGTAACACAGTGAAGTGAATCTGGATTCCCCATTGACTTTGCTTGTCAGAAGGTTGCAAAAGGGGATCACATGACCCCGGGACTCTGCAACCGTCATAAATATGATTCAGTTGCCAAGCACCTGAATTTTGATCATGTGACCACAGGGATCCTGCAATGGACATGTGAAAAATTGTCAAAAGTCACTTTATTTAGTGGCATTGTAACTTTGAATGGCTACTAAATGAACTGTTGCAAGTTGAGGACTATCTGTATCATCAATGTACGCTTAATTTATTTTGAATAAATAAATGGATGTTACAGTTTGCAAGTGTAATGCAAAGCCTGATATTTGAAAAATGTGTAATTGGAGGGGGAGAAATGCTAAACCAGCATTGTCAATTCTCTAAATCTACTTACCTGATTTTCCTCCATTCAATCAATTGCAGTTTTGCTGCAACAGATCTCCCAGTTGTGTAGGTACTTCTGTTTATGTACAAAAAGAAATTAAATTTCTTATACAGTTTGCCTGACAATAAAAATCCCATGCCATTAATCATAAAATAGGTTGCACTGGTCTTTCTATAGCAAATATCTTTAGTTAGTTAGTTAGTTAGTTAGTTAGTTAGTTAGTTAGTTAGTTCCCTGCTTTTCACTATAACTATAATAACACAAACATGGAGTACAACATAGGATTAAAAAGCATTAAAATATGTCAAGTATACCTCCTAGTTACTGAAAGATTCCCCGCACCATCTTAAAACATATTACAACGTATTAACCAAAAAATTCTAACATATTAAAATCATGGCAACCATGACAGCAACAAGAGGCAGAGCAATACGATCAACAATTAAAGCTCAGGATAAATAAGTTTTCATCAGACATTAACACTGCACAGGTTTTGTGCCAGCCACAGGTGGAACAGGAAATAATTCCACAGTTGGGAACTCTTTATCAAGACTGTCCTTTCTCAGGTAGGGCATCCCCACTAAATGCAACACCAGAAAAGGAACATTCCCAACATACTTTATCAACCCAGTGGGTCCAAAAGCTTGATGGAGTCCTCTGGTTAGGGTTGAGATTTGGATGAGTATGTTGTCTACAGTAGAAGTGAAGGCTGATGTACCAAGCCAAAGATCTCATCCCAGTTTGAGTTCTGAATAGCTTTCAGTTAAGGGGACTACCTCCCTCTTTCTCTTCCTCTTTCCAGAATTGAGACAGGGCTGAATCTTGGACAGGTTTCCAGATTTGTAGGGTACTGATAAGATCTTGCATTTTAGAATACTTCAGGTTCTTTAGACTGAGTAACACTCTCTGACTGTGGACTCACTCAGATCTCCTTGAGCCCTGCTTCACCCAGCATGACTGCTAGACTTAAAGCTGACTTTGTACTTAGCTCTTGGGAATTCCTGGTCAAACATCCTGTAGTACAGGGGTCTTCAAACGTGGCTCTTTCATGACTTGTGGACTTCAACTCCCAGAATTCCTCAGCCAGCGTGCCTGGCTAAGGAATTCTGGGAGTTGAAGTCCACAAGTCATAAAAGGGCCACGTTTGAAGAGCCCTGCTGTAGTCTCAAACAAGGGCAGGAGCCCTCTTTATTTAGGAAGGGAAAGTTCTGCTTCCCACCTCCTTGACTTTGCATTCAGAGGTTGAATCTTCAAAGTGATCCTTCCTCTTGTCACTAAACTGAAGAATGCAACCCACTCTGAGCCCTTCTAAAAGCTGTATAGTTCAAATGTTTCTTCTTTCCAGATTTTCTTACAAAACAACTCAGACCTGCTATTTTACTATCCTAAAGCCTTCTTCATCTTCTTTTTCATTGCTTGGTAAGGTGAATGTTTATTCACTGGGTCAATCAGGGTCCATTGTGTTATATTGGGGAGGGGGAGAAGAAAAAAAAGATAAGGTGGGGAAGTACCCTAAAAGACAGAACATAAAGTTAGTGTTGAATGAATTCATAGCGGGCAGGTGGTTGGGTGGGTGGCATGGCAGATAAACAGTGTGATGGAGCCAAGGTAATTATAATTATAATCTGGCCAGCAATGCTTTCAGCTGAGGGGTGTATAAACCTCCCTAAGTTAATTCTGAGATAGTCCAGACTCCACCTGCTCCTTGCCTCCACCTTTTTGTAAAGCAACAACATTACTCGCAATCAAACCAGTACATCTGCTCTTGATACAATATAAACTGGGTTATTTTATAAAAGGTTGCAAACCCTGGAGATTAAAAACAAGATCATAGCAATTTATAGCAATCTGAATTTCTCTCCAAACCACCATACATTTCTGGACCGCATTCATTTTTTCAGCGCTGTGCTATTCACAGGGGTCTAACGTGCCCAAGCTAACAGAAGTCAATGGCAGATGTGTCGGCAACATTCCTTTCTGCAATTTTACTAAATGGATGCAGCCCATAAAAACAGTGTTAATTAATGAACATTTTAAAGGCACTTATATTTGGGGGATGCGGTTGCCAAAAACAAAAGTTTGTGGGGGGGAAATGTTAATCCAACTTTGCTGAAGATAATGAAAGCAAAGTCTGCTCCATCCAATATATAACAAAATTCATTTCACCACTGGACCACCTGGGAGAATACATCACTCTGTATAGCCAACTCACTCGCTGTGCAACAGCAGGTAATATTTTGTCATTCTTAAAGTTGTCTTCTCCAATTAATCCTCTGTTTGGTGGCCAGCACTGGTGTGATCTTCTTGCTGTGTCTGAAGGAATTTGTTCAGATGGGACAATGTGAGCCTGGTCAGTTAAGCATTGTCTACCCACTCCCAAAAGGATATGCATCCATTAAACAAAGAACAGAAGGGGACAGATATGCATTAACACCATATGATCGGTCTAGAAGGGAGGGCATGCCCCATATCATATTGGTTGGGGAGTTTTGATTGGCACGAAGAGGGCCGTCTCAGCTGCTGTTCCCGTCCTATGGAACATCTTACCTCCCAGAGGCAAGGCAAGTCCTCACTCATCTGGTTTGCCAGAAGGGTATTAAGACCTGGCTTTGCCAATTAGCAGGGGCGTCTAAAGGTGCAGTGCAGCCCTGCTGATAGCTGGTGGCCCGGTAACACTCCAGTTGCCTTGTTAACTTCCTCACCTTTGAATTTTAACCTAATTTATTTTTTGCAAGCGTTCACTGATTTTAACTCTCTTTTTAAGCTATGCTTTTATTAATGCATTTATCTGGTTTTATTATGCTGTTGTAAACTGCCCAGAGCCACTTAGGTGAGATGGGCAGTATAGAAATTTAATAAAGAAAGGAATACTTTTGCCTGAAATTGTAGAAATAACTATAAAAATGAAATGGAAATATATTACCTCTCATGGTGGGCAGGACTTTGTCCAGTGGAATTGTTTATGGACTTGGTCTGCTGGAGAAATGCCAAAAGTGATTAATAGCTGTTTCAAAATCCCATGCCTTCCTTTTATGATTTTTGAGCCCTAAACTGGCTACATAGCCTGAAGGTTTATTAAAGGTTTAAGGTTTATTAAATTTATATGCCGCCCTTCTCCCTGAGGACTCAGAGTGGCTCACAACAATAAAAAGTTAAAAGATATAAATACAAAAATTAAAAGAGGACTAAACAATATAAGAAATAAGAACAATTTAAACCAATAAAAAACCAAATTTAAAAACCATGATCAGTCCAGGCCTGCTTGTTGGAATAACCAGGTCTTTAGGTCATGGCGGAAGGACCGAAGGTCAGGGGCCATCCACAGCTCTGGGGGCAGTTCGTTCCAGAGGGTCGGTGCACCCACAGAGAAGGCTCTCCCCCTGGGGGTCGCCAGCCGGCATTGCCTGGCCGATGGCACCCTGAGGAGGCCGACCCTGTGGGAGCAAACCGGGCGATGGGAGGTTGACATTGGCAGCAGGTGGTCTCGCAAGTACCCCGGGCCTAAGCCATCTAGGGCTTTAAAGGTGATTATCAGCACCTTCAATCGCACCCGGAGGGCAACCGGAAGCCAATGCAGCTCGTGCAGGAGTGGTGTAACATGGGAGTATTGAGATACTCCCATAAGCACCCGCGCGGCCGCATTTTGCACCAGCTGAAGCCTCTGGGCACACTTCAAGGGCAGCCCCATGTAGAGAGCATTGCAGTAATCCAGGCGAGAGGTGACAAGGGCATGGGTGACTGTGCATAGGGCATCTCGGTCCAAAAAGGGGCGCAACTGGCATACCAGGCGAACCCTTGCTAAGTAAATTGCTCATTCAAAGTAAAATTTACTTTCACCGGGGGTCGGGTGGGGAATCCAGCGTTCCTGCCTCTGGATGAAGTAATCATCTCATAGATGCTCCTCTGTGGGAGACAAGAGAAAGTCATGGAAAAGAACGTGCTCAAAATGTGTTTTGACTATTTTGATTCAAGAAAAAAAAACACAATTGCTTTTGTTTCTACTTGGAAACCGCTTCTGGACTTTGTGATTGACGTGGGGGAAAAAGTGAAACTTTAATTTTGTATTTTACCCAAAATTGGATAGGTTTGTTGTTATAGAAATGGCTAGTTTATGCTATTGTGTAAAAGTAAAAAGTTGAGGTTTGATGTTATCATCTTATTCTACTGCACCAAAGAGAGTCGGAAGTTGGAAGTCAATGCCTTTTCTTTCTTTTTCCCCTTTTCCCTACATTTTCCCCTCCCCTTCTTCCTCCCCTATTTTTCCTACTATTTTCTTTTGCTTTTTTGTATTTTATATTATAAACTAATAAAAAAATGTGTCTAGCTTTGCAGACTTTCCACAAAGTACCTTAAAATTAAAAACCCTTCTCTTTATTTGTCACAGCGGATTCCTTGGAAAAATCAAATGCAGGTCATCAGTGATTACTTTTGCAGCATTTGGGGAAAGCTATACAGACTATTGAACCTTGGCAAAATAAATCTATCTATGCATTCATGCTACACTTTAACTACTGGCCATTTTTCATATTACCTTGTTATTAAACCATCATATAGCAAATGTCTTGGGACAACAAGAGGCAATTTATCATGAAGGAAGGAATCTCTTTCTTGTAATCATATTGGGGTATCAGGTGGCAACATGTGATAATTTGCTACCCTTTCACCTTTTCGGTCAAAAGAGGGGGGGGAATCTGGTTCAGATTTTTCTATATTCCCTCATCAACATTTCCACAAAATTACCTGTAAATGTCTACCATTAATATCTTCTCTTATTCTTATGTAGAATCACCAAAAGAGATGGCTGTCAGATTTATATTCAGAGAACTCCACTATTTATCTTCAAATAGTAGTAGTAATAATAGTAGGAATTGCTTTAGAAAATGTTAGATATATTCATGGAGGATTAACATAATTAATTGCACTTACTTGTTATTACAGAGAAAAGGAGAGGGAATATCATAAGTAAGTAAGTAAGTAAGTAAATAGTTCATTGAATAACTCTCCAGAGCATTTAAATTATGTTACAGGTAATAGAAATACACACATACATGTTATGACACTATTATTAAAATTTGGAACTAAATAATTACAAATGTAAAATTTAAACTTAAAATCTGAACAATAATCATGTTAAAATCTTTTCATCTTTATCACATAATATTGTAAAATTATTAGACAGAATCTACTATGTCTTTACTTCCTTAGTCTTATTGCCTTGCCTGCAAAATATAGCAATTTACTGTGAAAGATGTCTATGGAGATGATCAATCATCCAGATCATGGTTGTACCAAAGGTGCTTTTTTCCAAAAGACAACTGGACTTCCTTGTTTTACTTTTTCTTTGCAAAACATTTCACTTCTCACCCAAGAAGCTTCTTCAGTTCTACAGATATTTGAGATTGCAGTGAAAGGTTATCTATCAGACAGGAAGAAAATGGCTTTCTTCTGATATATATGGACTATACTTCCTTATTGTTTTGGTAGGATACGATCCCATTCTCTCTCTGGAATTTAGAATTAAAGACTTTAGCAAGGCTTTTATTTTATTCATATATATATATATATATATATATATATATATATATGTATGTATGTATGTATGTATGTATGTATGTATGTATGTATGTATATGTATATGTATATGTTTTCTGAGGTTTTCGCGGGTGTCTGTATGTGGACCTTTGGTCATTTGGGTTTTTTCCCGCGTAGAAATGAAGGTGTAGGCGCAACGTTTCGACGGAATCCCATCCGTCATCATCAGGCTGGTGGCTTCTGCTTCCTTCTTCTGGGAGAAGCATGTGGTAGTGGCTGTTTGTTCCTCTTTTTTAAACTGCCAGAGGGGGTGTGTTCTGTGGGTGGAGGTGTGCTCTGATTGGGTGGGGGATTAAGTGTGTTCTGATTGGGTGGGAGTGTGTTTTGAATGGTGGGTGTGTTCTGATTGGGTGGGGGTGTGTTTTGAGTGGATGGGCTGGTCTCAGCTGCCAGCCTTAGACCTGAGCTGGTGAGTTGTGCTGCTTTTGTTCGGCTTCGTGTTTGTGGTGGTGCCATGTTTTTATAGTGGGTGTCAGTTTGCTTATTGTGTGGTTTGGAGGGGTTTAAAGTGGCTGATGTTGCAGCTGTAGTTAGGTTTCTGTTTTGTGGTTGTGCGTCGTTATCATTGTGGGTTCGGATTTGCTTTTTGAATGGTTGTGTGGTGGTGATGTCATGTGATGTTATCATGAGTTTGGGTCTGGTATCATTCTTGGTGGTTGGGACTCGTCTGTCAATCAAGGTGGGTTTCCAAATGGCTGGTAGGCGAGAGGTATCATCTCGTTTGTTCATGATGTGGGGGCGTTTTTCTATCTCAATGGCTTCTCTGATTATTCTGTTGTTAAAATTTTCGATTTTGGCGATAGTTTTGGTTTTTTTTAAATCAATTTCATGTCCCGTGGCTTCAAAGTGTTGGACCAGGGATGAAGTTTGTTCTCCCTTTCTGAGTGAGTTTTTGTGCTCTTCAATGCGTGCACTTATTCTTCTGTTGGTCTGTCCAATGTATGTGGTGGGGCAGGTGGGGCATGGGATTTCGTATACTCCTTGGTTTTCTAACCCAATTGTGTCTTTGGGGTTTCTTAGGATGGTAGATATTTTTCTGTCTGTGTAGAATGCTGTTTTGATGTTGTGTTTTTGGAGGATCTTGCTGATTCTGTCTGTGGTCCCTTTTAAGTATGGGAGGAGGGCTTTGCCATTTTCTTGTTCTCTGTCTTGGGTTTTTGTGGGTGTCTCTCTTCGGATTAAGTTGGTAATCATGTTTCTTTGGAATCCAATGGCTGTTAGTACATTAGTGAGAGTGTGTAGTTCAGTTTTTAGGTGTTGTTCGTCAGCTAGGTGTTTTGTTCTGGAGATGAGTGTCTTGGCTACGGAGTTGATCTGTGCTGGGTGGTGGTGTGAGAGTGCGTTCAGATAGCGGTTTGTGTGTTTTTTTATGGTAGATAGTGTGTCCTAGGGAGCCGTTGGATTTCTTGTAGACTAAGACATCAAGGAAGGGAAGTTGATTGTTAGCTTCTGTTTCCATGGTGAATTGTATTTTGGGGTGTAGGCTATTGAGGTGTGTGAGGAAGTCATCCAGTTTTTCTTTGCCGTGTGGCCAGATTACGAAGGTGTCATCTACGTATCTGACACCAACTTCCCACATGACATCACCACCACACAACCATTCAAAAAGCAAATCCGAACCCACAATGATAACGACGCACAACCACAAAACAGAAACCTAACTACAGCTGCAACATTAGCCACTTTAAACCCCGCCAAACCACACAATAAGCAAACTGACACCCACTATAAAAACATGGCACCACCACAAACACGAAGCCGAACAAAAGCAGCACAACTCACCAGCTCAGGTCTAAGGCTGGCAGCTGAGACCAGCCCATCCACTCAAAACACACCCCCACCCAATCAGAACACCCCCACCATTCAAAACACACTCCCACCCAATCAGAACACACTTAATCCCCCACCCAATCAGAGCACACCTCCACCCACAGAACACACCCCCTCTGGCAGTTTAAAAAAGAGGAACAAACAGTCACTACCACATGCTTCTCTCAGAAGAAGGAAGCAGAAGCCACCAGCCTGATGATGACGGATGGGATTCCGTCGGAACGTTGCGCCTACACCTTCATTTCTACGCGGGAAAAAACCCGAATGACCAAAGGTCCACATGTATGTATATATGTATATATATATATGTATGTATATATATATATATATATATATATATATATATATATATATATATATATATATATATGTGTGTGTGTGTGTGTGTGTGTGTGTGTGTGTGTGTGTGTGTGTGTGTATATATGTGTATATATGTATATATATGTGTGTGTGTGTGTGTGTGTGTGTGTGTATATATATATATATATATATATATATATATATATATATATATATATATATATATAAATATATATATATATATATATATCCCCTTTTATCTGTACTGTACAAGATGAACACCCCTAAGATTCTTTCTTCATCTTGTCTCCACAACCACTACCTTGTGAGGTGGGTTGTGCTGACAAAGAAGTAATCAACCCAAAGTCACCCAACCAGTTTTCACACCTATAGGAAGACTAGAACTCAGAGTCTCCCAGTTTCCAATTCAGCTAGGAAAGCTCCATGATATATTTGTGTTGGAATTTACTTGTTTTGAAGCATAAACTTACTTGAAAAGAATAATATAAATCGAATAAGTAAATAAGGGAACAGTTATTTATTTGAAATATGATTGGACTCTTTTTGGTCTCTTATCCAGGAGAACCTTCAAGAACAACAACAAAAATGCACCTGAATTTATAATGACACATGTGAAGAAAGGGACTGTTAATGCTAAACTCTGGACACGATCCAGCCAACAGTTAAGCACTTTTAAACTCTATAAAACGTTGGGTTGACTGTGTTTGATTAAAAGTTGTCTGGCTTGAAATTCAGTAGCAGCTGGCCCAACTCCACCAGCCTGTCTTTGCCTCTAGAGAGAAAATCACTAATAATAATATATTTGCTATTCATGTGGACTGCTTGAAATATTCTCAGATGTAAAGGACTACTTATACTTTCCATGGCATTGAGTCTTTCCCAAAGCAAATGAAAATGCTTTATAGAAAGTACCATGTGTCATTGTAAATGGCAAAGTATTTCTATAGTTCTTCTTCCACAGCTACAAATTTGCAATAGCAGAGGAACTGGAAGAGTCAGGAACATAATCTGTTCTGTATAATCACACTAGAAGAATCATTTTTATAAGAAAAGAACTATTTTCATTTGAAAATGTAAATCAAAATAGCCACTTGGCCATATTTTTATTGATTAGGGCACAACACCTAATACATTAGCCTCGTCTGAAGATGATTTTAAACGAATGGTGTAAAGGCAGGATAGTTTAGATTAAAACTAGAGCTAAATGAAGAGATAACACTTTCACTCTTTACATACCAGTGAAATTAATACGGAAATTAGTGTAATAGGATTAGCTATTCACCTCCACATAAACAATAGGAAACAGTGGTGCATTATTTTGTACAACAATAAAGCCAGCTGTATCTGTTTTTAACCCAAAGGAGAATGGAAATTTACACATATAAAGGTTTCAATTTGGTAATGGAAAGTAATTCAGTAATGGAAAGATAGATTGTATAGCTTGAGTCTTTAAGAGGCTCTTTTAATTTCAAGGCTATAGCATTAACTTTGTCTGGAGATCTTTACTAGAACTATCAATTCAATGATCAACATGAAAATTCAATACAGAGAAAGCTTTGTATTTCAGTTAGAGATAGAAAAGCAGACGACTCAAAAGCAGATGAATACTGCATACTCTGTGAAGAAAATGGCTGCCATTTCTAAGTTAGCCTCATTCATCTCAAGAGATTATTATGGATCTTCCAAAAACGTAATATGCTTTTAGAAAAACAGCACTTGTGTCACTTCATACTTTACCTATCTTTTCACAAACTCTAAATGTATTGAGTTCTCTCGTCAGAATAGCCAAATTTAATTTACACTTTTCATTTGAGTTCCCATGGGAAATATAGATCATATTTAACAAGTTTTAAAAGTTAAAAACTTTTTTAAAAGAATGTTTCTCTTTTAATAATTAAAAAGACTGATTGGTTGCTTAGTGTCAAGACAAATAATTCAACAACAGAGAGAAGTGGTATTCTGAGTGTTATTTTCTATAATATTTGCACACACTATAATAAAATTTGCCACAACCACCTTGAAATGTAATATATATAATATAAATATCTGTTCTTAGACTCAAGTGGACCAACGCCTAAGGCTTTCCATAATTCTGAATCTTTGTTTTCTTTTTTTTCCTCATTTTTTTAGTTTTAAAATCCTTTCTGTTCAACTGTATTTATGAAACTGTTAAACATGGTAAGTTCTTATTTTTTAAAAAAATATAATCAAAGAGATTTCTCATCTATCATTATTGGTCAAGTTTATTTTCCAGTTGGGATATTCTACATGAATTGCACAGTAGTAAAAAAAATACTGGCATAAAATCAATTATTAAATCTAGCATACATTTTTCTTCCCCAAGGAAGATTTTTAAAAGATCATCACTAAAAGTTCATTAAAGAAAATTATCTATACACAGCAGTAGTTAAGTTTAAAAAGAGAATTTACACTGGAGGAAACTGCATCTGATTATCTGCATTAGGAAAATGTACATGTCAGAAAATAAAAAAGGGCAATTTCCATTTAATAAAGGAGGGATATGAGCAATTTACATTAACGGTGAAGTAAATTAAACTAAGCTACAGTATATCAAAGACCACAATATGTAATGAGATACTATGAACATAAATAGTTATGAAATTTTCTACAATTTTCAAAAATTGTTAGAAAAAAACAGCAGAGTCAAATAGTTCCATAACAATAGGGAGTAAAAAAACCGGCAAGACTTTTATCAATTTGTACATCCTGAAATCTCAACCTCTGGAGGTTTGTAATAGTTTGTCACAACCACAGGAAGCAAAACAAAACCTTTAATTCAACACAGGGATTCCAATCCACATTTTCAAAACAGATCAATATGGCAATGTGTACATGTAAAAGCAATCTTGTGAGAATATCTAGCGATCTGCACCTGAAACTACTCAGTCCTCTTAATTCTAGACTCTTTACATGTGTACAACCTATCTAAAATGTCTGTGATAAAGATCATCATGTTGAAATCAAAGCCAAGCAAAAAAAGAGGTCCTAAATAGATTTGAATAATGAGCTAAAATGAACATGAAGGAGTTTAATGGAGATATGTCAAGTTCTGCACTTAAGTAGGAAAAATGTAAGACCCAAATACTGAATGATTTGGCAATACTACATGGGAAAAAGAAACAGAATGTCCTTGTTGACCACAAGTTAAATACACCACGATATAGCTGCTAAGGAGGTGAATGCAATTTTGAGGTTCAATAACAGAAGCATGAGTTCAGACCATGAGAAGTAATATTTTCCTCTACTCTTCTAAGGACAGAATCCATTTGAAGTATAACTTGAGTAATGAATCCAGAAAGGACAGTGACAAATTGGAGCAAATTCAGAGGAAAGCTACCAAGCTGGTAAAGTGTCTGGAAACTAAGCCTTATGCTGAATGGTTAAAGGACCAGGGAATGTTTAGTCCACTTCCATCCCCTGTAACAATGAAGAGAAATATGATAGCAGTCTTCAGATATATGAAGAACTGTCACAGAGAAGAAGGAATGGACTTCATCTTTCCTGTCCGAGAGGCCAGAATTAATGAATTAAAACTACAAGGAGATAAGTTCAGGCTAGACATCAGGAGGAACTTCCTAACTGTAGAAGCTGCCAGCCGGTGGAAGAAGCTGCCACATGATATGATACGTTCTCCTGAAGAGAGGTCTTCAAAAAAGGCTGGATGGTCACCTGTTAGACATAATCCATTAGATCCTGTCCTGAGCAAGAAGTTGTATTATGATTATAATCATTTCAATTTAGGTGCATACAAACCATCTTTGATTATCTCTAGGATCCCTTCCATGTGATGCTAGGACAACCAGAAGAGACAACGGACATATTGAAATGGTGTCTCAGCTGTCAGCACTTGGATTACAGGTTGAACAGGCATATGGTTGACCTCTAGTATTCTAGTGTTCTCTATTATGGTAAAATATATTTGACACGAAGGGACGCGGTGGCTCAGTGGGTTAGGACGCTGAGCTTGTCGATCAGAAGGTCGGCAGTTTGGCGGGTCGAATCCCGAGTGCCGCGTAACAGAGTGAGCGCCTGTTACTTGTCCCAGCTTCTGCCAACCTAGCAGTTCGAAAGCACGTAAAAATGCAAGTAGAAAAATAGGGACCACTACGGTGGGAAGGTAACAGCGTTCCGTGCGCCTTTGGCGTCTAGTCATGCCGGCCACATGACCACGGAGACGTCCTCGGACAAGCGCTGGCTCTTCGGCTATGAAACGGAGATGAGCACCGGCCCCTAGAGTTGGAAACGACTAGCACGCATGTGCGGGGGAACCTTTACCTTTACCTTTATATTTGACACAAACCTGTATTCTTCATTTTTTGACAATACATCTTTTTTTTCTGGGCAGTACCTGGGTGAACACCCAGTGGGTTCATTCCAAAATTGGGAGAGGCTAGTCTGTATTCTCAAAGATTTTCACAGATAGTATAATAGATTGATGCCATTACTGATCTAGTTCCCCTGATTTTTAAGAGAGGTACTGAGATAATAAAGGGACGCGGTGGCTCAATGGGATACGACGCTGAGCTTGTCGATCAGAAGAATGGCAGTTTGGTGGGTCGAATCCCAAGTGCCGCGTAACAGAGTGAGCGCCTGTTACTCATCCCAGCTTCTGCCAACCTAGCAGTTTGAAAGCATGTAAAAATGCAAGTAGAAAAATAGGGACCACTACGGTGGGAAGGTAACAGCGTTCTGTGCGCCTTTGGCGTCTAGTCATGCCGGCCACATGACCATGGAGACGTCCTCGGACAAACGCTGGCTCTTTGGCTTTGAAACGGAAATGAGCACCGCCCCCTAGAGTTGGAAACAACTAGCACGCATGTGCGGGGGAACCTTTACGTTTACCTTTTACTGAGATAATATCCATAAGGTTTAGTAAGGCTAGAAAAAATCCACAGATGGTGGCAGAGCAGGAGGTCATACTCACTGCAAAATTTCTTCTAGAAAGAACAAAAGAAATCCCTACCAGGCTGAATATAGTTTTGGTTTTGACAAATTGAGAAAAGCTAAAACTTTCAAGAAGTTGAGAAAATTTCTCAGCAGGGTTAAACACAACCCACTGCAAGCCTTAAGATACCCATCACACACAATCTCCCTTCTCATCTGCAAAAATATAAACAGAAGGCAGCTAATAATAAGCTAGTTTCACCCTGCCCTCACCACAAAAGTTCTGTAGCAGTGCCCATATATTATGCGATCTATGAAAAAAAAACTGCCTTTGTTGTTCAGCTTTGATCTGTGGGCAGAAAATGGTTTCATCAAATGTGTCAATGTTGTCTGAGAACAATGTGAAATCCTGTAGTCCTGAACGGGGAGCAGGGTATCTGCAGCTGAACGATAAGACTGTATCTGCTATAAATATAACAGCATTTTTCACCCACGTATATACAGATGGATATGAAACACTAGCAAAGAATCTTGCTGTACCAATTATAGAGCCCCCTTAAAAACAATGCTCTCTAGGTTTCAAATTCTTTCTGAAAATTTGACATGAATATTCATTTGACATGAGTAAGAGATTTTAGAAGGATTTTGTTGTTGTTGTTGTTGTTGTTGTTGTTCTCCAAGTCTTTGCCAGGTCTTTCTCCATGTTTTGATTAAGTGGTTGTAAAGTTCCTCCAAGAACACTAAGATAGCGTGCAAACTCCAGATGAAAAATATTTCTTATCAGGCCATAGTAGGACCAGTTGTCATGATCATTCATCAAGGATGATCATTCATCAACTCTGTGATGTTAGATAGCTGTGTGAAGCCTGCAGCCACATGTTGGACCTGGACTTTTGAAGAAGTAAAGGTGTCCTTGAGGTAGGCTTGACTGCTGGAGACACCATGGACATACCCGTGCAATTTGCTTTGATACTACATAGCTAGAGCAAGAGCATTTAGGCTTACATACCTCTCTACAGCACTTTACAGCACTCTCTGAGCAGTTTACAATATAACCCCAACAATCCGGCTCCTCATTTTACCAAGCTCAGAAGGATGGAAGGCTAAGTCAACCTTGAGCTGGTCAGAATCAAAATCCAGGCTGTGGGCAGAGTTAGCCTGCATTACTGCATTCTAACCACTGCGCCACCGGAGCTCCCTCATAAAAGTTGGTTGCCACTGCTTTTTCTGAGGTTGCCTTTTTAAAACTTTCCCAAGTTAGCATACGGTCCTGGGACGTTTATGTTGGTCTCCCATCTAAATATTAACCAAGTTCAACTCTGCTTTGCTTTTCCCAAATTAGTTAAAGTGGATTTATTGCTGCTTAGCTGAGCATATATTGTCCAGATGCTAAATGAGGATTATCTATAACATGGGGGGAGAGGGAGGGGAGAGAGAGGGAAGGAGGGGAAGGGGGAGAAGGAGGGAGGGAGGGAGAGAGAGAGGGAGAGACTTTATACACATAGGAGGAGAACCAAATTCTGAAGTTTGAACTGAGGACAGGGAAGAGCAGAAAAGATTTGAGCTTTGTAATAATGTTCATTCCTCTCCCTTTTCTGTGTTTCTATCACAGGAAGAAATGAAGACCAGCTGCATTATCCCATTTGCCTTCCAGTGCTGGCACTTGGCATTTGCTTTGAAAAGCAGTGACAGGAACATAGAGAATCCATCTTCTCTCCATTCTTATTTTCCCCCTGACAGGTTACAACCATCAGAGTATTTTAGATTTCTCAGGATTCTCTGAACAATTGATAGGATTGTTCTGCTAGATTTATAACTCAAAGTTATAAAAACTAAATCCTGTTAAATTTCTTAAGAACATAAAAGGCAGCTTCATGGTCTTTCACATGGGAAGGCTTTGGATTAAATACAAAATCCCTCAAAAATACAGCCAAATAATCAGATATAAAAGAAGAGTGTACTTGAGGAAAGGGAATGCAGGCAGAAAAAGGAAAGCCACAAAGAGAAAGTTTATAAATTTGTAGGAAAAACAACAACAACAACAGTGAAGCAAGTTATACATTATCTGTATTTTTTTTAATAAAGTTGAATCTTCAGTGTTATAGCATATAAAGAGTAGATTGTTTGCAGAGAGGACAGTCTGAAGAAAAAAACATTTTTGGTTGACTAAGTATATGCTGTGAGGGAGATTATGATTAAGAAAAAATCTAGTATATTTATGGAGGATAAGAGAAAGTTGACCTCAAAACAGAGTTTGATTTTCATGCCTTAGACCAGTGTTCCCCAACCTTTCTGGGTTAGGGGGCCCGGCGTGGCAGAAAAAGGGAATGGTTTGGTGTGAGGGGCAGATGAGTGTACGCACACAGCTTCATTTATATCAGTGACAGACCCAGTTGTGAGTAGCCACAGCCTGGTAGTGGGCTGCGGCCCACAGGTTGTGGACCCCTGCCTTAGAGTATTAAATTCAGTATCAGATTTCAATATGTTTAGCCAGAAAGTCAGAAAATTATTTAAACTAGATCTTCCCAGCCCACCATACTTTGTGGGTAGGGGTAGTGAGTCAAAATCTGCATCCTGAAAGAGACAGATTTTTTGATTTGGTAAAGCACTAGGTAAAATCTTTGATCACCATAAAAGAGTTTCTGCTTTTTCTTTCTCTTATTCCAATAATGGAAGATTAAAGAAAAGTCACGAGGGTCAGGGAAGACCCTTTCCTAAGTGTTTCTGGTAACTAGTGAGTCTTTCATTTCTCTTTTTAGAAACTTTTTTTTAAGAAGTCACATGACGAAGAGTTCTTAGCATCATTTTCTGTGATTTTAATGTCAGACCTTTCACGCTCCTTTCCTTTCGTATCATCTCCCACAAATGGAGTCGGGTGGAAAGACAGAGAAAGATTGGCCCTTCGTTGCATAGAAATAGGAGCACTCTATACAAAAAGTATGTTTTATGCAAAAATATATGCATTTCTTAAACACCAGCATCATCTAAGATACCTTGCAACTTGAGGCAGAACAGCCAAGGATATTTCCCACCCAGTTTGAATGTCCTTCAAGTGTTTCTTCCCAAACCAGATGCCAAAAAGAAATGGCAAAAAGTTTTCAAATGCAGGTAGTCCTCGAGTTAGAACAGTTCATTTAGTGACCAATCCAAAGTTACTGGAAAAAGTGACTTATGACCATTTTTCACACTTTACAACCATTGCAGCATCCCCATGATCACGTGGTCAAAATTCACACACTTGGCAACTGAGTCATATTCATAATGGTTGTAGGGGTCATGGGATCACGTTTTGCGACCTTCTGACAAGTAGCCAGTGGGGAAGCCAGGCTCACTTAACAACTGGGTTGCAGTGATTCACTTAACAACTGTGGCAAGAAAGGTCATAAAATGGGGCAAAATTCACTTAACAAATGTTTCACTTAGCAACAGAAATGTGGGGCTCATGTTTGGTCATAAGTCAAGGATTACCTGTAACCATTCGCTCTCTTTTCAAGGTCACAATATTTGTTCCTTCTTTTTGCACAGGAATGGGGTCACCTGTGAGATCTGCCCATTCCTGAAACAGAGCTTTAAAAGATGCGGTTTGTGGGAGGTGCTCAGCGTGGACAATGAGTGTGCACAATGCTGAAGACGTTTCGAAAGTGCTAAAAGAAATTCCAGGGCTGGAAAATGCTTCCCCCAGATTCGCTTGGCAAGTTTGGCAGCCGGTTCCCACCAATTCGATCTGTACTACAGATGGCTGACTCAACTGCCTTTCTACTGCACTGCATCATATTTCTCCCGCTGCGCTGCCAAATTGTCCACCAAATTTGTAAACAGTCTCTAATTAGGCAGTGGGCACCAGCTCAGTTTCCCACAGAAATACACACATGCACAGACCTGCCAATATCAGATCGCCAAAAGTCATAGCAGGAGCCATCGCAGACATTTAGTTCATCGTACCAAATGATTGAGTCTATGAGAATTTGCAGTTGAGAAGAGATGGTTTAAGTGATCTTTTGGCTGACCTCAGATATGTGTTCCAGCTCAAAGAATGCCTCAAGATCCCTTTGGCCAATACTGTCTATGTATGTCAACTATGCAAATTTAGATCACAAGAATGTTGATCCATGTTTCTCACTTCCATGGGATACACAGTGTGGTCTCTGAAAAGAGGGAAGAAAACAGCATAAATCACAGCATTCCTCAAGAGATGCTATGTGGATACTTGCCGAGGAGTAGTAATATAGCATTCATATTGAAATAGCAATAGCAATATCACAGTGGTTTACAGCCCTCTCTAAGCAGTTTACAGGGTCAGTGTATTGCCCCCAACAATCTGGGTCCTCATTTTACCCACCTCATAAGGATGGAAGTCTGAGTCAATCTTGAGCCGGTCAGGATCGACCTGCTGGCAGTCGGCAGAATTCCTGCAATATTGCCTTCTAACCACAGCTCCTAACAGAATTCTTAAGGAGATACTTCAAAGAAATAAAAATGATTCAAAACTTTACATGATCATTAAAAATCATGACTCCCATACATGTAAAGATTCCTAAAGATCAGCTGCTCTCAGATTAGCAATAAATTGGTTGTACAACAGCCATCCAATGTGCAGTGTTTCTGGAGGAGATTGAGCAAATGGTTGCCTTGCAACAGACAGTCCTGCACTTCTGAAGGTACTTTCTTGTCAAGCATATCTAGCATTGATCTTATTACCTTAAAAAGGGGCCATCGTTTTCCCAAGCCAGGTTTGGCACTAGATCAATAAGCATCCAGTCAATCAGTATTGGCAGATATTAACTAAATGTTGCTGCAATGTAATGGTCTTGGAGAAGGCATCTTAAAGATAGGAAATAAACAGATTTCCCCTTCCACCTATGCTCACAAAATGAAAACAGGCCATGAAATGTTCCTTGTTTCCAATGTGCAAACATCCACCATGTGCATTCTGTCACTGAGCTGCCAGTGGAAGCCGTGGGAGCAGCAGCTAAAAGTGTGCCCACAGAAATATGGGGAGTTTTTGGAACTTTGAAACAACTCATTCCTGGAACAAGAGAGACAGGACAGTGAGGGTGAATGACAATGGGAGCACTGACCACTTCATTGCTTTCTTTTTTGCATGTGTTGATTCATTCATCAGGGACGGTCCCCCTCACATTTAACAGGTAAGGTTGCTCTGCCTACTTGCAATTCTATAGCCACTTTCCTAGGATTAAGTCACCCTAGCAGTGTCGGGGGTGGGGGGGGGGTGGCAGGTATCAAAAAATAAAAAATGAGGTTGTAGCAGCTCGGTTGAAGCCCTACCCTTTCTACATGTGTACCAAGTTGGTACATGTAGAAAAAGGAAGGGGCTTTAATCATACTTCTACAACCATCATTTTAACTTTTTTTTTATTCTTCCCACCTCCAGGGATCATACTGTTACTTTCATTTTAAAATAAATATCCCCAAAGAGAAGCATAACTACAGCTTTCTGGGGGGGGGGAATAAAACAGTGACTGAGGCCCAATTTACCAGCATGAGGAGTCCAAATCTCCTTGGAACAGCAGTAGCAAAGAAGTAGGGGATGGAAAGATGTCAAGTCTCTGTCAAGATGTCAGGTTCCTTGAAAGCAAAAGAGGTCATCTTCACCCTGTCTTTGGGCACTGGAGGGTGAGCTCAGGAGAAGGGCAGAGGGCCACTGAGCCAATTAACGGAGGTTAATTGAAGTCACCTTGCCCTCTTTTGCTTGTTTGGTTTAAGATTTCGATATCTGCCCCTCGCTTGATTGTTTACGTGAATGCATGCAATTTTATGAAATATTTCCACTACAAGATAGTTGATTAGCATCAAGCGTGAAGCATTAGTGAAGAGACATCAACAGAAATGGAGGCCCCTAGCAAGTTGGTGATGTCCCTTCAGTCCAGGTCCATGTGAGCTGACAATTTGCTTCTTCCATTCAGTGAAGGCTGATAAGCATATGTTGTTGTTTTTTTCCACAAGGAGGCCTGTTTATTCCCTGAGATCCTAGGTGGTTCCCAAGTCATAAACTAGGATTGCACATTCAAGACCATAGGGTGGAGCAATGATGGAGTTTGGATCCTGGCACAACACTCTACCGAATCTTATGCTCTCTATTAGCCAACATATGTCCCCTTCCTCCAAAGCTTGTCATCTTATATCCTAGTGATACAGCTTCCCCTCCCCTGGTCACTTCATTTAGTGCTGCCAGGCAAACCACCATGTTCACAGATTGCAAATCTTGTGTGGGGGATAATATTTTTAGAACTTATGTTGCAAGGGAAGTGGTGCTGCTTGTGACAGAATTATATTATTAGGCAATTACATGTGCACTATATATTATCACTGCAGCAACATCTACTTTTAAATGTGTACCATCTGTATATAATGCTGGTCTTATTCATTTGCCATTAATTCTGACCTTATGTTCTACCTGTGCTGCGTTCCCAAGGAAAGCAGAGGTAAACTGATTAACAGCAGGTGCATTCAGCTGTGCAGATGGCTCGCTCCCGTTCCTAGGAAATCGTGTTGCTGGCTGTTCAAGTATGGATGTAATTTCAGTGGAACAATGTTATTGGAAGCCATAAAGTCCAAGTTCTGCTAAAAAAAATATAATGCTAAAGTAAGTTTGAGCTGTCTCAAGCACCTGTCCTTGGCACTGAGTTCCATTTGTTTTGGAACCAGCTCTGCAGTGACACAGTGAAGGGAGAACAGTTTCCAGTTGAAGAGAACCATCGGTGAATCAAGCTAAAAGCCAAAGGTCTTGTCCCACTGGCTTCAAGAGACAGTAGGAAAATCTGCTGTCAATCACCAGAATTACGCTTACAGTCTCCACCTATGGTTTGCTCAAAATTCCACTTCCACAGCACTATAATTGCTGTTCCTGATGGATCCTGCCCATCCTACTAGATCTGGCAGATTAGGTATGCTCCGAATCCCTATGGCGAAAGAGGGAGAGGTATTGGGAAGTATGCTTTCTCTGCCATCGTTCCTGCCTTAGGGGACAGCCACCCACCAGAGATGGCTCCAATTTTTCCAGAAAGCAGTGAAGACTTGCCTTCCTGCCCCCAGGCACTGGGGCAGGATGTTCACGGAGCTGGGATGGGGTGATTGGTGAATGGGTGCAAATACATTGTTCATTGTTCTAAATAATCATGTGATGGTATTGTGTTTTTATTGTATTCTGTTTGTTGCCCAGAATTCTGGTAGGGGGATGGCTAAGATAGACAGACAGACAGGAAGGCAGGCAGGCAGGCAGAATGAAAGAGAAGAGAACTCCAGACAAAGGAGGATTGCTGTCTCAGCAGCTCTTTCTTGAAGGTTTATTTTTACTATAGGCACATTCTTTGGGATTTCATTTATCTTGCTTCACTTTTTAGGGTAGAGGATAAAGAGCTTTCTTCCATTTTAATCTATTCTCTTCCTACGAGAGGAAAAGAAAGCACATGGAAGTCAAATGCTGAAAAAGAAAGAAAGAAAGAAAGAAAGAAAGGAAGGAAGGAAGGAAGGAAGGAAGGAAGGAAGGAAGGAAGGAGGGAGGGAGGGAGGGAGGGAGGGAGGGAGGGAGGGAGAGGAGGGGAAGGACACAGGAGGGGCAGGAGGAGAGAAGAGGGAGGGAAGTGAAAAGAAGGGAAAGGAAGGGAAGAGAAAGAGAAATGCAGGAAAAAAGAGAAAAGGAAAGGAAAAGGAAAAATATATATAATGAAGTAGTTTCTACTCTTCTTCACAATGGTTATGATATAAATTTACATCTTACTGTATAGTTACAGTATAACTTTCATTTTTTATACAATCTATTTTTGCCACCATCAAACCATATACCATACATTCATTTTTTCTGTTTCACACAAAGAGTCTTAGTAGTTTTCAGTCTTAGTAATAACCTAAAATAATGTCTTTCCTCTGATCAAAGCTATCGGATTGGCCACCTCAGCTTGTTCCATGCTTTATAACCTTTTTCAGGGAAACAAAGAAACAGGCTAATACATTTTTTTAGAAATCTATGAATTCGTATTTATTACATGGAGTGCAATCAAAGAATGCCAGACTCAACATTGGTGGGATCTCATTTTGGCTGGGGAAGATCGGTTTAGATGTGCTCATAATGTGGAAATAAAATTTGGTTTTTCTATTGAATGGTTACAGCTGGATTGCACGATTGTTCTTCCACACTGGGCAATCTCTACTGTGCTCATGTATTTACACAATGCTGCCCTTTACTTCTTTTCCAGCATCTGTTCTCTTACTCTCCTTCTACAGGTGGAAGGAGCAGCATATATTTGGCATCCTCTACTTAATTTAGACATCACATGATCTCTCCAAAAAAACCTGAAGAGATGGACAATCCTTATATGAGGGAATTGAGATGG
The DNA here is from genome assembly GCF_947247035.1 of Vipera ursinii. NCBI lineage: Eukaryota > Metazoa > Chordata > Lepidosauria > Squamata > Viperidae > Vipera > Vipera ursinii. Next base: position 218,756,409 of record NC_139512.1, on the reverse strand, counting down.
ACCTAATATTTTAATGAGAGGCAGTTTGGTGTAATGGCTTAAGCACCAGGCTAGAAACTGGGACACCATGAGATTCAGTCCTGCCTTGAGCCCAAAGCCATTTGGGTGACCTTGGATCAGTCGCTCTCTCCCAACCCTAAGGAGATAGCGGCAAACCACTTCTGAAAAATCTCACCAAAAATACTACAGGCATTTACCCAGGAAATATCTAAGAATCAGATACAATTGAAGGGAAAGAGGGTTTAAATCCTTGCACCTTTTCCTCCCTCCATGCAATGCAGCCGTTCTTTTTTCTGAACAGGACCCATCTTTTTTGGTCTAGTTCCACTTCCTTTACACCAGAGTTTGTCAGGATGGGCTCTCAAACCAGGTTTAGATTTGTATAATGGACTAAGATATCTATAAAACAGCATATATATGAATGTGGGGCATCCTAAACATACGATGAATGCCTAAAGGAGATACAATCAGGAATAATAGGATGCCTCCACACACAACTAAGGAAAAGCAAGTATTTATGGAAGCAATGATGTATTTGATTTTGGCTTCTTCCTGTGCCTCATTTTAATTCACAAGGAGAAACCACAAGGTCGTCTAAAAATGCACGACAATGACTTCCACCTTTCTCCAGCTGTTATATTTACAAGATGAATGGAAAACAAAAATCAAGAAGTGTAACATTATGCAAAAGAACTCCAACATGATTATCCTTGTCCCCGTTCTGTTTTCTTCTCACATTGACATTTTATAGCTCATCTCAAATTATCCTGCACATTTCTGGAGCATATTTATTTATTTATTGTAGGGAGGGCTGTCAACCGAGGTAATATTTTCAGAAGATTGCTAGCCTCTCTTTCAAGTGATTGACTAATTAACTCATTAAAATTGATAGCATCATCTCAATATAAGGTAGCATTTTAGTTATAAAACAATGGGAAGAACTATTCTCCTGACATATTATATAAACAGCTCATTCGTTTGGATTTTCACTTGGATCGAAGCCCCACAGTTTGCAACAGAGTTTTCTCCCAAATCTTTTTTTTTAATTGAAAAGTTTTACAATACATTTTTTTTAAATAGAAAAAACTCCCTCCCCGCCCTCCCCTTCCCCCAACCCTCCCCTCCCCTCCCCTTCCCCCTCCCCGACTTCCCAGAGCTGAATACAGGGTATAAACTTACGAACTTACGCTAAAATATGCTAACAACAAAAATAAAACATTAAATTCTATCGCACTTTAACTCTCCGTAATCATAACTATATTACTAACAAATAAAAAATAACTAATAATACATCATATGAAACCACTACTTATTCAAATGGTAAGTGAAACTTTTTGGTCCCATATTTATTCTGAATATATTCAATCCATCTTCTCCATTCCACAATATATCTCTGTTGCGATTGTTCTTTCAAATATGCTGAAATCTTTGCCATTTCCGCCGAGTTAGAAACTTTCAAAGTCTACTCTTCTATAGTCAGCAGTTCCTCCTTCTTCCAATATTGCGCTACTAAAAGTCTTTCTACCGTAATTAAGTTCAACATCAATTTTGTATCTATAACAATAAAATCTGTAATAATACCCAACAAAAACAACTGCAGAGAAAACCTTATCTTTTTCTTAAATATCTTTTGCATATTCCACCATATTTTAATCCAAAAAACTTTGACTTTTTTACAAGTCCACCATATGTAAAAATACATTGCATCCTCACAACCACACCACCAACATTTGGGCTGGCAGTTCGGATACATACTTGCTAATTTTTTAGGGTCTAAATGCCACCTATAAAACATTTTGTAAAAATTCTCTCTTAAATTTTGGGCCTGTGTAAATTTTATGTTTCTAACCCAAATCTTTTCCCAAGTATCCATTGTTATAACCTCCTGAAAATTCTGGGCCCACTTTATCATACAATCTTTAACGAGTTCTGTTTCTGAATCAATTTCTATCAATGCATTATATATCCTTCTTATATGTGCTTGACCTTGATCTCTAATTTGTTTTACCAAATTTCCATCAGTTATCGAAAAACCAACTTTCTGATCTTCTTTCCATCTTGCTTGTAACTGCCCATACTGAAACCAAGTTTGCACAATCTTTTCTTCTTTTAAAATATTATATGGCTTTAATTGCCATACATTCCTTTCTATCCTTAAAATTTCTTTATATGTAGTCTCATCATATTTAAATCCAACATTTATATTTTCTATTGCATGTTTGGGTATTGCCCAAATTGGTATTTTGTAATTTAACTTATGTCTATATTTTTTCCATACTCGCAACAGAGCATACCTTAATATATGTATCTTAAACACATTATCCACCTTCTTATCATACAGTAAATATGCATGCCAACCAAATAACAAATCATAACCCTCAAGATTTAATAATCTCCCTTGTGTTAAATTAAACCAATCACTTATTGAAGATAAAGCAGCAGCCTCCTAATATAGTTTAAGATTAGGCATTTTAAGACCACCTCTTTCACGTGTATCTTCCATTATCTTAAATTTAACTCGTGGTTTTTTCCCTGCCCAAACAAATTTATTAATACCTTTCTGCCATTCCTCCAAATTTAAATCCTTTTTAAGTATAGGTATCATTTGAAACAAAAATAAGAATTTTGGCAAGACATTCATTTTTACTGCTGCAATTCTTCCCAATAAAGATAATTGTAATTTTTTTCAGCCATCTAACTCTTTTTGTGTTTTTAACCATAACGATTCATAATTATTCTTATATAACTTCACATTTGAAGCTGAAAGGTAAACCCCCAAATATTTAGTCTTTTGACTATTTCAAATCCCGTTAACTTTTCTAAAACAACCTTTTGTTGTATAGTCATATTCTTAGACAATATTTTAGTTTTTTGTACATTTATCTTAAATCCAGAGACTTTCCCATATGACGTTATTATCTCCATCAACTCTACAACTGAGTAAGTCGGTTGACTTACTGTAATAACCAGGTCATCCGCAAATGCTTTCAGTCTATAATCCTGATCTCTTCTTTTAATTCCCTTAATTTTATTTGAGTCTCGTATTTTAGACAATAATATTTCCAATGTTAAAACAAACAGCAAGGGTGACAGCGGACACCCATCTTGTACCCTTTTCGATATTACATATTTCTGTGAAACTACTATTAACTATTATTTGAGCTGTTTGCTTCTGATATATTGGTCTGATAGATTGTAAAAAAATTTCCCCAAACTCCATTTTCTCCAATGCTTTAACTAAAAATTGCCAATCCAATTGATCAAAGGCTTTTTCAGCATCCAAATAGATCAGCACTGCAGATACCTGGTTATTTCTATCCAAAAATTCCAATAAATCTACAATGTGTCTCACATTATTCTTCATTTGTCTACCACTTATAAATCCAGTTTGATCACTATGAATCACTTGCTGCATTACCTTCATTAATCTATTTGCTAAAATTTTTGCAAATATCTTATAATCAGTATTTAAAAGCGATATTGGTCTATAGTTTTTGGCTTGGGTAGCGTCTTGATCTTCCTTCGGAATCAACAAAATAAAAGCTGTTCTCCACGATGGAGGCACTTCTCCTCCCAATTGAATTGTCCTAAACAATTCTCTTAACGGTTCCACCATTTCTGACTGTAAATTTTTATAGTAAACGGCAGTCAAACCATCTGTTCCTGTTGCTTTACCCACCTTTAATTGCTTAATTGCTAAAATAATTTCTTCATCATTTATCAATTGATTCATCCCTTCCTTTGTTCTTGTGTAAGAACAGGAATGTTAACTTCCTGCAGATATCCCGCAGGAGGAGGCATCAAAGCCTGTAATGAAGACTGCTGAACTGGCGAGGCACCAGCACTTCTAGGAAGTTTGGTTGGTTTGGAAGCCATTTTAGCACCGCTTAATTCTATTGCGCACATTCACTTTCCGCACCGCTTGCAACTTTTTCCACAAAATACTCTGAGTTAAAGTTCAAATACTTGCTATTACAGCATTCTCCTGGACAGCTCTGCCTGCCTCCAGGTAATCCACATTTAGCTATCGATGGCAGGGATGGTTGCAGCGTCCTGCTCTGCTCCAAAGCCTTGGAGCAGAGGCGTCCTGGAGTCCGGAGCAAACTCAGGCTTCGGGGGGGGGCTCACACCCTTCAACCACCAGAGTTTAAACTCTGGCGATCTAGGGGAGCTCTACCCCTGCCTAAGCACTCACCCCCTCCTCTTCTCCCGAGGAGCAGGTTTCCGAGCCGCCAAACAGCTGATCGTTGCTGTTTTTGGTGGCTCTACGGAAAACAGCGGGGCTGATGGCCAAAACGGCCGCCATCAACGGAGCCTTGACACCCGGAAGTCCCCCTCCCAAATCTTGAAGTTTGTAATCCAAGAGAATGAATTGTTAAGCGCCATCTGAAGACACATCTCTAATACTTTGCATTGCACAAAACAGCTTTGCACAAAACAGCTTTCACACACACAAAAAAAAGCCTTAGAGGTCATAGCGTTTAGCCCCTAAATCCACATTTTGAATCTGATAACTCACTTAATGTATACTTCAGCTAGATTATAATGCTGTAATATTTACCTGCCTTGCCAGGAAGTCACTATATAATTTGTTATGCATTGGGCTTAATTGTAACACCACCACGTGATAAGCTGGAGCTAGGTAACAGCTCCCAGCAACTCAGACACCCTGTCTCCAGTGCTGCTATTGGCTGCCCCTAGATGGCAATGGATTACTTTAAACCTATTGGCTGCCGCCTAGGGGCCAGGCTATAAATTGCTGCAGGCTGCAGCTCTGTTCCTCAGTTCAGATCCTGCAAGCAAATAAACATGTTCATTGCTGAACTCACTCACCTTGTCTTCATTCCTGTGCAACGAACTCACTACACAACACTGGCGATGAGGATGGGTTCCTGCTTCTCTGAAGGAGCTGAACGTCACTAGGGGAGAGGCAGCACACGCCTGGAGGGAAGTCATTTCCCCCCCCCTACGGTTGGCTAGCCAGACACGCTAGCGACCACGCGCTCAGTGGATCAGTCCCTGGGCATCGGAGAAGCAGGATCAGAAGATGCAGGAACCAGCCGAGAAGACCAGAAGAATGCCCAAGGTTGGAAGGTTGCGAGAGTTCGACATCAAGCGACCAGAAGGATGGCCATTGTACCTTTCCCAGGTTGAAAACTACCTTCGGGCGAACCAGGTTGCAGTAGATGGACTGAAGGCCACCATGCTGCTCTGTGTGTGAGGCCCAGAAACATTCGCTCTGGCTGAAAACCTGTTTGCACCAACACCGCTGGAATCAGTCTCCTACGCTGATCTAAAGAAGCTCAGAGAACATTTCCAACCGAAGATGTCGGTGATTGCCTGGCGCTATGCCTTCAAACAACAAATACAGCAACCCAGTGAGACTGCATTGGAGTACATCGCAGCCTTGAGGCAGGCCGCATGCCTGTGTAAATTTTCTGACATCGAAGAGCGACTTCGAGACCGGCTTGTCTGCGGCCTACGAAATCGAGACCTGCAGCAGAAACCTTTTGCTAGAGCTAACCTGTCATTCATTGAAGCCGAGGACGAAGTCATGGCAGATGAAGCTGCCGGGGGAGCCATCCGAACAATCCGGCCTGCCAAAACAACACAGCGCGAAGAAACTGTCCACCACAAGGACGCCAAATGCACCGAAGAATCAGAAGAATAAGATACTGAAGTTGACAAGCTGCACAAACAGCCCAACACTCAGCACCACAGCAGCAAACAACAAGAGACTCTTTACAAGGCAGATCTCTTACCTAGATGTCCAGGTTGTGGCGGCCGCCACCAACGTGCAGACTGCAGATTCCGGTCAGTTACATGCTGGGCCTGCGGCAAAACCGGCCACATCACAGCAGTATGCAGAGCTCACCAGAGGGACCGGCCATCGAAGCACCAGTCGGAAGATCTGACCAGGAGAGGTACCGGGGCCCAGGGGCCGTTCAGTGTGGGGTTTTGTGCAAGCCAAAGAAGTGTATGCCGCACTGGGGCCTGACGCCTCCTCAGACCCAAATTTAAACTTCAGGTGGAGCTACAAGGCATTCCCTGTAAAATGGAGTTGGACACAGCTCAGCCGTTCCCATTATTTCTCTGGACACATTTAATTTCATGTGCAGTCACAGTAGAAAATGGGCCAAGCTAAGGCCCTCCGACATAATTTTAATAGATTTTAAAACGCTAAAGTCACAGTCAAGGGGGAAGCCACCTTGGCCATTAAATTTAAGGGAATTTTTTGGCACCTGGATGTCGTAGTAGTAGGGGGCCAGAGAACGAGTCTAATTGGACTCGATTGGTTTGATGCATTAGGCATCCAAATAACCGGTATCAACCAGACACAAGCCGTTAATCTAACGTCAGTTTGCGAGGACTTTGAAGACATCTTTGATTCAGCCATAGGAACATACTGTACACAGGCCCACCTATATCATTCAAGCTAGATCCCAATGTGGTCCCCATTAGGATTAAGCCTCGAAGGGTTCCCTTTGCCCTCAAACATAAAATTGACACAGAAATAGACAAACTTGTAGAACAGGGAGTTTTGCAACCAGTTGATGGTGGGGAGTGGGAAACTCCTACAGTAGGGGTGTCAAACTCAATTTCATTGAGGGCCGCATCAGCATTGCGGTTGCCCTCAGGGGGCCAGGTGGGTATGGCCAGGGTGGGCGTAGCCTAATGGGTGGGCAAGGCTAGAGTGCGTATGGCCTACTGGGTGGGCGTGGCCAGCTCTACATTGTTCGCATCAAGGGTGCCTATGGGGGCCTGGGCAGGAGTGGGACAAATCTGAGGGTCTCTGGGCCAGGGCCAAGGCAGTGGGGGCCGTTCCATCACTGTTTCCAGGATAGCTTCGCGGGCCGCATGAAACCACTTTGCGGGCCGGATCCGGCCCCCGGGCCTTGTGTTTGACATGTCTGTCCTACAGTAACACCACTTAAGGCCAATGGAGAAATTAGAATATGTGCAGACTACAAATGCACAATAAACAAAGCCCTTAAGCAACAGGCATACCCTGTCCCAGTGGTGAACCACATATTGGCATCTTTGATTTTATTTTATTTGATTTTATTAAATTTATATGCTGCCCTTCTCCCTGAGGACTCAGGGTGGCTCACAACAATAAAAAATAAAAAACATAGAGTAAAAAATTTAAAAGAGAATTAAACAATAAATGCAAAATACGAGACAATTTAACCCAGTAAAAAGCCTAATTAAAAAACGTAGTCAGTCCAGGCCTGCTTGTTGGAACAACCAGGTCTTCAGGTCACGGTGGAAGGACCGAAGGTCAGGGGCCGTCCACAGCTCCGGGGGCAGTTCATTCCAGAGGGTTGGCGTGCCCACAGACAAGGCTCTCCCCCTGGCGGTTGCCGGCTGGCATTGCCTGGCCAACGGCACCTGGAGGAGGCCGACTCTGTGGGAGTGAACCGGGGGATGGGAGGTTGACAATGGCAGCAGGTGGTCTTGCAAGTACCCCAGGCCTAAGCCATGTAGGGCTTTAAAGGTTATTACCAGCACCTTGAATCGTACTCGGAGGGTAACCGGAAGCCAATGCAGCTCACGCAGGAGTGGTGTAACATGGGAGTACCGAGATACTCCCATAAGCACCCGCTCGGCTGCATTTTGCACCAGTTGAAGCCTCCAGGTGCTCTTCAAGGGCAGCCCCATGTAGAGAGCATTGCAGTAATCCAGGCGAGAAGTGACGAGGGCGTGTGTAACCATGCATAGGGCATCTCGGTCCAAAAAGGGGCGCAACTGGCATACTAGGCGAACCTGTGCAAAGGCCCCCCTGGTCACGGTCGTTAGATGATCTTCCAAATTAAGCCATGAATCCAAGAGGACACCCAAGTTACGAGCCCTTTCTGAGGGGGGCAATACCTCCCCCCATCCAAAGAGATGGAACTTGTTGGACAATACGAGATGCCAGTATCCACAGCCACTCGGTCTTGGAGGGGTTAAGCCTGAGCCTGTTCCTTCCCATCCAGACCTGCACCGCCTCCAGGCACCGGGACATCACGTCAAGGGCATCACTGGGTTGGCTCAGGGTGGAGATGAACAACTGGGTATCATCCGCATATTGGTGATACCTCACCCCAAAGCCATGGATGATCTCACCCAGTGGCTTCATATAGATGTTAAACAGGAGGGGGGAGAGAACCAACCTCTGAGGCACCCCACAAGTGAGGGGCCTCAGGGTAGATCTCTGTCCCCCTGCCAATAAAAACTGTGAGCAGCCCAAGAGGTAGGAGGAGAACCACCGTAAAACAGTGCCTCCCACTCCCAACCCCTCGAGCCGTCACAGCAGGATATCATGGTCAATGGTATCAAAAGCCGCTGAGAGGTCAAGTAGGACCAGGACAGAGGAACAGCCCCTGTCCCGGGCCCACCAGAGATCATCCACCAGTGCGACCAATGCCGTTTCCGTGCTGTAGCCAGGTCTGAAACCGGACTGGTAAGGGTCCAGATAGTCCACTTCATCCAGGAATTGCAGGAGCTGACGCACCACAACACTCTCAACAACCTTCGCTACAAAGCGAAGGTTGGAGACAGGACGGTAGTTATTCAACGAGGCCGGGTCCAGAGCAGGCTTTGCAAGGGGGCACCATTTTCAGAAAGTTAGATGCTGGTTTATGAGGCCACAGCCACTGCTCAGATGATCGTGACTCACAGTGGGGCTTTTAAAGTGAAGCGTTTATAATTCGGGGTTAGTGTTGCACCAGGCATTTTTCAGGGAATCATGGAACGCATGCTTAAAGGCATTCAGGGTGTTTGCCCTTATTTTGATGAAGCGCTTATTGCAGGGGAATTCACAGAGGTGTTAGCCAGCAGGCTCAGAGCCATCCTACAGAGGCTGCATGAAGCAGGCCTTAAATTAAAAAAGAGTAAATGCAGTATTGAGGTTTCTTCAACCGAATTTTTGGGATTTCACATTGATGCTAACAGCATTCACCCAGCTGAGTCCAAAGTGAAGGCCATTCAAATGGCACCTAGCCCTAAATCAAAAGGAGAGCTACAAGCATTCTTGGGCCTCCTCAACTTCTACCATGCATTTCTGCCTAACAAGGCCACATTGGCAGAGCCACTTCACAAGCTCTTAGATAAAAAAGCTTCATGGAAATTGACCAGCATTCACGAGAAAAGTTTCCAAGACCTAAAGGCACTTTTGTCGGTTAAATCTACTGTCACTCATTTTAGGGAGTCTAAACCAGTCTGTTTAGCATATGATGCATCCCCTTATGGGGTGGGGGCAGTCTTCAGTCATTTAGAGAAGAATGGAACACAAGTTCCTATTGCATTTTATTCAAGGGCACTAGCCTCTGCTGAGCGTAACTATGCTCAAATTGACAAAGGGGCCTTAGCCATTGCAGGAGAAATTAAAAAATTCCATGACAATTTATATGGCAGGGACTTTATTTATTTATTTATTTATTTATTTTATTACATTTATATACCACCCTTTCCCGAAGGACTCAGTGCGGTTTACAGGGTAATTAAAAACCAAGATACAAAAGTTAAAAACAAGTTTAAAAAAATATATATATTTGTCCCTGTATAAATAAAACCCCAGTTAAAATAAGATTAATCCTCAGTCCGGGCCAGAAAGCTCAAAGAGCCAGGTCTTCAGGTCCCGGCGGAATGAACGGAGGTCGGGGGCAGTCCTCAGCTCCACTGGCAGCTGGTTCCAAAGGGCAGGTGCCCCCACAGACCACAAACCACTATTGGGACTCTTTACAACAGACAAACAAACACCCCATTTACTTTCTCCAAGAATGTTGAGATGGTCTATTTTTCTATCAGCCTACACATTTAAAGTGGTTCACAAACCTGGCAAAGAAATAGGCCATGCTGACATGGGTTGCCAGATGTCTTAGTATCAGACAATGGGGCCCAATTCACTGCTGCTGAATTTCAGGCTTTCCTGAGAGCAAATCTCATCAGACACGCAACGTCTGCCCCATTTCACCTGTCCAGTAACGGTCAAGCTGAACATATGGTAAGAACCACAAAGTAGTCACTAAATGCATAGTAACTGGGGACTGGCATCACAGATTGGAAGATTTTTTACTTTGCCAGCATTCCACACCCTGCACTGCTAGTGGGAAAGCCCAGCAAAACTACTTTGGGGGAGATGCCTGATCATGAAACTGGACAGGTTGCATCCAGCTAGAGTAGCAGCAGAAGCCTCTGAACCAAAACCCCCAAGGGGGCTGCAAGTGGGTGATGGGGTGTGGGCTAGAAACTATGGGCATGGGAATCTGTGGGTTCCTGGAAAAATCACTAAATCATCTGGTCCCCTCTCTTAAAAAATGGGGCTGGAGGGAAGGCAAGTTGTCAGACGCCACATTGACCAACTCAGAAAGCGGTTTCCAGAATGGCCACTAAGCGAGGACTGCGTCATAAGTCCCTCCCAAAGTCCCGAAACTGGCAACCAAGCCAGCCCATGCATAGACTCTGAAGACTCTCACAGCACAAGCAATGAGGAGTTGGCCGTAGAGGAGGGGAGTCTGGAAGTGCAACATGGATCCCCTGATGGAGCAAGCCAACCTGACTTTCACAACCGCTGTGCCAACTCTGCTGAACAGTCTGACTCTGGGGTGGGCCAACCTGGAAAGGCCAGCCAGAGAGCACCAAACCCTTCTGGCTCAAGTGCATCAAAGGACACTGGTCTGCCCGGCCCGGTGGGTAAGCTGATAGACCAGATAGTGACTGAACCCCTGAGGCATTCCACAAGGGCATGCAATCCTCCTGCTTATTTAGCAGATTATATAGTAAAATAAAAGAACTATAATGCTGTATGTACTTGTGTTAATTGTTCGACTATGATACTGTACTGAAACAATGATGGAGCTATAATGTTTTTAACTATCTTATTGTACTGAAAATGGGAGCATATTCATACTGGAGTTAAATCTTATAAGTTGTATTGTTATGCTTATTTTTGCTATGATGTTGTTCGTTCTAAGAGGGGAGGGGTGTTATGTATTGAGCTTATTTGTAGTGGTAAGCTGGAGCTAGCTAACAGCTCCCAGCAACTCAGACACCCTGTCTCCAGTGCTGCTATAGGCTGCCCCTAGGCGGCAATGGGTTGCTTTAAAGTTAGACCTATTGGCTGCCACCTAGGGGCCAGGCTATAAATTGCTGCAGGCTGCAGCTCAGTTCCTCAGTTCAGATCCTGCAAGCAAATAAACATGTTCATTGCTGAACCTGAACTCACTCGTCTCATCTTCATTCCTGCGCAACGAACTCACTACACAACATAATTAGAGAACAAAAATAAGGAAAGGGTAAAATATATTGAGAAAAGCACTGTAATGTATTGGTTGTGATCACTGCTATTTTTGAAATCTCTATTGTCTTTAACATGATACAGATATTCTTCTTTCACATTAGCAGGCATCAGATTTAGTGTTTGCTTTTGGTCTCCGAAGAGCCCTATTTCCATTTTCTTATCTGCAAAAGTCAGAGAGGTACCTAGCAGGAATTTGGATACATATCCTCCCTCCCTTTCAGCTGCTAAAGAAAAAAAGATCTACAAAACAGAGGTCTCAGGTCACAGCTGTAAATAGCTATGGCTTGATGAAGTGGAATTTACTATTTATTATTTAATACATTTTTCTATGCATTCCTATGTTTAAAGAAAAAAAACTAATTTATTTTTTTGCAATAGTGGAACTGTAATATATTGGGATTTGTACTTGAGCTGATTCACATGTCTGTTTGAATGCTGCTTAAGGTTGCTCAGTGGTGTGCCTGTATAGTGGTCACTGACTAAGCCAGACTTCTTGTCTCCAAGAAGATTGTTGAATGATTTGGGGCGGGAATGGGAATGGGTTCTTTTAAACCTATTGGCCGCCGCGTAGTGGCCAACCGTATAAGTAGCTGCGCAGCTGTTTCAGTACTGTTCTTGTTTGCCTCAATAAAGCATGTTCCTGTTTGCAGCCTTCCGTCTCGCTTATTGCCTGCAAAGAACCGGCTACACAACAGGAACAACCTTGCTTGTCAAGAATTCTAGGATAACTTCAGTACCAATGAAAATGGATGTTTTACAGCCACCCAACAACCCTTGGGATGACATCCCACATTTTCTATCACTATGAAGTAAGACCTTTGAAAAGCAGTTGGTCTTCTAAGCAAGGATACCTTGGATTTCTTTGTTGCCTCTATCAGTCCCTTTATGTCAATGAGATAATGGAACAAACGGAAAGAATAATTACAAAGCAATGAACAAGCATAATGAAATAAGAATGATCCTTATCTACCCTTGTACCTTATCTTCATCTCTGCCCTGGTTCTTACAACACATATTTAAAATAAAACAAAAAAACAGAATCTGGACTAAGGGAGAAAATATCCGTAGAATAACAACTCAGATGGCGGTGAAAGAATCAGTTTGGATCCAGCAAGAACAATCTGTATTACTAAGAATATTTTGATGAATTTCACTGATTAAGAGCAGCCAATAGAACTTGGTATAAAAGAAAAATCGGGCAAGGATAATGCTACAGGCATGAGGCATTTACAGTAAGATGCACAGCTAGCTCTGTGCATGGAGCATTTACCCATTTAAGAGCATGGAGTCAGTTCAAGGCCAGAAGATTTTTGAAAGGAAGGGAGAGGATTGCGTCATTGGTATGATGAGCAAAATTGTATCACCTTAAGGAAATAGAGAAATCTCCTAAATCTGCAAAATTCAGGGTCAGACAACATCTTTACCGGGACAACTTTCATTAGAATTAATCAAACATGCTCTAAATTGCAGCTGACCTTTTCAAATCTTCACCTCTTTGGAGACCAAGACAATTATAAGAAAAAGATTGGAGGGAAGGGGAATAGAGGAGGGAGGATGACAGAGGTTGAGGTTAAGAAGTTTACATGATTAGTCAAAAGAGGGAATGCTAGAAGAGGTGTAGAATTGAACATGGTCTCAGGGGATCTAAAAAGATGGCCCACATTTTTAACATAAACATTTTCTTATTGTGGATCTTGCGTGTCTACTTGCATTGCAGCATTTCTTCCGTTGATTAATTGATTGCAATTTTTCCCAGTATTATGCCATTCTATTCATCAGATTCCTCCATAGAACAGCTGAGTTTAAACCAGACACAATATAACATAAACAAAATTCTCAGCAACTTTATCAGCACATTGTCTCACTCTCATCCAGTGTCCTGGTACTACTTCCTTTGGAACAGCATTTACAATTCTGTTCCCTACCTAGAAATTCTACAAAAGGACCAGTTCTTCATTGCCCTCCAGAACACTAATGGGATGTGGTCATATTTTATCTCCAGGTGCCAGCTAGCCCAGAGGAGAGGAAAAATCGCTGAAAAAAGTTGCCTTCAAGAACTGAGACATCCAATTTTCTTCAGAGCTGGGACCCATACCAAGCCTACTCTCACCTGATGAGCACATTGCACAGAGTAGGTAGAAAAAATACTTAATCTGAGAATTATTCACACTGATAAAATGACTAGCAGTTATCAGAAACAGTGAAATGAAATGCAGTGCCCTGTCTTCGTAAAACAAGCATGGATCTTTAAAACAGAAAAGCAGGAGGAAGTATATAGGCATTACGCCATCTTAAATTGACAATGCAGACAATCCTAGGTTAATTAGATAACTGAAACCAGCAACTCCATTGATATGGTCATAAAGTATAATATCAGATGACTGCAGCAATTTACGACAATCATTCTGTTGTGATATGGCCATTCGGCACATCTTGCACATTCATTTAGCACGTCCTCATATATTTAAGGCCTCCTGCCTTCCCTATTGACTTGCTTGTTGAAAGCCACCAGTGAAGATTGCAAATACCAATCATGTGACCAGTGGTGGGACTCAAATACCTTAACATCCGGTTCTCTGCATGGATGCAGGCCTGGGCCTCCGAGGCTTAGAATGGACTTCCAGAAGTGACATCAATGCTCTTCCTGTGGGCTGTTCTAGGCCTGTGAGGCCTCCTCAATTAGTGCTGTCATAACTTCAAATGGTTCTTGAACGAATGGTCAATAACCAAGGACTATCTGAATAAAAATAATATTTAAATATAAGGTACTTGCTGGGACTGTTGTGTGCAGCTAACCATTATTTCTGGTAAATTCTATTCATCAGAGTATGTACAATCTTGTTCCTTGGATTAAATGTTCCCAGTCAAATCTACCAAGAGGGAAAGATGTCTACCAGGCCCTGTGTCCTACAAGGGTTTAAGGGAAATGGCCACCATTTTGAGTTGCATCCAGAAGCAAACTAGTAACTCTTCTTATTCTCTTAATGGTGATCTCAAGTCAAATAAAATATTGATTACAGTCATAGACCAGCATAAATGGGGGTCTCACAAACCAAGACCAATTTCTGCCTGATCTTCAAGAACAGCTCTGTGTGGAGCAAGCTGCAAATATCCAATGCCTCATTGCCTTTCTAGAATATGGTTTAAATTTCAGAGTAATGGTGACAAAACCTGTTATTCCTCCCATCTTGGAAGATAACAAGATAAAAATAAAAAACTGGGCGTAAGGGGAGAGAGAATGGCAATCCTGTCTTCGCTGGGTGGATTTTGGTTTGTTGGTTTTCTATGCATACGTTTAATGTGTCTTAGTTTTATCACCTGATTGGATCATTTTGCTTGGCAGCTCTGTGCTTTGGGAGTCATGCTGAATATTAACTGTTCAGCTACATCTGCTCCTGATGGGGGTTAATCTCCGTATCATAGGCTGCCACCAGTTTCCTAAGCAGCTTAAAAGGACATGTTATAACTTTGACAATGACCCGCTAATGGTTTGACATTTCTCAAAAGTATTATGAGCTGTCTTTGTCACTGTTATCTTCTAATGAGATCAGTAAATTTAGGGAGCAGGCATGGCTGATGCAAACGGCAGTGCTGCAGCCAAGGACAAGACATATAATTGCTATACTATAAATAATAATCTGCAAACTGTTTAGACTCTCCTCCTCCTTTAGGGAGTGATTCCATTTTGGGGCCCCTGGAGCAACCAAATCGGTTTTAGGATCGTCTCTGATCTTTCTTTTCACATTGAGCAAAACTCCTAATAACAAGAAATAGTTTTTGTCCTCTGGATATTTTTTTTTGGTGGACTTACTAAAGGGGAATTTTGCCCTTTGATCGCTGTCAGTTCTTTTCTGGGTCAAATGTGATATATAATATTTTTAAGGCAGTTCATATAGATCCATCTACATGGGACAATGACAAACTGGCATTTTTGAAGCAGGTCTAATCCAGTCCCCTGTGGAAGAAGGATGAGATTTAAAGGGCAGTGATTTCTCCCCAGCCAGGTTCACTTTAGGAGATTAAAGAATGGGATCTTTATCATTTCTGTTATTTACTAACTTGGACTACTTCTCCCAAACTAATATGGGTTTAGAACTTTTGATGCCCAAGCATTCCAATGCATTTCTCAAAAAAAAAGTCAAAATTTATCTCAAATAATGAATTCAAACCCATTGCATTTAAAAACCAATTGCATTTGAAAACAGATATCTAACTCTTAAAATGGATAAAGTATATTTATAGAGGCACCTATGTAAAGCTGAAACAAAGAAATCCACTTAGCCATATCTGCAAATCTGTTTCTGCAAGTAAGGAAGGGAACATAGAACACAGAGTAATAGAGATGGAAGTACAATGATGTAGTTCAGTTGAGGACTACACCTTGAGTATGAGCATCTCCCAGCAAAGATGCCACAATAAGAGTGACCAGCAGAGTGACTATCTCCTCCTTTCTGCACCATCCCCTCTTCTTTTGATCCTTGCACTTTATATCAGAACATAGAAGACATGCATGTATTCAGTGTGCTGCCATCATTCCAATGCATGTGTAGCTTTGCCTTCTGTGGCTTGCTCTATTGTTTCTGAAACCTCACTTCCCAGGCTGTTTATAAGAAAGAAAGATAGAAGAATAATGTGAGACATATTGTAGATTTATTGGAATTTTTGGAAAGAAACAACCAGATCCCTGCAGCGTTGATCTTTTTGGATGCTGAAAAAGCCTTTGATCAATTGGATTGGCAATTTTTGATGAAAGTATTAGAGAAAATGGAATTTGGGGACAAATTTTTACAACCAATTAGGGCAATATATCAAAAGCAAACAGCCCGTATAATAGTTAACAATAGCTTGACTGAACCATGTGATATTGAAAAGGGCACAAGGCAGGGGTGCCCGTTGTCACCTCTACTATTTGTTTTAACATTGGAAATATTACTGATTAAAATACGTGATTCGGAAAAAAATTAGGGGAGTTCAAATAAGAGATCAGGACTACAGATTGAGGGCGTTTGCAGATGATCTGGTTGTTACAGTAACCCAGCCGGATTATTCAGTTGTAGAATTGATGGAGATAATAATGCAATATGGGAAAGTTTCTGGATTTAAGATCAATGTACAAAAAACTAAAATATTGTCTAAAAATATGACAGTATCACAAAAGGCTGTTTTAGAAGAACTAACGGGATTTGAAATAGTTAAAAGGATTAAATATTTGGGGATATATCTGTCAGCCTCAAATGTGAAGTTATATAAAAATAATTATGAAATGTTATGGGGAAAAATACAAAAAGAATTAGATAGTTGGAAAAAACTACAACTATCTTTATTGGGAAGAATTGCGGCAGTGAAAATGAATGTTTTGCCAAAATTTTTATTTTTATTTCAAATGATACCTATACTTAAAAAGAATTTAAATTTGGAGGAATGGCAAAAAGGAATTAATAAATTTGTCTGGACAGGAAAAAAACCACGAGTTAAATTTAAGATAATGCAAGATACGCGTGAAAGAAGTGGTCTTAAAATGCCGAATTTTAAATTATATTATGAGGCTACTGCTTTGTCAGCAATAAGTGACTGGTTCAATTTAACACAAGGGAGATTATTAAATCTTGAGGGTCATGATTTGTTATTTGGTTGGCATGCATATTTACTGTATGATAAGAAGGTGAATAATGTGTTTAAGATACATATTTTAAAGTATGCTCTGTTGCGAGTTTGGAAAAAGTATAGACATAAGTTAAACTACAAGATACCCATTTGGGCAATACCTAAACACGCAATAGAAAATATAAATGTGGGATTTAAACATGATGAGACTACATATAAGGAAATCTTAAGTTTAGAAAGGAATGTATGGCAATTAAAGCCATATAATATTTTAAAAGAAGAAAAGATTGTACAAACTTGGTTTCAGTATGGGCAATTACAGGCTAGATGGAAAGAGGATCAGAAAACTGGTTTTTCGATGACTGATGAAAACTTGGTAAAGCAAATCAGAGATCAAGGTCAAGCACATATAAAAAGGATATATAATGCATTGATAGAAATTGATTCAGAAACGGAACTTGTCAAAGACTGTATGATAAAGTGGGCTCAGAATTTTCAAGAAGTTATAACAATGGATACTTGGGAAAAGATCTGGGTTAGAAATGTGAAATTTACACAGGCCCAAAATTTAAGAGAGATTTTTTATAAAATGTTTTATAGATGGCATTTAGATCCTAAAAAAATTAGAAAGTATGTATCCGAACTGCCAGCCCAAATGTTGGAGGTGTGGTTGTGAGGATGCAATGTATTTTTACATATGGTGGACTTGTAAAAAGGTTAAAGCTTTTTGGATTAAAATTTGGTGGAATATGCAAAAGATATTTAAGAAAAGGATAAAGTTTTCTCTGCAATTGTTTTTATTGGGTATTATTACAGATACTACTGTTATAGATATTAAGTTGATGTTGAATTTAATTATGGCAGCGAGACTTTTAGTAGCGCAATATTGGAAGAAGGAAGAACTGCCGACTATAGAAGAGTGGACTTTAAAAGTTTCTAACTTGGTGGAAATGGCACAGATCTCAGCGTATTTGAAAGACCAATCACAACAGAGATATATTGTGGAATGGAGGAGATGGATTGATTATATCCAGAATAAATATGGGACTAAAAAGTTTCACTTAGCATTTGAATAAGTAGTGGAGCTATATGATGTATAACTAGTTAGTAGTTATTTTATTATTATTCTGACAATGGAGAGTTAAAGTGCGATAGACTTTAATGTTTTATTGTTGTTAGCATATTTTAGATTATGTTTGTTTGTATTCTTATACCCTGTATTCAGCTCTGGGAAGTCGGGGAGGGGGAGGGGAGGGGAGGGGGGGGGTTGGGGAGGGGGGGAGGTGGTTTTTTTCCCCTTTTTTGTATTTAAAAATGTATTTTTAAAACTTTTCAATAAAAAAAAGAAAGAAAGATAGATAGAAATATTCCCAAGACTTCAGATTACTGAAGTGGTTTCAGTAAAACACTATGCACACCACACTTTCCTACTATTTTGGTTACTCATAAAAGGCAGAGAGTTAAAGCATTTGAGATTGCTTTTCTGCCTGTAGCAAACTGGTACCACCAGCTTAAAAGTGCATTGCTGAAGGACAACTTTAAGGGGGCTGAGATATGGAATGAAGATGAGAGAAAAACAATACCAGGAGGACATGATCCTGCTGCCATACGACAAAGAGCTAATTAGCAGATAGAGCCTAAACTTTCCCCAAAGCTCCAACAAAACAGGAAGGTATTTGCAGTTAAAAAAAAACAAGACCCAGTTCATACTCTAATTTAGCTGTATAGAGAAAGCCTGCTGGTCTAAGTGGTGAAGGCACCAGGAGACTGAATTCTAGCCCCACCTTACGCATGAAAGCCAACAGGATGACTTTGAACCAATCACCAGGAGACTGAGAGTTCTGGTCCTGCCTTAAGCATGAAAGCAATCTAGTGGCTTTGAGACAGTCACTCTCTCTCAGCCCAAACCACCTCACAGGAATGTTGTGGGGAAAAATGGGAGGAGGGAGGAGTTTTAGATATGTTCGCCTTCTTGAGATATCTATAAAAATAATGAAAGCAGGATATAAATAGCATAATGTATTGGAAACTGCACACATATCCCAGCATAGAAGTCACATACGTCTCTGGATACTTCATAACGGGTTTATCTGAAGTAACCTAGAGCAGATACCAAACAAGCCCCAAAGTCCACAATGGGCTATTTCTCAATAAGGCACAGCAGCAAGATGGACAGCAGCTCCTTCAAGGTAGAAAATATAAGGGGTAGGTTGTGAATACAGTCTCATCTCATCTACTTATTCCAGGATCAAGCTGCAGGAAGGCTGTCAGGACTCCTGTCATACAAGTTAAAGGTAACGGTAAAGGTTCCCCCGCACATGCGTGCTAGTTGTTTCCAACTCTAGGGGCCGGTGCTCATCTCTGTTTCAAAGCCGAAGAGCCAGTGCTTGTCCGAGGACGTCTCTGTGGTCATGTGGCCGGCATAACTAGACGCCAAAGGCGCACAGAACACTGTTACCTTCCCACCGTAGCGGTCCCTATTTTTCTACTTGCATTTTTACTGTACATGCTTTCGAACTGCTAGGTTGGCAGAAGCTGGGACGAGTAACAGGTGCTCACTCTGTTACGCAGCACTCGGGATTTGACCCGCCAAACTGCCGACCTTCTGATCGACAAGCTCAGCGTCCTAACCCACTGAGCCACTGCGTCCCTTCGTCATACAAGAGGGGAGATTAAATTCTGAGTGTTCCAGTAACAAAAAAGCCAACATACATGACAAATGGGAACATTCAAAAGGCTATCTTCAAAGCAGCAGCATACGTAGCTAATGCTTTAAAATGAAATAATGGCATTTATGTTCTTGTCATAAGTGGGGAAGAGAGAATGCCATGTCTAGGAAAGAAAAATATAAGTCAGGCCTTTGATGGGTTGTGCAGTTAATTTATGAATGGAATAGTCCAATTGATACAATCAACAGATACAAAGAGGACCCATAGTTTTGCCCCCTCCCACACCCAAAAGTGTTCAGAATATAGATTAATGGCTTCAATGCCCTCCCAGATGTTCCTTTAGCAGTCCAAAGTGGGAAGAGAAATGGGCAGCAGACCAAATCAATTTTTTATATTCCTCTAAGATTGTGCCAGACTCTAAGATCTCATCAGTATAACATCTGAGGCCCAGAGACAGTGCAGTGAGGTTGGCTTAACCCCCACAATCAATCCATTTTGCTGAAAATGGGACAAATAAACTCAGAATCAGAACACTGAAGAGCTCATGTCCAAAAGTATAAACTGAAAGTCAACACTTATAGCACCTGTTGGATGTGAGGGCGATGTGGCTGCGACATCTGTCACCCCATTGACTGCCAGGGTTGATTCTGTTATGTACAGGGATGACTGAAACACAAGCAGCGGCTCACTGACACCATCAGGTGGTGCTGTACTATGATTGGATTGACTGACTAGTGCTTGGTGGGAAAACCAGATAAAGGGATTGGCCACAAGCATACCTGGCCAGGTATATAAGGGGTACAGGTAACCCCTATTGTTCAGTTCAGTACTTCCACCAATAAAGAGCTGCCATGCTGAACTCTTTGTCTGTCATCTGGCCATGCGGTCGAGAACTCACTACACAATAGTGGCGACGAGGATGGGATCCTGTTTCTCCTGAGGAGCTGAAGTCCCTAAAGATCAGAGGAAAGAAGCATCTTTCCCCGAACCATCTACGGCAGGCCGAGCAAGCGCTTGCGGTCAAAGCGGAGAAACAGGACGCGCCATGGCGCAGTTCGGACAGATTCCACCATTAGACACCCGTCACCCTGAGAGATAGGCTTCACACCTGAGTCAGGTAGAAGCGTTCCTGTGGGCTAACCGGATCACCGACGACATTCAAAAGGAAGCAGCCCTGACCTGTTTGAGTGGCCCAGTGATCCATGATCTGGCTGTAAACCTGTGCGCACCGATGGCGATCGAGGCCGTGTTGTACAAGGACATCGTAGAGAAGCTGAACAATCACTTTAAGCCATGAATGTCTGAACTGGCTTGGCGAGGTCAGTTCGAGCAGTGGTGCCAATGGCCAGGTGAGTCAGCTTCCAAATTTATCGCAGCCCTGCATAAAGCCACCCACCTGTGCAAATTTAGCAACCTAGAAGACAGGCTGCGAGGTCGCATGGTGTGTGGGCTCCGGGACAAGTGGTTGCAGTAGCGACTATTTGTCTGGCCAACTATCACACTCCAAGATGCTCAGGATGAGATCTTGGCCAGCAAAGCCGCTGGGGAAGCAGTCAACGCGACCCATCAAGCCCGACCCAGCAGCCCAGGTGGTTCCATTCATTTCGGAGAGGCTGCAAACGGCGGAAGCGGGGACGTGTTGGAGGAGGCTGAGATTGATGTAGTACATCAAAAGCAAGGGAGACATCAAACGCGGCACAACAACAATGGAAGCCAGCGGAAGTTCACAAGGGCCAACAAATGTACCAAATGTACCGGCTGCAGCTGCAGAGAAACCATCCAAAAGTGTGCCAGTTGTGGAAGAAATCATCCGAGAGCGACCTGCAAATTCCAATCCGCAAAGTGTCAGTCCTGCGGCAAGACGGGACACATTGCAGCTGTCTGCCGGAGTCACACACGAGACAGCCTGTATGAACTTCAATCGATGGACGCGTTGCCAAAAGGTACTGAGTCCCCTCAGATCACCTCTACCATTTTTTTTTTTTGAGAGCAGGAGGACCATGTCTCACATGGAAATCTACCAGCTACTCACACCAAAAATCAAACTGGAGGTCCGTTTGCAAGGTGTACCTTACAAGATGGAACTCGACTCTGGGTCCGCAGTCTCCATAATTTCTTATGAAGCAGTTTGCAGCCGGAGCAAACGGTGGGCTCCATTGAAGCCCACCAGCATTGTTATCTGACTTCCAGCCTGCTCCTATTAAAGTTAAGGGGGAGGCCACCATGTTAATGGGGTTCAAGGACTTCCAGGGTCCTTTGGACGTCCTGGTAGCCAAGGGCCGGAGGGCCAGTTTAGTGGGGTTGAATTGGTTTGGGGCTCTGGGAATAGGGATCTCAGGGATCCATAACACCTAGTCCAAAAGCCTCAAATCCATCTGCAAAACATTTGTAGACGTATTTGATGGCAAACTCGGCAAATACACAGGCCCCCCCATTAAATTTAAGTTGAACCCAAATGTCCTTCCCATGAGAATTAAGGCCCAAAGAGTCCCCTTCAGTCTCAAGCACAAGATTGAGAGCGAATTGGATAAATTAGTGGACCAAGGGGTGTTAGAACCAGTAGAAGGGGGAGATTGGGAGACCCCAATAGTGACCCCACTTAAAGCTAACGGGGAGGTTAGAATTTGTGCGGATTATAAGGCCACGGTGAACCGAGCCCTGAATCCGCACGCTTACCCAGTCCTGACGGTAAGACACGTCCTCTCCTCACTCCAGGGCGGTGCCATTTTTGCCAAGCTCGATCTTGCATAGGCATATCAGCAACTTCCGGTTACCAGGGAGACGGCAGATGCTCAGACAATTGTAACACAGAGAGGAGCTTTCAGAGTTAACCATTTGCAGTTCGGTGTCTCTGTAGCTCCTGGAATATTTCAGGAGGTGATGGAGAGGACTCTGAAGGGCATACCTGGAGTATTCCCTTACTTTGATGATGTCCTTATCACTGGAGAGTCTGAAGAGGTCCTGGCTGACAGGCTGCAAGCTGTTTAAAGCAGATTCCGCTCTGCAGGGCTAAAACTAAAAAAGGACAAATGCAGCATTAGAGTGGCATCCACTGAATTCCTTGGGTTCAGAATTGATGCCAAAGGAATTCACCCTACTGATTCCAAGGTAAGAGCAATTAAGATGGCTCCAACCCCTAAAAACAAAGCTGAATTGCAAGCTTTTCTGGGGTTACTTAATTTCTATCATGCTTTCTTGCCCCACAAAGCAGCAATTGCTGAGCCTTTATACAGGCTCTTAGACAAGAAAACTCCTTGGAATTGGACCAAGGTCCACGAGCATAGTTTCCAAAATCTAAAAGACCTATTTTCCTGTAATTCAACTGTCACACATTTTATAGAAACCAAACCCATCTGCATCACCTGTGATGCATCCCCCTATGGGGTGGGCACTGTCCTAAGTCACATGGAAGACAATGGGGAGTAGAGACCCATTGCTTATTACTCCCGAACACTGTCAAGGGCAGAGAGGAATTACGCCCAAATAGATAAGGAGGCCCTGGCAATAGTGACGGGAATCAAAAAATTTCATGACTACTTATATGGCAGAGAATTCACTATTTTTACGTATCATAAGCCTTTGCTGGGGTTGTTCTCGACACGACTGACAGACAAACCCCACAAATCCTATCCCCCAGGATGCTGAGGTGGTCCATATTCCTATCTGCATACACGTGTAAACTGGTCCACAAACCAGGAAAGGACATGGGCCATGCGGATGGATTAAGCAGGTTACCAGTAGCCACTGCAGAACCGGATCTGGCGCCTGCTGAACAGATAATGGCCATCCAGGATTTACCTGAATGCCCGCTCTACGCTAAGGACATTGCTGCTGGTACCACAGCTGACAAGGTCATGAGCAGGGTATAGGCATGGGTAGCCTCAGGGTGGCAAGAAAAGAGTCCAGGCCCAGAATTTCAGGCATTCTTCATGAGGAGGCATGAGCTGTCTTCTCATAAGGGATGCCTATTGTGGGGTAGCAGGGTCATCATTCCTGAAAAATTTAGTCAAGATAAAGGTGTTAGCCAGGAGTTACTTGTGGTGGCCTGGCCTTGATAAGGCTGTAGAGGAACAGGTAGCGGGATGTTACACATGCCACAGGTCAAGGCCAGAACAGCTGCATGCACCGGTACACAAGTGGGAGGCGACACATAAACCGTGGTTTAGAGTCCACATTGATTATGCCGGTCCTTTTCAAGGTCAAATTTTCCTAGTGGTAGTTGACAGCTACTCCAAATGGCTAGAGGTAGTACCAGTTACTAGTATAACCACAGCCAAAATGGTCCAGGTGCTCAGGAGACTCTTTGCTATGCATGGCCTGCCTGATGTGATAGTTTCGGATAATGGCCCACAATTCACATCTGCTGATTTCCAGGGTTTCATGAGGGCCAACTTGATTAGACACGTCACCTCTGCGCCCTTCCACCCGTTGTCCAATGGGCAAGCAGAACGTATGGTGAGGACAACCAAGGACTCATTGAGACGCATCATCAGTGGAGACTGGCACCAAAGGTTGGCCCAATTCCTTCTTGCACAACACAACACACCGTGTACAACCACTGGCAAGAGCCCTGCAGAACTGCATTGGGGCACACGGCTCATTACTAAGTTGGACAGACTCCACCCTGACAGAGTGGCTGCAGAGATGGAACAACCCATCCCCACCAGGGAACTACACACTGGCAATCTGGTTTGGGTCAGAAACTATGGGCCGGGACATGTGTGGATTCAGGGGGTGGTGATTGACAGAACGGGGCCATTGTCTTACATTGTAGAGGTGGAGGGGGGCCGTCAGGTCAGATGACACATAGACCAAATCAGGAAGTGGGTTCCTGACAAGTCACAGGTCCACAGGCCAACACAACCAAAAACAATGGGCTCTGGGAAGGAGGAGGATCTCACGGACACTGAACTGATACCAGAGAGTTTTGGCAGGACCGAACAACAACAGGAACAACAGGCCCAGGCCCACCAGGACAATGCGGTCATTAAAGCCCAGAGCCAGGTATCAACTTATAACACGGCTGTCCAGGATGGGGAGCAACCCCTGAGGCGGTCTTCCAGGGCTCATAGGCCACCTGCCTATTTGGAGGACTATGTAAGGATGTAAGGGAGGACTCGACGTGTCTAATCATCACCAGTGAAACATGTGTTAAGAAAAAATTGTTTATTGTTTGTTATTATGGGGGAAGGGGTGTTATGTATGGGGATGACTGAAACACAAGCAGCGGCTCACTGACACCATCAGGTGGCGCTGTACTGTGATTGAATTGGCTAACTAGTGCTCGGCAGGAAAACCAGATAAAGGGATTGGCCACGAGCATACCTGACCAGGTATATAAGGGGTACAGGTAACCCCTATTGTTCAGTTCAGTACTTCCACCAATAAAGAGCTGCCATGCTGAACTCTTTGTCTGTCGTCTGGCCATGCAGTCAAGAACTCACTACACAATAGATTTGACTGATTTGGCTGGCTAGGCGGGTGTCCCCTTCCTCCCTCACCACTCCATGTGCGACCCTCCCAAAGCTGCGTGCCCGGTAGAAGAGGACGACCATCTCAGATAGAAGGAGTATACCTTCTGTCGGTCAAGGGTGTACTTACAGTGCCTGTAATCAAGCCAAAGAAGAATTTATGGCGTAACATTTCTGAGGCAGAAAAGTTGTGTTTGTTACTGATAGACTACAAATGCTTGTTTTAAAAATCTCTAGCTGTTCAACTCAGGAACCTGTGCACACTTCTAGAAATGGAGAAATAAATTGCAAGAGATTCTGTGCATTTTGATTTTATCCACAGATCTGAGTTGTGCAGAACAGGGGATTTTGTCATTGGTATCATCATTGTCACTATCAACACTATCGTCCCCCTTTTGGCTAAAAGGGATTTCTTATCTTCAATCTGCCTTGGTATGGCTTTGCTAAATACTGTGCCATGTAAATGTTATTCATGTAATATTGGTATAGTATATTAGAAGGTTCTATAAATCCATTTTAGGTCTTTCAAAAGGCTTTGACACAGTCAGTGGATTATTTCTGGTTGTTGTTGGCTTATTTGCTCTTTCCCCACACTGTATCATTCAAGTTACTGACATTTTATCAGTTGACCTTTGAAAATTGAGAGAAAATATTTGTTCACTAAGTCATAGATTTGACTGCAACTATATAGTCTCTTATGTTTTGTCAAAACACTCATCTGGGTGATGAGACAGTCTCACTTGTTACAAAGAGTTTCTCTGATTCCAGATTATACAAATTCAGAAATACAGTATGTGGTTGTCGCACGATAATACAAGAACTGCACCATCTGAACCAATGTCCACCTATTCCATATCCTGGTGCTACTCTGACCAATCAGATGCCATTGGGAATCACAAAGGCAGAATATAAAGGTGATAGCACTTATCCACCTACATTCCTCGCACTGGCATTTAGATGTTACAACCTTGGTTCCTGGAGGTGAGCTATAACAGTCATTATGAGCACCAGTAAGATAAGCAAATGAGTGTAAAGGTGTATCTTGATGCCATCATACAAATGATGCACATTACATACTAAACATAATTTACATCTTTGTGCCATAGATACAAATTGCATACTTCATGTCATTTGCATGATGGTTACAGTTTCTTTGTGGTTTCTATCAGATACATTTACTCAGGGCTTTTTTTCTCATAGAATGCTCAGAACGGAGTTCCGGCACCTTTTTTGGATGGAACCTTGTAGGGTAGGCAAGGTGGGTTGTATGGCATGTGTGAGTTCTGGCACCTTTTAATTTTACAAAAAAAGCACTGCATTTACTAATAACTAGATTTATTGCCCATGAATTGGTCAAATCTTCTTTTAAAGCCATCCATGTTAATGGGTACATTTTCAATTGGTTAACTGTTCTGCATAGTTAAGTTTATTTGTTCTTTCTGGGCTAAAATCTCCCATTGGATGACCTTGATTTGTAGAACTTTGGGGCAAAGAGGAAAAAAAACTTCTGTTCCACTTTCCATATTCCATGCATATTATATTTTTTGTCATTTCCTTAACTACATTTTTCTAAGCTGTAGAGTTTCAAATATTCTCATTTTTCATGTGAGAGTTGCTCTACAGCATCAAACCTTTCAGTTGCTTCTTGTTTCTTTCACACTATTATGATTCTTGAGGGGGGTAAGAGAAATATTATTTTTTTTAAAAAAAATACTGCTTTCAACCCAGAGCTTCAGTACCAACAGGTGAGAGGAGAAGACTAATTTGATTTCCTTGCATTCTAAATTCCATTTCCAATTTACTAAAATAGACAAGCCAACTGGCGGTAGTCCCGCAGATATTTTTTTTTTCTTTTGACTGCTGGAATAAAGCAGGTTCTAAATTCCAGCAGATATATTAAACCTCTTTGTTGTTCACAGATCCATGTCTCTGTAGGCATATGCAATGTCATGGGCACATCATTATTTAGAAGAATCAGTATCTATAAACTCTGCTTTACCACCAGCAGTGTTCCAGACTAGGTCTGATAAAGCCTTATGGGTTGGCTGCATTGATCAAAAGCCTTTTATACTGAAACATAATGCTGCTTGCTGTACAGGCCTTGGCAAGTACAGGCCTTAGATTTTACCATTCTACTTTGAGATCCTGTTTTATATGTTTGTGATATTATTCTCTAAACTATTGGGGGGTCGATGTATCCTATGAAAATTATTAGGCTAAAAATATAGGTGTATATCATGTTATTAGTTTATAATCTGACCACATATTTCTGTATGTGTATGTATGTATGTACATATACACATACACTCAATTGTTAGTGAAATGAGAATGAAGGTATCTTCTGTCTATCACCAGTTGCTCGTCCTTTGGGTGTGTCATGGCTGAGCACTCTTGACCACCTGAAAAATATGTTCTACTTATCCTTTGCACCCCACTATTTTCCCAGAATTTTATGACAGCTATGGTAGGACGTTTTTCCATGAGATTTTCTTCGATCATCCTGGCCTGAAATGGAAGATGGAGACCATCAAAGAAGTATAGCTTCTGTTCCTTCTGAGTTAGGGGCCCTTAGGTTTTGGCATCATTTGTATATGCCAGTGTTAAAAGAATGAGGTCAATATACCAAGCTCTGTGCAAACCATTTCCTATTTAATCTTGAGGTTCTGGAAATTACATTTGTAATTGTATCTGCATCAAAATGTCCCAAAGGTATGCCTATTCCAGCAGGTAACCTATCATTGTCTTGATTTTCATTTCAGAGTTGTTGTGGCAGATTACTTTATTTCCTTTAATTCCTGCCTTTCTTAAGAAGCTTTATGCCAGTTTTCTAGTTTTTCTTTACATTTTATTTATTTATTTATTTTATTGAATTTGTATACCGCCCTATTCCCTATTTTTCAGTTTCTTATCTCTCAATTGGTGGGCAAAACTTTCTAATGTTATTTTACCATTTGTTCTAGGTTATTTGGTGATCTTAGCTCTTACATTCTTCAGCTTTGCATCTAATTTCCCTGTCTTATTGGTCCAGTTAAGCATTTCAACACTGGTGTTAAGCTTAAAATCCTTCAGGAATCCTACTTTTAGGGTCTGGTGGATTGCTCCTGAAAAATAATCACTATTAGGGCTGGTTCTGAAAGAATAGTCAAAAGGTCTCCTTATTCAGCCAGATATTTTGCTCTTCCAGCTGCTGATAAGATTGTTAGTGTTGGTTTCTTGTCTTTTCAATGTGTTACAAATTAGACATAAGTCGGATTTTAGTAGTTGCAGCCTGGTGAGAAGTGACAGGGAATCAGTTTCAAGAGAGTTGGCTGTGGTGTCATGGGCTTTCAGGATGTTATCAACATGACAAATTTGTAATGGGTTTACTAAAGTTTCAAGATCAGGTAGTTCAACCAATTCAGAGGCTAAATTATACCCAGGAGTCTCTGGCTCTTGAAAATGCAGACCTTGGGGGTCCACTGTCCATTCTTCAGGTAGTTAGTCTCAAGTATCTTTTTGTTGGAGACTAAAATAGGGCTAGTTATTTTGGAGGGGAAAAGAAGTCTGCTGCATATGGCAATGTCTGGTACTTGTCACAGGAAGACAAGGGCCCCAATCCTCTTTGTATCCAAATCTGTACCCATAAGGCTGCCCCTTGCTTCTCCCACTTAGAATATCTAAGGAATGAGAATCGTGCACTTACTACTTTCACTTGCAAAGATTTCTTTTTTTCCTGCATTACTTATCGCCAGTGTTAAGCCTTGTTTATGAGTTCTTGCTTGTATGGAGAAATTCAATAAGTCTCACTATGTCAGGCCGTAAATCACCTTTCTGCCAGGAAGTAAATTAGGTCTTACAAGCAGTGTAGTAGCAAGAGGGAATATACACTCTAGGGAGGGTACTCCACAGAGGGATAAGCTGAGGTTCCTCACCTTCGCTTCAAGTCAGCAGTTAATCTTCTCTGATTCAATCTCAGGAAGACAGGCTGAAGTTTAAAAAAAAAAGGTGTTTTATAGCCACGTTTGCAGGAGCTCAAAGCACACCTCCTCTCATTATTCTAATCATTCTAATAATTATTCTGAGGCAAGGTCTGGTCCCTTGCAGATTCACTGGACCATATCTGCCTTTATTTTTGTTAGGAATATTATGGAGACTGGCTGCAATCAAGTACATCCAGAGATCACAAGTTAGGTAAAACTAGAACTATCAGATCTGAGGTGCAAGAAACTGGGTATTCTTTATGTAGAAACCTAGAGATATAACAAAGCCTATTTTTCTGCCCTTTGGCAGTTTACATGAGTTTTGCAGCCCTAGTAGCCCTGGGTAAATCAGCTCCAATTAGATCTCCAATTTGTTGCAATTATACATTAGTTACTCTGGTGAAAGTAGTAGCTATCACATGTGCTTCTGGATCACTTTTCTAGTAAGCAGTGTGCAAACAAAATAAATACAGCCATTAAGAACAAAAGGCCATTCCTCTGATCTGACTAAAGATAATAAGTTTTTTTTAAAAAAATCACATCTACCAGTAGGAAAGATCTCTGTCAGGATTGGAAGGCATCTGCCCTAGAAGTGCCATTTGCACTTATGAATGCCAATCTATGTTTTGCTAATGACAGGCTCTAATTTGAGGTATAGTGGAGACACGATGAAGATGGTTTTGAATATTCAGTCTGCAAAGTTCCTCCATTCTTTGGTAAGGCTGCAGGTTGATGTTCTATATCTATCTCAGCCAATGCTTTTTTTGTAAAAGAAAAAGGTGCCGGAATTCACACACGTCATACAACCCACCTTACCTACCCTACAAGGTTCCATCCAAAAAAGGTGCCGGAACTCCGTTCTGAGTGTTCTATGACAAAAAAAGCCCTGATCTCAGCATTCTGCATTCTATCCATAGCTCCAGTTCAGATACTTGCAATAAAGCTTCCCCTTGGAGCAAGAGATGTTTAAGAAGGAGGAGGGGGGCAGACCTTAAGGCCCATGAAATGTTTTCAACAAAAGTGGGGGAAAAAACAAAGTTTTCCAGTAAAAGCAATGAAAATGCAGGAGGTGCAGGAATAATTTAACAAAGTCACTTTGCTAAAAAAAGAACAAGTAGATTTTTTTTCTTTTAGAAAATTAATCTAAATGTTCACAGAATAATCATTCACAGATCCCTGATTCCTCTTAAGAGCAGTTTGGGAAGGGTGTCAGTTCAAGGTCTGAATGTGTCAAGAGAAGAAGGAGGGGTTTTTTTTAGTACCCAGCTGACTTTGATGGCATTCTAAAAGATAAGGCCTTCAGAATCAGAACTAGTTAGTACTTGGAAGGGAGATCACCAAGAAATTCCAGGGTTGTCGGATAGTCTGGGAAGAGAACACACTGTAAATGGTGTTCATATTTTGCCAAGAAAGCTTCAGGGTCATTGTCAGTGAAGTCACCAATCACTCAGAAACTTTCATGTTTATTATTCTATGCCCATACACACTTTGCATACATATAAGGAACTGATCACTTCATAGATTAAATCCAGAAGGCCATAGACCTTATTTTAGAGGGAACAGCATTTAACAATACTTGGAGCAGGCAGACGAAGAATTGTATTATCAATAATTATTTCATTTATTAGGATCCAGTGAATCAGGCCTGCCTTTGGTATCAAATAACTGCCATTTTAATATGCACCACCCCCCAGGGATAATTTGTAAATAATCTGTAGGTTTTCCAAAGACTGGTGATCCAGTGAACTCTTTGGTCCTGTCCAACTGTCTTTGCTGTTGCCGTTTGTTCTTCTACATTACTCACTCTTGCTAGCTCTAGTAAAAAAAAAACCAGTTTTGTTTTGTTTGTTTTTTGTCCCAAAGGTGCTTTTTCAAAAGGCAACAGGAAAAAGCACCTTTGGGACAACCATGACCTGGATAACTGAGAATCTCTATAAACATTCTAATTCTTTATTCACTCGTATTGCATGTCCAGAGTAACTGAATTTCTGATTCTGATCATCATCTCGGAGAATCAGCCACTAATTTATTTGGTGTAGAACCTTAGATTAGTTCCTTTCTGTTTCCAAATCCATAATTGTAAGTA
This sequence comes from Vipera ursinii, assembly GCF_947247035.1. Lineage (NCBI taxonomy): Eukaryota > Metazoa > Chordata > Lepidosauria > Squamata > Viperidae > Vipera > Vipera ursinii. The sequence continues at coordinate 218,725,336 of NC_139512.1, read as the reverse complement.
TATATCTTCTTTCCCTCATGCTATCTTCATGTCTAGAACTTTGCTAAAGTTTTCAGTGTCTCTGGCATCAAATATATCTCAGTCTGCTGCTTAAAACTTTTATATTACTCCTATGCAGTTATCCGAGCTCACAACAGATTGAGCAAGTGAGGACAGAAGATTAAGAGGAATTTACAGAGGAGAAAAAGGGACAGTAAAGTCAATTCTTTTAAGGATAGAAGGCTTTGCTTAAAGTGTTGGTTCTAATTAAGAATAGAATAGAATAGAATAGAATAGAATAGAATAGAATAGAATAGAATAGAATAGAATAGAATAGAATAGAATAGAATAGAATAGAATAGAATAGAATAGAATATTTTTATTGGCCAGGTGTCATTGGACACACAAAGAATTTGTCTCTAGTGCATAAGCTCTCAGTTTACATACAAGCAACAAAGTAATATAATCATAAGATACCAATAGGAGACAGTAGTAGAAAAAATTAAGATACTAAAATTAATAGGTTTTCAGCATATAGTGAACGAAGTGAAGCATATATGGACAGTGTTCCGCTAGCAAGTGCCCATGCCATTAATTAATTCCAATTCAGAATGGAGAAGGAAAGAAAAAAGAAAAAAAGAAAGAAATTAGGAAATTATTTTGAAAAATAGCAATCTGGCTGGACAAAGTGTACAGACTTTAGAGGCGGAAACAATTTTTGGCAGGAGGGTAAAAAAATCAAGCTAATTATCATAGCCTGAATTTCTGCTTTAATCTTCATATCAGTTTCAACATGTCAATCTGCAGAGTTTTAAAAGGGAAAGGTTGCAAAGCACACAATGTCAGCATCTTAACATTAGAATTACAATATAATTTTAAGCAGCTGTAGAGGTCATCTTTGAAAAAAATAATTATTGAAAAGAGTGATACTTCTGCATTTCCCAAATGGCAGCAACGTGTTTTATATCAAAAGACCAAAAATCAGTTTCAACAGTTTGTCATTTAAGATAGAAGCATACAAGAGAAATCAACATTACTATCTCCAGGATGAATTTCTTAATCATATGTTAAGAAATATATGATGTCCCAATCTTCCATGCATTTTTTTTAACTAAATCTAGTAGTAAAGTGGCAGAGAGCAAAGAACAAGAGATAACATAGTTTATCTGACTTATCTTCACCTGCCTTAGATAAGTTTGTAGTTTTAAAATTATGGACTTTGCTCAAAGAGAAATCCATGAAGATCACTCCCTAACTTGATCCTTTGGGTCTTTCAGTGGTCTAATGGTCATCAAGATCTTTGCAATTGGATCATAATTACGCCATCAGAACAACAGAAATAACCAGATAGAAGAAGAAGCCCCATTGTCAAGAAAGGCAGAGCATACTCTTCCAACATGTGCACTGTAAGATAACTTCCTACATGCAAAACAAAGCTGAACTGCTGTTATTCCTGACTGCCTTATTTCACTGGACCCAGGGCCGGCTCAAAACTATATGGTGCCCCTAGACCAGGGGTAGGCAACCTTAGCTTTTTTATGACTCGTGGACTTCAACTCCCAGAATCCATGAGCCAGCCATGTTGGCTCAGGAATTTTGGGAGTTGAAGTCCACGAGTCATAAAAAAGCTAAGGTTGCCTACCTCTGCCCTAGACCATATTGACTGATATCACCACCTCCTGCGATGTGAAAATTAAATAATAAATAAATTAAAAGAAAACAAAAACAAACAAACAGAAACCCCTCAAAGTCCAGACTCGCAAAGACCCCTTTTTCTGCAGTCACTTTTCTATGCTTCTGTGTTTTCTACTCTACCCACCATGGGTGTCACACCTGGTTTGTGAGCTGTCCTTCTCTTAGAGGAGCAAAATAAAGCAATGGGAGAGAAATCAAAATATTTCCAGATTATTTAAAGACACACAATATAATGATAGCATAAACAAAAGCATCTTGTTTGTTGCTGCAGTGCGTCAGAACAAACAAAAACAGTCTTACCTGAGAATCTGGAGCATGAAAACAAACACTTGGATGTCTGACAAGATTTTGAAACAGACTCAAGAAATAAAGCTCAGCGAAAAGGCTTCACTTTTTCTTGCTGTGACTGAAAGTTTCCAAGTGTCGTCTTCCCTTGGTGTGTGATATGCAATCTGTTTTCCTAGCTACTATGTTTCCCTGAAATTAAGACCCAACCAAAAAATAAGCCCTAGCATAATTTTTCCAGGATCCTCCTAATATAAGCCCTATCCCCCAAAATAAGACCAAGTGGCAGGGGGGTGGCTGCCCTGGTGGTGGTGGCAGGTGAGTATGGGCAGTTCACCTCACTCATGTCAGGGGCACCTGTGGGGGCCCAGGCATGGCTGGAGGATGGGTGGTCCAGAGATCTCCGGATGAAGGGACGGGACCAGGGCGAGTGCCAGGACCTGATTCACCAGAGGAGCCTTGCCAAACGTGTCAGGTTGCATGGAGCCCCCGCATAGCAGCACGGGGTGCCCAGGGCCCTAGGTGGTGGGTGCCCATCCTAGCTCTTTAGCTCCCAGGGTGCCAGGACTCCATGGCCCAGCCCTGCTTCCCTGAAAGACCATCTGTCTTTCCCATGGCTGGATGGATGCATCCAGAAGGCCAGATCATGTGTCTCCCCTCTGTGTCTTTACCTCAACAGCTGCTTGGAGGGCTGGCCTGGCAGTTGTGGCACTCAGACACACCTGTGCTGCAAGGGCTGCAGAGTCCCAGTTGCCTCTTGGGGATTGGGGCTCCCTGCCCTTCCCGTTCACCGGGGCCATCGCAGGTGGGATGGCTGCACCAGCAGCAGGTAGAAGAAGAGGCATGGGGAGAGGGGAGGAGTTGCCGCCATCCACCTCTTCTGCAATTCGAAGGTGAAACGTTGCTCCCTGCTTTAAGCTCCACTTTCTCTGATGTTTTGGGACCATCTTATTGCACTGGCAATGAATGTTGCTACCGGCTGGTTTCAGTGACCATGGATTCTTCCTTCCTGCAGGTTTGTTGGAAACTCTGCTTCTTCCTTCCTTCCTTCCAGCATGCAGCAATCGCTGGTCCCCACTTTCTCACTGCCCTGCATCTTCCGTCTCCATTCTGGAAGTGGCAGCCTCATTTTCTGCTGCTTCTCCTCCCAGCATGTTTTCCTCCTTCATATGGAAGGACACTAAGCTCTGGGAAAACTACACCAGCTGGAGATCCCCTTCCCCAATGGTTCTGCAAAGCCCTTGAGGTTTTGCATGGAGAAGTGGATCCACTTCCCGCAGGGTTGGCCCTGGCACTCACTTCAGTTTGCTCTTTTTCTCCAGGGCCATTGAAATTGTTCCCCCACCGCTTTATTTTTCTGCCTTAAAATCCAGAGCAGACACATTTTCCTCCTGATCGGCTGAGGATAGTTATGATTTTTGTAAGAAGCTGAGTGTATGTGTGAGTCCAGCCCCCTCGGCACAAGCTGGCCCGGCCCTGCGGGAAGCCCAGCTCCAGCTAGCATAGTTTTCCAAGAGCTTAGCATCCTTCCATATGAAGGAGGAAAACAATGCTGGGAGGAGAAGGGCAGAAAACAGAGAAGGGAGACACGGGGCGATGCAGGGTGGTGAGAAAGTGGGGACCAGCAATCGCTGCATGGTGGAAGGAAGGAAGAAGCAGAGTTTCTAACAAACTGCAGGAATGAAGAATCCATGGCCACTAAAACCAAGCAACATTTATTGCCAATGCAACAGGATAGCTCCAAAATATCAGTGAAAGGTGGACTTTAAAGCAGGGAGTGATGCTTCACCTTTGAATCCTAGGAGATGTGGGTGGCAGCAACTCCTCCCCTCCCATGTGCCTCTGCCTCTGCCTGCTGCTTGGAGGGCTGGCCCAGCAGCCCCCATGCACTTGCTGCCTCCTGTACATGAAAAAAATAAGACATCACCTGAAAATAAGGCCTCATGGATCTTTTGGTGCAAAAATCAATATAAGATCCGGTCTTATTTTCAGGAAAACATGGACAATTGATAGATACTATATATTTAATGGAAAAAAATGTGCATGCTAATTAATAAATGTAAACATATAAAAATGAATATATATTATTTATTATGAATATGTATATAAATATTGATACCTTACAGCAGGGGTCCCTGACCCCCTGTCTGAGGACCGGCACCAGTCCACAGCATACCAGAAACCAGTCCATGCAAACGAGCGAAGCCCGATCTGCGGGATGCAGGCAGCAAGCAAAACGACGTCACCTCTGGTCTGCGGAAAAACCTCTCTCTTTGGAACCGGTCCCTGGTGCTCAAAAGGTTGGAGGCCGTTGCCTTATAGGTTTATTATTTAAAGTATGGATAAAATGGATGTGACAGAGGAAGTTGGAGCTAATGGAATTCATTTATTTATTAGATTTGTTTGACACCCATCTCACTTTGTAGAACTTTGTAGATCTTTGTCCAAAGTGAGTCAGGGTTTAGGAAGGGCAGGAGATTCCTTGCCTTTTTCTCCAGATTATGAGAAACAGCCTGCCCTCTCCTCAGATATACCAGAAGAAAAAGTGGGTCTCTCGAGGCAACATGAACCCTGAATCTTTGCAGAGTCTGGCTTGCAATTTTGCTAATTTCCCCCAGTCACAGCTGTATCCACTGATCTAGTGGCTGTGGGCCAGGCAGAAGGGTGGGGCCAGTCCTATAAAGACCTGTTGGCTGAGACCTTCAGCCTTTTGGGGGAAAAGCAGTGGATAAAGGAGCTTCTACTCCCTGGGTTTCCTGCCTAGAGCACTGATGGATGCGAGAATTGTCCTGCAGGCTGTTACAAAGGAACATGGGAAACCAAACTTGTTGTCCTTGAGGAATTTGTTGTTGTTGTTGTTGTTTTCCTGGTTTCACTGAGTTTCAGGCTTTTCCTTTTAAAGTGATGGGGTTGGAAACTGAATAAGGTTAGGGGCAAACTAAAAGCTGCAACAGGCAGTGGGAAATATGGTGGGAGGGTTGCGATTTGCCACCACTCCAAATATTGCAGTTTTGGTGGGAAATAGCAGGATGGATCTTTTGAAGTGTCTTCCCACACCCCAGGTCCAGAGTTTTGCAGTCTACTAGAAAGGGCCCTTTCTCTGGCGTGCCTGCCAGGTGATGCTCATCGGCCCCCATTTCCCAGGTATTTAGGGACAAGGTAGGAATGCATCTCTTTTGCCAAGCTTTTGATTTCTGAACGATTCTCTGGTGTAATTTTAAGAGCAATTTTAATTGCATTAATGTTATGTATAGATTACATGTTAGTGTTTTTCTGAGTCACTTAGATGGTAGAAGAAATAAAAGCTGGGTAGATATAAAGCAACTTAGAAATAAATGTACAAATGTAAAATTAGAAATAACCATAAACATAGATTATACTTTAAACCTTAGTGTACTAAACACTAGGAGTAAATATAACGTAAACTTTGAACATCGGTGTAAGGTTAATTGCTGCCCACAGTTATACCATAAAAAACACCAAAATGTAGCCATAACAGTGTGTCTGCAACAACACCAGTACTTTTTAAAATCAAGGTGCTTTGATAAAAATACCAATTGAAAATTAGAGCAACGTTAAAAGGTAAAAGGTAAAGGTTCCCCGCACATGCATGCTAGTCGTTTCCAACTCTAGGGGCCGGTGCTCATCTCTGTTTCAAAGCCGAAGAGCCAGCGCTTGTCCGAGGACATCTCTGTGGTCATGTGGCCGGCATGACTAGACACCAAAGAGCCTTGGTGGAGCAGTGGGCTAATGCCTCCTTAAGTAACACCAGCTTCCTGCAATTAGTGCAGGTTCGCATCCCACCAGGCTCAAGGTTGACTCAGCCTTCCATCCTTCCGAGGTAGGTAAATGAGGACCCAGATTGTTGGGGGCAATTAAGCTGACTTTGTAATAATGCCGCTTGGGGTGTGTGTGAAAGCCCTAATAAGCAGGCATATACATAGAATGAAGGCTACTGCTAAGCTTGTAAGCTGCCCTGAATCTTTGGAGAAGGGTGGGATATAAATGGAATTTTTTTTAAAAAAAGGCGCACGGAACGCTGTTACCTTCCCACCGTAGTGGTCCCTATTTTTCTACTTGCATTTTTACGTGCTTTCGAACTGCTAGGTTGGCAGAAGCTGGGACGAGTAACAGGCGCTCACTCTTTTACGCAGCACCCGGGATTCGACCCACCAAACTGCCGACCTTCTGATCGACAAGCTCAGCGCCCTAACCCACTGAGCCAACGTTATGCTGCTGAAAATAGTTCAAATTAAGCATTGGGATAAGTTTCAGGTTATAGCTCTGTCAAAGAGATGCACAGATTGCCCTATTGTTAAATCCTCCGAGAGGGTTGGGCAAAGAGCAGCTCTCCAGGGTCCTGTTGCACAGTCCAGTAGCTGTACAAAAAAGGCCCTTTCCTATGGGCCTGACACCTTAGTTTCTGGGCCAGAGGGGAGATTCAGAAAGGATCTCCAGGGCCATCTTAGCAGCAGAATCCAAAACAGAAAAGCCAGAGATGGGACAGGTAGGTGGGTAGCTTTGTGGCAAGCCAGTGGCCGATGAAACACAGAATTGTTCCAATATTTTGGGTCCTAGTTAGTTGGCACTGTTTTTCTGAGCATAGGGTCAACTTTGGTAGCTGTTTTGACTGTGTCTTTAGCCCTCTTTGGGGGCAAGAAGCAGTCTGTGTAACACCTGTTTCTCCACTTTCTAGAACTAGGCTGCTTGATGGATGCAGGTCAGAGCCCTTCTGCAAACACCTTTCATCAGCCTGCCTTTTGGGAAAGAGAAATGCCAAGATAGCTTTTCCTTTGTGGTGGGGGACAGTGAGAGCTTGGAGTTTAGAGGGAAGGAGCAGGTGCTTTGTGTTACATTTCTTAATGGGCATCACTGGACTGGTGGTGTAGATACTGACCCCTCAAGCTATCGCAAGCTTGTCTTTTCCCAGCAGGACACCACATCAGTTGATGTCCTCTGGGAGAGACAGAGTTGAGGAGTCTAGTGCAGTTCTCCAAGCTGTACCTTCTTGAGAAATGTGGAGAATAACTTTTGGGTTTGTTTGGGGTGTTTTGTACAAATGTATCCATCTGGAGTCATCCTGCTTGGAAGACATTACACCTTCATGTTTCTGGGATGAAGGAAAGGGGTGTGCCCTAGGTCGTTGCGGAGGGAGTGACTATGCGCTGCTGCTGTTGCTATAAAGTAACCCTGAGAGTTTTGACACGCCTGATGAATTTGCTTCTTTCCATGATTGTCTGGGTGCCCTGAAATGATTGAGATTGGGGAAGAGAGCGGAGAACAAGAGCAGAGCTTGGAGTCATGGTGCGAAGCTGCAATCTGGCCGTTGCAGGGAAGGAGGTTGGGCGGGAGATTGGTTTCATCTCTACGGATTGGAGTCTGACAGGGGTTCTTTGAATAGAAAGCTGGCACCGCTTCCCTCAAGTTATGGGTCCCAGTACTGGGCCGTGGGCTCTTGAACTAGGCTGCGCAGCTGGAGGTACAGTATACTGAAAGCACGTCTTCCGCCTCCAGGAATGTGGAAATTCTGCAGGGGTCTGTGTTACATATCCACACACAAACAAACCCCCTCACAACTATAAGGATCCCCGGCAGCCGTTGACAGCCGTCAAAAGGCTGCCACGGGAATCCCCACACACACACACGCGGCTAGCGGCCGATTCTGACAGCTGTCAAACTGCCGCGCATGCGCAGTGCACTGACAGCTGTCAAACCGGCCGACTCCGACAGCTGTCAAACTGCCGCGCATGCGCAGTACACTGACAGCTGTCAAACTGCAGAGAGCCGCGCATGCGCAGTTCAGCTGGAGCTGTCAAAAGCTGCCAGCTGGCCCCGGCAACAAGCCACCGCAGCCGCGCCTACCTTTAGCCGGTCTCCATCTATTGGGCGTCCTTGTTTGGCGGGAGATCCTTGTTTGTTTATTGGTTCTTGTTGTTGTTGTTGTTATCCCTGTTCACTATAAATACGAGAGATTCCCGGCATTGTTTCGCCCGGGACCTCTGCCCAAATAAAGCGTTGTTTTGAACTGTGCCTGCTGTCTCGCTGTCGTCCCTCAAGATAACGCAGTCTGGGCAGGAGAGTGGCAGGGCAGAAGCCGTCTTGCTCAGTGCAAGGTCCTCCAATGGCTACACTTGCAACATCCGAGCTCCGTGTCCTTCCTCCTCTCCCTCCTCCTCCTGCTTCTTCTGCTATCGCTCCTTCTGCCTCCTCTCTCTCTCTCTCTCTCTCTCTCTCTCTCTCTGCAGCTAGGCTTGCGCTCCCTTCGTGCAACTCTCCAAGTTTGCAAGACCAACTTGCACCAGCCCAGCTTGCAACCAGTGCCTCCCCCAAAGCCTCATTGGAGGGGGGATCCCCCAAGGTATGTGTGTATGAGCATGTCTTTCTCAGGGTGCAACTAGGGGCAGGGAGAAGCTCCCTTTCACCTTAAGCACTACATCTGCAAGGGATTTTCTTTCTCTCTCTCTCTCCTCTGCACCTTTTCTAAGACAGCTGGGCTCCGTTGCACTTCAACTGGAGTTTTTTGCTTTTATTTTGATGCTCCAGGTGCCTTGTCTTTTGGCAACATCATGCCTGCTTTTTGAGGTTTAATTTGTGTGTGTGTGTGTGTGTGTGTGTGTGTGTGTGTGTGTATGTGTATGTGTATGTGTATATGTATATGTATATGTATATACACGCGCGCCTCCTCCTTCTCCTCCTCCTCCTCCTCCTCCTCCTCCTCCTCCTCCTCCTCCAGTTTGCAAGCCAAGCATACTCCTACCCGGCTTGTAACGGAGGAGGGGAGAAGCTACATTTCCCCTTAAGCTCTGTTTCTCCAACGGAATGCCTCTCTCATTTACACCTTTTCCAAGACTGCCGGGTGCTTGCACAGTGCTGAGTTGGTTTGGTTTCTCTCTCGGTTTTCTCAGCACTTCCTCAGCATGCTGGGTCCCTGGTTTCTTTTGCTGAGAGGCTGAGTTTAGGACTGCCTCTTTTCCTTCCCACTTTCGTAAAAGCAGAAAGTCCCTGGTCTAATCTAATACAATAATAGAAATAAAGTGCATTGTTTATTTAGAAAATTTACAATAATGTAATGCACATGAATCATCCTGAAACCCCCACACACACCCCCACCCTCCCCATCCATGGAAAAATTGTCTTCCATGAAAACCAGTCCCTGGTGCCAAAAAGGTTGGGGGGGGGACCTCTGCCTTAAGTGTAATTTGTCTTGTCTTTTTGTTCCTTTCCTTGACTTTGGTGCCGCCATTGCTTTTCCTTGCCACCAGCTCACCTGCCACATCTTCTCTGGCTCTGATCTTCTCAGAGCCTGTGTGGCTCGACTCTGGCACTGCCAACATTTGATGTTTTTGTTCCCTTCCTTGACTTTTGTGCCGCCATTGCTTTTCCTTGCCACCAGCTCACCTGCCACATCTTCTCTGGCTCTGATCTTCTCAGAGCCTGTGTGGCTCGACTCTGGCACTGCCAACATCTGATGTTTTTGTTCCCTTCCTTGACTTTTGTGCCGCCATTGCTTTTCCTTGCCACCAGCTTATCCGCCGGTTAAGCAGAGAACAGGAGCTTTTGGAGCCACGGTGGGAGGCTGCAATCTGGCCATTGCCGGGAAGGAGGTTAGGTGGGAGGTTGGTTTCCTCTCTTTATGGGTTGGAGTCTGAGAGGGCCCTTTGAATGGAAATCTGACACCACCTCCCTTAAGCGTAATGTCTCTTTTGTTCCCTTCCTTGACTTTGATGCCGCCATTGCTTTTCCTTGCCACCAGCTTAGCTGCCAGATATTCTCAGGGTGGTGCCTACGCTCTGCTCTGATCCTCCCAGCAATGGTCTCCTTGGCAGATCACTGTAATGATCTGTTTTTGTTGTTGAGATATAACTGTAGAATCTGTCTTTTTGATAGAGGGTGTGAGTGTAGCGTCAGTCAAAACCCCACTCTTGTTGTATGTGGGGAATGATTTTTTTATGACCTTAGTTATAACAGGTTTGGCAGCTTATTGTGTGGTGTTTATTTTAATTCTTTTAAGGTAAAAAAGACAGCATTGGTTGTTTATTTTAATGAAGTTGGATAAACCAGGCTTATTTTTCAGGTCTCCGTGCAGGCGCAAGGGAGGGGACAGAGCAGGAAAACACTTTGCAGGTCCCAGATTTTTGTTTTAATGTAAGCGCTTAGGTATCATTTGGCAATCCCACTTTTACACCTTGAAAAGGTAAGGTGAAGTATAAAAAAATTATTTGTCATTTGTGGGGAAAGGCCAACACAGCAAGGTCTTGCCCGTTTCATCTCGCCACTCTGCATCCCTCCTAAATCCCATCTGTCTTAGCTTTCTCTTTGGTTTTCTTTGTCCCCCAACTTAACTGCTGGATCTTGCCAGTGCTGCCTCCAGGGCCTCTACCTTCCTTTGCCCATAGCCCTTTGGCCCTGAATTCCCTGATTTTATCTCAATTATACCCTTTCATAGCAATATGTTGTCTGTGCAATCTTCCTTGCATCTCCCCTCCATTGACACAAAAGCAGATTTGCACAGGTCTGTAAGCCTTTTTGGGAAAAGCCACATCCAATGACTTTTCCTGAAATTGTGAAAAGGGCTCAGTTGTTTCCACAGAGTTTGCACTTGCAAAGCGATGTACAGTGCAGTTCTGAAGCAAGAAGAGAAGTCTTCGATTTGCCAGGGAGACTTGCGTTGAACAACTAAATTGCCACGTTGTACAAGAATTGTTTAAAATGTGGTTTTCCAGGAACAACATAGGTGTATCAATCTAGCATTTGAAATTCCGTTCTGGTCGTATGGACTTTTCTATATTTATTTTTTACTGTAATTTGTGCTTTTGTTGGGTTATTTTAAACTTTGTGAACAAGAGGCCCAAAAGCCGCTCAGTATTATCAAGTTGGGATATAAATTGCAAACATTATGAAAATAAAAGGTAATTCACCCACATTTCACATTTTACAGGCCTGCCTGATCCGATCCCAGAAGACCAAACTTGTCGCCTCAACCATCTCAGAGTGGGACTCAACCTTGATACCCCACTGTCTGAAGGACAGGTTTATTTCTTGTGTGCAGCTGAGGGCAGAAAGCATAACGTATGGGGAAATGCTTTCAGGTTATTAAGGGTATTTATTTATTTGCATGCTCTTAACTTCTTGTTGCACGTTTGGCAACCACACCTTCATACCTCAAAGAAAAATACAAATAATTCTGTGTAATTAGTGTAGTCGGGAAGGAGACAATCGTTCATCGGTCTGTGAAGACCTTTTAGGCACGTAAGATTAGATTGTCTTCCCCCTGACGGTTACGGGACCCTCACCCTCTCTTTTGCGGAAACAGCAGGAAAGCAGAGCTTTCTGCTTGGCTGGATGTCGGCAGCCGCTTCTAGGGAAGAAACCACAATTTTAACAAATCTTACCATAAACCCAAAGTAAGTTCAATAAAACCCTGCTGGTAAGAGGCCGAAGCATCAGCAGCCCTGGTTTCTCATTTTGGGGTCAGGGCAAGGCCAGGGCAACAGGCCTGCAAATGAAGCCAGTATGGAATTATAATTACAGCCCAATACAAAATTTCTTTTTGGGAACCAAAGGGATTCAAACAGCCTAACAACACGTCAGCACAATTTCCACCAGCAACTTCAACAGCCACAATGCAGCAGAAGAGCTTTATCACTTCAGAGTTTGCCTACTCCAGATGAGCTTAGACTTAATATACAGTTGCAATCGATTTGAGAAAGAGTCCTCGATGTTTCTTTACATGCAATCTTTTCATCCCAGCTCTCCTCCAAGGAACACAGAACGTCCTCCTTTGCTAGTGATATAGGAAGGGAAGGCCACCTTTTTTCAGTAAGTGAGAGTCGGGGTCCTGTGATCAAAGAAGGAATAGCATCCAGAAAAGGAAATAAAACCTCTTAACAGGATTTTAAGATTATTCTGTATCTATTGAAGCTACCGTTTCAAAGCGCCCCATTTGCAAGCAGACGAAGCTTCCAGTCTCCCTCTGGGCAAACAGTGGGCGACTGTGAGGTGCTTGGGAATGGAGCAAATTGCTCTATTTCCAAGTGCCCCATCGGCACCCAAACACTTTTTGCCTGGACAGGGAAATGACAGAGACTGGGTTAGCTCTGTTTCAAAGCGCCCCATTTACAAGATGATGAAGCTTCCAGTCTCTGTCATTTCTCCGTCCAGACAAAAAGTGTGTCTGCCCTGGGAAACCCTGTAAGCCGCTGGGGCCATGGGCAAGCAGATGGTGGGAGGAAGAGGCCAGCCAGCCGCAAAATAAGGCATTCCCCCGAAAATAAGAAAATAATGGGTCTTTTGGTTCAAAAAAATAATAAGACCCAGTCTTATTTTCAGGGAAACATGGTATGGGGTGTTTGCATCTCAGATTGGTTAGAAGAAAGAATCCAGGTAGTAAGTACACAAAACAGTTAGACAGAAATAGAAAAACTCTACTGTACATTCCCAGACAGTTGCAGCCTCCCTATCTCATTTGCGGGGCCCATCATAAAAGGAACTGGGTCACTGTTTCTCTTTCGGGCTAGTTCTCTGAACAGCTGCCATGTTTATCTGGATGCCAGTTACATTTCCCAGAGTTCTTTCAGCGAAGCATCACTCTCAGGCATTCAGGGAATTTGGAGAATGAACTAAAGCATCAAGCAGGGTGCCACAAAGTTCAGTCTGGGTCCTCTACTCCTCCACATGTTTATCCATGACTGGGATGAAGTGTAAGCATCAGTATGGGTTTTGATAGGCTAGGGAAGAAGCTGAAAGCAAAAAAGGGAAAGTTAACACTGAGAAATGTAAATTTCTTTACTTTGGGAAAGTGAAATGGAATGCACAGGCATTGCTGGTTTAGCAACAGTCCCTGTGAAAAAGATTTTGGAACAGTAGCTAATGGCATACCAAGTTATGAGTCAGCAGTGCGATATTAGCTGCACCAAAGGCAGATCAGTTTGGAACTGCATCAACTGGAACATGCTTTCTAAATCTGTATTTGGCCAGTTCTCACTTTGCATCACCTCCAGTTTTGGGTGCCAGTAAGGATTCAGTCAAATTAGTCCACAGAATTGATAGTTAAAGGGTGATCAGAATACTAGAAAGGAAAATCTACTAAAGAGAAAATGAAGTAAATGGAAATTTAAAGGCTTAGCCTTGAAAGAGGTATGAGACCACTTTCTGAACACCTTAAATCAGTATTTCTCAACCTTGGCCACTTTGAATTCTTGGGAGTTGAAGTCCACACATCTTCAAGTGGCCAAGATTGAGGAATATTGCCTGTAATCATGTGACAAAATAAAAAGATTGTGATACAGTGCAGGAAAAGTCTAAACTGTATGGCAGTTTATGTGTGTAAAAGAAATCTGAATTTGTTTGGAAGTGGATTTCTGAGATCTGTTTGAAGGACAATGCCTTCCTTTTTGTTGAAAGCAGCAGAACAGAATTCAGACAGTTATTTGACCCCCAGATCAACAATCTCAACTATCCTGATAAGAATCTATGGGTTCCCTTGGTTTAATGCCATGTCATGATTTTTTAATCTTAAAATCATTTTACATTTGCATACAGAAAATAACAAAATGCATAAAAATGGGTTTTTTCCTCCTCTCCATCTCCCCCTCTCCTCTCCTCTCCTCTTTCTTCCCCCACTTCCAGCTTTAAGTAGTGAAACCATCACACAGGGAAGAAGAAATGACCATCACAGAGGAATTGTTTCATCAATCCCCTTTTAGAATGGCAGCATTATTGGCACTCCACAACCTCCTAATCAGCATTAAGATATGCACTAAACTAAAGCAGCTAGTGGGAAAATGAATGCAGGCAAGAGTGTTCACAAGTGTTTTTCAGGGGATTATCCCCCAACCATCCAGAAATGCAGATTATGCACTTTACCTGAGGAAATGCAATCAAAAGACAGCTTCAAGGCGTTCTTCTGAAATCAGTCAAAGAAACAGAGTCAGGGAAAGAGCAAGTACTTATGCTCACTTGGCCAGGTTGAGCAATGATTTAACTGGAATAAAAACCTGGCCTAGTGTAGCAGCCAGGGTTATAATTAGAAAATAAAAAGGTAAAACTTTCTCCCTTCCAGCTGAGTCCAACTTCATACTTGGTGAGTTACTCACATGAAGAGGCATCTGAATGAATTATCTCCATTAAATTCCTTCTTGCTTAAACTGCAGGTTGCGACAATCCAATAGGTTCCTTTTTGTCATGGGTTCTACGGCAGGATATCTCACAATATCCACATTGTGCCTTGCCACAGACTGGCTGAAAGTGCTTAAATATAATGGAACTCCCTTCAAACAGCAGCAAAGGACAGCTAGCCCAACAGTATTGTCCTGCCTCTGAGAAGAGATCTCCTACTGTTGCTGTTCTGCCTGGGATAGGAGCCTCAGCAGAACGGAACAAATTGCCACAGCCAGCTCCCCACTGCCAATTTGCCAAGGTCAACTCACCGTGGCCAACTCACCAGGGCCAACTTGTTGCAGGACAATTCAATAATTTTAATTATTTAAAATATTTCTAAAATATGTTTTAATTTTTGTCATTCACATGTCATTTTGTTCCTTCTTTTGCATCCTTTCTTTAATGATTCTGTCAAAAGAAAAATCTTCATCAGGCTCCAGTCCAAGCTGGGAATAATCAAAATGGAGACTGCTTTAGAAAGAAGGTTGCATTTTATTGCAGAGGAGAGCCAGACAGAAAAGGCTCTGGAAAAACTGACCCCATGTAGCTGTGTGTGGTGGGTTTTTATACCTTCTGGGGCTCTTGAAGTTGTTTCCTGTTCCTGCCTTTTTAATCTCCAAAATATTTCTTTCTCTGGATTCTTCCCACAATTCTATTCCACCATTTCTTTGATATTATGTAAGTTTTGTCCCACAGCGAGTTTGGTGCTTGTTATTTATTTATTGGTGTTTCAAATGCTCCTCTGGCATTTCCACCATCACCCTTCTAAGTAGCTCACCCCAATAAGAACATAAATACAGGGTCAGCAAACAATAAATCCTAACAACCTGGGTTTTGCAAATACCTCTCCATTCTTAACAATGGCACAATCAAATCAAAGACCAATAATTACAAACAAAACAGGAAAAAAAGAGTATCCAAGACCATCGCAGGTAGGTCTAAATTTAATTATATAACATGCCTACAAGTAAGAGATATCTGCTACATTTTCAAGGCTAGACATATTAGACCAGCAGCAGAAACCCGATGAATGCTTTCCAGACCTAGCTAGTTATTAAAAAAGGGAGGGGCGAGCTACAGCCAACACACTATGGGACAACCTGCCATGGGACAAAACTTACAGAGATATTGCTGTTTTAGAACTTTTTTTCCTGAACATTGTATTATGTTACCCATGGTTACTTTGAGTACTAGAAATTGGGCAGGGGAGGAAGAAATAAAGTTATTCCTACCAGATTTTTCCCCCATAAATCATGGAAACAGAAGCAACGTGGCAAAACTAAGGAAGAATCTGTCAGGACCATTAATTTTCTCTATTCGTCCTCCCCATTCAGTGTTTTAGCTAGAAAGATTTATATAGTCTACTTTTTTCCCCCACTAACTGTTCAAGAACATTTAGCCTCTGGGGTGAATCATAAAATTCAGATTTGGAAGACATCATAGAAATTATCTAGTACAATTCCCTGCTCACTGCAGGATACAGAAGAACATCTCTGAGATGTCACCTTCCGGCCTCTGTTAAAAGACTACTACTGGAGGAGACCTCACCATTTTCACATGTCTGCTAATTCTGGGATTCCTCCTGATGGTCAAGCTTGAACTTCCTTCATCAAAGTTGTAACCTACTGGTTCTGAATCTGCCCTCTGGGGCATAGGGAGCAAATCTAGGCCCCTCTTCCATGGGAAGCCCTTTCGATGTTTGGAGACCACTATCATATTTCACCTAAGTCAAATTTTCTGAAGATCAAAACAATCCTTTCCTTTAACTCTTCCTCCTAAGTCCTGGTTTCTAGACCCTTCAGCTGATCTTGGTGGCTTCCGCCCTGGATCTTACTTTGCTTGTTTACCTGTCCTTTTTGAACTCTGGCGCCCAGAACTAGATTGGGTACTCCAAATGGGGTCTGAACGTTTGCTTTAGTTTTTGCTTGTTTCATTTCTATTTCCTTTGATTCCTGTTGCCAAGAGCTGCCATTACCAACTGCTTTCACAGAAAAGGTCAATGCTATGCCGGGGTGATACCAAACAAAAGGCTCAGCACCTAGGTCCATGTCCTTGGAGACAAGTTCTATTTATCTCAGTGGGATTCGTGCCTTGGGAAATGTACACACAACTGGGGGCTGATAATATAGAAGCAAATACCACATTTTCCTAAACAAGTGAGATCAGTTGTGCTAATGCAATTTCAGATAAATGCAGCATGCTTTTTTACTTTGGCTGGTAAGAGTGAGTTTGTTAGAACGAAAACAAAGACAGTCTTCACAGTTGCTTGCTGATACCACACTTGATAGGGAAAATGACTCCGCAACCCTCATTTATTTGCACATTGGCTTTGTAGAATCCTTTGAATTGGCTATGTTTTCAGCTAGTTCAGGAGAGAAGGTATTTTTAGCCTTGATTCACAGTTTCAGCAGGATGAGAAGCGGCAAAAAAAAGGCAAATGCAGAAATCAGTATTTGCATTGTTCTGCCAAATAGTCTTGAGGCAGGCAGGGAATCCAAATCCTTAAGTGTACATTCAGACATACACCAGATTCCCAAGCCCTTGCTGTAAAGAAGAGGGAGTCAACCTAGTCTCCAAAGCACCTGAAGAAAGCAGGATAAGAAGCGATAGATGGAAACTAATCAAGAAGAGAACCAACCTAGAACTAAGGAGAAGTTTCCTGACAGAACAATTAATCAGTGGAATGGCTTGCCTCTAGAAACTGTGAATGCTCCAACACTGGAAGTTTTTAAGAAGAGACTGGACAACCGTTTGACTGAAATGATGCAGGATTTCCTGCCTGAGCCAGGGGGTTGGACTAGAAGACCTCCAAGTTCCCTTCCAACTCTCTTATTCTTTCCTGCACTGAAAGAAAAATGTTTTTTATATTGAGGAGTAGAATTCTATCAACATAGTCAAGTTCCCTCAACTTGTTCCCAATCAGAAAGACCTTAGGTTTGTTTTGGAATGTCCCTACATTTCACTCAGCAATTTAACCTCAGGAGAAAAGCATCCATCAAATACTCTTTTTTAAAAAATCAGACAGTGGCTTGGTGGAGGTGAAAATATTAGAAAAACCAAGAACGTAACTCAGCTGTGAATCAAACAGCTGTGAGCAAGCCTAGGTGTGCTAGCACATCAAAGTCTGTCTGCACCTTCCTAGGGTGGGGCTGGCCAGGTTTATGCCCCCCCACCAGCTGACCTTGTAACAAATGAGAGATGCAGAAGTTAGCCTGTGAAACCTCCACCTTGAGTACACATTCACATCTGTACTCAATCATAAACCTTTGTCCCAACCTTGGTTCTTGTATCTTTCTTTTTTTTACATGGATTACAAAAAATATGCTATATATCCACCAGCTGAAATACTCTCTCTGCCTCTGTACTGACTGTTGTTTCTTGTGCCCTCGGCAATATCACCACTCTTCAATAAATTCCAATAAAGAGTTACCTGGTACTTGCATGTACAGGTAGTCCTTGACTTACAACCATTGTTTAGTGACCAGTTGAAGTTTACAATGGTGCAGAAAAAAGTGACTTATGACCATGTTTCACACTTACGACTGTTGCGGCATCCCCATGGTCAAGTGATCAAAATTTAGGCCCTTGGCAACTGGCATGTATTTATGGCAATTGCACTGTCCTGGGATCATGTGATCACCATTTGTAACCTTCACTTTGCTTCTAACAAGCGAGGTTAATGGGGGGAAATCCAGATTCGCTTAATGACTGCATGATTCACTTAATAACTGCAGTGATTCACTTAAAACTTGTGGCAAAAAAGGATGTAAAATGAGGCAAAACTCACTTAACAATTGCCTTTCTGAGCAACAGAAATTTTGGACTAAATTGGGGTCATAAGTCAAGAGCCTTGGTGGAGCAGTGGGCTAATGCCTCCTTAAGTAACACCAGCTGCCTGCAATTAGTGCAGGTTCGAGTCCCACCAGGCTCAAGATTGACTCAGCCTTCCATCCTTCCGAGGTAGGTAAAAGGAGGACCCAGATTGTTGGGGGCAATAAGCTGACTTTGTAATAATGCCGCTTGGGGTGTGTGTGAAAGCCCTAATAAGCAGGCATATACATAGAATGAAGGCTACTGCTAAGCTTGTAAGCCGCCCTGAGTCTTCGGAGAAGGGCGGGATATAAATGGAATTAAAATAAAATAAAATAAATAAATAAACTACCTGTGTAATACATGTATGTCCTTATGAAAAAATATTTTTGTTCCTTTGCTACTTTGGCCATACAGATTACTTAGAATTTAAAGACTTTTCATATATGGCTCCATTTTTTTCCCTTTTCCTCCCTGTTTTAAGAGAGATTTCAGGAAGGAAAGTGATCTGAACAAAATATTAGCAAAAAGATGGGGAAAGAATTGAGATCCAATTCTGCTTTTTCTGCAGATGATACATGGGTTCACTTCAAAATGTGTGATAATATATATATGCACAGTGGCAACATATGATTCATTCTCCTCTGGCTTGTTAAGTTTATGTATTTGGGTTGTGTGTTTATGTCACTCCATAAAGAGAACTGCCAAAATGACAAAATCTAACTTGTCAAAATGGCAAAAGTTAACTAATTTACTTCTAAGGTTAAAAAGAGACCCTTTAGAAGTGAAATGGGGAGCTGAATGAGCCTATATTTACCAGATTTAACATGTGAACTACACAACTGCAATAAATGCTGGAAGGGATTATAGGTTCATTTTCTATTCCATAAGTAGACATGGAATAATTTCTGACTTGTTTTTCATTCTTTGGGAGTGGGGAATTTGGAGGGTGTTTTTCTTTCCAGTCAGAACAGAGCTGGAAGGGGCGTTGGAGATCTTCTAGTCCAACCCACCCTGCTCAAGCAGGAGACGGTATACCATTTCAGATAGGTGGTTATTCAGTCTTTTCTTCAAAACCTCCAGTGACGAAGCACCCACAGCTTCTGAAGGCAAAAGCTGTTCCGCTCATTAATTGTCCTCACTGTTAAGAAGTTTCTCCTTAATTCCAGGTTGCTTCTCTCCTTGATTAGTTTCCATCCATTGTTTCTTGTCTTGCCTTCTGGTGCTTTGGAAAATAAGTTGACCCCACTCTTCTTTGTGGCAGCCCCTCAAATACTGGAATACTACTATTGTGCCACTCCTAGTCCTTCTTTTCTCTCGACTGGCCATACCCAATTCCTGCAACCATTCTTCATATGTTTCATATCTTTTATTAAGTGACTATCTGGACTGTTTTCACTGAAGCTGGGGGGAAAAACCTATCTGAAATGTTAATGTTTTCCCCGTCATTTGGCAATGTGTAACATTACGCTTGAGCAATATGATCTTCAGAACCTCCCCAGCAACTTCTCCCCCTCCCCCTCCCCCATCTACAGATGGTGTTGCAAAATAAACAACCTTAACATCAGAGCTGGAAGTAGCACCAGAAAAACCACCCAGTAATGATGTCCTTTGATCACCGTTGAAGAAGGTCAACTCTGTCTATGATTGAATAGACACCCCCATCTGGAAGTCACCTACAACTATTCCATCTTCAGAGGAGCTGCTAGAGCGGATTCGCTTATAAATATTAGAGACTTTTTTTCATATGGTGATCATCATCTGGAGAAAAAAAGATATGTATGTTTGATAGATGATGGAGGATAGAGACAGAGAAAGATCCCAGATCTCTATTTCTGGTTGAAAATAATGCATAGAATAATGCATGGAACTCCTTGCAATTCATATAAAATGGCACAGGTATATTTGGGGAAGTAACTTAATTGGATATTATTGCCTTCAAAAAGCACACATTCTTGAAAATTGGATTACAATCAAATATATATTAGGTGGATCATTGTGAAATTTATTAAATATTGCTTATATGAGGGATCAATAATATGTACCCCATGAAAGCGTTTTGGGAAAACATTCCCTATCCAATTTTTGCAAACTGATGAATGACTGCTCACATTTTTCAGTATTTGGCTAAAGGACAGGTCTGTCTACCTGCCTTGTTTATTACATGTTGCCTAGTCTCTTGCATGTTTACAACTGAATGCAAAAAATTTCTACAACAAAGGAAATCTTCGATTGAAATCATGTGTACATTTCCTTAGGATTGAGCCTTGCAAAACAAAAGGATAGACATCTAAATTGAAATAATACTATTCATTTATTCAGATTATCTGGTATTTTACAAGAAGTCAGGATTAATCACGTTAGAACTCGCAAATCAGTCTATCTCATCAGAGACATGTGAATTAATATTGGATTTTATACCATCACTTTTTTTCCTAAATTATTGAAAAATAAGGATATCGCAGTTTGGTGCACTAAGACCAACAACTAGGACTCTCTAAACATCAGACAAATGAGGCAACTCATTCTAAGAATCAGCTATCTCTCCGATGTCAGCAGTGCTTTTTTTGTAAAAGAAAAAGGTGCCGGAACTCACACATGTTATACAACCCGCCTTGCCTACCCTACAAGGTTCCATCCAAAAAAGGTGCCGGAACTCCATTCTGAGCGTTCTATGAGAAAAAAAGCCCTGGATGTCAGTATGTGGAATAGAGGGAGCTGAAAAGTCTATGTAAGCCATGCCTGACTAGGCGGTCCTTAGGAATGCTGCCATTGTTGGTTTTTTTTGTACCACCCTGTTCACTGCTTTTGAAACAAAGTTTATGGACCAACGGGGAGAAGAAAGTCAGATGCATCCTTAAATCTTAATTCTACAGCATAAATTCTCCCCCCCGGCAAAGTTTTACAAACATAGATGCATTTCTTGAACAGAAAAACAAGGCTTGCATTAGGGCATTTGTATCATCTTTTCAAACATCAGCCAGGATAAACTGCATCCAATTAAGTTGAGAAAATATGGCACAACTGGATGCCTGGCGATCTGAGGCACGTTCAGGAGAAAAAGTGGGATATAAGTCAAGTAATAGCTTATAACAGTATGTACTTTCTTTATATTACTATAAGAATTAATTAAAGTGCATTTCTCCTCTACGGAAGATTTCAGAAGTACCATTAAAACAATGTTCTTTCTGTAATGTACTTAGAAGAACTATTCAACATCTGGCACTGAAAGGGAAATGGTTTTTTGATTATGCAGATTGGTTCCCGAGAGCCCTAATAATTTTGTTAGTCTTTATGGCAGCCATGGACAATCTGAAGCCCAAGGCCAGAAGAGACTGCTCATGAGATCAGCCACGGATGCTGCCACACACAGAGACACATACACCAACACACACAGCCCTGCGTGGTCTCAGGAAGTAGACTAGTAAGAGCTGTGGCAATCTCTGGCAGGACTCCAGAACAGCCTCCATTAGCTGGAACGATGGAGGATGCAATTCTGCTGCTTAGTTTGGCAACCAAGAGTTATAGCTGAGAGAAAAGGGCGGGTAGGGAAAGGAATGGTACACCCATATGCCTCTTACATCCAAAGGTTTGTGAAGAATACATGAAGCTCCCTCCCTAAATATAGAAATGATGATGGGAAAGCTTTCTTGGGGAGCGGGAAACAGTTTAATGTGTTTGCCATTAAAGTGGCAAACAAGAATATCCATCTTTCCTCCCAGCCCATAGTCACAAGGGAATATTTACAGAGCTTTTTACAGTTGATTTAACATCGAGAACCATGTGATGTCAGCCTGGCTTATTTGCAGGTCCCGCCACATTTCTGTAGATCTTGGACATTTATTTTCATTTTTTTGAGCGTTCAAGCTTCTTGGCACTCAATCTTAGCACAATTCTACTCGTAAGACAGAGCTTCACAAACTTTTCCATGGGCTAATTGCTAGATACTCTTTTGCAACACAAAAAATTATCACGAGAATCCAAAGTTATGCAAGGCGAGAAAACTGTAGAATGAATTGTTGAGGGAGGGTGTTGTCAGGCTTTGAGCACCAGCAAACCATATTTTTCTCCACTCTCAGTGCAAGCAACCACTTTCCAGGAGTGAAGTTCAATAGAATGAGAAAAAAAGTTAAACTATCTCACATCTTATAATTACCAGCCATTGCAATGGAGAGAGGGAGAGAGATTATTGTATTTGATTCATATATGCTTTTTAAATGCAAACATGCTTTAGAACAGGGGTCTTCAAACTTGGCCCTTTTATGACTTGTGGACTTCAACTCCCAGAATTCCTCAGCCAGCCTGCCTGGCTGAGGAATTCTGGGAGTTGAAGTCCACAAGTCATAAAGGGGCCAGTTTGAAGACCCCTGCTTTAGAAGCTGAGCCTAATTTTATTTATCCAGAACTCACCTGGAGGTTTGCTGCAAATAAGTGTGTATGGAATCTCTGCTGCCATGACATTTACCAACCTGCTATTGGGGTCAAATTATCATAAAAATAAAGCCAAAGCTCATTCAGTCCTCACCTGGTCCTTAACTGCTTTTATTTACATAAAGCCTACTTTGAAATATGTTTCTCTGTAACAAATGGTCATCAGGTTCCCTGCAACTAGTAAAAGTTAAAATGGAGGCATCTGGAGGAAAGGGGCTGGAGAGCTCCCTTCTGCTTTTCCATCAAAGGCACTAGAAAGATAACTATTTTGTAGAAGAATGAATGGATGACTATTTGATTGATTCATAAGCAAATCAAGATAGGATGGAGAAATTCCATAATAAACAGTATGTCTGACTGTGCTTCAGAAATGATCAGGGAGAAAATATTCAGCAAACTCTTGAAAGCAACTCTATGAACAGTTGCTTCCCCCCTCACCCTCTCACCCCCACTTCTCTGTATGTAGGGAAAAAGACATGGCTGCTTTGATTGATTCCATCAAAAGTTAGCCCATTTCATACATGTGTGAGTTCGGTGGCTATTTTTGTTGTTGTTAGCTGCAAAGTCGTGTCCAACCCATCGTGACCCTATGGATAACGTTCCTCCAGGCCTTCCTGTCCTCTACCATCTTCTGGAGTCCATTTAAGCTCACGCCTACTGCTTCAGTGACTCCACCAGCCACCTCATTCTCTGTCGTCCCCTTCTTCTCTTGCCCTCAATCTTTCCCAGCATTAGGCTCTTCTCCAGTGAGTCCTTCCTTCTCATTAAGTGGCCAAAGTATTTGAGTTTTAGCTTCAGGATCTGGCCTTCTAAAGAGCAGTCAGGGTTGATCTCCTCTAGCACATTTGTTAAATAAATAATTTTTAAAATTCGTAAGATTGAGTTGAGAGACACAGTGGCTTGACTTATGACTACAATAATTTACAGTGGAAATTATGGTCCCAATTGTGGCTGTAAGTCTGTATAAGAAGCCAGAACAGAACCTAAAATAAATATCACTGCAGGGTATAAATAGCTACTATTGCAACTTTAATTATGCCTTCTTATTATTAGCATTATCACCTAACCTAAAACTGTTCCATAATGCGTATCTTTATTGTATTTGATAGACTTTATCCTATGTTTCTGACTCTTAGCAACTTTAAGATGTGTGGACTTCAATTCCCACAATTCCCCAGCTGGCTTGTTCACTGCTGTCAATAACTCTGAATGTGTGCTGAACAAGTGAGTGTTAAATGAGAACTACCTGTACCTTCAACAGACCTTATTGCTTGGGCTACTCTGTGTTTGAGCCACAAAAAGTGAGACAAATGCTACCTAGAGTTAGAATTATTTTTTTTTGTATCTCTTTGCTGACAGGCCAAAGCATCCAGATTTTTGCAGCCCAGATTTGGCAACTCAAACGTGGAGTCCTTATGGGAACTATAATGGAAAAGCCTTGTAGAGCAACGAAAGGAACAACAGAGGGGAAAATCACAACCGCCACTGCTTTGCCGTGTCCCCCTCTACTGCCCCTGCCAAGTCAGCTATTATCTCAGCAGGAGGAGCATGCACCAGAAACAGCACACTTAGGGGCTCCTCACAGTTTCCCTGGCAATCACTGCTGCCACTGCTGTCCTCTTCTTGCCCTCCTCTGTCCATCCACAATGCTTTTGCTGGTATGCCCTGGATAGTGTTTGCGTCCACTGAGTCTAACAGGGAAGCAGAGGAGAGCAGAGAAAGGATCGTTTGGATGACTGAAGAGGGAAAGAGGAGAACCGCGTGGGACTCAAGCCTCTTCTCCTTCCCTTTTTGTTTCCACTTTCAATTGTCACTGCCAAGGTGGGCGGAGAACTCAAGGCTCAACTCTCTCACCATTGTGGGACCACTGCTCCGAGGTCCAGAAAGTATTGTGTACACCCCTGCATAGGAGTTAGCCAGATTGATAGCTTAATGTTATTTCAACATTGTTAGTAGTATGCTTATGCTTATTTATTTATGTCCTGCTTTTATTTGGTGTTTTTTTTAAAAAAAATAAACAGCTCAAGGCAAAAAACATATCTAATGCTCCTTCTTCCTCCTATTTTCCCCACAACAACTCTGTGAGGTGAGTTGGACTGAGAGAGAGAGTGACTGCTCCAAGGTCACACAGCTGGCTTTCATGGTCTAAAGTGGGACTAGACATCACAGCCTCCCAGTTTCTAGCCTGGTGCCTTAACCACTAGACCAAACTGGTTATGCTAGTGTTTACCCTTCTTACTGAAGGGAGCAGATTCCTGGAGTGAGTACAAGTTCTTATTGCTCTTGAAGATCATGTTGCTGACTCGTTCACTCTACAGGCAGTGGGGGAGAGGGGTTCTCATTCAAGCCAAATTCGGTTCTCTTTAAATGGGAAATCATCTATCATGTCAGCTCCACTATGCAGACCCAAACAAGAAGTCAACCCACATGAAGGCAAATGCTACACATTAATATAGGGACTTACACCCATGTGAATTAAGGTGGTATTTGCCTTACTCTTTTGCTCAAGCCTTCCTCTTGGTTTAGATATACCGTAAGCCTTGTTTTCCCTTTCTCGTTTTGGTAATGGATTTGGCCTATTTCCGTCCCAATCATCCTCCCTTTTCTATCACAAATGCAGATAATCTTTGTCTTACAACCACAATCAAGCCCAAAATTTCTATTGCTGAGCAAGATAGAGGTTAAGTGAATTTTGCCCCATTTTAGGACCTTTCTTGTCACAGGTGTTGTGTCAATCCCTGCAGTTGTTAAGTTAATAACATGGATGTTAAGTGAATCTAGCTTCCTCACTGGTTTTGCTTGTCAGAAGGTCGCCAGACATGATCACATGACTCTCCACCCATCCTAAATATGAACCCAGTTGCCAAGCATGCAAATTTTGATCTTGTGAATAAAGGGATGCTGCAATAGTCATAGGTGTGAAAAATGGTCATAAATCACTTTTTCAATGCCGTTGTAAATTTGAACATCACTAAACGAATGGTTGTATGTTGCGGATTACGTGTACTAATATCTTTGAATCCAAGGTCAAAAATAGAAACACAGAAGGCATTTTCCAATTTGGGGAGGGGGGGAGGGAGGGAGGAAACCACTTGCCATTTCAGCCACCCTCTTCCAATCCCATTTTTAAATATCCCAGTGATAACTCTCAATCCACATCTCCAAAGTGGGCCACAACAAAGGAAAACTCTTGTGTTTGCAGAAATCAGTTCAAAGAAGCACACAAATAGGCCTCATGTTCGCTTTTCATCGTGCCACAGAGCTGAGCCAGCCCAAAGGCAACAAATAACTCATGCTTTTGCAAAATAAGTGGAGCCCAATTAACCCCGAACACATGCTAATGTTCTAATGAAGTCAATGGACTTCAGATGAGAAACAAGGCACATGTACCAATTAGCTGACACTGAAGGCATGTGAAGAAATAGCACCAATTGTAATGAAACAAAGAGCGGTAAAAGTCACCATTTAAAGTAATTACCCGCAGGGCCTTTGCCAAGCTCTCAAAATGCCCTTTTTGCACAGTGAGAGGTCAGGGGACTTTTGTTTTTAAGATGTGGCCAATTCACAGTCTCCATTGTTTTCCTGAGCTGCCCCCATGCCTCATTTTTCTGAACAACAAAAAAAACCCTCCACCTCATCTTATTTACCTACTAAAGTGAAAACCCGCTTTAATAGCAAATGAGCACTGAGGTGTCGACTTGAAAACCGCCCCTCCCCAAACGAAAACCACCCACCCTCCTCCAACTTCGTTTGAACAGCTGTGGAGAGTCTGTTATTTATCAGAAACATTTTTAACAAAGGCCAAAAGGAAAGGGGGGAAAAAGAAGCAGAGAACAAGGCAGCCCCTACTATCCTCACCCAGCTGTTACCCGATATGGGAGCATCAGAAAGGGGGAGTGAAGCAGAAAACGGCCCCATGTTCAAGCAAAATGGGTGCCTTTGTCTTCTTTCAAGAAAGTGAAAGAAAAAAATTAAAATGTCTGTTAAAATATTCCCCCAAACAACCATTTCCCTCAAACAATAGCTGTAAATCCAAGTGTTCTATCCACGAAAGAGATAAAGTGGATTTCCCCAATTCAGAATCTTCCAGATGATGGAACATAAATCCCAGCATCCCCATCTAAGGATTATCTATACTGGCCAGGACAGGGGCAGCTGTAATCTAGAAAATGCCAGATTGGGAAATAACGAGGTCTATTATTATACAATGGGAAAGCTCAATAATCGACATGATTTTATACAAGAACACCAGTCCTTAACACCAGCTAAAGTAAGTTCACAGTAAAGAAAATGTCAGACTTTTCATGCATGTTTTGAAAGTACAGAAGTCTGTAGCCAATCCATTTCTTGGAAAGATCTGCTGGAAGCATATATGTTCCTCTGTTTTCACCCAGTTTGGTTGATGGCATGTATCTCCCTGCCTGACTGATTTGCCATCAGTTGTATCTCTCTATTTCTTACTAAATCTTTATTTTTATTTATTTATTTTATTTCCCATCTGTATTATTTTGATAAATAACTTAAGGTGGTGAACATCCCTAATGCTCCTTGTTGTGTAGCTGGTTCTTTGCAGGCATTGAGCAAGACAGAAGGTTCAAACAGCAACAGGCTTTATTGAAGGTCAGAACATAACAGAAGCAACATAGGAGCTGCTCCGCAGCTATTTATACGGTTGGCCGGTAGGCAGCGACCAATAGGTTTAAAGCAATGGTTTCCCACCCAAAGACCTACTTAGCCGGCTGGAGACAACCAATCTAGGCCGGCCCAGCAACCGTTGCAAACATACACTTGGATTAAGCAATTAGCAAGCAGTACAACACAAGCAAACACTTACAGCAATAAACCCCTTCCCCCTGGATAGCACACACATTCATTTGGTTACAAAATCTTGTAGGTACTTAGAGAGTCTTCGTGCTCATTCAGAGCATCGGGGGGAGGGGGTTTGCCGGAATCTCCCGGTCTACTGGTTCACCTGCTGTGCTGGGTAGACCCGGGTTCTGTGGTTTGGCAGAGTCAAAACGACTCAAGTCCCTTTGTCTGGCCTGTCCCGGTCGGCCCAACCCAAAGTCTAAAGGTGCCATGAAATCAGCAGGGCTGCTACTGGGTGTCGGATGACTGTCCAGCTCCTGGGGTCCAGTCAGGGGCAAGCATTTTTACAGCCCCACCCCCGTTCTCTTATGCATGAAATGTCTCAGAGTGTACAAACTGCTCTGCTGGAGTGTGGGGTTGTGGACTCCAGGTCTGTCCCTCTTGGGAGTCCTGAGCCAGCGGCTGCTCTGTTAGTTGCCGGCACAACTGATCAACATGTCAATAAATGACTTGCCCATCTTCCAGAACCACCTCATAGGAGAGTGGTCCTGACACCTTAACAACTTTCACTGCCACCCACAGCTGCCCTTGCCCATAGTCCCGGGTCCACACCCAGTCCCCCACCTGTAAATTCCTAGGTGCCTTCAGATGTGCTGTGTCGGAGGCTACTCTATCGGGGTGCAGTCTGTCCAGTTTGGTTATTAGCCTTTTGCCCCAGTGAAGCTCTGCAGGGCTCTTACCTGTAGCTGTGCAAGGTGTTGTATGCTGGCATAACAAGAAATCGGCCAGCCTATGGTGCTAGTCCCCTATAGTAATGCGTTTGAGGGACTCTGGTTGTACGAACCACCTGTTCTGCCTGCCCCTTCGATGATGGGTGAAAGGGAGCCGACGTGGCATGCCTTATAAGGTTAGCCCTGAGAAAGGCCTGGAATTCTGACACAGTGAACTGGGCTCCATTGTTGGAGACTACGACATCCAGAAGCCCATGCATTGCAAACAGTGACCGCAACACCTGGATGGTCCTTGCAGTAGTCATATTGGGAATTGGAACCACCTCCAACCATTTAGAGTGGCTATCGACCACTATTAAAAACAACTGTCCCTGAAAGGGCCCAGCAAAATCTACATGGATTCTTGACCATGGTGTGTGCATTTCCTCCCATCAGTGGACAGGGGCCTGCGGCATCTCCGGTCTGGACTGTTGACATGTGTAACACCTGTGTACTTGGGCCTCAATAGCTTTATCTAGCCCTGGCCACCAGAGGTAGCTCCTTGCCAGTGCCTTCATCTGGACGATGCACGGATGGCCTTCGTGCAGAGACTGGAGAACCCTGGGCCTGAGTGAACTGGGGACTAAGACCCTGCTGCCTCAAAGGATGCACCCCTTATACACTGAAAGCTCATTTTTCTGAATGAAAAAACTGTTGAACTCGGGGCGGGGGCTGCTACTTTCAAGCCATCCTGTATGAATCCAAGCCAACACAATGGATTTTGTCAGCTACCATTTCTGCAGCAACATCTCCCGCATGTAGGGGAAACTCTGGCAAGTCTTGTATTGCTAAAATGCGTGCAGCTGGAGCCGGATCAGGCTCCACGTGCGGCAAGGGCAATCTACTAAGGACGTCTGCATGGCCCATTTCTTTGCCAGGTTTGTGAACCAGCCTGTAGTTGTAGGCCAAAAGGATGATAGAGCACCTCAACATTCGTGGCAACAGAATTTGAGGTGTCTGCTTGTTCGTTGTGAACAAGCCTAGCAAGGGCTTGTGGTCAGTAAAGACTGTGAACTGCCTCCCATATAAATAGCCATGGAACTTCTTAACCTCGGCCACGATGGCCAAGGCCTCTTTGTCAATTTCCACATAATTGCATTCCACTGAGGACAAGGTCCTTGAGTAATAGGTGATGGGTGACTGTCTCCCATCTGCTGACAAGTGACTCAGCACAGCTCCAACCCCGTATGGGGACGCATCACACATGATGCAAAATGGCAGCTTTTCGTTAAAGTGCGTGAGCACCGAGTTCGAGGACAACAGCACCTTGACTGCCTGGAAACTCCTTTCATGGAGCTTGGTCCACTGCCATTGAGTATTTTTGTCTAAGAGCTGGTGTGGCGGCTCTGCCACTGCGGCCTTGTTATAGAGGAATGAATGATAAAAGTTTAGGGGGCCCAAAAACGCTTGAAGCTCTCCCTTGGACCTAGGGCTTGGTGCCAGCTGAATCGCTTTCAGCTTTGACTCTGTAGGATGGATGCCCTTGGCATCAATTCAAAAACCCAGGAATTCTGTAGACTGAACCCCAATCTTGCATTTGTCTCTCTTTAAACTAAGTCCTGCGGCACAGAATCACTGAAGGATGGCTCTAAGCTGCTCAACCAGAACTTCTGTGGACTCCCCGGCGATAAGTACATCATCAAAGTAGGGGCAGACCCTAGAATACCCTTGAGTGTGCGCTCCATGATACCCTGAAAAATCCCTGGGGCTACACTCACCCCGAACTGAAGGCGCTTGACCTTGGAGGACCCCCTGTGTGCAACAATCATTTGGGCAGCTGCTGTGGCCTTGTCCAATGGCAGCTGTTGATAGGCCTGTGCTAAATCTAATTTAACAAACACGGGGCCTCCTTGCAATGATGCCAGAATATGGCTGACAACTGGGACGGGGTACGCATGCTAGTGTAGTGCCCGGTTAATGGTACACTTGTAGTCAGCACATATTTGTACCTCTCTGTTGGCCTTGAGTGGCATTACAATGGGGATCTCCCACTCCCCACTGTCTATGGGCTGCAAAACCCCCTGACTGACAAGCTTGTCCAGCTCTGCATCAATTTTATGCTTTAACGCAAATGGCACATGGCGGGGCTTAAATCCACATTGGCACGATCTGGTGATCAAGTTTAAAAGCTATCAGAGGGCCCTTGTACTCTCCCAAACTTGGGTTTCACACATGCCCGGCACATGGCTGTTCTGAAATGGCAATCCGCGCGTTGATGGCGGCCTCCGCAGCCCAAGCACCTCAAGAACAGAACTGCCTTGTCAGATGGCGTCGTTCCCCTTTTGTGGTGCCGCTGGATTTTGTCAACTTCATGCTTGGAGGCGGTGTCTTCCAACCGTTTGGTGTCCTCGTGGTGGATGGTTTCTGTAGTTGGCATGCTTTTAGAGGGCCGCAATGCCTTCTTGGCCCCTCCAGTGGCTTCATCCGCCATGACTTCCTTTAAGGCCTCTTGAAGTGAGAGAGACTCCTTTGCAAAGAGTTTTTGTTGGAGTCTCTGTTCCTGAGTCCACAGACTAAGTGGTCTTTAAGTTGCTCCTCTAGGTCGGAGAAATTGCAGAGTCGTGATGCTTGACGAAGTGCTGCGATGAATTCTGTCGCTGACTCACCAGGTTGTTGTTCACGTTGTTCGAAGGCATGCCTCCATGCTATCACCGATAGCTTAGGCTCAAAATTGTCACACAGTTTCTTCTTGAGGTCAGTAAACGTGACGGTTTGCAGTAACGCTGGGGCAACCAAGTTCTCGGTGATATTGAAAGTGTCCGGGCCACACACGCAGAGGAGGGTCACAGCCTTCAGCCCATCTTCACTGACTTAATTTGCATGCAGGTAGTTCTCTATGCAGGAAATGTAGAATGACCATCTCTCCAGGTGTGTCACATCAAATTCCTCGAGCTTTCCGACCTTTGCCATGGTGCGTAGTCTTCGTGGCTCATGTCTCACATTGCCTTGTGCTGCCGGCTTCTGTGTAGGCCCTGGGACAGATCCTCAGGGTGGGGTGGTCTCCAGCGTGGCTTGCTAGGCAGACTGAGGGGGGGGAACGCTGGCTCTGTGCTGGTCTCACCCCCTAGTGACCTCAGGCTCTTACGATGAAGCAGCACATCCCATCCTTGTCACCAGTGTTATGTAGCCGGTTCTTTGCAGGCATTGAGTGAGACAGAAGGTTCAAACAGCAACAGGCTTTATTGAAGGTCAGAACATAACAGAAGCATCATAGGAGCTGCTGCACAGCTATTTATATGGTTGGCGGGTAGGTGGCGATGAATAGGCTTAAAGCAGTGGCTTCCTGCCCAAAGAACTACTTAGCCTACTGGAGACAACCAGTCTAGGCCGGCCCATCAACCGTTGCAAACATACATTTGGATTAAGCAATTAGCAAGCAGTACAACACAAGCAAACACTTACAGCAATAAAGGCCAGTACATTACACTCCTTCCTCCTCCTATTTGTCCCACAACAACAATCCTGTGACATAAGTTAGGCTGAGAGAAAGTGACTGACTCAAAGTCACCCAGCTGGATTTCATGGCTAAGACGGGACTAGAATCCACAGTCTCCTGTTTTCTAGCCTGGTGCCTTAGCCACTAGACCAAACTGGTTTAACCACCTACAGTCTCTAAGATTACAGAGGTAGGCTCTCTTATAAGTAGGATGTTTATATCTTCCCAGAGTTTTTCTCAAGGTTCTCAGGACCACCTTCTTCCTTTGGTTGTCATGGAGTACCCAGTGAGAGACCTTCTGCTGTGCAGGTTCTGAGGTTTTGCTTGATAAAAAAAAATACAGGAAACCAGAAGTTGCCTTTAAGCTTTACGTTTTTATTCCACTGAACAAAGACGGGCTCCTCTAAAAGAGAGAAGCCCCGAGTGACAAGAAATCCTTGTATTTATTCTTTCTGATTACATAAGCAATCCACCCAGCAAAGCTGGCACACATAAGATAAAGATTTCACCCACTAAGTCTGGCACACTGTAGATAAGAAGGGAGAAAGCAGAAGTAGCTAAAAAATCTTCCCTTTTGGGTGTTTCCCTAAAGACATCGTACGTTCCTGGATGGGTTGGGACATTGGGTGTTTTCCTTGCTGTCGTTTCATGACCCTGCATCCATGACTCTGCAAGTGCCCAAAGACAGCAGGGCCATCTGCACATATTCACAATTGATACTTCCTATGCTGCCTCCTAATTTCGGGTCAACCCTTCCTCTTCTCTGTCCATGGAACAGCCAGAAAGTATAACACAAGCTATACTGTAGATACAATACTATTATAATCATTGAGAATCCAGTATATGTAGAGTGCAGAAA
Source organism: Vipera ursinii (assembly GCF_947247035.1). Taxonomy (NCBI): domain Eukaryota; kingdom Metazoa; phylum Chordata; class Lepidosauria; order Squamata; family Viperidae; genus Vipera; species Vipera ursinii. The sequence continues at coordinate 218,693,103 of NC_139512.1, read as the reverse complement.
AAAAATACATGTACAATCTAGGTCCATATATAAAGCATAATTGAGTAGGTTCACAGAAACTAAATCATTATAAGCCGTAATAGTTTTCTACAACATGATTAGCAAACTAGCAAATATATCATGATTTGTGCAACGTGTAAACTAGGTCAATGTCACATAATGTTCCCTTAGTTGAACTGATTTGAATGAACGTTGCTCATTTTCCCTGTACCAATTATTTACAAGCTATCAGCTGATCTACTTTATGGATCCATCATTCCTTATGGGAGACTATCTTGAGTTCCTAAATTCCTTTCCATGCATAAAAGCAGTATTTTAATTGCAGATTAATCAACAGAAAAATTAATAGCAATGAAATGAACAGATTTTTACTTTTTTCTAATCAAAATAGAAAACATGAGGTAATAATTAACATTTTTTTAAAAAAAATTAATTTGTCTTGATTAAATATGCCAATTATTGTGACCAAAGATTCATACAGTAGGATTCTAAATTCACAGAACCAGATCTATACACCCAAGGAAGCTTTAAGCATGTTCTTGAAAGAGTGACATCAGCTTGCCATTCTGCAATGAAATTACTTCTAAAACTATGAGACATGGTTAAAATGATATGGCCTGAGGGAAATCATAGATATTGAGGTATATAGATGCATCAGTTGCATTCTGAAATACTTGAAGTAGGAAAGATGCTTTCTACAAAGACAAGTGCTTATCAATCTATACATACAAAGAAGAAAATATTTGTAGCTCAGGGTTGAACGGTAGGGTCCTTGGTGCAGAGCACTGAAGATGTTACCTAATTCAGTAATGAAATGTCTGCAAGCTCAGAGAAACATACAAAGCAATACATTTTGGCTGAAAATAATTTTTTTAAAAATAAATTCACAGGGCAAGAATCCACATGACTATTCAAAAAGTCATCTCGCTGAATTCCCAGAAGCTTACTTCAAGGGAAATATATCCATATAATTAAAGTCTCCATGACTGAAGCTGCAGACTTCTCCATTCCTATCAGGAGAAAATGTTGCCTTTGACCTCAAAGAATACTGCTCGCAGGGAAAGATGCTTAGCATCATACTATAAGAAATGCCCTCCTCTGAAAACCATCACCCTGGAAAAACTGGACCAAAGGCTCATTGGCTCCAAGGCAATGTTGATTTTTTAAAATCTTATAATGTATTTTTTTAATGTAATAGTTTCCCATGTAAGAACTTGATGATATCAGGATGCTAATTAAATCACTGACAGAACCTGCTCTTGTTCATTAACTTTCTTATGTATCTTATTCCAACATCCAGATAGGGATTTCCTATTATGTCAGAAAAATCTTGACATTTGGTCTCCCCTCATATAATCAAATGAAACTTGTCAGCTTATCTATATCTATTACATCCCATGCTTTATTGAACCCATTACAAAGATCAGGTGCATCTTTTTGCTGTGCCAGATTTTAATCAATACTAAGTTCATTATGATTAATAACTTCATGCCAGTCTGCTGCTTTATAATGCTTTTAATTAATCCAAACCAGTGGTGGAATTCAGCCGGTTCGCACCAGTTTGGCGGAACCAGTAGCTCATTTTTGTTGTCCAGGCCCAGAATGAACTTCTGGAAGCGGCATCCACACAGAGAACCGGTTGTTCACATATCTGAATCCCACCACTGATCCAAACTATATTGTCACGGGTTTTAAAAGATAAATTGGAACCAAGATTTTTACCTTCATTTAAAGGTAAAGGTAAAGGTTCCCCCGCACATGCGTGCTAGTCGTTTCCAACTCTAGGGGCCGGTGCTCATCTCTGTTTCAAAGCCGAAGAGCCAGCGCTTGTCCGAGGACGTCTCCGTGGTCATGTGGCCAGCATGACTAGACACCAAAGGCGCACGGAACGCTGTTACCTTCCCACCGGAGTGGTCCCTATTTTTCTACTTGCATTTTTACATGCGTTCGAACTGCTAGGTTGGCAGAAGATGGGACGAGTAACAGGCGCTCACTCTGTTACGCGGCACTCGGGATTTGACCCGCCAAACTGCCGACCTTCTGATCGACAAGCTCAGCGTCCTAACCCACTGAGACACCGCGTCCCTTTTTTACCTTCATTTACTGACCTTTTAATCCAAAATATTCTTTTCCACCAAACATACGTGCAGATGTCCTCAATTTTGATTTATCTCAAAGAGCTACCATATTTTCGAAGTTCATATCACAGAATTAAAAGTAAGGATGCTTTTCTTAGGTAAAAAATCAGAAGAATTTGTACAGGCATGCTGGATGAGATACAGGTGGCCCCCGACTTAACGACCACAATTGAGCCCAAATTTTCTGTTGTTGAGTGAGACATTTGTGAAGTGAGTTTTGCCCCATTTTACAACCTTTCTTGCCACCGTTGTGAAGTGAATCACTGCAGTTGATAGGTTAGTAACCTAGTTGTTAAGTGAATCTGGCTTCCCCATTGGCTTTGCTTGTCAGAAGGTTGCAAAAGGGGATCACATGACTCCTGGACACTACAGCCGTCATAAATATGAGCCAGTTGCAAAGCATCTGAATTCTGATCGCATGACCATAGGGATGCTGCAATGGTCCTAAGTGTGAAAAATGGTCAGAAGTCCCTTTTTTTCAGTGCTTTTGTAACTTTGAATGGTCACTAAATGAAGTGTTGTAAGTTGAAGACTTCCTGTATATTGCTCTGCCATACTTTCTTTTTTTACCCAAGACTCTTCTAAGTAACTCACCCACAAGCCAACATTTAACCACCTTTTCTCCCATGCCAGCCCTGAGAAGGGGTACTTGCTCATCCCTGCTTGACTAAGATACTGGTGGCTTGTTCAGCTTTTTCAAGCTGCTCATTCTAATAACGAGGTTTGAATTGCAACTTCAACGGTACCCAGAGAAGGTGGTGGAGGTGGGTTTTGTCTGGTATTCCTAGACTATACTTTGTAGTTAAAATATATAATTACTGAAGAAAGCATAATGAAATTCACGGCTGCTAGACAACACACAGCTCTTCCAATTAACAGAGGAACTGATTAAAAGAATTTACAGTGGCAGAGCTGCAAGGAAATGCAATTTTATTATGACAGTTCTTTTCCTTCGTGTTCCTTTTATGGTGGAGGGATTCTTTTTTTGGTATTTGTGGGGGGCACTGAAAAGTCCCTTGTAAATCGCAAATGTGGATTTTTACAGTGCCCCAAACCTCCTTTGCAGAATTTTGGGGAGGGACCAGAAAACAACATTTTTCTCTGTAATCTTCAATTTTTCCTACCAATCACTGCTTCTTCATTCTCACCGTAGACATCTTGTAGAGGAGAAAAGAAATTGTTGCCAGTAGTTGCTTGGTAATGCTAAGACTTCTCCTCATTAGAATCTCATGAAATACCATTTCATGCATCTCTGCTTTTTTCGGCTGTTATTTTTTTCACGACCATAAGCAATAAGAACATTTTGAATACAGGCAGTCCTCAACTTACGGCGACAATTGAGCCCAAAATTTCCGTTGCTGAGTGAGATATTTGTTAAGTGAAATTCGCCCCATTTTGTGACCTTTCATTCTGTAGTTATTAAGTGAATCACTGCAGTTGTTAAGTGAATCGGACTTCCCCATTGACTTTGCTTGTTAGAAGGTTGCAAATGGGGATCACATGACCCTGATCACCGGGACACCGCAACCGTCATAAACATAAGTCAGTTAAATATACATTAGTTAAATATAACTCACTTGCCAAGGGTCTGGATTTTGGTCACGTGATCATGGGGTTCCTGTGAAAGTCGCAAGTGTGAAAAGGGGTCACAAGTCACTTTTTTTCAATGTCGTAACTTTGAATGGTCACAAAATGAACTGCTGTAAGTTGAAGCAATGCTTCAAAATGACTGCAGAGCAGAGACTGTTAGCCCTTTGAGGTAGTCCAGACAAGAAGCACAACTGTGAGTTCTAACCCTGTGTTTATAGTCAGGTTACATTGATGGAATCTTGCAAGATTGAAAATATCTCTCCCTTCTGCTCCTTTTACTCTCTGGAAAACTAGGAAGGTCCCCCTCCCTTGTGTGGTCTTACATATCTTTTACATGCCAATTGTCCAGTCTTGCTCACATACCAAGGCAGAGACCTTCCCTGTAGGTATGACCCAAAACTCCCTTCCTTTTCCATGACTATTTTGAACCATATCAAGATGCTGTCCTGTAAACACATTTCACATGCACTTTTAACTTTAGCAAGAATTTTGAAACACTTCTGGCAGGATGGCTCTCAGGTACCAGTTTCAAATCCTGACTTAGTCCTGGAGTCACTTTGAACTTGTCAAACTAACTGGAGAGGAGTATGATGTTAGCTGAGATATGGTGCAAAGGACTTAGATTCATGTTCAAGTCTATTTGCAACCACGGTTGGTTGAATTAGTGATTTGGGGCCAGTGGTGGGATTCAGCCAGTTTGCACCACTTCAGCAGAACTGGTAGCTAATTTTTTGTTGCCCAGGCTCAGAATGGATTCCGGAAGCGGCATCCACACAGAGAACCAGTTGTTCTCATATTTGAATCCCACCACTGTTTGGGGCCAACTATTGTCTCTCAGCCCAACTTAACTACACAGGGTTATTATTGTGATTTTCAAAATAAAATAAGAGTACCATGTGAATACCCTTGAATCCCTAGAGAAAATATAAAGTCTCGATCTAAAAATAAAAATACAAGATCTTAAAAAAATAAATAAAAACACAAGATTATTCTAAAGATGAAATGAGATGGGGGAGAGTCACACATCTCCTCTTAAGTTACTTGAAGGAAACAGAGTAAAAACCATAACAATCTATTGTTATCAATGTTCATTCGTAATCCGGTAAACTCAAGAGTGGCTAGAGTACAACTGCACAATGTGGCTTCTATAAATCACGTAGCAATGGAGAACCCGGAGATCTGATTTTAATGGAGGAAGAAGAAAAAATCCCAATGATGTCTACATCTGTTCCTCAAGTTATTACAAAGCCATTCATGTCATACTTAATAAATAATGGGGCAAGGTTTTTAAATGGAAACCTGACGGAGACTTAACCAAAAGAATGAAAGAGGAAGGGATGAACATCTAACCACTGTTTTTAAAGCAAAGGAGGGGGGAAGCTGCTCAAAATTGGCTCCTGCTTGGGTGATACATGGTCCCAGCTAATCCTGAGCCAGGAATGAAGGAGAAGGTGCCTGGATGGCCACTGACACCCAGAGGCATGCATAGACTGCAGTCCAAAGCTCGCTGCTTTATTAACATGCCCTTTTTTCACCTGCTTCATCCCCTCAGCTTGGCGCTGAGTTTGGCAAGCGGGCATTGTGTGAGAAGTGGGCAGCTGGACTCCTCTGAGAATCTTCACTTGTCAGAGACGAATCAATCATCTCGAAAGATGTCAGCATCTGCCCAAACCATTTTATATTAGAATAAATGGCAGATGGTGGTGTTTTTATATTTAATCAGTTCCACCAAATGCAGTTTCATCTCTTATAAAACTAAACCATCTGCAGCATGTAGGTGTACACTTCTAGCTAAATGCCCACTATACAACCACTTTTTTTTTTAAGCAGGTAAACCATAGAAGCGAGTGGCAGCATTTTAAATGCTGTAAGCTACCAAGTGGCAAGAAGGAGGCGGCGAGAGTGGCTTAATTTTTGCTTTCAAAACACCAGCCTCTTCTCATAAAGGATTGTCTTATTGTGATAGCCATAATTTATGTGTGGTTGCGAAAGCCCGGGTTTAATTCATAATTTAGATTGCACATATTTGTCTGAACTTAACCCTGGATCTGGTAAAAAAAATTCCTCTCCTTTTGGGAGCAGTTTTAATCCATCTGCAATCGAAATGGATACATCTTTACTTAAAAACAAATCTGTCCATTGTTAATGGGCTTAAACTGCAATGTCGTACACACCTACTCGTGAGTGGGCTCAAACAAAGGGACCTTAGGTTTGAGTAAAATCTATAACTCACTGCATTTAAAAAGACAGTTTTGTAATCCTCAGATAAATCAACAGAGATACTTGTTTTAAAAACAATATTATTATTATTATCCCTGTCCTCCAAGCAAGAGGAATGACATTCACAAAAGAGCGTCATTTTTCGTCCCTCAAAAATAAAATGGCCTACTGAGATCCTTTAGTATCTGCTTGCTTGCAAAAGAATGCTTTTATTTCTGCCACTGTTGGTTTAATCTTTATTTAGTCACAATTCCTGACGAGAGCAGGATGGGGACGTTGCCTGCCTGGTATTTTAACTAAGAAGAAAAATAAAAATAGACACCCACAACTTTAATGCAGATTATCTTTTGAACACATACGTTCAAGTAGCACCATCTGGGTGGGGTTTGACCAACAGCAGGTTAGAGAGCTGATTTCAGATGCAAGCAGATGGATTTTTCTTTACTTTTGGCTGTGTGAAGCAACTACACATCTTACCACCAACTGGACTCATTGCAAGCAAGTCGCATTGTGGAGAAATCAACTATTTCAATATATTGGATGATGTTCCAGTGCTTAAAATATAAAGCACAGATTTAGACTACAGCCTAAGAGTGCAGTTGTCTATCTGGAAGCAAACTTTTGAGAGTGTGCCATGTATTCTGAGCAGATTCCTTCAGGATCCTAGTCCAAAGGTACACAAAAGCTCCTGCCCTTAAAGGACAGCAGCTGAAATAATAATGCAGTCCCAGATCCTGTTATGCTTTGTGATATAGAGAGGCCTGGCCTCCAGCCACTTCGTTTCTGCCTCTAAAAGGGGTTTGAAAGGCAAGAGAATCGTGATAAAACAGAGGAAGCTTTTCAAGACAGGGAGAAAAATGGGAACATTGGCAAGCCCTACATTAGCAAGCAGAAGTTCAGAACAGAGGTGCAGAGACTTGGTAAGATGTGAGCCACACTATTTGAACTCTGCCTCCTGGCTTTAGAAATTCAGCTTCAGTCTTGTTTGTGCCTAATTATGCATTTCTGACAAGAGTATTCCTTCCATTAAGACTTCTTTGACTATTCAGAATTCTGGATGATGATTTCCTCCACAGAGATGCAGCAAAGGGGTAAGCACCATCATAGTTAGTCCTACTTAGTTTCCTTACAATAGTTATAATATATATAATTATAATATAGAAAGAGCCATGATGGCACAGTGGTTAGAATGCAGTAATGCAGGCTGACTCCGCTCACTGCCAGGAGTTCGATCCTGACCAGCTCAAGGTTAACTCAGCCTTCCATCCTTTCCAGGTTGGTAAAATGAGGACCCAGATTGTTGGGGGCAATATGCCGACTCTGTAAACCGCTTAGAGAGGGCTGCAAAGTACTGTGAAGCTGTATATAAGTCTAAGTGCTATTGCTATAATATTTGCAAAAACTAAGGTTTTGCTGAAATAGAAATATTTCTCAATTAACTCTACATCCTGTATATTAGCAAGCAAACTCAATCACTAGGTTCACATATTAGACTATCCTGTTATATGATTTCCTTGGTTTTTGCTTGTAATGTGTCAATTTCTTCATTGTGGCTAAGTGTTGTTTTTGACCTGGGACTTCTATGGTATATTTGGCAAACTAGGCTTAGCTCAATTTTTGAGCCTATGTATTCCTCTGTGGGTGTGTGTGGGTGTGTAAAGAGATATTAAAGAATGCACTACAGATTTATTTTTGACTTATCCATTATTCTTGGCCCAAACATTTCATTGAAAAATAATATTTTAGAAAGTTGCATGCAAAAAAGCATGTTTTAAGAAAAAATGGGGAAAAATGGGTGCTGTGTACAATACAGACAAAGTTTAGGACTGGGCAAACATTACTGGACTGCAAAAAATTGGGTGATCAGTAGGTGACAGCAAAGGATTAAGAGTTTTATATATCTCTTTGCTGCCTTCTACTGAGCAGTCCAGACATGGTGGCCTTAGGAAAGTGCCATACATACAATTATTACATAAATGTATAAATAAAATTCATATAGCAGGGACAGTTGTATTAAAAAAAAGAAATGCAGACCTCTATTTTTTTAATAATTTGCAAGGAAAAAATGACATGAATATATGGGAGAGCATCATGGTGTGGATTTTCACAGAGCCATATATTCCTAATGGGTTGCTATCTTGAATAGAAACACTTTATGCTGTATCAATCTGTTGCAACTCCCACCTGTAATTTCTACACACTAAGGTATTACTAAATGCAACTCTGAATCTGAAATATACAATATGATGTGCACTGTTATACATATTTGTTGTTAGTACTTTTCATACATTGCCTTTTTTAAAAATTGAGAGGTATTTTACTTACCATGACAGTGCATTATGGAAAACATTCAGTAAATATAGCTTTTTTCAAAAGGAAATAAAACAGATTAATCAAAACAGCGTTTTGATTTAAAATTAATATAAAAAGTGAGTATAGTTTAGTCAAGGCTATGGTCTTCCCAGTTGCAATGTACGGCAGTGAAAGTTGGACCATGAGAAAGGCTGAGAGCCAAAGAATTGAAGCCTTTGAACTATGGTGCTGGAGAAGACTCCTGCAAGTCCCTTGGACTGCAAGGCGATCAAACCGGTCAGTCCTAGAGGAGATCAACCCTGACTGCTCTTTAGAAGGCCAGATCCTGAAGCTGAAACTCAAATACTTTGGCCACCTAATGAGAAGGAAGGACTCACTGGAGAAGAGTCTAATGTTGGGAAAAATTGAGGGCAAGAGAAGAAGGGGACGACAGAGAATGAGGTGGCTGAATGGAGTCACTGAAGCAGGAGGCGTGAGCTTAAATGGACTCCAGAAGATGGTAGAGGACAGGAAGGCCTGGAGGAACGTTGTCCATAGGGTCGCGATGGGTCGGACACGACTTCGCAGCTAACAACAACAACAACATAGTTTCAGGGAATATTAATTGCACAAACTCTAGATTAAAGAGTTGGAATATTAACAAATCAATGATTAAGGCTTGAAAAGAATACAGTGCTATTGTACAATATTTTCCTTCTTGAGATCTTATGATGAGATAAATTCAGCATTATAAAAAAAATCACATTCATTGGACACCTCGGAGAATGTTTAAAATGTAATGTACTTTTGAATTATATGCCAAAAATGTGAAACCTATCACGATGTAAGGAATTACATTTTTATCAAGCATAGGAACAGCAAAATAAAGTACTTATCATTGTTGGAAAGGCAGTGCAACTCTAGATTTACAGTCTTGTGGATATTGTGTCACATTCCTGTTTATAAATTGACTTTCTATCGGCGCAATCGGAAAAAAGAGCAGTATTCAGCTGAATATTTCCTGTAAGTAAAGTAACATATTTTTTGTTGTTTGCTTCTTTTTTTCACCTTTTCACCTTTATATAGTCTCTCTCTCTCTCTCTCTCTCTCTCTCTCTCTCTCTCTCTCTCTCTCTCTCTCTCTCTCTCTCTCTCTCTCTCTCTCTCTCTCCTTTTTGATAGATCATAAAACTGAAATGAAGAGAATTCTGTTGTGGCACAAAGAAGGTGCTTGCCCTTTTAATGCAAATTCAGTATATCTGAATGTAATTATTACATTAGACCAGTATCTCAGTAGGTGAACTTTAAGATGGGTAGACTGCAACTCCCAGAATTCCTCATCCAGCATGCTGGCTAGGGATTTCTGGGAGTTGAAGTCCACCCACCTTAAAGTTGCCAAGGATGAGAAACATTGCACTAGAGCACAAGTGTCAAACTCGATCATGTCACGTGACGTATAGCGTTGTTTTTTGCCTTTGCGGAGCTGGGGTGGGTGTGGCCTGCGTGTGATGCATCCAGCTCGTGGGCCACCTCTGCACTAGAGGCTTATGTAATTGTTCTTACGGGTGGCCCTTTGGCTCTTATACAAAGGATCGTCTTCTGTTTCAGGGCTTTTCAAATTGTGTTCTGCAGAAACCTAGAATTCCTGGAGAACCTGATGGGGCTCCTCGAGAATCCCCCCCCCCATATTCACGGAAGAGAAAATATATCTCTGATTTGCAGCTGATCAGAAATAAGCTCCTTCTCCTTCTGCAATTTTCAGAAAGGGAGCCTCTTTCAGCAGGACAGGATAGAAGAGAATAAACCTGACCTGGAAGAGTTGATAGAGTCCATAGAAAAACATTTGCTGGAATTAGCTGAGTAACTCCTGTATACCATAGGTGGGCTGCAGATCAGTTAGTGCTCACAATGGCTTGAGACTTCCTGAAATTGTTAATCCCCAACTCTTTTGCATTTTATAATCTAACCTACCAAAATTCAAAAAGAAAATCAAAACCTATAATACTGTCACTGGAAAATCTGATTGCTTTGCTCGGTGTAACATAGATAGCACTGGCATTTGGGGTGGGGGGGTTGGCCATTTTTCTATTGTCTTTCTTTAGTTAATTTTAGTTTCTCAATGTTTTGTTCTTATACATAATCTCATTTTAAATCCTGTGAGGTTTTTTAGGTTGAAATCAGTTCAGATGTTTCCAGGTTTAAATTTAATTAAAGTTAAATTAAATTCCGGGAGGAAGAACATTTAAAATGATGCATAACAGTGAAGAAAATATTTCTCATGGTATTTTCTCTCACAAGAAAAAAGTCATGACAATTTAAATTGTTTTAAAACAGTCAACTACTACAGTACATGCTGTCCCTGAAGACACAAACAAATGTTTGCCATCACATGCCGATGGTGCACTTAACAGAAGACTTTTGTTGGCCACTGTGCAGATAAGAATTACAGAATAACAGAATTGGAAGAGACTTTGGAGGTCCTTTAGTTCAACCCCTGCTCAAGCAAGAGATCCTATACACCAGGGGTGCCAAACTCAATTTCATTGAGGGCCGCATCAGCATTGCGGTTACTCTCAGGGGGGTGGGTGAGTATGGCATGGGTGGGCGTGGCCTACTGGGTGGGCATGGCTAGAGTATGTATGGCCTACTGGGTGGGCATGGCCAGCTCTACATCATTCACATCAAGGGTGCCTATGGGGGCCTGGGCAGGAGTGGGACAGATCTGAGGGTCTCTGGCAGAAGGAGGGTCTCTGGGCCAGGGCCAAGGCAGTGGGGGCCGTTCCCTCACTGTTTCCAGGATGGCTTCGCGGGCCACATGAAACCACTTCACGGGCCGGATCTGGCCCCCGGACCTTGTGTTTGACATGTCTGCTATACAACATTTCAGAAAAAATGCTGTCCAAACTCTTCTTAAAAACCTCCAGTGATGGAGCACCCACAACCTCTGGATGTAAGCCATTCCACTGATTAATTGCTCTTATCGACAGGAAATTCGCCCTTAATTCTAGGTTGGGTCTCTCTTTGTTAAGCGTCTATCCATTGCTTCTTCTCCAGCTTTCAGGTGCTTTTGAGAATAGGTCGACCCCCCTCCTTTTTGTTACAGCCCCTCAAGTCTTGGGATACTGATGTAATGTTATTCCTAGTCCTTCTCTTTGTTAGACTAGACCAGTAGTGGCGAACCTATGGCACACATGCCAGAGGTGGCACTCAGAGCCCTCTCTGTGGGCATGCCTGCCACCGCCAGCAACTTGCACAAGTCCATTAGGCTGCTGGCAGCGCCCGGAGAGGCAGCCCCACCCAACACAAAGAAGGCAAAGCAGCCGGCTAGCAAGCTCGAGTAGAGGTATTAGATCACGCCCCCATGCGCTTGCTGGCCTCTGTGTGAGGGGGCCAATGGTGTCAGGCAGCAGCTGCCCCTGCCTCACCTTGCCTTGCCCCACAGCAATGGCACCCCTCGCCCTACCTCCTGCCTCACCCTGTAGGACAAGCCTCCTGCCCTCCACCCCACCCACCAGAGACCCTCTGGATCTTGCCCAATCCTGCCCAGCCCCCACAGGCATCCTCCCATGAGCAACATCAAGGTGGCCACGCCCACCCAGTCTGCCATGACCACTGCAGCCATGCCCACCCAGTGGGTCACACACACCCCACCACCCTGAGGGCACCACAATGCTGATGGGACCCCTGGCACTTTGCAATAAATAGGTGGGTTTTGGGTTGCGGTTTGGGCACTTGGTCTCTAAAAGGTTCGCCATCACTGGATTAGACATACCTAGTTCCCACAACCATTCATTGTACAGTTTAGCCTCCAGTCCCCTAATCATCTTTGTTGTGTTTCTCTGCATTCTTTCTAGACTTTTGAAGTTATTAGATTTTAGTACTATGTTTCCTTGAAAATAAGATCAGGTCTTATATTAATGTTTGCTCCAAAAGACCCATTAGGCTTATTGTCCAGTTAAGGCTTTTATTCGACAAAATACGGTACTAAATGTGTCCGTCTGGCTGACAAACTTAACTGGGGCTTATTTTTGGCATGGGGCTTCTTTCATGAGCATCCTGAAAAATCATGCTAGGGCTTATTTTCTGGTTGGGGCTTATTTTCAGGGAAACACAGTAGTTGTTAGGTTTTAGCTTCTAACTGTAGTTTTGTTTATACATTCTCTTAAGCCATAACATGATTTCTTGGGTTTTGGCTTATTGTGATCATGTAAATCAACCTTTCCTAATCTAGATGTCCTTCAAATGAACTTCTGAATTCTGAACTTCAGTTCCAGAATTCTAACCGGTGGCTATTGCTTGGGGAAAGCTGATTTAAACAGAAATCAGACTAGGATTTTCCATATCATTGTGCTACCCTATGTGAGACAAAAAACTGATTAGACTCCTAAATAGTGCAACTCTAGCATTTTCATAGAACAAAGCAAAACATTGTTAGCAGGTATGCTTTAAGTTTGAAAGTAAAGTTAAAAGGCACAGGATCAAGAAACACCAAGTGTGATTTAAGAAAATTCATAGCTTCCAGCTTTTGATATCTACCAGCTTATTTTTAATTGAAGCAGTCGAGCAGGAAGGCTACCACTGTGCAGAACTGTGATTCCTTAAGCAAACACTACAAGAAAGCTATGAAAATATCCAGGCTACTCCTATAGTATTCCTGTGTCCCCTTAGACCCTAGTTGAGAATGTGATCTTATTACAAAGTTTGCTGGCCACATCAGGTTAGAGGCACAAAGGTTCCCGAGTAGTGGGGTTGGACTGGAAGACCTCCAAGGTCCCTTCCAACTCTGTTATTCTGCTATTCTGTGGACACCAGATGCAGGAGAATAAAGGAGTGGGACATCATCAGCATCTCTTCCTTAAGACTATATATAAAAGAATCCAGGATGAACTGAGAGGAGCCAAATTATATTAAGTGCATAAGAAAAGAATAGTATTGACGAGGAAGCTGCAATGAAGACAGCCCTGAGTGTATTCTAGTTTCTTACAGGAACTAATATCCATTCATTTGTATTAAGGAAAACAGGAACGACTGAAGTAGCCCCACCTCATTCACACCGTCCCCTTTCCCGCTTATAGAATGGCTACAGGTGGTGGTGTCCCACCATCTCCTATAAAGGCCTTGCCACACAATTTAAAGATTTTTGAGTTTTTAGGGTCCTTGCATGAGCGCTGAGCTTTCTTGGATAGAAGATGCTCTCCACTGGTCATACTGCTTATAGAAGAGAGGGGAGGGAAAGGGGGCAGGTCCAAGCTGACAAAGAGACTGTTGCTGAATTTCTTTCTTTAGTTACACAGAAATAAATATTCCCTCCAGCATCTCTCTCATTGTCCTTTCCATGGTCCATGTCTCCTCCCTCCCTCCCTCCCCTTATGTCTTTGATTCTTTGCCCTGTGTGCCATATATAAGATCTAAATTTCAGAATTACATGCATTCAAGACAGAGACAGACATACAGGCAGACATCATGATGGAGAACTTTTGGATTCTCTTTGACCTATAATTTTTTTACTTCATTTATTGTGTTTAAATAATTCCTGGAAGCAGCAGGAGGAACACTCCGGCCTGAGGATGACGGATGGGATTTCGTCGAAATGTCGCCACAACTTTCTGAAGATGAAAGGAACGCGGGAAGAAACCCGAGACTCTAGATCTACACATACAGACACCCGCGAGAATCTACGAAAACATATATATATATATATATATATATATATATATATATATATATATATATATATACACACACACACACACACACACATATATATGTGTGTGTGTGTGTGTATATATATATATATATAGACCTTAGACCAAACTGACACCCACTATAAAAACATGGCACCACCACAAACACAGAGCCGAACAAAAGCAGCACAACTCACCAGTTCAGGTCTAAGGCTGGCAGCTGAGACCAGCCCATCCACTCAAAACACACCCCCACCCAATCAGAACACAGCTACCCCCCACCCAATCAGAGCACACCTCCACCCACAGAACACACCCCCTCTGGCAGTTTAAAAAAGAGGAACAAACAGCCACTACCACACACTTCTCCCAGAAGAACGAAGCTGAAGCCACCAGCCTGAGGATGACGGATGAGATTTCGTCGAAACGTTGCTCTTACACCTTCAATTCTACGTGGGGAAAAACCCGAATGACCAAAGATACACACACAGCAGATTTTAGCAAACTCTTTGAGGTTTCAGAACCGTTTTTTTTTTGGGGGGGGGGAAGGGAAGATTCACAAAACTCTTGATCAAACTCTAGTGATAGAAAATTGGCCAGATTCACATAACCTTTTTGTTTGTTTGTTTCAGAGGGTTCTCCTTCGCCTCTCATGGAACCCCCATCAAATTCATATGGAACCTGAGAGCTCCAAAAATACAGTTTGACAAACCTATTTTGCAACCTCAAATATAAAAACATTGTAAAAATACAGAATGTGATAGGATACTAGGAAAATGGTGATCATTTCGGCCTTTCCGGATTCCTGTGGAGCAACACTGTTTAATAGCCCCTGGAAGGCTGACAATAAGGGGAGGCAGCCTAATTTCTAAAGAGACTATTCTAAAATATGCAGGCAGTCCCTGAAAAGCATTGTCTTTCATCTCCTTCATGTGGCACCTTTGCAAGATAGTCTATTGTGAATAGTGTTTCTAGTTGGTGCTTTTGATTTTTGTGTCTGTAAGAGCTGGTTTGTGTGCCAGATAGTTGAAGGGTATATTTAGCAGAAGCCAGAAGCATCTGCAGGATTTCAGACTTTCATCACAATGACAAAAGCAGTGCCACAGCATTGCGATGTGAGCTCTACATGCAGTGTCACGATGCATGGCCCAATATTAACAGTGGACCCCTGAAGGAGAAGCTGTTGGTTGAAGGTGGCTGGTGCAGGAACAGAGAAGCCACCACTATCTCTCCACTCCAAACTCATGGGGGTTTTTTTAGTTTGTTTTAATCTCTTGTAATTTGAATCTGTTTCTATATTTGTAATTGTTTTTATTTCCATATGTTTTGTTATGTTGTAACCTGCTCAGTGTCGCCTCGCACCGCAAGGTGAGCAGTAGAAAAAAATTGATAAATAAATAAACAATAGCAATAGCAATAACGCTTAGATTTATGTACAGCTTCATAGTGCTTTACAGCCCTCTCTATGCGGTTTACAGAGTCAGCATAATTGTCCCCAACAATCTGAGTCCTCATTTTACTGACCTGGGAAGGATGGAAGGCTGAGTCAACCTTGAGCCGATGAAAATCGAACTGCCAAACTGCAGGCCGCAGCAGTAGCCTGCAGTACTGCATTCTCACCACTGCGCCACCACAGCTCATAATACTAGTAGTAATGTATGCAACATTGCCTAAGAACATCATTCTGAGAACTGAACATCACTCAATTGATGTGAACATCATTGAACATCATTCTGGGATTTCCCTCTTGCATTCTAATCCAAATTTAGAAGCCCATACCATCTGATGAAGTCCTTTATCTCCAATCAGTTTTCGATTGAGAGATTGGGAATTATTCAGTCATTTATGATATAGGTATTCATCTACTACCCACCACTGTTCCCTTGCAAGGCATCCTTTTTATGATAGAATATCAACCAGATTGTTCAGGGATTAACAACGTTTCCTGTACCTGGAAAACTATTATAATAATAAGGGCCCAAATCTATGAGAATTCAACTGACATTGCCTAAAATGTTTACCCATTTTCAGTATGCTGGCACAAGATCATGGCAGAGATATACATACCCCAGCAGTCCAAAGCATATCAAGTAGCAATCTCATTCACTTTTACATTGGTGTAAATCCTCTCTAATTCAGTGGAAATTTATTTTCCCACAGACATGCCTGGGGCTCAGCTAAAATGAGCCTTCATTATAACCTGTTTCTCAAACATACACTGCTAAGATTTACCATCGATTCTAAATAAGATTTCCTATTACTTTCCGGATTCAGCACATTGCATTTTTCATCTTTGCCCCTGCATGTAAATTGTTCTACTGCATCAAAACAGGACCATTTAAAACAAAAAGATTTGATTTATAGCTGGTTCCTTGTCTCATAAATCACACCTGCAGTGTGTGGAGTGCTTAAGATCCTTGAGTTCTGCCAGCATTTACCTTTTATAAATGGTTGAAGTCTACCTCCCATTGTGATGGAGTTTAATGCAATAGCATTCTTCTCTCTCAGCATTCATTCTTTCCCTTGCTCGTTATTCCCACTGGGAAATTCAAACCTAGTTTTTGTAGCCATGGCAGGTTCCCCTTCTACTTTTTTAGCATGCAGAGAAGGAAGAAATAAATATTGGTTTAAATTTGTACATTTATATTACATACTTCTTCTATCCTGACCACAAATTATCACATATGTTAGGCTGGGCCTTTTACTCCCTCTGTTGCCTCAAAAGAGAGAAAATCAATACTATTTTTTATTGATAAAGAAATTATTTATAAATTGCCATGTTTGTTAGGTTGGTGATTGTGCTGTAACGTCTATAAGGCACTTGCTATAGCTTTGATTCTTTTAAAAAGAAAATAGACCTTCACATTTATCTTGAGTTCTTTTTGCTTTCATGAGACATTATTAAGCAGCTCTTAATTATGAAATATTTAGAGACGGTTATAGTCTATAAAACCTCTTTAATCCTTTCCTAGTCTATGGATAAAATGCACACATAGAGAAAAGACTGTTGTGGGAGATAAAAAATATATACTCCAAATGATACAGTGTCACATTTACATGTTTTTTTTGTTTTTTTGTTTAAAAAAAGCAGGAAATTATATTTTGCACCTATTTTTCTATAGATGATTTTATATATAATTTTATACTGTGTACATTTCAGGCATTATTATCTGTTCACAATAACGTGAAGTCACAGCTGCCAGTTCTTTGGCTGGCTTTGGCCTTCACAAGCATTAAATTCTTCCCATATTATTGTGCTTTGTTGCATAGCCAGCCAGATGTTTAGACTGGGTTTGGCCTTTTTAATTCACCTATTGAGTCTTTCTCAAGGACCTGGGATAGGCAGATGTTGTTTGATGGTGTTAAAGGTATCATTGCAGGATGTTAAGTTGTTCCAAGTAAAGCTGCCTTTTGCAGCTTTCCTTGATGATTTTGATGATTTTGATTTTGATGATTTTGTCCATATCGATGGTGTTCACGTGGTGCTCCAGATGTTCTGAGTTGCACGCAAGTCACCTATTACTATAGGTGCTACTACTGCTTTCTTTTTTGCCACGTTTTACTTCTATTCGCAGGACTTTTTATTTTGCGGTCTTCTCCAGTTTTGTTCTGCTGTCTCCAGGCACTACCACATCCACTATCCAGACTTTTTTTATCTTTCTTATTGACAGTTATTAAGTCTGGGGTGTTATGTGATAGGTGCTTGTCTGTTTGTATTCTAAAGGCCCAGAGCTCTTTAGCTTCTTCATATTCTATTATTCTGTCTATTTTGTAGTACCACCAGTTCTTCCTTGCAGGCAAATGATATTTCTTGCAGATCCTCCAATGCATCATTTTTGCTCCTTTGTCATGCCATTGTTTGTAGTCTGTTCACCAAAGGCATCTTGCACCAAGAGATAATTATTCCATCTGAGGAGATTTGACTGTAATTATTGCTTCAAAATCAGTTTGAACAGTTGTACTATATGTGAATTGCAATCATTAAAAGCAGCTCTAGTCCAAATATTATTTGATATTGAGATTATCTATTGATGTACAAACTTTAAATAGTTGCTCATTATTAAACTGTACTTACTAATATAAGGATTTTCTAATCACAATTTTGACAAAAAGTCGCTCAAGTGTGGTAAAGTACTTGAGTTATTTTTATTTTTGAAATGAGATATATTGCTGTTAGAAACAGAGATGCCCAGAAGTATAAAGGTTAAACCTATTAAAGGTTAGGGTGAGCATCAATATAATGCTCGGGGGGCGGGGCCAGCACATCCTTTGGGAGCTCCTGAAGGATTGTCGCTTTTCAGCTGTTTGGGGGGGGTCTGTCTGAGTTTCAGACAGATCAGAGCTGTCCTGTAGGGACGGTGAAGAAGGGAGGCACAGCAGTGGCGTAGCGTGGGTTGTCAGCACCCGGGGCAAGGCAACCGGAAGCGGAAATAGAGGGGCGGGCGGGCGGTGACGTCACGGCACTGCTGAAAAGACGCGCCCCGCAGCGACGTAGACTTTCCAAGAAGAGTCGCACGCATGCGGGATGCTTCCGGGTCCCTCTCGAGGGCGGCTGGGCGGGGCTCCGACCTGCAAGAGCCGCTGCATTCAAGCTTGCACGTGAGCCCCGCTAAATAAAGCCACGCATGCGCACGAAGCTAGGCCGGCCGGCCAGCGGGTCCGTCTTCGCTCGGCCAAACCTGCCAGGGCGCCTGCGGGGCGCTTGCGGTTGGCCTGAGCCTGGGCGGAGAGTTGGCCGCTTCTATTTATTTTATTCAGTTTATGTGGCCGCCCATCTCACCTGCTGGACTCATTTCGCTTTGCAAGAAAGAGCAGCTCGAGAGCGGAGCCAAGCCAACTCTGTGCAGCCCTTGGGGCTCCCTGAGCAGCTCAGTGCGAGCGCCCCCCCAGATGTTGCGCCCGGTGCGGCCGGCCCCCCCTGCACCCCCCACGCTACGCCACTGAGGCACAGTTTTGGCAGCACAAGAGGGATCGCAACCTTCTGGAGAGCCAACGGAAGCTTCCCGGACCAGCAGCTGTCAGACGGCCATTGCGAGCCGTCACAAGCTGGGGTGGCCACTTGGAAAATCTTGAAAGTAAGTATGGAGGACTGCCTGGGTGAGACGATTGAGAAACCTTAAACGCTGGAAATTGTGGGGGGGGAATAAGAAGAATTTGAAGCCGTGGAGAAGTGGGGGGGGAGTGGACTTTTAAACTGCTCCTCTTCCAGAACTGCAGTGGCGGATCACAATGGAAGGCAAAAGAAGGCAATGAATCAAGTATCTCCTCTGAGAATACTCTTGAAGCTTAGGAAAAAAATAAGGGAGAGTAAGTGTCCTTGAATGACAGCTGCTGGACTCACTGATAAGAAGTTTACAGAGACTGTTTTTTTAGTTTGCGGAATGGTGGATTGTTTTTCACTTTGGAGACCATATTTTTGATTTTCTCTTCTTTTGGACTAAGGCACGGAAATTCTGAAACAAACAAAGAGTGTAACCTGTATGGATTAATTTCTTTTTTTTCCCTTTTTTGGATATAAGGATATTTGGCTTTTTCCTTCTCTTTTTTTTCCTTTTCCCTTTGTTCTCACCTCTTCTTGTCACTGAAATTTTTCGTACTCTTTTTCTTTTCTTTTCTTTTTTTTTGGAGCACATTTGGATTATAATACCCCATTGACATTTGGATTACAAACTATTGGAGAAAATGAAGAAGACTACAACACACCCAGCAACAGCTGCCCTAATATCACAGATTCCGGTGGCACAGAAATCACTGGACAATACAATGCAGCAAGATGGATCTAACGTGGAATTGAAAAATATGATACTGGCTCTACACACAGACTTCAAAGAAGGGATTGGCAAACTAGAAGGGGACCTAAAAGAGGTCAAAGAACTGATGGAGAAAAATGAACAAAAACTGCAACAAGCTGAAGAAAGAATTGAATTAACAGATAAGAGACTAGAGGAGACTGATAACTGACTTACATTAACAGACAGGAATCCAGAAAAAATGATCATCACTTTAGAGATGGATAGAGCTGATTATTATTTAAGATTCCAAAATGTTGAAGAAGAAAAGGGAGAGAACCTAGCAGATGTAATGGCGGGAATATTAGCAGAAGCATTGGAGGAAAGCAAGGAAAATGTAATTAATGATATAGATGAGATATTTAGAATACATACTAGATATGCAACGAGAAATACTTTCCCCAGAGAGGTGCATATAAGATTTACTAAAAAAGCATTAAGGGCAGATATACTACAGAAGCTGAGAAATGTTAAAATAAAATACAAAGGAAGAGAGATAGTGATGTTAAAACAGATCCCAAGAAGAGTGAGAGACCTGAGAAAGGAGTATCAATTTCCGAAAAAATGCTTAATTAAAAAAGGAATAAATTTTATATGGTTAATACCAGAAGGACTAATGATAAATTGGCAAGAACAGAGACATAGACTGGACACATTAGAGAAAGCAGAACTTTTCTATGATCAATACTTTGGGCAGCAAGAAGAAGAAGAAAGGCTGGGAGGTGAAAGAGTAATCAGACAGCAAGGAGACAAGACAGAGAAGCAACGGAGTAAGTATAGTATAGAACAGGAGGAAAGGGTGTTGAGAGAGAAGGAACAAGAGCAAATGAGGCAAAAGAGCAAAGAGAGATGAGAATAACGAGAGCAACTAAAACTTTAAATAAATAATCATGGAAGAAGAGATAAAAGCAATTTCGATAAACGTAAAAGACTAAATTCGGCTATAAAAAGAAAAAGAACACTAAATAAATTGGGGAAATTAAAAATGGACATAATTTGCTTACAAGAAGTTCATATTAAGAAGCAACATAAAAATCTACTACAATATCCAAAACTGGGAGAATTATATACCTCACTTGCAGATCAGAGTAAAAGAGGTGTGGTATTATATATTCAAAAAGCAATACAAACTACATTGATATATTCAGATGAAGAAGGATGAATTTTAATGGTGGAAGTAATTATGAATTGTAAAAAAACTTTATTGGTAGTGATTTACACCCCAAATGAAAACCAAGAAAATTTCTATTCAAAATTACACCAGAAAATAATAGAATTGGAATTCGAAAGCATATGTATGATTGGAGATTTCAATGCTATCGTAAAGGCCGGGCTGGATTATAATACCACCAAAAAAACCAAGACCCTAAGGAGAACACTTCCAAAATCTTTTCATAATATGGTGGATGAATTAAATATATTAGATGTTTGGAGAGAAAAATATCCAGAAAAGAAGAAATATACATTCTATTCTAACAGATACCTGTTCTGGTCGAGAATAGATATGATATGGACATCAATAGACTTATTTACAAGTACACAAAATATAAACATAGAAACAAGCACATGGGCGGACCACAACCCAGTCACAATTACATGGAAAGGACAAAAAAAAAGAACAACATGGACATTAAATCAAACTGTATTGAATGAAAAAGACTTCTAGCAATATATGGAAAAAGAAACGACTTTCTTCTTTAAGGAAAACAAAACAGAAGATACCTCACTTCAAAATGTCTGGGATATGGTGAAAGCATACACGAGAGGACTTGCTATATCTTATATGGGGAAAAAGAATAAACAAATTAGGGAAAAACTGGAGGAAGCATATAAGACTCTTGAGAAAGAATTACAGAAAGATACACAAAACAAAAAGATAAAAAAATTAATGGAGTTGAACAAGCATAAAATGAACTTAATAGAAAATGAAGAGGTGGCAAGGAAAATAAAGGCAGCTAAACAGGCAGCTTTTTTGAACATGCAAACAAACCAGGGAGATGGTTGACATATAAAATTAAAAAAGAGAAAGAGAAGAGATGGATTAAACAACTGGAAGATGCCGAGGGGACTTTACAACACTGGAATGAAGAAAAGAAAAAAATAGCTTGGGAATATTATGAGAATTTATATAAGCAACAAGTAGTTTCAGATGATAGGATAAAACAATTCTTGGAAAAAACAGAGATACCTAAAGTACCAGAGAAATTTAAAAAGCTACTAAAAGAGAAAATAACAATGATGGAATTAACAGAAGCAATTAAAAAACAAAAGAATGGCAAAACACCAGGACCAGATGGGCTACCAGCAGAACTATATAGAACATTGCAGGAATTGTTAGGCAATGTAATGCTGGAACTCTATAATGAACTCCTCTCTGAAGCTAAGATACCAGATTCGTGGTCGGAAGCACTTATTACCCTGATGCCAAAGGAAGAAACGGAATACAGAAAGTAAAGAACTATAGACCGATTTCCTTGCTGAATGTGGACTATAAAATATTTGC
Source organism: Vipera ursinii (assembly GCF_947247035.1). Taxonomy (NCBI): domain Eukaryota; kingdom Metazoa; phylum Chordata; class Lepidosauria; order Squamata; family Viperidae; genus Vipera; species Vipera ursinii. The sequence continues at coordinate 218,670,888 of NC_139512.1, read as the reverse complement.
ATCAATCATGGCCAAAAGACTAAAAAAGTTCCTAAATGAATTTATATATTTGGATCAAAATGGGTTCCTGCCCAAAAGACAGATTAGAGACAATATGCGAATTATATTAAACAATTAGAATACTATAAAACACATCCCGAAAAACAGATGACATTGAAGTTTTTGGATGCGCAGAAAGCATTCGATAATGTGAATTGGCAATTCATGATAAGACAACTACAGATTATGGATTTTGGGAAGAAATTTATAAATGTAATTAAAGCAATCTACAATAAGCAAATAGCCAAAATAATGATTAATGGAGATATGACTGAAAGGATTAATATTATGAAGGGAACAAGGCAGGGGTGCCTTTTATACCCATTATTGTTTGTATTGACACTAGAGATACTAAATAGAAGTATAAAACAGAATAAAGATATAAAAGGTATGAAAGTTAAGAGAGAAGAATATAAGCTACAAGCTTTTGCAGATGATCTAGTATTTATCTTGGAGGAGCCACTAGAGACAGGACCTGTATTAATAGAACAAACAGACAAATATGGTGAGGCAGCAGGTTTGAAGATTAATAAAGATAAAACAAAAATGTTAGTGAAAAATATTATTGAAAAACAACAAAAAAAGAATTGATGGGAAAGTTAGAGATACAGATTGTAAAGAAGGTAAAATATCTGGGGATTCACCTGATAGCAAGATGTATAACAATTAAAGAAGATAACTATTATAAGTTGAAAAGACAAATCGAAGTAGATTTGGATAAATGGAAAAAGGTACAACTATCATTAATGGGTAGGATGGCAATAATCAAAATGAATATATTACCACGATTGTTGTTTTTGTTTTCAACAATACCAGTAAGATTGGAAAAGAAATATTTTGAGGGGCTAAATAATTTTGAAATATATTTGGCAGGGGGAAAAGGCAAGGATTAATCTAAAAATGTTACAGGATGCAAGACTCAGAGGTGGGTTTAGCTTACCTAATTGGGAATTATATTACCAGACTGCAGCAATGTCATGGATGAGAGAATGGATTTTACTGAGGAATACTAGATTATTGACATTAGAGGGACATGACTTACACTTGGGATGGCATGCTTTCATATGGTATGGGAAAAATAGAATACACAGCTATTTCCAGAGACATCATATCAGGATTTCTTTATTGATGGTTTGGGAGAAAATAAAGAGGAAGCATTACTTGAGGATTCCAGATTGGCTCTCAACTATGGAAGCGCTAATACACCCCAATATGTTTAACTTGGGAAACATTATAAGATATAAAGACCTACTAACAGACACGGGGAAGCTGAAAACCAAACAACAATTAGAGGAACAAGGAATAAAGATGGATTGGGACATGAGAACACAAATACAATCTAGATATGAAAATAGATGGTTTTTATTTGGGGAGAACAGAGTTAGATGAAATACTTACGGGAACTGAAGACAAATGGATTTTAAAAATGTATAGCTACTTACTATATTGGGAATTAGAGGAGGAGCAAGTTAAGGAGTCGATGATAAAATGGTCAAGAAACTTTGGATATACGATTGAACTAGATAGATGGCAGCAATTATGGGAAAGAAACTACAAACTGACAATCCAAGAAAGGGACTGAGTTACTTGGCAATAAATTCACAGCTTTTCTGGAGGAATATTTAAACTAAACAATGGGGACAGTGAGTTAATTGATACAGAACATCACTGTTCCCGGCAATCTAAGAAAATAGGGGAACTCAGGCACCACACAAGTTATGTAGCAAGTGAACACAGGGTCAGTCATAAAGAACTCAAATGTCTATACACCAATGCACAGAGTATAAACAGTAATCAGGGTGAACTAGAAATTCAGGTAAATGAGGGCGGATATGATATTGTTGCCATTACGGAAACATGGTGGGATGAAACCCACAAATGGAACACACAGCTAGAGGGATTTAAATTATTTAAAAGAAACAAACTAAACAAAAGAGGAGGTGGAGTTGCTCTCTATATAAGAAATAACTTTATCTCTACAGAAATAGAGCACAACAATGATGAAAACTGGAAACCTGAATGCATTTGGGTCAATATAAAAGGGGGGAAAATAACATTGCCATAGGTGTATACTATAGGCCGCCCAACCAAGCAGAGGAAATAGATGAACTTTTTGCTAGTCAGCTATCTAAGGTGTGTAGGAAGCACATCACAATAGTAATGGGGGACTTTAATTACCCTGATATCAACTGGGAGACAAACTCTGCACCAAGTGGAAGATCAAACAGATTCCTGACAAACCTAGCAGACAACTTTCTCTCCCAAAAAGTAGAGAAGGGAACTAGGGGATTAGCCATATTGGATTTAATTCTCACTAACAGAGATGAAATGATAGAAGGTGTCGAAGCCATAGGAACCTTAAGAAGAAGTGATCATGCAATATTGGAATTCAACATTCTGGAGGCACAAGCAATAGAACACAGTCAAACTAGAGTCTTGGACTTTAAAAGAGCTAATTTCAATAAACTTAGAGAGACCTTGGGAAGAATTCCATGGATGAGAATCCTAAAGGGGAAAACAACTCAAGAAGCTTGGGAAATTTTGAAAAGTGAGATAATAAAGGCCCAGTCTAGCACAATACAAACAAAGAAGAAAAATAACAGCTCTCAAAAGAAACCAGCATGGCTGCATAAAGAACTCTCTGATAAATTGAAAGATAAAAATGACAAGTATAAGAAGTGGAAAGAGGGGCACATAACTAAGGCAGAATATCAGCAAATAGCCCTTGCCTGCAAAGATGAAGTGAGAGAAGCTAAGGATCAAAATGAACTAAGGCTTGCGACCAAAGTCAAAAATAACAAAAAAAGCTTCTTTCAACATATAAAAAACAAGAAAAAAGTTAAGGAAATGATTGGTCCATTAGTGGGGGAAAGTGGCAAAAAGGTGACAAGCAACAGGGAGAAAACAGAAATATTTAAATCATTTTTTGCATCTGTCTTTACACAAAGGGAAAAAACAGTCCAACCTACCAAAAACAGTGCCATAAAAAAACAGAATAGAAACACAAGTTAAGATAGGCAAGAAAATGGTACGTGAGCACCTGTCCAGCCTAGATGAGTTCAAATCGCCAGGACCAGATGGATTACACCCCAAGGTTCTCAAGGAACTGGCAGACCTGATCTCAGAACCACTGAACTATATTTTTCAAATATCCTGGAGCACTGGGGAACTACCAGGGTACTGGAAGAGAGCTGATGTAGTTCCAGTGAGAATTATGAAGTATCTAAAACTAGCTCTGATGATGTTACCTAGTTTGGTAATGAAACATCTGCAAGAAAACAACCAAGCTCAGAGACCATCAGAGATCACAATGCCTTACAGGCCCACAAAGATATTTTTAGGATATCCCCATGACTGGAGCAATTATATTTAAAACACATTTTATCCTACGCACCCAGGAAACTCTGACCTTCATTTAAATCAGTGCTGATTTGGGCCTTTCAAACAATCTGTGAAATACCACAGGTTTAACCCAGAGCCCAATTGGTGGCTCACTGGCTTAAAGACAGTGGAGAAGGTCTGTACTCTGGCGGTTTAAGTCCCAGCACCATGTGACAGAGTGAGCTCCCTGTCACTTGCCTCAGCTTCTGCCAACCTAGCAGTACCTAGCAGAAATAGGAACCACTTGGTGGGGAAAAAGAGGTGCTTTAAACTGTAGTATGAATTCAAGCAGTGCCAGACCTGCCCAAACACAAGGTCATATTGATGGTGGGAAAAGCCCAGTGTGATGCTGCAGAATGCCATCCAGCCTTTTGAGTATGAAGCTAGTTTGCCCCCTGTGGTAAACTCTGGATTGCACACAAGCATTAACTGAACAGACTAGCAATCGTCAGCAGTCACACAATTACTTTGTATGAAATCTACAGTCTCCTGGCTAATGTAACATCACCATATTCTAAATAAATAAGTACATCTAGAACTGAATAGTTTATGATATCCTAGAATAGTGAATATTACTACCATGGATAAGTTTAATTCTTTTTAGCATGGATGTAAAATAGCAGAATAATCATATGAAAAAGCAGGAGCAAAGATTCCACAACTATTTTTAGTGGCGAGTTCTATTGCTCCTTCCAACGTAACTTTCAATCTGGTCTTCTTTCTTTGAAGATAAGAAGCAACTCTTCTGGTTTAGATCAGGTCTGCACACCATATGGTCCATGGGCTGTATGTGGCTTGCCAAGCAAGCTTGGTGCTTGCTTGCCAGAGTTTTTTAAAACTCAATAAATTCACCGCCACTAAACATCACTGCCATCAGGAAGGATCCACTGACCAATGCCAAGTGCCTCCAACGCCTCCAGGCCTCACCAACACTGCCAGCTCCATTGTTGCTGCTGCTGCTGCTTCACCAGCTGCTGAACAGCTGATCAGTACCCCAGCTATTCCTTTATGGCCCCATAATTATTTTTAATTTATCAGTCTGGCCCTTTTTCTTCTACAAATTGCTCAGGTCTGATTTAGATCATGCAAAAAGTAACAAGAACGTTATTGTATTCCTATACTTTGCCCTTCCTTCTATAGCATATCAGCTTTAGCAGCTGATTACATATTCCTCCATTCCTGCATTTCAAGGGAAGCAGGATTAAACCAAAAATGTCTCAGTCTCTGGCACTGAGATTCAAGGAGGAACTATATTTTTAAATTAAAGGCAGCATATACTGTAATTTCTAATTGCAAATTACAGCAGCAGAGGCAAGGATATCCACTACATTGTTATGACTCTAATTAGGAATGCAAATCCATTTCATCTATGCCTTGGTTAACAAATTGTAATTATACATTATATATTACATTAGGGACTATATCCAATATTACAAGAGTGGACTTTTGCTTGCTCAACACGGTTTCCTATCTCACCTTCTTTTTTCCTTCCCAAATCTGCTCTAAAAATCTAACTAATGCTGTACTAAATCTGCCTTACAGCTTCTTCAATCTATAGATTCTTAGGAATGCTTATTTCTTTTTTTTTAAAGGCTTAGTGGTTTTATTGCTGGATATGTCAGAGAATATGGCATATCCATATACATACTCTATGGCATATCCAGAGCTAGTGGCTCTGGTTTCTGCCACATATTTTTCTATAATTCTGAAATCACCCTGACTTTCCAATCAGAACATTTATGGCCAATAGGAGGATTTCCTGTTTGACACATTCCTCGGGATTCAATTTGTTTGTAGTATGGGAAACCAGAAGGCTAGAGACATCTGGAGAGATGATTAAACAAAGAAAGATAGGACAGATACACAAATTTCTCGGCCACCATGTAACTAAATTATACACACACACACACACACACGTGTGTGTGTGTATGTGTGTGTGTGTGCATATATACATATGTATATGTATATATGTATAAGTATATATATATATGTATGTATACGAGTGCCGCGTAACAGTTAGCGCCTGTTACTCGTCCCAGCTTCTGCCAACCTAGCAGTTCAAAAGCATGTAAAAATGCAAGTAGAAAAATAGGCACCACTACGATGGGAAGGTAACAGCGTTCCGTGCACCTTTGGCATCTAGTCATGCCAGCCACATGACCACGGAGACATCCTCGGACAAGCGCTGGCTCTTCGGCTTTGAAACGGAGATGAGCACCAGCCCCTAGAGTTGGAAACGATTAGCATGCATCCCAGGCATATTAAAATTAACAAACTAAGCGAACACTGGGATGGAATAAAAAAAACTAAAACAGTTTTTATTGCTAAAAGATCAAGCTTTTGTTGGCTAACTACCAACGTCATCAGGATGGAAACGCTGGGGTGGGGAGATCACGTTTATACTGTTGGTGTCTGCACTCCGCTTATGGAGTGCGTCACCGGTCTGTTTGTTGAGGCCGGCCGTATTCCTTTGAGTTGTCATGCATCCGTTTTTGGGGGATGTAGTTGTCTCTGGGTGTCTTTTGTCAAAAGTTGATTGCTGACAGTTCCATGTGTTATAGCCATAGCTCTAGTCATTGCCCGTGTTCTTATACCAGAGGTTCTAAATAGTTGTTTCTCTTCTTCCCTGTGTTCTACAATGCAGGGTGGTTGTCTGTTTGTGCAATCTTGATTTTGATACAATGACGCGGTCTGTAAATGTTGTGTGCCTCCATATCGCGCACGTCATTCCTCTTCCCAATTCCTTAGTGCCTGGTATGCAGGGGGGGAGGTCTATGTGCCAGTTGATAGAGGAGTGGTTTGAAAACCAAGCTTCCTTAAACAAGCAGCCGCCTTTAGTGTTGTCACTGGCAATTGCCTTGGTTCCTGTTAGATTAAAGACATGGTTATGTGTAGCCATGTGTGCCCACACCTGTGAATGTTGTTCTTGTCTTCTAATAGCGAGTTTGTGTTCATGCACTCTAGTCCTCAGTCATTTTGCCATCTCCCCAATGTAATTGCAATTGCAATTCTGGCATGACATCTTGTACACAACTGAGGATTTTTCTTCATTGGGGAGTGGATCTTTAGGGCGCATGACTAGAGCTATGGCTATAACACATGGAACTGCCAGCAATATATATATATACATATGTTTAACACTAGAAACAAGGATCACCAAGACTTTAAAAATTTATTAAAACTGAGCTTTTGTCAGCACCTGCTGACCCCATCAGAGTGTAAGCTAGGATTGGGAAGCATGTTCTTATAGTCTCTGTGAGGCCAGTAGTTTGGCTAATGAGCATGTAAGAGGTCTATTCCGCTCCCTCCCTCCTGCAATCAATTGCATCGGTCCTGTCTCCATCAAGCGCTTACATCCATGGTGTCTCAGAAACAGCAACAAGAATGTTATCGACACACAATATTAGAGTGGCATATAGACCCAGTTAGACCATCCGCTCACAAATCATGTGCCCCAAAGTACCCTTAACTACAGGCGAAATGTCATCAGTGGTCTACCAAATCAGCTGCAATGATTGTCCATGCAACTATGTTGGTGAGACCACAAAACGCCTCCAGACAAGGCTTCATGAGCATGAACTGACTGTTAAACAACAAGACAAACGATCACAGGTATGGGCTCATACCATCGAGCACAACCACACGTTTAACTTTACAGAAGCCAAAGTCATCGCTCATGATGCAACTAAGGGGGGGGGCACCTGCTAAAGGAGGCTTGGTTATCCAACCAATATTCTGTCAATCAGCACATCGAATTATTGCCACCCTATCAGATGCTGCATCACCATGAGTCAGCAGGCAAGAAGACAGAATGGATGAACCAACAACCACTGTCTCCCTGCATGAATGAGAAAATAGAGGATGACAAGTTCTCATCAATTAACGAGAAGGCAGACCGGGCCCCAAGACAAGGGGAGAGGGCACCCGACCAGGGTAAAGCGGAAAATGAAGGGACAGAACTGAGTATTTTGGAAGATGTTTCCTATACGGTGTCTGGCTGAGAGGAACATTCCATGTAACATACTGTATTGCACTTCCTACCATCCACTCTTACAGACTGATAGTATTCACTCTCCATATGTATCCCTCATGTTAAATAATAAAGCAATACTGTGAGAGTGAAATGTTACACTAAAACTGAGGGAATCTAGACTAAAATTCACTCTTGGTCATAGAATCCGAGAGGACCCAGATGCCATTGTGGCAGACCATTAAGTCCAACCTCCTGCTCAGTGCAGGTATCGATACGAAAGCATCTGCCCCGCCTCATCCAATGAGTGGAGCATAGGAACTTAAGTGGTGCCTGCTGGATCAAAGCCCTGGGCCATCTAGCCCATCAGTCTGTTCTCACAGCGGTCAATCGATTGCATGAGGAAACCCTCTAGTCTCCCAGCAGATGGTCTTCAGAGGCAGTATCACTGCCATCAAGGTTTATCACCCTGTTCCATACTTAATACCTGCTTTTATTGAAGTACTTAAATTCCACTGGAATTCGCCTTTCTGTAGCTTAAGATTTATCTCATGGCCTGCAGTCTGGGACAACTGAAAATAGAGCAGTCTTCTTTTATGTATCACCCCTTAGTGCTATCATACCCTTGGGTATACTTTGCCCAGCTAAATATGCCCATTCCAACAATTTCTCCTAGTGAGGCTTACAGTCTTTGGATCATCCTCACTGCCTTCCTCCCATCTATTCCATCTATTCCATTTTTTTTTGTATCTGTTATGACTCAGGGCCAGCCGGTGGGTCCGGCAGCCGGTTCAGATGTATCGGATGACTCAGATGAGGGGGAGGAGGAGGGTGTGGAAGACGAACCGGCTGATGATGGCTTGGAGGCTTTGCAGAGCCCTCAGCCGGGGACCTCTTCTCAGCTGCGTGAGCTCGATAGTGCGGAGGATGATGACCCACAGCTGGCCCTGTTCAAGGACGCCCGACGCAGGAGGCAGTCGAGCAGGAACAAACAAAGAAAGGCTGTGGGACTCCTCGGGAGGAGGCACAGGGAGACCACGCCCTGAACTCTAAATAAAAGGAGTGTTTGGGGAGGGGCTGGTTGCTGAAAGCAACCCTTCCGCTTGAGGATTCAAGTTCCAGTGTTTTTGTTTCTTGTTCTGTTAATTGACTAATAAATCTTGGCAGACGCTTTTCAGCCTTGGACGCTCTCCAGTCTCTTCTGTTTGAATAGGGGTTTGCCTTACTACAAGGCCGGAAGAGGGCTGGTTCAGAACAGTATCTTTAGTAATATTTAGGTGGGATCTGACCAATGCAAAATGAGAAAGAAGATGACTTTGTTCTCTAAGCAGGGGTCCCCAACCCCCGGTCTGTGGACCAGTACCGGACTGCAGCATGCCAGCAACTGGGCCACATAAATAGACAAAGCCCCATCTGCAAGATGCAGGCAGCACACAAAACCACGTACCCTCTGGTCCACAGAAAAACCCCTCTCCACGGATCCAATCCCTGGTGCCCAAAAGGTTGGGGACCTCTGCTCTAAGGGTTTATACTAAACATGCTATTCTTCCCCACTGATTCAGTAGCATGGAAGGCTCTCAAAGATTGAGGGCCATGGTGGCACAGTGATTAGGCTGACTCTGCCGACTGCCAGGAGTTCAATCCTGAGCTGCTCAAAGTTGACTCAACCTTCCATCCTCCTGAGATCAGTAAAATGAAGATCCAGGTTGTTAGGGGGAATTATGCTGACTCGGTAAACCACTTAGAGAGGACTGTAAAGCACTGTGAAGCAGTATATAAGTCTAAGTATGATTGCTATCGCTAATTCCCCTAGCTTGTCACCTTTCCGATATATTGCATCCCCAACCATCATGGCCATTGCAATGAAGTGAGTTAATGAAAAATAATCAAGCAACAAGAGAAAAAAAATCCATAGATTTTGCAAGCTTAATTTAACCTGAGTTTCTCTTATCAGGTTCTATTTCCAGTGTAACCTGTGAAAGCCAAGGAATTCCTAAAATAGAAGGAGGAACCCTATCACATGAAACAATCTGTCTCCATCATTCTTTCCATCTCTCTACACAGAATTCATGCGAAGATTCATGCAAAAGAGGCTGCTTAAGACACATCAGAAACACACCTGAAAACATTCTGTCCGTGGTTCTTCTGTCTCTTCATGTGGCATTATTAGAAGGACCAGAAATAGCTAAATGGGATGATGTTTTATCAAATATCTTTACTTATTTCACAGTACGCTACTCACGTCTTTTCAACGTGTTTCCTGTGCTTAGGATTCATGGACATTTCATAGCAGTGAGACTCAGTGAGTTGTTCCCAGGAGTAGCTATCAAGAAAGGGGAGAACCTATTAATCTTGTGCATACAGGGAATACATGCTTCAACAGGGGCTTTTAAGCAAACTTGTACATTATTTCTTGCTTTTCCAAGATGAATGCTATCACTCAGACCATTATCACTCTCAGGACACAGGGGCTTCCTAAACTGGTATGGTCTGAAGTCCAGCTAAAAAAAATGGTAGTTAGCCATCTAAATATCACACACTATCACTAACATACTTCCATCAATGACATGTTAAAGTGATTAAAACTGTTAATGCAGAGAAACCCTTAATGATTCCCATATTTTTAAAGATTGCAAATACTGAAAAATAACCATTAAGTGGGTGGGGAGGGAGGGAGGGAGGGAGGGAGGGAAGGGAGGGAAGGAGGGAGGGAGGGAGGGAGGAAGGAAGGAAGGAAGGAAGGAAGGAAGGAAGGAAGGAAGGAAGGAAGGAAGGAAGGAAGGAAGGAAGGAAGGAAGGCTTTTTTCAGTGACAAATTTAAGAATGGAAATATTAATCTCTGTTGGGCCAGGCTCTCTATTAAAATATTAGTCTAATAGTTTGCAAGTTTCATTTTATTCTTATCATTCTTTCCCTCTCCACCCCCGCCCCTTTTTTTGTTGGCATCTCATTAGACCCCATTAGTCAGTACTTGTTACAGTTCATTTAGGAAGGGAACAAAATCATTAAACACATGTCACTTCAAAACTCTGTGACATAACATGAAATTGAAATGACCTTCGTTCAAGCACGGCACAGTGCTGAACCAAAGAGTACTCCTGAATTCTAAAAATGTAACTTAGACTGATAATCACATTCCAACGTGCCAAGGCAGTAAGCAATAGGCTACACAGTATTTGAGGGCAAGCCTTCTGCAAATGTGAACCACAACAAGGAGATTCAAGGTCAGTAAAATGTTCATCATAAGCCTGAACAGAAAAGGGGAGGATGGGCTAAAGGGAGAACTGCACTGCATAAAACCAAGAATATAACCTAAACAAGGTGAGGATTTCCTTTAAGACAGGTTTATAGGCTGCAATTTTAAGATTGTTTTATTGCTGTTTATTGTTCTTTTACTATTACATTTAAAAATAACTCTGAAGAGGTAAAAGTAGTGATTATAGTCGTCTTCTATTAATTCCCACAATAATCCTATGCACTGGGCTAAATTTAAAATACGAATTACTAAATTCAAAATACGAATTAAGGCAAATACCTTCCTTCCTTCCTTCTTTCCTTCCTTCCTTCCTTCCTTCCTTCCTTCCTTCCTTCCTTCCTTCCTTCCTTCCTTCCTTCCTAAAATTGAACTGATTCTAATTCTGTAGTCTATGTTTCAACATTCTAGCCTTCAACAACTATGTTGTTGACTTTTGCAATACTTTTCATGTAGACTGCTTTGGGAACTAGAAAATGGGAAAAGAGGGTACATAGCTTTAAATAAGCAAATAAATCCAAAACCAGCACTTTGTTGATGGCTAGAGTAATAGCTAATTGCTTGTTTAGAGTAATGTTACTTCCAGTCCGTAACCTTTAGCACTATAGGCCTACATTTTTTTCTCAGTAAGCTGGAAATGAAAACAATAGCACAGAATTTAAGGCCAAGATCCTTGCATCCAAAGATCTTTTAGATCCTATCAAATCTAAATTAACTATTTTGATATAGTTAATTTTTGCCCATTTTATGGCTTCCTGTTCAGTGTGCTATGGGAATACAGTAATGATGAATTGCATCTTAATTGTCTCTTGTTAGTTAGCTTGTGTTCCCTGCTGGGCAGGTGTTAATTATGTCACTCTTTGGATTATTTGTTTTATGTTTCTTTTATAGCAAAATGAGGTCATAAATGATTAACTTGCACATAAGCAATTAACCCTGACTTGTAGAATCATCTGCCTATAGAATTACATAGTTGGGAAAAAGACATGTCTCCTGGCTAAAGTAAAATTTGATTAGAAGACTACACTGGTGCCTGGTGCAATGTTTATTTATTCGTGTAATGGGTTAAATGTATTAAATATAAAATATATTAGTATGATATTTTGGCATATTATATATTAGCCAGGATTGACAAAGAGGCAGGTGAGAAAGGCATGAGCCAGATTCCGCTTCTGGTTGAACAAAAAATATTTGCTGTATTTGCCTATATCAGGGGTGTCAAACTGCCGAAACCGCGCCCACCCCATTGCCGACAATGGAGAAAAAGTCACGATACGTCACAACATGTCACATGATGTTGTGAGTTTGACACTCCTGGCCTATATGAACAGCCCTTAGAGTTGACAGGCAAGCTCTCTGGAAATGAAGAATCATCCCATATCTGCAATAGCAGCTTAGTTTAGCCCAAAGCTACAGCAGGACTGCATTTGCAATTACAGTGGTTAAAAAACAGCAGTGAATATTCCACTTATGTATTTGGATACAGTGCTCACCCAATCAATCCGCTTGTTAGAAGATGCACAAAGGTTAGTCTGTTGAAGAGAAAGAAATAGGAGCTGAAGCACAGGACAAATTACTGTAGGAAGAAATTGATCAGAGGAAAAGAATGACTGCTGTTGAAGTAGAGATGGAGATGTGAGGGTGATTGAGAGCTAGGAAAGTGAAAGCAATAGAAGAAGGAAAGCCAAACAATATCATCCCTTTGAGGTAGTCCAGATGGGAAACCAAAACCATGAGTACTACTGTGTTTCCCCAAAAATAAGACTGTGGTTTTTTGTTTCTTTGTTTGTTTTTTGGACAAAAGACCCATTAGGTCTTATTTTTGGGGGGGGATGTCTTATTTTACAGCTGCCCACCCATTCCCTCCCACCATCTTCTTACCTGCAGCCACAATGGCTTACAGGGCTTCCCAGGGCAGATGCACTTTTTGCCTAGATGGAGAAGTGATGGAGACTGGAAGCTTCATCTACTTGCAAATGGGGTGCTTTGGAATGCAGCAATTAGCTTGGAAAAGGAGCGATTTGCTCCATTCCCAAGTGCCCCATAGGTGCCCAAACACTTTTTGCCCAGAGGGAGACTGGAAGCTTTGTCTACTTGCTTGCAAATGGGGCACTTTGAAATAGAGCGATTAGTTCCATTTCAAAGCGCCCCATTTACAAGCAAACAAAGCTTCCAGTCTCCCTCTGGGAAAAAAGTGCATGGCGCAGCCAGGCAGAGGCACTGAGGGGGGTGGGAAGCAAGAGATCCCATTGTCCCACCCACTCCATCCCACTGTCTCTTGACTTGCCCACAGCCATGCTGGGATTGCCTGCCTCCCCCCCATGCCTCTGCCTGCTGCCAGTGCTGCCGTGCAAGCCTCCCATGAGCCTCTTATGAGCCAGGCAGCTGCACAGCACATCTGGATCACCTGCCTCTCCCCTGTCTCTGCCTCCGCGGTCAGAGGTATCTGCACTGTGCCAAGGGGCCAGTGGGATGTGGCTGCCCCCCCCATGCGCTTGCCACCTCTTGTACTGGCCACGCCCATTCCCCCCAGGCTTATTTTTCGGGTATGGCTTATATTAGGCCCACCTCAAAAAATCAGTGTATTTTCGGGGTGGGTCTTATTTTCGGGAAAACACGGTAATATGAACTTTATGGTAGGTAACAGAAACAAAATTTTGTAAGTCTGAAAGCTTACATTTACATTCCAGAGAGCTAGGGAAGGTCCCTTCTGAGATGCTTTCTCTACTTCTGTTGCTTCTGTGGGCTGAGATATGGCTTATCTGACCATTGCCTTGGCTGTGGAGGCTTTTCCTCCTGTCTCCCAAGGTTCTTCTCGCATCCCAGTACACATAGTAAAGAAACATCATGGCAAAGGGCACGAGGCAAATAGGAGGGGGGAAATGCACAGCAAATGGGAATCCTGGCAAAGAAGAAGTGGGGAGGAAGAGATTTGGGGAACAAAGGGGAGTTTGAAGGCAAAGCTAATGAAAGAAAGGTGAAGGCAAAAGGAGGAAAGTGGAGGTTCTTCTCGAAACATTATATGAAGCAAGGAACTTTCCTCTCCATCGCGGAGATACAACCTAGGAACATAGCAAAACAGGAGTTTTAGTTGGCAGGACAGCAGCTAGCAGAGCAGCCAGCAGGGAATTGCTTAGCTGAAAGGAACCAAGGTAAGCAGCAGAAATGTTAAAGAAGAACAAAAGTCAAGCCGTGGAGAGGCCTACTGGCAAGAAAGCACATGGTTCTGACCAGTGCTTTTTTTGTAAAAGAAAAAGGTGCCGGAACTCACACATGTCATACAACCCACCTTGCCTAGCCTACAAGGTTCCATCCAAAAAAGGTGCCGGAACTCCGTTCTGAGCATTCTATGACAAAAAAAGCCCTGGTTCTGACAAGAGAGAGAGAGAAGGCATGTGGGTCGTTTACCAATGAGAGGTGAACTTTTTTCCAACATGTATTGTTTCTTTACCATACTGGGAGAAGCCAGTTGCAAAGATGAGGGAGGGAGGGAGGGAGGGAGGGAGGGAGGGAGAGAGAGAGAGAGAGAGAGAGAGAGAGAGAGAGAGAGAGAGAGAGAGAGAGAGAGAGAGAGAGAGAGAGAGAGAGAGAGAGAGAGAATATGAATGCTCAGTCACAAGATCCTTTACTGCCAGCCCTACCCAGAGAGAGAAGAATGAGATTCCCTCCCCCAATTCCCAATCGGAGTTACTGCTAAAGAGCTTGAAGAGAATTCCCCCATAATTGTTCCGATTCAACTCTTTGATTTCTGTACAGCCGTTTGGACACATTTTTATTTGATTTTCCTTAATTCTTTTCCTTAAATCGCCCAAACTGTCTGGAGATGCGCAGCTCCCAGAAAAACTATGAAGAAGTAAGGGAAAGCCTAGCTCAATTCTTCTGGGGAAACATCTCCAGATTCAGTTGTTGATTTTAAAAGGTGTCTCCGTGTTTGAACTACACTTGCAGATAACCAAAACACTTGAATGTTAGTAATAACATATTTTGCCTATCTGAAGCTGCTGTTGTAACAAATCCATTCCTTGTGAAAGTACTAGTTTTTAACCATTTTAAGAAAAGTAGAATAGAAAAAGCAATATTTCAAAATGGAATGCATCAGAAGTTGTGGATATGATGTTCAGGTTGTCTTCTGAAGAAATGTATTTTTTTTTCTTACCTGACACCTGCATTCAGGGAAAAATAGTTTCTGGGTCAGCAAGTCTAACAGCCTCCCTAACTTTTAGCAGGATTTCATTATTATTTTTTCCTTAGCTAGGCTGAACTGATGGAAGTTTTATGAGTAATCAGCCCATCCTTTGCTTTTCTACAACTATTATTCACACACATGGGCTGGGAAGGAGAAGAAAAGAGTAAATAGATAAAAGTAAAGAAGCCCTCAAATCTAGCTTGGTTCCTGCTGACACGTCTGTGAACTTTTATTGGCTGTGGTATAGAAGTGGATCGTCACTGCCTTTTTTTTGCAGGATTTCTTCCAAACTTCTCAGTCTAGTCAACAACCCTGGTTGGTTTCCCTGTTGGTTTCCGATCCAAATATTAGCTAGAGTTGACCCTGTCTCATCAAATCAGTCAAGGTCAGCTAGATGATGCCATCTTTGGAGATATAGGGAGCCATGCTTATTTTAAAGCCCCATAAAAATTCTAACAAAACATTGACTCACAAATAAGAGCAAATTCGTTCTTTTTTTTTTTAAAAAAAGAGTGTTTTCTTTTTTTAAGAATTGCAAAATAAGAAGGGTGCACACCTTTAGCTCAAGCAGTTCTTTTTTTCCTGAGCCAAGCTGAACTACTAAAACCATTTGAGAATGCTTAGCCACCCTAAACTGCTACATACTGCTCGTGCTGTTGTCTTGGAAAAGATTTGGGAAAACACTTGCCATACTTTCACTCTAACTGGTAACATAAGAATTGAGAACCAATTTGATCTAGTGGTTAAGGCACCAGACTAGAAATTTATTTATTTATTTTATTAAATTTATATACCGCCCTATTCCCGTAGGACTGAAGGAGACCATGAGTTCAAGTCCCACCTTAGCTATGAAAACCAGCAGGGTGACCTTGGGCCAATCACTCTGTCTCAACCCAACCCATCCCATCTCACAGTGTTGTAATTGTGCAGAAAATAGAAGGTGGGAAATGTGTTGGATATGGGGGTGGTTTGTAAATAATAAAGGCAGGATACCAATAAATACATAACATTGTTTTTCCAATACTGCCACTATAAATTAAGACAATGGTGTGGGTTACTCTGCCATCATTGAAAACAGTGAGCTGTCAGTACTCTCTCTCAAGAAACTATTTTGCTCTATCAAATGTTATAACTGTTCGTGTTGTATAACTACATCAATCAAAGAAGAGTAGAAATACTTGGAACAAAAAGTCAGTTTCTCTTCTTCTCCCTTGTGACTACAGAAAACTTATTTTATACTTTGCCAACTTTGTCTTATCTGCTGGGTTTGGTTTGCATTATTGATTACCTTATTGGAAAAAAATAATACCCAAAATATTGTTATTAAAATACTAGTTCCTAAGTCCCCCCAAACCATAGAAAGTTATTTATCAGAAAGATAAATTCATTTTATTACATATTTTTCATGGAACAAAATTATAATATCAAGCCTGTTATTATTCTCAAGCAGTGCAATAAGAATCAATTTTGCTACCTTTTCTAGTAGATCAGATTCTTTATCTGGATATCTGTTAGAAGCATTGATTGTACAGAGAATGCCATATGTACTGTCGGACTTCCCCTTTCATTATTTGGCTTCTCGAGCTCATCTCTAATAGCAGTGGTGGGATTCAGCTGGTTCGCACCACTTCGGCAGAACCGGTAGCTAATTTTTTGTTGCCCAGGCCCAGAATGGACTTCTGGAAGTGGCATCCACACAGAGAACCGGTTGTTCGCATACAAGAATCCCACCACTGTCTAATTTATTTATTTTATTTATTATATTTTTATACTGCCCTTCTCCCGAAGGACTCAGGGCGGTGTACAGGGCAATAAATATAAAAACGAAATACAAAAGTTAAAAAACAATTAAATATTATGCCCAAATATAAAACAGTAATTAAAAGACATATTAAAACCCCAACCCTAACCCATCAAACCAGGCCAGCTTGTTCGAAAAAGAAGGTTTTAAGATTGCGCCGGAAGGAGCAAAGGTTGGGGGCCATCCGGAGCTCAACCGGTAAGCGGTTCCAAAGGTCTGGCGCGCCCACAGAGAACGCCCTCCCCCTAGGGGCCACCAATCGACATTCTTTGATTGGAGGCACCCTGAGGAGGCCCTCTCTGTGGGAGTGCACTGGACGTTGAGCATGGACATCTGCAGAGGAAAAGTCTACACACATCTAGCCACTCTTACCTGTAGGCATTCAGAGAAACTTTGGAGAAAGCCTACAGAGGCTTCTTCAATTTAGACCTAGAAAGGTGTGAGGGAAGTCAAGCGACATTGGCTTAAACTGAATTATGTCCGTTCTTTTTATACTGTGCTGATGTGAGACCACCTTGGAATACTATGTCCAGTTTTGGTCACCACAATGCAAAAAAGATGTTGAGACTGTAAAAAAAAAGTTCAGAGCAGAGCAACAAAGATGATAAGGAGTCTGGAGGCTAAACCATATGATGAATGATTGAGGGAACTAGGTATGTTTAGTCTAACCAAGAGAAGGACTAGGGGTGATATGATAGCAATTTTCCAGTATTTGAGGGGCTGCCACAGAGAAGAAGCAGTTGACCTATTCTCCAAAGCACCTGATGACAGGACAAGAAGTAACGGGTGGAAGTTCATTAATGAGACATCCAACCTAGAACTAAGAAGAAATTTCCTGACAGTGAGAACAATTAATCAGTGGAATGGCTTACCTTCGAAAGTTGTAGGTGGTGCAAAACTGGAGATTTTAAGAAGAGACTGGGCAGCCATTTGTCCTGGATGGTACAGGGCAGTGGTGGGATTCAGCCAGTTTGCACCACTTCGGCAGAACCAGTAGCTATTTTTTTGTTGCCCAGGCCAAGAACAGACTTCTGGAAGTGCCATCCACACAGAGAACCAGTTGTTCACATATTTGAATCCCACCACTGGTACAGGGTCCCCTGCTTGAGCAGGGTATTGGACTAGAAGAACTTCAAGATCCCATTCAACCCTATTATTCTATATTCAATGGTTTTTGTGGGGGGAAAGGGGGTTTGTAGCCCTGTGAGGGAAATTTTAGTGGTGCAGTATAACAGCCTTCTTCAAGTGGTGCACTCCAGATGTATTGGAATTGCAAGCCCTACAGTTGCTTTTCCAAAACATCTGGAGAATATAAAATTGGGAAAGGCTAATTTAAATCTATAATCTCTCATGAGCTTTGTGAAATCACTAGAAAACCAGCTGAAGGCAATGGTCCCATAGGATGACTAAATAACACGAAAAAGCAGCTGGTCTCCAATGCATATGGCAGAAACATGTGAGTAGATACAATATCATTTTTATCATCATCTTTTTCCTAACTTTCTCCCTGGTTTTTTCCTGAAGAACAATGCATAGTACAAAAAAAATGATTCAAAGAATCCCACTCTGAACTGTTGCCACAGTGCAAAAATATGTATTGCTTAATGCTTACTTTTTCTTAAGAATAATTAAATGCACCAAAGTTACAGTTCAAAACTAGCCATGAACTGAAATAGGAAAGCATCACTTGATTTGGATTTGTAGGCACTAATCACTGTTAAGTGTTACACCTACAGTGGGCAGATCATTGCTGGGGTTATCATGAGCGTCTGTCCCTTCATGGTCTTCTGGTGCTGAATGGAACATTTCTATCGGTTTTGGTGCTGGAATTGGTAGGTTTGCATGAGTTGAATGTAGCTTCACTGAATTTACCTTCAATCTTAAGATACGGTGATTTTGTGTATATGAAAATTAGTTACGTTGTACTGATTACATTAAAGCTGATCCTAGCAGATGCATTGGATGCAACCCTCTCTCTCTTTAATTGCTTGAAAGTGACCTTGCTATTTGCAAGAACTTGATCATTTATAAGAAGTAGCCATCATTAAACTCTAAACCAGTTTTCCCAAACTTGGTGCTCTCCAGTTGTTTTTTGACAAGATGTCCCTCTGGTAATATTGGCAAGGACTTTTTTCAATTGGAATTATTGTGCACCTGAAAGGCACTAGGCTGGGGGGAAAAACTGATTTAATGCTTTAATTCCAAGTATAGGATCGAAATCTCAAGCATGCTTTTCAAAAGGTAGGTCTAATAGTCTAATAAACTAAACTAAACTATTTGAGGAAATACATCTGCCCTGGGTTCTGATTCTTGTTCTTGCTACCTACACTCATAATTCATCCTGGATGACAATTACCAGCCTGCTGAAAGTTTCTCTAGTCATGCAACCACTATTCAGTCTATTTAACCATTGCACAGGAAGTGCATAGATGAAAAATGCAAGCAAAAAATCAGGTTTGTCTGCTGTTGAACGGATTCGTGTTTGAAAAATCACATATTCTGCAAACCAAGAAAATATAAAAAGAATACCAGGGTCAGCTTTACAAGTATAAAGCTATTTTTAAAAAAAGTCTTGGTCTCCCTTGTTGTTACAGTTTCTTGCTCCGGCTTTATTCTGGGCATCATGAAAATAGCTCATTTTATTTTAAAGCCCCTTAATATTGGAACTTTCAATTAAAATGCTAAATCGAGGATCTGATGCTAACTGAATACAGAATAACAGAGTTGAAAGGGACCTTGGAGGTCTTCTAGTCCAACCCCCTGGTCAAGCAGGAGACCCTATACCTTTACCATCCCAGACAAATGACTGTCCAATCTCTTCTTAAAAACCTCCAGGGATGGAGCACCCATAACTTCTGCTCCATCACTCCATCACTGATTAATTGTTCTAACTTCTTCTCTGTTTTTCTCATAAGTGCTGGGAAGAGCACACTATACAAACTCAAGGGAAAGAAATTAAATTAAATTAAATTCTTTAAATTAAAATCTGATATGTCTTTGCTAATCATTTTAACAGTAATGCACCTGTAGTTGTTGCTGATCCTCATCTTCATCATTAACTTGGACATTGCCCCAATTTTAGAGGGGAAAAACCTGCCATAACAGCTGTGTTTTGTATGTAAAGTAGTATTTTTGGTACATGTTGCTGAATCCATATTTAGTGGTGAGGCAGTCTCAGCAGGATGAAAATTAATTCCATTCTTTACTGAAAACTCTGAGAGATAAAATATGCTTGTATTTTTCTCTAGTAGAAATAATAAATAGCATTTCCACTACAATCCTATAGGATTCTCCCTCTTTTCAGAGGGAGAAAAAGATACAGTATTGGTCAAGCTCCCTGTTACTTATTTTCATGGGTGTTTTAATATTCAACAGATTATGGCTAGCTCACATTTCTATCCATCATTTTATTTTTATTATTATTATTTTTACAGCATCTATGTACCAAAGCCCTGGTCTTGGAGCAGGTTCCTAGATGCTACACTGACAAAACCAAATGTAGGCAGGAGAAATGAGTGAATGGGGCTGCCCACAAACTATGGATTTAGCACAATTAACTCAGTTAATTCAATGTCATGAATATGATCGCTCCCCTTTTCACATTAAGGTTCCATTTGTCAGCAATGTCTGGTGGAGAACTAAGAAATAGAATAGAGCTGGAACAGACCTTGGAGGTCTTCTAGTCCAGCCACCTGCTCAATCAGGAGAACCTATACCATCTCAGACAAGTGACTGTCTCTAGCCTCTTCTGAAAAATCTTCAGTGATGGAGTGCCCACAATTTCTGGAGGCAAGCTGTTCCACTGGTTAATTGTCCTCACTGTCAGGAAGTTTCTTCTTAATTCCAGGTTGCTTCTCTCTTTGATCAGTTTCCAACCATTGTTTCTTGTCCTGTCCTCTGGTGCTTTGGTGAAAAAAGTGACCCCCTCTTCTTTGTGGCAACCCCTCAAATACTGGAATGCTGCTATCATGTCTCCCCTATTTCTTCTTTTCTTTAGACTAGCCAAACCTAAGTTCTGCAGCCATTCTTCATATTTTTTAGACTCCAGACTTTTGATCATCTTAGTTACTCTTCTCTTAATTTTTTCCAGACTCTCATCTTTTTTGTGATATGGTGACCAAAAGTGGCTGCAGTATTCTAGGTGTGGTCTTATTAGGGTTTTATAAAGCGGTACTAATACTTTGTGTGTTCTTGATTCTATGCCTCTGTTTATACAACCCAGGATTGTATTAGTTGTTGTTGTTTTGGCTGCTGCTGCACACTGCTGGCTCATAGTCAATTGATCGTCCACTAGGGCTCCAAGGTCCCTCTCGCAGTTACTGTTTTTAAGCCAGATCTCACCTAATCTGTACTTGTACCTTTGATTTTTCCTTGACAAATTGCCTGTCTTTATATTAGGAATTCGAGATGATGCACATTAAGATGTCTGTTACTCGTCCCAGCTTCTGCCAACCTAGCAGTTCGAAAGCATGTAAAAATGCAAGTAGAAAAATAGGGACCACGACGGTGGGAAGGTAACAGCATTCCATGTGTCTTTGGCGTCTAGTCATGCCAGCCACATGACCACGGAGACGTCCTCAGACAAACGCTGGCTCTTCGGCTTTGAAACGGAGATGAGCACCGGCCCCTAGAGTCAGAAACGACTAGTACGCATGTGCGGGGGAACCTTTACCTTTACCTTTTTTATCCTTTAAAATGGCTTGAGATTAGAAGAACCTGGAATAAGCTGACCCTTAATCTAAAGCATAACACTTTCACAGGGTTAAATGGATCTCTATTATCGAAGGCCAGGCGTTCAAACGTCCAATTATTAATACTTTCTCCTGGTAAATTTCATTTATGGTAAAAAGTAGCATATGTGGGGAAATAGTGTATTTATGTTCCAATAGTAGAGTAAAATGAGTTAATAAAATTTAACTAAAATTATATTACTTGACAGCTGAGGTTCTGGGCATTATCATTTCTGATACACATTTCTCAGTACTTTATGCCTATGAAATTAAATTTTATCTTCAGATTGTTTGTGATACAGACACTTTCCTTTTTGCTGAAGATTTATGAAGTTCTTTCTAAATACCTTTTCAATTTGCCTTCTCTGAGGACTGGCATTTAACAATTACGCTAGCATTTAATTATTATGCTTCAACTTAAAGTTGATGTAGAACATAGATATAAAAGTTCACAATTTATAGTCATGCAGCTGGGGAAATAAAAGCAAGGCATATTCCATAATATAATTTCTTCTAAGATTACATGGCAACATCAGTATCTACAAAGCATTCCTTCCAGGAAGGAAGTGAAATAGGAAATAAGAATTTATAAAGACTGAGAACCAAACGTGGAAGAGAAATTTACATAGTAAACAGTAAAATATATTCCAAAATAGATTTTATTTTCATAATTTGATATAAACTCAGAATTTAAACCCCAGTACTGAAATTCATATTTCCAGTTAAAATAAGTTTCAAGAATAATTGAGAAAAATAAACCTTTAAACTTTTTTAATGCACTATTGCTATAACCACATTTTAACTACACTGACTTTTTTATTAAGATTGATATTGCTGTTTTAAAACAGGCATGTACTTTACTTGTTCTTAGAAATATTAAAAAAATAAATTCAGAAAAGTATTAGAATTTAGCAGTTAAATTTGAGACATAATTTGGTAGCAAGTACTGTATAGAGCAGGGGTGTCAAACTCGCAACGTCATGTGACATGTTGTGACATATCGTGACTTTTCCCCATTGCCAGCAATGGGTTGGGCACAGTTTGGGCGTAACACATCCAACCCGGGGGCCAGCAGTTTGACACTCCTGGTATAGACTAAAATCCACTGTTATTCCTCCTCCAGTGGAACAGCTTTTATTGGTATCAGATCTTCTCAGCTGCAGGTCTATTGACAATCAGATTTCATGTTCTAGAACAGGCATGTCAAACTCGCGACATCACGTGACGTCGCACAACATATCGGGACTGTTTTGCTATTGCCACCAATGGGGTGGGCGTGGCTTCTGCATGACGCATCCGGCCCATGGGCCAGCAGTTTGACACCCCTGTTCTAGAAGGAGAAGAAGAAAGAAAATTCTTGGAAAGGAAATTCTTGTACAAAGTCCCCATATCTAAGGTTTGATTCAGAAACCTAATTTCCTTCAACAGTGATCCAAAACCAGAAATCATCTCAAGGAGAAAGTTGGCACTGCAAAGTCATGGCTGTTCATCTTGCTAAGGTGCACCCATTTCGTGGCAGTCTCCAGCAGTCTCCAGCCTCTTGCTATACGTCCAGTAGCTGGAAGCATGAGAAAATAAGTAGAAGCTGGAGAAACAATGCAAAGCAATGGTACATAGCAGCTTCGCATCACTTTTTAGAAGCAGGGAACCACAGTATGTCATCAAGAGCTTTGAGGCAACTTTGAACTTCAAATATCGTTGGAGCAACGAACTCCTTCAAAGTTCCAAAAGTGCTTTTTCAAAAGGCAACTGGACTTCATTTTTCTTTGAAGATGTTCTGCTTCTCATCCAAGAAGCTTCTTCAGTTCTGACTGAAGCAACTGAAGTCAGAACTGAAGAAGCTTCTTGGATGAGAAGCAAAACATCTTCAAAGAAAAACGAAGTCCAGTTGCCTTTCAACCGTGACCTGGATGACTGAAAATCTCCATAGAAATTCTTTCAAAGCTTTGCACAGCTGTAGGAGAAATTAGCAGAACCTTCAACCTAATCTCAACTGCTCTTGCAAGAGAGCAGTTCAAATCCCTGAGAAAAGCAATCTGTCCTTAGGCTTCATCTTCCACTGATATGCAACTCCACTGCTCAAGGAAATACAGCCCAACAAAGGCTTGCCCATTGCTACTATACACTTTGATTCAGCTCATGATGGGCTTACCTTGCTTCTCCAAAAGTAAGCTTTCTTGTTGCAGGTGACTTATAGTAGCATTTGATCCCAGAAAGTTTTTTTGTGTCGTTAGCAAATCCCAGGAGAAATTGAATGTCACGTGGAGCACAATTTGGGGACACCATTTTGACCCACTGATTTCTGATGTCTGTTTGAGTTAGTTATACACATTAACCAGGATGGTGAAGGATTATCATCTTCAGGTATCACCAGCTGGGAAACAAAACCATCATCTCTCATTATGCCCCTCTTTTCTTGCCTACTGAATTCCCAGGAAGTCCAGTGACATGATTTCTGAATGCAGTCAGTTACATTTCCCAATATGAATATGCACAGCAGCCAGATAATACACAGTAAATATGGTGGGACCCCCAAATGGTACCTCACCTATTATTTCCTTAAAAAAAGAAAAAGAATCCTATGTGTGTACAGACATTCTATTAATTTTTCTTACTGTCATTTCTGGAAATTATATTCAAAGAATCATACTTCGCTATATATGTATTATTACAAGCTTTACATAAGAATTCAGACCAGACAATCTAATCAGTGAGGATCTGTCGAGCAAAGTGCATTAGCCCTTGAGAAATCCTTTTGCTATCCCTTTCCCAACAGGAAAAATATTTAGCAAGAAGTGTCCAAATAACCAGAGATGCAATTCTTGGAGCCAAAGGTGAAAACAGGTTTTGGGAATGGGCAATTGCTCACAGCAGAAACCCTGTTCACCGTGTGCTGAAATCTGTTTCTCTAGCCTAGGAACATTGCGCTATGTTTGTTTTTCCTTGCATAGGGCTTGTCCTGTTTTTTCCTTTTCCTTTACAGATCACAAGGCTTTCCTCACGCATATCTTCGCTGGTTATATCCAACAGATCATCCAGAACGTATCAAAGGATTCTGTTCTCTAGGAACTAATCACATGAGAAACGAAGTCTGTGTTTGCCCATTTCTGCACTGTTCTCCCAGTCTTTGGGATGTAACTCAACACATCACCCCAGCTTAAAGCGGAAAAGCAAGGTCTCTCCAGTAGCTCTGAATCTACCAGCCCTTCATATGCACAGGGCTACTTGTTCTCTGTTCATAGCCTGCGAAAGGGTGATCCGAGGTCTGTTGTGTGATATAACAAGAAAGGAACAGTCATCTACTTGATCCAGTCAAGGCCAGCATCTGGCGTACTGCTGATTTCAGGAGGAGTGACTGGGAACGGCCTTAGGCCTTCCTTGCAGTGGCACTGCACTCCCAACTTCTCATTTTGGCATCCTCAAAGGGCAGCCAAGATTATTTTGTTTTCTGCATAAAAACTTGCAAATCCCCACCGTGGAGGAAGGGTTGGTGAAGATGATGAAACTAGTAGAGATGGCAAAATTAACTTGAGAAAGATCAAGAGCTACATTTATTAACAACTGGAAACCACCCACAGACTTTTTGCCGGGACAAAAAAAAAACACTGATGATTTATGGCTTTGATAATTTAGGAGGGGTAGACTGTGGAAAAAAAGTTAACTTGGATGTAATCTTAAAAAGAGAGGGTAAAGTATAAATGTATATATAACTGCTGTTAAGAGGACCAGAAGCCACTCTTTTACTATTCTTTCTTTTTTTCTTTTTCCTTCTATGTCTTTTTCTTGATTTTTTTTACCTTTCTGTTACTCCTCTCTTTGTCATAACTTTGACTTATAATTTGTATTGTTTTTATTCTGTAGGGGGGAAAAATCTTAGATGAGAGAGATAAAGACAGAGACAGATATACAGAGATAATAGGTGATAGACAGACAGACGGACGGATGGACAGACAGAGAGATATGGCAGGAACTCCTACCAAATTTTTGTTTCTCCGACCCTCCCTTGAACCATGGACATTTGAAGCACTATAGTGCTAGGAATTTCCTCATTGTTGTTTTTCAGGGAGGGAGAGAAGAGCTGTTTGCTATAAACAAAATTGGTAAGACAAAGAGGTCCTGACCAACTGCCACCTTTGATGGCATCTTTTTCATAGGGTGGGGAAGCCCATATAGCTGTGGCTTTTCTCAATTGGCATGGGTCCGGATTATTTACGGTAGCACCTTCTGCCAGCGTCAACTTCCCATCGTCCTGTGCGCTCCCACAGAGAGGGCCTCCTCAGGGTGCCGTCAGCCAGAGAATGCCGACTGGCGGCCCCCAGGGGGAGAGCATTCTCTGTGGGCGCCCCTGCCCTCTGGAATCAGCTCCTTGTTGAGCTCCGGATGGCTCCCGACCTTTGCTCCTTTCGCCGCGACCTGAAAACTTGGTTATTTCAGCTTGCCGGCCTGGACTGAGGGTTTAGGATTTTAAATTTTTAGAATGTGATTTACTTGTTGGGGCTAATTTAATTTAATTTATTTTTAACCTTGTATATTGTGTTTTAACTGCCCTGTACACTGCTCCGAGTCCTTTGGGAGAAGGGTGGTTATATACGTAAATCCAATAAAATAAATAAATAAATAAAATAATAAAATAAAATTGGCAGCCATCAGGATGACCACAGATTGCTGTGCAATCCTCTGTGTGGCATCTGGCCTTTCCTTTGAGCAGCGTGTGTGTGTGTGTGTGTGTGTGTGTGTGTGTGTGTGTGTGTGTGTGTGTTGGAGGACATTGATCCTAATGAAGCTGAAGTGACCAGGAATATGTACATCATTTCAGCAGTTGGTCATCGTGCTGCACTCTTTTATTTGTTTGCTTAAATGTTTGGTCCCACTTTCCTAGCAGTAAAATCCACTCAACGCAGCATAAGTCTAAAGGACAAACAGTAAGAAGTTTCACAAAAAGGCCCACTTGGCTGCAGATCTCAGTCTGAGTTTGAAAAGTAAAAAAGTAGGAGGAAGAAGGAGTATTAAATGTGATCACTGCCTTGAGGGGTGAGTGTGTGTGTGTGTGTAGTTCAATCCTGACAGGGCTTAGGGTTGACTTAACTTTCCATCCTTCTGAGATCGGTCAAATGAGGACCCAGATTGTCGGGGGCTATATGAAAATAATGCTAACTTGTAAACCACTCAGAGAGTGCTGTAAAGAGCTATGGGGCGTTTTATAAATCTAAATGCTATTTCATTTCATTTTCATTTATTAAATTTATATGCCGCCCTTCTCCCTGAGGACTCAGGGTGGCTCACAACAATAAAAATTAAAAAACATAGAGTAAAAAATTTAAAAGAGAATTAAACAATAAATGCAAAATTACAAAACAATTTAACCCAGTAAAAAGCCTAATTAAAAATCGTAGTCAGTCCAGGCCTTCTTGTTGGAACAACCACAACTTTAGGTCACAGTGGAAGGACCAAAGGTCAGGGGCCATCTGCAGCTCCAAAGGCAACTCATTCCAGAGGGTCGGCGCACCCACAGAGAACTCCCCCTGGGGGTCGCCAGCCAGCATTGCCTGGCCGACGGAACCCTGAGGAGGCCAATTCTGTGGGAGTGAACCGGGGGATGGGAGGTTGACAATGGCAGCAGGTGGTCTCACAAGTACCCCGGGCCTAACCCATGTAGAGCTTTAAAGGTTATTACCAGCACCTTGAATCGCACTCGGAGGGTATCCGGAAGCCAATGCAGCTCGCGCAGGAGTGGTGTAACATGGGAGTACCGAGATACTCCCATAAGCACCCACATGGCCGCATTTTGCACCAGTTGAAGCCTCCGGGTGCTCTTCAAGGGCAGCCCCATGTAAAGAGCATTGCAGTAATCCAGGCGAGAAGTGACGAGGGTGTGGGTAACCATGCATAGGGCATCTCGGTGCAAAAAGGGGTGCAACTGGCACACTAGGTGAACCTGTGCGAAGGCCCCCCTGGTCACGGCCGTTAGATGTTCTTCCAAATTAAGCTGTGAATCCAGAAGGACACCCAAGTTGCGAGCCCTTTCTGAGGGGGGCAATACCTCCCCCCCCATCAAAAGAGATGGAACTTGTTGGACAATACGAGATGCCGGTATCCACAGCCTCTCGGTCTTGGAGGGGTTAAGCCATCCAGACCCGCACCGCCTCCAGGCACTGGGACATCACGTCAAGGGCATCACTGGGTTGGCTCGGGGTGGAGATGAACAACTGGGTATCATCTGCATATTGTTGATACCTCACCCCAAAGCCACTGATGATCTTATCCAGCGGCTTCATATAGATGTTAAACAGGAGGGGGGAGAGAACCGACCCCTGAGGCACCCCACAAGTGAGGGGCCTCGGGGTAGATCTCTGTCCCCCTGCCAATACAAACTGCTATTAGTATTGCTGCTATAATAATAATAATAATATTTTTTTTAAAAAAGCAGAAAGGCATAAACGATATCTAATCCCTCGGCATTGCCCAGCCGGATTGCACTGTGCCAGTACCTGAAAGATGGAGAAAAAGCAGAAAGGCCTGCATGAGAAATAATGGCCTTTAAAACTGATGAAATACTTGCAATCTCTATCACACACATGAAGCTTTGGGGAAAAGGTTTCTGGCCATCTTATCTGTCTGACATTCTCCCTGACTTTGCCTCCGAAACGTCCAATTACTCAAAAGTGTCTTGGCTGAGCTTTTTATAACAGGAAGGAGGACGAAAAAGACAAAAAAAAAATAGAAAAGATGAACCAACGGCTATCTATGGTTGGACATTGCTTGTTCAGAAATATTCTATGCCTTTCTAGCCATGCACCTTCAATCTTTTGCATTCAAATATAAGAGCTCTGGATAGACAAACTCAGTTTGAAGAACATTTGTACAGAATATGGCTGCACATTGGCCATCCATAAAGTTATTGGAAGCAAATGTGAAAGTTTCTGATGGTTTTCAACGTAAAGGGAATGAAATTGCTAAGCACTGGATCAGCCCCAAACTCTTCACTTCTTTATGAGTGGGCAGCCTCAAGGCACAAAGGTTAGGGCTGTTCAGGCTTCAGCAAGGGCAGAATCAGGAGTTACAGATCACACCTGCTCCTTCCCACGGTTATCTTCCCCACCCAAAAGACTCTTACACTTTCCTGGCTCAGCCAAAGACTTTTCCCTTTCATGACTGTGTGCAACAAATAATCAAAAACATATGGGGGGGAGGAATTATTTTCCCAGAAAATAGATCTGCCTGGCTTGTTTATTTATTTACATAATGGCTATTCCACTTGATTCTACAGACTCAAAGAGTAACTCAGGCTCTCCATCTCAACCTCTTTCAACCCGCTTCAACCCCATCCCTTTCCTTGCTGCCTCCCCACATTGGATGAAAACGTACTTTTTGCATATTTCTTTCAATCTGATTCCTATATCAGATGTGTGGCTCTCTCTCTCTCTCTCTCTCTCTCTCTCTCTCTCTCTCTCTCTCTCTCTCTCTCTCTCTCTCTCTCTCTCTCTCTCTCTTCTGTGTGTGTGTGTGTGTGTGTGTGTGTTTATGGTCCTCGACTTACAGCAGTTTGTTTAGTGAGTGTTCAAAGTTACAATGGCACTGAAAAAAGTGACTTATGACCGTTTTGCACAGTTATGACCTTTCCAGAATCCCGATGATCACATGATCAAAATTCAGACGCTTGACAACAGGTTCATATTTATGAAGCGTGCTGATTCCCAAGGTCATGTGATCCCCTTTGGCAACCTTCTGACAAGCAAAGTGGGGAAGCCAGATTCACTTAACAGCCGTGTTACTAACTTATCAACTGCAGTGATTCACTTAACAACTGAGGCAAGAAAGGTTGTAAAATGGGGCAAAATTCACTTAATAAATATCTTAACAATAGAAAATTTGGGCTCAATTGTGGTCATAAGTTGAGGACTACCCATATGATAGATAGATAGATAGATAGATAGATAGATAGATAGATAGATAGATAGATAGTCAGAATCTATTATGACCAGCGTGGCATTTAAATATAAAACAAACACCCAGATAGACTGTAGTAGTTCCCAATCTTGGCAATCCCCTGTCAAAGATTCCACCTCCCAGAATCCTCAGAAATGCCCACAGCCACTATAGAAAAGGGTCATGTATGGGGCAAGTAATCAGGAGTCAGGATAGAGTTCAAATATATTGCAAGTTTATTTCATGCTACTTACACACAAGAATCTGATCTACTAACGGTCAAAGGCAAATTGGCACCAGATAAGAATCAATGGACTTCAAGGGGGGGGGGGGGCTGGACTTAGGTCTCTTATAGAGTGTAGAGATTCCAAACTGATGGTTCATTTGACCCCACCCTCTGGCTCAGCCCTGTCAACTCCTACAAGTCAAACCACATAACATGGCAGGGGTGACAGCACTTCAGTATTGCACACCTAAAGGGGCAATCACATTTGCAATATCCTGTTGTTACATCCAATCTTAATAAAAGTCATTTAGTCTTGCTATGATTTCCCGGTTTGGCCTACTTAGTGAGGTTGATGGTGGTGGGATCAGATTTTTTTCATTTTTCTCAGCTTCTAAAACAGAGCACTTTGTATAAATTTATCTATATTCTAGTCATATTTTATCTGTTGTTTTAGTTTGGTTTGGCTGCTATTTCTATACAAGTGCCCGCATGGTTTCAGTAATCTGGAACAATGCTAAACCTGGGACATTCTGGAGGTGACAAAATATTAGCTGGGGGGGGGGGCAATACACTGTGGGTCAGCACAATAAAGAAAGAAGCCAATTCTTATGGAAAAGAAAGAAGCTATGTCCTGCATTTTGAAATGGTTGATCCAATCCCTGAGAAACTAATGTAGAATTTCTTCACCTCCTGACCCTGATGTCTTTGCTAATGAAAAGATTGAAGAATTGGCTGAGATCTCCCTCTAGTTCTGTTGCCTCAGCAGCAGCAGGTCACTACTTGCACCTCCTGAAGTCAAATCAAACAGATGTGCTTTATAACTCCCTTCCCTCAGTCAGCCTTTGGCAAGGATTTGAGGAGCTCCAAAGGATGACATTTATGGTTCTCTCCCTCTCCAGCCCAGCTGTATCAGCCCTTCACCAATAATGTTAGGTTAAAAATTGCCTGATCTGGCTCGGCAGCCCAACCAGACTATGAGAAAGCAAACGAAGGCTCAAGCAAACTGTTATGAATGCCCTTCCCCGTGACAACAATAAAGGCATAAAGGTACCATAAAAGTAATTAAAGTTACCTTTTATGACAGAGAAAGCTAATAGGTGATTCATGCACCTGTTTACCACACCCATCATGCTTATGGTTTAGCAAGGTGGACCTTGTGCTGGGTATCTTTACTGGTACAGACTTACTTGGGGAATAGCTATGTTTGTTCAGGTGCAATATCTTAGGTGATCTCCTTAACTCTAGCATAAGAGCTATTTTTTAAGACTAGCTAATAAAAGCCATTTACAAGGTCAGCTGCCTATGAATTTTTCAATTTCCTTCTATGCACTCCTCCACTCTTCATAAGCCCCTTTGATCTTCCCGGCATCAACATTCCTCTGGAAAACACCTAAGTTGCAATATAGTCTTTTTTTTCCTGTAAATTACTGAAGTTCCCGAAATGCTACTGCAACAGTGCATCCTTTCAATAATTTGATATATCCCATTAACTTTTAAATAATTCCCAATGAGGTGTATTGTTTATAGCTCCCTTTCTCAGATACCTAAACACTGTAAGTGGCTATGTTTAAGTTTTCATCATATTTGTTGGTATCCTTTTGTTGCTTTCCGATCAGGCAATGAAAATCTTACCAGCAGCAAACTGATTTTTGTTCTGCAAGCAAGAACTTACTTACTTACTTACTTACTTACTTACTTACTTACTTACTTACTTACTTACTTATATTTATGGGACTTATATGCCGCCCTATCTCCCGAAGGACTCAGGGCGGCTAACAACAATAAAAAATACAATAATACAAAAGTTAAAAAAGAATTAAACTAGCAGCCCCAATAATAAAATTAAAAACATTTTTAAAATCCCTGTTGTCAGTCCAGGTCAGCCTGATGGAAAAGGAATGTTTTAAGGCTGTGGCAAAAGGACCGGAGATCCGGGGCCATCCGGAGCTCAAGGGGGAGTTGGTTCCACAGGGCTGGCGCTCCCACAGAGAAGGCCCTCCCCCTGGGGGTCACCAGCTGACATTGTCTAGCCGACGGCACCCTGAGGAGGCCCTCCCTGTGTGAGCGCACTGGGCAATGGGAAGTCGTTCCCGGCAGCAGACGGTCCTGCAAATAGAAATCTCCAAATGTCCCCACAATTGTTCCCGAGGTTACATAAGTGATGAAGGAAACCCTCCCCATATCAACCATGTCCCATTCATCACTTTAAAGGAACATTAAGCGAAGAGCCAAGAAGCATCCCAAATCTACCCTTTGAGAGAAAAGCCAGAATACATCCCAAATATGTCCCTTAATCACAGATTGGGACTTCTTATCACAGCTCCTCAGTTGCATCCTCTGGACTTAATGTAGGTGGAACTCCTTCTGAAATCTGTGCCCCTTCTGACTTAAATAGATCTCATATATTTTGTATTACTTATCCATGGTGTTACTGCTGAACTACAACACCCAGGAACCCCAGCTATTTGTTAGGTGGAGAGGACTAGAGCACTGATGGTGTTACCTAATTTGGGTAATGAAATATCTTGAAGAAAACAACAAAGCTCAGAGACCACCAAGGACCCATCATTTCAACCCTCCTTTATGTGGAGAGTTGTAGTTCATCAACAGATTTGCACCCCAGCCATCAAGTTCCAAATGATTCTTCTATTAAAATGGGAATGTGTCAATGCAGCAGGCCTGATCCTTTATACACCATGAGAAGAGCCCATTCGTGAGTAGCTGTTGGGGGAGTAGAAGAGCAGAGACTGCCATTGCCTCACCAGTAGTAATCCTTGGCTGAACCAAGGGAGACCTGATATACCCTAACTCTGTGGCTGTTTCTAACTGATTTAGGCATGGTGCTTGCTTCACCTAATCATTGTTCCTGGGAAATTGCATACCTGGGCCCTGCCTTGCAACATTTGACTGAACAGGCAGAAAATGAGTGCCAAGCTGAACAAAGGTGACAGGAATGTGCCAGCATATAATATAGTTCTCCTCAGCATTGTGCAGAAAGGTAGCTGTTCAACTCAAAGAATTCTCAACAACAGCCACGCTGGATGAGCAGTTACAACTACTGAAGTCCATTTATTTAAAAATTAAGAGAGAGAGAGAGAGAATGTTAGAAATAATAGATGATTGATATAGATAGATAGACAAACAGAAAGACAGAGACAGACAGACAGACAGAAGTATGATGAGATGAATGAGGATACAGTAAACCAGAATGGATGAAATAGGGTGTATTCTACAGTATATGTAGCTTACCTGTCATACTGTAGAGTTCTTTGTGGGCTGTCAAAAAAAGAAAGTTCCGTTACTTCTGGCTTAATAATTCTTAATTGGATGTCCATCATCTTCAGTTATAATTGTGTTATAGGCATTTTGTAATTTAAATTTCGTGTCTATAGAACTATTCTGAATACCACTTACAGTATGTGGTGGAAACACTAAGTGGCATATAGAGTCCATAAATAAACAACTCATCAAATGCCAATTATTTCTTTTTACTGAAATTTTCAAAATGTATTTACCATGAGTAAACATGATTAAGTTAAATCCTTCCTCTCCACCCCACCCCTTCCTTCCTTCCTGAATCTTATCCTGGCCTAAAGTGTAATGTTGCCTATACAGTGTGTATCTCTCCTTTCTTTCTCCTTATCTAGGGAGGCACAAACATGACTTCTCTTAGTCAATCGCCTCTGTCACAAAGATGAATGAAGGGTAGAAGATAAACACACAAACCAACATAAGGATTCCTTCTGTGCCAATGCAATGAAGCCACAAACGACATTTGTGGTCGGTGATATCAATCTGTCCACTATTTTATTAGTAGAAAGACACCCCACACACAAGCAGATATGGACAAACACCGAGAAGATCCTAATACCTACATTAAATATTCAGCATCTCCAGTTCAAGGAAGCAGAAACTCTAGCAAAGGACTTGTAGAAGCCCTTATCGGTTAGATTAGATAGTACTGGACAAAGTGGAGGAATGACAGAACCAAATTGCAGGGGGCTTCCTACAATCCTTATATTAATGCTAACCCTAATCCTACTGCTCAATATGTTCTCAATATTTCCACCTGATCTCAAGAGAACTGCAGAACATCAGTATCAAAGTGAACAGCCAGAAGACTTCAGGTGCCTACAACCTTTAGATCAGGGGTGTCAAACTTGCAACGTCACGTGACGTGTCGTGACATATCATGACTTTTTTTTCCATTGCCAGCAATGGGGTGTGCATAGTTTTGGCATGACACATCCGGCCCAAGGGCCGACAGTTTGACACCCCTGTTTTAGATGAAACCATTGACTTGTGTGTAATGTTCAATGTTCCAGAACAGGAAAATTGTTAAATACATAAAAGCGGTAGAGAATTAGTTTAATTCAGTGTAAATTGTTCTTTGAACTTAAACCAAGTTTTGTTTTCAATAGAAGAGAGTATTTGTAGCTTGGAGTTGAACTATGGGATCTTTGGTGCTCTCAGAGCTTGGTGGTTTTCTTGCAGACATTGCATTACCAAACTAGGTAACATCATCAGTGCACTCCACATTTTGTTTTCATCCTTCCTTCCCAGTTCTTTGTCCTGTTCTTGCAGGAACATGGATCCCCAAGTGCCACTCTAAGGCCAAGAATCATCCATCACCCCTATTAAATTGTTCAAGGTTATCCCATCCTATATTGACCTCTAAATTCCTTCTGGATTAGGAAATTGAAATTTCAGGCAAGTCTGAAGCCCTGTTCAATCCGTATCTTTATCCATTCCTCCATATGGATAAAAGGGTGACATGTATGTATAAAATAATAATAGTTACAAGATGCACATTTTAATGGGAGAGGCAGAAGAAATAACTTACTTTAAATAATTTTCATTTCATGATAGTGAAATAGTTACTAGATTATTATTATTTTTTAAAAAATTGTAAAGGGTACAGATTTTGGAAAATATTCATAGGCTATTATCTTCTGACTAAGTTTTAAAGTTCTAATTGAATAAGAACCAAGTTTTATAAGTTGCATAATTTTTCAATTCATCAAAATAAAAGTACATCAAAGTATTTACATTGCTGTTCCATTCAAAGGAGCACATCATACATCCCTCTTCCCCAATATGCGCATTGTAAGAAGCAATTAATATTCATTAATGATATAAATGCCAATATATTTTGTAACCCAGAGATTATGGGTAACCTTTTCTCCATATGTGCAAATTCTTCAGTATATGCTGGCTGGGGAATTCTGGGAGTTGAAGTCCACAAGTCTTAAAGTTGCCAAGTTTGGTGATCCCTGCCCTATAACAAAGAGAACTAGGCTTATATTCATTTCCTAAAGAATCACTGTACAGTTGACCAGAAAAGAAGTAGCAAACATTTAACCTAGAGCTGATAAAGCTTCTTTCAATGGTGATTGACAGCTGTTGTAACACTCCAGTCCACTATTCTGTGCCTGGCTACTATATCCAGTTTATTTCTTGTCATTTATGTTTCACATTTCTGAATCTCACATCTCCCTCAGAAAGGGACTCTGATGTTAAAATATAAACAGTATATAAAAGATAAAACACTGCTAAAATTAATTAAAAGGCAAAGGAGGGTTTTCTGGGCACTATCCAGCTCTACAGCTGTGTGCTCCTCTGGGTTCCTCACAAGAGGCCATGTTTTAACTCCATTTTGGAAAGCCAGGAAAGTGGGGGCCTGTCTTACCTCCTGGGGACAGTTAAATATGTATATCTGATGAATTATTTCCCTTCAAGTTTATGAGACTGGATTGAAATGGTGTGTTAGAAGAACTCTGTTGCACCAAACTATAAACAGTATAGTGCTGACATTTTCTGCTATGTCTTGATTATCTAGAATCAAGAATCCGAATAGAACTGGAAGGGATCTTGGAGTCTTCTAGTCAAGCAGAAGACTCCACTTCAGACAAGTGGCTGTCCAGTCTCTTCTTAAAGGCCTCCAGTGATGAAGCACCCACAACCTCTGAAGGCAAGCTGTTCCACTGGTTGATTGTTCTCACTGTTAGGAAATTTCTTCTTACAGTAATTGCAGGTTGGTTCTCTCCTTGATTAGTTTCCATCCAAAGTTTCTTGTCTTGACTTCTGGTGCTTTGGCAAATAGGTTGACCCCTTCTTCTTTGTGACAGCCCCTCAAATACTGAAATACTGCTATCATGTCACCCCTAGTCCTTCTTTTCTCTAGACTGGCCATTCCCAAATCATGCAATTTTTCTTCATATGTTTTTAACTCTATCAGAATCAAATAATCAATGTATTTATACTCATAGAGAGATATTATTTTACTATCCGGGTATAAGTGCTCACAAATGCGTTGTGCTTTAAAATGCTTTGTAGGTATGATGAAGGTATTGCTCATGAAAAGGACGTGTTCTGATTTATTTAATGCAATAAATTAATGTTTAAAATAATGAATTAAATATCTCTGCTGGCTACTGGGAAGCTTTTTATAAGATCTGGCACATGATGCTCAGCGCGCAGTTAACAGCTGCGCGGCAGTCAGATATAAACTCATCTAGGAAAATATAGAACCTTCCTTAATGCTTAGACCAGAGCTGCAATCTGGGGTCCTTGTGCCCAGTCCAACTTTGAAAAATTGCTTGCTGAAGCACGCACACAAACGCACATGGGTGCGCACATGTTAAGTTGGAATTGCACATTGCCATAAAGACAGAACGGGATGCTGAAAATAACAGTTCCTTGTCAAATTCTACAGAAGAGAGGATTTTTTACATTTGAATCTGCAAGTGTTGGGTGTTTTTTTTCTCTCCCCTGTTCCTCATCATGGGATGCAGTTGTCAGAGCTAAAGAATTACAGAACACACAGAAAGCAAAGATTAATGCTGATTAGACATGAAAAGAGAAAGAACTTTAAACAGGGCTGCCATTTTCAGTGACAGTCTTGTATATATTGAAACATATTGTTCCCAGCATATGGGCTTATCTCGAGTTCCTTACAGCTTTGAAGAAAGAAAGAAAGAAAGAAAGAAAGAAAGAAAGAAAGAAAGAAAGAAAGAAAGAAAGAAAGAAAGAAAGAAAGAAAGAAAGAAAGAAAGAAAGAAGGAAGGAAGGAAGGAAGGAAGGAAGGAAGGAAGGAAGGAAGGAAGGAAGGAAGAAGAAAGAAAGAAAGAAAGAAAGAAAGAAAGAAAGAAAGAAAGAAAGAAAGAAAGAAAGAAAGAAAGAAGTCTTTGTGTGGGATCTGTGCATTAGAAGACAAAACAAAAAACAAAAAAACCCAAGTATGGTTTACTGTAATGCATAAGGGCAGTGGTGGGATTCAAATACCTGAACAACCGGTTCTATTATGTGGTGCAGCCCTGGGCCTCCGATGCCTAGAGCAGACTTCCAGAAGTGATATCCATGCACTTCCAGTGGGCCGTTCTAGGCCTGGGAGGTCACCTCCAGGCCTCCGATGCCTAGAACGGACTTCCAGAAGTGGTATCCATGCACTTCCAGTGGGCTGTTCTAGGCCTGGAGGCCTCTGAGGCCTAGACTGGACTTCCAGAAGCCAGCTGGTTCTCCAAATTCAGGTAAATTTAACTACCTGTTCTCCCGAACCTGTGTGAACTGGCTGAATCCCACCACTGCATAAGGGGTGTTTGGTTTCAAATTCCTACCCAGCCAGGAAGATTAAGGTCCTTGGCCTGCCATTACCGTTCAGGGCAGCCCTGGGGATTCTGGGAAGTAGAGGCTAAATACAGTCAGTCCTTGACTTACAACCACAGTTGAGCCTAACGTTTCTGTTGCTAAGCATGACATTTGTTAAGTGAGTCTTTACCCCATTTTATGACCTTTCTTGCCACAGTTGTTAGGTGGATCACTGCAATTGTTAAGTTAGTGACACAGTTGTAAAGGGAATCTGGCTTCCACATTGACGTTGCTTGTCAGGAGGTCGCAAAATATAATTGCATGTCCCCGGGACACCGCGACCGTCATAAATACAAGTCAGTTGGCAAGTGTCCACATTCTGATCACATGACCATGGGGACGCTACAAGAGTTCTAAGTGTGAAAAATGGTCGTAAGTCACTTTTTTCAGTGCCAAACGGTCACTAAATGAACTGCTGTAAGTCAAGGACTATCTGTATATCTGGGGAACATCCAGGCAAATCTACCCAACAGATTTACAAAAGGAAATCCTCCATTTACAACTATTCATTTAGCAACCGTTCAAAGTTACAGCTGCACTTAAAGAAGTGACTCACAGCCAGTCCTCGCACTTGTGACCATCACAACTTGCCCAGGATCATGTGATCAAAATTTGGGCCCTTGGCAACTGGCATGTATTTATGACGGTTGCAGCCTCCAGGGGTCACTAGATGGCCATTTGAGATCTTCCACCCAGCTTCCAAGAAGCCAAGTCAATGGGGAAA
Source organism: Vipera ursinii (assembly GCF_947247035.1). Taxonomy (NCBI): domain Eukaryota; kingdom Metazoa; phylum Chordata; class Lepidosauria; order Squamata; family Viperidae; genus Vipera; species Vipera ursinii. The sequence continues at coordinate 218,633,005 of NC_139512.1, read as the reverse complement.
GCAAGATTTGCTTAACAACTGCATGATTCATTTAACAACTGCAGTGATTTGCTTAACAACTGTGGTTAAAAAAAGGTTATAAAATTAGGTGATTGTCTCTTAACAGCCACCTTGCTTAGCAATGGAAATTCTTGTCCCAGTTGTGATTGTAAGTTGAAGACTTTTGTCTATGGAGGTGTGGGGGAAAGACCCACGTGTATACTGATTTAAAGCCCAAACCAGTTTATTTGTTAGGACTTCCAGATCTGAACTGAAAAAGCCTTGCTGCCTTCCAATGATGATCCAGAGCTTGGTAGCTAAGATCTGGTAATTCAGTTGTTTGTGCTGACCCATAAGCTCTACATCAGGCAAAGTTACATAAAATTAAAATTAATACTGAAAACACATACCCAATTAACAGACTGCAATTGTAGCACTTCTTTTTCCAAAGAAAAATTGAGACATAAGCAGTTCCTTAAGTGAATTAGACTTTATTCTAATTTGTATAATTTCAAACTAGAAACAAAGATTGATGAAGAAACCGAATTCATTTTTCAAATGCCGATGTAATTCTTTGCCCTGCCCTTATCACTGCAGGGATCTAAGAAAATATAAGAGCTTTTTCTTAGCACAAGTTTGGTACCTATGAGTTCTGTTTCTGCCTTAGCCTGTGACTTTAAAAGTAATGACACGTAAATTTCCTAAACTCCGCTGATGATGTTACCTAGCCTGGTAACGAAACTTTCAGAAACGTTCGGAAACCAATCCACAAGCTTGGAGAACGATCCTCCACCCACACAAATTCATATTTAAATACATAATTCCAAAATTTAAAATGCTTCTTTCTGAAAATACAGGTGGTCCTCGACTTACGACTGCAACTGAGCCCAAAATTTCTGTTGCTAAGCAAGACATTTGTTAAGTGAATTTTGCCACATGTTATGACCTTTTTTGCCACAGTTGTTAAGTGAATCACTGCAGTTATTAATTTAGAAACACGGTTGTTAAGTGAATCTGGCTTCCCCATTGATTTTGCTTGTCAGAAGTTTGCAAAAAGGGATCACATGACACCAGGATACTGCAACCGTCATAAATATGAGAGAGTTGCCAAGCATTTGAATTTTGATTACATGACCATGGGGATACTGTAAGTGTGAAAAACGGTCATAACTCACTTTCTTCAGTGCTTTTGTAATTTCAAAAAGTCACTAAACAAACTGCTGTAAGTTGAGGACTACCTGTACACATTTGATGTTGATGATGACACTGAATAAATACATTTAAAATGCAGGAATCAAACTCTGAGCATCTGCAACCTGTGATTGAAAAGGAGCAACAGTCTGAACTGAAGTTGAAAGCAACCCGTGCATTAGATCCCCAGATGTTTGGAGGCTTGGTTTCATTAACCAGCTTTTTTATTCATCTGGGGACTTCCAGAACTGTCAAAACTGAAGTTTAGAGACGTTTTAGTCAATTTAGACACAGTAGGACTTTCAGGAGTTGCACTTCCAATCATCTCCAATTTGCTTAATAAGGGAAGGTCACATGACATTACCTATTTGATTTTTTTTTAAAGTTACATGTGATACTACTCATCTCACATTAAGAACAACTTGCACTGCCTCTTAAAAAGACTCTTGGTCTGTCTAGCAAAGTACAATCTCCTCTGATGCTAGAAGTTTTCTGAGATGACTGATCAGAATTGTTACTATTCCTTGCTTGTGTGAGATGACAAGACATTATGCCTCTAGGATACCTTATCTACCAAAAAATTAAAGCTCCTTCTCTATGATTCTAACCATCCCCTTTCACCTAGAATGATTAAGCCTCTGTACTTTTCTTTGGATAAGTGTTGTATAAAGTTAATGAAGATCATAGATTCAAACCTCTGCAGTTGATGCCAAAATGTTGTGAAGCTTCAGGGTTGTCTACCACATCCTTTTCCAGTTGTTTGTCTCTGTTCCTGCCAAGTGCTGAAATATATTCATTCATTCATTCATTCATTGTGATATCAGGAATGGAGCTTTAGTAGTAATAAATATTGAACTGGTAACATCTCTCTTTGGGATTTATCCTTCTCACTTCTACTCAAATCTGGCCCAAGGTCATATTTGGTGGACTTGTAGAAATATAAAAGCTTTTTGGATTAAAATTTGGTGGAACATCCAAAAGATTTTTAAAAGTTTACCCTACAATTATTTTTATTGGGTGTTATTACAGATTGTGATACTAAAGAAATTAACTTGATGTTGAATTTGATAACAGCTGCAAGGTTATTGGTAGGGCAATGTTGGAAGAAGGACTGCCTACCTACTATAGAGGAATGGACGCTTAAAGTGTCAAATTTAGCAGAAATGGCTAAGATTTCTGCTTATTTGAAGGCTCATTCACAAGAAAGATACATTTCGGTTTGGAGAAGATGGATAGATTATATTCAGAAAAAATATGGGACTAAAAAGTTCCATTTAGCTTATGAGTAAATTTTAGATTGTTATAATTTAAATTTTTCTTTTTTCTTTTTTATTATTAGTTATAATAATATATATATTATACGGTATTATTATTGTATTAGTATAAGTTGGATACTTTTAGATTGTTTGTAATGTTATAGGCGGGTTAAAGTGTATTATGTATTTGGTTATTTATATAGTTGGTTAATGTTAGTTAGATTATGATTATTATATAATTTGTAACCCTGTAATCAGCTTTGGGAAGTGGGGGAGGGGGAGGGGGGTTAGGGGTGGGGTGGAGATGGGATAATATTGTAACTTGTATAAACGTTTTCAATTAAAAAAAAATCTGGCCCAAGAAAAGAAATATAGCAAAAATTCATGGAAGATAAGGTTATCAGTGGCTACTAATCGTGACTACCATGTGCTGTATCTACTGACAAAGTTACCAATTTTGGGTGGACGTAGGCAAAAAGGAGCTATTCCACACATGCCTTGCTTGTTGAATTCCTAAAAGCAACTGGTTTATGACTGTCGAAAAAGGATGAGGATTATAAAAGTGGCAAAGCTGCATACATTCGGACCCTGATAATCTTAATAAAGCCAGACTCCCTCCCAAGTCTAATTTTTAATGTGACAAATAGCTAAGCTGGGGAAAAACTTCTTACTGGGATTTAATAAATGCATTTTAATGATATTTACATGTTTATTTAAATTACATTTTAATTTTTACGTCCCATCTTTCTCCTGGACCCATTGGCCAAATCCAGTATACAGCCAGAAGACAGTTGCATACTCCTGATTTAACCCTTCAATCAAATCCAGCAGGACTATTCTTACATTTTTAAGATTGGCCCCAGCTATTAATTAGCATAAGCATCTGCTAAAAGAAGCAATTTGGCAGCAGGAATCAATCACAGGCATGAAAGAATGATAATATACATATAATTCTAACATAAATTATCTGGGTATCCCTACTAAAAAGTGTATTTTGAGCCCCAGCTTCATAATTTAAGTTGCATCAAACTAAATTACTGTATCCCTTTCTGAATTGTTGCTTAGGAAGCCATCAGAAGATGCTGCATTTGTTTGGGTGTTAGGGGTTAATTGAAACAGCTTAACAGATTCTTAACACAATAAAATCAGTTCAAATTAAACAAGAACAAAAAAAGAGCTTCAAATGTTAAAAGTGAGCTGTGTGGGCTGACAGCTGCTCCCATGACAGGGGTCTTTAAGATCTCCATTTCAAAAGCATGATTTGCTAAAACAGCGTGGGAGAATCAGGCTCAATTAGAGCTGTCCAACTCAGTGGGAGGCACTATGGAAGAAATGCTAAGAAGAGGTTAAGGTAAAAAAAAAAACAAGGTCTCTTTATCAAATCAAAATAGTGAATATGAATGAGAGAAAGAGAGACATTCCTGTGGGCTAACATGATCAATGGCTTGTGTTCGTGATGGCCAGCTATGCCCTCCAGGATCTGACTCAGTAGGCTTTCCAAAGAAGATGGTGTGTTACATTTTGTTTTGCTCAGTACTAAGATTTTAATGCAGAATGTTTTAGGCCTCTTGCAGCAAAATGAATAGTAGAACCACCAAAATAAGCGTCCTGATTTCCCACATTTTGAAACAGGTCCCTGTAGATCTGAATTCTGGGTTGGAGAGACTTGATTGAGCAAGACTCTTTCTTAATAGCTGAAGGACAATCTGTCTCCCTCTAATTTTGCCCTGTTAGGATCATCTTCTAAGTTCTGATGTCTGCACCAAAGGATGATAAAAGATAAATTTCAATTAGAAAACATTTTCCTGTATTTGTCCAGTGATACTTTTATTGGCAGCTAGAAAGCAGCTGCTAATGCTATTCTTTTTCCAGAACGTGAAAACAAAAATGATAATGACATATAAAGTCAGAATTAAACCTAGGTTCAGCAAATAAATGTAATTAATTTTGAGAAAATTATAATTGACAAGAATGTTTTGAATATTGAGGGGAAACTAAGCGTAAATAAGAACTTCGAAAACAGGACCTGTTGTGATTTAATAAAATGACTATTTGCAAATACAACTGAAATATAAGATGATTAGAAAAGATGTTATATACTGATGTTAATGTTATTTATATAAAGACTAGAAAAATGTTTTTATTCAATTTTGTATGTATTGAAAGTACTAAGAATTGTATTTACTCAATGTTGACAAAGGGAAAATACTATTGGAAGAAAATAAGATCAAGGAAATGTATCACTAACTAGTATATTGATTATGGAATCATAGAAATTAACTATTATTGATTGTTGTTATATATATGAACCCAGACAACATTGTTTACTAAGCACTAAAGACTGTTATTGTAAAAAAGCAATAAAATACATTATAAAAAATACAACCTAGGTTTAGCAAATAAAAACGGGGCCCTCAATCCATATGATTTGGCGACTTCTTGTAGTCATTGCTAACCCAGCTTCATATAAGCTTGAGTATATTTTTTTTCCTAAATTGAGAAGCCTAATTAATTCTAGGATTAAACTAGCATTTAGCAAGGGATGTCAGAAAGCAGCATTGTGATGTCACGAAGTAAGCCACAACCCTTTTCTATGTACATGGATAAAAGGGGCAGATCTTGTGGCCCAACACCACAAGATGGCTTTAATCATTCGGACATAAACAGTTAGATTCACTGCCCCTGCTACAACTTAAATTAAAAATGCCTGTTTAGTAACAGAAGAAGTTGCTTTAACTTAAGAATTATGGGAGTTGTAGTTCCAACGAACCTGAAATGTACCAATTTGGGGAAGACTAGGCCCGTGGTGGCGAACCACAGGTGGCACGTAGAGCCCTCTCTGTGGGCACACGAGCCGTCGCCCCAGTCCTAGTGCTTCAGCTGGGTTTTATAAAACCTTTTCGCTTTAGGCCTCCGCTGCCATGTGCAAAAAAAAAGGTTAATCAATCAATCAATTTCAACTTCTCACTGGAAAAAAAAAGATCTCACAAAGTTGGAATTGATTGATTGAACTTTTTAGTCCCACCCAGTCTGCCATTACCACTGCAGCCACACCCACCTAGTGGGCCACACCCACCCATTTGGCCACACCTATCCAATTGGCCACGTCCACCTGGCACCCGACCATACATAAGTGGGTTTTGGGTTGCAGTTTGGGCACTTGGTCTCTAAAAAGTTCGCCATCACTGAAGTAGGCTATTTTTTTCCCCAAAAAGGAGTTTTTCTCATATCTATCTAGAAATACTGTGGTTAAATTTGAATCTAATGTCCACAAAGCATTGTTCTTGTATTGAGCTATGACCATTTTTTTCTTCTTCTTGTCTCTGTTACAGAATAGCATGTATGCAGTGGTAGGATTCAAATGTGTGAACAACCGGTTCTCTGTGTGGATGCTGCTTCCGGAAGTCCGTTCTGAGCCTGGGCAACAAAAAATTAGCTACCAGTTCTGCCAAACTGGCGCAAACTGGCTGAATCCCATCGCTGGATGTATGATGATGAAGAGTTTTGCACCAGTTTAATAAATATTTTTCTTAATATGTTCGTTAGTTCTATGCAACCTCTCTCCTTTATAGCACTATGATAGAGGTTCTATGAAGCTCCAGCCCAACAGAAATAGTTCTGCAACTTTAGATAAGCAGCAGTTTTCCATTCTCTTCCCCCTCTCTTAAGGACAAAGATAACTAAAAATAAGAAAAGCAACAGGGGTCCCAAATCTGATCGTGGATCATCGTGGTAGCATGTGTCTCTCAGTCTTCCCCTTTTAGTCTCTGAAATCTTAACCATTGATGTTGCAACCTTTTGACACACACTAACCGCTGGTTATGATTTATGTGTGGTAAGCTCAAATACTCCAGTTGTTTTCGGTAAGTCTTTCAGCTTTTGATGTACTCCATCCTCCAGTTATATGACTGCCATCATTTTCATGATCTGATAATCGGTTTATTACGGCTATCGTAATCAGGTGAAAGTATGAAAAGTATAAAGGTCTCAAAAGCCCAAGGTGTAATGATGTACTTTTACTGTGGGAATGTTTATTTTTACTATTGTGTTTGCCTACTGTGGAAACCAGAGGTCAAATCAGGTGCTTTTCAAATTGAAAGTGCTTTTAGTCCTCCAGGCCTACTGGATTAAGTATCCTTCCCAGTTTGTTTTTCTAAAACATGGCACAAGGGCAGCGGTGTCAAACTCGCAACATCACATGACGTGTCATGACGTATCACAACTTTTTTGCCATTGCCGGCAATGGGGTGGGTGCGGTTTCGCTATGATGCATCCGGCCCGCAGGCCAGCCTTTTGATACCCCTGGCATAGGGCCTACAGGACACATAGGTAGGTTACTCGCAGGACTGCCTCTCTCCAAGGACTGCCTTTATCTACCCATCCAACCCGATCAGACAGTGTGGGCACATTTCTAATCCCTTCTCTTCAACATTGCCATTTTATGGCATCTGGGAAGGATGACCTTTTCCATGGCAGCTCCTAGCTTACGAACACCCACCCCCCTGAATTCCAGCAGGCTTCCACCCTCCTACCCTTCCAAAAAGCACTTAAGACCTGACCTTTCACTGAAGCTTCGGTACAGGGCAGGGGTCTGCAACCTTGACAACTTTAAGACTGGTGGACTTCAGCTTCCAGAATTCCTGAAGTCCACCAGTCTTAAAGTTGCCAAGGTTGCAGACCCCCTGGTATAGGGTGATGAGGGTGATTACTGATGCATTTGAAAGTTCAGCTTGGGTGCTAGGTTTTAATCTTTGTGGAGTTAATAGATACTGTATGTGCATGTATTAATGGTGCATCGATGTTGTTTTAACTGTTGGTTGAGAGCCACCCACAGTTTGATATAAAATGGGTAGCTATGTAAATGTTTTAAATAATGCAACTTTTTTTTTAGCCAGAGTCAAATATTTTATTGAGGGACATATTAATGTAGTGGTTCAAGGTACTGGGTTTAGAAACTAAAACACTGAATTTTGGTCCTATTTGAACCAGCTGAGTGTCACTCTCAGGCTGGTGAAGAACCTAGAATAATGGAGTCAGAAGGGGCCTCCGAGATCTTCTAGTCCAACCCCATGCTTGAGCAGGAGGTCCTATTTCAGACAAATGGTTGTCCAGTCTCTTTTTGAATGCCTCCAGTGATGGAGCACCCACAACTGCTGAAGTGAATCCATTCCACTAGTTAATTGTTTTGACTGTCAAGAAATATCTCCTTAGTTCTAGGTTGCTTCTCTCCTTGATTAGTTTCCATCAGTGCTTTTTTTGTAAAAGAAAAAGGTGCCAGAACTCACACATGTCATACAACCCGCCTTGCTTACCCTACAAGGTTCCATCCAAAAAAGGTGCCGGAACTCCGTTCTGAGCGTTCTATGAGGAAAAAAGCCCTGGTTTCCATCCATTCATTGCTTCTTCTCTTGCCTTTTGGTGCTTTGGAAAATAGATTGACAGCAAACCATTTCCCAAAATCTCACCAAGAAAACTGCATGGATTTGTCCCGGCAGACACAGTAATGACTCAAAAACTCTCACACACATAAAACTGCTTCACCAGGTTGCTGTTCCTTTAACACTGTCTTCTACAGATGTTAGAAGAAATGTTTATTTCCATCGTGTGAAAGGTTCAGATGCACCAGGGCTGAGAACATAGTTTAACTGGAGGTTTGCCTGGATGTGTCCCCAGGCTTCTCTCCAGGATCCCAGAGTCTCTCTGACTGAGCAATGCTTTCTGAGCGCTCTAGGAGTGCTTTCAAGTAGGATTTTAGGTGTAGCTCCCTTTCATTTCTCAAGAAGGAAGGCTGGAATGGAACCACAGGGAGCTACAGCTTTCTTACAGAGGAGTTTTCTGATTAATTGCTTTTTAAAGAGGCAGGAACTGGTAGATCCTACTCCTCTTTTCCTAGTCAGCTGAGAATCATTACTATTTCTGGTAGTTCCAGGCACCCTCTTCAGCTACCAAGCAAGGCCAGCCTTTGGAAGTATTGCTTCACTCCAACAAAGTTGTTCGAAAGAGCAAGCATGGTTGTGTGGCTGGTGTATGTGTGTGTTTTAAACTATTTTGCTCCAGCTGACTTGCCACTTCTCTGAAAGCCCAGGACTCCCTAAATCAGCCCTACCTGGCCATTTGCCTGCTACAAGGTGTTGATTAGTAGCATCGGTGGGAAGGCACAGTGTGAAATCAAACTTCCTCTGGCACCCAGTGCAGCACAACAACATTATTTCTGCACAGGCAGAACAAAAGGAAATAAACAACAAGGCAAGAACAGTCAAGTCTGAGCTGGATATCCTGGGTAATTAAGAAAACAGACTGTGAGACCATCAGAAGGAAAGGCAACAGATCAAAGCCAGGGTCAAGCAGAGGAGGAGCAGATAAGTTGCTACAATGCAACATGAGGACATTGGATAAGGTTTGGATCAGTATCTAAGACCAGTGTTTCACACCTTAAGAGTTGGGGGCTTCAGCTCCCACAATTCCTCAGTCAGATGGGAATTCTGGGAACTGAAGTCCTCACATCTTAAAGTTGGTAAGGTTAAGAAACACTGGTCTAGACCAGGGGTCTTCAAACTTGGCCCTTTTATGACTTGTGGACTTCAACTCCCAGAATTCCTCAGCCAGCCTGGCTAAGGAATTCTGGGAGTTGAAGTCCACAAGTCATAAAAGGGCCAAGTTTGAAGACTCCTGGTCTAGACTGTTTGCCAGATCCAGGATATATTTCCAATGCTATAAAATGTTCTGTCATATGTTCCACCAAATCACTTCCCCCTATATTTTAATCACTCAGGGCAGCATAGTGTCTACATGCATAGATAAGTCTTAACAGGAACAAACAGCTGGCAGAGCAGTTGGCTATAGCACCTCCTAAGCTGGCTCAAAGAAACAAATTAGCTTAAGCATTAATTAGTTAATGACCACTCTCCTCAAAATGCAGAGGGCACTAGCACTTCTGGAAGGAAATGTAGAAATTATATTGCCTTAAATGATGGTAGTTCAGCCCAGCTATCTGATCTATTTGTTTGACGATTGTGTTTTTTTTTAAAAAATTAAATATTCCCATATCAAGGCTCTCTTTGTTTCTACCCATTGGCAGTTTTTGCAAGAGATCCCTGCAGATTCTGGAATGATGTGAAGGAACTTCAGTTGCAGTTTTTAAACCTTTTTCTGGACCCCACATATTCCATAGGTTGAATTGGAATGGTGTTTTCCTTAGCACCCCACTGCCAAGGTTTGCCTGCACTTACTCAACAAGTGAAGCTTAGCTTATGCTTTACTAACTGTTCCTTTCATTATACCCTTTATGTTAACCTGATCTCCTTTAACTGTGAGCAACTCATTATACCTATGTGATTCTAGGTTTGCGTAACAGAAGGAGCTTGGAAGATGTCCATTATTAATTGGGGAAAGCAGTCCTTAGCTTACATTTCCTTGATGAGTTTAACTATTCAATTTCTGGATAGGTGGCAAATTGATGGGTACTTTTTCTATAGCTGATATCAGGTCACAGCTGAAGTACAAATCATGCTTGGCCTTAAATGAGTTTTGTTTGGTTTACATCAGGGATGTCAAACTGCCGGCCCATGGGCCGGATGCGTCATGATGAAACCGCGCCTACCCCATTGCCAGCAATGGGGAAAAATCTCCGATACGTCGTGCAACGTCACGTGGCATCACGGGTTTGACATGTCTGGTTTACATCAAAGGGAAGTGAGAACCCAAACCATTGTATCAGCTCTCCATTTCTACATAAATCGTTAAAAAAAAAACAATGAAAGATCCGTTCCATGGGATATTGAGTAGGATTATTGTAGTAATTATAGGGAGTGCTTTAAATACAAGGATTCTATAAATTGGATGTCAGCAACCTGACTTTAGTTTTACTGTACATCCTTTTGCAGGGCTTCAGGGCTTGTAAGCAATAATATTACGGCTCATCCAGGAAGTGGACTTGAATTTTCAGAGCCACCATTTTTTTGTCGGTCCACACTTTTGGTCCTTATACCTAGGGCTACAGATCCCACCTAAATCTGGATCACCACTAGATGGCAGAAAAGGGGTTTTTTAAAGTCCATTTAGCCACTTGTTCAGCTTTATGTAGCTGTCCAGTAGCCTCATTAAACTGTTGGTGGGAGGAGTTAAGCCCAATGTTTGAATGTTTCTAGGATTTTTAACAGGCCTTAAGATTCCCATCTCCATCAAAAGGCAGTCTAATCCTTCAGCCCCACCCCTCGGGATAGCACAAACACAGGACCACATGTGGGCCACTAAGAGATTAGTTACGGAAGCTTTGTGTGAGCTTTTGCATGAAACAGGCTTTTGGGGAGCAATGTGAATTGAATAATCTTTTTATCCCAAATGCTTGCTCACAATACAAATTTGTTTGTTTATTTGTTTTTTCCTTCTGAAGAAAAAGCAGAAGATGACAAACAACAAAAGAACTTCAAACAAATTTCAGATTTCCAAATGATAAAGAGTTCTGTATTACCAAACACCAAGTATTTAATAATAATTCAGGTCAAGGGTAAAATAGCAACAAGCATCAAGACAGACATTGCTAACATGCTTAGGCCTGGACTATATTAACATGTGTAGCTGTATAGGATGAACTAGTTTTACTCATATTATCTGTACACTAAATCACACTGTCTTATTGATAGCATAATAATGACACCTCAAACATGGCTTCTTCAGAGACATACACTGTAGACTGCCTGGTCATCAGTGGCGTAGCGTGGGGGGTGCAGGGGGGGCCGGCCGCACCGGGTGCAACATCTGGGGGGGCGCGACCGGCGGGCTAGGGCAAGGCTGCTCGCGAGCGAGGGGTATCTGTGCCTGCGCCGACACAGAAACGCTTCTCTCTCTGGGTGGGGGAAGGCTCGGCGGCTCCCTCGGTCTATATACGCCTCTGTATGCGCACGCCGCCACGCGCTCCCACGAACGAGAAAGAAAGAATGGCAGCGGCGGCGTCTGCGAGCCTCGCCAGCGGCGGCGTTCCTCGGTGTGGGTGTGCCTGCGTCTTTGGGTGTGAGGCTTTCGGAGAGGCTGCCTTTGGCTCCTGGTACTTGCAGCCAGTGTAAAAGAACAAGTCTGTGAAAGCGGGCGAGAATTTCAGGGGGGTGGGGGGGGACGGGAGATCGCGGGAGGCTCGATTCTTCTTACGCCAGGGGGGTGCCAGGCGTGCGGTGCGGTGCGAGAGCGAGGGGGTGCAAATTACTTGCCTTGCCCCGGGTGCTGACAACCCACGCTACGCCACTGCTGGTCATTCAACCTGGCCAGATGCTTTTGTGGTGATTCAGCGGTAATGATAGCTGGTCACCAGACACAGAGCCCCATGAATGGTGATATCCTACTTCAGTGAATTTCCAGCCACAGAAGTTCACCTGGTAAAGGATTTTTTTTAGTTCCCCTTAGAACAGGCATGTCAAACTCACGACGTCACGTGACATCACGCAATGTATCACGACTTGTTCCCCATTGCCGGCAATGGGATGGGCGCGGTTTCAGTATGATGCATCCGGCCCGCGAGCTGGCAGTTTGACATGCCTGCCTTAGAAGGAGAAGACTATAAGGAGGTCCCTTGGGATTAAATGTTTATTTACTTCCCATCCACTTTCCCAAAGCTCACCTCAGATTCCAACTTTTCAGATAGATGTTTCAGTAAAACAGCGATACCACTGCAGGAGATTGGGGCCCTAAATAAGCCGTTCAGACTTTATTTTATCCGAATGTCTTTTTAAAAAAAGAAAAGAAAAGAAAAAAAGAAAAGAAATATATCCCATCTTTCATTTGGGAGCAAAAGGCACCCTACGTATACAGTGACCATGCATCCTTTATTATAAAGGACAGTGCTTTATTTAAAAAAAGCTGCCTTTTATATTTATTCAATTTAACTAGTTATTTGCTTGGTTGTGCTCTTGAATTTTGCCTTTGCAAAGAAAGTTATAAACAACTTTTTTTTAATCCATATGAACCTCTTTCAGATTTGTCCCCTTTTCAGGTAACTTTCAATAGTCTCTAAACAAATGATTGTAAGTCGAGGACCACCTGTAGTCTTTTCCTGCAGAGCCATTGGTATTTTAACCTCAGATGAGTACAACGTTTTAATATATTTCATGCTTTTTGAATCACTAAGATGTTATGAATTGTTTTATTTGTACTGATCTGAATAATAGCAATTAATATGTATACTATTTATTTATCTGCATCCCACCTTTATTATATTTAGAAATAAGGTGGTCAACATATGTTTCTTGTATGTAACAATGGTAATCAAGATCTACGTTGGGAAGCTTAGTTTTTGGGGGTTTTGGGGGGGTTTAAGGAAAAATCGTGGCATAGAAAATAAATGAAGGAAGGGTCAACAGTGGCTGCCAATCCAGTAGACATTTGCATGAATCAGACAATGTGTGTGTTTCATGTACAAAGCAAACATGTGGCTGAGGGGTTCAGCAGGACCATTCCAGTTGGGTCAAAGCCTGGCCGAAATGAAGCCAGGAACATTTTTGGATTCATCTGAGAAAGATGTTTATGGGATTTTATGGGAGGCGTCTCCCATCCCTCTGCTTGTGCGGCAGCTCCCCCTCTTAATGCCCTGGCACCATGCTTGATTTGAAGCCCACCATCCTTCCCATCTACCCACTTCTCCCCCTGGCCTCCCTTCCCCACAGCCTAGTGCTGTACCTGACCAGCTCATCGGCCGTCTCCATGACCAGTCCATGCCCAGGTAGTTCTCCCCAGTCTATCTTCCCCTTCCTTCTTTCGCTCTGCTGTCACCCATTCCATGGCCAATGGGCTTGCATTTTCCCTGCTGCCTCCCAGCCCTGCGCATAAATGTTTGATCTAACCAGGGCGCCAGAACATGCATGTTGGGCTTCTACGACTGGACCAACCACGTACGTTCTGAGTCTGTACCTTGATGTGTTTTGGCACTGCTCGTTGGTACTGGCTGTTCTGTGCCTAGGAAAGCCGATGCCCAGCACGTGTTTCGCGTTTCTGCAATTTAACAGTGCTCTCTGGTAGAGCAATTTGGTTGTATATTTATTCTCCCTAAGGGACAACATGGACTCAGTGATGGGTTGCTTTAAATTTAAAATATATTTAAAGCAACCGATCACTCAGTCCATGTTGTCCCTTAGGGAGGATATACATACCGAGTATTTATCACTAATCAGCAGACGGGTGAGAAGTTAACTCTTTGATTTTATGAGTGCTAGACCTGGTTTTGCAAAAGAGATTCCTGCGCATACCAGGAGGAGCTTTCCTTGTGTCAGCTGGCAACGAAGGTACTGAGTATAGGAAACAAAGATGTTCAAAAGGAGTGGAAATACACTGTTGTTACTCTCAGATATACTGAACCAGTCATAACTATGTAACGAATTCCAGCAGCCTGCAAGGAACTAGGGAGAAAAAGACTATCTATCTATCTATCTATCTATCTATCTATCTATCTATCTATCTATCTATTTATTGGGGGGGTAGGGAGAATATACCTTAATGTGTATTCGTGTTGCCTTCTAATATGCCTGCTGAGGACAGAGAGGAGAAACTGTTTCGCTTCAGGGTGAAGACGGCCGAGTTGCGAAAGTTGAATTTTCATCCTCTTGTCTTTGGGTTGGCCTTTCAAACAGCGGCAAGCAGAGAGTCAGCCTTGAGGATTGTCGAGGTTTTTGCCAAGCATATCATCAGTGGCTGCCTGCCATCTCCCAAACCAATCCCTAGTGACAATGAGACAGTGTCTTAGCCACTCCAGAACACATGGCAGACAGGCATTTCCAAGGGGCGGGGGAGGTTTCAAAAGGCTGAAAGCAAACGGCAATTGTGCTGCTTAACCTTCTTAAGTGCTTAAACACTTCCAGCCTTTCTGAAACAGCTTTAGTCCCCAGTAATCTCCTGAATCTTCCTTTTTTTTTCCTGTCAACCCAATGCCAGGGATGACCATGCTCAAATGAATATCTCTTGGAAAAGCATTTCCTAGAGCAGATAATGGTGCCAACTGGAATAAAAGTTCCCGTTTATTGGATAGCTAGATGCCAAATCTGTTTCACGCTGAAACCATTTCCAGTAGTTTCAAGATATGTAGTGGCTGCTGATTTAATAGTTCCAAAGTGGTTGCTCCAAATATATATGCCTTGAATAGAATACAGAATAACAGAGTTCGGAGGGACCCTCTGGGTCACCTAGTCCAACCACCCTGCCCAAACAGGAGACCCTATTCTATTTCTGTCAAGTAGTTTTCTGGTTTCTTCTTGAAAGCCTCCACTTGATGAAGCACCTATAACTTCTGAAGGCAAACTGTTCCACTGGTTGATTGTTCTCACTGTCAGAAAATTTCTCCTTATTTCTAGGTTGAACCTCTCCTTGATCAGCTTCCATCCATTGTTCCTTGTCTGGCCTTTGGGAAATAGATTGTCCCCCCCCCTTCTCTTTGTGACAGCTCCTCAAAATATTGGAACACTGCTATCATGTCATCCCTGGTCCTTCTCTTCATTAGACTAGCCATGCCCAGTTCTTGCAACCGTTCTTAATATGCTTTAGCCTCCAGGCCCCTAATCATCTTTGTTGCTCTTCTTTACCCTCTTTCCAGAGTTTCAACATCTTTTTATAGTGTGGTGACCAAAACTGGAGGCAGTATTCTAATGCTGCTTTTCCCCCCCAAATTTTTCCTTTGCAACAGGGCAAAAATCACAGTATTAGCTTACCCTGCCTCACTTTGGAATGCCTGTCTTGTAATAACTCCTTCTATGATTTAATAGAAAAATGAAAAGCCAGGAGGGCTACAGATTGGGAAGAATATTTTGCTTTTTGCCCTTCCTATAATCTGCAGGAGGCAAGGTTAATGTCATGATTTTATTTGTGTATTTATTTATATCCTGCCTTTATTTTTATAAATCACTCAAGGTGACGAACACATACAATGCACTTTCTTCCTCCTGTTTTCCCTCCAATAACAACCCGGTGAGTGAATATTTTACTGTTCCTGCTATTTCTGGGAGATTCAGGGAGGAGTTTGAAGGAGATTTTAAGACATAGGTTAAAAGAACTTACCTTGCACAACCAACTGCAAATTTCAGCCTAACTGGTGGAGACTAAAAATTTTAAAGGAAGAAAAGATAGTCATAGATTCTGCATGGCTGAAGGCTTCTTTTTTGCCCTTTTGAAAAACAGGCAAAAGCAAGAAAGAAATTGCAAATTTCAGCACTATTCACTCCAAGGCGAATTTTAGAGGCTACACGTAAGGCGTCGTGTGACATTCCTCCAGCAAAAGTGTTTGTACAAGGAAAGATCTTTCACAAATATATGGAGTGTAAAATCTCACTGGTCACATCATATGCTGATTTATCATCTTTCCAGAACTGAGGTTCAGGTATAAATCCCAGTGGGGTTGATGGCCATGAGATCAATTCATGCATAGGCACAGCCTTTCCAAACCTCAGGTAGAACTGAGCTCTTTGCTTCAAAAACACAACAACAGCCTGTGATTGGCTGCAATGTTATTGCAGGGGGGGGAACTAGGAAGAGAAGAAGGATATGCGCCAACACTGGGACAGAGATACTATCTCAAGGGTACTCTGTTTCTTTAGGCAACTAAATAGGTAGTGTGTATGTGTTAGGAACTTGGGAAGGCTTCTCTGTTTTGTGCATACATTAATTACTTCTGGCAACCCTTGAGCAAGGGCTCAATTCCAAGGAACACCTAATGTAACGCAACAAGACTCTTCATACCTGTAGAAGAGAGCCCTGAAGATGTTACCTAGTCAGGTAATAAAATATCTGCCGGAAACAACCCAAGCTGAGAGAGGCAGCAAATCTTCCACAGACTCCACAGAGAAAGAGAACTTTAAAAAAAACCCTTCACAGATAGTTAATTCACACAACTTTATGGAGGAGGGGGAAAGAGTTAGATTGATTTATTTGATTAAACTGCCTGGGATACTGGCTTTGTGTAACAATGCCAACAATAAATTGTAACTTGACAATGCTGCTATAAAACCAGCAAGAAGGAAGAATGCCTTTGTCTTATCATTGTCTGTGAGATTTAATGCTTGGTTTGACATACGGAGGAGCCGTGATGCTTCCTCGGGACTAGGTCTCCAAGGGGTAACTTTTTCTTCAGTCAGAACACTAGGATGTGTAAAGTAAAAGCAAAAATATGGGCGAACAAAAAGGTGAGCCATTTGTGACCTAAAATTAAACAAATAAAAAGAGTGGTATTGCTTTGCTGTCTGTTCACCATTCAGACAATCCTTTTATTTCATAATTAGTGGGGTGGGGACCAAATAAATCAGCTGAAGACTCCTGATGATAATGTTAATTTCAAATGCTCATCGAAGTTCACATTAAAATTCCTGGGTTTTCAAAACTTTAAGCCAAGAAATTGTTTTATTTTGTTTACTGGTGTTGGCTTTTGGGGGCATCCAAGATTAAAAATAAAGGCCCCAAACTATAGCAGCTCTCTAATCCAGTTTTTACAAGTTTGTATCACTTACAAGTTTGTATCATAAGCATAAACTACTACACATTTAGACTGCATTGCTAAGGACAATTACTGAAGAGTACATTCCATTCCACTTGGAGGGATTTACTACTGAATAAATATGGTTAGGATTACACGGTAATAGACAGAATTAAAATATTTAATGGGACTCTTTCACACATTATAAGCTGACAGTTTTGAGGGACTATGCCAGCAAGAAATGAGACATCAAATGTTGTTTATATGAACCAGTCCTGTGTTTGATTTTGAAGAAAATATATAATTTTAAGATTGTAACTTGTCTAAATTGAGATTGTGGCTGGAAAGCACCAAAATGAAGGCAATAACTGTTAAGATAAGCCATACCTGTACTCAGAAGAGTGATTCAAGATAAGTAAAGTATTTCGAATCTTGTCATATTTATTAATAACTTGGTTAGACAAAGTATAGATTACCGTAAGTAGAGATTATAACATTACACGGAATTACTCCTCTGTGCAAGATAAGCTTAGAATTCTAAGTAACTTTAAAACACTAAACTTCAGAATTTTAAATGACCTCACTATACTGGGCAATTTAAAGATATTAATGTCCTGAACATTTTAAGAAAGCAACCACTTTCAAACCTAGCATCACATGGCAGAGGGCAATATTTTTGTGGATCCCTTAGGGACATTTTTGAAAGAATTTAATTTCATAAGTAAAGCACTTGTTTATAAAGTTCAGAAAATAGCATTTCTAAAAACAACTGAAGACCTATTGCAAATCACTGTTAATCTAGTACAAGTGAACAATGAAATCCATTACTGCAAATCTGAGCAGGAACAGGATAGCATTTTTGCTCCCTCAAAGAGATTGGAATAGGAGAGGAAGAGCAGTATTATATTGCACCGGCAGGGGTTTAAATTTACATTAAATGAAGTTTTCTAAGTGAAGGCAGACAATAGAGCAAATTGTTAGAGAAAGTGAGTAAGATCTCTGAGAGGGACTATTTTAAAATAAAGCACAGATTACCATCTGCTGCAAACACTTTAGGTACATTTCACTTCCCATCCAAGAAGCTTCTTCAGCTCTGACCGGATGGTGGGGAAAGGAAGGATTTACATTCCTTGCAGACAGCTGGTCATTTGCATTTTTTTAAGAGAGTCATTGAAGCCATTTGGAGGTTTACCTGTGTCGTCAGGGTCACCAGAGTAGTGCAAATCTGTGTGGAACCATCTTAGCTGCAGGATGGTTTCTGCCCTGTGTCCCTTCACTGTTGAAGACAGGGGCAGGCTGTTGGGGATGAGTCTGTGTTGTCTGCATCTCAAACTGAAATGCAAATGGTTCCCGTAGTCTGCAATGTTTTCTGGAAATCCGTTCATATTCCCACACCATTCAAAGAGTATTCTATAGAGAATCTCCATAGACATTTAAGATAAGATAAGATAATCTTTATTGTCATTTTTTAGTGTGGGCACAATGGCGCACATCAAAAATGAAATTTAGTTGCCCGCTCCCAAAGTGAGACACATACATGACACCCCCCAAAAAACATACTACATACAACATATGTATAGACCCACAACCCTACATAGACATAACAATAACATATTAAATACTGTCCAACTTGAATATATAACGGAAGAAGGAAGCCTGAGAGTTCACAAGGTTAATGCTGTATGGAATGAAACTATGGCTGAATCTGGATATTCTGCTACAGAAGCCTCCTCCCAGAAGGTAACAAGGAAAATAGGTTGTGAAGAGGATGAGTAGTGTCCCAGATAATCGTACGGACCCTGTTCAAACAACGCTTCTGTGCGATGTCCTGGATGGGAGGGAGGGAACTGGCAGTGATCTTTTCAGCCATCCTCACCACTCTCTGCACCGCCTTCCTGTCTGAAGCCGTGCATTTTGGGATGAACACCCTTGATAGTGGTCACTGACCATTCTTAATCTTTGGGGAGGGGCCCATGAATAGCCAGGGTGAGTAAGGCTATGCCCAATGTGAGCTGAGCTGGGTTGCATGTGGATCTGGGTTGTAGCTTAGTAGCGCTTTTTTTTTTCCTTTGATTTTTAAAACAGTGTTAAGAAAATTTTAAGGCATAGACTACGTCCCTCCTGCATTTTCAGCTTCCAAACCATGGGAAATTGCACACACATATGCACACACAAATCCCACTACAATTTCATATTAAAATTTGTCCAAATAAATGAAATAGGGCTACGAAGACACCCCCCCAAAAAAAACAGGTTCAGAGACTGCCTGAACTAGAGGAATTCTTTTTTTTTATTGAAAAGTTTTACAATACATTTTATCTTTAACAATCCCTCCCCCCTCCCTCCACCCAACCCTTCCTAACCCTCCCTAACCCTCCCCCCACCCCTTCCCCCCTCCCCCCTCCCCTACTTCCCAGAGCTAAATACAAGGTATAAAGGTAAAAACAATCATAAACAACCATATGTTAACAACAATAAACTATTAAGTCTATCGCACTCTAGCTCATATAAGATGACTACTGAACTAGAGGAATTCTGTCTTCCCTGTCTTGATAGGTTCCGTTCCCTTCAAACTGGTTACTAAAGGCAGAGCAGATTGTGTCTTTGGTTTTCACACCTATGTACAATTTAGCCATAGACTTAAAAAATGCTGTTTCACCTGCTTGAATCAGGGGCTCCCAATCAGGTCTTAAAACCTACAGCTGCAGGTTTTAGCACCAGGCTGAGCCCCCAGATGTTTTGATGAATCTGCTGAGGGGGAGTGTTGGGGTTGTTTTATCTCTCGCTTTTTAATTTTTCTGGGGGTTTTTAGCGTTGTATTTATATTGTTCTTAACTAGGGCTATTGTTTAATCCTGTTTTAATGTTTGTATTCGCTATTTTATTCTGCCCTGTGAACCGCCCTGAGTCCTCAGGGAGAAGGGCGGTATATAAGTGTTATTAAATTAAATTAAATTAAATTAAATCATATGCAGTTGCTTCCACCAGTGACATTTCTGGCAGGAGGGCTCTCTGCCCACACAAAACTGTTGCCCAGTCATGATTGCAGATGTATATTCATCTGTCAAAATCTCATTGCATGCTTCAGTTTCAATTCATTTTGCTCAAAAGTCAAACGCTTCACCGTGAGACTACCAGCAGTCTGAATCGATTTTAGACACCACCCCCTTTCCCCCCCTATTTGTTGAGGTTGCTAGGCCAGCAGGCAGGTAAGAGGTTGCTGCCAGTTGGGGGAGGAAATGATGGGGTGAGTAGGGTGTAGTGCAGGAAGAAGGTGCAGGTGTGGGAGATGTGTGCAAGTTGGGGTAAGCCTATAGGGGGAGCGACACAAGTTGGAAAGGATGCCTAGGGCAATGGCCCCCAACCTTTTGGGCACAAAGGACTGGTTCCATGGAGAGAGGTTTTTCTGTGGACCAGAGGGGGCATAGTTTCGCTTACTGCCTGCATCCTATGGATCGGGCTTCACTTGTTTGCACGGCCTGGTTTCTGACATACTGTGGCTGAGTGCTTATCCACGGACTAGGGATTGGGGCCTAGGGGATGCTTGGGAGTGTGCAAGAGATGCGTGCATTTCAGGGACAACACACAAGGGGCAGTAAGTTGGGAAGGGTGCATAGGTATGTGCAAGAGGCACTATGTGGGTCAGGAAAGACACATGGGTGGCATTTGGGGTCTGGAAAGGTGTGCACATGGGTCAGAGAAGGCATACAGGGGGCAATGTGGGTTAGGAAAGATGCATGAGGTAGGCTTGGGCTGAGAATAGTGCACAGGGGTTCCTCCCTCCCTCTTTCCTTCCTCTTTTTCTCCCTTCCTCCTTCCTTTCCCCATCATGTCCCTTCCCTGCTGCTGGCTAGGGGAGGTATCAAGGAATTGTGAGAGTGGCTGGGAAACTGTCACAGGACATTTAAAATAAGGATCACATTACCTCAGCAGCAGTCTAGCACTGAAGCAGCCACAAGTTTCCCAAATTCTGAAGCTTTAGACCAGGACTCCCCATTCTTCAGCTCATTGACCCCTTCATGAAGTTTCAGATTGTTCATTGACACTCCCCCCACATTTATTATATGAAAATAAATACCTTTAGGTAATAGCACTATGAATAAGAAGAAGAACAGCAATAATAATGGATAGTCCCATTGACCTCTGGGTAAAATATTGACCACTTTGGGGAAACTCACCTTAGAATTTCTTTAATTCAAATGCATCTATCCCTGAGATCACATAGCTACATCCAAGCCTAGCCAAAGATATTGTTCTGTACCAGCCTGCTACCAGCCCTGCAGCAAAAGCAGGGACAACCCCTTTACAAACGGCAAGGGGAATAAAGCCTGCCAAATTTATTAACATAAAACAGAGCAAGACAAGACACCAACCATGAAACAGGAGCTATGAAACAGGAACTATCCAAGCGGTTGCCTTCAGCAAACCAGCCCTCCCACACATTCCCCTTAAATGCAGTTCAGGACGTGGCCTCTCTCTGCCTCCTTCCGAGGTGCCCCATTGCCTTCCTCTGTTTACTCCTGATTGACTGCCTCCTGCGTCGGGCGTCCTTGAACAGGGCCAGCTGTGGGTCATCTTCATCCACGCTGTCAGGCTCACACAGCTTGGTCTCCGTTGTGACCAAGTGGGAGGGGCCCGGCTGAGGGCTCTGCGGAGCCTCAAGGCCATCATCAGCAAGCTCTTCAACACCCCCCTCCTCCTCCTCTGAGTCGTCCGACCCAACTGCCGAACCCACAGGCTGACCCTGAATCACAAGAGATATAACTATGTTCAAGAGACATGCTGTCTCTCAGGTACCATTTTGGCCTTGGATCCAAGCACAGCACATTTTTAGTCTTTGTACTTTTTCATTCTGTGATGAATCAGCCAATGTTTTTAACGACTTCAGGAAGTACTTTTGTATTAATGCATAGCAACTGCAATATCTGAGTATGGGTGGACATCCATTCCAGTTGTAGTGGGAAACTGATGAATATCACAGCGTGGGTAGGAATGTGTATTTGATCAGTTTTACATGTGAAAATCTGTACCATCACATGTATCTCACTTACTGCATTGAGATAAATAGTTGCTAATAGTGCCAAGGAAGCCAGGATTTGATAAAATCAAATATTCATTCAGCCCATGGGAACCAAAAATGGCCTAGTACTTAGTCATTCTCTAGATTAAGCTCAGACTTCATTCAGTTGTCATTGACTATCTTTATTTATGGACTGAAAAGGTCCCAGTGCACCCTTAATTATTTCCCAAAATATATTTTATTAACCTCAGTCAAAGTAAACTTACTGTTTAAAGTTCCTTGATGATAATTATCATTAAAAAAATTGGATGCAGACAATAACTCATCAACCCCTGGGAACACTTAATTCAACCACAAAAGAAAACTAATGACTCAACTCTCAAGAGACATCTATGGGGAAGGGTAGAGCCCACGATAGCCATCTTTCTCAAGAAAGACTGAATTATGAGTTGCTTGGATAGGTTTCCCATTAAAATTCTGCAGCAATGATCTATGTGGATTCAAGGTTGAGGTTGAGGTTGAGCATTAATTCAGAATTAATTCAGATTTATGCTTACTTAGTAATTCGGAATTAGGCTAAATTATATGTATTTTTGCCAACAGAGATTATTTTTCATTGCTGTGGGGTATCTGCTCTATGTTGGTCTTTTCCCATTTATTTCAAAGAACCCATGAGAACATTTATCGGTGGAATTAATTGCAATTAACACTGAGGTTGTTTAGTGGAAGAGATCATAGCAGACTTCTGGGGCAATATCTTGGCACTGAAATTTGGTTCTACATGGTTAGACAGAACAAAATAGAACGAGGATTGTGCAACTAAGCAGGTGTGAAGCAAAAGAGGAGAATTGGAAGGAATGTAGAAACTGTTACTGGATAGCAGGTATATGGTCCCAGAAAAATATGCAGTGGCGTAGCGTGGGGGGTGCAGGGGGGGCCGGCCACACCGGGCGCAACATCTGGGGGGGGCGCGTTCGCACTGAGCTGCTCAGAGAGCCCCAAGGGCTGCACAGAGTTGGCTTGGCTCCGCTCTTGAGCTGCTCTTTCTTGCAAAGCGAAATGAGTCCGGCAGGTGAGATGGGCGGCCACATAAACTGAATAAAATAAATAGAAGCGGCCAACTCTCCGCCCAGGCTCAGGCCAACCGCAAGCGCCCCGCAGGCGCCCCGGCAGGCTTGGCCGAGCGAAGACGGACCCGCCGGCTGGCCGGCCTAGCTTCGTGCGCATGCGTGGCTTTATTTAGCAGGGCTCACGTGCGAGCTTGAATGCAGTGGCTCTTGCAGGTCGGAGCCGCGCCCAGCCGCCCTCGAGAGGAACCCGGAAGCATCCCGCATGCGCGCGACTCTTCTTGGAAAGTCTACGCCGCTGCGGGGCGCGTCTTTCCGGTGGTGCCGTGACGTCACCGCCCGCCCCTCTATTTCCGCTTCCGGTTGCCTTGCCCCGGGTGCTGACAATATGCATTTGAGATATGGAAGTGGCAAAAAACTGGATACCCTGACCTTGTTGCACTCTGTTGGACCAGCTTAACTCAAGTAGATGAGACCTATCATTGACAGATGACCCAGTTTCATTCTTTCTCTAATATGTTGCCAAAGGCACAAATAGCTATTTGGATTGTTTCATATCCAAATAGCTGTAGATCACTTGATAAGAGTATAGGGAGCTTTCTTATATTAAGACAGGACATGAATCTCTTTACCTCCGTATGATTCACACCATTTAGAAACATTATTCCATGATCTCAGCTAAAGCTGTTTACCTGAAAGTGCCAAGGATTGGATCTGATGTGCAGTGATGTGTCCTATAGAGATTATAAGAATTCCATCTTTTTAAAAGATTTACACACAAATTTTACACTGTGGAAACTTGTTTCAAAGCATGAATCAGGGAAATATGGACAGAAAGAAATATATGTCAGGTACAAGCAACCAGGTCCACATGTGAAAGGTTCAGGTTGACTACTTTATTGTATTCTACCTATAGTACAGGAATCTACCCAGACGACTTGCATTCCCTTGGGATCAAATAGAAAAGGTTCCGTGGAACTTATGGGGACTCAGGCTTAAGTTCTTTATGACTGTGCAAGGACTCAAGGCTAATTCCCCTCTTGATCCATGCTCCTTGCTTGGCTGGGTGTTTCCCAACAATATCTGGGCAAAGAAATGGGAAGAATAAGGAAGGAGGGACCACTGATGATATAGTGTTCCCCAACTCTGGAGAGTTTAATGACTACCCAAAAAAGATTATTTTTTATAAGAGGAGACAATCCTAACCTTAATCTTTCATGGATCTAAATTGCGTAGCCAGAATTGTATAGCTCTTGCTGATGGAAATGTTAAACTTCCTTTCACTTCAATCTGTTTTTTCAAACCAGAAAAGAAAAGGCAGATTTGGTATATTTTCCTGAAGTGTGAAATATATCACTCATTTTAATCAGATTCCCACAAAAGTTATCTGTATTGACCTATGAAATTAAATATTTGCGACACACCTTTTGTCATAAATGTATAATCTTATGCCCACCTGTTCATACTGTAGTTATTATGTACAGCAATATTACATACCACAGTATTCTACTGCACTTAAACATTAACCAATTTATACTTAAGCATTTTTTAGAGGACTACACCTACTTCAGTGGATGCATTATTGGTAGATGGAATCAAAGGCAGCAAGGCCAGGCATCAATAAATAATGAGATATCACTAGGTTGTGGTTTGCTTTAAAGCTGTAGCTATTTCCAGCTATCTTCTGCATTACATGGTCTTTTGATTCATTACTGAGAAACTTTTTCTTCCACAAAATGGGGACAAAGCAACATAGGTCTGATAGAGTCTCCACAAATATCTCACTCCAGAATACATTAGTTTTCAAGATGTCAGAAGATGATGTGTTCTTTGTGCTGAAACAACCAGTCATTATTATTGCTCATATTTAAAATATTCAATTAAATCCATTGTATGCATGCTGGCCATAGAAAATTATTCACCTAATTGTTAAGTTTAATTCTATGTCAGACTCATTGTTATTCAGAAATCCAGAAAGGATAAAAGTTCTCATTACTTCACAGGATGTTACTGGAGCCATTTAGCTGTGTTTTGTATGTATTTATGGCAACACAGTTCCCTATAGCCTGAATTACAAAGGGAATCTCATTCCTATTTGATCTGATGAACCTCTCCGACTTTTATTAAAATCCACCAAGATATCATCCTGTATTGCAGGGGTCCCCAACCCGTGGGCAAGAGACCAGGGTCAGTCCATAGCCTGTTGGAAACCAGGCTGCGGAAGTGGCGGGTGAGCATGTGAAGCTTCACTTGTGCCCTCTGTGGATCTAGGTTGCACATGCGAAACCATTCCCTCCCCCGCACACTGATGCCACTGCCGGTGCATGGAGCAGAAAGATTGGGGACCAATGTGATATGCTGGAAAGGACACGAATGAGAGAGAGGGAGAACCTTTTTAGGCTGCTGCTAGTACTTCTCGGAGGAATACTTCTAGGATATGGTGCAGTACACTTATAACTCCTGAAAAGGTTCTCTTTATCTAGAATGGTAATTAATCCCATGACTGGTCCCAAGGAATGGTCCTCTAGAGGTTAGGTAGAAATTCTATGACTAGCCGAATCATGCCTAATTCTAGGAGTGTGTTGAAGTTCAGGCAGATCATGACTCATTAATGAATTGGATGAACTGAAATTCAACAAAGCAAAACAATGATGCTCTTGATTAGAAAATCTGTTTTTCTGGATATAATTTAACATGTTTTACAAGGGGTAGCATTCCATTGAAAACACAAATTTGCAAACTGGAAGTACTCCTTGATCTACGTTTGACTCTATTCTAATGGTCATAGCCTAGAATACATTTGTTCAAGATATCAATTATGCTTATTTGTAGGAGAAAAAAACCTCTGTCCATGATGATCAGTGCTTTAATTAAATCATCACTGATTTAATTAAAGTCCATACACTGGACTCTTGCAGTGTAAAAAATGAAGTCACAAAAATTATCCACGCTGTTCAAAAATGTTGCCTTTATTTTTCTTCTTTATTTACCTGGTCCAAGTTCATACTTGTAACTATGAGTTTTAACAATTTGGGTTCAGGGTATTTAAAGAATCATTTCATTTCCTATAATGCTGCTTGTTCTTCAGAACTTTTATAGAAATTCTTCTAGCACTTCATCAACATCTGAAGTATAGAGTTTATTACTTAGTACAGTATATATTGGCTATATTATAATAAATGCCATTTTCTTTTTATAATTATTCTAGCATAAGCATATATCACCAGTTTCAACTGGGGCCATGATATTTAGAGACAAGAAATACAAATTCGCTCATCCCATGATCACTTTCTTTCATTTTGAAAAACTCACAAAGTACAAATCTAGAGGGAAAAGAATCAGAAACATTCCTAGTTGCACCAAGAGTTTCCTTTGTTTAAAACTGTGCCCATGCACAAGAAGGCGTTATGAGTGTGTTTTTTTAAATACAGAGGCTAGAAAAAGAGGATTAGGGGAATTTATTTCATTGTGGTTCCCATGTGACTATTAAACAACAAGGTATTTCTGCCTAGGGGTCCCTTGTTAGATCCACCCCATCAATCTTAACTACTGTCCCTCTCTTAACTACCATCCAGCTAGACTTCTCCAGTCTGAATGACATCCCAATATCCTCACTCACTATAGATCTGTGTCAGGTGGATCAACGAGTCAATGTCTCGTTCACTCTTAGAATACATACTTGATGACATCCATGCAGAGGATGTGACTAACGGTAGTTCCACTCTTGAACTTGTATCCATATTCAGTCTTTGTGATTAGCTGCCTGAGGAGGTTCAAGCCTACATAGAACATCAGCAGGGATGGTGTATCACCTTGGTGTATGCTGCACTTGATGGCCACTTATATAAACTGTCTTGAGTTGACTTCTAATGTTGTCTTCCTCAGTCCCATTAAGTTCTAGAGGAAAATCCTGACTTTGTACAGACCAGGCTATCATAGATCCATGTTTGTGTGACATTGAGTTGTAGACTTTCCTGTAGTCAATCTAGGCTATGCTCAGACTTGGACTGCTGCTCTGTCTAAAGAGTCTTGGACTACTGCTCTATCTATGAGCAACTGATATTTTGAGCCTCTGGTGTTGTTTTCAATGCCCTTCTGAGCTATGCTCATGTACTGGTCCATACGATCTTGTATCCTGGTGTCTGTGATGCCTGATAGGACTTTTCAATGTTGTGGTAAGGAGGTTATTATTGGACCATAATTTGGCCATGTTGTTCCCTTGTGGGAGTCTTTCATGATCATCAATCTCTCTCCTTGACTTTACCAGTCTGGGTCGGAGCCATCTTGACCAGAAGATGTGTATCATATCTGTGCTGTCCAGCTCTTCACGTTTTGACCTGCTGTTGAATTCTGCTACTGTGACAAGAAAATTGGAGAGATGAAGGGAACATTCAATGCAAAAATGGGCAATGTCAGAATCCATTTATATCACATTTCATAATTGTATAGGTAGAACAACGTGCTATTTCTGGGGATTCTGCCATCTCTCCGAGGGGGGGGGGAGAGGATGGTTACTAAAGCGATTTTCAAACAACAGGGGATGTTTTAACTGGGGGAGGGAGGGGGACAGACAGGTCTGGATTGTATCTTCATTTACAACTGAAAAGGAAAGCAATAAGCATAAAACCAAGGAGAGTTCCCTTTCCCATGGAAGGACCTGACACCTAGCAACTGATGAGAGCCTGACCAAATGGATGAGGGGAGGGGCTGAAATGGGAATGTTTTATATAGGATTGAAATGTAACTTTGTTAGATTCCGTCTTGTATTCTCACAATCGATTCCATCCTAGTAAACATTTTCCTTTTTGGACTAAACTTGCATCCAAGAGTTCTTATTTCCTAAGATGTGGATTGAGGTGGGTCCTGACAGTAGACGGAATCTGCTTTAAGAGTCAACCTGGAAGGGAAAACCTTACCGGGGGACTTTGCAACAAATACAATGTCTGGTGACGAAGCAAGAGAGGAGGGAAGCCCCATGGAGGGGGAGTCTTCCCCCCAAATGGAATCCCAGAGACGATGGGAAGCTGAAGCAGCATATTCCCCTGGGGAAGAAGCAGTGGAGCAGTACGACCGAAAACCCCGGTGGTCGATGGGCGTTGGAAGGAAAAGTGAGTGGGAAAAGGCTTCAGGAGAAACGAACCTGAGGCGTAGTAACCACCAACCGGAATGGAGGCAAGAGATGGAGAGTTCCCTGCACGCCAGCGAGGAGGAGCGGATCCTGGAAAAGTCCATTGATCTGATGAAAGCAACCCTGAGTTCACTGAGGGAGGAGAGAGCTGAGAATCGCAACCGAAGCAGCGCCTGGGGACGCAACTGGAAAGGTAACGGAGGGGATCCAATACCTGAAACCCCGGGGCCGTCCAATGGAACAGGAATTGCTGCCTCAGCAGTACCCCCCCCCCAGAACCACAGATGGGGACCAGGATGAGGAGCGATACCGGCCACGGCGCAGACAACACTCCAGCCAAAGACTCCCGCCCCTGGAAGTCAAATTCAAGGGGGAGCCATCACGACTGGGATTTTTCCTAACCCAAGTCCTCAGCTACATGGAAGAGTACGGACGGGACATCCCCAGTGACAAAACACGCATCCGAATTGTGCAATCTGCCTTGGACGGGACGGCTGCAGACTGGGTGGTGAACTTGCATGACTCCAACGCCCCAGAACTCAACGACTTCAACCGATTCATGTCATCTTTGAGGCGGCGGTTCGAGGATCCTTTGGATGACTGTAAGGCCCGGGAGAGAATCAAAACGGTGAGGCAGGGCAGGCGAGCAGTGGCTGATTATACCCAAGAATTCCGAGCCATTGCCAGCAAGCTGAACTGGCCAGAAGACATCCTCCTTAGCCACTTCAAAGACGGTCTGAACTACAACCTGTATGACACTTGCCTGCCTCGAGGAGACCCACCCCACCTCGACGACTGGTACATCCTGGCGGAGGAAGTGGAAATAGACCTACCGAAGAGACACCGCAGAGGAAAACCATGGGGCCGCCTGCCACCTGAGCAAACACGCGAGGGGGAAAAACCACCAGCCACAGCCAAAAAATCAACAGGTTGCTTCAACTGCGGGAGAGAGGGCCACCGTGCTGCAGAATGTCGTTCAAAAGCCCCTCCACGAAAACCAGAGGCATCATCCTCCAAGAAGCCGGGGAAGCCCCAAGGCAACACAAAAGAATCTTCCATGAAGGGGACAGAGGCTGTAGAGTCCACAATTCCTGCCAGGAACTGGGACTGGACTCCGGTCTGCACCGCAGGGACGGTGGACAACTTGGAAGACAGCTCAGAGGGAGAACCATTGGTAAGTGGACCCCTTCCACCCATACTTAAGACAGTGACTATATTAGCTTCCCCTATGCCTGAAGCAGCCAAAATAAAAGCTCTGATAGACTCTGGGTGCATCCGCTGCCTTATCAGCCCAACGCTGGTGGAGAGATTGAGCATCCCAGTGAGGAGGCTAAAACAACCAATCTCTTTTAGTCAATTAGATGGGACAATAGCAGGGGGAGGACCAGCCACCCTAGCCACTTTACCAATCCACCTATCACTGGGGCCCCATGAGGAGGACATAATGTTTATAGTGGCCCCAGGCATGGAATGCCCAATGATCCTAGGACTGGAATGGCTGAAGAAATGGAACCCCGGGATAAACTGGAGGACAGCAGAACTCAATTTCCCAAAGGGGGGGCAGAAGAACTTAGACCCCAAAAGCACCCCCCAACCCAGAGGGAGGAGACAGCAGCAGTGGGGAAAGAGAAGGGATTACCAGAGATACCGGAGGAATACAGGGACCTGGCTGAGGTTTTCAGTGAGGAAAGAGCAGATGAGCTTCCCCCCCACCGCCCCACAGACTGCACCATAGAATTCAAACCTGGGGCAAAACTCCCAAAACCCAGGATGTATGCCATGAGCCCAAGGGAAATGGCAGAAATGGAGAGATTCATAAAGAAAAACTTAGAAAGAGGATTTATTGAGCCTGCCAAACCCAAAGTGGCCACCCCGGTTCTGTTCAGGGAGAAGAAGGATGGGTCTTTTCGCTTGGTTGTGGATTATAGAAATTTGAACACAATTAGTGAATGTAATCTGTACCCCCTTCCCCTAATGAAGGATATGTTATCCCACCTATCGAAAGGAAAGATTTTTACCAAACTAGACCTGAGGGAAGCATACTACCGTATTAGGATTAAGGAAGGAGACAAATGGAAGACTGCATTCAACTGCCCAATGGGGTGCTATCAATTCAAAGTATTGCCATTCGGACTGCAAGGGGCCCCCGCAGTCTTTATGCAATTAATCAATGACGTGCTGAGAGAGCACCTATATAAGGGGGTCCTGGTTTACCTCGATGACATCCTTATCTTCACAGAAACCAAAGAGGAACATATCAAACTAGTCAGAGCAGTCCTGAAGAAGTTGCGAGCTGCCCACTTATATGCTAAATTATCGAAGTGTGAATTCCATCAGGAAAAAATCGACTACCTGGGATATCGCATATCTCCAGAGGGCATCGAAATGGACCCTGAGAAGGTCAGGGCAGTACTAGAGTGGGCACCCCCCCGCACACGGAAGCAATTGCAAAGTTTCCTGGGGTTTGCAAACTTCTACCGCCAATTCATCCCCACATTTGGCCAAATAGCCATGCCCCTCACAAATTTGTTGAAAACGAAGGGGGGGTCAACCATGAAACCCAGCCAGCCTCTGAAATGGTCAATGGAATGTCAAGCAACATTTGAGAGACTAAAGAGACTTTTTTCTGCTGAACCTGTCCTAAAACACCCAGATCCCGACAAACCTTTTGTAATACAGGCAGATGCGAGTGATGTAGCGGTAGGAGCCGTACTATTACAAGAAAATGATGGGGGGACATTGCAACCATGCGCATACACATCCAGAAAACTCACAGAAACAGAACAACGCTGGCCAATATGGGAAAAAGAGGCATTCTCGTTGAGGTGGGCATTACTAACATGGCGCCAATTTTTAGAAGGAAATAAAATAACTTTCCAGGTCTGGACAGACCACAAAAATTTGGAAGCACTAAAAACGCCCAGGAAGCTCACTCCTAAGCAAGCCCGCTGGTCCCAACATTTTCACCGATTCAATTTCACTCTCAAACACTTACCGGGGGGAAAGAACTTCCTGGCAGATGCATTATCCCGCATGCCCCAATATAACAGCACAAGAGTTACTGACTTTAAACCACTTGTACCGGAACAACAACTGGCAGCACCAGTCACCACCAGGGCACAAGAAAAAATGAAGCCGAAGGTAGATAGCCAAACTGGAATAGAATTCAGGAAGTCTTTGGAAAGTGATGAATGGTTCCAGAAAAATAAACATGTGTGCACAATTAAAGATGGACTGCCGTGGGTGGGGGAGAAGCTATATATACCTGCCACACAGAGAATCAATTTCATGCAACTGTGCCATGATACAAAATCAGCAGGACACTTTGGCTTTGTAAAAACCTTACACTTAACTAAAAGGCAATTTTGGTGGCCATCTATGAAAAAGGACATAGAAAGCTATGTGGGTAGCTGTCAAATTTGCGCAATGGCCAAGAGGTTACAAGGGAAATCGCCAGGTCTGTTACAACCGGTGGCAAACCCCTCAGCCCCATGGAAAGAAATAGCCATGGATTTTATCGTAGAACTGCCAGAAAGTAATGGAAACACCGTAGTCTGGACTGTCACAGATCTGTTCTCTAAGCAAGTACATTTCATACCTTGCCAAAAAATCCCGACTGCAAAAGCATTAGCAAAACTTTTCGTACAGCATATTTACAGATTACACGGGGTACCACAACGCATCATATCTGACAGAGGGTGCAATTTACGTCGGCATTTTGGAAAGAATTTTTACCCCTCTTAGGAACCACCCAAGGACTGTCATCTAGTCACCATCCTCAGACAGACGGAGCTTCTGAAAGACTTAATAATATACTTGAACAATATCTGAGATGCTATATTAATTTTCAGCAGTCCGACTGGACGGACCTACTGCCTTTTGCAGAAGTAGCATATAATAATGCAGTCCACTCAAGCACAGGTTACACTCCTTTTCAAGTAGCTACAGGCCAGAGTTTCAACCCAATACCAGAACTAACCCCAAAAGAACCGGTTATCCCTGATCTGAAGGAATGGATTGCTCAATTACAAAATACATGGCCAATCGTTAGGAAAGTGTTCGAAGATGCCAGAAAAGCATACAAGACACAGGCAGACAAAAAAAGAACCGATCCCACACCATTTAGGGTAGGAGAGATGGTATATTTATCCACAAAATACCTGAAATCACTCCAACCCTGTAAAAAACTAGGACCAAAATATATTGGACCCTTTCCAATTAAAAGAATCATAAACCCAGTAACAGTTGAATTAGAACTACCCAAAAATCTTAGACGAATACACCCAACCTTCCACTGCAGTCTATTAAAGAGAGAACAACAATCACCACTACGAGCAAAAATCCCACCACCACCCCCCATCATGGTAGAAGGAGAACAACATTTTGAAGTGAAAGAAATCTTAGATTCCAGAAAACACCATGGAACGATACAATATTTAGTGGCATGGAAACACCTCCCCTCCTCAGAAAATGAGTGGGTTAACAAACTCCATGTTAAAGCACCTAAGTTGCTTAAGAGGTTTCATACAGAATATCCAAACAAACCAGGCTAACATTTATATGTTTTCTTTCCCCACAGATGGACTCATCTTTTTTCTGAAAGGAGAGCCGAATGTCAGAATCCATTTATATCACATTTCATAATTGTATAGGTAGAACAACGTGCTATTTCTGGGGATTCTGCCATCTCTCCAAGGGGGGGGGGAAGAGGATGGTTACTAAAGCGATTTTCAAACAACAGGGGATGTTTTAACTGGGGGAGGGAGGGGGACAGACAGGTCTGGATTGTATCTTCATTTACAACTGAAAAGGAAAGCAATAAGCATAAAACCAAGGAGAGTTCCCTTTCCCATGGAAGGACCTGACACCTAGCAACTGATGAGAGCCTGACCAAATGGATGAGGGGAGGGGCTGAAATGGGAATGTTTTATATAGGATTGAAATGTAACTTTGTTAGATTCCGTCTTGTATTCCCACAATCGATTCCATCCTAGTAAACATTTTCCTTTTTGGACTAAACATGCATCCAAGAGTTCTTATTTCCTAAGATGTGGATTGAGGTGGGTCCTGACAGGCATGATAAAGGACCAAAATGGCAGGGACCTAACAGAGGCAGAAGAGATTAAGAAGAGATGGTAAAATTACACAGAAGAACTATACAAGAATGAGCTTAACGTCCCTGATAATCACAATGAGATGGTCACTGACCTTGAGCCAGACATCCTAGAATGTGAAGTGAAGTGGGCCTTAGAAAAGCTGAGTAACAACAAATCTAGTGGAGGTGACAGTATTCCAGCTGAGCTATTCAAAATCTTAAAAGACGATGCAGTAAAAGTGCTACACTCAATTTGCCAGCAAATTTGGAAAACTCAACAGTGGCCACAGGATTGGAAAAGATCAGTTTACATTCCAATTCCAAAGAAAGGCAGTGCCAAAGAATGTTCAAACTATCGCACCATTGCACTCATTTCTCATGCTAGTAAAGTTATGCTTAAAATCCTACAAGCTAGACTCCAGCAGTATGTGGATCGAGAACTACCAGAAGTACAGGCAGGATTTCGAAGAGGCAGAGGAACTAGAGATCAAATAGCCAACATACGCTGGATCATGGAGAAAGCTAGAGAGTTCCAGAAAAACATCTACTTCTGCTTCATTGACTATGCTAAAGCCTTTGATTGTGTGGATCATAAACTGTGGCAAGTTCTTAAAGAGATGGGAGTACCAGAACATCTTATTTGTCTCTTGAGAAACCTATATGCGGGCCAAGAAGCAACAGTGAGAACTGGACACGGAACCACTGATTGGTTCCAAATTGGGAAAGGTGTCCGGCAAGGCTGTATACTGTCGCCTTGCCTATTTAACTTATATGCAGAGCACATCATGAGAACGGCAGGGCTAGAGGAGTCAAAAGTTGGAATTAAGATTGCTGGAAGAAATATCAACAACCTAAGATATGCAGATGATACCACTCTAATGGCAGAAAGTGAAGAGGAACTGAAGAGTCTCTTGTTGCGAGTGAAGAAGGAGAGTGCAAAAGTTGGGTTGAAACTAAACATTAAGAAAACCAAGATCATGGCATCCGGCCCTCTCAATTCCTGGCAAATAGATGGGGAAGAAATGGAGGTAGTGACAGATTTTATTTTCCTGGGCTCCAAGATCACTGCAGATGAGGACTGTAGTCAAGAAATTAAAAGACGCTTGCTCCTCGGGAGGAAAGCCATGGCAAATCTAGACAGCACACTAAAAAGCAGAGACATCACCCTGTCAACAAAAGTGCGTATAGTGAAGGCTATGGTCTTCCCAGTTGCAATGTATGGCAGTGAAAGTTGGACCATAAGAAAGGCTGAGCGCAAAAGAATTGAGGCCTTTGAACTCTGGTGCTGGAGAAGACTCCTGCGAGTCCCTTGGACTGCAAGGTGATCAAACCGGTCAGTCCTAGAGGAGATCAACCCTGACTGCTCTTTAGAAGGCCAGATCCTGAAGCTAAAACTCAAATACTTTGGCCACCTAATGAGGAGGAAGGACTCACTGGAGAAGAGCCTAATGCTGGGAAAGATTGAGGGCAATAGAAGAAGGGGACGACAGAGAATGAGGTGGCTGGATGGGGTCATTGAAGCAGTAGGCGTGAGCTTAAATGGACTCCAGAAGATGGTAGATGACAGGAAAGCCTGGAGGAACATTGTCCATAGGGTCGCGATGGGTCGGACACGACTTCGCAACTAACAACAACAACAACTGTGACAGCAACCGGTTCCTGTCCTGGGAGATTGGTGTGTCTGCTCTCAGGTCCTGCAGCCATTTTGCACAGGAGTTATATGCCTTCTCTTTCACCCATATATTCTTCCAGCATTGTTAAGTTTCTTGGTGGCTCTGCTGCTACTATATTATTACACTCCAGTTGAAAGGACACCTTGGATGATTCTTTGAAGTAAGAGTGCATTTATCTTCTTGGCATCTGCTTCTCTAATGTATCTCCTTAACCTGGTAGTCAGTGATGTGAGCCTTTGTTTAGCAATCTCTAAGGCTTCAGATGTAGTCAGGTCCCTGCTGAGTCTTATTCTTAATCTTCACATCCTTCTGTAATTCCACCAGCTGACTAATCTCTCTCCAGATTGCCTTGATTTTAGCCTCTAACCTCATTTTCAAGTTGGAGGGGTATGTGCTGCTGTTCTTCTTGATCATGTAGCCAAGTGTCTCCAGGATTACAGTGGTTGTAGAATATACTAGTTCATTAGCTTGAGGTATGGTGGTAGTAGCAATTGTCCTGAGGGCTTTATTGGCATCTTCTAAATTCTACCTGATGGTAATTTTGTAGTGTAACACAATGTAGTATAGACAAAGTGCTGATCAGCCCACTCAAAGGATGGAGCTGTCTCTGCTCTTCACAAGCAGTTTGTCAATGCTGCTAACATCGAATGTTATTGCTTGACAAGAGATGAAGAAGTAGCTATTTCATATGTTAAACTTGTGTATTGCTTTAGACACTTAGTTTAAGGTTGAGAGGGGGAATGAGTAGGATTGCACCTTTCAAGGCCATCTCTAACTAAGAAGATAAGGCCTTGGCGGTTTTCTAACGGAAGGGAAACTGATTCTTTAAATTAATTGGAGAATATGATTAATGACAAAATTAGAAAGGTGGAGAATTGTGTTTTAATATATTGTGCAAGGGGCGGGAGATTTCAGATTCCAGTTTCCTTCGAGCAAGCATTTGCCGGTGTATTAGGCTAATAAAGGACTTTTAAGGTAAACAATGCCTCAGAGTCACTTGAAAAGCCCATAGTCAGAAACTTGACATCAAGCTGGAATCCACACTACTTTTTAAACTAATTAGGGAGTCCCGACCTCCCATCACTGTCTTCAAGTTTGGGAGGCAGTCTGGCAAAGAGTTGGGGAAGATCCCATAATGGAGGGAGTAAAATTGCCTGAAGCCAGCTCTCCGGCACCAGCAGCCACCCCAGTGGGGGAAGGGCCAGCAAAGAAGCCTTCAGGGAAAGAGTTTCAGCAATACTCCCAGCTGGGAGCTAGACCCAAACAACCAGGAGAATAGGTCTGGTCATCAGGGTGGATTAAGCCCAGCAGAGACTCCAGGAGCCTCGGAGCAGGCAGACCAGCTGAGATTGAATACTCGGGTGAGTGGAAAATCCTGTCTGCAGATCAGACTGCTTGCCAGACCCAGGAGTCTCCTGCCAAGCCCTCCAGACCCATAGAGACAGAGGACCCCAGCCTGGGGCCTCTGCAGCAATGGGAGGTTCGGGAGCCCCCACAAGTGAAAGGCCAACAACCTCTGAGCTTGCCCCAGCTGATAGAAGCCTTGCAACAGCTGGGAGTGGTGCAGAAGCCTGGAGATCAGGAGATGGTGGGAGGACAACAGCAAGGGTGCCAGCAGCAGGACCCAAACATGCAACCCCTGAATGTACAGCAGGACCAGTGGGGCCAGCATCAGGGGGGGGCCCTGGCAGCCAGTGAATCAACAACCAGGAGGGGACCAGCAGCAGTGGGGACCCCAGCAACCATCTATCCAACAACCAAGGGGGGGACAACAACAATGGGGGCCCCAGCAGCCATTGAACCAACAACTAGGGTGGGGCCAGCAGCAATGGGGGCCCCAGCAAGCAATGATGAGCCCACCCTTCAGAGCAACCTTCGATGGGGACCCAGAGAAACTGATTTTTTTCCTCAACCAAGTACGGTCTCACTTGAATCGCTGGGGTCACTCTTACCCGGACCCAGGTGCGATGGTCGATGTGATTGCATCCAACCTAGAGGGAGAAGCATCTGAATGGTTGAACAATTTATATAACGAGCAGGCCCCTGAATTGGAGGACCCCCACCTTTTCATCCTAGGGCTGAGGGAAAGATTTGAGGACCCATCCATTGCCCTCAAAGTGGAAGAACAAATCCATAAGAAAAAGCAAGCTGACAAAAAGAGAGCTCCCCAAAGAACATTCCAAGTTGGGGAAAAGGTCTATTTGTCGACCAAATACTTACACCTTAAACTACCCAATAAGAAATTGGGACCGAAATTCTTGGGGCCTTTCCCCATTGTGAAAATCATCAACCTGGTCACAGTAAAATTGAAACTACCCAGACTTTGGGGGAAAATTCACACGGTGTTCCATTGTAGCTTGCTGAAACCTTTTCAAACCTCCACTTTAAGACCTCCCCCTAAGAAAGCACCTGGACCCCTCGTGGTAGCAGGTCAGACCCATTATGAAGTGAAGCATATTCTTGACTCTAGAATCTTTAAGGGAAAATTGCAATACCTAGTACAATGGAAGGGATACCCATTGTCTGAAGCCATTTGGGTGAAATCTACTGATGTGAAAGCTGACAGACTTATCAAAAGGTTTTATGAGAAACACCCCAACAAACCAAAAGCCACTTCCTGACTTGTGTTTTGTTTACATTACAGGATCTGTCCTTTTTGTAAGGGGGGCCGGATGTCAACACTGCTAACATCGAATGTTATTGCTTGACAAGAGATAAAGAAGTAGCTATTTCATATGTTAAACTTGTGTATTGCTTTAGACATTTAGTTTAAGGTTGGGAGGGGGAACGAGTAGGATTGCACCTTTCAAGGCCATCTCTAACTAAGAAGATAAGGCCTTGGTGGGTTTTCTAATGGAAGGGAAACTGATTCTTTAAATTAATTGGAGAATATGATTAATGACAAAATTAGAAAGGTGGAGAATTGTGTTTTAATATATTGTGCAAGGGGCGGAGATTTCAGATTCCAGCTTCCTTCAAGCAAGCATTTGCCGGTGTATTAGGCTAATAAAGGACTTTTAAGGTAAACAATGCCTCAGAGTCACTTGCAAAGCCCATAGGTCGGAAACTTGACACAGTTATTGCATTCACTTCGAGCAGCATTCCCCAATTTTGGATGTTTCTAGCAGCTACGTAGATATTTTCCACCATGGTCATGCTTTCTGGGGAGTTCTATAAGTTGGTCCATACATCTGGAAGGTGCCCAGTGGAAACACTAATCTTAGGCAAGGTAGGCCCTAGCAGAGCATCCCACAAGAGTAATACTGTAAGCTTATTGGATGTAAAAACTGCCCTCCTTAGCACATTATACAGCATCCTGCTCTCAATAGCAATTAGCTACAGATACAAACATCTTTCTCTGAGAAAGAGGTTGTAGAAGCATCTTGTGGGTTGCAGCTATAAAGTAAACAGCCTCAGTCTGGAAGGCTGAACTTAGCAGCTTTGACAGCTGGAGAACAAGTTTCTCTGCACCAATATTATGCTATCAGTTTTGGCTCCTTAGCATACCCATCACCTGTGTCAACAAGGACTTTCCTTTTGTCTGTATCTAGGGCCATCTCTAGTGCACCTGAATGAAGACAAGAGACTGAGGTACCCTGCCATCTTTTCTGAGTAAAAACTCACACCCATCAGAAATAAAGTTCTGCCCCCAAAATCATTTCAGAGAATTACCCAAGGAGACCTTGAGTTATCATTTCAGTCATATACAAATTAACCAAAAGGTGGAGGTGGGGAAAAACCCTTTCACAATTAAAGTTTGACGACATAGCTCAGGAGGGGAGAATGAAGAGAAGCCTGTGGGAGTGTTTGCTTATCTCAAACCACTGGGATTTTTTTTCCACACCTGCAGTGGCACCGGGCACAGAGAAAGCTCTTTATTATTTGCAGCCTTCTGGCCTTTGTTTGGTTGGGTTTCTCCCCCTCCCTGTGCCCTTGTCTCTCAGCTGGGGTCAGGAAATAGACCACTGGTGGAACTCACATGACCAAACATGTTGCAACATGTTGGTTTCATTCGATGAACGGTGCCACAAGAGGCAGTCATTAGCAAACAAACCTCTCAACAACGTTCCAAGAACCTTGACACCCTCCCCCCTTTGGTAATACGTCATCTTGGAGGAAAAGAAATGTCCAGAGGCCAGGCTTATGCTGGGCTTCCTCTCCTGTTAGTCAACACAACATGAGAGGAAGCCCAGCCCAGCCCAGCCCAGCCCAGCCCAGATAGTTGATTAGAAGATGGGGTTTGCACCGAAATTCTTACCAACTCTCCTGAGCTAACCTAGTGACCTGAATGGTGTGGGAAACATAGAGATTGAAACATCTGCTGCTTTAAAAGTGGGAGGGAGAATTGGTGCTGTAAAACTAATGGGACACTATCCATTGGTTGGTTGTGGTACATAAAAGTTTCTTCTCATAATTGACTTCTGCAAGGAGACATGTCTGAAGGCTAACCAGTAAACTGTGAACGCCAACTAGCAAAGGCCAACTTTTTTTTTTTAAAAAAAAAGCAGGTTTTGAATACTTGGCATCTCCCTGCCAGAAGGTCTCTAGGCTGATTTCAATTTCTTGAGCTATAACCTATTGATTAATAGCAATTTTTAAAAGAATAAACTCATTATTCAGTTCATGTTTTTCTATGGAGAACTGGTAGAGGTTTGTTTCCATTTCTCAACCCCAAAAGAGCATGAAATCGCCCTCTTCGTCTGCTGAATCTCTCACAACATTCAATATCACCCCTTCAACTCCTGTCTTTTGAATTTCAACTTTAGTTTTGATTTTAGCTATTTTAATAATTTACTTAAAAGTGGGTGTGTTTTCTTTTTTAAGCAATGTAGCTGCATTAATCTTATGGAAGTTTAGTACTGTTTTATTTTCTAGCGGAAGGAAGGAAGGAAGGAAGGAAGGAAGGAAGGAAGGAAGGAAGGAAGGAAGGAAGGAAGGAAGGAAGGAAGGAAGGAAGGAAGGAAGGAAAGAAGGAAGATTTGGGTAAAAAAAATGAACAAAAATATATAGCATAAATATTTTTGCATTGAAATACAGATGATAAGGGGCTGAATTTTTGAAGCAGGTTCTGAAAAAGAGGGAGGATAGTTCGCAGACATGTTGGAAGAGAATATTATAGTTCAAATGATAACAATCCCTACATGCTCACGTGAGCATTCAGATTAAAAAGGAGTTGCATCCCATCATTTAGGTTGAAAATAATAGCAGAAACTTGGGCTGGGGAGAAAAAGATAGGGAGAAGATACCAGTGTGGTTCCCTTACTCAGTGCCATTGTGATGGTATGTTGTGCAGGGCGTTGATATTTAAACTCCACTGCAACACTACAAGTACAGCACCAGTGTATAAGATTGTGCATATCTTTTTGGTGTATCTACTGCAGGGGTGTCAAACTCGCAATGTCACGGGACATGTCATGACGTATCGCGACTTTTTTTTTCATTGCCGGCAATGGGGTGGGCGCAGTTTCGGCATGACACATCTGGCCCATGAGCCGGCAGTTTGACACCCCTGATATACCTTACCATGATGATTGAATTCTTTCTTTTCCTTATATAGAGACAGAACATGTAGCTGATGACATAAAACTCAGATTTTAAAAAAAACACCTGTCCTTTATGCATTTTTGTCCTGTCAGCATTCCAAGTACACTGTTGGTAACAGCTCTTACAGCACAATCCTAAACATGTATTCTAGGTTGTATACCACGTTAATCAGTTTATTAAATTAAATTTGGCTGGATTCACACAAGCATAGACTGTAAGGCTGCGCACAATGCCTTGCAAACAACACATTTTGTTTGCAATCTACAACCTTATTTTGGTTTAGCCACTAATGTTCTACATAATATGGATTGTTCTGGTTTTGATTCAAGATACCTTGTAGCCAGCTATTGTAGTTTATATATCATGATTTATAGCTCAGTATTGTATGCAAATTCAGACAATAATGGATTTTAAAACAACCCATAGTATAAATCATGGTGCAGAGTGTTGTATGAACCCATTTATTGAATTCCCACACTTTATTCTCATGTCAGCAAATATAGGATTACAATCTGCTTTATAAGCATTATCTAAATAATTTAAAAATCTTATTATCTTCTGGAGAGATGAGATATTTTCTATAAGGTTTACCTATATCAGGGATGTCAAACTCGCAATGTCATGTGACATGTCATGACATATCGCAACTTCTTTGCCATTCCCAGCAATGAGGTGGATGCAGTTTTGCTATGATGTATCCAGCCTGCGGGCCAGCAGTTTGACACTCCTGACCTACATTGTTGATTTTCTCTTACCAAAAGATGATCAAGCTGTTTTATGCTAATTTATCAGATAACTTTTTATTCAAGTAGCTGATTGAAACAATGCAACAAGGAAAAACTAAATGCTACCTCATACCTACACATTATCTTATTTTTCTGACCATGTGTCCAGATTGCAATAAATTCATAATGTCAGACTGTGGTTAAATTCCAGAGCAGAAAGGAAAGCAATCCTTTAAATATTAGCAATGTTGTGAACTTCACGCACGCCAATCCTTTTAAGATACAGCTACAGCTTTGTTGGTCAGATTGGTCAGATTCAAACTTATCAAATCTTAGTTTGGTTAACAAACTCATATATTTTTTTTCAAATGAAGTGCCTCTTTATGATTTCATAACTTCAGACTGCTGCAACCAAGAATTTGTTTTCAACTGTGCATGAATTCACACAGAGTGGCTAGTCTCTTTAGGTTTAGCCTAGTTGACTTAGTATAAAGGTAAAGGTAAAGGTTCCCCCGCACATGCGTGCTAGTCATTTCCAACTCTAGGGGGCGGTGCTCATTTTCATTTCAAAGCCAAAGAGCCAGCGTTTGTCCGAGGACGTCTCCGTGGTCATGTGGCCGGCATGACTAGACACCAAAGGCGCACGGAACACTGTTACCTTCCCACCGTAGTGGTCCCTATTTTTCTACTTGCATTTTTATGTGCTTTTGAACTGCTAGGTTGGCAGAAGCTGGGACGAGTAACAGGCACTCACTCTCTTACGTGGCACTTGGGATTCGACCCGCCAAACTGCCAACCATCTGATCAACAAGCTCAGTGTCCTAACCCACTGAGCTACCGCGTCCCTTTGACTTAGTATAATCCCTTGGACTGCAAGGTGATCAAACCAGTCAGTCCTAGAGGAGATCAACCCTGACTGCTCTTTAGAAGGCCAGATCCCAAAGCTAAAACTCAAATACTTTGGCCACCTAATGAGAAGGAAGGACTCACTGGAGAAGAGCCTAATGCTGGGAAAGATTGAGGGCAATAGAAGAAAGGGACGACAGAGAATGAGGTGGCTGGATGGAGTCACTGAAGCAGTAGGCGTGAGCTTAAATGGACTCCAGAAGATGGTAGAGGACAGGAAGACCTGGAGGAACATTGTCCATAGGGTCGCGATGGGTCGGACATGACTTCGCAGCTAACAACAACAATCACAGCAATTATGGGTTATAAATATTGGTTAGTGTTGTTGGGCATCCAGCCACTATGACATATTCAACAAACTAATATTTAAAAAAACTCCATAGCATAACACGACCATGAAGCTCAGCTTCACCTAAAGTTGCACAGATGTTGTCAAAGTACAGTGGGAAGGACTCTGGATGAGGTCCTGTGTGCAAGAACAGAGAGATTAATGTGTAATACATGAGTAGATATTATTTAAGCCTCTTCTAGTTTTGAATACCATGACCATGATCTTAACAAAGGGTAATTTTCCACTGTCCAATCCAAATCTGCATTAAAAAATACATCATTGTCAGGAGAGACAGCAAGGCCTTTGA
The DNA here is from genome assembly GCF_947247035.1 of Vipera ursinii. Classification (NCBI taxonomy): domain Eukaryota; kingdom Metazoa; phylum Chordata; class Lepidosauria; order Squamata; family Viperidae; genus Vipera; species Vipera ursinii. The sequence goes on along the minus strand of NC_139512.1, from coordinate 218,590,347 downwards.
AGTGGCCGGCCATGAAACAGGGAGCTCACAACTTTTTCATTGCACTAAGTCTGTGGATCATCTTAGATTTCTCAATTTTTGATACCATTGACCAGGAACTGCATGGTATCAAAGGCACAATTCTTCACGCTTCTGCTCCCACCTGCAGCCAGGTCCAGATGGTGGCACTGATGGATTTCCACTCAGTCATTTAATATCTGCATGAAGCTGTTGAGTGAGATCATTGGGATTTAGACTTGGATACCAGCAATGTGTGAATAATACCCAGCTCTTTTTCACCCTGCTTATCGAAGCCAGGCAAAGTGCTGGACCATACTGGATGTTGTTGTAGATTGGATGAGGGTCAATAAGCTGAGTCTGAATCTTGATGACTCTCTGGCTCTGGAAGCAATTGTACTTCCCCCTGAAGGAGCAGATGTTCTCCTGGATTCATTTCTGTTATATGGAGTCCCCATGGCCACTGTGGTTTGGAGGGCATTCGATTTACTGTGATTAGCCAACTAGCGGCAACCTTTCCTGCATGGAAATGGCTTGACCATAATTGTCTATGCTCTGTTCGCTCCGTGGTTAGATTACTGCAATGGGCTTTATATGGAATTATCTATCAGCTGGTGCAGAATGGAGCAATGAAGCTGCTCTCTGAAACATATAGAAGCTTCTGGATCCAGACAACACTGGCCTTAAAGGAACAGCATTGATAGCTTTTATGTGACCCATGGGCTTCAGAGTTTCCATAGGCCAGACCAATGTTAAAACTGTTTACTTTTCCACGCAAGGTGAAAACTTGGTTTTCATGTATTTGATGGAACCATCATCATTTGACCATGTCCTAGCTGTGTCTCTTTACTATGGTACTAGCTATTCCTGTTGCTATTATTATAAAATGTTTACTTCATTTTATTGTTTTGGCATATGTATTTTATGAACCATTACTCAGTCTGGGAGAAGGAAGGAAGGAAGGAAGGAAGGAAGGAAGGAAGGAAGGAAGGAAGGAAGGAAGGAAGGAAGGAAGGAAGGAAGGAAGGAAGTTATTTTTTTAATTTCTGGTACCCAAAAACAATTTATCAGAATTTCTTTAATTATAAACATATGACATTAGCGCCAGCTGCAAGCTGGAAATAAGAAGAGTCAAGCTGAATCAGAATATAGTTTATCTAGTCCAGCAATCTGTTCCTATAGTAACCAGACAGGTGGCTGTGGGAAAGGCACAAGGATAGGAGCCAGTGTGGTGCAGAGGTTAAGGCACTGGACAAGGACTAGGAAGCTATGGGTTCAAATCTATTCTCATCTGCAGAAGCTGAGGGACTTTAAGACAATGGATTTCTCAACTCAACTTACCATATGCAGGTACTGATGTGGGGAAAAATACTGGAAGAGGAAGTGCAACATACAGTGCCTTTTGCTCTTGGAGAAAATGAAGGCTGTAAATCTACCAACTAATAAAATAAAACCTGTCTTCAGCTCTGCCCACTAACAATTGGAATTAAAAAATGCATCAACTCTGAAGAGAGCTATTTATAACTCCATAAAAGCAATTTTGCACCTGCAATTATGATCTGCAAAAATATATCTTGAGCAAATTGCTGGCCTTTGATGATCTCTTTTTTGGTAATCTGGAAGAGACCACTCTAGCTATGAAATTCTATATACAGGTAGTCCTCAACTTACAACAGTTCATTTATTGACCATTCAAAGTTACAACAGCACCGAAAAAGTGACTTATGACCATTTTTCAGTTACGACTTTTCTGATCAAAATTCAGATGCTTCGCAACTGGTTCATACTTATGACGGTTGCTGTGTCCCAAGGTCATGTGATCAGCTTTTGCACCTTCTGATAAGCAGCACCAATGGGGAAGCCAGATTCACTGAACAACCAGGTTACTAACTTATCAACTGCGGTGATTCACTTAACAAGAAAGTGGCAAGAAAGGTCATAAAATGGGGCAAAACTCTCTTAACAAACGCGTCACTTAACAATTTGGGCTCAATTGTGGTTGTAAGTCGAGGATCACTCTATACACTGGAATGTTGGCATCTCAAGAAAGTAGAATCCATTTTGCTCTTGAGTCATACACTCCATTTGTAATTTCTGGAACTGCTGTTTTGCTCTGGAAATGTGCAATATCCTTCTGAAAAAGTAAGCAGCTCCATAATTCACCCACCAGCCCTTGCACCCCCATATAACATTTAGGACATATATTTCTAAATGTGCTATAAACAAGCAGAGAATATCCAGTCCAACTGAAAGGGGTAGATCTGATGAGGATCTGACAAAGCACCATAAATTCTTTTGAGACCCTGAGCTGACTTATCTTATCTGGAGATCCTGATGGAAAATATATGCTCTGCTTCTGAGTCTCCACCACTAACACGTCCGCAAGCTGACGGTTCTTCTTTTTCCATTTTGACTGGGAAAAAAATAATCTGCCCTTCTTTCTGTGTTCACTTCCTTTTCTTGAAGACGGTAGGGTCTTTATAAAAGATTATCCGGTAAGGTTTAGAGAACTCAGCCTTTTGAATGCTCCCAACCCCACCCCACCCCCCATCCCCAAATCGTCACCTGGCAGACAATTGTTTTTCATATCAAAATATGTCTTTTTGTTTCTAAAAATTTCCCCAAGCATTTTCGACTTGTTTGGCTTTTCGTTTTAATGCTAAAGCTGTATCATCATCCTCAACTGATTGTTATTAGATTTTTTTTTTTCAGGGAGGCAGGGGGATTTTTTTGGTTTTGTTTTGTTTTGCTTTTAATATGGTTTCTTTGAAGCTGAAGGGCAGGGAGGAATGTTCGCTTTTAAAGCTAACAAACCAATTCAAATCTCCCTTGTCGCCCAGTTCAAAAGTAAAAGTATCAGGACTGAAGGGGCTACTGCAATGGGGCTATCAAAAATGTTTGTCACAGTTTGTATAAAAATTGTATTTCAGTCTTCCCAAGCTCCCATATCACACTAGCTTCTCTCTTCCCTGTGCACTTTTCATTAGTATCATTGTAGGCAATCCGTGAGCCACACTACACCTCATCCCCACCTCAACATTATGCTACTAAACTCCCATTAGATTTTTTTTCCCCAATTTGTTTCCAATATGTGTGCTAACCCAGTGGTCCCCAACAGTGGCGTAGTGTGGGGGGTGCAGGGGGGGCCGGGCGCACCGGGCGCAACATCTGGGGGGGGCGCCCAATGCCGGAGTTTTCTGCAACTCAGACAGCGAGCAAGCTTCGGCTGGGGGGGGGGAAGGAGTGGGGGGGGGCGTGGGGGCTGCCGTAAACTCTGACCGCCACGCTTGCAGAGCAGAAGAGCGCTTTCTCTTCTTCCCCCCCCCGCCCTGGCTCGCCCCGTCCGGAAGCCCCTTTTGTCTTTTGATTATCTAATTAAAGACGGACGACAACAAAACCAACAAACCCACTCTCTCTCTCACCCCCCCCCTCAGCAAAGGGTTTCCATTATGGAGGAGGAGGAGGAGGAGGAAGGGGTGGGGAGGAAGGGCGGGCGCAGGTCCTTTCATATTTTGCAGCAGTGAATTCTTCCCTCTCGGAGAGTCTCTAATTTTGGCTGGTGGGCTCTTCGGCTTTGAAAACAGCCAGGCAGCCACAGAAAGCAGAGATAATAGTGGCTTTTAGGTCAAAGAGGAGCGAAGAGCGCGCCTCGAGATGGCGCAGCGAAAACGTGCTGTGCTCGGTCTCCCGAAGAGGACCCCCACGGAGTTCAATCGGAGCTTCTTTCTCATAAGAAGAGGCGTAGGATAGCAGCGTCGAAAAGTGAAACAGGAATTAGTCGTTCGAGAATAAACCTTTGTTAAGGGAAGGGGTGAATTTTTGTTTAATTATTATTATTATTATTATTCCTGCAGAGACCCCACGCGCACTTCACCACCCGGGGAATTTATATTCCAGTTGGAAAAAATGGGGTGGGTGGGTTTGTAAACATCCCCGTAACACGTTCAGACGTGGTTAAGTGAATCCTGATTTATTAAGTAACCCAGATGCCAGGGCTCAGGAAACAAATCCCATTAAGCTCGCTGGAGGGGGACGATTCTGCTTCACCGAGGGTCGGAGGAGCGAGCGAGTGGGCGGAGCATAGAAAGCAACGGCAGAAAATAGGTCAGGCGCCACAGCAAGTATGAACTCCTGGGGTTCAGCCTAAGCAGGCAAAGCTGCAGGGTGGGTTGGTTGGCTTTTCCGGCTTTGGAATAACCTTGGGAAGCTGAGGCATTGTAAGTTGGAAGTCATTGTTTGTTGCCTAACATGTTGGGTCACCCCACACCACATGCTAAGCCATAAACCGTGGTTGGTATCCAGGGTTTAGGACAAGATGGAGAAAACTAGCCAATTGTGGGATCATAAATCTTGATGAAGCCCATCATCGCTCCATGTGATGTATGCACTCAATCTACAAACGTAGTCCAAGCCTATTCACATCTGTTGTAAGGTCATTCTCTCGTGGGGTTTATCCTGACGTCCACTAAGAGTGGAACAAACATGCCCCATTAACCATTTTCAACGCCATGTACTCTCTTTGTCTCATCCTAAATCACAGCTGAGGCACCTTAAAGTTGCCTTGTTTCAGTTTTAAACTAGCATTTTCCCTCTTCTCCAGAGACCCTTTTTTGCCTTGAACCTAACTCAGGGGTAGGCAAACTTGGCTCTTTTATGACTCATGGACTTCAACTCCCAGAATTCCTGAGCTAGTGGAAGAGACTCGAGTGCTAAAATCCATGGGTTAGGGGGCGCAAATTACTTGCCTTGCCCCGGGTGCTGACAACCCACGCTACGCCACTGGTCCCCAACCTTTGCGGCTTGGCAGCCCAGCTCGGGGGAGAAAGGGGAACCAGGCCGTGCAAGTGGCAGGCCAACGCACGGACATAACTCCATTTGTGCGAGTGGCAGGCAGGCTGGCGCACATCCGCATTCGCCCGCTGCTCGCATGGCCCGATTCCGAATAGGCCACAGTCCATTAGTAGGCTGTGGCTCAGGAGTTGGGGATCCCTGTGCTAACCCTCTGTTGGGCTTGGTACACCTATTTTTCTCTTTTTAAAGAAAAACCTTTGATCTTTCCACAATCAAAATACTGTAGTTCAGCCTTGTCGCTCCCACTGCATTCAGGCAGTGGTGGGATTCAGCTGGTTCGCACCACTTCAGCAGAACCGGTAGCTAATTTTTTGTTGCCCAGGCCCAGAATGGACTTTCGGAAGTGGCATCCACACAAAGAACCGGTTTTTCACATATTTGAATCCCACCACTGCATTCAGGGATATCAGCCAATTACTGCTAGACCTCTCTTACAAAACAGGTAGTCTTTGTTTAGCAACCACAGTTGGAACTGGCAACTCAGTCATTAAATGAAGCAGCCACTAGGTGAAACCACAAATGTGTTTATGATCTTACTTCAGCTTTCCTTTGCTTTACAGACCTGTCAAAGTGAGAACCGGTTTTAAAGTTACTTACTTTTTCAATACCGTTGTAACTGTGAATGGTTGCTAACTGAGGCTGTCACTAAATGAGGACTAGCTGTACTTGGAAGGTTAAAAAAAAAGACCTATCAAACCTCTGCAGCCATTCCTTGTGTTGCCTGTGAAACACTCTCATTTTTGTTTATCACTCAGAAGTGAAGGAAGGGATGACTTGGGATACTTCTTTGTTTTTAAATCACTATAAAGAATTTTTTTAAAAAATTGAAAAGAAAAAGAGGCCTGCCCAATCTATTTTGTTGGAATAGTGGAAATTAGAAAATTCAAAGTGGTTCCTGGCTGTGAGCAATCCAGAGCACCCTGGATCTTATTACTGGAAGGCTGACAAATTAAAAATCCAATTGGTTTGTGGCATGCAAACCAGCCTTGATAATGGTCATAAAAATTACCCAGTAACATATTGATTTGGGTCACTGTGTTTATTTCAAACTTTCATTATGAATTGGAGGAGGAGGAAGAAGGAAGAACAGTAACACTTGTGAATTCCAGGGGAAATTTAAATCGCCTGTACTTTAATATACATCAAATGAGGTGCAGAGGATATAAACCTTCAGCTTAAAAGACTGCTGGTGCATGACATGATTGAGAAGTACTTTCAACCCGAAAACAATTTCACTTCCTGACTTTGGCCACAAAGAAGCTACGTAATGAAGTTCGCTTTTTCTCTTTCTCACTCCTATTTGTCTCGGTAAATGTTTGCTGAATTTCTTACGCAAGTCTGGAGTTTATTGACATCCAAATATTTTTTTCTGGTGGGAGTATGTTTCCTTTCATTAGTCTTCTCAATTACTAAATGAGTATCTTTAACCTAAAATGAAATGTTTTCTTTACACTGTCTGCCTAGACGGATGTATGGTCAAGGAACAGAATACAGCGAAGGACGGCACACCTAGTATTTTGCCATGTAGAACTAGAAAGCCATGGGGGGCAGGCCAGAAGTACTGTGAGAATTCTATCACAGCCATGTGTTTGTTTTGTGCCTCCCACAGCATGAGTGTGCAGTACAATGGGTACACAATGCAGTGAGGATGCAATGCAGAAGCAGTCAATACAATAGATAGACGATGTCCCCACACCCACCCCAATGAAAGCTAAACTGTGAATCTTCCAAGCTTTTCCAGACCAGCTGAACCCCAAAGAGAGGTATTTATCTCTAGTTTTCACTGGGCCATAAATTTCAAGATAAAATTTGGAATACCAGGGGCCATGGAGAAAGGGGATTGTGAGAGCAAACCCACCTGTATCCAAGAAAAATTTATTTTGCTCCCTTTACTTATTTTTATTTATATCAGACATATAATACAAGTCTTGAGGTATCCCACCCATCTCACTATCAAGCAACTCTGGGCAGCTTGCATAATCATAAATGATGATATAAACAATTTAAAATGTTAAAATATTGAAGTATTGAGCATTAAACATTCACCTTTCACCTAATAAACAACTTCCCCTCTCCCATTCACTGCAAGTTCTCAATGTTTTATCAACTCTGAAATTCTGAATTTCTGAATTTCTATGTCACTGCAAGTTCTCAATGTTTTATCAACTCTGAAATTCTGAATTTCTGAATTTCTATGTCTTCTAATCCAACTAATTACAACAACCTTCCGAGGTTTTTTTGTCATTTAATTTCATTCCCCCTCTGCAACATTTTCTCATTTTTAACACCTTTTGGAGCATATCCAGATATCAGACATATAATACAAGTCTTGAGGATATTCTTTCCTGTAAAGTACATCATTCCTTCTTTGTCCCCAGGCCCTGTGAACCAAACTAAGTTGGAAATAAAAATTGGTAGATTTCTATGTAGGGAGACATAGATGTAGCATTTTTATTGTATTTTCTTTGAGACCAAAAATTACAATACTCTTATTGTAAGAGACAGTTGTATACAGGTAAATAAAATAGTGGGATGGCAAGCCATACTTGTTTAGACAGCAGGTGAGAAGGGAATAATTTTTCCCAGGTTTTTACAGGCTTCCCAGCTAAAACATTTTCTGCATGTAGCAAAGTTGTCTAGCAGTCATACTCTATTACATTATCTTCCTCGGTCCTAGTAAAACACATCCATGAACTTTCATTTCATATAGGAGTAGGCAAAATACAAACCTTCTTTCTTACAGTGAAAAATTGTATAATTTGCAACTCTAAAATTTTTTAAAAAACCTCCATTCCCTCCTTCAATTTAATTAATCTTTTAGAAATTGGTTCTCCTTTTTGAAAATTGAAATATCTTGTTGTCTCTCTCTCTTAGGGCACATTGTAGACCTTCCGTTGAACAGTCCCTGAGACAAAGTATGCCTTGGAACTGAGGCAGGGCAGCCCTTCTATCTTGACAGGCTTCAGGTAGGACAAGTTAAGGAAAGTGATTGGTAGATTTCCTCCTGGCAGGAAAATCATCAGCCAATTGCTCTCTTGCTCACTCTTCGCTCTCTAACAATGGTGGAGCTAGGGAAAGAGATGAGTTTTGATCCAGGAGTTCAACTATTCATCAAACCTTGATCCATGATATGGGGCTTCAGATATAAGTTCCCTCACATGACCTAGAAGTCTCTACTCATCCTAGCGTCATCTGTGATGCCTGATATATGAGGGCAGGGTATCAGAGGCTGAACACTGGAGAATCCCCACTTGCTTCAATCCACTGTATCAGCTGCTTTTCAATCAGAACATTTGTTTTTAATGTGGATGAAGAAATCTCACGCAAAACTGCTTAACCTGCCTTTGTAATGCTTAGTTGGTGCTTTGTGAAGTGCTGATGAAGCATTATTTGGAGGTTTATTTATTGATTTGCTGGGGCTGATTTGCCACTCCAAATCAGCAGGGCTCTGAGTAGGTTACATTCCCTTCTTACAATATGTGGGCAGATGCCTGGTGCCTGGTCAACCTGTTGTCTAAACCTCAAGGAGAAAGGAAGCAAGTTGCCACTGACCAAGGTAAGGGAGAGAGGCCTACCTCCAGTTTGGACATCTTCCAGCCCTTGCTGCTTCATTACCCCACCAAAACCCCACGACCTTAATGGGGAGTTGGTGGAAAACATCGTTTTAACATCAGAGGTGGCATTCAGCTACTGGCTGGGGATAAGAAGAAGCATCCTAAGGACATGTCCTTAAAAAAGGTTAGCAAAGCATCTTTCAGCTGCTGCGTGGATGAGCTTTTAGACTGTTATTACTGTTGCTGTAGGTGTAGCCTGCTTTTTTTTAACTTTTAAAAATTCTGTTTAAGAAATACTTTATGATGAAATATCCACATTTTTCCTCAACCTCCTTTCCCCCATCAAATAATTTTATTTAAAAAAGAAAAGCCCTGGTCACTGAAGTGTAACTAAAGCGCGCTCTGATATATACAATGCAAATATCTTTTCAGTTGTCTAGCTCAAGTGATAAATAAAAATTCCTAAATAGTACATGTCAACACACACACACACACACATACACACACACACACAAACACATACACACACACGCACACACACACAAGTCCCAGCATTGTTTTTGTACAGATTTAGATTTTAGAAAGAATAGATCTGTGGGGGTGGAATAGTAAAAAGATAAAGAGAACACCTAATAGAATGTAATGCATATAATTTTCAAGCATGTTGCAATTATGTGAGTCCAGGGCTTTCTTTGTGATTCAAGTTCAGCTTGGCCAGATGAATGCAGGTGTCTTTTCCCCTCATTTCGATCAGATATTTCATTGTCTTTAAAAACTGTGGAAGTATTGCTAGTAAATCTAAATAATTTGTGCCAAGGCAAAGAGCCAATCCACCCATCAGAAGGAAGAAATGAAGTCACGAGTCCAATGTGTGGAACAGACCCAAATACATGATAGCCACAAAGCAGAGTCTCTACCAAAAGAGTAATATATTTATGGTCATCTATCTCAAAAAGGTCCCAGAAGTTAACATGGATAGACAAGCTAGCTCTAGGAATACTATACCCTTCAATTCTACTTAAAAATATTAAAAGCTGATTGATTAGAATGCTAGCAAAACATGATATGAGAGTATTAGTGCTTCGGTTTATTCTTTTAAAAGATTGCTGTTTAACTTGGTTATCGCAGCCACGGAAGATACTCTGTATGAATGTGGAGAAGAATAATCCATCTCGCATATGTTACGGTGCATATGATGTCCTTCAATATGCACAGAGGAAGACTCCATGCTGGCAAGAGAAATGTTGTCAATGTAGCCAGATATTGGGAGAATGTCATTTAGTTTTAATCCTATTTACATACTTCTTACATGTGCTATATTTTATGACCTATTTTATATGAATTTGTAAGTGCTTCTGATGCAAAGAAATAAAGAAAGCAGCCATGCATACATTATCGGAAGATTTGAAGGGCCAGACAGATGGTTCTGGAAAAGGTCTTATTTTTCAATAGTTGATATTGGGTGGTGATCTAAACCATCAGATTTGTTTAAAGAATTTCCCCAAGCTTGTAGTTCTAGAATCACCACGGCTTATCTCAAAATGGTTCGTGAGAAAGGAGACAGAGAAAGTGCTTTCCCTAGACAAAGCCACAAAAGGGTATTAACAGTCAACAATACCCACGCAATTATTTTTTAAAACTTTTTAAAATGCTTGACATTTTTAATAGCTCTCTTTCTTAGCGAGAAGTTGCAATCTTCCCTATAAATCCAATGACATTTTATTTTTCTATCATAATTAGCATTTTTTGTAAAGTATGTTAATTCAGCTCTTGGAGTCATTTTGGCTCCAACTTGCAAGATTTTCCCACAGATTTTCATTGATTTGTTGAATGATTAGTGAGACAACGGAGAATGCCCAATAATTCAGTAAAGGCTATTTGAACTTCAGATTATTCTAAAACATCATGTTTTTATAATGTTGGCCTTCGGAAGTCTCTCTGGCAGCTCAGCCTGCCAGAAAGGTCTGAGAAGCTACCATTCCATTTCCAAATGAACTGTAACAACGGACAGCTTTTCCATCACCAGTCACCACTTACCAGGAAATTTACTCAGAAAAATATGACTTTGAAAAGCACACACACAGACACATTTTTCCCTTGCAAATCCAAACCAATACATTTTTAGTTTTCCCATTTTCAAAGATGTGGTTAATTATGAACCAGCAAGTAGCAAGAATTCTACATTTTCCATTTATGAGATGCATCAGTCGCGGTCAGCAATTGCAACTAATGGTGTAAACGTGGCCTAGCAGCATTTTTTTTCCTGCTGGTCCTCATGATGATGCATTCATCCCCAGCAGATAAGTGAGGCACCTTAAGTCCTGCTTAGGTGAATGCTGCAGGTAGTTCTCGACTTACGACCACAACTGAGCCCAAAATTTCCATTACTAAGTAAGACAGGTGTTAAATGAGTTTGGCCCCATGTTACGAACTTTCTTGCCACAGTTCTTAAATGAATCAGTTAGCAACACGATTATTAAGTGAATCTGCCTTCCCCATTGACTTTTCTTGTCAGAAGGTTGCAAAAGGGGATCACATCATCCCGGGACACTGCAACTGATGGGGGTGAGGTGTTACACCCCCCCCCGTTGATAGGGCTCGCAACTTGGGCATCCTCCTTGACTCCCGGCTCAATTTTGAAGACCATATAGGAGCCGTGACCAGGGGGGCTTTTGCCCAGGTTCGCCTGGTGCGCCAGTTGCGACCCTACCTGGACCGAGATGCCCTACACACAGTCACTCATGCGCTCGTGACCTCCCGTTTAGACTACTGCAACGCTCTCTACATGGGGCTGCCCTTGAGGACCACTCGGAGGCTTCAGCTGGTGCAGAATGCAGCTGCACGAGTTGTGATGGGGGTTTCCCGATACTCCCATGTAACACCTCTACTCCGTGAGCTGCATTGGCTTCTGGTTGCCCTCTGGGTGAGATTCAAGGTGCTGGTAATGACCTATAAAGCCCTAAATGGCTTGGGTCTGGGATATCTGAGGGAACACCTGCTGCCAGCATCAAGTTCCCTTCGTCCAGTGCGCTCCCACAGGGAGGGTCTTCTCAGGGTGCCGCCGGTAAAAGATTGCCGGTGGGTAATGCCCAGGGGGAGGGCCTTCTCAGTGGGTGTGCCTGCCCTCTGGAACCAGCTGCCCGTGGAGCTGAGGACTGCCCCCGACCTCCGTTCATTCCACTGGGACCTGAAGACCTGGCTCTTTGAGCTCTCTGGCCCAGGCTGAGAATTTTAATTTTAATTTTAATTTTAATTTTAATTGGGGTTTTTTACTCTTTCAGGGACTGTTATAATCTTTTTAATTGTTTTTAATTTTTGTATTTCTTGTTTTAATTCCCTGTAAACCGCCCTGAGTCCTTCGGGAAAGGGCGGTATACAAATCCAATTAAATAAATAAATAAATAAATAAACTGTTGGAAATAGATGCCAGTTGCCAAGCATCCAAAGGAATGTGTGAAAAATGGTCATAAATCACTTTTTTCACTGCCGTTGTAACTTTGAACAGTCACTATATGAATGGTTGTAGGTTGAGGACTACCTGTATTAAAATGCTGCTTTTCCCCTTGTTCTAATGGCCTCCGAGACAGCCTCAAGATACATCAAATCTGTTAGGCTTCTCAATACTGGAAAGGGAAGACACGTGACTGCAGTATGTGGGTACAGAGGCAACAGAGGCAGGGTAGAGACCAACAATGGCAGTTGCCAATTTCATACTTGTTTAGCTTTCTGCCGTCTCAACAGAGCCTTTTTCTACTGCTGAACGGAAGTGTGTTCTCTGCGCTCTCTACGCTTACGACAAAGTGAAATGTGCTGTAGGCATTTGTAACTAAATGGTTCCAACACGCCCTTTTGAATTCATCTCTCTGTTATTTGTTAAGATAGTGTTCTAGTATTTTATTATATATATATGTATGTATATATGTATAATTTGTTATTACTTTCTTCTAGATTTTTTAATTAGATACTCCTTGAGTAGTCATAATTGTACTGGTCTTTGTAATAAACGTTTGACTGATTGAATATATATTGCTTAATGATTCTTTCTTAAGCAAGAAAACTGAAAGGATGAAACAACCACAGACCCGCTTCGGCGAGAACAGGTGAACGGAGGATCATAATCTCCCCTCAATTAACACAGCGTTACAGCAAATGACAACAAGGAGGCAAATTGCACCGATGGGCAACAAGGAAGGATTTGTGACCAATGTGGATAGTGATGATGACAGCAAGGAAGAACAACCGAAATGGCAGCATCACATATAGAACTGTCAGACGAGCAGCGAGATGATTGTACATGGCAAAACACACATTCGACATGGGCGGGGCAAGAGGAGAGAAGCAGAGCACCAAAATTCAAAGAGCTGTCAACGAGCCCGATGGAAACAAGAAGGGGGCAATTGATTACGGGAGGGCGGGAGCCAAACAGACCCGTAACATGCTCATTAGCTAAACAATTGGCTTTGCAGAGACTATAAGAATGTGCTCCTCAATCCTGGCTTAAACTATGATGATGTCAGCAGACACTGACAAAAGCTAAGTTTTAAATAAATTTTTAGTCTTGGTGATCTGTGTTTTTTGTTTTGAATATGAATATTTTTATATCATTTATAAAAAAATGATATTCATATCCCGCCCTTCTCCGAAGACTCAGGGCGGCTTACAATTTAAAGCACAAATCAATGTGCTTTAGCAATAGCTAAATATACCCAAGCTGACATATATATCGGGAAAAGACCTGAATACACCAAGACCATATATATTGCACATCCTTGTTGCCCATCGGTTCGATTTTCCTCCTCGTTGTCATTTGCTGTAACACTGTGTTAATTGAGGGGAGATTATGATCCTCCGTTGCACATTGCCTAATGTGCAATCAGCCCAGGTTCGAATCTCAGAAGGGTGTGGCTGACTGAGGAGAACAAATAAGTTTGAAATAGCTATATCAGTCTCCCTTTAATTCTTTGTTAGCAATCCAAAAAATTTATATATATTTGTGTAAAGTTGTTTTTTTATGAAAACAAATAAGTTTGAAATGCATATCAGTCTCCCTTTAATTCTTTGTTAGCAATCTAATTTTTTTACATATATATATATATATATATATATGTATGTATGTATGTATGTACGTACGTACGTACGTACGTACGTATGTATGTATGTGTGTGTGTGTGTATACACATATACATATACATCTTTTTGTATTGTTTTATTCTTTTTATTCTTTTTTAACATTGTAAGCTGCCCAGAGTCACTCATGATGAGATGGGTGGCAAATAAATTTAACAAATAAACAAGATTATCAGGACTCTCGTCCAACATTATTCCCTGAGCATCTGGCGTCAATATAAAAACAGTGGATGCCTACGATCTTTTGAGACGCTGAATATCCCCAAGAAACAGGCATGGCTCTCTTAGGCATCACCAGGAACCAACCTCACATATACAGTACCTTGGTTAAACTGCCATATGAATGGGTCATGTGGAATTATCATTGTGTTCATTGCATAGAGGTGATTGTCAGTTTTTTCATTCACCCAGACTTTCCTGTTTAAATTTCTTCTTTGCCTCTCAGCTTGGTTTTAAATAAATAAGAGAGATAACTTTATGGAATTCAACATCCTCTTGCAAAAAGAGAAAAGCAGGGAACCTTGGGGGGGGGCAGGTCCCACAGAGTGGAACCTCAGCTGACCCAACTTACACGTTATCGTATCACAATTTTCACTGCAGTATTTCTAATACAAAGAGAGCCGCTGATTATCCTTTCACACAGAAGCAGTAGAAAACTTTGCCTTCTACATTAATCAACCTGATTAGCATATGGACTAATTGGAGCTTCATCCTGCTCTTGTTTCCCCCAGATAGCTCCTGTTCTTTTCCTGTGTTTTAAGGCAAGGATACTCTACCTACTTTTGTGCTTATTATTAGCAGCACTTCTATAATCTCCATGCCATGCTGGATCTCTCTGCTCCTGATCTTCCAGGGATCTAACCAGATCCCTCGTTGCATCCCCCCACCCCCGTTCAGATATTGCCATTATTATTTTAATTTATGAAAGCAGCTTGCTTTAAAATGCAACATTTTGCAAAACAGTATTTTACTGGTGGAATGTCTTTTACTTCCCAGAAGGCAAGAAAACAATTGTTTCCAGTAATTGGACAGTTTGATTAGAGGCAGGTGGTGCAGAGCTGAGGAAACTGGAGCCACGAAGCCAATTTTAGCGTCAAGCACATTTCCTTTCACTTTAAGATCCAGCAGCATAACATGCAAATTGCTTCCAACAACAACAAAAAGAGGGGAAATGTAAATTTAGTTCCTATTTATTATCTCAAAGTAAATGGCACTTTATTCAAGATATGATGCACCTAGTTACTGCATTGAGTGTGTGGGCTTCACACAAGGGCCAAGACAAGCGGGGAAAAAAGTTATGAATTTGCTTCTGTGTGATCATCCAATACATCAATCTCCAAAGCAGATCAGAGAAAATTTAGGAGGCAAGCCTGTGTGTGTGTGTATCTGTGTCCGTGCGTGCATGCGTGCGTGCACAGAGGCCTGTTTTCAAGTCGATGTTGACTCCTGGGGATATCCAGAGAAGTTCCTTCAGTTTTCTTGGCAAGATGTCACAAGTTATTTGTCCTTGCCTCCTTCCTAGGGCTAAGAGAGAGAGAGGGATTGGCCAAAGATCAGCTTTTCAGGTCTGAGATGGAACTAGAACCAATAATCTGCCAGCTTCTAGCCTGGGGGCTCCATCATTACACAAAACTGGCTCTTGAATGTTAATCACCTCATTGACTTCAGATGATTCAAAGGAGATCTCATCAGAAAGGGCTGCAATGAATTCAGTCCCATATTTACCTTATCACAAGCTCCCCCATGCACAGTTTGTTTGTTGTTTATTTATTTATTATTTTATTTGTACCTGCTGTTATTTTTATATATATCTCTAGGCAGCGAACATATCCAACACGCCTTCCACCTCCTATTTTCCCCACAACAATGACAACCCTGAGAAGGCTTAAGCTTAAAGAGAGTGACCTGCCTAAAACCACCCAGCTGGCTTTCATGGCTAAGCAGGACTTGAACTTACAAGTCTTCTGTTTTCTACCCTGGAGCCTTAACCACTACACCAAACAAGCTTGAAACATGAAATCTTTCATAGGCAACAGTACTAAAATAGTGTGTCATGGTTCTGATAAATAGAACAAAATAAATCAGAACTCCAAGGCTAGAGGACATGTTTATTGGATACAACATATCAGCACGATCAAAAGTGAAACCAAGTCTGAAGTTCCCTCCAAAGAGTTACACTATTACAAAGTCAAACTTCCCGCACTAGTGCTAGGCAGTTATCCACGTTCCCCAATAGAATAGTTTGGTGGGCTTTCTAACCAAACATCCAACCCTCTAACATAACCAATACAATGTTTTTGATTCCCATGGGACACAGAATTGTTTAGACTATCAAAGATACTCCGCACCCCCTCCCCTAGAACGAGCAAGATGGCTGCAGCCAGGTTCGTTGTAGAGTTGACATGGTGTGTGTTCAGGGTTGTTCTCCTCCACCCTTTAGATGGGGTGTAGTGTCATATGGAATACCTTCCCAACAAAGACATCTTGATACAGAACAGTTTCTTTATTCATTTGGTTGTGAAAATATTAATGTTCAAGAGCTAAACTGGCACATCAAATACATTTAACAGAGGCTACTTCAAAAGGACAGTGTAAAAGATGCCTATCACCTCCACAGTGAAGGCTTGCCTAATCTACAAGGTACCAAATGCTTATTTATCACATGCTCATTTGCAGATTTAGGATGTATACTTCCCAAAGTAGCCTTGCCCGTAGCTTCAGTTCAGAACGTAACAAGTCTCTATATTCCTTATTCTAGGCCTGGAGCTATGTTTTTCCTCGCCACCCAGTGATGCAGCATTATCTTGCACTGAAGATCACATCACACCACTCCATGGAATTTCAGTGGCAAAATGATGATTTTTGTTGTTGTTGTTGTTTAGGTTTAAGCAACAAAACAAATATAAAGTGAAATAGATTCTCTGAGTTTCTACCAGGTTTAAAGTATAATTATTATTACTATTATTGTTGTTGTTGTTGTTGTTGTTGTTGTTGTTATTATTATTATTATTATTATTATTATTATTATTATTATTATTATTTCAAATTATGTCTGTGAAGATTTTCAGCCATCCAGGTCATGGTTTTCTCAAAGGTGCTTCTTTAAAAGGCAACTGGAGTATGTTTTTTTCTTAAGGAAAAACAAAGTGCAGTTGCCTTTTTGAAAAGCATCTTTGGAACAATTTCAAATGATCCATACCTCCAAAAAAAGCAATCAAACAATAGAGGAAAAATCTGCAGAGCAGTAGGAGTGTCTGTTTGGGCACACTGACCAGGTGGGAGATGAAAGAGGCCTTTAGAATGAAGGGACTGGCAGCATTTGGAGCACCTGCTCAGACAGGGAGGGGGGTTTTTTCCTAGTTTTTTTTCCTTTGCAGTGTCCAGCTCTGACACATGTTTAACTGGATCTTTATTTGGACACCTCTCCCTCTCTCCCTCCCCCTCTCTCTCTCTTTAGCTATTATCTCTCTCTCTCTCTCTCTCTCTCTCTCTCTCTCTCTCTTCTATCCATCTATATGTATGTATCATCTATGCAGTGCTTTTTTTTGTAAAAGAAAAAGGTGCCGGAACTCACACCTGTCATATAACCCGCCTTGCCTACCCTACAAGGTTCCATCCAAAAAAGGTGCCGGAACTCCGTTCTGAGCGTTCTATGAGAAAAAAAGCCCTGCATCTATGTATCATTTATATCTGTCTACCTATATCTAGCTAGCTTATTTTTTTATTCAATTTTATAACCACTCATCTCACACAAGTACTATCCTTGTGAGCAATCATAAAACAATTAAAGATAGAGCAGAGTGCAAAATTAAATACATATGTAAGCTGAGAAAAAAAAATGCCATCATAGGTATCAACAGGGGGGCCCTTTATACACTTGAAGTTCCTGGTCCAAGCCCAAAGAAAGATCTACAAATGGCCAACTGACTTCTGCTGAAAGGAGAATGTTCTAAAGGGCAGCGGCTACAAAAACATCTCCTAGTTTCCACCAGCTGACATTCCTTGGCTGATATGACTCACAGGATACCCAATCTGTCAGACGAAATTGGATAGGTAGAAACCACTGGGAGAAGATGATCCCTCAGGTAACCTGGTCCCAAGTTAGGAAGGGTTTTCAAGCACCTTGAATTGTATCTGGAAACACACAAGCAACCAACGCAGCTCATGCAGTAGTGGTATTGCATGTGTCAAAGATCCAACATCATTTACTACCCATTTTCTACCAATTGAAACTTCCAAATGCTTTTCAGGGGCAGCCCCATGTAGAATGCATTGCAGTAACCCAAATAAGAGGGCATGAGGGTCACCTATATGGCTGCCTGTCCCATACAATGACTCTAGGTGGTTCACAAGAATCCATAAAACACAGTTAAAAATGAAAGTACCATCCCTTCCACCACCAAACCAACATCTTCGCAGTTCAATCCCCATTCTAGCCCAATGCTTGGGGAAAGAGAGAGAGAGAAAGACAGGAGAGAGAGAGGAGAGAGAGAGGAGATGAGAGAGAGAGAGAGAGAGAGAGAGAGAGAGAGAGAGGATATGAGTGAGAGAGAGAGGGAAGGAGGGAGGAGCAAGAGGAGAGAGAGAGTAGATAGAGGGGGTAGAGAAAGAAATATTCTTTCTTTCTTTCTTTCTCTTTTTCTTCCTTCTTTCTCTTCTTCCTTTTTTTCTTTTCTGACTGCTGAGAAATTTCCTCTTGCAAAGCCATTTAGCATCCCCTGCATCTCATTCCTTTCTCCCTTTTGTCTTAAATCATAATGATTTCCTTAATCTATTTTTTTTTCAATACCTACACATGTACTGGGTGTGATATCCTTCTGGTCCCATTATCTGGATTTCCTGGCCACTGAATTAATTACTTCCTTTACTACTTGCCTCCTGAAATGCCAGCTCCTAAATCTCATTACTAAATGGGCCACTGAACTTTGCCACTTGCATTAAGGAACATAATGAAGCCATGCCTGTGCCATGTTTGAACGGGGAAAGATTTAAGAAACAGTTAAGTGATCTGGATGACAGATGGCAACGGAGGTTTTTGAAGCTTTTTGACCCAATTCAGAGCAGAGTAAGATCTTCAGGTCTAACAGTCAAATTTTTGCCATTGGAAAGTCCAGCCAGGGGTTCCGACCAAACAGCTGTGTTCACCACTGAAGAAAAGAAAGAACAGAAGACTTTTTTGGTAACCCTGTGCTTCTTTCAGAGCATGAAGAAAAATGGCTGTTTTCATGCAGTTACTTCATTTTTGATATCACATCCAGGACGAGAATAAAATCATTGTGCCAAACAGGATATGAAGATCATTGTGATAATATGAAGTTCAAAATTGACCCTTTGGGCATCCTAATGTCTCACTCACTGATTTGTGACTTAGAAGGGTCACAGAAGTGAGAAATTTCCTTCATTGGCCAAAATAAATACAAAGCTTCATATCTCTCTCTGTCTCTCTCTGTCTCTCTCTCTGTCTCTCTCTCTCTGTCTGTCTGTCTGTCTCTCTCTCTCTCTCTCTCTCTCTCTCTCTCTCTCTCTCTCTCTCTCTCTCCTCCCTCCCTCCCTCTCATTCATGCACACTAGACCAGAAAGCTGAAACTTTTTAAAAAGAACATTTATGGTTCTTTCACAATTCTCTTTCAGTGAAATGAAGCCTGCACACTTGTATTTAACGACCAGCAACACATGCTGTAAAATTAAATGGTCAATTTAAATGCTGGTGTTGACAACATTTAACCTTGGTAAAAGTCCTTAGCAAAGTGGTTAAGATTGCCAACTCCCAACTTGGGTGCAGAGAGGAAGTATTGTGGAAGTTTCACTGCAATGCAAAAGGAACAATTTTTCTGCGAGAAAAACTGTGTGAGCTTTTTTTTTTGGGGGGGGTTTGTCCACAAGCTGGGGAAATCATTAGAACAGTATTTTCACACCAGCAACAGAGCTTTAAGGATTACCCTTGAGTTTAGATACAGATTTAGACTTCTTTATCATTCTGAACAACTTTTCCAACATTTTTACATAAGAAGAAAGTAAAGCAATGTTGTACACATTTCTTCTGCGACATGATTCCTTACCAGACAGTTGAGTAGCCCAAATGAACTGCTGCTTGGATCTTTCTCTGTAGAAGAGAAACATCAATATATGGATAAAGGCAGGAGAGCCATACTCAGTATGATTTGATGCAGGAACAAAACTATTTGTGTTGTTTTAAAGAAAATGCAGTTTCACATTAGACTTCTTTACCAAGCTGTAAATGTGCACCATCTGATCTCATAGTCTAACTTGCTAATTTTTAATTTGTCAATTAAGCTGAGAACGGATGTTATGTCTAGAACATTAGAACAAGCAGCAAGAGGCCACAAATGGTTGAGCCGTTCCTTCATAATCACACAGAAAATACTCTTCAGATGGATATTACCGTAGGTGATAGTCAATAATGCTGAAAATTCTGTAAAGAAGCAAGATACAGGTCTTCCATTTTGTTTAGCAAACAAAATTGCCTCATTGCTATGATCCAAATTTTCTCTTCACATATTTTTTATTATGCACAAGTAGCCCTTATCACATAATCTAATTATTTTATCACTTTTATGACAATGCTTACACTGTTTGCAATTCACATAGGCAGCTGCTTAAATGTAGTGTCCTCTGAATTTATATTGTTGGCAAATACATAGTTCAGTCGCAGTGAAATTCCATCTTTGGGGTTTTCTTTTTCTCTGAGTAATTCCGAGTAGACGTCTACATGGAACTTGCAGAAACCTCAAACTGCAAAGCTGAATGGATGTGCAAAGCACAAAATAAATGAAATTCTATCATAATTAGAGTCAGTGCTTTTTTTGTAAAAGAAAAAGGTGCCGGAACTCACACATGTCATACAACCCGCCTTGCCTACCCTACAAGGTTCCATCCAAAAAAGGTGCCGGAACTCCGTTCTGAGCGTTCTATGAGAAAAAAAGCCCTGATTAGAGTCAATTATGTAAACCCCACCATGCTGCAAAACATATCATTTCCACTTTGTACACTTTGCACCTTATGAAACGCTAAAACCATTTTGTAAATTGCCTTCGACAGTCTAAGGAGCTGATGGTCATATCCCAGGGAAGAAATGACAGCATTACAATAAGTCCTCAAAGTTTCAATCCATGCGTCTCAATGAAGATGAGTCCATTTCGGAAGTTTCTTTCCATATCAGAATTAAGGCTAGAAGAATCAAAATGCTAACAACTAATACAGTGAGGAAGATTCATTTCAATGCTGTTTTCTTAAAAATTGAGAGATAGGCATTCCTGTCATTCAGGATGTCAATCTCCAGATACCCTCCATCAAGTCAAACTACCTGTTCTGGATTCTTTTTATTCTTTCCAGAAAGTTGGAAAGGAATCTGTCAGAAGGTGGAAGGGAAATCTATCTATCCATCCAGAATAACAGAACAAGAGAATAAGAGAGTTGGAAGATCTTCTCGTCCAATTCCCTGCTCAAGCAGGAAGCCCTATACCCGTGGTGGGGAACCTATGGCACTTTCTGTTGGCACGTACACCGTCACCCCAGTCCTAGGCCTTCAGCTGGGTTTTATAAAACCTTTTCCCTTTAGGCCTCCGCCACTGTGTGCAAAAAAAAAATGGCGATGTCCATATTGCTCTACGAGTTCATGGTGACCTAACCCTAACCCTAAGTGGAATTTTCCTCCAAAGGGATTTTCCCATGTATTTTACCAGGAAACGTAGATAGGGCAGCCTAGAAAAGTAAGTGCACTCCTAACCATACCCAAGCACTCCGAGTTTGTTGGCAATGTCCATTTTCCTCTACAAGTTCATGGTGACCTAACCCTAACCCTAAGTGGAATTTTCCTCCAGTGGGATTTTCTCATGGATTTTACCAGGAAACATAGATAGGGCAACCTAGAAAAGTAAGTGCCCTCCTAACCATACCCAAGCACTCCGAGTTTGTTGGCGATGTCCATTTTCCTCTACGAGTTCATGGTGACCTAACCCTAACCCTAAGTGGAATTTTCCTCCAATGGGATTTTCCCATGTATTTTACCAGGTAACATGGATTGGGCAGCCTATGAGTTCATGGTGACCTAACCTTAACCCTAAGTCCATGGCGGCAACTCTATGGGCCGTGTGCCATAGGTGGCACATAGAGCTCTCTCTGTGGGCATGTGCACTGACGCCCCAGTCCTACGCCTTCATCTTACTTTTATAAAACCTTTTCACTTTAGGCCTCCGCTGCTGTGTGCAAAAAAAAAGGTTCAATCAATCAATTTCAACTTCTCGCGGGGAAAAAAAGATCTCCCAAAATTGGAATTAATTGATTGAACTTTTAGTTACACCAGTCTGCCGTTACCACCGCAGCCACGCCCACCCAGTAGTCCATGACCACCCAATGGACCACGCCCACCTGGCTCCCGACGATACTTAAGTGGGTTTTGGGTTGCAATTTGGGCTCTTGGTCTCTAAAGGTTTCGCCATCACTGCCCTATACAATTCCAGACAAATGGTTGTCTAATCTCTTCCTGGGAGAAGCAGCAGCTCTGAATGTTGCTAATTAATCCATTCAGACCTATCTACCTCTGATCCTGTCTGCAAAAGAATTTCGGCTGTCAAAATCCAGGAAAAGAGCCTTTTCCTCTGTGGCCTCTGCCTTCTGGAATATTCACCCTTGGAGGTGAGGTCCACCCCCCCCCCAACAGACACTACTGGACTTTGGGGAGAGACTGAAAACCTGGCTCTGCTGCTTGGCCAGGGGCTCTGACAGAGTCCTGCTACAGTGAGGGTGGCAAATGGGGTAGAGAAGATTCCACCACCAGGCCACCAAAAATCTTAGTTTTTAACTTTCTTAACTTTCCTAATGTTAACTATCTTGTATTATTATTATTATTATTATTATTATTATTATTATTATTATTATTATTATTATTATTATTATTGTTGTTGTTGTTGTTGTTGTTGTTGTTGTTGTTGTTGTTGTTATATTGTAAGCTGCCCAGAGTCCTTATGTCAGTACGATGGGGGGTATAAAAATAGATAGATAGATAGATAGATAGATAGATAGATAGATAGATAGATAGATAGATAGATAGACAGACAGACAGACAGACAGACAGACAGACAGACAGACAGACAGACAGATTCATTCATTCATTCATTCATTCATTCATTCATTCATTCATTCATTCATTCTAAGCTTCCTTCACTTCTTTTGGTCAAGTGATCTACAGCAGAGCTTTATGTAGCTTTTTTATGTAGCACAAACATAAAGAGAGATATACAGGATTTTTTTGGGGGGGGGAGGGAAGCAAAATTCCCATATAGATATTACACAGGAGAAAATATAGATGTCTTCCCCATAACCTGCTCTGCACATGTTCCCTAATACTTGCATCAAAGAAATGCATGGGGCAGAATAAAGTTACTTTCTCCGCAGGCAGCCAATGCTGTAGTTGTGGGAAACTCCTGCCAGTCTTGAACTAGAGGCTATTATACAAACAAGCATGAATAAATTAGGACAACCTTGCAATGAGGAAGGGGGGAGAAGTGAGGACAGAATGACAAGTCAAAGAAGAAACATTAATTAGAGTCCAATAGCTTGATGTACCTTGTTTGATTAAAAAGAAACTAATTACCCCCAAAATGGTAAATTAGGACTAAAAAGCTCCCCAGAAGAGGCGGCAAAGGTTTTACCACTAGAATCCATGACTGGTATCTGAAAGAAGGCTTTGCATCTAATTAACATTATTTTATGTCACTCTAATTAAGATGACCTCATATTATAATTAGAGATACGCTAAATTACTTGGAAATAATGAGGATGATTGGATACTCACTGTGTATGCCAGTTTGGAAGCTTTAGTGCTCACACTAATTCTGTTCACCTCAGTCATTTTCAATTAGAGAGTCTCCCTCCCCTTTTTCATTTCCAAACAGGTATTAGCTTTGAAGGTAGAAGCAGACAAGGATCACATGTCCAATGATGTCATTTGATTCCTCATTCATTTAGTGTCTCCAGGACTCACAACATGACAAGATGGAATGATTCAAGTATATGTATTCATCCATTCATTTATGTATTTATACATAAATACATTTGGTGTAGTTGTTACGGTACCAGACTAGAAACCAGGAGTCTGTGAGTTCTAGTCCCGTCCTAGGTACAAAAGCTGGTTGGGGGATTTTTGATCCAATCACCAGAAGATTGTGAGTTCTAATCCTGCCCTAGGCACGAAACCAGCCAATCACCAGGAGACTGTGAATTCTAGTCCTGCCAGTCCAGTCACGTTCTATCAGCCCAACCCACCTGCCAGAGTTGTTGAGGTGGGGGAAAAGAGGAGGAGAAAGGAGTATTGGGTATGTTCACTGCCTTGAGTTACTTATCAAAATAATAAAGACAAGATTAAAAAAAAAGTTAAATAAATTTAATTAAAATAAAATAAATATATTTTTGTTTAAATGCAGAGAAAATTGAAAGTGAAGCATGGTGATATAAAAAAAATTAAACTGCCCATACGACTGGACTTAGCAATACAGAAAGTGACACTGGAGTCAGGGAGGACACTGCTGCTGCACAGAGGTCCTTAGCTTAGAAGTCCAAGACTGTGCTTGAAAACATTAGGATAGGAACTGAAAAAAGAAGAGGAGATGAAATACTGCCCTTATGCAAATTTGTGGCGAGACCACACTTGAAATATGGTCTCCACAGGTGCAAAAAAAAAGGCAACTAAAATGATTAGGCAGCTGAAGCAGCTCTCTTGGGAGGAAAGGCCTGAGACATTGGGGCTCTTTAGCTTGGAACAAAGGAGGGCAAGGGGCGGGGGGGCAGGGGGGCAGGGGGGCGGGAGGCGTGACTGACACATACACAAATAAGCACAGCATAGAAAAAGCAGATTTTTTTTTCTCCTCTCACAACATCAAAGCTCAAGGTCAGCCATTAAAATTAAATACAGAGATGCTGTACTAAAGAAGACGCTATTTTTGCATGACGTTAAATTGTGGGATTTACTTCACTGCCAGAAATTTAGTAATGGCAGCTATTTGGAGGCATAAGCCATTCATGCTTGCTATTATCAATGGCTGTTTTAACACCTCCTGGATCCTAGGCAGCATGGCTTATACACTGTTGCTGAGAAGTACCAGTGACAAGAGGCTATTTCTGCTACTTCCAGTCCATTGGCCACTGCATGACCTACAGTGCTGGACAAGATAAGTCCATAACGTGTTGGATCACAAACTTCTTAAGTTTTCATAACTTTCTTAGAGTATCACAAAGGTGGATTATAACCCAGTGATTTGTTTAAAAGTGGGGCCAGCTACCCGGAAAAAGTAGGACTTTTTCTTTTTCTAAAAAGAAGGACTTATTCTGAAAAGAAGGACTAGAGGTGACATGCTAGTAGTGTTCCAACATTTGAGGGGCTGCCACAAAGAAGATGGAGTCAGCTATGTTCAAAAGCATCTGAAGGCAGGACAAGAAACAATGGATGGAAACTTTTCAAGGAGAGAAGCAACCTAGAACTAAGGAGAAATTTCCTAACAGTGAGAACAATCGACCAGTGGAATGGCTTGCCTTCAGGAGTTGTGGGTGCTGCATCACTGGAAGCTTTTAAAAAGAGACTGGGCAGCCATTTGTCTGGAATGGTATAGGGCAGGGGTCCCCAACCCCCGGTCCATGGACCGGCACTGGTCCGTAGCATGCCCACAATTGGGCTGCACAAACAAGCAAAGCTCCATCCTTGGGATGCCGGCAGTACTCAAAACCACACCCTCTCTGGTCCGCAGAAAAACTTTTCTCCATGTCACTGGTCCCTTGTGCCCAAAAGGTTGGGGACCTCTGGTATAGGGTCTCCTGCTTGAGCAAGGGGATTGGACTAGAAGACCTCCAAGATCCTGTAATGACCGAGGGCACGGCACAGAGGTAACGCAGTCAGCTGGCAATTCAAACTGCCCTTTAATTGCTCCAAATTTTCCCCCAATGCTCCCACATTTCTGGCAAGCCCCAGAACAAAGTAAGACACACACACCTTCAGCAGCCTCTGGCTGTAAGTAGTTTCACATACAGTTAGATTAGAAGAGTAATTTACTCAAGGCCACGTAGATAACAAGGAATGAAACGTACATTCAAAATCTAATGAGTCTGTGGAAATACAAGCTTGCCTGAGCAATTTCAGAAGAGAAGCCAAAACTCAATCCGAGGTCTTTGAACACCAAATCAACTTTGTCAGCCAGTCCAATGGTCAGAGTTTCAGAGTTTCCAAGCAGAAATCACAATGCAGAACAAGAGATCAGAGAGTTGTTTCCAAGATCAGCAACAGCACAGAAAACTCCAAGAAATCAGCATTTGTTCCCGACAAATGCCCCTCCCCACAGAGTCTCCTTAAGTCTCAGTCTCCAGGTGTGCCTTGTGGAGAGGGGAGGGGGCGCTCTCCTCTCGAGTAGTTGAGCCTGTCTGCGTTGTTCCTTCTTTCTCTCCACACTCTCCTTCCTCTAGGATCAGGAGGGGGTGGCCCTTGCTCATCGCCTGAACTCTGTCTTTCCTGTTCACCCTGTCCCAATTCTGAAAGGCTCTGGCCTGCCTCGGCCTGCTCTTCCCCACATCCCTCTGAAGCCACAGACACCTCTCCCTCGACCTCCAGAGGCTTCAGTTCCAGCTCATTTTCCTCAGCAGATTCAGGCTCCGACAGAGGCCTGACAGATCCCTTCCAACTCTGTTATTCTATTATTCTGTGAAGTACATGGGTAATTAAGGATAATGGGAACATGTTGCAGAGGTTGTGAGGAAGAGGAGTTTCTAACTGATTTTCTCCTCCCTAAACATAATTTCTGGATGGCCAAACCACCCTCACAGCCATGTGATAAGAACATCCACGACAGTTCTCCAAATTCCAAGCATTCCATCAGCTCAAAAAGGAGGAGGATCCCTGCCTTATCACTACCTTCCCTAAGCTAGCATAATTATGGGATAAAGTGGATAGGGCTATGCATTGACAGAATAATCACTAAAAAGAAAAATGCAAGACAATCAGCGTTCACAACCTGTTTGGATTTATTTCTAATTTTAATGGCCAAGCACATATAATCAGGAAACTTACAGCTTTAGCAACCCCATGCTCGTGCCTTTGGGGTTGCTGGTTTCTGTCCAAGACCATACCACTGAAACACTTGCTAAGACCCTCGGTCGCCAGAATATCTTTTCAGTAGGTGCTGGTGGCAGATCACCATTGTTATAACTACAATCCAAAATAATGGATATGGATGAGTCTCCAGAGGAGTATTAGAACGAATGGTGCAATTATTAGTATTATAGTTTTATTCGTGCAAGTGACTAGGGACACATCCAAAAGGCACGCTTAATTAGAAGATCATATAAATGCTAATTCTTTATGGCAACCTGGGGCATGGAGCTGAATAAGTAAATTTCGGGAGCCAAAAGTTACAGAAAGCTTGTGAGCAAGGTCTCCAGCATTCCACTTCTTATTCTTTGGTCATGTTTCTATAGCACCTATACAGTAAGAAGCTGAATGCTGCCCTGTACCCCTGTTGCCCTCTGCTTGAATTGTCAGGCTCCAATCTTACTCAGAAGCTCCTTGGTATAGGAGCTGAAATATATTTATATTTATATTTATTAAACTTATATACCGCCCTTCTCCCGTAGGACTCAGGGCAGTTCACAAGGTTTTTTAAAAACAATACAACAAATTACAAAAATTAAAAACAATTAAAATGATTACATTAACCTTGAATAAATAAAATCCCAATTAGAATCCAATTAAAACCCCAATTAATACTCTCAGTCCAGGCCCGAAAGCTCAAAGAGCCAAGTCTTCAGGTCCCGGCAGAATGAGCGAAGGTCAGGGGCAGTCCTAAGCTCTACAGGCAGCTGGTTTCAAAGGGCAGGCGCACCCACAGAGAAGGCCCTCCCCCTGGGTGTTGTCCGCCGGCAATCTTTTACCAGCGGTACCCTGAGAAGACCCTCCCTGTGGGAGCGCACAGGACGAAGGGAGCTTGATGCCGGCAGCAGGTGCTCCCTCAGATATCCCGGACCCAAGCCATTTAGGGCTTTATAGGTCATCACCAGCACCTTGAATCTCTATAGGTCATCACCAGCACCTTGAATCTCTATAGGTCATCACCAGCATCTTGAATATGTTTCAAACCACCATGCTGGTTTCCCAAGGCATATTGGCCGAGGTGTCCTGACAGAGATTGTCATACTGGGGGTGGTTAATGGACCGAGATAAGATTCTAACTCCACTCCACGGGCTATCTTGCTCCCTTCCTTGCCATCTTTGCTAATTTTAATGTTAATATTTAATATCAATGTAGCAGTTAATATGTTAATGCTGATATTTATTATTTCAAAATTTCAGTCTTCTATCTTGTTGCTTTTACTTTCTTGTAAGCCTCTTAGAGTGGTGTCTAAGCAAGATGGGCAGGCCTTGGGGCTCTCTGAGCTTGGCTATTTTCTTGCAGATGTTTCATTACCCAAACTAGTGACCAGCACTGATGATGTTACCTGGTCTAGATAATGAAATGTCTGCAAGAAAACAATTAAGCTCAGAGCACTAAGGACCCGGCATGTCAAGGACCCCTAAGCTACAAATATTCTCCTTTATTGGTAAGATGGGTAGCATATCAATAAATAAGTGCAACATCTGAATTGTGGACATGCACCTCTCCCGGATGGCACTGCAAATAAAGGGTGGATTATTAAATACAGCTCCCTCCCTACCTTGTGTGTGGCCATTGTGTGCTTCACCAATCAACCCCTTAAAATTCACTATTTCACAGGTGTTTTCTTCCTAAACTGTGATGTGGCCCTGCCATTTCTTCAACTTTTTTTTTTTTAAAAAAACGAGAGTGACTTACTGCATTTGAGTCCCTTTCTGTAGTGACATTTGGACCCACGGATAATCTTGGAATAAAATGGGAAGAGGGGAATAATTAGCATTTCCCTTTGCCAGAAGGATGTACTTAAAGGGGAAAAAATGTCTTTTAGTTAGGAGCAGCTGATATTTGTCAGCTGAAGGACGGGGGCTAATTAAATGCATCAGGCAACAGTGACAAGAAGCTGAAAAACAGCCTGGCAGTTCTAAAATGACTTATAGCACATGATTAAATATAAGAGGCTTTATTAATATACACACGTGCACAATGCAAACAAACACACACAGGTGTGCCCCTCGTTTGCTAAGTGTGCCTCCTGTGCTTTTTGTTCTGGTGCTTAAACAGGTGCAGAGCAGATTCCCTGCTCATCAAGATACTTTGCTTCCATGACAGCAGGTTGGTTGCTTAGCAGGTGCTTGTCAGAAAGGTCCTCCTGCCTTCCAGAGACCTAGAGAAGACAAAACAAGAAAGGTCAAATTCAGGTGTCTCATCATTCACACACGAACCATCTTGGAAGGCAAAGGAGGGAAAAGAGGGAGCTAAGACAATTTTTTTTTTAAATAAAGAAAAGCAAAACGCCAATCCCGGTGATCAATTCAACAGAGGCTGGAGGTGTACAATTGGTGGATGGGATAGGAATCAATCTGTTCGTTTTGTCTCAATTATGGGAGGAGAAGGAAGATTAAGCCACGGAAAATAGTGAAAGGTTTTCCGGAATATTTCCATAGCGATAGACTGCCATCATTCACAGTAACAAAGACTGCATTTTCTGGAGCGGGGTGGGTGGGGGGGTGGGGGTAGAATATAACTTTGTCTTAGATATGGGAAACATTCCGCTACTTAATTTTTTCCCCAATTTTCCATCAAATGACCTGTGAGTAGCTTACAAACAATTCACCGGCAGGCCAGGTAAGAAAAGTTATAGAGGCAGAAGGAAGCAAGGGGTGGACTCTTAACATAACTTGCCCAAGGTGCTCTCAGATGTTTAATACCTCTGCATCTAGGTATTCTTTTCTTGTCTGAAAAATGAAACCTCTCTCTGAACCTCTTGCAAAACTTGGTTTACTTTTCTGTTTTTCTGAGCTAAAAATGCAGAATGTTAGAGGGAACATACAAAACACTACTTCAGGATGGCTAAATTTAAAAACAAAATGAAATACAGGTAGTCGACTTACAATATTCCATTTAGTGACCATTTGAAGTTACAACGTCACTGAAAAAAGTGGCTTACAACCATTTTTTGCACTTATGTCCATTGCAGCATCCCCATGGTCACGTGATTTACATTTAGATGCTTGACAAATGGTTCATATTTATGATGTTCGTAGTGTCCCAGGGTCAGGTAACCATCTTTTGAGACCTTCAGACAAGCAGGGGAAGCCAGATTCACTTAACAACCATGTTACTAATTTAACAACCATAGTGATTTATGTAAGAAATGTGGCAAAAGTCTTAAAATGGGACAAAACTCACTTAACAAATTTTTCACTTAGCAGCATAAATTCTGGGCTCAGTTGTGGTCGTAAGTTGAAGGCTACCTGTATTATGTCTTAGTAAATCATACATATGCTTGTAGAACAACAAGAGTAAGATAATCCACAACCACACTCATTAACTACAGAAAGAATGAAGAGAAAGAGAAAAAGATGAAAAAGTACAGGTGGGTGTGGATGGGGGGGAATACAGGTCCCATCAGATTCTGAGGGTACACAAATTCTTCACAGAAAGAGACAGTTGTAGTTGTTCCGTCATACAATTCCACTGACCATACAGGCTTGCTCTCAGGTCATGTTGTATTTCACCCATATACAAACTTGTGGTTGGCTCATTTGATTTATAAACCCTAATAAATAACCATCATCTCATATTTAAAGGAAAATTCCTTATTCTAGATACTTCTTTCCATTTTCCAACAATGGGAAATATTATCTCCATTTCAATTCTATGATTCTCTGAGATAAGCGTTCCTTTTGCATACCCAGTACTCTGCACAGGAAGGATACAAACATGCATGTCCATGACATTAGTGCTATCAATAGCTGGTGCAGAATGCAGCAGCGCGAGTTGTGATGGGAGTTTCCTGATACTCCCATGTAACGCCTCTTCTCCATGAGCTGCATTGGCTTCCAGTTGCCCTCCGGGTGAGATTCAAGGTGCTGGTGATGACCTATAAAGCCCTAAATGGCTTGGGTCCGGATTATTTGAGGGAACACCTGCTGCCGGCATCAACTCCCCATCGTCTTGTGCACACCCGCAGGGAGGGCCTTCTTAGGGTACCGCCGGTGAAGGACTGCCAGCGGGTGACTCCCAGAGAGAGGGCCTTCTCTGTGGGTGCACCTGCCCTTTGGAACCAACTTCCGATGGAACTTAGGACTGCCCCCGACCTCCGTTCGTTCCGCCGGGACCTTAAAACTTGGCTCTTTGAGCTGTCTGGCCTAGACTGAGGGGTTTTTAATTGGGTTTTAAAGTTTTAATTTTGGGGCTTAAATTTAATTACTTGTTTTAAATTTATTTTAACTTTTGTATTGTATGGTTTTAATTGCCCTGTAAACCGCCCTGAGTCCTACGGGAATAGGGCGGTACAGAAGTCAAAATAATAAATAAATAAATAAATAAAATATACCCCATTAAAAATAAGACTCAGTTTTAACTGCCCAAAATGCATCTCAATCTTCCTAAAGAAAAAGTAGAGAGACTCTGAACTGCTAATGAAAGGGTCACCTGAAGCCGTGATGACTTTTCAGAATGACCCACACAATGAATGTAATCTGAATCCATGTACTTAAGCCACTTAGACCAGCCTTCCCCAGTCTGTCATTCTCCAGCCTTCAAATTCCCAAATCCTCAGTTCTGCACCTTATTGTCCAAGACATCTGGAGGACACAGACTGATGTAGTCTTTTTCAAACCTGCTCATCCGTATCCAGAATGGTTAGTTCAATGTCAGTATCTTTTGACTTTCTCAAAGTTATAAGACAATGTGTGAAAGAAAAGCAAACACATTTTTTATCTCTGCATGTGCATAAGGTTGACATCAGAGAATTCTGAAGCACCTATATAGTACATTGATATATTTATAGCTTTCCTGGTGCAAACATTTTCGAAAGAAAAATGATTTCCACACCAGCATCTATTGTTCCTCCTCATTATTCATATGGGAGAAGGAAGGCTCTGTTGTAGCTCTCCCCTCGCTTCTCCTCCACTGATGGGTAAAAATACATTTCAGCATTTTCTCTAAATGGAACTAAAAGTCTAAGGAGAAACAGGCAAAAGAGATGCCAGATTGTGAAAAGGAACTCAAAAGGCCATGTGGACTGCAATTTCTATTGCTAAAAGCAAAATGAGAATCCCAGATCAAATATTTTCTCCCAATATAAATGGTCCTCACAAAACAGAAAAACTTTAATATAGGCATGTCAAACTCGCGACATCACATGACGTCGCGTGACGTATCGCGACTTTTTCCCCATTGCCCGCAATGGGGTGGGGGCAGTTTCGGCATGATGCATCCAGCCTGTGGGCCGGCAGTTTGAAATGCCTGCTTTAAGAGGTCTTCTTTTAAGGTAGGATGTGAATAATTCCTCTTGGAAATCTAAATTATACTAAAATGAGAACACCAGGGTGATTTCTTTCTGATACAAATAGTAGCTTCAGAGGTTGAACTGTGAGGAGGAAAGAGTTACATTCCTACTGCTCGTTTGCTCAAGTTCCAATAATCCATGCACACAAACCCAAAAAACCTGCTTATAGCACTTGGGGGGAGGGGGAATGTGCACGTTGAAAGGAAAGGCACAATTAATGTCATTTATCTACTTTTACTCCATCCGAGTCTATTTAAAGGGCAAACTATACTGTGCCACTGTTCTTGTTGTTATAAGAACTTAAAAGATTCTTTCTTTGCCCTTGCAAATTTCTTTCAGAAGAAATACTGGACTTGGAGAAGAGAGAGGAGTGGTCTGAGTGCCTGGTTCTTTCCTCACCAGTAAATTTTCCAATGAAATAAGAGATAGACCAGAGGTCTTCAAACTTGGCCCTTTTATGACTTGTGGACTTCAAGCCCCAGAATTCCTCAGCCAGCGTGCCTGGCTGAGGAATTCTGGGAGTTGAAGTCCACAAGTCATAAAAGGGCCAAGTTTGAAGACCCCTGAGATAGACCAAGACACCTTGCTAATTTTGCCTATTCAGAAGCTACGACAGTTGATGTAGAAAGTTGTTAATGCTTTAGAAAGGACAAGACCAGTTTAGGACACCACTCCTTTTCAAGCAACAAGACTTTTCCATCTTGTGTGGAAACTGGGGAAAATGTAGGCCTGCTTCATGAATAGCAGAGAGATGGTGCACTTATCTGAGGTTCAAAGCTCTTTTTCCAAATTATTTTCAAAGCACTCACAGCACTCGATGCTACTTCATCTCGGGCAGTGGAGCAGTGTCCCCTCTCATACTTGAGAGCAAGGGGCTGCATTCACTATGTGTTGTCAACCTTTCCAGTAGCCTTTGTAAGATCACCACTCTTTTACTGTAGAGGTAAGTACAGCGTTTCAACCTTCTCACTGAAAATTGAAAATCCCATTGGAATTTGGTCTCTAGTAATATTTCAATATTTAAACAAAAATTTAGGGGGTTCATAGACCTTGTTGGAGGCATCACATCAGACATGGCACTATGAGTGCTGGACTGCTTGCTCTTTGCTGAGGGGACAAAGAGATGTTTATGGCAGGAGGGGGGAACTATGACCCTTTTATGACTAGTGGACTTCAACTCCCAGAATTCATGAGCCAGCCTAAGCCAGTGGCTTAGGAATTCTGGGAGTTGAAGTCCACAAGTCATAAAGGAGCCATAGTTCCCTGCCTCTGGTTTATGGACAGTATAAAGCTTTTCCCCCCAAAGGAAATCTGTTGCTTGGGGCCAACAAAGAAACCTTGAGGGGTACTTTGATGCCATTTCTCATTTGATGCCTAAGCCCTCATGGTAAGGTTAGGTCTGTTTAAGATTTCTTCTCGTTCAGCCCATGTACTTCCACAATTAAATTCACTGTCTCAGGCAGCAAGGACACTTTCTTTTTAAAAACAGTACCTTGCCTTTTATTTTTTTAATTTTGAATAGATCCATAATTAGGCTTACGTAGTTTTAATACCAACCCGTATCTTCCTTTTTCCCCCCATACACACCAATTCAAATGAAGCCATTAAGACAAAACAGTAGCAGGGACTTTGCTTGGAGTTTTTCAGGAGGGCATCCATTACATCCAGTGGTGGGATTCAGCCGGTTCGCACCACTTCAGCAGAACCGGTAGCTACTTTTTTGTTGCCCAGGCCCAGAATGGACTTCCAGAAATGCCATCCACATAGAGAACCAGTTGTTCACCTATTTGAATCCCACCACTGATTACATCTGTACTGTTCAAGTGCACTTACTTGAGATCATACTCAATGGATTCCTGTGCAAATATTCCAGATCTCTTGTGACTGTGTTCGCCTATCACTTTAAGCCAGGGGTGTCAAACTCAATTTCATTGAGGGCCGCATCAGCATTGCGGTTGCCCTCAGGGGGCCGGGTGGGTGTGGCCAGGGTGGGCGTGGCCTACTGGGTGGGCGTGGCTAGAGTGCATATGGCCTACTTGGGTGGGCGTGGCCAGCTCTACATCGTTCGTATCAAGGGTGCCTATGGGGGCCTGGGCAGGAGTGGGACAGATCTGAGGGTCTCTGGCAGGAGGAGGGTCTCTGGGCCAGGGCCAAGGCAGTGGGGGCCATTCCCTCACTGTTTCCAGGATGGCTTCGCGGGCCACATGAAACCACTTCGCGGGCCGGATCCGGCCCCCGGGCCTTGTGTTTGACATGTCTGCTTTAAGCCAAAGAGTTGAATGAAACAGAATTCAAAGGAACTGTGTGCAGGAATATGCAGTCTATTTCCTCACTTTTCCATAAGAGCCATAAGCCAATAGGAAGTGGCAGCCCTTATAAGGTAGACCATACTAAGAAACATACAGTACATCATGTGGGCCCAAAGCTACTTTTATTAGAACAGCAATAGTAAAAGAAATCTTGCAAATCTCAACATGTTCTCCTCCTTGCATATTCAAATGAAAGGCCCAGGGTATGTCTGCAGTGTTTTTATAACTCTTTTTTTTTTTGGTATGGAGTTAAGCCACATTTATCTGATTGTTGCTTTGATAATAAATCTTAGCTCTCTCCTCTCCTCTGCTCTCTTCGCTCTGTAGAAAGGTGCTACGTTCTTGTGACAGTCCAGGGCTCTTCAAACTTGGCCCTTTGATGACTTGTGGACTTCAACTCCCAGAATTCCTCAGTCAGCATGCCTGGCTGAGGAATTCTGGGAGTTGAAGTCCACAAGTCATAAAAGGGCCAAGTTTGAAGAGCCCTGTGATAGTCAAATTCAGAATAAGGGTTTACAATGCCTGCCAACTCATGAATCTAGTTTATTAGTGCCTTTCCATTATTCCGTATGGTCAGCAAGAGGCAAACCATAGTCTGAATCAGATAGCCCATTCCATATGCTCAGATCCTTCACTTAGAGAAGATCCAAAAGTTCTTCCTCACCCCACACATTACAGTAACAACGTTGTGTTGTGTTGTTTTTTTTAAGAGGAAGACCAGAAGGCTCATCAGAAGCTAACCATGTGCACGAAGGGGGAGGGGGGGAGGAACCAATTACTTGTGCTGAAAATCTTATAAAGTAGTAGGATGTGATTAGAACCAGAGTAACCCTGGTTCTTGATATGCCAAAGGGAGAGTTCTCTATTGTGCCTTACTGGCAGCCTTTCTCTTTTTGCTTCATCCAGATTGTAGAATTTCCCAGTGAGGGTGGGCTGAGTATTTTTTTTAAAAAATCCAACACATATTCCCATTCATACTCCCCCAGACTCAAAACAAAAAAACTTAGGCAGATCTTACCTAAGGTAAGATGTTTCAAAATGCTCTCCTGTTCACTTGAGTTGCCTATCCCTGCTCTCACCCTGACTTCTAACAGAACTCTGCCTCCCAATATCCACATCACCAATTCCAGTATTGACTGCCCAGCCAGTAAGGCCAGAAGGTGCCCTTCCATGGCTTTCTTGGTCAGGACAAGCCCCCCCCCCCTGTTGTGGAGTGAACTAATAAATTCCTTCTGTTACTATAAGCCTATCTTTTCACACCACTACACAGACCCAACTTTTTTTCTCTTAGTAGGCGTTGCTTGTCAAATGCTTCACGTTAGCCTGAGTTTTTATGTTTGGACCACAGGGACAGTTTTGGATTAAGCTGGGTTTTAAATATTCTCACCATACATGAATCCCTCTAATAACCCAGTTAAACATGCCACACAAGTATACCTAAAGCGTGTGAGGCTTGAATCTCACTACAGCAGCACATGGGACCCAGGAATCAGTGTCATAAGCTTGCCCATGTACAGTTTCAGTCCAGATTCAGGCCCAGCTTTTGCAACAGAAAGGCTCTCAAGTAGAAGGGCAAAGAAACTCCTTGCTTGAGGCCTGCAGTGCATTAGCATTCTGGTTTGGCAGTATCTGGAGAGCCATGTGTTTCTTGTTCCTGGATTAGGTGAATCACTTGTCGGATTCACCACAAAGCAGTTCATATGCCCAGCCCTTCATCAGCAAGGAATTTCCAGCCATAATTCAGGAACAACAGGGAGGAGGAGGAGGAGGAGGAGGAGGGTGGGAAGGGGAAGGGGAAGGGGAAGGGGAGAAAAGGAGAAAGGAAAGGATTCCCCTGCTTACTGCCACCTTCCCACAAGGAAATTCAATGGGGAAACCAACAGGAAAAAGGAAGTTGTTCCCGGTCACATTGCTTTGCCCAGCTCTGATAATTCATTTCTCTGTTTAGGTAAGAAAACACCTCTGAAAAGACCAAATGGGGCACTGATTATCTAGTAGGACTTAAAGATCATGCTCATTCTCCAGCCATTTCTCCCTAATATCTCTACCAAGAAGAAGTACAAGATGTGTAGGTTCACAAGGAAGGATGTTCTTCTGGCTATTTTTTTTTACAGCAGTTCTGTTTGCAGCCTTGGATCAAGAAAGAGAACTTCTTGGGTCTCTTTATCCCCACCCTCCACCCCAAATTGTGACATGAAGTTATTCTAGCCAGAAAATTATTTTATAGCAACTTAGAGTCTTGTTTTTTCTTTCTTTCCAGCAAGATAGCTTCTTAACAGTAAAACATTTGGGCAACAGACCACAATGTCTACAAAGTTGTGCAACTTCCTTCATTAGCAATTTCCTAAGATGTGCTAGATAAACAAGACAGGAAGTATAAAGTGAATACTATTTGGCTACATACTGTAGACAGAAAAGGTAATTGATGAAATGTCTTACCGACCTTTTTGCATTACTATTATTTACTACTATTCTTCCAGGTCCCATAAGAGTGAGTGAGAATGTCCTAGAAAGCCATTAAGTGACTCAAAGGGAAGAAAGGGGAGAAGGAGAATGAGGATCTTGCAGGATCAGATCAGAGCTCTATCTAACTCAGCATCTGGTTTCTCATATAGCTTCAGGAGGCCCAAGCAGCCAGCCCTAGGAGGAGATGGTCTCTCCCCACCATTCTTCTCCAGCAGTTGTAATTCCAAAGTCTGCTTTTTTAGTTATTTAGTTGAATTTGGACACAGCACACACAGGCATCCTGGCCTCTAACCACACATAGTCCAAAGGGAAAGGGGAGCCAAAGGGGAATTTTGACTAAGCCAAACCAAAAAGTCATCAGTTTTTTAAATAAGCATTTGAGAAACATGAAGACAAGTTTCTAGAAGTATTTTAAAGACAGAAAGAAGCAGAAAAGCTGAGCTCTCCCTGTACAATCAGCAATTGATATGCAAGTCAGCCACCGACTGAAGTAGCACATGAAAACTATGTCATTTACCTCTTGGTACAGCCACAAATGACTACATGAGCTAAAGATAAATAAAACTACATGTCACAGCAACGGCACCCTTTCACATGTAAGAATTATACCTGGAGCTTCACCAGTATAGTACTACTGTATTTCGGGCCAGAATCACTAAAAGGACATTGTACCAACCTGAGGGAAAAACAACAAAAAATCATTATAATTTCTGTTTCTTCAATAATTTTATATCATTTCCTGTCTCGATGTACATATCTAGCCTCCATCTTTCACAGTTTTTTGTGCAAGATATTTTCCTTAGAGATTGTAGTAACCACTGATGAGATGTGATAAGTTTAGTAGAGGTTTAAGGCCTGGAGAGAAAAATGGCACCTTTGTCATATTTTTAATACAATAGGTTTTTGTAACAATAATATCAAGTAAATGCTGGCTCACTAGGATGGCAGTTTAATTTTTAAAAAGAAGCGCAAGTCAAAAAGCCTGCCTGGGCATGTGCAGAAGCATCTAAAGCAATGTTACTGGCTGGGGAATTCTAGGAGTTGAAGTCCACACATTTTCAAGCTGCCAAGGTCGAGAAACTGCTCTAAAATGCCAGAGGCTCAGTACACACACCACAAAGTAATGCAAGCCAGCAATCCTTAAGGTGTGTGGCTTCACTGAGCACCTTCAAAAGGACACTTTGCTTAAATCATCTCTAAAGATTTAGGCAGCCCTATTTATGAATTCCCATATCTAAAGAATCATCTAGTTTTAGTATATCTAAAACTTTCTTGGTAATGATCCAACCATGACAAGAAGAGGTCCTTCATCACACAATCACTATTCTGCCAATAGTGTGGGGGGGAAACATCCAATGGGTGCCAAATCTCCATGGATGTCTTGAGGGCTCTGTGAATATGTTGAAATCCCTTGAAACAACTAGACAGGCACTGCAACATCCCTTTGGAAAACTACATTAGGTGGTTTACAAAAGAAGCCCGTGTTGTCACATATAGGCATCTTCAGATATACAAATTGTGGGGCGAGGCACTTTACCAAGAGAGAGGATCTTGTTGAGACATGTACAACACTGCTTCCCATTACACCCAAGAGCTGTGAAGAATTGAAATATGTTTGAGGGGCCCTTGGTGCTTCCTGAGCTTGATTCTTGCATATGTTTCAATTACCCAAAGTAGGTAACATCCTCAGTGCTACTAAGGGGCAGGGTTTGCTCT
The DNA here is from genome assembly GCF_947247035.1 of Vipera ursinii. Taxonomy (NCBI): domain Eukaryota; kingdom Metazoa; phylum Chordata; class Lepidosauria; order Squamata; family Viperidae; genus Vipera; species Vipera ursinii. The sequence continues at coordinate 218,551,883 of NC_139512.1, read as the reverse complement.
CAGTTAATATTCTAGTGCAGGGGTAGGCAACCTCGGCTCTTTTATGACTCATGGACTTCAACTCCCAGGAATTCTGGGAGTTGAAGTCCATGAGTCATAAAAGAGCCGAGCTTGCCTACCCCTGTTCTAGTGGCTTGCCCTGTCAGTGTTAGAGGGAGTGGTCTTGAAGGCTGTTTACTATTAGCTTGTTTGTCAGTTCCTCGATTGGGGTATTGTTTATTTCTTGATTGTTGGCCTGATGTTATGAAATATGCTTCCTATCTTCATTTTGTCTTAATAAATTCAGGGTACCTTGTTTTTCCATTCCCTAACCTGGAATTTTGCACCAGAAACGCTAGTCCCGATGGTGGTTGCTACACTACAGCAATTTACGTTATCTCAATTGAGGTACTTTGTTATGGACTTATTCACTGCATTTTTATTTACTTATCCATTGAATTTTTGACAACCCCATAACTAACAGGGAATTATTGGGGTGAACTGCATACCAGGAGATGTGAGGAAGCAGATTAGGAATTTGTTCATAGAATTACAAAATGTCAGGGCCTTGGAGATAAACAATTCATCAAGCAGTTGATCAGGAAAAGATCTTCTTCAGGCAGTTCTTATTGATATTGTTAAATAGCGGGTTCTTTGGTGCAGGAATGAAGACAAGGTAGCTGAGTACAGTGAAACTCATATTTTATTTCGTGCAGAATCTGTACTGAGCAAATGGCTGCAACTAGCTGCAATATATGGTCTAGCCCCCTAGGCGGCAGCCAATAGGTTTGAAACAACCATTGCCGCCTAGGGATAGCCAATTGTAGCGCTGGGTTGCTGGAGAGCTGTTAGCTGCCCAAGCAACCCATGTGGTATTACTATGAGCCCAGTACATAACACCCCTCCTCTCTTAGATCAGACAATATTAACATAAGTTAGTCTCAATGCAAATATCAAGATCCATTATCAAAACACACTAAAATAAAAGTAATAGAACAACAAAAAACCCATATAGGTTACAACGTGATTAAACAACGTCTGAATGAATAGGCTTCATGGATAGCATACTTAGACAGTTACAACATAGCACTAATTTCTGTAGTATAGTGGCATACAGCAATACACAATATTACAGTATAGCTCTTTATTTAACAACGTAGTCAGCAAGATATGAAGGAGGCTTGTGTGCCCCAGTGGAACGTCTCGGAGTCCCAATCACTTTGCGGTCTACCAGCTTACCCAGTGGGCTGGGTAGACTTGTGTCTCTTTGTGCTCCTAAGTCAAGGGGATTAGATGCTCTCTGGCTGGCCTCTCCTGGTTGGCCCACCCCAGAGTCAGACTGATCAGCAGAGTAGGCGCAGCGGTTGATGAAGTTCGGATGGCTTGCTCCTTCAGGGGATCCATGCTGCATTCCAGGACTCCCCACTTCTCCCTCTGGTTCCACCTCAGTTATGAAGGAAAAGTCCTGAGAGTCCATGTGAGGACTGGCTTGGCCGCAAGTTTGAGGACCTTGGGAGGGACTTATGACGCAGTCCTCATTTAGTGGTTATTCTGGAAACTGTTTCCTAAGCTGATTAATGTGTCGTCTGACAATTCACCCTCCCTCCAACCCCACTTCACAAGACAGGGGTCTGGATGCTTTGGTAATTTGACCAGCAACCCACAGATTCCCATGACCATAGTTCCTGGCCCAAACCCAATCGCCTATGTGCAGCCCCCTCGGGGGTTTTGGTCAAAAGGCTTCTGCTGCCACTCTATCTGGATGCAATCTGTCCAGTTTAGTGATCAAACACCTCCCCCAATGTAGTTCTGCAGGACTTTTGTCTGCAGCAGTGCAGGGCATGGAATGCTGGCAGAGTAGAAAATCTGCCAATCTGTGATGCCAGTCACCTGTGACAATGCGCTTGAGTGATTCCTTCGTTGTCCTCCCCATGCGTTCAGCTTGACCATTAGAAGACAGATGAAAAGGTGCAGACATTGCATTTCTGATGAGATTAGCTCTAAGGAAGGCCTGAAATTCAGCAGCAGTGAATTGGGCCCCATTGTCTGAAAATAAGACATCTGGCAACCCATGTGTGGCAAAGAGTTTTCTCAGCACCTGGATGGTCCTATCAGTAGTCATGTTAGGAACTGGAATTACTTCCAGCCATTTGGAGTGGCTATCCACTACTATAAGAAAGAGCTGTCCCCGAAAGGGCCCAGCGTAGTCTATGTGAATCCTAGACCATGGAGTGTGCATTTCCTCCCACCTGTGAATTGGAGCCTGTGGCATTTCAGGCCTAGATTGCTGGCATGTATAACAACCATGGACTTGTGCCTCAATGTCCTCATCAAGGCCAGGCCACCAAAGGTAGCTAAAGCTTTCATTCTGACAATGCCTGGATGGCCTTCATGCAATGACTGTAAGACCCTGTCCCTTAGGGAAGTGGGAATTATGACTCTGTTTCCCCATAAAATGCACCCCTTGTGGGCAGATAACTCATGCCTTCTGGCAAAATAGTTTTGAAATTCAGAACCTTGGCTTTTATCCAACCAGCCCATGTATACCCATGACAATACTCCACTAAGTATTTTATCTGTGGCAGTTTCAGCAGCAATGTCCCCCGCATGGAGGGGAAATTCAGGTATGTCCTGTATGGACAGTATTCTAGCAGCTGGAGCCGGATCTGGTTCCATTAGTGGCAGTGGTAGTCTGCTGAGGCCATCAGCATGGCCTATTTCTTTGCCCGGTTTGTGAATCAATTTAAAAGTGTATGCAGATAGAAAAATAGACCATCTCAGCATTCTTGGAGAAAGTATGTGGGGGGTTTATTTGTCTGTTGTGAAAAGTCCCAACAGAGGTTTGTGGTCTATAAAGACTGTGAAGTCCCTGCGATATAAATAGTCATGGAATTTTTTAATTCCAGCAACGATGGCTAGGGCCTCTTTGTCAATCTGAGCATAGTTGCACTCAGCAGAGGATAATGTCCTTGAGTAAAATGCTATAGGAACCTGTGTTCCATTTTTTTCTATGTGGCTTAAAACTGCCCCCACCCCATAGGGAGATGCATCATATGCAAGACATACTGGTTTAGACTCTTTGTAGTGAGTTACAGTGGACTTTTCTGACAATAGTGCTTTTAAGTCCTGGAAACTTTTTTCATGTAAGTTAGTCCATTTCCATGGAGCTTTCTTATCTAGAAGCCTGTGGAGTGGCTCTGCTAGTGCGGCCTTATGAGGTAGAAATGTATGGTAGAAGTTTAGGAGGCCCAAGAACGCTTGTAGCTCTCCTTTGGATTTGGGCCTAGGGGCCATTTTAATGGCCTTCAATTTAGAATCAGCAGGGTGAATGCCGTTAGCATCAATTCGGAAACCAAAGAATTCTGTTGAAGGAACCCCAATACTACACTTCCTTTTTTTTAATTTGAGGCCTGCTTCATGAAGCCTCTGCAAAACAGCCCTAAGCCTACTGGCTAACACTTCAGGGGATTCCCCTGCAATGAGAACATCATCAAAATAAGGGCAGACACCCTGAATACCCTTACGTGGAAAATGCCCGGTGCAACACTGACTCCAAACTGTAAGCGTTTAACTTTAAAAGCCCCCCTGTGAGTCACGATCATCTGAGCTGCCGCTATGGCCTCATCAACCGGCAATTGCTGATAGGCCTGTGCTAAATCAAGTTTAGCAAAAATAGTACCCCCTTGCAAGCAGGCTAAAATGTGGTTGACCACTGGGACTGGGTAAGCGTGTTGCTTGAGGGCTTTATTTAGAGTGCATTTACAGTCAGCGCAAATGCGAATTTCCCCATTGGCTTTAAGTGGAGTGACGATAGGAGTTTCCCACTCCCCACCATCAACAGGCTGTAAAACGGCCTGTTCTACAAGCTTATCAATTTCTGAATCAATTTTATGTTTTAAGGCAAAGGGGACCCTACGAGGCTTAACCCTGATTGGAACTATGCTGGGATCTAGCTTAAATAAGATAGGCAGGCCTGTGTATGTTCCTAGGGTTGAATCAAAAACATCTGCATAGTCCTCACATACTGACACGAGGTCTGCAGTTTGTGTCCAGTTTATACCAGTAATCTGAATATCTAAGGCATCAAACCAATCAAGTCCAATGAGACTCGTTCTCTGGCCCCCTACTACTATGACATCCAGGTGTCCCAAAAACCCTTAAATTTTACCGTCAAAGTGGCTTCTCCCTTAACTTTAACATGAGCATTTTGAAAATCAGTTAGGATTATATCTGAGGGTCTTAGTTTGGCCCAATTGTTACTGCGCCTACACACAAAGTTAAAAGTGTCTTGAGAAATAATTGAGACTGCAGAGCCAGAGTCCAATTCCATCTTACATGGAACTCCTTGTAGCTCTACCATGAGCTTAAGTTTGGGTTTGAGGGGGCGGCACACACTTCTACAGCTTCTGAAAAAAACCCACACTAACTGGACCCTGGGCCCCAGTACCTGAATTTTTACCATGGCATATTGAACAAGCATGCAGGAGTTAATTCTGAAACCTACTTATTTTGGATACTTTCCTAAACATGAGTTCAAGCCACCTTTTTTTTAAAAAAAATTTATAAAGGAGAATGCTATGAGTTATGCTTGCTTAAAAGTCTGAAAAAAACTCTTATGAGAAAGGATTTTCTAGGGCTGTGCAGACTTTTGAAAAAGTGCCTTGTTTCCACAGATTTTCATGCAGTGCATTTCTTCAAAGCTGTTTGGTGATCCAATATATTTCCTCCCATACTCCTATGGATAGCAAGAATGCTGTTTTGCATTGGGTTACTCTGAGGCATCAGCGGTAGTTCCAGATCCTCACAGCAACTCCTGTGGGCTGTCCCATCCCTTAAGGAGGCATGCAGTGTTTCTGTAGGAGATGACCAGGCTGAGCCCGAGGGAGGGGTCAAACACATCATCAGTCATGAGTCCTTTGCACAAGAGATGTAAGTCCAGCCCATCTTTGAACAAGAGATTTAAGTCCAGCCCACTGTGAATTCCTTCTACCCTTATCTACTGCCAACTTCCTTTGGCTATTAGTAATTCAGATTCTTGTAGAGAGCTTAAGCTTGCAATAAATCTTTATACCCATTTGAACTGACTGGATCTCTTGATTTCCCCAGCACTTGTTAGTGCCCCTCTGTGGTGCAAAGCCCTCTCTGCAGCACAGATACAGGGTCTTTCAAGATCTAAATATACTTGTCAGTCCTTCCCCATATTCTTTTCACAATCTCCATGTGATGCAATTTAGGCAAGGGATTATGATTTGCCAGAGGCCATCCCATGAGCAGCAGATGTACAAAATACTTTGATCCTGAATGACCCTGTCCAAACGATTTGGGTCATGACTTCCTCCTACCATTTCCTGTGACTGCTGACAGTTTTAACTCATGCAAGTTACAGGCACAAACCTTCAACTTTTTGTTTCTCAAGTTCCCACTCTTCTTGCAGAGTTGAGATAATAAACTTACCTATCTCTATTGGATGTTGATGGGACTTAATTACTGTTTTTTAAAAAAAAACCTCCACCCTTCTGAAATGTATAAATAAGTACAAAAATAATCATTTTATATTTCAGTTTCACTCTTTTAATTAACAGACTGCCAAACACATTTTCCAAGCCACTAAATTGTCTAACATGAACAGTTTAAAAATACCCAAATGAAGATTTTTTTTTTTAAAAAATGAGCTTTTAAAAATATGACCACTACTGAGTTTGGTTCTCTGCTCAGCAAACAAAACTTCAGAATCAACTCACCTTTTGGCTTTGCTTTTAAAGGATACCTACCTTGACCTTTTAAAGAGGACTCTGTAATGGGAATGTGTTTATCGTTTATAACATACAGCTACTGATTTATCAAGCATTCAATATTTTGAACGGAATTTCAAACAGCAGACACTTGGTAAATGCTCAACAAATACTTGTCATAATTTGTTGCATTAATTTGGTGACATGATTCCATTTCCTGGAAGCAAAAATACATTGATCATGAGTATATTAGAAATTTAACTGCCACATTTACATAAATAAAGGAATAAATAATCAGGCTCATATTCACATGTAGCCAGGATTTCTAGATCCTCTTGGTTTCTTTTCTTTTCTTTTTTTATTTTAAAGAAAACAGGGGAAAAATAAAAAAAATAAAACACAAAGATAATTATAATGCAAATCTATATAAAAACTATGCATACTGTAAAAAGGGCTTAAAATGAAAAAAAAATACAACAGAAAGAACGACATGAAGTCTATCCTCTTGGCTTACTATAAGAATCTAAGAGGAAAGCCATGCTGGGCACACAGTTTGTTCACTGAAATGTAACTTTTACCCAATAGATAAACATGAATTCCTGATTGCTCCCAAATCATCTGGCTACTTGCCCTGTAATTATTATGGTTACTGTAGAAATGTCTTTCTTCAGGCAAATAGCAACTTTAATTATGCTAAATTCTTGTTAACACGTGTCTAACATTACCATTATTTTTTCAGCTTTCTGCATAATAAAGAATATATAAATAAATAGCACTCTCTACTGTATATAACTGATCGTATAGTATCCCACCAGAGTCAGCTAACTGATTAGACTTTTGAAGGAAATGTGACACTGTACTCATGCAGCCCTTGGTTTTAGCCAGCTTAGTTCTTCTTAGATTCCTCCACAAATCTCTAAATAAATAAATAAAACAAGTGACCGTTTATCTTGCTTTTCATTATGTCATGACACTTTGGATCGAGTCATACAAGACTTCTATATGCAAACTCCTGCTTCAGAGCTGTTTCGGGTCCTCAGAATTGTGTCATCCACCTTTTATCCTCCCTGAATTATCCACTGTTTCTGCCATCTTTTTTTTCATATCGTGAACAATTCTTGCTAAGGAGGGAAAAACCAACAGCTACACAATACTTTTCACTGGAGATTAGTAGGACCCCTTAATCTGAATGCATCTCAACTGTTTTCTTCCAATCTCAAGAGCTTTCATTCCCTTCACTACCACAACCAGCACCACTACAATCACAGCTGCAAAAGAGCACTCTTGTTTAACTGTCCGTCAAACCGATGGGTGAGAAGTAGCCAAAAAGAACAAGTGGGCTCTTGTCTTTTAACTGGGGTGAGTAGAGGAGAGATGCAAAGGGTGTAGCTAAGGAAATCATAAAGATCCTCATTTTTCATTTCATCATATGGTCTCTCTCATCCAAGGCACCTTCATACCATGGCTGAGTGAATTGCAGAGAGGATTTTTTTTAAAAAAAAATCTGATTTGTAGGTAGGCGGATTACACATAGGTGCTTAAGATTGGTTTGGGGAAAAAAGAGGCAATATGGAAGGACAGTTTAATTTATAAACAACTTGTGTACCCAATATATTTGTGAGACTGATCCTGTATTGCAGTATATAGAAATACTGTATTAATGTCACAAAATCTATATTAATACAGAGGTTCATTACCTACCCTGTCGTAGTTTTGCTGCCTACATCTGTGTCATCTCATTGGTTTGCTTCATTGGTTCTTAAAGTGGAACAGTTAAAGCTCAGTTTATTGAAATAACAGGTGCATTAACTGCTAAGTTTGTAAAGCCGCCCTGAGTCTTCGGAGAAGGGCGGGATATAAATGGAATTAAAATAAAATAAATAAAATAAAATAACTGTGCTTGTACGGTGCTCTCTGCTCATGGCTGAACTGATTAATCACCACCATTTTCAGTGGTCCTGGCCCTCCACTTGGAGAGGAGCCAGGCATATGGGTCAATAGGAAACTCTGGTATCAGCATTTGGCAGTCACTGTGTATCAGGAGAGAATTGTTTTATTATACTTCTATCGTTTTTTAAAAAAATTGGGACTTCTCTTCCATGATCTCCACCCCAAAAGATCTGCTTAGCTTTGCTAATTTTTCTACATTCATTAGGGACAGAAATGAATGTGCTGGAATCTAAAAAGCATAAGGTTTGATGGAACAAGATAGTTTTAAGTTGTACCTGTGGAATCTTAGTCATTGTTGTAAAATGACAACTGGGGTTACAATTTTAACCATAGATGCCTTCACCCATAAAGAGCTAAAGGATTTCCAGTATAAACTTGAAAGCTCCTAACCACTAGCTACAAGACTACCTGTATATATTTTGGGAAGTAATTAAAGGACTATTTCAATAATGTTTCAAAAGAGCAAGGTACATTTGCTTCTGCATCAAAGGCTATAGATTTGCTGGCTGAAAGTTTCAATTCAGAAAAAGCTTTACTTTTGAGTAAACAGGCTCAATATCTCAACAGCACCTAGTTGTTCTTTCCTTTTAGGATAAACATAAGATGGATGTCTGCATATACTGCCCCTTTTATCAGTTCTTCACAGAATGCAGCAATCATATTAGAAGTGTCAATCAATTCTAGGGATATACAAACCAGGTCTGAGCGGCACTGAGAACAGTATTATCTCGGAGGAAATGAGAGGCATCGAATGTTTCAGAGATTTCCAAAACAGACCATTTCTCAAGTAGTGAGTTTGGCATATTCCTATAAACCACCATTCTCCTTGTTTTGTCCAGATTATGATTATCTGCTTATAATCAATGTTAAACTTGGCTTGTCTCAAATTTCATAGCTTTAATTTCCTATTTGGGCAAAAACCATGGCTGTTTTTGCTCAACATCATAAAGGAAAAAGGGGTAGTAGATACACTGATGAAAAGGATCATCTGAATCGGGCCATTGCTTCCTGTTTCTCAGTTCAGCTGCATTAGGTCTCTTTTTCCCCCCCACAAATGAAGGCAAATATATGTGTCCCAGAATAACGTTGTAGGATCCAATCTGGCTCGGTCACTGCATACTCTGCTTTGAGAGCAGTTGTCCTGAGGATGGGGCTCGGAAGACAAAACTGCTGGTCCCAGTGAGCAAGCCAGATTGGATCCTGCACTATTATTATTTTTTTGTCTTCGGCTATCTACTGTTGTCTTTTCTTTACTCAAAGATTCTTGTTCTTCACTGTTGCTATTAAAAGACATTTAGCACACCACAGGTTTAACTTTGTCACTTTGGTGTTTAAAATGCAAACTTTTCAATCCCCATTTTACAATCAAATGCCACATTCTCTTTGCTTCTGAATTCTGCTATATTTATTTCCCCTCAATAGTCAGGCAAATATACTTGGGGAGGGGTTGGCTTTATTATACGTATATTATATTGACATATAATTGCAGTTTTGGATGGGATAATTATGTACAAAGGGATTCTGTCCTTCAGAAAAGACTCTTCATATGGTCTATTGACTTCCATTCTTTCTCAGCTGTTTCTTGTACCTGCGCCTGTGTTCTAGAGAACTAATCATTTGCTGTATGCTGTGAGCAAGAGAAAAATAATTACACATGCTGTATCTCGGACCCTTCATAATTACACTTTAAATTGGTTTGCTCTGAATCTTTTAGCTCATCACTCTTACTCAATTCTAATCAAGCCTGAGTAGTAAAGTCAGTACAACAACATCCCTACCTTTACAGGTAAGCATCAATGCTCACATCAAACTCCAGGAACTCAACATGCAATGCAAAGTCATTATCACCTAATCTGATTTTTTTTAAAACCATCGTAGAGCAGAACTGCATTTTCTGAATTAACTATCATGTTCTTCAGCATCTGCACAAAAGAGAAAAGGTTTGGCAGGGACAGCAACCTCACTGTTCCTGCTTTGAAACAATTTTGTGTTTCCATTTTCCTTGATTGCTTAGGATATGCAAAATCTGTTCACATGTTTAACATGATTGAACCTCCCTTTTCTATCTTTATAACTAAAACTCCTCAAGGGATTAATAACAAAAGCAAGCAATGCACCTGATAATTAAATGACCTAAAATGTCTCAATGAGAGCATAAGTAAATCAGGGAAAAAAAACTCAGATGAGGAAACTATTTCAATAGTAAATGCGTTTAGAGCCAGAGGTGAGGCACAATCAGAATTATTGGATGAGGAAATTTCATAAACTGAACACAACTAAACAGAATGTCTGAATTATATATTGCACAAAGACAAAATGTGGTTGGCTTGGATGCCGCCTGAACCCAGCCATTTGTTTGGTTTGTAAAACATGGCTTATGGCATACTAGTGGGAGCAAACCTGGCCATTTGTGACTTGCATGAGCCATCAAATAATGCCTTTTTCTGAATGTCTGAATCAGTAAGAGAATCTTCCATGACTCAACCAATACTCCATTTTCAATATGGCCTAAAGCAAGGGTCTTCAAACTTGGACCTTTTATGACTTGTGGACTTCAACTCCCAGAATTCCTCAGCCAGGCATGCTGGCTGAGGAATTCAGAGAGTTGAAGTCCACAAATCATTAAAGGGCCAAGTTTGAAGACCCCTGGCCTAAAGGAACCAAACGAGCATTGGGGGGCCCTGAAGCACTGTCCCAAATTATGTACAATTTGGGGAAACAGTATCTGTCCCCTTTCAAATTTTCTAATTTTTTTCTTCATATCTTTGCCACTGACTTATCAGAGTATCATGTATGTCCTTCTGATATGTAAAAGGAATCTGAGTAAAATATAATAATGTTTGGTTTGTTTCAGTTACTTCAAAAGCAAAGATATTAACAGCTGGGTGACTGTGGGCCAGTCATTCTCTCTCAGCCCAATTCACCTCACAGAGTAGTAGTTGTGGGGAAAATAGGAGGAAGAGCCTGTGCTGGATGTGTTTGCTGCCTTGAGTTATTTGTGAGAATAATAAAGGTGGGATATATAAAAAAGTAAAGCAAAACATGTAAATTACCAGTGTGGAAAAGGAGTTCAATTAAAGGGTTAACTAAGGCTAGTGTGACAGCACTTATTAAATAAGCAAGGCTGAGCTACCCTATATAAATCTCACAAATTTTGACTCCACTTACCATAGTGAATTTTTTACTGCACAGATTGTAAAGGTATGTCATACTTCACTCAAATTCCTGAAATTTCTTTTTAAAAAACACTAAAGTTCTGGGACTTTACTAATCCACAGAAAGATATCCAGATGTTTCCATAATAGGTCAACAACTTTTTCAGAAACACATAAGTTGATGACATTGCCCTCTCTTAATTTGGAGGGGGAAATAACACTTATACCCCAGAAAAGTGGGAAAGGGAGAAAACAGTGTATAGCACACAGTTTAGGACACTCAGAGAATATTGTAATAGTTTAAAAAGTTTCCAACAGATTTCAAAACAACTCATTGATGCATGTGACTTGTTAAGGCAACTGTTATAACCATTCATCATGAAGGCAGTTGTAAAGGGCACTAGAAAGCAATAAGAGATAAGAAAAGGAAAAACAATTTGCTTGCATATAGACACATTTTAAGGTTGTAACTTTGCATGAAGGGAGAATGAATGCACACACCCATGTGGGAAGAGATCTCTCAATGGGAAGGTACTGGCTATTGCTTTCCTGGTGCAGTAACAAAACAGTTGATTAAGTTAAGAAGAGGTGGTTGCATGCAGTGTAGACTGCAACATGTTGTAAATTATCCGAATCCTGACAGAATTTTCTTAAAGTGATCTAGAGTCAAGCCAGCATTAATACAAAACAAGCACTACTTCCACATTGTGATTTTTATATTGTATCTTACTTTAAGAGTCTTCCAAAAGAGTTCAACCAAAGCATTGCAGAACCATATTATTCCATACAGTATATAGTATATGCACATACCCATAGTCTTGAAAGGAGTTTGTAACCATCTGTCAAAGTATACCTCAGGGACAACTCCAAATTCCCTCTGGAAACCAACAGCACCTATCAGAAAGCTGGGAATATGGACCTTCCTGTTCACCATATAAGAGAAGAGATACAACTCCAGTTATATTTTTAAGTTTAAAAATGAGTTGGTAACTTGCACAAGTGCTTCTTTTAGAGCAGTGTTTTTCAACCTTTTTTGGGCAAAGGCACACTTGTTTCATGAAAAAAATCACGAGGCACTCCACCGTTTTCAGCACCGTTGGACCTCCCCACAGTCGCTACACGAACGGTCGTAAGTTGAGGATGACCTGTGTTCTCAAGGGATTGGACTAGATGACCTCCAAGGTCCCTTCCAACTTCTTCTTCTTCTTCTTCTTCTTCTTCTTCTTCTTCTTCTTCTTCTTCTTCTTCTTATTATTATTATTATTATTATTATTATTATTATTATTATTATTATTATTATTAGCCTCTTTATTTCAATTTATTTTATTTTGGGGCTTTTGTTTGTTTTTGCTGTGAAGGAAAAGGAAAGCTTGCATTTCTTTTTAATTTATCTTTCTGTATTTTCTTTTTTCTCCTTTTCTTCCTTCCTTCCCTCCCTCTCTTTTCTTTCTTTATCTTCCTTCCTGCCTTTCTCTCTCCCACTTTCTTTCCCTCCCTCTCTCAATTTCTTGCTTTCTACTTGTTGTGGAAACTGGAAGCTACTTGCATTTCTTTTTAATTTTTCGTCCTGCTTTTTTTCCTTCCTTCCTTCCTTCCTCCCTTCCTCTCTCTCTCTCTCTCTCTCTCTTTCTTTTCTATTCTCCTTTTTTTCTTTCTCCCTCCCTTTTCCCCTTCCCCCTTTCTCCTTTTTTCCCTTCCTTTTTTCTTTCTTTCTCACCTTTACCATCAAAAGCACTTCACTCCAGAGGGGGGGGGGAAACCCAAAGGTTTTTAATTGCTTTGGTCCAAAGGACATTTTATTATGCAACGTATCAAAAGGACAGGTTAAAAAAAAATCAGCCGTGTAATTTTTCAGACGCAAGCGAAGCCTCCAAGAGCGAAGCGGTCAGATCCCTCTATTTCGGGCTGGGGCGAGGGGTCGCGGCGAGCAACCAGGCAGCCGACCAGGCGGGAGTCTCGCATCCTCAGCCGCGCGGGGAGTAAGGAGTAAGCGGCGCGTGCTGGGGAAGAAGAGCTTTTTCGAACGTTGCAGGCAACCAACCACGCGACAGCTCAGGCGAGCCGGGCTGGCCACCCGTCCGTCCTCTTCCGATAAGCGAGCCGGTCGCCTCTCCCCAGCTTCTCTCTCTTCAGCAAGAGACCTCCGAAGCCAGAGAAGGGGGCGGAGCTATGCTGCCATGGAGCCCTGGTGCCTAGAGAGGTCGAGCCCACTTCTTTTCCCGGGCTTTTGCTTCCAGCGAAGTAGGGCCGTCAAGGCTCCGGTGCCCAGCGCTCCCCGCCAGAGAGTCTTGCAGCGCCGCTCCGCCCGCGGCTGTTCCTCCTCCTCCTCCTCTCACCGCTGTCTCCTAGGTCAGTGTTTTTTCAATTTTTCCCACGGCACACCAGGCAACATCTCACGGCACACTAGTGTGCTGCGGAACAGTGGTTGAAAAACACTGTTTTAGAGTGGGTAGTTGTCTAAATCCAATGCTTCTTCTCTCTCCCTGTAAAATAAGCACAATTCCATTAGCTAAACATGTAAGCTGAAATTCTGTAAAAAAAATACATTTGAGACTGCATGGGTCTCTAGTCATGAAGAGTTGTCTAGAAAACATCCACCATTTAGCATTTCCACAGGTTTGAATTGCAGGTTCATGCAGAATTATTCAAAAAATTTTTAAAAACAAATTGGGGGCCAAACTACACTATGCAGGAAGCAGTAACACAGCCTCAGTAAGAGACAGGAGACTTAGATAAAACCGTTTTTTCTATTACAGTCAGCTACTTCCTTTCATTTAAGTTACACAAAGTATGACTGATGGCCTGTTTCATTAGCTTCCCCATCCAGACCTGGAATGTTCATCTACTGAGACAGAAAGCTGGAAATTAGGGATGAACAAAATCAAACCATACCAAAATGGGACTATACCATGGAAGTTCTATCTAAGCAACATGGCAACTACAGCATAGATTTATGATGTTCAAAGCACAGCGTTTTTCTTCTATCATTAAGAGCATAAAACCAGTGAATGCTACACAGTGTTTCTCACATAGCCACCAAACAGCTTGCCTGAAATATTTATTGCCATGTATTAAAAAACGGCCTTACATAATTTAAAATGTTTTATTTTTCTTTAACTATCTGTGGGAAGAATCCAGAGAAAGAAATATTTTGGGAAATATTAAAAAGGTAGAATATATTTATCCAAAGGAATAATGGAGAAGATCTTAAAGGCAGAAAAGTAAGCCCAGTTTTCTTAATACCCCCAAGCAGAAACTAAGCAGAGGCCAGCTTTTAGAAATGCAAATTCATTAATCCATTCTGGAAGGTTGGGGCCAGGAATCTAGAAGCTATGAGATTAGGAAGACAAGGTAAAAAGGTAAAGGTTCCCCCGCACATGCGTGCTAGTCGTTTCCGACTCTAGGGGCCGGTGCTCATCTCCGTTTCAAAGCCGAAGAGCCAGCGCTTGTCCGAGGACGTCTCCGTGGTCATGTGGCCGGCATGACTAGACGCCAAAGGCGCACGGAACGCTGTTACCTTCCCACCGTAGTGGTCCCTATTTTTCTACTTGCATTTTTACGTGCTTTCGAACTGCTAGGTTGGCAGAAGCTGGGACGAGTAACAGGCGCTCACTCTGTTACGCGGCACTCGGGATTCGACCCGCCAAACTGCCGACCTTCTGATCGACAAGCTCAGCGTCCTAACCCACTGAGCCACCGCGTCCCTTAGGAAGACAAAGACCTCTAAAATCTACATACCCCACACAACTCTAAAAGACATGACCTTTGGGGACAGAATAGGATTAACCCACCAATACCAAAAGTGCACACTCAGACTCAGGTCAAAGTACATGACAGAGGAAATACAAAGCCCCAAACAGAAACAGCAAACAACCTCAAGAGCCCCAGAAGGTATAAAAATCCACCACTCCCAGCAACATGTGGTCAGCTTTCCCAGAGCCACACTTCTGTCTGGCTCTGCTCTTCAATAAACCATAACCTTCTTTCTAAAGCAGTCTCCATTTGGACTGGATCCTGTTGAAGATTTTTCTTTCTACATATCCAAAATGCTTTTTCTTTCTACATACCCAAAATGCTTTTTGCACATTCCACTACTTTCACACTGTGATTTTTGTATTTTAGGTTAAGAAGCTTCCAAGGTAGTTCAACAAAAGCATTGTAGATCCATATTATTCTATATACAGTACATGCAATCTAATAGAAAAGTTAAATCTAAGTCTGAACCACCACCACCATCATCTTCCCCTCATTTGCAACTCCCTTGCAGTAGATAGTTAGTAGGTTAGTTAAGAAATAGAAGCAATGAGCCATTGATAGAAATGTTCAATCCCTGGCCATTTCTGACATACCATGCAGTGTTCATGGCAAACCTTTAAAGGCAATTATTCAACAGCCTCTGCACTAAATGTTAATTATTTAGCGATCCATCCAGCCTTTTCAAAGCTAAAGGTGAACAAGGCTTGATCACAACTCAGAATGAAAATTATTTGTCAAAGCATCATTGCCATCTATAGTTAAAATGTTCCCAATTTTTGTGAGCTTTGCGAAGAGGTAGAACTGTTTCCTTTTATTTTTAACAACTAGCAGACAAGCTATCATCTAACTTCCCTTGGCATGACGCTAACAGTTTGGTGAAAAATGTCTGCTGAGTTTCTGCTGACCACAATAGTTCTTAAAGGCAGAGGAGCATTGCAATGAACCAGTGGCCATTCTAACTGCAGCGTGCAGTCGTCTTGCACTCTGTAGCGTTTATCTATTCTATCAACATTCTCTTTTCTCATTATATAACCATTTTCCCCAACTGCTGCGACGTCTTGAGGGGTTGGGAGTGGGAGGCACCGTTTTATGGTGGTTCTCCTCCTACCTCTCGCAGATAATGTTGGCAGGGGGGCAGAGGTCATCCCATAGGCCCCTTAGTTGTGGGGTGCCTCAGGGGTTGGTACTCTTGCCCCTCCTGTTCAACATCTATATGAAGCCACTGGGTGAGATCATCTGTGGTTTCGGGGTGAGGTATCGTCAATATGCTGATGATACCCAGCTTTTCATCTCCACCCCGAACCAACCCAGTGATGCCCTTGACATGATGTCCCATTGCCTGGAAGCGGCTTAACCCAGCCAAGACTGAGTGGCTTTACGTACCGGCATCTCGTTTAGTCCAAGAGGTTCCATCTTTGGTTATGGGAGGAGAGGTGTTACCTCCTGTTGATAGGGCACACAATTTAGGCGTCCTCCTGGATTCACAACTCAGTTTTGAAGATCATATTGGAGTCGTGGCCAGGGGAGCATTTGCCCAGGTTTGCCTGGTGTGCCAGTTGCGCCCCTATCTGGACCGAGATGCCCTACGTATGGTCACTAATGCACTCGTTACCTCCCGTATAGATTACTGCAAGGCTCTCTACATGGGGCTGCCCTTGAAGACCACCTGGAGGCTCCAGCTGGTGCAGAATGCGGCCACGCGGGTAGTGATGGGAGCATCCCGATACTCCCATATTACACCCCTCCTGCATGAGCTGCATTGGTTACCGGTTGTCCTCTGGGTGAGATTTAAGGTGCTGGTACTTACCTTTAAAGCCCTACATGGCTTAGGCCCGGGATATTTGCAGGACCGTCTGCTGCTGGGAACGATCTCCCATCGCCCAGTACACTCACACAGAGAGGGCCTCCTCAGATTGCCGTCGGCTAGACAATGTCGGCTGGCGACCCCCAGGGGGAGGGCCTTCTCTGTGGGAGCGCCAGCCGTATGGAACCAACTTTCCCTTGAGCTCCGGATGGCCCCAGATCTCCGGTCCTTTCGCCACGGCCTTAAAACACTTCTTTTCCATCAGGCTGACCTGGACTGATGACAGGGATTTTAAAATGTTTTTTTTAATTTTTAACTTCAATTTTAATTTATTTTATTGGGGCTGTTAATTTAATTCTTTTTAACTTTTGTATCATTGTGTTTTATTGTTGTTAGCTGCCCTGAGTCCTTCGGGAGATAGGGCAGCATATAAGTCCCAAAAATAAATAATAAATAAAAACACTAGTTTTATTCATTTGAATAATGTGGGTCTGTGATGATTTCTAAACACACCCATTCGGCCCAAGACTTTGCTTGAGGAAAGAGATCCTATTTTTCCCCCTCTGTATGCCCTATCAACAAATCATGTTTGCCTATGATAGGCACAATTGCTTGGATGGAGGCACCACAGTTAGGCAACTGGTATGGAATTGGCAAGTAATTGAAATGGAGGCACAGTGGGTAGGATCCTCTGGCTAGGAGTATCAGATATCTGAACAGGGAAAATAGGATAGGGGCAACTGGAAAGGAGGACCAATGTACCTAGGCCTAAATATATATGAAATTACATTTTCCAGCATTAGAAAAGCTGATTTTTCGATCCCAGGAATGTGCTAGACCTGGTTAGGAGGCAAAAGCCTTCAGCATGTAACTAATTAAGGTTTCGTCCATTTCAGGCAGTAGCACAAGTCACCTGGAGGGTACAAATCAAGCAATTAAGGTCACAGAGCTGGGTGTGTTAACTTGTGGCTAGCAGCTAGTAGGGAAGGGCTGCACTATGGAGGAAAGTTTCTCAGGATAGCTGGTACATTCTCAAAAAAGCTGGACAGCAGTGGATTTTAAGGCTGTGCCTGCAGGATGGAGAACATGAAGACAAAAAGGAAGACATGTTAGGTTCAGTGTATATTTTCTCCAGTTGAGGTGCTCACTGGCTTCCTTTCAAAACGCATAAAGGGTTTTTTTGCCAGACACCTGGTAACCTAGTCTGTGGCTGCTTTATAATGTTTACAAAGACAGACACATCCTACTAACTCTCTTTAAGTTTTTGGAACTGGAGTGACTGAATCTATATAAGAGAAGGAGAGAACAATGTAAGTAGTTCTTGACTTACAATTGGTCACTTAGTGACCATTCAACATTGTGACAGACATCCCAGGGCTACTTCTGACCCAAATTTGAAGTTCTAAGGGCCGCCCTCGCCAGTCACATAAATTGTATCTGGAGCACTCATCAACTGGCTGTTTGCAGCATCCTGCAATTATGTGACCATGATTTATGGTGTACTTTGCAGGATACCAACATTTATTTCTAGCTTTTGGCAAAGAAATACCCTTTGCAGACAATAGATTCATTTAATGCTCATGGTATTTGCTTTATGACCATGCCATTCAGTTAACAAATGCCACAAAAAAATCATAAAATCAGGCACGATCATATGATGAACCAGTTAACCGGCATGACTTAAGAACGTAATTCCAGGCTCAATTATGGTCACAATTCGAGGATTACCTATAACATGTTTCAGAAACATGGAGCGGAGCCACGTTTTATCAAAAAGTCTTTGAAAAGCAGAACACTCAGAAGTTTAGTTAGCACAGAATTTGCGGCATTAAGGGATGGAGATACAGAGTTATTCCTACTATTCATCAAAGTGTAGATTTAAGTAAACTTATGGTTCTTTCTAACTCTGTGTGAAAAGAAGGAAGGGTTACAATAGTAAAGTATAGTACCATTATAAAGAAGCTAGGTTCCTTATATTGCAAAAGTGGGAAGGCCTGTCTGTCTTTTTTTAAAAAAAAAAAGAAAAAAGAAAAAAAAAGCCTGCACTCTTTTAGTAGACACAGCAGACCCTGCCAAAATGATGCTGGTGCAGTTCTCCTTGGCTGCCTTCCTTGTGAACCCTTGCAACTTATTTGCCCTTAGTCAACTCAGGGTTCTGGGTTCTGATAGGAAAGGGAAAGTGTTCATGTAGAGTACTATATATCTAGGAGAATGTCACACTTTGTACATTTAGTTATCAACCACTCTGGCAAGTGCTTTATGTTATCTCCAAGAAGCAGACTGCAGAGGGGAATGAACTGCAGCAAATCAAAGTATATTACTAAGAAAGAGGGAATAGCAGCCTCCCAGGCTTATGGTGTTCTTCCAGCTGTAGCCACAACTCCATAAATAAATTTGCCATTTTATTACACAGACCAATTAACAGTTGCCTAGACCTGACATACACTAGCAGGCCTTTGAGAAGTTGCCATATTTTTCCTGGCAAGGTTATTGTGTTTCCAGCAACTGCCTGAGAGGCAGACATTCAAAATAGGAAAGCTGTTCCCATGTCCGTGATAGAACTAAATTGCAGCCCGAGTTGTTGTAATTTGTCCCAAATGACCCAGTGATCTTTACCACTGAGCAACAATATTGGCATCTTTTCCTTTTTCTAATCCTGAGCTTGCCATACCTTTAGCTACTGTTCCGTGCAGCAAAAAAGCTTCACTTTTTGAGTTCTGGGCACATTTGCTCTCAGAAAGCACCAGGGTATGCTAAGCTAGGTTTTTGGATCAGTTTGCAGGTTTACTGTGAGCAAATGAAATTGTATCAGCATCCTGATTTACCACCTCAAAAAAAATTAAAAATATACCACCAGCACACAAAAAAAGAATATGCGGCTGAAAGTGAGGGTGGAGGAATCTTATTTATCAAGAGGATGAAAAGAAGGTACTGAACCTTCTCCATACTTTCACTATTGCTTCTTCACAACTGATTGCCCCAACCTCTTTTTTCGGGAAAACAGCAATAGCATTCCAAAACACATACTTGTACCAGGAGCCTAGAAACATAACTTATACAAACACATAGAAAGATAACTATTGAGACAGAATGTTCTGGATCTCATTTAGACTGCTTGAATTGTCCCCCTCTTCTGAGACGGTATAGGTTCTCCTGCTTGAGCAGGGGGCTGGACTAGAAAACCTCCAAGGTCCCTTCCAGCTTCTATTCTATTCTATTCTGTTCTGTTCTGTTCTGTTCTGTTCTGTTCTATCTCTATTCCACTGTCACTCCAGTTCCAAAAACTTCTTCATTCTGTTGACTTCCTAATTATAGGCCAAGCTTCAGCTCATCCGAAGGACACCATGTTGAGAAAGATCACCTCAAGTCAATCAAATCACAACATATCCTTATACCTGCCAGTAAAGATCCTTAACAACCCATGAAAAGAGAACACAGCATAGGATATCCTCCTACAAGTTAGTGATCTCCATACTGTTGTCCGAAGATCCAGAAAACTACAGACCCAACAGATTGGAAGGGCTTCAGATTGAAAAAGATGGCCCTGTGCCATTGGATGCTTAGGCAGACTACCTAGGGCCATGAGTGTCCTCGGTCTTGCCAAGCTGTCTAATTTGAAGACATTGTTAGGAACAGAAAGAAGGCCAAATGATAGGAGTGACCAATGATAATGCTGTTCAGTGGCAGGCAAACCTCTGCCTAGATGAAGTTCCAGTGACTAAAAGTTGCAGTCAAAGCTTTCATGCTTATATGCTAATATGATCTGACTAAAAGACCAGTAGCAGCTGGCAGGAAATGGGTAAGAAAGCTGACCACAGATAAACTGTAGGACACCGAGTAGCAGTAGAAGATAGACTCTGAGGGAGGAAGCAGCACTTGCAGGCTGCTTCATCAAGGATTGCATGCAGTACATTCACCCTGTGACTGAAGGATGAAGCCAGCCGATAAAGGCAAGGGGACACAGCTGTCAGGTTGTGATGGAGTAACTCCCCAAGGCCTGGTGCTCTGCTGTGGTGCAGCTGCGGATGTTTCTGTTAAGAAGGATAAAGGCTGCCTGTCACAAGAGGGCTCCAGCCAGTTCAGGATCATGTGATAAAAGATCACACCATACAGACACCTTGAAATTGCTTTTTTGGAATTCCCACTCATCAGAGTAGACAGGCCCCCCAGTCCAAGTGTCTGGGACAAAAACTCTCATTGTTTTTCATTCTTTCCACATTGGAAAGAGACCTGATATTTTCTGGCACATGTGTGAACTTTGGATGGTTGAGGGGCCACTACAAAAAAAATAGTGGTTGGGACCAGGTGGGGGGAAAAAATCCAAATTTGGTTTGATTTCAATTATAGGTATAATTGAGTGACTCCAAGTCCCCTGAGATTCTAGTGTACTATCATTCTCAGGTATTTCATGGAGGTGCAACCCTATGATACTTTACAAGAATTTTCTGCCAAATGCATTCCAAGAACAGCAGTTACATATATTGTCTATTTAGGGCAAAAGAAAGAACTCGTGACTTTGACATCCTTTCAAAATCAAGCTATTTCTGGCCCAGCCTACTTGGATGTTACAATGGATGGAAGCTCATGAGATCCACCCTGGAAATAAGGAGCAATTTCCTAACAGTCGGAATGATTAATCAATGGAACAGCTTGCCTCCCAGAGTCATGGATGCTCCACCAGGGGAGTTTTTTAAGAAGATATTGGACAGCCATTTGTCCAAGATGGTATAAGGACTCCTGCCTTGGGCAGGGGGTTGGACAAGAACAGCAGCCTCCAACCTTTTGGGCACCAGGGACCGGTACCACGGAGAGAGGTTTTTCTGCAGACCTGAGGAGGCCTGGTTTTGTGTACTGCCCACATCCCGCAGATGGGGCTTCACTTGTTTGCGCGGCCCAGTATGGACAGGTGGACTCCATGGACTGGGAGTTGGGGACCCCTGGACTAGAAGACTTCCAAGGTTCCTTCCAGTCCTATGATTCTGTAGCCATAACACAAAAATGCAAAACTGAAATGAAAGTAGATTAGGATCTAAAGACACATCTTTTACTTCTAGAGTATTTCAGTAATGATTTTTGACACCCAAGTGTTTAACAACAGTAGCAATACTGTACCAATACAGTTCAAGCAACTAGGGAATAACTGGGAGTGGATTTTTATTTCAAGGACCTGATGGATTTATATTATATAATATAATATAGCATGTTTGGCTTCTAGTTACAACGACTACAAAAGATTTGGAAATCTAAAGTCTGCTCATGTTTACAGTAATGGCCCCTTGCATTTACCAGATCTTTAACCTATTGTTCACTTTATTCAACAGACAGCATGAGGTGTAATCCTGGAGAAAAATCCACTTTGTTCACAAGTATTTCTAAAGTTGCCCACTGCTTCCCCTCATTTTACTGTCCTGAATTTCAGCCAGTTGTTCTGAGTTTGCTCTGTGTCAGCTTGAACACTACAGAGGAACACTATCATTTGGACTCTGGCTGACCCATAGCAGATTTAACTGTTGCTGTTCTCAGTGAAACAAGTACAACAGCGTTCTCCAGGGCTTAGAGAATAAGAAGCTCCCCAAACTCTGGATTGCAGAATCACTCCATGCAAACATTGTGGTGTCTGGACATATTGCCAAATACCAGCTGGGAGAGAGCAAGCTTGGAGCATTTCTACAATACGAAGAAGTCTCTGAGTGGATTAAGAGAGGCCTTTATTTGCCTCCTCCCAAGATTCACACTCTATGCGGAGGGGGGAGAGGGGAGAGACCTAAGATGGTGACCTGGTTACAATTCTTATAACGAGATCCTCCTAAAAACCTTTCATTTAAGTTAAGAGAATGGTGCCCTCGGTTAAAGAATCTAAACCTAAGCCTATAGCTAATTCTCTATTGTGATTTGATCAAATATTTACTGTCCTTCAGAGGCAACTGAGAAGTAAAACTCTCTCTGATTAGTAAGACAAGGGATTCAGAGGCAGTTTGATGAATTCAGTCTGAATCCAGGATAGATGAATGTGCTGCTAGCGAAGCCATGGAAGGCTATTCAGGAAGTTGCATTTTATGTGGCACAAACCTGGCAATCCTCACCCTTTCATGGCTGCCTCTCCAACTTCATTGATGAGGGCCCTCATCCCCCATTATCTTAAGGTTTAATAGCCTCGACTTCCCAGGGCAACTGTCTAGATTAGAGACCTGTGGTCTGCGCAACAGAGTGAGCTCCCGTTACTTGCCCCAGCTCCTGCCCTCTTAGCAGTTCAAAAGTAAGCAAATGCAAGTAGATCAATAAGTACCATTTTGTAGATTAGATAACCTTTATTGTCATTTTTTTTTACTAAGGGCACATTGGCACACATTAACAATGAAATTTAGTTGCTTGCTCTCAAAGTGTACACATACATAACACACATTTAAACATGCTACATACAATGTGTGTGTGTGTATATATATATATATATATATATATATATATATATATATATATATATATATATATATATATATATATATATATATACAAAGCTACACTCTTACATATAAATAACAAATAAATATTGATCACAATAACATGTACATATTAATCATTTTGGTGGCAAGTTAACATGCAGCTCCATGTGCCTTGGACGTATAGCCATGCCGGCCACATGAAAATGGAAATTGTCTTCGCACAACGCTGGTTCCTTGGGCCATGAAACAGACAGGAGCACTGTGCCCTAGAGTCAGGCATAATTGGACAGGGAAACCTTTACCTTTACTTCCCCAGGGCAGGGCTGTGCAGGTTTTATTGGACCCAGAGCCACACTAGCCTTGGAGTGGTATGTGAAAGCCTGCACTTCAGAACAAGGCAGGTGTAAGCCTGGAAAATTTTGAAAAGTGGGTAGGGTATTCAGACAAAAACTGAATAAATATCACTACTTGTAATTAATTCATTTAACACTCTACTCTCGCATCTCTGATTCCCAGGTGGCAAACGAAGGAAAAAGTCAGTGAACAACCACATTCTGTACAAACCCTATTTACTCATACATAGTTCTTCCCAGCCATGCATACTGTACATAAGCACAAGGGCTGTGCAAAATATTTGAAAGAGATGTTTGCAAAGCACTTTGGCACAAGCAAAGCAAAGGTCTTGGAAGTGTCCTTTGCTAGCTCCAAAAATTATCTGTGGTCTCACAACCAAGATTTTCTATGGGGGCTGCCAATGAGGCAACAGACAAGGCAGAGGAAGACATACCAGTTTGTTTGATGTCTATAGAGATTCTCAATCATCCAGTCATGATTGTCCCAAAGGTGCTTTTTCGAAAGGCAATGGGACTTTCTTGGTTTTTCTTTTTCTTTGAAAGCATTTCATTTCTTCAACAGAAGAAGCTTCTTGGATGAGAAGCGAAACGTTTTCAAAGAAAAAAAGAAAGTCCCCATTGCCTTTTGAAAAAGCACCCTTGGGACAGTTGCCTGATGGTTTGGGGATGATGGGCAACAGACTCTGGGAAGCGTGTACTTATATTCCAGGGCATCACTTCACCATCTATCACAGCTCCTACTGAGCACAGTCTAGAAATCAAGCATGAGGTTTTGTGTGTCAGTGTGTCGAAAAGGAAAGACTGCAAAGGGTGAAAACTACTGAAAATCTCAGGTTTTTTACACAGAACTAATTATCAGTAATCTAAAATGTAAGGAGAAAACATGAGCCAACTAGCAGTCTTCCTCATCCTTTTAAAGCAAAAGATAAACCACTATCATTTCCAAAGTTTTACCTTAGCCAGGGACCCTTAGTATCCTATAGGTTTGCATCCTTCTGTAAGAAGTTTCCTTACAGTAAAATTTTTTTAAAAGAATAACTCTCTATTCTAGTTCCCTTCTTCCCAAACTACCCATTCTCCTCTCTCTTGCAAACAAAAATGATAAACAGCTTACATCTCACTGCAGTATACTTCTCCCTGAAAGAAAAAAACACGCATCTGACTTTTTGTTTTTGTTTTTAAAAAATGTACATCTGCAAACTGCTGCCAAACCATTCTGATTTCACAATATTCCCTGTGACCAGAAGACTTGGGGCCTGGCTGCACCCTTTGTCCAAATCATCTCCTCGGAAGCCAGGTTCCACTCTGATAATCAAACACGATAAAGCCTCACACCTGGACAGCAGCTGTTGCGAGCTGCATCCGCACCAGCAGCCTTAGCTAAATAGTGTAAGAGCTCAGCTGTGCAGCTGACTCACGGTTTGTTCCTGGAACTGACTGAAGGAGGGAAGGATGCTGTGGGTAAGCTCAGGATCATCTGGGCCAGGGGCCGGTAAGCAGACTGGCCTCAAAGCAGACTTCCATGTGGGTTAAAATAGAAAAGCACCCGCAATCAGCTGAATGGGGAAATGTGCAAATGCCTGTCACAGGAAGAAGAAAACTGTTGCTGCGAAGGCCTTGGATTCAAGATGTGAAAGCCGGCTGGGTGACCTTGGGCCAGTCACTTGTCTCGGCCCACCAACACACCTCACAGGGTTGTTGCTGTGGGGAAAACAGGAGGAGGAAGGAGGATTAGATATGCTCACGGGTTTGTTTATTTAAAAAACAATAAAGGTAGGATGTAAAATAAATAAAGCATGCAAAATTTTGATGTTGCAGAACATATGGTAAAGTATAAACCGATCTGATTTGAATTTTGATTCTGATTCCACTCTGGGGACTTTTGATACCAGAATTATTAGCAGTTTAAGGACATGTGCCTGTTTACTGATGTAATGCCCTAAATCCTCTTAAATGTCAGTACAGATACAAGTAGTTCTCAACTTATGACCTCAAGTGAGCCTAAACTTTTTGTTGCTAAGTGAGACATTTAAGTGAATTTTGCTCCATTTTATGACCTTTCTTCCCACGGTTGTTAAGCAAATCGCTGCAGTTGTTTAGTAACACAGTTGTTAAGTGAATCTGGCCTTTTCATTGACCTTGCTTATCAGAAGGTGATCACATGACCATGGGACACTGCAACCAGTTGCCAGTGGCAGTGAACCAGTTGCCAAGCATTTGAATTTTGATCATGTGACCATGGGGATGCTGCAATGGTCATAAATGTGAAAAATGGTCATAAGTCATTTTTAGTGCCGTTGTAACTTTGAACGGTCACTAAATGAACTGTTGTAAGTCAAGGACAACCAGTATTGGCCTCCAGCTGTAATTTCTTTGCTGATCAGTTATTGTAAATAAAGCAATCTACTAACTTAATGGAAAACTATTGGGTTGAATCAGTAGCTGACACCTCAGATTAGCTTTATGTCTGTCCACTAAGAAAACTGTTTCAGACAGAGACAATGGCTGCAGAGGATCCATACTTTCCATGGTTGCATGGTAGATAGATAACTTTATTGATATTTTTTACTGTGGCCATACTGGTACACATTAAAAATGAAATTTTGTTGCTTGCTCTCAAAAATGTACACATACATAACACTCATTTGAACCTGCTATATACAACATATGTATAAACCTACATCCTTACATATAAATATTAATCACTGTCTGTCTTGAATACATAGCAGAAAGAGGAAGCTTTAGAGTTCACAAGGTTAATACTGTACGGAACAAAACTGTGACTGAATCCTCCCAGAAGGTAACAAGAAAAACAGGTTGTGAAGAGGATGTGTAGTGTCCCAGACAATCTTGTGGGCCCTGCTCAAGCATCGCTTATATGCTATGTCCTGAATGGAAGGGAGAGAACTGCCAATGATCTTTTCGGCCATCTTCACCAATCTCTGCACCGCCTTCCTGTCTGAAGCAGTGATGCTTCCAAGCCAGGCTGTGATGCTGTATGACAGGATGCTCTCGATCGTCCCTCTGTAGAAAGTGGTAAAGACAGGGGAAGGAAGATGTGCTTTTCTCATGCGACGCAGAAAATGGAGGCGCTGCTGTGCTTGCTTTACCAGTGGCTGTGCTTGCCTTTTCTGAAATCAACAATGATCTCTTTGGTTTCCAGTGTTTACAACGAGGCTGTTTTTCTTACACCAGTTCACCAAACTCTCAACCTCCTTGCGGGACTCACCTTCATTGTCATCTTGAATAAGGCCCACTACTGTTGTATCATCCACATACTTCACAATATGGTTGGTGGCAAACCTAGCTCAACAGTTGTGGGTCAGCAGCGTGAACAGCAGCGGATTTAGGACACAGCCCTGAGGAGAACCTGTGCTCAAGAAAATGGTGTTAGAAATATTTGTTCCAGCTCACACATACTGGGGCCTGTCAGTAAGAAAATCAAGAATCCAGTTGCACAAAGGAGTGTTTAAGCCTAAAAGGCCCAGTTTGTCTACTAGATGCTAGGGAATGATCGTGTTAATTGCTAAACTGATGTCAACAAACAGCATACACGCATGAATATTTCTTCCCTCTAAGTGCTCCAAGCTCAGATGGAGAACAGGAGAAATAGCATCCTCTGTAGAGCGATTTGGGAGGTAAGCAAACTGAAGCAGAAAGCAGAAAATAAGAAAAAGAGAAACAGATTAGCTTTTAGTAGGATCTGCAAAAACAAATCCTGGGAATTGCTGGAAAATAAAACTTGGGTCTGCAGAAGGGCTCATGTGTGAATATTTTCTTTTAAAGTGTGATTGGGCACCTCATGACGTACAGGTCACACATAGTCCTAATTTCCTCTTTTGTGTCTTTTGACACCTCAGATAGCACTACCAAAATTTGGATGCAAAATGCCAAAATTTGGGAAGATCAATAAGGGGGACGAGTTATAGAAATAAGAACCAAAACAAAGGGATTAAATGCCCATCATCTTAAGGTACGTATTTTATGTAATGCTATTCAGCTCCTCACAAATAAAAAGGCAATAATTTCAGCCTGGCATATATAAGCCAGTGGTTAAATAATGAAAGGGGAGAAAATTCTATGCTCAATTTAACCACTGAATTAAATTCAATTTATGCTCAGGGATCTATGTTTAAGAGTTAAGCCTTATCCTATAATCCTCTGCCATGTTTACTTGGAAGTAAATCTAACTTCACTCAAATAGGCTTAATCTTAAGAAAATGAATGATTGCACCTTATTATTATGCTTTTCCTTCACTAAGAAGGATAGCAACTGGGACTTTTTTTTGTAACAGGCCTCAAAATATCTGTTTCCTGGTTAAGCTAAACATAGTTTCCTTCCAGAAATACTGCTTTTTTCCCCTAACTTTCTCTATAAAAATGTATCCACTGGTATTGAACAAATGGATCCTAGATCTTGCAAATACAGACACATTAGACACCAAAATCCTGTTAGGTTATTTGGATATGGTTTTTTCTATGAACAAAGGGCATTTCCTGCTTGTTTTGAATATTTTTAACATTTAAAACTACTTTTAAATGTTGACTGCAGCTAATCTCACAATCCTATTAATGAAACAATCTTAAATCCAGTTAGATCTAACAACATTGGATTTTAATTCAAGTTGTATTAGACCTTCTGTGAAGTTTAGAAAATTACAGGTTGATGTCCCCATGACTAAAGGTGTTTTGATGCATACCTTCTGGAAAAAAAAGATTAGGATTATAAAATGTGTAGCTTCTTGTTAATCTTTTAAGAATTTTTCCAATTAAGGAATAAGGTAAAACCTGACTAAAACAATTCTAGTCATGTGTCTTTTGAAGAGAACTACACCAGCAAGACTGGAGAGAAATGTATAAAAAAGGAACTACAAAATCTATGAGGTTTCATCCTACAAAGTCACTGCTTGGTTGTAATGTTCAATTGATCTGGAACTCATCAGAGGCTGAATGGTTTCAATGATGGAGCTGAATTTCAACATATCTGGAGGGCCCCAGGTTGAGGAAGGCTGTGTTATAATGTTGGAACAGCTGGGGAGTTTATGATCCAGAAAGTGCCAATCTTAATCTCAACAAGAATGAATCTGGAGTTTATGTGGCTCATTGCTCCCATCATTTAGCAGAGAAACAGGAAAACTTAGAGCTGCAACAAGCATAAAATACTATCTTTTGCTTTTTATTTTGTGAAGGCTCATTAGCACAAAGGCAAAGTGTAAATATTTACAAGCAACAAGCTCCTATGTCTTCCTTCCTTCTCCTGATGATTATTTAAAGAAAGTCAGGACCTTGCAGAAAAATCAGATGCTGTGTCTTAACTGTGCTTTTTTGGACAAATAAATATTACCAAAAATAAAACGCATAAAATTCAATGTATCATCTCTGCCGAACAACAAATCATGCTGGGTCTTTGGCACTTTTCTCTGAGAGAAAATCTCAGAGCATACTAAAGTCATATGACTGAGCAGAATGGCAAAAATAAAAGAGTTCTGCATAGCAAAGCACCACCCCTTTCTACAGAAACCTTATTTCTCTTTACTTGGGAGTAAGCTTCATAATCAGGTATTCTTACTTTCAAGTAAATGTGCACTTTTCTTGCACAGTTAATGAACTTAAAGTTAGACTATATTGGTGTATAGGGTTTCTTCATTTACTCCTATAGAAATGTTATGGTAAGCAAAGGTAAAAGTAAAGGAGTCCCTGCTGATTTTAGCCTGCTAGTTGTGGCCAACTATAGGGGGTGGTACTTATCTCCATTTCAAGGCCATTGAACCAGCGCTGTCTGAAGACATTTCCATGGTCATATGGCCAGCATGATGTCACGGAGCGCTATTACCTTCCCACCAAAGTAGTACCTTAAAGAAACTGGAGATGAAGGGAAGAAGCTCTTGCATCATCATATCGTCAAAAATAATGGTGGTTTTCTACAAATTTTTATGCCTTTGAAAAACCCCCAAGGAGAAACAGGATGGAGCAGGGGAGGGTTGGTGTAGAGAAATGAGAAGAATTTTTTAAAAAGAAAAGAAAAAACCAGAACTGCCACCAAACATGAGTCATGTGGTCCAACTTTCATCTTGCCACATTTATGGAAATGTTAGGCAAAATATGTTTGCCACAACTGTATGAAAGTAGCCATATATGGATCATTAGAGCACACAAAGTTGTTATCTGGGCACTGGCATTACTGATCTCTCTTCTGTCATATCCTGTAATGCCCAGATGCCACATGGGAGTAGTAACAATACATTCTATGGCTGAAAGGGTACATTTGTCCTCAAGGCAAACATTTTGGGGTAAAATCCTAGAAAACGCCCTAAGAAAGAGCCCATCCAGCAGAGCAGGGCTAGTTTTAGAAATGAAGTTGTTATGGTCCTTCCCAGCTGTAGAATTCACACTCATTCTAAAATCAGACTGTAACTCCCTGTGTTAACAAGTGATTCAGTTTTGCTATTTTTTTTCAACAATAGCCATGATAGCTACGTGTGTTTTGTCTCTCAAGATTTGATGATACAAATCTCAGGGGAGAACCAAGCCAAAACTTATTTGCAAAGTTTTTTTTCTTTTGTTGATTTATCCTTGCTTTTTAAATAGTATTCCTTGGGAAAAAACAAAGCTGAGATTTTATTTTCTCTTTTAAAATGTGGATGGGATTTGTCTAGTTTTTTTTCTCTTTCTCTCTCTTTCACTATTTAGCTGTCAATAATCAATTCAATAATGAATGGTTATATCTGACCTAGTGATTTAACTTGCAACTGTTTCATTTATTCCATATACCCATGAAGGCGTCACGTTAAGGATGGCCTAAAGCTTCTTTTTTTAAAAAAAAAATCTGAACGGAATTGGCAAGCCTAAATTAGATTAGATGATGGACTTAATATATGATGATGTGTTCTTAGATTTCCAACAGGTTTACCAGAACTGGGTTGCAGAAATCCTGATCATCAATAGATGACAGAGTTTTCTGTATCTCTTTGCCGCCATTTTATAATCAACTAGATTTCTGCCTCACCCAGAGCTAATGAAGATCCCAGCTATTCTCCCTATGAAAGAGGGAGAAAATAGGAGTTAGAAGTGGGACTTTAATTGTAATGCACAAACCCACACATTACACAAACATTCAAGGGAAGAGTTCATTCTGACCTGTTTTCAAAATATTTGTGAAGTAGGAGCATTCATGTCATTATTCCATAAAATAGGGTGTGCCAGTGATAAGATGAAAACAAACATCTAAATAGTGTTCTCCAATAATACTAGAAAGGGAAATTGGCTATAAGGGTCAGTACGATGCTTTGGATTTTATTGCTGTATGTTGTTATACTCAGGATTCTATATTACATTCTAACAAAGGCAAGTGATTAGCAAAAGTTACTGAACCTTAATTTGCCCAGGTTGTACCAGAAATGGCTAAGGTATCCAGCTTCTTCACTTACGTCAACAAATTGACTGTGAAGCCTGCAACCAGAGATTTGAATATGGTAATGTTTTCAGTTGCAGTTTGAGAGTAATATAACAGCAGATTTAATTCTCCACTTCACTATACTAATCCAATGATTGTGGTTTAGAAAGAAGCTCTGAAATCCATAAAAATACAAATGTAATATCTGCAGTTTCTGAAAGCAGCTGTATCTTTTCCTGAGATTTCTGTACGGCTGCTTTCAGAAATGGTTAGGTGCTGACACAGGACATAGACGAAATAAATCCAAAGCACTATATATAATGTTAGCAATTTTACTAAAGCAAGTGAAACGGGGAGAAGGGCCAGCTAACCAGAGTGTATTGTATGCAGTGCCCAAAGAAATCTAAGATCTCACGAGTTAAATATATGATACTTCCATAGACTTTCCTTGGCAATGATATATAATATTAGATATCAATCCGAAAGAGAATAACATTGTTTTAAAGTTATTGTTCTAAATGTTTTCAAAGGATAAACAAAAATGCATGTTCTGGACAACCTCTTTTGGGTTATTTAATTTCTGGCACACATCAGAGTCAAGGAAAGAAAAACGGCATGCATGTGAAACATTCATGTGACATCAACACATATACAAAAGAAGCAAGACTTCGATCACTTGATCAACACCCTCTCCCACTCACAGATCCCCTTCCCCAGTGGCAAGTTTAAAACTACAGTCAAAAAGTAGATACAGTATAGCTAAAAAGAGAAAACTTGACAGGATAAGAAAAAAAATGCATTAACAACAAGCAAACAATTTTATGTAAAACATAACAGAGACCCCAAGTGAGCACAGCCCAATCACAATTAAAATGATCTATTAAGCAAAATCAAAAAAATAAATTTGGAAAAAAGACTATAAAATCAATACACATTGTGATGTATTCATGCTTGCTATAAAATAATACTTACACAAATATAAAATCTTTCACCTACAGCCTGGCACCCTACGTTCTGACCTCACTAATAAGATGTACAGCTGCCTAATCCTGCTACTGAATTTTACTTCCTGCTCTTCGCAACATCTACTCATAACCTCTTCCATTAATCAGCCTGGATTATTAAATATTTTCTCAAACACCTCTTAAATGCATCCAAAAAATATATGGGACGAAAGAAGGAGAGGAAGGGAATTCCATAATCAGAGACCCAGGCTGTGAAACGTGTGCACAAAGGATGGCACAGAACTAAAGAGACAATGGAGAAAATTCCCTGTCCAGCTAATTGTATTGTATCAACAAAAGCTAGGACCGGGGAATAGGGAACAGTCAATTGCAAGACTTTCTCAATATATTATTAATTGATGTGTTCAAATTTTTAATTGCTAATAAGGTAAATACATTAATAAATTTGCCTCTAGGAGATCAGAAACAGGGCATGAATGCCTGAGAGGAGATGGAAATAAATGGCCATTGATCATGGCTTGAATGGGATTACTGAATAAAAACACTGTTAAGCTGTACTCACACGAACTATCTTAAGGATCAGCAAAAACATTGGGCTCTGAATCTTGAACTGTGTGCTGCTGTAGCTAAATATTTTACATTTGCCACTTAAATTGAGATAGCTATCACTGTGTTTTAATATTATCTCCAACGCTTTAGAGATAGGGCAAATCTTTCAAACAGTGCCCTTCACACTGTTTTAAAAAATGATGAAGGAAACATTCATAAAGTGTCACTCCATTTCTTTGCCTTAGCCATCTGAAGACAGTGGTCCATCCCTGGCTCTGATCCTTCCCCTTTGTCCTCTGAATTCTTCAGAGTCAGCACTGTGAGCTGTGAAGGAAACAGAAATGCAAATGAATCCTAGAAACTACTATTTCTCCTATAACACATGCTTGGCAATTGCCCTGTAATGCTCAAAGCCAAGTAGATGCAGGTGGATTGTCTCCAAGTATTTTTTTAAAAAAATACCTCGCCAATTGTTAACTTAAGAAATGGGATTTGGTGGTGTAGAGCCATTCTGGCTTCACAGCTGAAGGTTACAACCTTTATTTTGTTCCATTGGCATGTTGGGGATCAGAATGCCTGATTGTTGAGTTTATGAGCTCAGATGCTTATTTATTCCCCACAATTAATCTAGTTCCCGAGAAACTTTTGGAAAACATAGCTTGGTGGCAGGCGTCCTTAACAGAAATCCTCAAGTTTTCAGCTAATTGTAATTGCCAGGATTTGGGAGGGAGAAACCATGGCGATGAAAATATAAATTCGTAATACAGAATTGCCCTAACAGGAGTTATTTTGTCTCAGTTTAAAAAAAAAGCCCTGTCCCCCCCTAATCCTGAGGTAAATTTCACCTGCATTCATAAAGTTATTTAGCCTTGGGTAGCTTCAGAAAAAATGTTTATGTTGTATTATGCAACAGGATGCAAATGTGCTGATACATGAGACACAACTATGAAGACATGACAGCTGGGATTACTTGAAAAAAAAAGAGTGATGTAAAAAAAACATTCCCAGAACCAGAAAGAGAGAAAGCCATTACTGTCCCATATCTCTTTCACTCCCACTTTCTTTTAAAGTCGTAGGCACATAAGGCACAGCGTGATGTCACTGTGCTCTGCATAGGGATAGGAACAAATTAGTTTCCCCTTGCATGGAGATTTAGCTAATTTCATATTTTCAAACAAATTGTTGAACTGAACAAAAGTTATAATTTGACATTTGCATTTCTATAAATCTGCAGTGCATTTTGCCAGGAAAATATACTACTATTGGCATGAAAATGTACATATTCATGAAAATAATCTATAAAAATGCATTATATTAAAGGGAAATTGGTAAACCTGTTTACAATAGAATAATTGCAAAGGAAATACATTTGAGAAATGTATGCAAGTTGCATATAAATTTTTAATAAACACATTTTTAAAAAAATACAGCTCATGAATGTACTAACCTTACAAATGGAAAACCAAGGAACTGAGGGAATTCAGAATAATTCATAAATGTGAGAAAAGGAACAAAAATGGACAGATTCACCCATCTCTGTTTACACAAGGGTTCACTTACATGTTACAAGCAATATGTATGCCCCATCTATGCATCTTAAGGAGTGGTGGGATTCAAATATGTGAGCAACCAGTTCTTTGTGTGGATGCCACTTCTGGGAGTCCATTCTGGTCCTGGGCAACAAAAATTTAGCTACCAGTTCTGCCGAAGTGGTGCTAACTGGCTGAATCCCACTACTGACCTTAATTATTACAAGGAAATGAAGGGACCAAGGTTGGAAGTAGCAACAGATTATTGCCTTGTCCAATCCCAAAATTGGTACATACTGAGGATGATGCATTCTGGTCTGGTTTTCAGAAATCACTACATAACATTTCCAGTAGTTGCCTGATTAAGTGATATTTCAAAATGATGAAGTTAGAACTAATTCATTCTTATGAATTCTGTCCAATTACTGTCTCAATTTGCTACTCAAGCACAAATACCTATATTCTTTTTTCCTGAGCTAAGCATTTCATCCAAATATTTAGAGATGTATGCAATCGGAAGGAGAATTCTACATATAGTCTTATGGTCATAATTGAGCCTGGCAATTACGGCCATAAATCATGATGGTCATCAAGGGGATCATCACATGACCAACCTGATTTTATCGCCTTTTTTTTTGCAGTAGCAGCAGCAGTTGTTAAGCAAATGCCATGGTCTTTAACCAAATCCATTATTTGCTATGGGCCAGTTTTTGCCGGAAACTGTAAATAAATGCTGGTTTCTGCTAAAAAAATGTCCATATGACCATGGAATGCTACAAATGGCCATAAATTCAGGCTGATTGACAAGTGCCCCAAATGCAGTCATGTGACAGCAGGGGAGGGGGCTGGCTGTTCAGAACTTTGGAACTAGGCTTTTGGGGGTCTTTTATAACGTGCTTTTTTTGTAAAAGAAAAAGGTGCCGGAACTCACACATGTCATACAACCCACCTTGCCTACCCTACAAGGTTCCATCCAAAAAAGGTGCCGGAACTCCGTTCTGAGTGTTCTATGAGAAAAAAAGCCCTGATTATAACTTTGGATAGTTGTTAAATGACTGGTCATAAGTGGAGAACTATCTGCACTTCAGTATCCCCAATAATCCAGGCATTGTGGATCAAAGAAGGCTTTGCCTACAGTAGACTGTGGTGTCTACCCCAAGCTGGTAGGAGGAACTTTAGAAGGTCTTATGCCTTAGAAGTTGATAAGAGGATCCTTGGATAAAGATCTTTAACAGTGCTGTAGGTACTAACATTTGAAAAGATCAGGGTTAGCTGTACGGCTCTTCCTGTGCTGCTTCACTGTGAGAATACAAGTTGTTCTGAGTGAACTTTGCTTCAGCTAGCCACGAATAACATGCTGACTCAGGATCAGCTATTAAGAGGGAACTTCCAGGCTGACTACACTTTTCCTCAGAGACAGGCCTTCCATCTGTTTCAAGGAGGCCTTTAAGGGGGAGGGGGGGCAGGAATAAGCAGCAGAGGAAAGGATTATGTGGAACACAGGATGAAGGGAACACCGGAGACCAAAAGAAGAGCAAGACTTGGTGAAAAGCCCCTCTTAGCAAGTAAATCCCATGACACGAATGCTTAAAAACCCACCTCACTTTTTTTTAAATTCTAGTATTGTGATACCAGATGTCCAGCATTAGCAACAATCAGCTGGTAAATGCATCATTGTTTAACCACTATTAAACTGGGGAGCCTTTGTTATTTTGTAGCTGGAACTGGGGTTGCAGTCCTTAATACTGTTATACAATAACAATTCTTGCTCGGTTTTATAGTCTGGCATTTCCGATACTATTTTGCTTGAAGTGTTATTAACAGGGTATCGTGGGAGAAAGCACCTCAGGCCAATGAATACTGGTATGTTGGTCAAAAATAAACATGCAAATTGTCATCTTCCCATTTGGTTCCTTGGCTTCTGGTTGCAAATATATGTTCCAGTTGAAAGGAACTGAAAAGGAAAGGGTCTTACAGTTGTAGCTGTTAAAGAGATAAGTTGGGAGAAATAATAAAACTTAGCCTTACTCTAACCCTTTCTGTGAATAAAATATTACACTAAACGTTATCCTCAGAGAGTGATTTATCTATGAAACAATTATAGTATTCCTGACTCATCTAGTAAAGATGACCTGTGGTAACACTGAACATTATTTATTGCACAAATACACACTCAGCCTATCTCTAAATCCATCTCAGATTTTATCTTTCCACAGGCAATAGGTCCACCTTGCAGTTGTGGAATAAACATTAAAAACACCCATGACTTGAATTCAACTTCTGATGATCTCAGGAGCACAATCGTGTATGGTTTTTTGGCATTCTTACAGAAGTGACATTTAAAAACAAAACAAAACAGAAATTCTTATTCTCTTGGCAACTAAAAGCAAATTAAAAGCAATATAAAAAGCATTAGCAGCAAAAGCATAACATCTATTATAATAATAATAAGTTCAAAGGGACCTTGGAGGTCATCAAGTCCAACCCCCTGCTCAGGCAGGAAACCCTATACCATTTCAGGCAAATGGCTGTCCAGTCTCTTCTTAAAATCTTCCAGTGTTGGAGCATTCACCGCTTCTGGAGGCAGGTTGTTCCACTGGTTAATTGTTCTAACAGTCAGGAAGTTTCTCCTTAGTTCTAGGTTGCTTCTCTCCTTGACTAGTTTCCATCCATTGCTTCTTGTCCTGCTTTCAGGTGCTTTGGAGAATAGCTTGACTCCCTCTTCCTTGTGGCAGCCCCTGAGATATTGGAACACTGCTATCATGTCACCCCTCACCCTTCTCTTCGTTAAACTAGACATACCCAATTCCAGCAACCGTTCCCTATATGTTTTAGCCTCCAGTCCCCCAATCATCTTTGTTGCTCTTCTCTGTACCCTTTCTAGAGTCTCAACATCTTTTTTACATTGTGGTGACCAAAACTGGATGCAGTATTCCAGGTGTGGCCTTACCAAAGCATTGTAAAGTGGTATTAGTACTTCACTTGATCTTGATTCTATCCCTCTGTTAATGCAGCCTAGCACTGTGTTGGCTTTTTTGGCAGCTGCAGCACACTGCTGGCTCATATTGAAGTGATTGTCTACTAGGACTCCGAGATCCCTCTCACAGTTACTACTATTGTGCAAGGTACCACCTATACTATACCTGTGCATTTGATTTTCCCTGCCTAAATGTAGAACCTTACTTTTTTCACCATTGAATTTCATTTTGTTAGATAGCGCCCAGTGTTCGAGTCTGTCCAGATCCTCCTGTATTTTAAGCCTATCTTCTGGAGTATTGGCTATTGCTGCCAGCTTGGTGTTGTCTGCAAATTTGATGAGTTCCCGATCTATCCCCTCATTCAAATCATTGATGAAGATGTTGAAGAGCACTGGGCCCAGAACAGAGCCCTGGGGCACCCCACTACACACTTCCTTCCATATAGATGCAGTTACATTGAGGACCACATGCTGAATATGGTCTGTAAGCCAGCTACAAATCCATCTGGTGGTGATGCTATCTAACTCACATTTTTCTATCTTATCAAGTAGTAGGTTGTGAACTACTTTATCAAATGCCTTAATGAAGTCCACGTAAATTATATCTACAGCATTCCTCTGGTCCACTAATTTTGTCACTTAGTCAAAGAATGTAATAAGATTTGTCTGGCATGATCTGTTTTTGACAAACCCATGTTGGCTTTTAGTGATGACTTTGTTTGCATCAAGGTGTTCGCTGATTTGTTGTTTGATTATCTTTTCCAGAATCTTCCCAGGTATTGAGGTCAGGCTGATCGGTCTGTAGTTTCCTGGATCTATTTTTTCCCCTTTTTTGAAGATGGGAACTACATCAGCTCTCTTCCAGTACCCTGGTAGTTCCCCAGTGCTCCAGGATCTTTGAAAAATATAGTTCAGTGGTTCTGAGATCATGTCTGCCAGTTCTTTGAGAACCTTGGGGTGTAATCCATCTGGTCCTGGCGATTTGAACTCATCTAGGCTGGACAGGTGCTCACGTACCATTTTCTTGCCTATCTTAACTTGTGTTTCTATTCTGTTTTTTATGGCACTGGTTTTGGTAGGTTGGACTGTTTTTTCCCTTTGTGTAAAGACAGATGCAAAAATGATTTAAATATTTCTGTTTTCTCCCTGTTGCTTGTCACCTTTTTGCCACTTTCCCCCACTAATGGACCAATCATTTCCTTAACTTTTTTCTTGTTTTTTATATGTTGAAAGAAGCTTTTTTTGTTATTTTTGACTTTGGTCGCAAGCCTTAGTTCATTTTGAGCCTTAGCTTTCCTCACTTCATCTTTGCAGGCACGGGCTATTTGCTGATATTCTGCCCTAGTTATGTGCCCCTCTTTCCACTTCTTATACTTGTCATTTTTATCTTTCAATTTATCAGAGAGTTCTTTATGCAGCCATGCTGGTTTCTTTTGAGAGCTGTTATTTTTCTTCTTTGTTGGTATAGTGCTAGACTGGGCCTTTATTATCTCACTTTTCAAAATTTCCCAAGCTTCTTGAGTTGTTTTCCCCTTGAGGATTCTCCTTGAGGATTCTCATCCATGGAATTCTTCCCAAGGTCTCTCTAAGTTTATTGAAATTAGCTCTTTTAAAGTCCAAGACTCTAGTTTGACTGTGTTCTATTGCTTGTGCTTCCAGAATGTTGAATTCCAATATTACATGATCACTTCTTCCCAAGGTTCCTTTGGTTTTGACACCTTCTACCATTTCATCTCTGTTAGTGAAAATTAAATCCAATATGACTAATCCCCTAGTTCCCTTCTCTACTTTTTGGGAGAGAAAGTTGCCTGCTAGGTTTGTCAGGAACCTGTTTGATCTTCCACTTGGTGCGGAGTTTGTCTCCCAGTTGATATCAGGGTAATTAAAGTCCCCATTACTATTGTGATGTGCTTCCTACATACCTTAGTTAGCTGACTAGTAAAACGTTCATCTATTTCCTCTGCTTGGTTGGGCGGCCTATAGTATACACCTATGGCAATGTCATTTTTCCCCCTTTTATATTGACCCAAATGCATTCAAGTTTACAGTTTTCATCATTGTTGTGCTCTATTTCTGTAGAAATAATGTTATTTCTTATAGAGAGAGCATCTCCACCTCCTCTTTTGTTTAGTCTGTTTCTTTTAAATAGTTTAAATCCCTCTAGCTGTGTGTTCCATTTGTGGGTTTTGTCCCACCATGTTTCCGTAATGGCAACAATATCATATCCGCCCTCATTTACCTGAATTTCTAGTTCCCCCTGCTTACTGTTCATACTCTGTGCATTGCAAGAACAAACCCAATGATGATTCGTCGGTAACAATAATATCTCACAGGCATCTAATCTGCCCACCTCCTATGTCTTCATCACTGTCTTAAGGCTTACAGAGTTGGGACCAGTCCCTGGGTATTTTCAAGTCCAGAAGGAAGGTACTGTGACAGAAGAAGTGTCAGTCCACTAGGTGGACAGACCATGAAATTAATTCCACAGGAAAGCTAAAACTACTTGTACTGATATTTCCTATAATGACTTGCAAGTCTGATTGTGCTATACAGATAGTCCTAGGATTGTGATAGAAATTGGGATTGAGATTGCTGTCACTAAGCAATGCAGTCAAAGTATATATCATCTGACCACATCACTTAGCAATGGCAATCCTGGGCAGTCCCTATTGCCTTCATAACCCCAAGATGTGCAGACCATTAAACAGGAAGATGCAAGAGTCCCAAGTAAAGAGCAGGGGGGTACTGTGGTGGTGGTGGTGAAGAAGGAGGCCAGGAGAATACCTGGCAGGGCTGATACAGAGTGTTGCAGGTGGGGGGACAGCAGTAGTAGCTTACTAGAATGAGTTGTGACTTTCACTGTTGGCTTTCCTATTGAATTTGCCTGTGAAAGGGAAGGTCACAATGGATCCTGAAAGCCCTAAAAACTAAAGCCATTTGATTTTCCTAGGATTGAGATGGGGTCTGTTTTTCCCCATCCAGATCCCCACAGCCTCCAGACATTGAGATAGAACCACCAGAGCATCACTTGATTGGCCCACAACAGATATGCAGAACTGGATATAATCAGCCTACTGATGATACATCATTCCATGCCACTGGATGATCTTATCCAGTGGCTTCATGTAAAGGTTAAACAGGCGTAGGGAAAATATCAAGTCACGTGGGACTCCACAGAGAAGGAGCATGAGCTAGACCTCTCCCCCACCCTTGAATTCTGACCTACAGGAAGGAGAAAAACCAGTCT
Source organism: Vipera ursinii (assembly GCF_947247035.1). NCBI lineage: Eukaryota > Metazoa > Chordata > Lepidosauria > Squamata > Viperidae > Vipera > Vipera ursinii. Next base: position 218,512,054 of record NC_139512.1, on the reverse strand, counting down.
AGAGCCATACCTCCCATATTTAAGCCAGTCTAGATGGATACTATGATCTAAGTTAGCAATAGCCACTGAGACATCAAGGAGAGTTAGAATGGATGTACCACCCCATCCCTTTTCTCTCATAAGTCATCCACAAGTGTGATTTACATTACATTGGTCTGGGCTCAGGGCTGAAAAGGGTCCAGTTAATTTGTTTCCTCCAGGATTCACTGAAGCAGCAGTGTGACCACCTTTTCAACAATCTTCTCTGGAAAGGGAAGAGTGGAGACAGGACAAAGGTTACCCAAAACGGTCACATCATCAATGGTTACCTGGGAAGGGGTAAACCATCAACTCTCCAAAAAGTGTTAGAACTACCCCCTCTCTCAAGAATGAGGTCATGAATTCATTCACTACCACCAGGATCCAATCACATGTCATCTTCCAGAAGCCTTGACTAACTACGGTAGAAGGGACATGGCTCCAGGCTCCAGGTGGCCCAGCTGACATTTCCAAGAGCCTTATCCTCTTGATCAAAATGAACAGGTTCGATCTCATCCCAGATGACCAGGAAATATAAAACCTCAGTCACCTCATGGGACCTGCTTGGCAATTTCTATCCAGGTTCTAGGTCAGTCCAACTTTGCTGAGCTTCTGTCTTGACAAGGTTACCCAGGTGCTTTGACTTGCACTGCCAATTATGACACGAAAGAAAAATACAACAGCACATAGCAATAGCTTAGTATATTGTAGCTAATAGTCACCATATTCAACATACATGAAGATCCACATGCTCTCTCTCCAAACAAAGCCATCCTCCCTCCCCTCCAAACACCAATTCACATTAAGACATCAGGGGACCTCAAAATATTTCAGGCGACAATTCCCACGCTGTTTGCAAATTCTGGAAGTTACAGTCAAATCTGCCTGGAGAACAGAAGGCTGCTCAAAATCTAAGAGGCAAGGAGCTGCTAATGTGAGAATAAAACCTTCCCGTTGGTTGATGGGTTCCCACCCCCCACCCCATTTTCAACAGCTAGAACAGGTGGCTGTGGGGCTTAGACAGGGACCATTCAGTGCCAAGGCTTCCATGTCCTCACAAAGCAGCACATCCAAACAAGATAACCACATACTGCTGAGAAACATAGTCAAAAGAATAGAAATGTACTTCGTGCCATTTGTTAGGAATGCAGTTTGAACACCAAGAGCCAAAACAAATACAAATCCAACGGCAAAAACAAAGTATTCTGGGATATTAGCAAACACATTCACAAGCCTATATGGAACAGAAGGCATATTTTCTTCAAGGATAAGTTGTCCTTTGTCCTCCGTGTTTGTGTGTGTGTGTGTGTGTGTGTGTGTGTGTGTGTGTGTGTCCCGGCAACTAACATATTTCATTTTCAAGTTCCTTTCTCCTCTGTTTTTTATTTGAAACAAATATTTACCATATTGGGGAAAAATATTTTCTTTCTTCCCTCCCAAATTTATGTTTGCATTAAATAAATCTATCTCGCTTTATAGTATATGATATATGCCTACATGCAGCATATGTATACAGCAATATTTGTAGACTAGTGTCAATCAAATCATTCGCTGAGAATACCATGAATTACAAATCTGACAAAGAGGAGGGAGAAAAAAGGAGAATGTGCCTGGCACAAAACAAAACAAAAATTTCTTTCAAAGTAGAGGGTGAGTTCAATTGTATCATAGTAGATTAAAATAAGTATCACTTTTTAGGGTAGGCATATTGCATGCATGAGGTCTTCTCTGCTATATCTGCCCTCAGTGATGCAAGTCTGGGCCCCCACCTGCCTCCTTTGCTCACAGCTTGGTCGATGCCCTAGTGGAAGCCTGGGAAAGGGCAGCCACAGGGGCACTCGACCAAGTTGTACCCATGCGGCCCTTGACCCGACGCAGATCCCAACGGGCCCCATGGTTCTCCATGGAGCTCCGCGAGATGAAGCATCGGAGACGGGGCCTAGAGAGCTGTTGGAGGTCCAGCCGATCCGAATCCGACCGGTTACGACTAAGGTCGTTTACGAGAACTTATCTCGCAGCATTGAGGGTGGCTAGGTCTAACCACTTTGCCACCCTCATTGCGTCCGCAGATAATCGCCCGGCCGCCCTGTTTAGGGTGACTCGCTCTCTCCTTAATCAGGAGGTGAGGGAGGAACCCTTGCAGGGTCGAGCCGAGGAGTTTAGTCGATTTCTGTCGGACAAAATCGCTCGGATCCGGACCGGTTTGGACTCCGACTGGGCAGAGTCTGACAAAGAGGATACGGGCGGTCTTGTCGATTTAATCTGGGAAGAGTTCGATCCTGTGACCCCTGAAGAAGTGGACAAGATCATGGGGAAGCTGAGCTCCACCACGTGTTTGTTGGACCCGTACCCCTCCTGGCTGACTTATGCAGCCCGGGATGGGACACGAGGCTGGCTCCAGGCAGTGATTACTGCTTCTTTGAGTCAGGGTAGTTTTCCCGCCGCCTTGAAGGAGGCGGTGGTGAGACCCCTCCTCAAGAAGCCTGCCTTGGACCCAGCAATTTTAAACAACTATCGTCCGGTCTCCAACCTTCGCTTTTTGGCGAAGGTTGTTGAGAGCGTGGTGGCGCATCAGCTCCCTTTGTTCTTGGAGGAAGCTGACTACCTAGACCCGTACCAATTGGGTTTCAGGCCCGGGTACAGCACGGAGACGGCATTGGTCGCGCTGGTGAATGATCTCTGGCGGGCTCGGGACAGGGGTTGTTCCTCTGTCCTAGTCCTTTTAGACCTCTCAGCGGCTTTTGATACCATCGACCATGGTATCCTGCTGCGACGTCTCAGGGGGTTAGGAGTGGGAGGCACAGTTCTCCAGTGGTTCTCCTCTTACCTCCTGGGACGTTCGCAGTCGGTGTTAGCAGGGGGGCAGAGATCGACCCTGAGACCTCTCATTTGTGGAGTTCCTCAGGGATAGGTTCTCTCGCCTCTCCTGTTCAACATCTATATGAAGCCGCTGGGTGAGATCATTCGTGGTTTTGGAGTTGGGTATCACCAATATGCTGATGATACCCAGCTTTTTATTTCGACCCCAAACCACCCCAGTGATGCCCTCGACGTGATGTCCCATTGCCTGGAGACGGTCCGGGTCTGGATGGGGAGGAACAGGCTTCGACTCAACCCTGACAAGACTGAGTGGCTGTTCGTGCCGGCATCCCGGGAAATTCCGATTATTCCATCATTGGCCATGGGGGGGTGAGCTATTACCCCCCGTACATAGGGCCCACAACTTGGGGGTCCTTCTAGACTCACAGCTCTCTTTGGAAGAGCATATTGGAGCTGTGACTAGGGGGGTCTTTGCCCAGGTTCGCCTGGTGCGCCAGTTGCGGCCCTATCTGGACCGGGATGCCTTGCGCACAGTCACTCATGCGCTCGTGACCTCTCGTCTAGACTACTGTAATGCTCTCTACATGGGGCTGCCCTTGAGGTCCACCCGGAGACTCCAGCTGGTGCAGAATGCAGCTGCGCGAGTCGTCTTGGGAGTTTCCCGATACTCCCATGTTACACCTCTGCTCCGCGAGCTGCATTGGCTACCGGTTGCTCTCCGGGTGAGGTTCAAGGTGTTAGTTATGACGTACAAAGCCCTTCATGGCATGGGTCCGGATTACCTACGGCAACACCTGCGACCGGTGTCAACTTCCCTCCGTCCAGTGCGCTCCCACAGAGAGGGCCTCCTCAGGGTGCCGCCGATCAAAGAATGCCGATTGGTGGCCCCCAGGGGGAGAGCGTTCTCTGTGGGCGCACCAGACCTCTGGAACCGCTTACCGGTTGAGCTCTGGACGGCCCCCGACCTTCGCTCCTTCCGGCGCGATCTTAAAACATTCTTTTTCGAACAAGCTGGCCTGGTCTGACGGGATGGGGTTGGGTTTTTAAAACTAGTTTTTAACTTAATATGTATTGATTTTATGGGCATGATGTTTAATGGTTTTTTAATGGTTTTTTAATTTTTGTATTTGATTTTTATTGTGTATTGCCCTGTTCACCGCCCTGAGTCCTTCGGGAGAAGGGCGGTATAGAAATCAAATTATTAAATTATTAAATTAATTCAGGAGAGGCGCCTATCTCTGAAATGCATCTATGATAGTCAGAAAAGTCCCCCCTTTATCTTCTTTATCTTCTCTCCTCCCCATCTTGCAAATATTGAAGCAAGGTTGGTTCTTTTTAACAGGGGGACCCATGAAACCACGTGGTCCAGCTGACTGCAACACAAAGTCCAACAGAAGCATACACATAGTCCTCGCTTAATGACTAGTCGCTTAGCAACAGTTCAAAATTACCATTCAAAGCAATTCTCAAGAGCTACTTATAACCCAGTACTGAAGTTCTGAAGGCTGTGCCACCCCACCTCTGTGGTCATGTGATTGTATTTTGGTTGCTTAGCAACCGGCTCACACTTATGGCTGCCCTTGTAGTATTCTGTGGTCACATGACTGCAATTTTCAGTGTGGAGTTTTTGTTTTGTTGTTTTGTTTTTGCCAGTTTCCAGGAAAATGGAGAATTGAAGAAAACAGGTTTGCTTAACGACCACAGTATTTGCTTAATGACTGCAGCATTCACCTAACGACCATTGCAGTAAAGGTTGTAAAAGCGTGTGTGATCACATGGTGACCTGCTTAACAATCACCAAGACCTGTAGAAATAATTTTGGTCTCAATTACGATCATAAGTCGAGACCCACTGTATGTGATAGAAAGCTATCTTTCCTATATAAATAGCCACAACAAAAATCAAATGTATTCTGAATGTATCCTGTAATCTCTGTATTGTAAAACCACTTAGACATCCTTATAAGCATTTAAAAATTAGAATACTCCATTCACTATAATATTTAAAACAGTGGGAGCTTTTTTTTCTGTGTCTGGGCTTTCTTGCTGATTAGTTGTAATATTTGCATTTATTTGCAAGCAGATAGGTTGGATGTTGGTATTGGATAAAGCACAGCACAGATCAGTTCAGATCTATTGGTATCCTTTTTCCTTTTTCAATCCTTTCATTTAAAACGATCCAACAGCTTGAATTGCACCAGTGGAGCAGAGAAAAATAGAAGAAAGATACTCTGTCTTTTAAAGGCATTGGTTTCTTTGTCATTCAACAGAGTTATTAATTTGCAGAATAGTTAATTGTCACAAAGCAATGAATCTAGATTTCAAATTCATCCTCCCATTTACAAATAAGAATCACCAGGCTGAACAATAGCCCAAGAGATCAGCCAGACAGCTCCCATCAACAAATACCAAAAGGCTGAGTGAATATGTGTCTTCTCAATGAAGGACTGCATGGCTCTTGGTGAGTTATTATCATGCTGTTGAGAAAATGTAAATTTGGACACTTCAAATGCCCCATTGGCTGGACACAGAGTAGTACATGAAGAAGAAGACTGAGTTAGCTGTGGAATTGAGGCTTTCTAGTAGTGCTTTGCCTCCATTTCTACAGCGCTTTGACCCTTAAGGAAAGGCAAAGAAAAATCACAACAAGTCACTGTGAGAAAGAATGCATATAGGCTTGAATAGCAAATTCATTGTTTGGACCTGATTTGTATTATACATGCCAAATAACCTGACCACCACCACTTTATGCCAAGTGATATTTTTTTTATTGAAAAGTTTTACAGTACATTTTAAACATAACTCCTTCCCTCCCCCTCCCCCCCACATCCCTTCCCTCCCCCCCTCCCCCCCGACTTCCCATAGCTGAAAACAGGGTATTGCCTCTAACAAACTTAAGCTAAAATATGCTAACCAACTATAAATACACTTTAAATCCTATCGCACTTTAACTCCCCTTAAACATAGGTAAATAATAATACATCTTATAATTCTAATAACAACCTAAGATACGCAGATGATACCACTCTAATGGCAGAAAGTGAAGAAGAACTAAAGAGCCTCTTGTTGCGGGTGAAGCAGGAGAGTGCAAAACTTGGGTTGAAACTTAACATTAAGAAAACCAAGATCATGGCATCTGGCCCTCTCAATTCCTGGCAAATAGATGGGGAAGAAATGGAGGTAGTGACAGATTTTATTTTCCTGGGCTCCAAGATCACTGCAGATGGGGACTGTAGCCAAGAAATTAAAAGACGCTTGCTCCTCAGAAGGAAAGCCATGGCAAATCTAGACAGCACACTAAAAAGCAGAGACATCACCCTGTCAACAAAAGTGCGTATAGTCAAGGCTATGGTCTTCCCAGTTGCAATGTATGGCTGTGAAAGTTGGACCATAAGAAAGGCTGAGCGCCAAAGAATTGAGGCCTTTGAACTATGGTGCTGGAGAAGACTCCTGCGAGTCCCTTGGACTGCAAGGCGATCAAACCGGTCAGTCCTAGAGGAGATCAATCCTGACTGCTCTTTAGAAGGCCAGATCCTGAAGCTAAAACTCAAATACTTTGGCCACCTAATGAGAAGGAAGGACTCACTGGAGAAGAGCCTAATGCTGGGAAAGATTGAGGGCAATAGAAGAAGGGGACGACAGAGAATGAGGTGGCTGGATGGAGTCACTGAAGCAGTAGGCATGAGCTTAAATGGACTCCAGAAGATGGTAGAGGACAGGAAGGCCTGGAGGAATGTTGTCCATAGGGTCGCGATGGGTCGGACACGACTTCGCAGCTAACAACAACAACAATAATTCTAATATTCATTCATATGCTAGATGAAATTTTTTAGTCCCATATTTATTTTGAATATAATCAATCCATCTTCTCCATTCCGAAATATATTTCTGTTGCGATTGTTCTTTCAAATATGCTGAAATTTTTGCCATTTCTACCAAGTTTGAAACTTTTAAAGTCCACTCTTCTATAGTAGGCAGTACCTCCTTCTTCCAATATTGCGAAACCAAAAGTCTTGCTGCCATTATTAAATTCAGCATCAACTTAGTTTCTGTAACAGTACAATCAATAATAATACCCAATAGAAATAACTGTGGAGTAAACCTTATCTTTTTCTTAAATATCTTCTGCATATTCCACCAAATTTTAATCCAAAAAGCTTTAACTGTTTTACAAGTCCACCACATATGGTAATACGTTGCATCCTCACAACCACACCTCCAACATTTAGGCTGATAATTTGGATACATACATGCTAATTTTTTAGGATCTAAGTGCCATCTATAAAACATTTTATAAAAATTCTCTCTTAAATTTTGAGCCTGAGTAAATTTTACATTTCTGACCCAAATTTTCCCCCGAACATCCATCGTTATCGGCTCTTGAATATTCTGGGCCCATTTTATCATACAATCTTTGACTACTTCCGTTTCTGAATCTATTTCTATCAATGCATTATATATCCTTCTTATATGTGCTTGACTTTGATCTCCAATTTGTTTTGCCAGATTTTCATCTGTTGTTGTAATGCCAATTTTCTGATCTTCTTTCCATCTAGCTTGTATCTGGCCATACTGAAACCAAGTTTGTACTATTTTCCCTTCTTTTAAGATATTAAATGGCTTTAATTGCCATACATTCCTCTCCAATCTAAGAATATCTTTATATGTAGTCACATCATGTTTAAATCCCAGACTTATATTTTCTATTGCGTGCTTAGGTATTGCCCAAATTGGTATTTTATAATTTAACTTATTTCGATATTTTTTCCAAACTCGCAACAGAGCATACCTTAATATATGTGTCTTGAAGATATTATCCACCTTTTTATCATACAATAAATATGCATGCCAACCATATAGTAAATCATGTCCCTCAATATTCAATAATCTTCCTTCTGTTAAACTAAACCAGTTACTAATTGACGATAAAGCCGCAGCCTCATAATATAATTTAAAATTGGGCATTTTAAGACCACCTCTTTCACGTATATCTTGCATTACCTTAAGTTTTACTCTCAGTCTTTTCCCTGCCCAGATGAATTTATTAATACCTCTCTGCCATTCCTCCAAATATGAATCTTTTTTAAGTATAGGTATCATTTGAAACAAAAATAAAAATTTTGGTAAAACATTCATTTTAACTGCTGCGATTCTTCCCAATAAAGACAATTGTAGTTTTTTCCAACTATCTAATTCTTTTTGTATTTTTAACTATAACAATTCATAATTATTTTTGTATAATTTCACATTTGAATCCGGAAGATATACCCCCAAATATTTAATCTTTTTAGCTATTTCAAATCCTGTTAATTTTTCTAAGACTACCTTTTGTTCCATAGTCATATTTTTAAACAAAATTTTAGTTTTTTGCCTATTAACCTTAAATCCAGAAAATTGTCCATATTGCGAAATTATTTCCATCAAATCTATAACCGAAAGTCAGTTGACCTAATGTAATAACCAAGTCATCTGCAAACGCTCTCAATCTATAATCTTGATCTTTAATTTTAATTCCCTTTATTTTATTTGAGTCACATATCTTAATCATTATTGATTATTATTTCCAATGTTAAAACAAACAGCAATGGTGACAACGGACATCTCTGTCTTGTACCCTTTTCAATTTTACAAGCTTCTGTTAAACTATCATTAATTATTATTTGAGCTGTTTGCTTCTGATATATTGCCCTGATGGGTTGTAAAAACTTATCACCAAACTCCATCTTCTCTAAAACTTTAAATAAAAATTGCCAATTCAATTGATCAAATGCCTTTTCAGCATCCAAAAAAATCAGCGCTGCAGGGACTTGATTATTTCTTTCCAAATATTCTAATAGGTTTACAATATGTCTCACATTACTCTTCATTTGTCTACCACTCATAAATCCTGTTTGATCATTATAAATCATTTGCTGCATAACCTTCATTAATCTATTTGCTAAGATCTTTGCAAATATCTTATAATCCGTATTTAAGAGTGATATAGGTCTGTAATTTTTTGATTGGGTAAGATCTTGATCTTACTTTGGAATCAACGATATAAATGCTGTTGTCCACGATGGAGGGACTTCCCCTCCAAATTGAATTGTCCTAAATAATTCTTTTAAAGGTTCCACCAACTCTAATTGTAAATTTTTATAAGTGGCTGTCAAACCATCTGTTCCAGGTGTCTTACCCACTTTTAGTTGTTTAATTGCTAAAATAATTTCTTCAGCAGTTATCGGTTGATTCATCCCTTCCCTCTGCTCTTGTGTAAGTATAGGGATATTCACTTCTTGTAAATACTTATCTATATCTAAACCTTGAGTTATATCCCTTGCATATAATTTAGAATAAAATTCGATAAAAGCCTTTTTAATAAGATTTTGCTGAAACACCTCTTTACCCTTATGTTCTATCTTATCTATATTACGTGATTTTTGTTTTTTCCTTAACAAATAAGCTAACCATCTGCCTGGCTTATTAGCATTGTAAAAAGTATTATGTTTGACATATCGTAAGTTGGTTGCCACTTGATCTGCCATCAGCATATCAAGCTGCCCTCTTAACAAATTAATTGCTTCTTTCAACCACTTATTAGATGAATTCAAAATAAAAGCCTTCTCTTTCATCTTTATTTCCTCCTTTAATTCTTTACGCTTATATTCCAATCTGCGTCCATATTTATTATTCAAATATATTAACACTCCTCTCATGTAAGCTTTGCTTGCATCCCAAACCATTTCAATGGGTGTAACCTTATGCATATTTATAATAAAAAAATCTTTCATTTGTTTTTTACATTCTTCCACATTTTCTTCATATCTAAACAAATTTTCATTTAACCTCCAAGATCTCCTATCTCCCTTCCCCTTGTCCAATTCCATCAATACTGGACTGTGGTCTGATAAGGTTCTTGGACATATCTTGATCTTCTTAACCCTAGAAAAAAATCATTAGTAGTTAATACAAAGTCAATCCTGGAAAAAGATTGATGTCTATCAGAAAAAAAAGTAAAATCCCTTTCTTCCATATTTCGTTCTCTCCAGACATCTCTCAGTTCCAAATCATCTTTCATGTCAAAAAAGATTTAGTCAGTCTAGCATGATTTGGAGTGCTTTTAAAAGGTCCTTTTTTATCTTTTTGTGTATCCAGCACTCCATTCCAATCTACCATTAAAATACACGATTTATAATCCCATTGAATTATTTTGTTATGTAAAAATTTGTAAAATTCTCCTTGCTGTTGGTTAGGTCCATATAATCCAATTAAAAGTATTTTCTTTCCTTCTATTAAAAGTTCAATTATAATATATCTTCCTTGTATGTCTGCTTCAATTAGATTTGCTGTTAAGTTATTCGTCACATAAATAACTATAACATTTTTCTTTTCTGGAGCAGATGCAATAAACTGTATACCCAATCTAGAGTTTATCAAATATTTTTGATCAGATACATGGATATGTGTTTCCTGCAAGCATATAACATCATTTTTAAATTGTTTCAAGTACTGAAATATTTTCTTTTTCTTTTGTGGTGAATTTAAACCATTAACATTCCATGTCAGGAACTTTGTCACCATCTTTTGCGACTTGAAGCTTTTGGAGCATATCTTGCAAATCCACAAGCATCTTCTTCTTTGGTCTCGCTCTTCCCACTGCTTCAGTATTAGTAGATTCTTGAGTTGTAATTGTAGGATATTGTTTCTGTTGTTGTTGTTGTTGTTCCTTTAGTCTAGTGGCAGCCCGTGTCACTCTTTGAGCCCTTGATTCTTCTAATGGGACCAAGGGCTGCGCAGTTTCCAAAGTTTGCTGTACTTCTTTTGAAATCAGCAAGGTGATTTCTTCATATCACTGTGTAGCTTCCAATTGTGTCTGTCGCACTTCTCTTTCCTTTCTTCTTTTTTCTGGGGATGGCGGTGAGTCTGCCTTCAGTATATTACTATAAAAATCTCGTGCCTTCAGAACTGTATTAAGACGATATCTTGTACCAGCATAATTCACCACCATCCCAGTTGGTATCTCCCATCTGAACTGAATCTGTCGTTTTTTTAATTCATCTGCCAGAAAAACAAATTCTTTCCTTCTTCTTAAAATTCTTGGTGGAATTTCTTTCAAAATTAAAACCTCTTGGTCAGCCACTTTAAATCTGTTGTTATAGAAAGCTTGAATAATCGCATTTCTGATCATTCTCTTTGTAAAGTAAACAACCACATCCCTTGGTAATTTTCTTTGCCTAGCAATCCAGGAGTTGACACGAAATATTTTATCTATTTCCAATATAAAATCTTCAGCTCGCCAACCCAAAATAGGCACCACGGCTTTTGTCACTATTTCTTCCAAGTTTTCTTGTGGATTTTCTTTCAGACCTCTGATCCTCAAAGCAAACTCCATGTCCCTATATTGTATCATCACCACCTCATCATCCATTTTATCCATTTTATTCTCAGCTTCACTAACATTAGCTTCCAATATCAAATTATTTTGATTAACTTCTTCCACACAATCATCCAGGTTCTCAATACAAACTGTCAGTCCCTGAAGTGCCAGCAAAATATCCTCTCGTATTTCCTTATTTTTCTCATTAATGATCTCAGATATTTGCTCAGATTGAAGTTTTAAAGCATCTTGTAAATCTTTTAGTGTTAGTGTGGGTGTAGGTGCTGCAGGGGGTGGCATCAATGATTGAAATCCAGCTTGTTGAACTGGTGATGCCCCTGCACTTTTAGAGACAGAAAATCTAGGTGGTTTGGAAGCCATTTTAACACCCAATTAACTTTCGTTTCTCACTTTCACTTTTCCGCACAGATTGCAACTTTGTTGATTCACTGTTAAATATCCAAGTCTTTTAAATCACCTTTAAGCCAACTTCAAATGTTTTTAACAGAGTCTTATACAACTTTAAAAATCCACTTTATATCTTCCTCCTTGATCTTTTATTTTATTTTCCTTGTTCTTCCCACTTTTTCTCAAAATTTATTCCGGCGCCATCTTCCTCCCCTTCTTTTAAGTTAAACCGAAGTTAAAGATCATATACTTGCTGTTTCAATATTCTCCTGCTCAGCTCTGCCTGCGTCCAAGTAATCCAAAGTACAATATTGATAGCAGGGATGGTTGCAGCATCCTGTTCTGTTTCAAAGCCTTGAAACAGAAGAGTCCCTGAGTCCGGAGTTAATTCAGGTTCCAAGGGAGCTCTCACCCTTCAACCCCCAGATTAAATTCTGGGGGTCTAGGGGAGCTCTACTTCTACCTGAATGCTCACCCCCCTCTTCTCCCAAAGGGGGGATTCCCAAACCGCAAAACAGCTGATTGTCGCTGTTTTCGTGATTTAAATGGAGCAACGGGGCTGACGGTCAGAAATGACCGCCATCGACAGAGCCTTGCCACCCGGAAGTCCCAAGTGATAATTTAAAACAGAAAAGTTTGCAAATGGTCAGCTTGGATGGAAGTTTGACTTAAAATTATTGTATTTTATGTTTTGGTACAATAGACATTATTTGAATAAGGCTTTTTCTAAGAGTTTGTTAATATACATTCCTCTATCTGATCTAATGTGTGGCATTAAAGGAGTCATTGACATAAGATAGAAACCTATGACCAGCCTCCCTGAGAAAAAGAGGGAGGACAAGAGAGGGAAGTATGATTTCAAAAGGGTCCAGTGATGTTCTTATTCTGAAGAAAGGAATGATGGATGTGGTAGAGTATTTAATCTCTTTCTTCAGATTTAAAACACACAAAAGTGAGAGAAAACGTAACACTGCTTCCACCACAACCACCTTCTGTTGGCTGCTAGTGTTGTGAAGCCCATTGAATGGGAAAGGACATAGATAAAATGATTGTCTTAAGTTTTTTCTTTGCACCACTGAGTCCAAGAAGTTTGGGCTCTCCAATATTACAACAGAGGCTTTTAAGATGAACAAACAAGGAGATTCTTGAAGTTGGGGACCAAACTTGTCCTTACCCTAAATTGACAAAAACGAAGAGACTGGGAATGATTTTTTTTAACATATGCATTTCCTTTTTTAAAAAAATGTTTTATTGATTTTCCCCATCAGTATTTGGTAAATAGTGTGTTGCCTGGGTTTGCACTTACAAATAATAACAGTTGGTTTCTATAGTTCTACATTCCACATAATAGCTTTCCTTGATTTTTCTCTTCTTCCAATAATATTCTCTTTTATCAACCTTAAATTAGTACATTTCTTGATAATTTTAGAAGATACAATTAAATATTGTATGCATTTCTTATAGGCTACTTCAGTTGTGACCAGCTCTAAATAGCATACATACCAACCCTTCATAAACAGGTTAAAATAGTAACAAAAATCCTACAGTGGTAAAGGATAGCCTGTGAAACGGCCTGTACTACAGTATACTTACCAGGAAATACAAATGATGTTAATCAAAATAAATACCTTACTGTGTGAGAGAGAAAAACTGCAAAAATATTGCCATCCATGACTTAGTGTAACCAGCGCTCCCCACCTCAAGTTATCAGTTGATCCTGGATGCAGTTCAAGGTGCTGGTTATCATCTTTGAAGCCCTGAATCTGGATATCTCTGAGATTATCCCCTCCCAACCAGTCTGCCTGTACAATGAGATCTCTGTCCCTTTGTATCTGTGTGGCTCTAGAAGCAACAGGGTTAATACAGGCTGCTGCATTTCCATCCAGACCCTAAAGGCCTCCAGGCACTAGGCCAATTAATAGGAAGTCAAACTCTCCATCCTTATTAACAAGTTGCTTGGTTCTTTAAATTTATTTATTTATATTTTATAAATAATTTATAATATTATTTATATTATGCCTTTATTATGACCCAACTTCCCTAGCTGATTGATGCGAACCAAAGTTCCCGCTCCAGATGTTTGTAACCGGTGGCTCTTTTTTGCGCAATCATTCAGCTGACAAAATACAGAATTCCTCAACAAACAGAAGCTCCCCCCCCCCCAGTTTCAGAATTACAGCTGTTTTCAAAGGAACAAATGTTCAGGAGGTGAGATAAACAAACTAGGCACAAGGCTCACTCTAAGCAGAAAGTCCTCCAATCTAACAAATATTTTGGGAGTTTTACTTTTGAGGAAGTGCTTTTGGTCTGTTGAACTCCCCTCCAAGCATCTCATGAGAAGACAAAAAAAATAATGGACATCTGCAAAGAGCAGAACTTCCTTCTTTGGGAACTGGAATTGCATTTTCTTACAGTGTATTAAAAAAAAATACATCATGCTTTTCTTTTTCACATCTTTAAAGCGTATGCAAAAAGGTAGCAACAAGAGAAAAGGTTGTTAATTAAATTATACTCATCAGAGACACAGGAGTGGGCATTCTACATCCTTTTAATGGCTCTAATTACTTTTTGTTTTGGCTACAGTCAGATGCACACATACCACTTTCAGAAATGAATTCAGATTCACAGGTATATTTGGATTACCTTTTAGGTAGTGAACGTAGGCACCTCATGCCATCCACTGGCATATCTTCCCTTTTTTCTCTTTATGAGTAACTTCCCTGCATCATGGGCAGAATTAAAAAATGCAAACTTAGGGGCGGCACGCCCACCTCTAATAGTGTCAGCAAAGAGTAGGTAGGGATGGATGGAAAACAGCATGCAAGGAGGAAAAGAAACCCAAACTATTTTGGATCATGGCTCAGTGTATTTATGTAAGACCCCTTTCCTCAGAGAGTCTCTGTTCATTTTAATTCTGCAAACTCAACTTGAATGGAAAAAAAAACCTGGCCCAAAGTAAGCCAATGAGCTTTATGATCAAGAGGGGACCTTAAAGGGAATCAACACTTTAATTGCTACACTGATTCTGCTTTAGCCTATAAAAGTGTTCTGTACCAGCCTGCTACTGGCCCTGCAGAAAAGGCAGGGACAACCCCTTTTACAAGAAGGCAAGAGGCTGGAACTAAACCTGCCAAATTTATGGATACAAAAGCAAACAGAACAAGACACGAACCATGAAACAGGAGCTATTCAAGCGGTTACCTTCAGCAAACCAGCCCTCCCACGCATTCCCCTTTTATACAGTTCAGGGCGTGGCTTCTCTCTGCCTCCTTCCGAGGTGCCCCATTGCCTTCCTCTGTTTACTCCTGATTGACTGCCTCCTGCGTCGGGCGTCCTTGAACAGGGCCAGCTGTGGGTCATCTTCATCCACGCTGTCAGGCTCACACAGCTGGGTCTGTGTCGTGACCAGGTGGGAGGGGCCTGGCTGAGGGCTCTCATCAGCAAGCTCTCCAACCCCCTCAGCAAGCTCTTCAACACCCCCCTGAGTCGTCCGACCCAACTGCCGAACCCACAGGCTGACCCTGAATCACAACAAAAAGTTTCTGTTTGGAAAGTGAAAGAAGCAGAAGCAGTTGTTCATTCAGATGGATCAGTGCCCGCCTTGGAGCTGGATCATACAGAGATGCTGCTCAACATATTCCCTGAATGTCCAAGACTACAATCTGAAAGTTCTCTCTAACTGTCTTGAATAACTTGAAGGAACTTAAATGGCATCTCTGACCAAGAATGCTTCTTCTGATCTTAAGACGGTGTTATTAACTATGGACACTTCCATGCCACTTCCATTTTCACTCCCCAAATACTCAGAAGCATTTAGAGGCAACCTACGGTTGGCTTAAGTACTTCAAGCTTGAAATGCTAAAACTTAAAGTAATACTAAAATACCTCTCATCTCTCACCAGAAAATTGAATAGTGCTCAAGACAAGAAAGAACCAGTAAAATATTTTTCAGTCAGTTTCATCCCTAAATTTTCAAACTAACCATCCAGCTAAACTTCCCTTTACAAGAGCAGAAACTCAGGACCCGGAAGAGAGGTGAGGACTAGAAATCCCTCCAAAAGGGAAAGGAGGCCAACACTTCACAACTGCAACTGAACTAAAAATAAATTAGTTCACTCTCCAGCACTGTTGACATTGTGGGAAGTGTAAGAATCCAGAACTGCAGCCAAAGTGCATCGATTACTTATATGGAAATACTGTACCCAATTATTCCATCTGGAGAAAACATTGGGTCAATTACCCATGCATGAATTACTGCAATGCAGTCTTTCATATAGGACTGCCTTTAAAGACCATTCGGAAATCTTAATCAGACTCTAATATTAAGATGATGTTATGATGTGTAGGAGGGACCCGGTGGTTCAGTGGGTTAGGACGCTGAGTTTGTTGATCAGATGGTTGGCAGTTTGGCGGGTCGAATCCCGAGTGCCGCATAACAGAGTGAGCGCCTGTTACCCGTCCCAGCTTCTGCCAACCTAGCAGTTTGAAAGCACATAAAAATGCAAGTAGAAAAATAGGGACCACTACGGTGGGAAGGTAACAGTGTTCCATGCGCCTTTGGCGTCTAGTCATGCCGGCCACATGACCATGGAGACGTCCTCAGACAAGCGCTGGCTCTTCGGCTTTGAAACGGAGATGAGCACCGGCCCCTAGAGTCGGAAACGACTAGCACGCATGTGTGGGGGAACCTTTACCTTTACCTTTATGATGTGTAGGAATGACTTTGGGAGACCAGAGGAAGAGCTGCAGACTAGCCAACAATCAGCTGCTGCCTCCTCAGTGGGAATGCAAGTGTGGCAAATGTTCTAGAAGGGACCTTCCCTTCTAAGACGAGGGGGAGAGACGTACTTTCAGACTTGCAAGATTATGTTACTGTAACCTTACAATAAAGTTAGAGCTTTTACTTCTGGGCATGCTTCTTGTCTGTTCTACCTACAAGACCGATAGTCATTCGTTGATGAAACAAATAAAATCTATATTCTGTGAGAGATAAAAATGTCCACCCCTTCCGCTTTTAAAGGTTTAGGAGCAGGTTATCTTAAGGTCTACCATCATGGCTGTCAAGCTGTCTAAATGTTGAAATCAATCTTTGAAATCAATTATGAATCCATATGAGTACAACCATGTCCTGTGCAGATGTTTGCTTACAAGTGAGTAAAACTAAATTCTGATGGGGGAATATCCGCATTCACAAGACTGATGCATCATATCCTTTTACATCTAGCTCCTTGGGAAGGTCTGGAAGAGCTGAACATATTTTTTAACCCTATCAATAATCTTGAAGCCTAATAGGAACCAGCTATGAAGGTCACACATTGCCCAATGCTAAGCTCACTCACTCACAGGGTTGTTGTAAATACAAAATGGAAAGGAAACATATTTACTCCTAGGGATAAATCATCTACAGACCTCTGACTCATCCCCCAGAAGTCAAATTACATATAATGTTCAACTGCATGAATGTTTTCCATACCAGATTGATTTTTCACAGAAAATAACTGCAATCTGGATTTGAAATGTGCTCGGGGAAAGAAAAAATCTTAAGAAAAATGGTGCAGAGGGAAAGAGACAGTATCCCTCCTCTTTCAGATACTCTGTACCCCAAGGGAGAGTTCCTACTTTGGTACTTTAAATTAGAATGTGTGGGAGGGACTCAAAAAATATTCATATAAATATGATATCTAGCTTGACTTTCGATATCCCTCAAATTATGAAAATTTTCTTTTAATATTATTAGGATCCATCCTATCTTCCTACTTCTTGTCAAGTTATAATAACCTTCTTGATGGCCTCCTTTCATTACCTTTTCCTCCTCTCATATCTGTTAAATCTACTATTTTTTCCTCTTTCTGTTCCATCATACCATTCCTATCCCATGGTATTTAAATTGTGGCATGTTACATTCCTACCTGTGGCATACTGTATACCTTGGTGGGCATATGTAGCTAAAGATAGCTCATTGTTATTGTTGAATTTGTATACAGCTCCCCCAGAGTTGGTGCACTATTTATTCAGTTGATGTTGAAGGACTAAGCATTGGTCAACTCTGCTGATCACATGTTGTCCCACCTTTGGATTGGCTCTCCATGGACTGGGCAGTTGGGAGGGGTTTGAACAGTAGGGCTTAGTCTACCATTTTCACACGGGAACTTTAGACTCTGCCTACTTTCTCTGCAATCACTTTTGCTCAATATTTTTTTCTTTTGAAATAATAATAATAATGCCTTTCTTGAAGGAATAGCTGAGGTGAGACCTTGCACAGTCATTTTAATTATGCTATAGAAATGAAAAGCCACTTCAGGCATTGCTTGGAAGCTTACATAATACCCTTATTATAAAGCTTGAAGATATAATTCCTAAATCTAGATTTGGTATGGCTGCTTGGATGTTACTTATGGTCAGTTGTTAATTTTAGTCATCTGGATTTGGATCCAGCTCTTATGTTGTAAATCTTGAGGGGGGGGTTCCCCATTTTTGGTTAAGAAGAAAGGATCATTGCACAATTCCAGGGTTTATAACTAGTACTGATTCCCTTCTTTACCGTTTTAGGGAGAGGGCTATGAAGAAGTTATTATGTATTTCAAAGTTTTGTTAGTTTTTTTGCTGTATATAAAGCAATTATTTCATACGTACCAGAGACAAAAGGAGCCCCAATTCCATATTGCTTGACATCTTCTGGCAGAGATGATGAATTCAGAGAGACATATGTCATGTTTTAGATTTTCATGTATTCCAAGACAGAAGGGTTATTTTGTAGGATTTAGTGAGGGAGTGGGGAATGTAACAAGATAGACAATCTTTAGAACAAATGAAGTACAGTAATGTGCACTAACTTACAGTAATGCAGTTGTTTACAATCCGGACTGTTAATTGTTATCCCGATTTTGGGGTTATTGTTGTCCATCATTTTTTTTCACCATTTTATGCCACCCCAAAGAAGTGGAAATTCATTCAGATGAATCCAAGAACAAACACGCTGAATTCTGCAGTACAAGAATACCTATATAGTACAGGTACAGCAGACTCAAGTTCCATGCCAACAAATGTTAGGGACAGAGTGTAAATGTATCAGTCTGAAACCACAATTGCACTGCATTCAGCAAGACGATATTGGCTTGGACAGCCAAATAGGCCACATGGTTTTGCCTTGAACTTTAAATGACCCTGACAAAGCAGTCTGTTGACCAATGATGCTAGTAAGAAAATAGATGGTCTGGCTGCCTCTATAACTTGGCAAATGCACTTCCTTTCACAATTTTACGTGGAGAAGGCAGGAAAAATCCATGGGATTCCTATAACCAAATCTAAATTATTTATAGGATCAGGAAATAAGCATTCTCTAACTCCAGGTGTGTTTCACTATTAATTCTATCATCCCAAGACTTTGGCAATGATCACTGCAGTTATGGGAATTGTGATAGAATAAATCTGGAGGACATCAGATTGGAGAAGTTCGATCTAAGTAGTTCACAAGAACATATCCAAACAGAACTTAGGGCTAAAAAGTTTAGATAATTCATAGGACCACATAACCTCCAGGGGCTCAGAATGAATGATACACCATCGGATTGCTAAGTCAAACTGTGGTTTAACATTCATTACATCTTTAAGAAGAACGAAGGATTCTTTTTTTACTCACAACTGAACCTCAAAGCATTTAAGTGGGTTTGAAATTGTAGAGAAAACAACTTGATATTTAGATGCTGTATCATCTTAGAAAAGCTCCGTCTTATTCACATGGACATCTGTCCTACCACCCACGATGATCTTTGTTTTCTTTTACATGGACAAGGAAGAGAGCTGACTGTACTTCAAAACCCAAAATACCACTTTTCAATTTCAGACATCACTTGAAATTTCTTTTCAAGAATACCAATATTCGCCCATCCCTTTCCCTCCTCCTTTGCTTCCCATTGCCTAATGCCCAGTTTTCTTAAAGACTTCAGTATGTTAATCCACATCTTAAAATCACCTTTTCTCCAAAGTTATGCTGAGGAATTCAAAAAGCAAAGAGTCAAGTGAGATGAAAGCCCTAAAGAAAATGGTAAAATGTGAGAGAAATCCAAATTTGTGCCTTGAACTCCTGTGTTCTACATAAGTAATAAGAAAGCACTCTCCTCAATTTATGTGCAGGCATTTGCTCTTTTTTCAGTCACTAGATTCAGCTTTATGGATTACTGATCACCATAATAAGCAGGCAGTTGGTGCTGAGTAGGCATTCTTAAGTTTACCTAGAACTATTTTCTCCACAGGTTGCCCTTTCTATGCCAGGTTGCCCTTTCTATGTATGGAAGATACAGAACAGTTCAAGGAAGTATTCAAAAGTGTTGCATAAAGTGAAAGCCCCCTCATTTTATTTTTTATTTTTTATTTGGGTCTGATATAAGAGTACAGAAAGCACATCATATTACTTGTCTAAATTGAATGTGTGGGAACTGTAAGACTTCCCTATTTGTATTCTCTCTATCTGTATGGATTTTTAAAAGGTTAAGCACATCAAATATATTTACTGTACATACATTGCCACAGCTGTTGCCCCAGTCCAATTTCTTTAGAAAAGGCAGATCTAATCTTCGACAAAATCATGATTTTGGCAAGATAAAAAACAACAGATGAAAACTAACCAAGGAGAGAAGCAACCTAGATCAAGGAAAAATTTCCTAACTAAGAGAACAATCAACCAATGGAATAGCTTGCCTTCAGAAGTTGTGGGTGCTTCATCACTGGAGAGACTGGAGCAATGAAACATCCACAACTTCTGAAGGCAAGCTATTCCATTGGTTGAACCTAATTGCAGCTATTATACATAAGAAAGTTATATGATATTTTTTTAAAAAAATACACAAGGATATACTGGTACAAAACACATCCATCACAAGTCTTAGTAGGGCCTAATAATTAACGGTAAATACTAATAGGCAGCCACTCTCTTAAGGTAAATTGGATTAAATTTCCCATCCTGGGGAAAGTAGTAGGTAGTGTAAGAAAGAGTAGTAAACAGCCATAAAATGTATTTAGGTAACGGGACTCTCATTTAGATTTTAATGAATAGGAGTAACACTGTGGAACTAGCATTGCTAGTCTAGCTATTTCCACATATTGACACATAAATGTATCTCTACTTATTTGTCAGTGAAATTCTATATCTCCAGTGCTCTCAATTCACCTTGCGCAGTCTGCCTACAACCTTTTACTGCTTTGGAATGAGGAAACATAGGCAAAATATATTATTAAAAATTCATATGGGACCAGTAGACCACAGGGAGAATGTTGGGACTCTTGTATTTGATG
Source organism: Vipera ursinii (assembly GCF_947247035.1). NCBI lineage: Eukaryota > Metazoa > Chordata > Lepidosauria > Squamata > Viperidae > Vipera > Vipera ursinii. The sequence goes on along the minus strand of NC_139512.1, from coordinate 218,491,162 downwards.
TCTTTTGTTAATTGCTGCTTTTTAATTAAACCAGTTAAATGAGTGCTGAAGAGAAATAGCATTTTAAAGAAATAATTCCAGCTGTGTTTTGTGTTCCTGAAGTTGGAAAACAAAACCCATTAATTCACACCACATTTTTTCCAGCAAATTCTTTGCAAATTGTATGGAAAATATGATTTGTTCGCAAGCTACGGAAAGCTTTCAACAAGGATCAAATGTTGAGTCTAGCTCTTAATATTGTACACACTATCCCTGCCTGCTGAGAGAACAAAGCCTTTTAGAAATACATTGGCCAGAGGCTTAATAACTCTCCTCACTCTCCTCCATGAAGGCCTGCTATTCACAAGCCAGACTGAGTGCGGTGCAGTTTATCCCTATCCCTTGGAGAACAGTGTCTTAATAACACTGATTTACGGGCACTTTGCTCACTAATTAAAATCCAATTCTTAATCTCATCATGAATGTTACTCTCTCTCTCTTTCTCTCTCTCTCTCTCTCTGTAATTAGTTAGTGTAGAGTTGCAGCTACAGTCACCCAAATCCTTGTCTACCATTTCTAGCGTAAGTAAATAGAAGCAAAGAAACAGCTTCCTTCAAGGGACATGTATTCATTCCTTGGAGAATAGTGTCCTAATAACATTCTGATTTACAGGCACTTTGCCTGCTAGTTAACATTCAATTCTTAATTTCATCATGAAAGTCTATGTACGTGTATATATCTATGTAATTAGTAAGAATAGAGTAGATAGAGTTGAAGCTACAGTCACCCAACTCATCTTCTATAAGCATATAGTATTTCTACTATAAGTAAATATAAGTACAGTTTACTTTGTGACATTTCACTTCCTTAACAGTAATAATAATCAGAATAATGTTAATCTTCATTATCATCACTGTCTCGAAAATATTTGTCCAGTGAAGGCCAAACAATTTTCTTACATTATTCTAATATTTGGCAATGTGGTGCCCTCCAGAATAACCCACACACACACACAATTCCTTACAATTAGCTAGGTAGTTTGTGGGGTTCAAATCATCTAAAAGACACGAGATTATTGTCTCACACAAACCAACCATTTAGTTTTGCAATTAATACCATTAATCAAAACAAAAATAAAAAAACGAGTAATCTAGTTCAAGATGATACAGCTTGAATATCAATGCACAAAAAAGATATAGGAAAAGATGGAAAGTATACATTGGAAAGTCAATTCTTCTTTGTTCAAGACCTTAACTTAAAACTGACTTTTGCCATACTTGGGATCCTTCCAACTGCATCACTGAATATTGATGGTGAAGTTGATGGAACTTGATGAAATATTCTCCTACTATTCTGAACAAGCAGTGCATAGAAGTTATGTTGCATGCAACAGCAGTGGTGAATTTTTGATTTTTACACAATCCTGAAGGTTTGCAATTTTCTGCTAAAGAAGTTGGAGGAAAGTGAGGAAAAAAAGTGTTTCAAACAATTGTTTTAGATAAGTCTAACTGTACTGCACTGCACAATTCCTCACCCCCAACTTTTGTTTCTCAATGTTGGAGAAAATGTTTCTAAAATACAGGTAGTCCTCAACTTATGATGACAATTGGGATCACAATTTCTGTTGATAAACAAAGCAGTTATTAAGTGACTCATGCCTTATTTTATGACCTTTTTGCCCCAGTTGTTAAGCAATCATTGCAGTTGTTAAATGAATTGCATTTAACAGTTTTAAGAGAATTTAGCTTTCCCACTGACTTCATTTGCCAGAAGCCATCTGAGAAGGTAATCGTAATCATGTGATCCTAGGAATTGTGGGAAGATGGTAAATACATACCAATTGCCAAGCACCCAAATTTTGATCACATTACCATGGGGATGCTGTGATGGTTTTAAGCACCAGGACCAGTCCTATGTTACAGTGCCGTTATAACTGTGAAGAGTTTCTGTGGCTAAACAGTTGCTGAATGAACTGTTGTAAGTCTACCTGTAGATTAAATTGGTGCAATCATAATACTATCAAATCAGTACAGTCACAACTGGGATTGATGATCTGGGAACTTCAGGGAAAACAACCAAATTGTTTACATCAGAGATCATGAAGCTCAGAAGACATCTCAAAACCCAGGTACATTTTTCTTTCTGTATTCTGGAAGCAATATGATATGCCAGAACCTGATTCATTATCCTGGTTCTTTTATATAAGAACAGGCGGATTTAGAAGAAAATAAAATTTCCTGCTCTATATTTGGAATGAACATAAAAAAGGGAGAGACACATACAGTAAATGAGGAAAATTATCCAAATATAAATACATAGAAGTCTATGTGTTTCTTCAATGTCTGGGGCCAATTTTCTTTAACGAATTTAAACAGTAATATCCATGGTAAAAATAAAACAACAACAATAACTAAACCTTGGGAAATGTTTCAACCTCGTAAAATGCTTCTGAATTGCCAAATGCCAATGCTAAACAAAACTACTACAGCACATGCTGTAACTTATTTCCTTCAAATTGAGCCAGAAAGGAATTTATAAAAGTGTCAACTTGAATTTGTGCTGCAAAGTTGCTGCTAAGACAGAAACGTGCCCAATATCTTTGATCTATTACATGTTCATGCATAGGTGAGTCAATATTATCACTCTTGCTATCATCACTGAGTGTGGCGGTTAATATAAAGGACATAATCTAGGCAGACTGGCTTTAACGAAATGTCAAAAATATTTATACTTTCCTTAAAGGCCGAACAGTTAGGAAATGGAGGGGAAGATTCAAAGTGCAAAAATAATACTTTGACAGTAAATCAATTGAAAGGGGATCACTCTGGCACATCTTCCCAGGCCTTTCAGAACAGTAAACAATGAAATAACACAACATGAAGTTGCATATGAAATGCCTGGTAAGCAAAGGCTAACTGGACTCAGCTAAAAAAGAGCAATGCAAGCAGTCCTTTATTTACAACAGGGGTCTTCGAACTTGCCCCTTTTATGACTTGTGAACTTCAACTCCCAGCATTCCTCAGCCAGCTAATTTGCTGGGAGTTGAAACCGATAAGTCATAAAAGGGCCAAGTTTGAAGACCCCTAATCATTTCTTAAGCAACCATTTGAAGTTACAACAGCCCTTTAAAAAAGGGGCTTATGACCTGTCCTCTCACTTACTACTCTCACATCATCTCCATAGTCACAGGATCAAACTTCAGTCACCAAAGTTGTATTTATGACAGCTGCAGCATCCCAGGGGTCATGTGACTGCCATTTGTGACCTTCCTAGCTGGCTTCTGACAAGCAAACTCAATGGAGGAAGCCAGTTTCTCTTAACAAGTGTAATGGTTCACTTTATAACCGTGGCAAAAAAGGCTGTAAAATGGGATGCAACTCACTTGACGACCGCCTTGCCTAATAGAAATTCTGGTCCCATTGTAGTTGTAACTTGAGGACTACTTGAACTGTACTGGATCATTATCTGGCTGACCAGCCCAAAACTGCAGAAAGGACAGAACTTTAGCAGTGTTCTTCTACTGCCACCATCCAGCTTTTGGTGAGGGTGATGAGTAATTACCAATCCTCTCCCTTGGGTCTCATGAAATTTGTCAGCAACCCAACATTGGATGGGTCAGAAGAGCAAATCAGACATCAAATTCTGATAAGTTAGAGGAAGGCATTGAAAACTATTTAATGAAATTTGCAAAATATTTTATTTTTTTTATTTTATTTTAATTCCATTTATATCCCGCCCTTCTCCGAAGACTCAGGGCGGCTTACAAGCTTAGCAGTAGCCTTCATTCTATGTATATGCCTGCTTATTAGGGCTTTCACACACACACACCCAAGCGGCATTATTACAAAGTCAGCTTAATTGCCCCCAACAATCTGGGTCCTCATTTTACCTACCTCGGAAGGATGGAAGGCTGAGTCAACCTTGAGCCTGGTGGGATGCGAACCTGCACTAATTGCAGGCAGCTGGTGTTACTTAAGGAGGCATTAGCCCACTGCTCCACCAAGGCTCTTGGTCAGTAAAATACTGACATGATGCAGCTACAATATAAAAAGCAAATGCACTTGAGGCTGCATCCATATAAATAAGATTTCCCATATTGCTGCACTTCAATCATCATTGGTAGGATTCTTCTTGATGTATGGTGTTGGATTATGGAGAAGGTCATGAGGATGAACAAGAAATTAAAATTAAGTCTTGGGAAGAAAGAGTGAAGAAACTAGAAATACTTGGTCTTGAGAAAGAAAGAGCTAGAGGGGGGAATAGCACTGTTTAAACATCTGAACCGATGTCTCAAAGCAGAAAACCAAAAGCTGTTCTTCCTGGTCCAGGGAAATATCTAATCATAATTTTGAGGAAGGCAGATCCCAATGTAATGTTAGTAAACATCTCATAATCTTGGTGGAACCAAGCAGAGAGAGTGAGATCCCCTTCACTTAGTAGATGAGATCAAGCAAAGGCTAAACCAGTGGTCTTCAAACTGCCTGGCTGAGGAATTCTGGGAGTTGAAGTCCACAAGTCATAAAATTGTATTGCCCTGTACACCGCCCTGAGTCCTTCGGGAGAAGGGCGGTATAAAAATTAAATTATTATTATTATTATTATTATTGTTGTTGTTGTTGTTGTTGTTGTTGTTGTTGTTGTTGTTGTTGTTGTTGTTAAAAGGGCCATGTTTGAAGACCCCTGGGCTAAACCATAGTCATTTGTTGGGCATGACTTAATCTGCATCCCTGCAAGAGGATGGACTCATAGCAATTACCAATGGTTGTATTGCTCCTGGCCCAGTTGTGTCAAATTTAAGAAAGACTGCTTATATAGATGAAACTTGAAAGCTGAAAATAAATACGTTTTATTAATTTCATTAATATGACTTCACCTTCTCTCTTTCCCCAACTAAGTGCCTTCCAACATTTTCAGTCAGCATGCCTAATTCCTGAGGCTTCAGTTCAGATCTAACATGAGAGGGCGTCAGGCTGGTTTAAGCTTACCCATCTCCTGTTCACACATACTCAGGTTTCTCTTTAAGCCTGAATTCCAAATGATATGAATCATTTATAAGGTCAAAAGCCTATGTGCTAATCTGGGACAGAATTACATTAATGTATTCCCCACAACCCAGATATAAGAGACAAGCAGGGATAATTCAGTGCTGACAATGATATATTAAGTTTAAAAAAACAGCTCCTTTTTCTTTTTTTAATAATAGATTTTAATTATGTATTTAATTAATCTATATACAAGCCATCTGCTAAGACCACCTTTCATTATTTACAGTTTGTATAAGCAACCTGGAAATCAATGAGGGATTATGGGTCAGTCTCTCTCTCAGCTAAACCTACTAAATAAAGTGACTGTTGTTGGGTTAAAATCAGGCAGCTTCCCATGTACACCTCACTGAGGGTTTTTTGGGTGTGGCAGGGGGTGAGGAGGAATCTAAGTTATAAATCTAAGCCATAACTAGATACAATTAAAAAAAACTGGCTTTGGCCAGTTTTATCTCATCCAAATAACATTAAAACAAATAAAATTTGCTGGGCTTTTCCTTACCCATAAGTCTGTAATGATAGATGGCAAGCTTGAGCTTCCTGTTCTATAGCTGTCCAAAATTAATCTGTCCTCAGAATGTCCTCGATAGATCAGGGAATTACATTTAACTGTTTAGCACTGTGAATATGCACCAATATGCTTTTAGTGCTGGAGTGTTATTGGTAAGGTAAAGGTAAAGGTTCCCCCGCACATGTGTGCTAGTCGTTTCCAACTCTAGGGGCCGGTGCTCATCTCCGTTTCAAAGCCGAAGAGCCAGCGCTTGTCCGAGGACATCTCCATGGTCATGTGGCCGGCATGACTAGACGCCAAAGGCACACGGAACGCTGTTACCTTCCCACCGTAGTGGTCCCTATTTTTCTACTTGCATTTTTACGTGCTTTCGAACTGCTAGGTTGGCAGAAGCTGGAATGAGTAACAGGCGCTCACTCTGCTACGCGGCACTTGGGATTCGACCCGCCAAACTGCCGACCATCTGATCGACAAGCTCAGCATCCTAACCCACTGAGCCACCACGTCCCTAGTGATATTGGTACAGCCTGTTTTCTAACTTAGCTACTGAACAACTGAAAAGGTAAGGGTGTGCTTTGAAGATAGCTAAGGAGAGGAGGATGAAAGAAGGAGAAGGAAGTGGATCTGCTTCTTCTCTCTCCTGTCCTTATCCAGCAGCCATCCTATTCTATGCAATCGGCCTGCAGCAGAAAGACCAGGGCTTTTTTTCTCATTGAACGCTCAGAACGGAGTTCTGACACCTTTTTTGGATAGAACCTTGTAGGGTAGGCAAGGCAGGTTGTATAATATGTGTGAGTTCCGGCACCTTTTTCTTTTACAAAAAAAGCACTGAGAAAGACCATTGAAAACAAAGATTGCTCTTTTAGCCCCTTGTCTTCTTCAACTGTGCCCCGTCACTGCTGGTGATGATCTTTTCATAATAGTTGCTACAACAAGTTTATAAGCTAGTTTTAAAAGGCATACCTGGGCCACCTTCTTCCAGTCAATCTTTTTTGTGTGTTACCTTTGTATTGTAAACAGGAGGGTGAAGGTAGGCATATCACTAACTACTAGTCCAACCACTCTAGCTTTTTAGGCCAAAAACAACAAATCTGAATTGAATTGTAAACCACCCACAGTCAATGATGGAGATGAGCGGCTGTAGAAATTGAGTAAATGAATTTAAGTACCATATGAAATTTTAAATTAGCACATTCTCCATTGTACAAGGCAGTGATTATATTATGCAGGTAGTGCATCATTCTGTGGATATAAATCTACTTCCTTGATGTCGCTGTAAAAACGCAATGGACGCATAAAGATCACATGATGCAAGAAGCCTGCACATATCTCCATGCTTCCAGAACTCCCCAATAAATCTATTATCGATAGCCAGGCACTACAACTGTACTTGTTCTGACTTATTCAACAGAGATGCTTAATTTAAGGGAGCTAAAGCAGTAGCCAAGAAATTTACCCTCCCAGGACACTCGGTAACATATCTCAAAGTCAATGTTTTGGAAAAGCAGGATTTTACAGCTGTATCCAATGAGAAATTATTGATCTCACATCAGATTTCAGGCAATCTCAGAAGGGCTCAGCAAATACAATGGATTTGTGCAATATAACCTGGCCTGTTCTCCCACCCACCCACCCACCCAAACACCCCCACTCCACTTCCACCATTTCACCCCAATTGAAATCCTATATCAGTCTACCGGCTCTGTGCATCTGATGAAGTAGGATGCAGCTTGCAAAACCTTATGGCTTTTAATAAAACTCATTAGTCAGAGGAGGTGCTACCAGAATCCTGATTTGCTGCTGCCGCTGCTGTGCATGAGTTTGGTTGACTAGGAGGGAGCCATGCAGATGTTACCCAAATGCTTCTATTAACTTAATCTTCCTCAGAAGAGCCCTTCTGCTGTCAAGTGCTTAAGAGTGTCATTTGGGATTTAGATGCCATTTTTGTTCACTGCCAAAGACTAGTCATGTGTAGGAATCTGCAGGCTTGATAATAGAGCTTAGAAGAGAATGCATGCTAACCCATTACTTGCTGCGGATGAAACACAAGATACAGGCAAGCTGAAACAGTAACAAATCTTGACCTACTCCTTCCTATCTAATTCTTAAATATTGCTCTGGCTATTTTTCATAAAACAATCAAAATCCAAACAAAAGTTGTTATCCTTTGCAAAAACAAAGCTACTGTTTCTCAGCCTCACTGGATTGTGCTATGACTTTGGGCCATGCAAGGCATGAATTCATTAGGAAGATCTTTTATTCCGATTTGTAATAAATCGGGAAAAATGCTACAAGCGTAGTCCCTTTTACAAAATAACTTTAATAATCTTTCTGCGGAGCAAATGCATCAGGCTTTGTCCAGTTGTCTTGGCATATGGTGTTGTCTACGCAATGAAGCTTGCCTTTATGTGTTTCTAGTTCAGTTGTTATGTGGGAGGAAATAATTGTATAAGAAAAGAAAAAGGAAAAATATGCAAAAAAAAGGAATGTTAATAAATTTAACTGATTATAATCCAGGTCACTGTACATTAAAAATGGGGCAAGGCAAGATGGTAATGCTTTATCTTCACCAATATACAATACAGTGCTTGTTTAATGATTGCCTCATTTAGCAACTATTCTCAGTTACACTGATCAAAAAACTTCAGATTATGACCATCACGGGCTTGTAAAGCAAAGGAAGACTGAACTACAGTAAGATCATAAGCACAGTTGGAGTTTCACTTAGAGATTGCCTTGCTTAATGGCAGAGCTCCCAGTTCCAATTGTAGTTGCTAAATGGGAACTACCTATAATCACCTTGGGGATGGCCAAAGAATTGGGTAATAAGGTAATAAGCTTTCCTCTATGATTTAAGGAAATACAAAATGAACAGTGAATGAAAATATATTTTTTCTTATCACAATCATTGTGTTGGATACACTAACATAATGCTGGCATATACTATAATCCTCACAATCTTTCAATTTTTTAAAAAATGAATAGATTTCCAGGTTACCTCAAGTTACCTCCATTTACGACTCCGCCTCCCTTTTATTTGTTTATTTGATTTAGGCACCATCCAACTGTAGATCAACTCTTGGAGGCTCACATGTTAAAATTAGCAAGATAAAATCCAATATATAAAAACGGGAAAAAAAGATAGCAAATCCAGCCAACAATAAATATCAATACTAGGGGGTGGATGCCACCTTAGCCATGGCCTGGAAAAATAGCTTTGACTTTAAGGCCCACCTCCCACCTTTTACTGCTATTTATGCCATTTTGTTGTTGTTAGTTGCAAAGTCATGTCCGACCCATCGCGACCCCATGGGCAACATTCCTCCAGGCCTTCCTGTCCTCTACCATCTTCTGGAGTCCATTTAGGCTCACACCTACTGCTTCAGTGACTCCATCCAGCCACCTCATTCTCTGTCGTCCCCTTCTTCTCTTGCCCTCAATCTTTCCCAGCATTAGGCTCTTCTCCAGTGAGTCCTTCCTTCTCATTAGGTGGCCAAAGTATTTGAATTTATGCCATAGCATTCCAAAAATCCCTAATACAGATTCCCTTAATCTGTCAATCTCTAAATAAACTGGTTTACAAACTTGAATGTCTTCCAGTCAACATATCTGGAGAGTGCTGAGTTGAGGAACACTGAAGTATACCCAAAATCTCCTGAACAAAATGCTAAACTACCATTTTGGCAGCTTTCATAGTCCTCTCCTCTCCCACACCTACTCCGTTTCATGCACTCTCTTTTGCTTCCTGCATCCTGCTAAGTAAACAAGTTTGTACCATTCAATCATTTGCTTATCATTTTGTAAAATTTTGGTTGGTCCTGATGAAGTCCTTTTGTTGTACCATCTGAATGGTTATTGCAGTATTATGGTTCCTGGACTAGGGTCTCTAACGTGGGGACCGGCTTCCTTTGAGCTGACATAATTTTTTGGGAGAAGCACGTCACACATTTGCACAGGGACGTCATCTTGTATTTGTTTCCCTCGCTGAGTTTTGTTAGTTCTTTCCCTTGTTTTTTAAAGCTCTGCTAAGACCTTTTTAGTACTTACACTTTGATTTTTTTATGTCTTTTCATCTCAAAATGGAGGGAAACCATGCCAACAGTTTTGACAACTGTGACTAACAGAGGCTCTAAAGGCCACCAAAACATGGGCCTCAAGTAGCTCTGAGGGTTCAGATTGCCCACTCTGCTATATACATGGCCTGCTGCATAAGCTATATAAAGATTGCACCTTATACAGTAAGACTTGCCTGCAACTGTTGTAGTCATGATTTGACTTCAGTTCAACCTCCTTCAACTTGAGGCCCTTCAGATGTGTTAGCTGTTGGCCGTGCTAGCTAGGAATTATGGAAGCTGCAGTCCAGCACATCTGGAGGACAGCAGGGTGGAGAATGCTATTTTAAGCTATCAATGTGGCAGCCAAGAAATTAGAAGCAACATGGCACAAGAGAACTTTGCCTCTCCCTTGCCCTCATGAGTAAGAACTGCCCTCAAGCCTGATTTTAGGCAAAAAAAATTGTCTCCATTTTTTCTCAAAATATTTAAGGAACATAATATTCCAGCCAACAGCGTCAACATCATGGAACTCTTCTGGCCAACTGAAAGTCTATGCTCTGCTCCTGCCAATATTAATAAATACCATTTGTGTTATTGCTAAATATTAAAGAATCAACAAAGAGGCAGATATTCCTGATCTACAATTATAAAAGAGGAGAAATCTGTTTCTTTATAAACAGCATATATAATATTTACAATGTGAAATCAAAACAGAATTTGGAATTTAAAAAATAACAAAGGCGATGAAAATCATAGCTCAATGTCATAATTTTAGTAGGCCTGCATGCATCAGTACATTACAGCAGGGATTTTCAACCAGTGGTACGGGTACCACCTGTGGTACATTAGCACCTAGCAGGTGGTACGCAACCATCCTAGAAAAGTGGTAGCGGGGGAGGGGAATGAGCTGAACCGGTGGTAGCACACACAAGCCTGAGCGAGAGATGGCTGGAGCTGCAGGGCTGTTAGGGCTCAGCGGAAGCACCAGCATCAGTGCCAGGCTCCAGCTGGAGCTCGGTGCTGATCCTGGCGCTTCTGCTGAGCCCAGAAAAAGTGCCGATCAGCTGGAATGTTGCAGCATCTCCAGAGTCTTGTGATTTACATTCAGATGCTTGGCAACTGATTCATATTTATGGCGGTCACAGTGTCCCAGGGTCATGTGAAGTGACCAAAACCTGCTGCAACCACCCAGCAGGGGGGGGGAATAAAAACCAAACCCAGCACCACCCCACCACCCCTGCCAATCCTCAACAGAAATGCTCACAGCAATGAAAACCTTGGACAGGAGGAAGAGTGCCGCCATGTGGGCAGGCAGGTGTCTTGCTCGGCTGTGGTTTGGGGTCCCTTTTTTCAGTGCCATTGTAACTTCAGTCACTAAGCAAACTGTTGTAAGTTGAGGACTACCTCTACTTCATCACTTTTTTCCTTTTGGGGGGGGATCATCAAGTTTTTGACACCTTGCTACGTGATTGGTGGTACTCGGATGTTGCCCCATCCTAAAAGTGGTACAATGAGTGAAAAGGTTGAAAAGCCCTGCATTACAGAACAATAATGTGTGCAAATGATTGTACTTTTAGGGGTAAAAATCTGGAACATACTTGCTGGGTTTAGATCTCATTGAACTGAGTGCAATTTACTCTGGAATAAATGTGCTTACATTCCTGCATGTCAGCTATACTGATCTATTTCTCTGAAAGTAACTCGATGAATAGCCATTGACTAAAATATATTTCTGCATTACTAATAGGGAATTAAAAGATACCAAGAAAACCTCCAAACTTGAAATGACTTAGACCAGGGCTCCCCAACCCTGGCAACTTTAAGATTTATGGACTTCAACTCCCAGAATTCCCCAGCCAGCATAGCATAGCTGGGAAATTCTGGGCGTTGAAGTCCACAAATCTTAAAGTTGCCAAGGTTGGGGACCCCTGACTTAGATGAGATGATGGATGTACTAGAAGCTTCTTATTTATTTCTCACCTGCCCTCAAAATTATGGTATTCCCAAAATAAATTACTCTGCCAAATATTAAGATTCTGGGTACAATTATAAAAGCTTCCTAAATTTAAATATTTAAATTTAACATATTTTAAATATTCCAGGATTGCCTGGAGAGACTGATCTGCTGCATAAAGAAGTAACTATTCTATCATCCTGATCTCCAAATCCAATTCCACTCAGAGATGCTGAAGGACAAGATTCGGTGGAACTAGAAGGTCTAACTAATTTCCAATCCCCAAAATAGATCACGAACTACAGCAACCAAAGTTCTCCTTATCCAAAACCAAATCTACATTTGGACTTGAATGGATCCAAATACTCTGTAACATCCTGCCCTATTTGAATTTCAGAGCCAAATTTATATGTCCAAGGCTTAAGCCATCCTTGTTTCCCTAACCTTGATCACCTGAAGATATGTGGACTTCAACTCCCAGAATTCCTCAACCAGTCACATGTCCACACATCTTCAAGGGCTAAGGTTGGGAAACACTGGCTTAAACAAAACATTTCTTCATGGACAATCATGGTTCTTTCACAAAACAATGTGTCATACCTACAACCTTCTATGCCAGGGGTCCCCAACCCCCAGTCCGTGGACCAGTACTGGGCTGTGGCATGCCAGCAACTGGTCCACACAAACAAGCAAAGCCCCATCCATGGGATGCAGGCAGCACACAAAACTATGCACCCTCCAATCTGCGGAAAAAAACTCTCTCCACGTAACCAGTCTTTGGTGCCCAAAGGTTTGGGGACCTCTGTTCTATGCTAATTCCATTTTGAGAACCCTATTGCCAGAAAGTCAGCAAAAGGGAGCCTTGATTCAGAGATATTTTTTCCTCTCTCTGAGACATTAGCACACACTTAGAATATCAGACATTCAAACAATGCAAGCTCAAATAATTCAATTTCTGTCTCTTCTACAGTCTCTTTACACAGGTGTCCAAATGCAAAGCAGTGAGAGCTTGGCCCAACCCAAAGCAGTGAGAGCTTGGCCCAGAGACAAGTAGTTAGTCTTTTCATTCCTGTAATAAAATAAATCTAGATACGTTGTCTCTGGTACACCTAATAAATAGTTCTTTTTATTTATTTATTTATTTATAATGAGACTTGTATGCCGCCCTATCTCCTGAAGGACTCATGGCAGCTAACAACAATAAAATACAAATAAATACAAATATTAAAAAAGAATTAAATTGTGTCAAAGTCCCACTAAAACCAATAAAAACATTTAAAATCATAATTAAAAACCCCATTATCATCAGTCCAGGTCGGCCTGTTGGAAAAGATGTGTCTTAAGGTCACGGCGAAAGGACCGAAGGTCTGGGGCCATCCGGAGCTCCCGGGGCAGTTGATTCCACCAAACAGGTGTCCCAACAGAGAAGGCCCTCCCCCTGGGGGTTGCCAGCCGACATTGTTTGGCCGACGGTACCCTGAGGAGGCCCTCTCTGTGTGAGCGCACAGGGCAATGGGAAAATGTTCCTGGCAGCAGACGGTCCTGCAAATATCCCGGGCCTAAGCCATGTAGGGCTTTATAGGTAAGAACCAGCAGCTTGAATCTCACCCGGAGGGTGATTTTTAAGAGTATACTTTTCACACGTGCTTTTTTTATTGGCTTAACAACCACAAATTCAGAATTTCAGAAAGACAAAGTAAGTTCTTCAATCTGCGAGTCTTTAGGGTTTTACTAAGCAATCATCCATTAATATTTCTTCTGCCTCTTTATTTTTTAAAAAATAAAAATAAAGCATTTTTATTAAAAAAATGATTAAATTTAAGCTGGTCCCTGTATTTGTAATTTTTTTAATCATACCAATCCTGCAGCTATTTATGTATAAGGGCAATTTCAGCTAAGGGATCATCCATTAATTTTTCTTCTGTCTCTTTATTTTTTTAAAAGAAATTAAAGCTTTTTTTTAAAAAAAAGACTAAATTTAAGCTGATCCGTCTATTTGTACTTTTTTTAATCATACCAGTCCTTCAGCTATTTATGTATAAGAACAGTTTCATGCATGTGAATTTGATTGTTGTTCATTTTTTTGCCAACTTTATGCTACTTTTAAACAGATGTTTCCTCTTCCTATGGCTAGCCCTAGTATTTTACTTCTTATTTTTTTTAAGGCCCTTCAACAATCAGGGACTGAGTGGATCAATTTACCTCTCAGTAAATGAACAAAATCAGCATTGGGATTCAGACTATCTGTCTATGGTTAGTAGAAAACATGTATGAAGATTTCAAATATGAACAACGAGGCTCCTGAAGTGATCTCTATTTCCTTTGTTACACATTTCACCAGAATTCGGGGGAGATGAGAGAAAAGTTACATGAAATGCAGTGGTCCTTTCCATGTATTTTTGTTCTTCTTGTTCCTCAATTATTGACAGCAAGTTCAGGTTGCAGCATTTAGCTGAATTTGGCCAATCTTGGGGAAAGCTAAGCAGGGTTGTCCTGGGTTAGCTCATGGCTGGGAGACCATGAGAAAATCTCTGGCTGAAAAGTAAACTGGGGATTGTGAGTGTGTATGCCAGATGAAGACAATGGAAAAACCAGTTCAGTATTGCTGCCAGAGAAAACTTTTGCCATACAAATCACCAAGAGTCACGGTCCATTTGGGGAAATACTTACTTTTACCTGTGGAGGGGAGTGTTCACAATTCTTCTATGGGATGCATTCTTAATCCTTAACAGCAGTAATTTGTTTCTAGATTAAGAAATCCCTTTCTTTTTTCTTTAAGCATACATGAACTGACATTTAGTGTGCTGCAAGCAATGTATTTTGATCATCTGACCAATTTCAATGCTATGCGACACAATTCCTTTCTCCAATGTCATTTTCCAAAGATATGTAAATATTATTTTAATTCAGTGTTTACCGAACAAATGCTCACATCCTATATTGTTAAATATAAATCCAATAAATTAAAAGAACAAAAAAAAACCATTAGGAATAGCACAGGAACAGCATTAGGAGAAAGACATAGCCTACCTGACAGCAGAATTTGCACTACTACAAGCAATTTAGTGAAGAAGGCTATTCTGTATATTCTCTAGATCAGGGATCTTCAAACTTGGCAACTTTAATACTTGTGAACTTCAATTCCCAGAATTTCTCAGGGCTGGCTGAGGAATTCTGGGAGTTGAAATCCACAAGTCTTAAAGTTGCCAAGTTTGAAGACCCCTGCTCTATATGCAAACATCCTGCCTGCTGTCCTCCTTCACAGCTCCTGTTAGGGACAGCATCAGACAACAACCTTATCCGGGTTGCAAAATCCTTTCAATAGATGGCAGCAAAGAGGTATAGAAAGTTTAACTTCTTTGCTGGCTGCCATCTAGTGATAGTCTGGATGTTTGCAGCCAAATAGTTAAAGCAATTTTATTTAAAAAGTGACGAGGGAATAGTTAATGACCTAGCCAATCATCAATACTCTGAACTATACTGAGGAGCCGGATGACAAAGTTGCTGTTTTTCATTCAATTAAAATATATAGTTCCTATGCCTATTGTGTTACCTGGCATCACAACATTTACAACTGTGTTTGGTTATATGCAACATTCTAAAAATATGATTATCCTATTAGATAATAAAAGATTTATTTCTGATGAAGAAAGAGGTCACTATCTACTCTTCCTGGCAGGGAGCTGAGTCCTTAAAAGATGCAGAAGTTGCAACTGAAGATGGATTGTGGGAAGAGCTACACTTCTAATTTATGGTCCATACAACATCTAGTGAACATATATGCAAACATGGTTGTAAATCCTCTCCCGCATCCTTGCTATCCTCAGTGCATGTCAGATTACTAAGGACAGAATGCGTAATATTCTAGTATCACTTTATTTACAAGAATGTCTCCAATCTCCTATCAACCCTAGAGGCATTTTGAGAAAATAAAAACAATAGGCAACTGTTACATATTGATAGAGTTGGATATGAACTAACCATTCAAAAAAAGAGAAGGTAGAGACTAAAATCTGGTAAAGAGAATGACAAAAAGAAACATCAGTAGTTTGCCTTCTGGAATATAATGACAGCAGTGTTCCAATATCTCAGGGGCTGCCACAAAGAAGAGGGAGTCAAGCTATTCTCCAAAGCACCTGAAAGCAGGACAAGAAGCAATGGATGGAAACTAGTCAAGGAGAGAAGCAACCTAGAACTAAGGAGAAACTTCCTGACAGTTAGAACAATTAATCAGTGGAACAACCTGCCTCCAGATGTTGTGAAGGCTCCAATACTGGAAGTTTTTAAGAAGAGATTGGACAGCCATTTGTCTGAAATGGTATAGGGTTTCCTACCTGAGCAGGGGGTTGGACTAGAAGACCTCCAAGGTCTCCTTCCAACTCTATTACTGTATTATTGTTGTTGTTAATGTTGTTGTAATTTGTGACAAACTATGCCTATCATAAGAGCCGTTTTCTGATTGAAAAGATGACCTACCTACAATGGTCATAGAATCACATTGTCCTTCTACCTCAACACCTATTCAACTATCCTGCCAGAACAGAAATCCCAATCTCTCTCTCTCTCTCTTAAATAATAGGTAATTATTTTTTTAAAAAATGTGTGTGTGTGTGTGTGTGTGTAGACAAATGATAGATAGATAGATAGATAGATAGATAGATAGATAGATAGATAGATAGATAGACAGACAGACAGACAGACAGACAGACAGACAGACAGACAGACAGACAGACAGAATTATTGATCCATAGCAATCCTTGAAAACAGTTGGTATATGGTACTCATGTAACTTAAGATTAGGGCCTATTCTTGTCCTATCCTCTAATGGTTATATTTGAAAAATTATGGAGCTTAAATATCAAATCCACTTTTATATGAAAAATAAATAAAGGCTAACTGGGAAATTGCATTTCCTGGTTATTTTTATTCCTTTTCACCAATGAAAAATATAATAGACAGATTCTACAATATCTTGCTACCTCAGCATAAGAACTGACTGGATACTAATAAAATGCAAGAGTGAAAACCAAAACAAGAAAACAATTTTTTTTTAAAAAAAATATATCCTGCAAACTGAATCTTGTGACTTTCCTAATTTAATTTAAAATCTCTGTGTTCCCCCCCCAACCCCCAACAATAAAGCCCTGTATTGTCACAAAAAATAATATTCTCTGCCTTCCCAGGTCAAGCTCTTCGGGAGACTCTCCCTGGGGTGACAAGTGACAGAACTAATCTGTCTTCACTTGGACAACACTGCAAATATGCAAATCCCAGGTGGCACTAATGGGTTTACAGTCATAACTATGGAATTGGATATACTATGTTACATGGCGTAAAAATTCCCATAGATCAATTTTGCAGCAAAGGTTAAGCAACAAAAAGGGACCCAAATCTTCTTGCGGGCTTGCCCTATCTTTCTCTTTCTTCATGGTTCTGTTAAAAATATTGGAAGAAAGAAAAGAAAAAGATTTAAAAGAAAAGTTTAAAAGAAAAGAAAAAGATTCTCTGACTTTTAAAAGCACTTAACAGCATAAGAATCAAAGAGCCAGCTATCCTATTCTATCTTATTAGTTAGTTAGTTAATTAGTTACTTCTCCAGAGAAGTAAAAGTCCTTCTGACTTTGAAAAGCATTTTCAAGCATTTTGCTGCCTTTGGTGTGAGCATGTGCCTAGTTTTTATTTATTTATTTATTTATTTATTATTTAAATTTATATACCGCCCTATTCCCATAGGACTCAGGGCGGTTTACAGGGAAATATTAAAATACATAACATACAGTTAAAATCAATTAAAACTGAGATTAAATTAAGTCCCTGAATTTAACTAAAACCCCATTAATTAAATAATTAAAACCCCTCAGTCTGGGCCAGACAGCTCGAAAAACCAGGTTTTCAAGTCCCTGCGAAATGAGCGAAGGTCGGGGGCAGTCCTAAGCTCTGTGGGAAGTTGGTTCCAAAGGGCCGGCGCGCCCACAGAGAACGCCCTTCCCCTGGGAATAACCCACCGGCATTCCTTAACCAGCGGTACCCTAAGAAGGCCCTCCCTGTGGGAGCGCATAGGACGATGGGAAGTTGATGCCGGCAGCAGGTGTTCCCTTAGATAATCCGGACCCAAGCCATTTAGAGCTTTATAGGTTATTACCAGCACCTTGAATCTCACCCGGAGGGCAACCAGAAGCCAATGATGCTCACGGAGAAGAGGTGTTACACGGGAGTATCGGGAGACTCCCATAACAATTCGCGCAGCTGCATTCTGCACCAGTTGAAGCCTCCGAGTGGTCCTCAAGGGCAGCCCCATGTAGAGACCTTTTTGAAGGGCAAGTTGATGCCCTCTAGATATATGGGAACCACATCACCCAGAATTCAAACTACTGTGGTCCATAACAGAGATGACATGTCTAACAGACTCTGGCACTGCACAGGAGGAAAAATGACCACTGTAAAAGAGACACTAAAGTCCAGGGGAGGGACAAACACATGAAAGAGACTCTCAACAACTTCACCTTAATTTTGGAAGGTATCGTTTGATTTGGGGAATTGCTTTGACAGACTTTCAAGATTCTGTTACTTTATCCTCCAAGCAATACAGTTCTTCCAGAAATCCAAATTTCCTGAGTCTCTTAGGGTTTGACAATAACTATGTGGACTAGCAATTCTGGGAGCTGTTTGAGGGCAGCTGGCACAAGATGACATCACTATGGTGATCACTGCATCACATCAGGTGATGTGGCATCTCCCATGCAAAAAAGAATGCACAGAGATACTGCCAAACAACCTCCAGTTCAGACATGCATGTCTTTATTTATTTATATGGCCACCCATCTTTCCTAAAAACTCTGGGTGGGGAACAAGGTACAAACAAATACTTCATTAAACCAAAAATAAAAGAAATTTCTATCAAGTCTCAGTAAAACCACAAAACTACTTATCACATACATTTGTGCCAGAGGGGGAAAACACTCCCCCCCAGGCTAATGTCCAAACCCCATTGCCTGGGGGAAGAGCCAGGGCTATACAGCCTTCCAACAGGCCAATACAGTAGGAGCTATTAGTATTTCAAGAGCAGGCCCACTTTCGTTGTAGCTAAAGCCTGCCCACTTTACTGGATCAAATGGGTCAGGTGAAACCACACTTGGCTTTTAAGTGGTATGTGAAATTACCAATGAATTATTGTGATCACTTGTTTCTACAACTGCTCAGTTTGTAGCAACAACTATAGAGCCTTGGTGGAGCAGTGGGCTGATGCCTCCTTAAGTAACACCAGCTGCCTGCAGTTAGTGCAGGTTCGAGTGCCACCAGGCTCAAGGTTGACTCAGCCTTCTATCCTTCTGAGGTAGGTAAAATGAGGACCCAGATTGTTGGGGGCAATTAAGCTGACTTTGTAATAATGCCGCTTGGGGTGTGTGTGAAAGCCCTAATAAGCAGGCATATACATAGAATGAAGGCTACTGCTAAGCTTGTAAGCCGCCCTGAGTCTTCGGAGAAGGGCGGGATATAAATGTAATAAAAATAAAATAAAAATAAAAATAAATATTATGCTTAGTTGCTGGGGGGAAAAATAGACCATAGCGTGATCAACCTGTCAGCTTATTTTGAACCAGAGAATGCACCATTCAGAAGGACTTTGGAAACAAAGGAAAGAGGTTATTAGTGTATGTTATGAAACACTTTCACAGGAAATGGATGAAACCTTTCTGATTAAAGAAGACCCTACCATTATTACTCAAATAGTGACCCAATTACTATTGGAAAGTATACATTATAGGAGAGAAGTATAGGCCCCAAAGATGACAGGCTGGTCACTGGCGATCATTTTATATTCTCAAGGCGCCTTTTGTAAGTTCACTACTTTTAATGTCTATAAACTGGTTGGATTCTCCGCATTGGTAATACATTGTATTATTTTCTGACTCAAGAGAGGAACATCTTCCAACTGCCAAATGGAAGTTTTCATCCACGTGAAGAGTATATTAATGTGAAATCTTTATAGCTCAATAATAGTGGTGATAGAGGAAGACACTTTAGTCCCACAATTTAGGATGAAAGTTCTAAATGAATAAGTAATTCTCTTGTCTGCAGATATTGTGCCTGTTATTTTGATATTAAAAATGAAACTTGTGCTGTGATGCATATACTATTGTGTTTAACTCGGCACTGTCAATCCAACAAGGGCTATCCCCATTGCCTAATTGAAATCTGTTCCATCTACTTGAGTCACCATAAAATGTATTTATTATAGACCACTCACTTCCAGGGACTCCAGATGGTTTATAACATACAAAATATAAGTCATAAAACTGTGAACGTAGGTCTTCTATTAGTACAGTATTTACGTCAGAAGAAGAAGGGCCCTTGAGTAAGCTGCCTCGTTTCTCTACCTGGCAGCTGGCTGACTGAGGTGCATTTGACCACCACTTTTTCAGTATTTAGAAGAATGTTAAAGATACCACTGTTTTTGACACGTTTTTAATCATCCATTGATTTTTATTTTGCTGATTTTAAGGGTGCTGTTAAATCTTTGCTTGAGTGTTACAAGCTGCCTGGAATGCTTATCTAGGTAGAAAAGCAGCATATAAATACCACAGCATAAAGTTGTATTTCAGATAGATGCCCAGCTCTGTTATGGTACTGTGAAATAACCTGTAGCTTTGAAGGAAGAAAAGGTAAAGGGCGGGGGGGGGAGGAGAAGGGGGGAGAGGAAAGAACACACAGTCAGGCAAGATTGCAGACCATTCAACTACTCTGAGATTACACAGCTGTACCTAACTCCTCCTTGTCTGCCTTTCTACAGTGGGAAAAAAAATCCAGCATAAAATCCAACACAGTATGATATTTCTACCTGCATCCCAGGATTTATCCGGCTCCTCCCCCAAAAGTCTTTAGGAGGGTTGAAGGCAACAGATTTGTATAAAGTTAATGGAAAAGGACCGATTTCTGCAATTCTGTTGACAGAAATCATGTTCTTTCACTACTGGAAATGCAATTGATCTTCACCCCTTACTTGGCAAGGGAGTTAGAAATGCATAAGTCCATCAGAAAACATGAACACAGTAAAGTTGGAGTATAGATTCAACTAGAATTTCTTCCATTAAATTAAGACGAGCTAAGCCAAATCTAGAAAGAGTCTAGCACAACTGAATTTCCCTCTAGCTCCATCGTTATTGAAAAAATCCAGAAATAGGGTCCATTACTTCCAAGGTTCTGTCCTTTGTACCTCCTTCTCTCCCTATAAATGCTCTTGCAATTAAATGATCTCTGGTAATTCTTTTGCCTGCGTCACTCAAGGAATAACTGGATATCATTCAACCCAATAGAATGAGTGGATTTCCCAAAGGTGCTTTTTTTCCAGGAGGCAACTGGACTTTCTTATGTTTCTTTTGAAGACGGTTCGCTTCTCATCCAAGAAGCTTCTTCAGCTCTGACTAGAAGATGGCGGGGAGTGGAAGGATTTATACTGCTTGCAGACAAATGGTCATTTGCATTCCTTTAGAGAGTCCTTGAACCGTTTGGAGGTTTACCTGTGTCCTCGGGGTCACCTGAGTAGTGCAAATGTGTGTGGAGCCTTCTTGGCTGCAGGATGTTTTCTTCCCTGTCTCCCTTCACTGTTGAAGACAGGCACAGGTTGATAGGGATGGGTCTGTGCTGTCTGAATCTCAAACTGAAGCACAAATGGTTCCTGTAGTCTGCAATGTTTTCTGGAAATCCATTCATACTCTCTCACCCTTCCAATGGTTCCACACACATTTGAACTACTTAGGTGACGCTGAGGACACAGGTAAACCTCCAAAATGGTTTCAACGACTCTCTAAATGACCATCTGTCTGCAAGCGATATAAATCCTTCCACTCCCCGCCATCTAGTCAGAGCTGAAGAAGCTTCTTGGATGAGAAGCGAAACGTCTTCAAAAGAAACACAAGAAAGTCCAATTGTGTCCTGAAAAAAGCACCTTTGGGACAACCATACCTGGATGACTGAGAACCTCCATAGACAATGAGTGAGTTTATTCTGCTGGAGTCTGTGTGTACAGATAGTCCTCAATTTACAACAGTAATCAAGCCCGGAATTACAGTCATAAGTTTGTGCCGGTCATTAAATGAGTCACCATTGACCGTGCCCAATTTTACAAGCCTTTTTGTGGCAGTTGTTCAGTCCCTAAGTAAATGTCTTTAAGCAAATACTACGATCATTGAGCCAGCCCACTGATCCAATGGGCATTTTTTGTTGGAAATTAGAAATAAATGCTGGTTTACCGCAAAAAGGTCATAAATCATTGTCTGTGGACCCCTGGGGGGAGACTACAAAGTCGTCACAGTGTGTCTGTGAAGGCTTGAATAAATGTTATGATTTAAATCCTGAGTTTTGGTCTTGGTGGTCCGTGGCCACAGTCCATGCCACAAAAGATATTTTTTTTTTATTGAAAAGTTTTAAAATACAGTTTTCCTTTAAAAAGCCCCCCTTCCCCCTCCCTCCTCCCCCCCTACCTCCCCCCTACCTCCCCCCCTCCCCCCCCTACCTCCCCCCCTCCCCCCCCGACTTCCCAGAGCTAAATACAAGGTATATAAATATAAAAAAGCAATCATAAACAACCATATACTAACAACTATAAATTCTAAAATCCATCACTCTCTAGCTTATATAGGATAAAACAAACCTTAGCAATATTAAATATATATAAAAAACTAAAATAGAAAAAGAAAAAAAAACCAAAGAAGACTTATTCGAATGCTACATAAAACTTCTTAACCCTATACTTGTTCTGGATAAACTCAATCCATTTTCTCCATTCCATAATATAACAAAAGATATTTAAAGGGAGTCCTTGTTGAAGAAAAGTTTGAGAACCACTGGTTTATGGGATGCCGCAAATGGCCATTCATGCAGGACAGTTACCAAGTGCCCAAAATGCAATCATGTGACTAGGTGGGTGGCCATCAGAACTTCAAAGCCACATCTTAAGTAGCTCTGGGATGTCTGTTGTAACTTCAAACGGTCGCTAAGGAGCCAGTTGAGGACTACCCATATTTTTGAATTTGAATTTTATTGAATTTATATACCGCCCTTTCCCGTAGGACTCAGGGCGGTTTACAGGGTACTTAAAACAACAATACAAAAATTAAAAAACAATTTTAAAAGATTAAATTAAATCCCTGAAGAAATATAAAAACCCCAATTAAAACCCTCAGCCTGGGCCGGAAAGCTCGAAGAGCCTGGTCTTCAGGTCCCGGCGAAATGAACGAAGGTCGGGGGCAGTCCTAAGCTCCACGGGCAGCTGGTTCCAAAGGGCAGGCGCACCCACAGAGAAGGCCCTCCCCCTGGGTGTTATCCGGCGGCAATCTTTTACCGGCGGCACCCTGTGGGAGCGCACAGGATGAAGGGAACTTGATGCCGGCAGCAGGTGTTCCTTCAGATATCCCGGACCCAAGCCATTTACGGCTTTATATAACTATCTAAGAAACTCATTGGGACAAAATAAAACTCTCTGTGTTGATTCTGAGCGTTTTAGTGAAATAGATGCACAATATTTACTTTAAGAGCAGAAACAAAAACAACAAACAATCATTGAGCAACGATCCCAGAATAAACTGATACTATACCGAAGGGAAAACAGAGGGTTATTTTTTAATTGATCCTTTGCCACAAAATGGATTAGTTATATTTGCAAGGCCAGCGCCATTAGGCACAGTGAAGTGTATAACCTGTCTCAGGTGGCAAATATTGGTGTACAATTAAAAAGCAGCAAATTCTCAATTAAACAACCCAATCTTATGCAAGTTTAATTGGAAGTATTTTGACAGATGGCTGTCCAACCCGTGTTTGAAATACCTCCAATGAAGGAAAGCTAAGCCCCTCCCAGGACAATCTGTTCCATTAATTTTTTCCTAATATTTAGTCAAAATCTGATCCCTTTCTATGTCCATCACTGGTTCTAATCTTGCCCTTTTTTGTATTGAAAAGTTTTACAATACATTTTATCTTTAACAATCCCTCCCCCCCTCCCTCCACCCAGCCCTTCCTAACCCTCCCTAACCCTCCCCCCCTCCCCCCTCCCCCCTCCCCGACTTCCCAGAGCTAAATACAAGGTATAAAAACAAAAAACAATCATAAACACCC
Source organism: Vipera ursinii (assembly GCF_947247035.1). Taxonomy (NCBI): domain Eukaryota; kingdom Metazoa; phylum Chordata; class Lepidosauria; order Squamata; family Viperidae; genus Vipera; species Vipera ursinii. The sequence goes on along the minus strand of NC_139512.1, from coordinate 218,467,510 downwards.
ATATGTTAACAACAATAAACTATTAAGTCTAGCGCACTCTAGCTCATATGAAATGACTACAAGCAATACTAATATCACATTAAAAAAAAGGAAAAAAAACTTATTCAAATGCTAAGTGAAACTTTTTGGTCCCATACTTGTTCTGGATATAATCAATCCACTTTTTCCACTCCATAATATAACGTTGTTGCGAATGGTCTTTCAAATAAGCCGAAATCTTTGCCATCTAATCTTGCCCTTTTTAAAAGCAAAAAACAACTCTGAGCTTCTCATAGCCATTACTCAGATTGATGAATACTAGGCTACATCAACTATTCCCTACTGGGACTTATTTTCCAGCTTGCTCACCATCCCAGTCACTCTCTTTTGGAAATGCTTGTAAGGGTGGTGTTTGTTTGTTTGCATTCCAGGGACTGGACACACCACAGCACAGCAAATCTACATACAGTGCTTTATTGTAGCACACATCTTCTCCAACAATAGACTATTGCTCTGGGTCAACTCCACCCTGCTAGGACTTTCCAAGGTGATTATGCCACATAAACATGTCCTTAATACTCCCTCCTTTATACTCAAGTTTTTTTAATAGTTCAAGGAAAAAGTCTCATGAAGTAGCATAAAACCTTTGCCTTTTTCCAAAGGTTCTTTCACTAGTTGGAATGAAGTGCTGTTGATTCAGTGTGATTGCTTCTTTTCTGGTTGCTGCAGAGATCCAAAGCTCCAGGTGGGATTACCATCGCTTGTAGTCATGGCAATTGAATGGAAGTCCTCTTGCCTGCTTCTGAGAGGTGTCAATCTCCAGACATGGCCTACGCTTCCTCATCTGTAGGCCATTTTGCTTTCAGCTTACCTGCCCCACAAACCCTTGTCCTTCCATTCTGACTTAGCACTGGCTTTTGTAAATTAAGAGTCTAGAAGGGCTCTGGACACTATGCCCTTGAAAACACCAGAGCGTGGCCCTGTTATCACAGACCACTGCAACATGGTCGTGGACGCTTGTGAGTAAAGTTGTGAGTGAACGCATGAATGCATGAGGGAAGTGAGGATGGGAAGCATTTCTGCCTGGCTGCAGCTATTTTTCCCAAGCACAGACAACTTCACTCATTTACAGCGCTGTTCCTGCTTGTCAATTTCCTTCTTAAAATGTAATATCTAGAAACTGATATAGTTCTCCAAAGACAGATTCTTGAGAAAGGAAGGGGAGCAGTGAGCTCCTGTAATGAAGACACTATGTTCCAACTACGGTAATATAATGTTAAGATTTTGGCTAATCACCAAATTTTAAAGGAACGTTGAAAAGGAATGCTAATGATGAGGCTCAGATATATACATAAGCCAGGATAAACTAAGCTGGGTTTAAGTTATTTTTCCATTTAAAAATTAATTTGATTTTAATGTTAATGTTTATTTTTCATTTTAATGTTTAATGTTTAATTTAAAACAATTAAATTCATTGAAATGCTTACTATATCCCTATGTATTTAATAATTTCCAGCTTCTGTCACATTTAAAATTACAATTTAGTGGTAACGTTTTTAAGAGCTTTAGTAATGCTCCCTAGCTTTTGAGGCATGGAAACCTAGGATCTCGGATTTTCTTCACTTTCTTCAAGCCACCAAGGTTTTCTGAGGATTGCTCCCAAGCCAGGCAGGTCTCATGTTATTCTTGCTTCTAGACTTCTCTGCTGGATGTCATCTTACTGATTTGGGCCCAAGGTTCCAGTCCTCATGGAGATAGAGATAGATAGATAACCTTTATTGTCATTTTTTACTGTGGGCACAATGGCACACATTAAAAATGAAATTTAGTTGCTTGCTCTCAAAGTGTACACATACATAACACACATTTAAACATACTATATAGAACATATGTACAGACCTACACCCTTAAATGTAAGTAATATATAAATATTAATCACTATCCATCTTGAATACATAATAGAAGGAGGAAGCTTGAGAGTTCACAAGGTTAATACTGTATGGAACAAAACTGTGACTGAATCTGGATGTTCTGCTTCAGATACCACGGAGCCTCCTCCCAGAAGGTAACAAGGAAAACAGGTTGTGAAGATGTGTAGTGTCCCGGACAATCTTGTGGACCCTGGTCAAGCAACGCTTATGTCCTATGTCTTGGATGGAATGGAGGGAACTGCCAATAATCTTTTCAGCCATCCTCACCACTCTCTGCACCGCCTTGCTGTCTGAAGCAGTGATGCTTCCAAACCAGACTGTGATGCTATATGACAGAATGCTCCCAATTGTCCCCCTGTAGAAAGTGGTCAGGACAGGGGAAGGAAGATGTGCTTTTCTCATGCAGTGCAGAAAATGCAGGCACTACTGTGCCTGCTTCACCAGTGTCCCACTGTTGAGCGACCAAGTCAACCTACTTGTTAACTGCACACCCAGGAATTTGAATCATTAATGCACAGAGAAGTGTGGCTGTGCCTGCCTTTTGTAAAATTTATTTATTTTTATTTTATTTTTTTAAATTCCATTTATATCCCGCCCTTCTCCGAAGACTCAGGGCGGCTTACAAGCTTAGCAGTAGCCTTCATTCTATGTATATGCCTGCTTATTAGGGCTTTCACACACACCCCAAGCGGCATTATTACAAAGTCAGCTTAATTGCCCCCAACAATCTTTTCGCCTGGTGCGCCAGTTGTGGCCCTATCTGGACCGGGATGCCCTGTGTACGGTCACTCATGCGCTCGTGACCTCTCGCCTAGACTACTGTAATGCTCTCTACATGGGGCTTCCCTTGAAGACCACTCGGAGGCTCCAACTGGTACAGAATGCGGCCGCGAGAGTTGTCTTGGGAGTTTCCCGGTACTCCCATGTTACACCTTTGCTCCGCGAGCTGCATTGGTTACCAGTTGTCTTCCGGGTGAGGTTCAAGGTCTTAGTGATGGTTTTTAAGTCCTTACATGGCATGGGTCCGGAATACCTCGGGGATCACCTGCTGCCGGCGTCAACTCCCCTCCGCCCTGTGCGTTCCCACAGAGAGGGCCTCCTCAGGGTGCCTCCGGTCAGAGAATGCCGGCTGGTGGCCCCCAGGGGGAGGGCCTTCTCTGTGGGCGCCCCGGCTTTGTGGAATCAACTGCCGGTGGAGCTCCGGATGGCACCGAATCTCCGCTCCTTCCGGCGCGGGTTAAAGACCCACCTATTTGAACAAGCTGGCCTGGCCTGATGGGGAGTTAATTTGGGTTTTAAATATTTGTATATTTTATTGTTTTATCTTGGGCATTAATTTAATTCTATTTTAACTTTTGTAGTTTTGTATTTTTATCATTTGCCCTGTTCACCGCCCTGAGTCCCTTGGGAGAAGGGCGGTATAAAAATTTAATAAAACTGAAACTGAAACTGAATCTGGGTCCTCATTTTACCTACCTCAGAAGGATGGAAGGCTGAGTCAACCTTGAGCCTGGTGGGATGCGAACCTGCACTAATTGCAGGCAGCTGGTGTTACTTAAGGAGGCATTAGCCCACTTCTCCACCAAGGCTCTTAGACAATGACAATGATCTCTTTGTTTTTTTCCAGTGTTTAAAATTAGGCTGTTCCATGTTGATTTCCTATCTAAGACAATTTCTTGGATATTTCTGGATGTTTTAAATACCTTTACAGTATAGTTGTCTGCTCTCTTTCTGCAGAGTTGATCCAGCTTGCTAAGAAAATTAATGACGGAGAGCATTACACAAAACATGAAAAAGGCATCCAAAAGAATCCAACTTAGTTCATTCCACATCAGCATCAAAAATCCATGTCAAGGGGGGAACCAAGGTTGCAGAGTGGGGGAGGCCACATCATACAGGTAAAAGGACGTAGGTTGTGAGAGAATTCTATATGCCTTTTTTGTCAGTCTGACTGGTCTGTGTTTTTAGATTTAAACAACAGTTTGCATCCTGCATCAATGTGGTGTCAAACTGCCCAGGATGCTTTAGAGATAATGACCAGTGGAAGATCCAAGATGAAAGCTGTCTGGGTGACTTTGGGCTAGTCACTCTGTCGTAGCCCAGCTTTCCTCACAGGGTTGTTGTTGTGAGGAAAATAGGAAGAGGAAGGAGCATGAGGCATGTTCACCATTTGAATTATTTGTAAAGTAACAAGGTGGGATAAAAAGCAGATCAATCAAACAATAGAAACAGGATTCAAGGTGTAAGGACCCACCTCAGCTAAGCACCCAAGAAAGCAGAACTCTTGAAAAAGGCATTGTCTCAAAAGGAAACTTTCATTAGGGGTCAGTGACAGGGAAGTCAAGGCGAGATCTGGGAAAAATCCCACTAAAACGGTATAATTAAACCAGCTATATTCCTCCTCCCACCAGAGTCATAATGTCCATTTGAAATCCAGACAATCCACAGGTGGCACGACGTGTGGGTAACTGGGGCAGCTGGCACACATCTCAAGGTCTTCTCCAGGTTCGTTTCTCTGCAACCATCTCCCTGATAAGGGCGACACATTCTTTTCTCAAATGGTTAGAGGCAGGAGATGAAAAGTAGAAAGCAAAAGTTATCCCAAGCAAAAGCGAATATCCCCCTCCCTCCAGCATAATGGCAGGTCCCAAAGCAAAAGTACAAAAGGATATATGCAAGGGAAACGATAAGTATTTGGGAATCTGACACAAGGATTGCATGCAATTATTGCACTGCAAGGTGCTCGTTCCTGCAAGGTTTAAACATTTATTTAGTATTGAAAGAGCAATACTGTATTATGAGCTTTTTATGAAACTGCCACACATTTCAGAGGAAATCTGAACTGGGCCTATGGAAATGGTGGCTGTTCTCTCAACAAGCAGTAAAGCCATATAGTTCAAGCCCCATTTTAACTCCAAACAACGGCTTGATGTAACATAATTTGGAGACATTACATGAATAATATGGTGTCAAGACTGAGCCACAAAACACCCCTGAGAAGGCTATTATAGGCCCAAGATAAGCTTGCCAGAGCTTAATTTCAAGACAGCTTATCAAAGATCAGAATGGCAAAGATCACCTCAAAACTGGAGCCAACCCTGATTGTGCAGGTTCCCTTGTGTTTTTTAATGTGGATTATTCAACACCCTTCTTCACTGTGAAACTAGTTGGACTAGTGATTTGGTCTAATGCAGGGGTCTCCAACCCCCCAATCCGGACCGCAGCATGCCAGCAACCAGTCCGCACAAACAAGCAAAGTCCCATCCATGAATGCAGGCAGCACACAAAACCACACCACTCTCCAGTTCGGGGAAAAACCTCTTTCCACAGAACCGGTCCCTGGTGCACAAAAGGTTGGGGACCTTTGACCTAGTGCTTAAGACACCAGGCTAGACATCAGAAGATGGCATTTCTAGTTCTGCCTTAGGCAAGAAGATGGTTGGGTGATTTTCAGCCAGTCACTCTCTTAGCCCATCTCACCTCAAAGGGTGATTGTTGTGGGGAAAACAGGAGGAGGAATATTAGGTATGTTCACAACCTTAAATTATTTATAAAAGTAATAAAGGCAGGATATAAATAGGTATGTTTATATGGTAGCACATGCCTTGTCAAATGTGTAAATTGAACTGTACTGATTTTCTCAAAGTAAAATAAAACTTAAGTAAGGCTTCTGCTCTTGGACAAAAGGACAATTATTTTTCCTCTCCATAGTTCAAACTCTGAGTCTACTAGCACTTTTTCTGATTAATGGATTCTGTTAAGTATTCTTTCATCATGGGACTTTTTAACATTCCAAAGAACACCGCAAAATAATAATAATAATAATAATTTGAGAGAATCTTATCTCAAAACTCAAGCAATGCTGCTTTTTTCAAAAACATTGCATGCTTAGGTTATTGATAGCATAATTCTGAAGGAAAACACATGCTTTACAAGGTAGACAAACAACAATTAAAATCCTTTCTCAGTTTCAGATTCGGTAAGGATTTTATCTGAGAATGGATAAAGGACAATATATTTAATCACTCAAGTAAACAGAATGAACAAAGGTCATCATAACCTAAAAGAAATCTAAGTTCTAGTGTTTAAACATAGTAACACACATGCTCTTTTAGTTTAAAGGAAGTCTTAAGGACCTTAGAAACATAGCAAAATGCATGATAATTGTAGGTTAAGACATATGCCCAGCCTTACTCCACGGTGGAGGGGGTTTTCAGAGAAGTATGCAGAAGTGCTCTGATTCATTCCTGCACCGGTTCCTCTTCCCTCCTCCATACACACACACACACACACACACACACACACACACACACACACACTGAAACCATTATCCCCAGAAATGGCAGGAAGGCAGAAGGCTTTCCCAATGCCCAAGAGTGATGCTGCATTGGTCGTGCTATAGGAAGTACAGTATATGGCCACAAGGTACTTGTGATTTTGTGGATGCATCCCTTGGTATATATACCATGCTCCATCTAAATTTAATATTTTTGAAGATGTTTTCATTTTGCCCATTATCCTGTAGTATTATCTAGCATTAGCATTAATGTCTCTAGCATTATCCTCTAGTATTGTCTTTATTTAAAGAACTGCTTCAGATTTGGAGGGATGATTTCAGGGTTTCAGGGGGACCAACAGGCATATAGTTGCCAAGCTATAGGGAGAAACAAAAAGGTTCAGGAAGTCACATACTTGTTTGTGACTTGACAAGGACCAAAATAATCTTATTGGGCACTGTGGAGTACTTGGTACTCTATGAGCTTGGTTGTTTTCGTGCAGATGTTTTATTACCCAGCTAGGCTATATATTGTCAGTGCTAGAAGGGAGTGGCATTTGCTCCCTGCTTATATACTAAAGGCTTGCCCTGTCAATGTTGTGGAGGTGTTCTCGGAGGTTCCTTGCTTAGATTTCCTGACTCAAGAACGCCCCACCAACACCATCAGGGCAAGCCATGTGTATATAAAAAGAGACAAACCCCACTTCCTTCTACCAGAGATGATGTTACCTAACTGGGTGAGGAAATGTCTGTAAGAAAACAACTAAGTTCAGACAGCACCAAGGACTCCACGTTTCAAGTCTGAGTTACAAACACTCGCTTCTGCCAGAGGGTGCTAAGTAGTGATATCCTCCTGACACTGGGTTCATCTAACCCTCTACATGGCATACGGCCTGTTTACTATAAAGCCATCTTTGCCCCATTATTGGTCAGGCAGGGAAAGCAAGTTCCGGACCCAGTCAGTTAAAGAATTTTGACTGGCAGGGTCCATGAAGAAAATCTTCCCAGCCATTGCTCCCACCTTTTGGAATATTGCTCCCCACAAGTGAGGCACCCCACACACACACACACACTCTACTGGCCTTTTGGAAATGATTGAAGACCTGGGTCTGCTGGCTGGCTTGCTGGCTTGCCCACAGAGGAGTATGAAGTCATGGGGCTGGTTGGTGCCCTAAAGGCTCTCCTCTGCCTTTTTAATTTTAATTATTCCTTTTTCTGTTTTTATTATTAGTTTTTATGTCTACTTGTAGACAGCCACAGTTATTCTATGAGGGAGATGGGTAGTTTCTAAATATGATTCATAAATAAATAAACTTCCCCACACCTGAACAACAGCAACAACAAAAAAAGTCTTAATTGTGCTTGAGGAAATCAAGCCTACCCTTCCTCGTTCCCAGTGCCTTGTCTTTCCTCTCTGTCATCTTTCTCTGCAGACTAAAAAGCAATGGTCTACCCTTCCTTTTAAATTCTACACTGTTAGGAGAGAAGGCTTCACAAACTCATGTGAGCCATTATTTTACAAGGTCTTTAGGACGCCATATTTGACATCAGTGGCACCACAGCAAGGATCACAATGGAAAACAAAGGAACTACAGTTTTTAAAACAGAGAATTATTAATCTGGTAGAGAAAACAATGGCATTTTAATTGTTTTCCAATTCACTCAAATGTAACCACTTGAGTGGTTACCAATCTTAATTTGAAATTATTTTTGACTGAAATATATTTGTTTTAAAAGTGCCTTATGCATAATAATTTTTGCATCTACAAGTTTCTCCCAGTTAAATATTCATAAAATCATAATCATATGTGGAGCTATATTCTTTAAGGCTCGGAAATATTTTACAGAAGTCTCTACATATTATTTGCATTAATGTCAATAAGGTGAGCGACCATAAAAAGAAGTGATATTTCAAGAAAGTATTTGAAAGATTAAATTATCGATAATGAACATAATACAATCAGGATTAACTAAATTTAAGTTCCAAGAAAAATTGGGGAAGTCCATTTATATACAATAAGACCAGGGCTTTTTTTCCTCATAGAACGCTCAGAACGGAGTTCCGGCACCTTTTTTGGATGGAACCTTGTAGGGTAGGCAAGGCGGGTTGTATGACATGTGTGAGTTCCGGCACCTTTTTCTTTTACAAAAAAAGCACTGAATAAGACACACTGATTTTATACAGCTCATTACTGATTACCACAATTGGCAATGAACCCAGATCATTTGAGAGATACAAACATTTCACTGTCCAGAAACTCTTCTATGACATGGAATCAATACCTCAATCATAGCACCCCTTAAAGAGCAATGCAAAATCAGGCTCCCATTTTATTTTCCAAGAATATAGCAGGATTATTGTTACAATTCACAAGTGCTTCTCAGCAGGAATAATTGCCCACGTATTATTAGAATGGACAGTCTTGGGTTATCTATATAGATTCAATCATTCTAACAGTGATTAGATTACATACAACAGATTGGAATTAGTATTAGATGTTCATCTGCATATACAATTTTAAGCCAGTGCTAAAGCTATCATGGTCTGTACCATTTCAGATTTTAGAAGAGGCTCAGAATACTCCTCCATGGAAAAATATTTCTTGACATAGGAAACAAAATATTTCTAGAGAAGACTTCATCCTGAGCAGCTCTCATCTTTAGTCTAAAGTGGTACGATTCAAACTAGAACTAAACTGTTACAATTAGCTAACCCATGGTTAACTGAATTGTGGTTTTCTGAAGAAACTCAGTTGCTAGGGTTTGCACAATACACTGAACCCAAAATTAACTGCACCCTCAGAGTTTGTGTAACTACAAACTACTGTAGCTAGCCATCTTTTAACCCCAATTTCTTACAAAATCTAGGTAATGTAAGGAAAACGAATCCTAACTTCAACTTCAATACATGTCAACAGATTTATCTCTTTTTACTCTTGTTTAGAATGGAAATGGAAATGCAATATGTCAATATGGTAAGAATAGAGATACAGAGATCTGGGCCATACTCTGTTAAGTAGGCCTCAAAACCAACAAACTTTTAAATGAGGGCACAAAGAAATTAATGTTCTCCATAGAGATTTTCAAAGAATTCTGAGAAACTACTACATCTCAAAAGGTGACACCACAGGGCATTAGAATCTGCAATCATTAAGGGAAGCATGTCCCACCAACCTTATATTGTGCAGCCTGCCAATTTCTTGACAATCCATCCCCCTTGTTTCAATAATAATAATAATAATAATTTTATTTGTATACCGCCCTTCTCCCGAAGGACTCAGGGCGGTGAACAGGGCAAACATATAAAAGTACAAAGATACAAAAGTTAAAAAAGAATTAAACACAATGCCCAAGCTAAAACAATAAATAAATATATTAAAAACAACAATAAAATCCCAACCCATCCCCCATCAGGCCAGGCCGGCTTGTTCGAACAAATAAGTGGGAAGGGAAGGGAAGCTTATCTAATACCTCATAGTTCACACATATCATATGCAGGCCTATTCTCTGCTAATTCCAGTCAGATTAAGTCTACTCAAGCCAGGAAGGGTGAAAAAGAGAAAAGCCTCTTTCTGCATAGCAAAACACTGAGCTGGCATAGATCATATCTGTGATTTATAAATTAAATTGTTATTTTGTCCATGAGGATAGCCCCTTCCCTTTTTCATTTCCATGAGATGCAGTTAAGTTAAGAATTCTCCACTTAACCAGGATATTCTGCTTCAGTTAGATCAAAATGGGAAATTACAGTTGGGAGATTTCCTGTTTTCATGATTTATGTATTTATTTATTTATTTTATTTTATTGGATTTGTATACCGCCCTATTCCCATAGGACTCAGGGCAGTTTACACAAAGGGGAACAAGTATGAAGAGGTTAATTCATATCTCAGTCTATGAAACTGAATTAAGATCTGACCAGTCCCATTGTGTCCTTTATTTTCAAAGTGGTTTGAAGATAACTCTTATCTCAACGTTATTGAAACTGCTCATCTCTAAAACCTACGGAAAAATGCTCTTTCATCCCTCACTCTTTCATCCCTCCAAATAAAGGGCTAAGTTTCTTGCTGGACCCAAGGCCAGTGTACTTATGTGTTTAATGGTTCTGCTTACAATTCATTTACTCACCCCCTATTCTTACCCAGTTAACAGCTTTGCTTTTCTCAACCACTCCCTGCCCTGATATGGGTCAACAATCATATTCTATCTATTGTCTGATTTACGATCACTCTGTACATTCCCAGCTACCTAATGTTTACTATTTCACTTCAGAGTCCAAAAGGTTACTGTGAAAGGAGTGTTCCTCATTCTTGTAAACATTTCACCAAGATAGTTTTAGAATAATAAGAAACCAAAATATTTTGCACTTGCTGTCATCACAAAGGCTACCCACCGAGTCCTTTTTCTGCTGTTGACTGTTATGTTTTATAAAATGAACTCCCTAATGACAGCTGAAGCTGTGGATGCTCCATAGCTTTCTATAGTTAGTGTTTAATTCTTGAGTTGTATTTCTTTACTTCTACAGTATATGGTTATTTAAGCAATTCACATAAAAACAAACAAAAAAGGTACAAAAGCAAATATAAAAGACTATTTTAAAAATGGAAAAGCTGCAGTATTATAACAAATGAAGTTCAAAGGCCATCTGAAGTTGACCACTTCAAGGTGATTTGGTAAATAATGCAGCTTTCAACTGGCCTACCTTTTTGCTTTGATAGAACTACAGGTAGTTCTCAACTTATGACCACCATTGAGCCCAACATTTCTGTCGTTTAGTGAATCTTGCCACAGTTAAGTGAATCACTGCAGTTGTTAAGTTAGTAACAAAGTTGGTAAGTGAATCTGGCTTCCCCATTGACTTTGCTTGTCAGTAGGCTGCAAAAGACAATGACATGACTCTGGGACACTGCAAACGTCAAAAATAGGAATTAAGTTGCCAAGCATCTGAATTTTGATCACATGACCATAGGGATGCTGCAATGGTTGTAAGTATGAAAAAATGTTTGTAAGCAGTGGTGGGATTCATCCAGTTCACACCACTTCAGCAGAACCGGTAGCTATTATTTTGTTGCCCAGCCCAGAACAGACTTCCAGAAATGGCATCCACACAGAGAACCAGTTGTTCACATATTTTAAGCCCACCACTGGTCGTAAGTCACTTTTTTCCATGCCATTGTAACTTTGAATGGTCATTAAATGACCTGTTGTAAATCAAGATTTACCTGTAGCAGTTTTCACTTGGTTACTCAAATGCATTTGGGGAGGGCACTGCCACAGCTGGAACAAGCCAAATCACACTTGTTGAAGTCACCAAGTAACCTGATGATTTTAAAAGAGACAATCTCACACTTTAAAGGGCAAAACAACGTGCTACTGCATAAGTTTTAATGGATCATAGTCCTCTTTGCATCTGATGTGAACTATGATTCACAAAGATTTGTGTAACAATAAAACATGTTTCATCTTTAAGGTATCACAAAATAATTGAGCATTTTGAAGAGACAAACATGATAAAAAGTAGTGTTTCTATCATAGAGCCTTGGTGGAGCAGTGGGCTAATGCCTCCTTAAGTAACACCAGCTGCCTGCAGTTAGTGGAGGTTCGCATCCCACCAGGCTCAAGGTTGACTCAGCCTTCCATCCTTCCGAGGTAGGTAAAATGAGGACCCAGATTGTTGGGGGCAATTAAGCTGACTTTGTAATAATGCTTTGTATGAAAGCCCTAACAAGCAGGCATATACATAGAATGAAGGCTATTGCTAAGCTTGTAAGCCGCCCTGAGTCTTCGGAGAAGGGCGGGATATAAATGGAATAAAAATAAATAAAATAAAAATAACAGTAAAAGATGGCAATATTGTGTTGTATTTTCAAAATGCTCTACAGACAGTCCTCACTTACCACTGATTAACGACTGTTCAGAGTTACTACTGACTGCCTCAAAAAAGTGCTTTATAGTGTAAAGCACTTCCGGCCATTGTAAAATGTCATGCTGCCCCCCTCCCCCCCACCCGCATCCCGTGATCACATTTAATGTGCTTGGCAACTGGTTCACATTTACAACTGGTTGCAGTGCCACACAATGGCAATTTGCAATGTTTTATGCTAATTTCCAGCAAAAACAACCCCCATTTGGGAGAATGGATTCAGGCTTAAAACTGTAGGATTCTGTGTGAGAATGGATTCTGACTTACAACTGTCTGATTCGGTTAACAACTGCCATAAAAATGATGGTAAAATCCTATCTGGTCATATGGGTGCCTTGATTTATGACTGTCATGGCTGAAGTTCCAGTCCTAATCATGGTCCTAAATCAAGGATCATCTGCATCAGGAACAATCCTATTGCATAATAGAGAACAACAAAGGAATGCATTGTCAGAGCCATTATGTTCCCGGTTTAACAGTTTAACTCTGATTGTGGGACCATCAGAAAAGGTGCGCAAAAACTGATGCCTTTGAACTGTAAAAAAAATATGACTGTGAATACCTTGAATGACAAAAGCAAACAATTCAGTATTACAGTAGATGAAGTGAAACCATCCTGCTTGCTGAAAGTTCCAAAGATGAAGCTAAAGCATAAATATTTTGGACAGATACACAAAGGCAAGGAGAAGACCCAATGCCGGGAAAAAAAATCAACTGCAATCAAAAAAAGAGGCCAACACAAAACAAGGTAGCTCGATGCTATGAGTAATGGCACAAGCAGGAGCTTCAAAAAACCTCCAGAAGCAGATACTGACAGACAATCCTCAAATAATGTCCATTTGGTCAGATTAAAAAAAGAGAAAATAAGTAACAACTGGATGATAGTTTCCATTTTAAAACCAGAAAGAAATAATGCTGATCAAAGCGGTAGGGTTTTGTTTAATTGCTAACTCACCCAGTCCCCAGATTGTAGTCTTTCCTCACAACAACTATATGCACATTCTGAAAAAAAAGGCCTGAGACTCCGTAGAATGTAAGTTTGGTTTGATGCCCAGGTTAGAAGCAAGAAGGGAGCTGAAACTGCCACATTTGGAATGTCTCCATGTGCTATCTCAGCATCTAGACAGAAGCCCTCCCCACCAGGAATGTGTCTCAGAAACCGTTCTTGGCCAACAGAGACCTGTAGGGCAGATCTAAAGTAAGCATTTTCAATATTGCATCCATTTTATACTGCAGGGAAGACTATCTTTTTGCTTCTTTGAGCTCTTTATGGTACATTTCAATTTAAAAAAATAAACTCTTTGGCACTGATTTTAAGGAAAACACACAACAAAGGTCTCTGTCTCTCTCTCTCTCTCTCTCTCTTCTTTTGGAGCAGAGGTAGAGAAGACCTCTATGTTCTGCTATTTCGGAGACATATGTTCTGCTATCCCACCAGATATGATTACCAGAGTGGCACAAACAGATTTTTTTGTTAACAACACAAAGGTGCTATTTTCTCAGGTTCTGTGAGAACACACACACTTATTTTTACCAAGTCAATCTGTTATCTAGTACCTCCATGTCCACAGGGTTTGTGAGGCCATTGTAGGTGTTGAAATCCTAGCAACGTAGAATGCTACCTGATAGCAGCGTGGAGAAAAGAACACAAGTTTTTAAGTTTGTGAGGAAATAAGTGATATAAATTCAAAGTTCCCCTCCTCCTCCTCCCTTAGGATTTGCGCTTTAAACAAGACAGAAGCCCTATAAAGTTTACAAATTTGAAGCAACTATTAAAAAGACAACTCAATCAACAATGTCATATTTTCAATCCTCTGACTTGCTTTTAATATCTCCAATATTTATTTTATTTTTCTCCTGCCATTCAGTTTGTAAGGATTCCCAAAGGAATTTATATAATGCATTCATTTAATTGTTTTATATCTTAATTTTCCTTTAAGGATCTCAGACTGGTGCACAAGATTTTGCTCACACAAGGTTTAATAATAGTATCAAATAAACATTTTGGTATGGGCAATAATGTCTAAAGTTTTCTCCTTTAGAGGGGGATGTATCTTTGGTTGTATTCTCATACCACAATTAAGCTGTTGCTTTAACTATAACTTATTGAACAAGCTGTGGTGGCAAGATTTGCATAATATACCAACTAGACTAAAATATTTCTGCATTCCCACAACTCACTAACCTTGATTAGTGTTGATAAGTCTTTTATAGCTTAGAACATTATTCAATCCAAGCTTCTGCCACCTTTTTTCAATGGATTTTCAATTTTTAAAAGTAACTTTTGAAAATTTGATGTTTGGTCCACGTGGACTTGAATCGCCCTGTCGAGCGTAGCAGGTTGCCAGCAAAATCATTAAAACGGTGCATGCGGGCTGCTTGTGTGTCGTGTCCAATGCATGCGTACTTCGTCCGTGCTGGTTGGATGGCGCTGCTCAGCTTGTGGTACTGCTCGGCTTGTGATTGGTCGTGTGGTCGCACACTGAGTGCTTACTGCAGGCAGCAACCATTAAGTTTCATTACACAACTGACATGTGTGGGTGTGTGTACAGTGATTGACTACTTGTGAAAGGTAAGTAAATTCTTTATTTTAAAAAATCATTGGTGCACTGATTTTTTTTATTTTTTAATTTATGTTAAGAACTGAATATATATATATATATATATATATATATATATATATATATATATATATATATATATATATATATATATATATATATATATATATATAAGGGATGCGGTGGCTCAGTGGGTTAGGACGCTGAGCTTGTCGATCGGAAGGTCGGCAGTTTGGCGGGTCGAATCCCGAGTGCCGCGTAGCAGAGTGAGCGTCTGTTACTCGTCCCAGCTTCTGCCAACCTAGCAGTTCGAAAGCATGTAAAAATGCAAGTAGAAAAATAGGGACCACTCCGGTGGGAAGGTAACAGCGTTCCGTGCGCCTTTGGTGTCTAGTCATGCCGGCCACATGACCACGGAGACGTCCTCAGACAAGCGCTGGCTCTTCGGCTTTGAAACGGAGATGAGCACCGGCCCCTAGAGTCGGAAACGACTAGCACGCATGTGCGGGGGAACCTTTACCTTTACATATATATATATATATATATATATATATATATATATATATATATATATATATATATATATATATATATATATATATATATTACACAATTTACACAAATATATATAAACGATTAACAGGATGTGAGTTCCAGCATCTTTTTTCTTACCAAAAAAGCACTGCTCAGGTTTATAGCCATCATTCAATACTGGATACTATGGATGACTATTTGTGTATCCTCTCAATTTCAACTGCCCAGATTCACTACAAGGGACTGGCACCACACAGCAGCTGTGATCCATCACACACTGCTTTGAACCATCTTGGCACATCACCCGAAAATGATACTGCATCCCTGTGACTGGCACACCTCTTAATTCCTCCCCATCTCGGGATTGATCTAGAAGAAATCCACCACAGATTTCAGTGAGAATAAATTTGCAAACTGCCATTTGGGGCTGGCCGGCACAGTACATGTACATCTATGAACAAATTTCACCTTCATTTTCTTTTTCAACCAATAATCTAACAAATTGCTCATGAGTGGTATGTCTGAAAAAGTATATTTCTTAAAGCTGTGCACAAAAGCAGAGAGTTGGGTGGATCAGACTTTTCCTTCTCTGTGCAGGGAAACTGAAGTACCAATGAATGTTATCTGGGAAATTTATATTTAAAAATGTTTGCAGTGTATTTACATCAACAGCTGTGTACATTACTCCAAATTCCATGTGTTAAGGAAAGTTCAGAAAGAAAACAGATCCAGATTTCTTTTGTTTGCATTTTTTGAAAATCTGAAAAAAGTGCAGATATGATAAAAAAATATTTATTTAGATTATGCTATTGTGTTTCAATAACATGCTTAAGTAATCGACATCACACTACCCTTGATTAGTTTTAACTTTAGTTCCTTTTATGACTTAGTACATTGTGCAGTCTCAGTCCTAACCTAGAAAATAGATTAATTTGATAACCAAATTCAGAGTACTGAAAGCAGGATAGTAAAGTGGACCGTATCTGTTTCAGCATCCCTACAACTAATCCCAATATTGCACTGTTCCAGAGAGATGCCACATCAGCTGAACCACTACAAGAGAACTGAAATGCTGAGTGCCTCCATCAGTTCTGTGCAACTAGATCAACCGCACTGTGTTCATTTAAAGTAAGGCAGATGCAGGAAGTAAGGCCATACCTCAGAGTGGGAGGTGATGTTCTGGCTGATCTTAGTCCTGAACATCTCTTTTATATTTGGATTTTTAAAAACATATCAACCCTAAATCCATAGCTTCTCCATATTCTAAATTTGTAAAGAGCATTATGAAGCTGGTAGCCAACCTTTTGGGCACCAGGGACCGGTTCTGCGGAGAGAGGTTCTTCCACGGACTGGAGGGTGCGTGGTTTTGTGTGCTGCCTGCATCCCATGGATGGGGCTTTGCTTGTTTGTGTGGACTGGTTGCTGGCATGCTGCGGCCCAGTACTGGTTCATGGACTGGGGTTTGGGGACCCGTTTTATATCACAATCCTTAGGTGTCTTCTCAGGAGCGAATTCTACCACAGAAGCAGGTAAACTTTAAGCCAAGAGATGTATTTGCCCACCTTGCCAAGCCTTTGGGTACTCCCCCAAATTATACCAAAGCTAAATTGTCATTTTTCACATGGCAGGAGAACAATTCTGTTAATTGCATTTAACTAATTTGCATAAATTACACATGTCAAATTAAATGATTATTTAATGTGTAGCATATGTATATGTGCATTTCTTTAGGCGAACAATTTCCCCTTCCTTCTTCTGAGAGGTCATTTTGTCTTCCCGGTCAGTCTATAGTCTATTTGGGGGTTCTACTGAATCATGTAATATTTGGCTACTTCAAGATAGAAGCAAGACAAAATTAGGTGGGGTGGGAAGGATGAGTGTCTTATTTGTTGCAGTTGTGAGTTCTTTCTCTTTATTTCTCCTCTCTGCTTCCTCAATTATAAGACAAATAAGACTGTGTCATCTTATCTTATGACTATTGGGAGCCAAATTACACATGATATTAGTCACACTTTAGAAGAAAAGACTTTCTTAACATTGGCACTTTAAATATGAAGAAGTGGTCCATGGACTTCATTTGGTCTGATTTTGAGCCTTACACTGGCTTCTTCCCCAGAATTATTCCTGTCTCTACTTTTAGGACAATCGATAGAATTCAGAAGGAACCACTGTCAGCAACTGTGTAAAAAGTATATTGCCATGAACTAACTGCTTTAATCCTTGAAACATGAGAAATTCAAAAAGAAAAATGTTGGAGCATAAGCTGAAAAAGTCCTATAATAAAATATTTAATATGCTCAGCTACATCCATAGGTCAGGAGAAAATATGCTAAGAACTATCTGGTACTGCATTTTGTAGAGATACATTTGAAAAATTACACTTTTTAATATTGATTTAAAGCAGAGGTCAAACTAGTTTTTTAATTAGGCTTCTTTCAGTTCAAGGTGCCCTCTAAGGTACCTGAGGTAGTACAGCATGGATTTACCTGATCTCAGATACAAAAGCTGGCAGAGCTGGAAGAGAGGCTGTTTTGTAATCCAGCTATTAGCATAGTCTACTCATCAGCCAAGTGAATTAAACCATTCTTTATGAAGGGGCTATCAGAGGATTAGCAGAGTATTGCCTTAGCTCTTTTGAGCTAAAATTCTGGCCATGTGGCCACAGCTTAAGCTTATTTGCAAAAATGAAATAGTGTAAAATATGTTCCTTTATTTGCTGAGCAGGTTTTTGACCAAATGAAGTGTATATGCATTTCCTTAATTGCTTAAATTATTATCAACTTTTTTTTCCTGGCATGCTCACTGTTTCCATAACTTTAACCTCAATCTGACAAACAGAAAATTAGCAGATTGTATTTTTTATCAGATAGGTCAGGCGCCAAGACAAATTTCACTTGCTTAATTTATTTCACAGATCATTTTAAAGATATAGAAGCAAGTCAAATTAAGACCTTGCAACACTGAATTAAAATGCATATTTGGACCAGTTGCAAAGGCTTGTGTTGGGTAAGGACAATGTAATCACCAAAACCTCCCAAGTAGGGGTCAACAAGCCAAACTCATGGCTCGATTCTTTCGATGTTCAAAAGAATGAGCAAATTTTTTAAAAAAGAGGGAGAGAAAATATAAGCCTAATTTAAAAAAAACAAGATCAATTTATCTGATAAAACTGAGAACATCTTCAGAATGAAAAATTTTAGCTGCCAGAGGAAAAAGTATTAAACCAACATTTCCAGAAATAGGTTTACACCAAGACAAATATACTTACCACTTCCTAATAAAGAATGTGCAAGAAGCCATTTTTCTCTTCTGTCGAAACACCTCCGCAGATCTTCTTAGAAAATTTAACCACAGCTGCTATCAGCTTCTTAAACTGGGCTTTTTTTTTCTTTTAAACTGTCAATTCAGGAGAACAGTTCTGCAATTTGCCAATCTAATCTAGCAGGCCACCGGAACATTTATTTATATATGTGCTTGATGGCAAGGAGAGTTTTGTCTGTACAGTTGCAGTATGTTTAGCCACCACGGTTTGCATACATGAGCTTTGAGCATACTTGTTGAGGAACATGACCCCACAAAGTTGTTAGTTACTATCATGGAGCCACGAGAGGTGCAAGGAGAAGGGAGTATGTTCCAAACTGATTCTGCACATTACAGAAGGAAGTGAGTATATTGTAGCCCCAAATCAGATTATTAGTAGTACCCATTCAGGCTAACACCTTTTATTAAAAGGCATAAGCTTTCATGAACTGTGGGCTCACAAAATCTACCTCAGTTTAATGATGCCATTCATCTGATAAAAGTTTATGCCTTTTAATAAAACATGTCAGCCTGAAACAGAGTTACTTTTGCACTTTTTCTATGGCCGAGTTTCTAAAAATCTCTGTGCTAGCCCATGTTAATACATTGCCTGCACCTTTTCCTTGTTGTTGGCTGTCCCCTTTGTGTTGAGCAAGACACCCTTAAAATGCAATTCAAACCCCAAAGGGCATAACTCCTCCAAACACTCTATGTTCACAGTACTGTACTGCAGAGGGATATTCAGGGCCTCCAGTAGTCACCAGACTGCTAAGCGGCTAATTTTAGAGTTTTCCAAATCTATTCCAGGTAGAAATAGGACAGCATTTAGTATGAATTTGTGTTCATATCATTTTCTCTTGGAACAGGATAAGGCTATCAGGTATGAGATATGAGGAGCAGTACAGGGAGAAGTGTTTTTTTTAGCCTCCCCCAGCTTGCTCTCAATGTAAGGACCTGCCTCCGTTTCTCTAAAATGGCTGACTGGGTTTCGATTTTCCCACCCCTTTTGTTTTTAGTAGGTTTGTGATTGGGAGGGCAATTTGGACGAAAGAGGGAATAAACTGTCTGTAGAAATTCGCGAACCCAAAGAAGCTTTGCAATTGCTTCCGTCTGTGAGGTGGCGCCCACTCCAACACTGCCCGTATCTTCTCTGGGACCGTTTCTATCCCCTGGTGGGAAATCCAGTAACCCAAGTAATCAATTTTTTTCCTTGTAGAACTCACACTTTGATAGTTTGGCATAGAGGCATGTTGCATGTAGTTTGTTTAAAACTGTTCTGACCAATTTGATATGTTCCTCCATCTCGGTAAATATTAGGATGTCATCCAAACACACCAGAACCCCCTTGTACAAGTGCTCCTGGAGAACCTCATTTATCAGCTTCATGAATACTGCAGGCTCCCCTTGTAATCCAAAAGGCAGAACTCAGAACTGGAAGCACCCCACGGGGCAATTAAATGTCATTTTCTACTCATCCTCTTCCTTTATCCTAACTCGGTAGTAGGCTCCTCTTAAATCCAGTTTGGAGAATATTTTCCCCTTGGAAAGGTGGGCCAGCATGTCCTTCATTAATGGCAAGGTGTAGATGTTATCCTCGCAAACAGCGTTTAGAGACCTGTAATCCACACACAGGTGTAGAGACCCATCTTTCTTCTCCCAGAATAACACAAAAAGGGCCGTCTTCTGCCGCACCGGCTGAATGATCCCCGGCGCTAAATTCTTTTCAGTGAACTTCTGCAACTTCTCAAGCTCTCTAGGACTCATCGTATAGAGCTTGGGTTTAGGTAGTTTAGCTCCCGGCAGGATTTTGATGGCACAATGGGCTAGTGGGGGGTAGTCCATCGGACCTTTCCTCACTGAAGACTTCAGCCAGATCTCGGTATTCTTTAGGTATGCTTTGTAATGGCCTGTCACTTGCAGCTGCCCCCACCTCAGGCATTCTCCTCACTCTCCTTTTTGGTGCCCTGTCCTGTGTCACAGCCTTCCTTTTCTGGAACCTCAATTCCCCCATTCTCCAATTTACTCTCGCATTCCACGTTTTCAACCAGGTCAACCCCCAAATCAGGGGCCATTCCATGCCAGGGGCTACAATGAATGTTATAGTCTCTGTATGATCCTCCATCGTGAGTTCAGTCAGCTGGATGGCCAGGGTGGCCAGGGTGGCTGGAACTCCCCCTGAGATGGACCCATCTAATTGCCCAAAGGAAATGGGTTTTTTCAGCCTCCTCACTAGAATCTCTAAATTCCCCACTAGGGTTGGGCTGATTAGGCAGCAGGTGCAACTCGAGTCTATTAATGCTTTTAGGGATACTTTCTCTTCCATCTCTTGGCTGAACAGTTCTATGTGTCTGGTGAGGGGCGCAATGGGTCCACTGACCAGAGGTTTATTGTCCGAATCACTGTCAGAGTTTTTTGGCTGTTTCTCCGGCAGAGTTGGAGTTCCCCCTCCCTGTGGTTTGGAGGCCTGGATCTCTACGACTTCGGTGCCTCTCATGGAGGTCTCCCTGGTTAATGGTGGTAGCTTTCCAGGTTTCCCCCCTACAATATGGTCTGCCCTCAAGATTGGCACTTTTGAATGGCACTCGGCTGCTCAATGGCTGTCTTTGCAACATCTGAAACAGGCGGCCGAACGCGGGTTTTTGGTCAGGGTCTTCGCCATCTCTTTTTTCCCTTATGAGGGGGGACATCTCCAGGTCCAGCCCATTCAACATTGGTTGTGTGCTAGGTCAATTTCAGCCTCTTCCGCTATTATGTACCAACCATGGAGGCGTGCTGGATCCCCCCAGGCGATGCAAGCCTGGTAGAGGTTGTCATTCAACCCATCCTTGAACAGGCCAATCAAGATTTCCTCCGGCCAGTTGAGGTGGCCTGTCAAGTCTCTAAACTCCTTAATGTACTCGGCCGCTTGTTGTCTGCCCTGCTTTATGGTTTTGATGCGCTCCTTGGCTTTCCAATCAGCTAGCGGGTCCTTGAACCTCCGTCTCAGGGCTGTCATGAACAGGTTAAAATTCCAGAGCTTGGGACCATGAGCATTATGTAGGGACAACATCCACCAGGCAGCCGCACCTTCCAGGGCCAGGGTTATGATCCTGATGTGCCCCCAGTCCTCAGGGATGTCCCGCCTGTATTTGTGCATGTAGCTCAGGATGTCGGCTAGGGAAAAGCCCAACTGCTAGGGTGATCCATCATACTTTACCCCCAGGGCTGGGACCTTGCAATCAGGTGGTTGAGTCCCCCTCTTTTGGCTCAGCATCCATCTCCTCCAGCTAGGGTGGCACGGGCTGGGGTGGTGACCTTGGCTGTTGCTCCAGCGGCTTCCAAGGTGCTTGTGGAAGGACCAGGGTTTGTGAATTCGCTCTCCCAGACCTCTTCTTCCTCGTCCCGACCCATGGCTATCGAACCCCAGCAGGGATCAGCCTCTTGTTCCTGGAGGTTTTTGAATGCCTCCACCAGCATGCCTTTAGCGATCTCTCTATCTCGTGCTTCCAACCGGGTTGATGGCTGCCATGCTTGAGGGTGATGTTCCTGGCTTTCGTGTCCCAGTTGTCCCTCTTCCCCACTCTGATTGACCACCTCAGTTTCTTGCGAGTGTCCACCTCATCGGACGAGCTGGCAGAGTCCGAGCTGCTGCTGCTCAGGCGAGCCTTCAGCAAGGCCCCCTCCAAGTGCTCAGTTTCTCTCTTCTCACCTCCATGATTAGACATTATTTTGCACGGTCCCCATGGTAGATTAGTCCTCTGGGTTGACTACTTTGCAGATACTGCCTAATGTAAGGAGCTGCCTCCGTTTCTCAACCAAGAAAGCAGAACTCTTGAAACTGGCACCATTTCAAAAGGAACTTTTATTGGCAGATATAGAAAGCAGGAAAGCTAGGCAGGATCTGAGGCCTTCCCACCCAAATCAATAGGATAAACCCGCGAAACAATAACTCCACCCCAACTACCCATCTGGTCGGCTCAAACAGGCCAATCCACAGGTGACATCGAGCTGTGGGAAAGCAACCAATAAGGTGCCTCTCTCAAGGTTGTTAGGTCTTCTCCAGTTCCTCCCTGCAAGCTGTGATAAGGCAGATGGCCCCAGGCATTCCTTTCATACCCCATAAAGGATACATCAAAGCAGATAGAGGAAACGGTCTATGTGCACTGCAAGCCCCTGTAAAAACCCCTCCCCCATAAGAGAATGGCAGAACTCAAATAACCTAAACCCAGAGAATATGCACGATTAATAACTGAGGGTTCTGATGCTCAAGGAAAATGAGAGGGCTAGTATTACAAGGGCAGGATTAGAGGTGGACAAGATAAATATCCCCTTTTGCTCCTCCTCCATATTTACACAACTTATTCATGTACAGTGACATACCGATTGATTTCCCCATCACATACATACACACACATTTCCCTCGCTCATCATGCACCATCCACTCACAGGTTTTATCCATTTCCCTACCCAGATGAAGTTCTTTCTTAAAAGTGCTATTAAGCCTGATCATGAATGTAATAATTAGGAGGACAAGTAGCACCCCTTATTTAAAATTGTGACGGAAGAGGAAACTTACACCCAGAGTTCCTCTCGCCAGTCAGGCAGTTAAAAACATAAAACAAAATCACTAAATTCCCAACAATAAAATCTTTGACGTATCTATTCAGAAGCAAGATTTCAACCAGGGATGTCCTTCTTTGTGCTAGGTCTTTGTGGCTTGATGCTCCTAATCACAGATACTTTAGATCTTTGTCACATACCTGTCAAAGTATAAAAATGGTAATCCATCTTCAGTCACTGCAGGGCCAAAATTGTGAGAGCAATCATCACTTTTAAAAATGAAACAATGGCTGCTGCAATGGTTAGGCTCCTTTCCATACTGTTCAGTGAATGACAGAAACCACAGGACAGCTGATGCTCCCTATGTTTGTAATTCCACTCTCAGGTTGAGCCTGTGGTTTAGCATATAGTCTTCCTCATTTTGGCTCCCTACAAATAATCTAGGAAGGCATTTTGCACATCTGATAGATCTGGAGGATGTGAGATTCATCATAAGGCTGCTCACATTATTAGGTAGTAAAAAAATGAGAAGCATTGTGGTGGTTTCCATACCAGTGATGCAATAGCCAATATCCATCTGTAGGGTCTTTGGTGCTCTCTGAGCTTGGTTGTTTTCCGCAGATGTTTCATTATCAAACTAGGTAACATCTTCAGTGCTACATGATAATACTAATGCTGGATGCTCTAGCACTGAAGATGTTACCTAGCTGGGTAATGAAATGTCTGCAAGAAAACAACCAACCTCAGAGAAAACCAAGGACTCCAAAGTTTAATCCTGAACTACAAATAGTCTCTTCTATTGAATTATCCATTATTAGATGAGCTATGGAGATCTGCTTGGGGTCCAGGGAAAAAACAACCCTGTGTGGCTGCTGTTCAAATTCCCACAATATGAATCTTAAAAGTTATCTGTCGTCTGCTGATGTACTGCTAACTGTGCATCGATATTTCTCATCCTGTCATTCAGTACTGAAAATAAAAGCCATGGCACTGTGTAACATGTGATGTTTTGGAAAAAAAATATGTCCTACACAGCTATTAATATCCTATAATGTTTATGATGCATTTCACAAAGCTAGGTGGTCACTCTGATTGTTTTTTTCCAAAATCAACAGGGGTTTTTTTCCTCAGAGATCTATTAAAAAAAGCAGGAATGAGGAGAAGGAGGAGGGAGGACTACATTTGCACTCTATTTGACTTGAGACCATCTGAGCTGTAAGACCTCTAGTTCTTTACTCTCAAGTGACATTCTGGAGCTGTTTTGTAAAGCCAAGCTTGCAACTGTTTTTCATAACCTCGAATGTTATGACAAATAGCACGTACTTGTGCCCGAGGGGAAATCATCATCTATTCTAGACATTATGAAGGCAGTGGACCAATTCAGTAAATGGGGCAAAATCTTTCTCAAGTGATTTGATTTATGCAGTGGAATATTAGCCTTGGTAACATCAAGGAAATTCAACAGCCCTGATTTGCCAAAATAAAATTCCAGGCCATTCCTACTTCACAGAAAGGATTACTCTGTAGAGTCCTAAAAAGAGCAAAGTTTTTTCATGTGATCCACAGACAGAATCCAAGCACATATAGTTTGGATTCTTATGGGGTAAATTCAAACTTTTAGGGGCAAAGGTGGAAGGAGAAAGAAGAACTATGCTGCCGTACCATTAAGTTAATTCGTGGGATGGGGAATCAAATATGTGTTGCAGTCTTAATTTATTTCTCACCCTCATGTTTCCCTTGTGGCTTTAGAAATACTGCCACCACAGCAAACATTTACAGGTCAAATTAATTCATAGTAAACATGTGCAATAATATGGATGGACCTTAAGCAAAGGTAGCAAGCTAAGTAGTCCAGCTTGCTGTCTCTGAAATCTGCAATGAAACATCCATTCTCAGGATCATGCTGTGAAACTTAAGAAGACGGACACACAGAACAAGAGCTTGTTAATAGAAGTCCGGTGGGTTCCGTCGACAAAATAAAACAAGACTACTGCTCCATTCATCCTGACTTAAAAGGCAGAATAGATCCCTCTCCTTCAATTTGGGCTTTTTCCGTCCTAAATTTTGAAAGAAAAGAAATGAAATTGCACCAAATCCCATAAAAAGAATTGTGGCAAGAAGGTAAACTAGAATTCCAATGTTCACTAATTCAACAGAATTGCTCTGTAGTACATGCCACATGGTATCAAAATTATTGGTCATTTTCATTGTTTCTTCAATACCCACAGCAGGTTACTAGAGAGATTTCCATATCATTTCATAGGCTTTGCTGTCGAAGAAATATTTTTCCTTAATGCAGTGGCTCTCTTTCCCCTCCCTTTTTCAGGGATCAGGGCTTTTGCATCTCATCCATCCACCTTTTGTATCCATGGGAGCCACACAAACAAGGTATATTAGCATTTCGAGGAGATTTTCATGAACAGCAGCAAGAAAATTTCCTCTTCCTGGGCAAAACCCATTTTGTCATCTCTTCTGATATCTCTTTTGAAATTCCAAGCCAGAAAAGAAACCAGATAGCCTTTTGATTTACTCCATTGGCACTTGCATTGATGTGCCAAACTTAAAGCATGTAACCCTGGCGGACATGGGAAACATCTGCACATTTCACAGCTTAGGGAGAATGGAAGGAAGTACAGAATTCCTTTCTTTCTTTGTGCCATGGTTGTTCCAACCCACTAAAAGTCAAAAATTTTCCCCCCCTGAAATAATGCTGTGTTCCTATATAGAGGCTGTTGTTTTAAAAATAAAACAAATCAATACTTGCTGATCAAAGTTTGGCTTTATAATTTATAAGGTAGGTAAACTTCCCTCCGCCCAGTGCGCTCCCACAGAGAGGGCCTCCTCAGGGTGCCACCGGTCAAAGAATGTCGACTGGTGGCTCCCAGGGGGAGGGCGTTCTCTGTGGGCGCGCCGGATTTATGGAACCATCTTCCGGTCGAGCTCCGGATGGCGCCTGACCTCCGCTCCTTCCGGCGCGATCTCAAAACCTACCTTTTCGAACAAGCTGGCCTGGCCTGATGGGATGGAGTTGGGTTTTATTAATCTGTTTTAATCTATTTTAAGGTGTGTTAACTTATTCATGGGCATTTGTTTAATCGTTTTTAATTTTTGTATCTTGCTTTTTAATATGTATTGCCCTGTTCACCGCCCTGAGTCCTTCAGGAGAAGGGCGGTATACAAATAAAATTAATAAATAAATAATAAGTAAATAAATAAATAAACATCCCCCCTTTTTTTGTAATCAAGGATAGGTGAGGATGTTCATTTATCAAGCCTTTAACTTACCAAATACCAGACGGTGAACCCTAATTAATCACATTACATTGGTAGCCTATGGATATAAACAGAGAGATAAAGTGATTGTCTGTAACCTCCAAAAATTGGGGGAGAGGAATACTGGAACAGGCATTTCAGCTAAGACACACAGAGGCGGGGGGGGGGGGAGGCGCAGAAACAATGCAGAAGAAGAAACTAAATTTAAAGCCTGTAAATTTCTTTTTTCTTTACACCATCTGTGCTGTATAGCTCTTAGGTCTATTACATTGGTCATCCTGGGAACAAAAAATGAAAGCAGATTCCAGCAGTTTTTCCATTCACTATTCATTCAAAGGTTCATCAGCTCCGTATGGATTCAGCCAACTGCTGTGTTAAATCAGAGGCCTTTCCCAGAATTGACATGGTAATGAAGTAATGGTTCTGCTCACAGAAAAGGCCTCCATAGGTATTCCACTCATTAATACGCCATTTCCACCCCGTCCTCTGAAATAATTTCTAACCTTTGTGAATTGGGTTTTTGCCTCTGGATGAGGACTGTTCTTTGCACTGATTAATACAACTCCTGTGTAAGCGATACACTTTTTTCTAACACAACATGTGCAAATCAAATGCACACCGATAACTGCCCTATTTTCCAATGATTGGCTTGTGGAAGTCTCTATTGCCAGTTGGAGTAGTAACTGCATACGCAAAAGCCATCCATTTGAAACAATAACCTATTTCAATACACAAAAGCAGAAGAAGGCACCCAATGGATGAGAACAAAAATAATTTATTTCCTGATATTTGGTGAAGGTGAAGGTGGGATTTTGCTCAGAATTTTTTTTTCAAATTTGAATCACAATTCAATATAGAACCAACTCAATGCTTTTGCTGGAGGGCATGAAAAAAAAAAGAATCTATGCTGTAAGTTCACCATTACAGTATTTCAATGCATCCCCCAACCAAAAGTCAGGCCAATTTTGCAGCTGCTCTTTCTCCCTATCCCAACAAATTCCACCCAATTAAGCAAGTACTTAATTCTACTTCATGATAAAATCAGCTTTGGTTCATGAAAGATATATAAATTAACAAACTACATTCTATCCATCAAAGGTTTTGTTGTATTATTTCCAGTTCCACATACAATGTTAATGAAGTTAAAAAGAACACTAAAAATGTGTTGACTGAAGTGGGATCCAGAGCCATGATCCTAGAGTCATTATTTGGACAAGATGTGGAGACTGATGGTTGTTAACATCAGTTCTGTTTGAAAACCAGAGACAGGAGCAATTAAATTAAAAATCATTGTTAAAAGGTTCATATACTGATCTTACAATCAAGGAAGGAAGGAAGGAAGGAAGGAAGGAAGGAAGGAAGGAAGGAAGGAAGGAAGGAAGGAAGGAAGGAAGGAAATATATCATCTATTTTATCTATTCATCTTAATTTAATTGTCTAGCTCATCGTGTATGAAATATCAAAAAGAAAACTCCAACGGATTGCAAAACTTCAAATAAAACCATAACAATCTACACATAATAAGTACTGTAACAAATATGCAAAGTCTGTAAATGTTATGCAAATGTATTAATTAGCATAGAAAATTTCTTTAGCACAATTTATGGAATTGTTGGCTCTGAGTTGCTGGCTGTGGCACATTCCTTTCTGTATTACAATAAATTATGTTTCTTCAGAAGACTGAAATTTTTCTATTGAATATCTTTTAATTGTGAAATGTACACTTGGCTTTTCAATGCCAAATTAACATTCCTAGAGCAAATTACTAAGGTATAAATATACAAATACTACAAAACATCTAAAACAACAAAATAATGCACAAGATGTAACTTCAATCAATTAATCAATCAAGCCCCAGGAAGGACCATGAAATATCCATTCAAGGAGGGAGGGCAAATGATAACCCAAGCCCTGTGACATGACACAAATCGATTCCAAAATTCCAACAACCACCACCTCACCCCCCACCACCACAGTCACATAACTGCATTTTGGATGCTCAGCAACCAGCTCATACTTATGGCAATTTGCAGTGACTTGCAGTCATGTGACTATGATTTTAAACGTTTTTAGAGAAAAGCAGCATTTACTTCGTTTTCAGCAAAATGCCCCATAGCAAGCAATGGGTTCACTTAATGACCACAGTGTTTGCTTAACTACCAGTGATTCACTTAACAACCATGTAGTTTACTTCACAGCCATGTCTTTCACTTAACAACCATGGTGATTTGCTTCACAACCATTGTAAAAATGGTCATAAAATCAAGTCAATTCCAACAAAATGCAATTCAGCAGTGAGAAAAGTAAGGTTTTACACTTAGGCAAGAAAAACCAAATGCACAGGTATAGATTAGGTGATACCTGACTCAGCAGCAGTAACAGTGAGAAGGAACTAGGAGTCCTAGTGAACAACCATTAAAGTACTGTACGAGTAACAATGTGTTACAGCTGCCCAAAAAAGCCAATTCAGCCCTAGGCTGCATTAACAGAAGGATAATATCAAGATCATGTGAAATGTTAGTACCACTTTATACTGCACTGGTGAGACCACACTTGGAATACCGCATCCAGTTTTGGTCACCACAATACAAAAAAGATGTTGAGACTCCAGAAAAATTGCAGAAAAAAGCAATGAAGATGATTAGGAGACTGGAGGATAAAACATACAATGAACCATTGCAGGAACTGGGTTTGTCTAGTCCAGGGGTGTCAAACTGCCGGCCCGCAGGCCGGATGCATCAGGCAGAAGCCGCACCCACCCCATTGCTGGCAATGGCAAAACAGCCCCAATACATCGCCCGACATCACATGTTTGACATGTCTAGCCTAGTCTAATGAAAACAAGAACCAGGGATGAGTTGATAGCAGTCTTCCAATATTTAAAGGGTTGTTACAGAGAGGAGGGGAGTTGAACTATCCTCCAAAGCACATGAGGACCAGATAAGAAGTAATGTTTGGAAACTCATCAAAGAGATATCTAACCTAGAACTAAGGAGAAATTTGCTGACAGAACAATTATTTGTGGGTGCTCCATTACTAGAGGTTTTTAAAAAGAGATTGCACAGCCATTTGTCCAGAATGGCACAGGGCCTTTTGCTTGAGCAGGAGATCAGAAGATCTCCAAGGTCCAGTCCGACTCTATTATACTATTATTACTGTTATTATATGCTGACCCATTTAATGACCGTAATTACCTATGACTAAAATTCCAGGCTTAATTATGGTCATTAAGGTCTTCCTGTAGCTTGTTTAGTTTCTTGATCTTTGGCAGTATCAACAATTTATTTTATTTCATTTCATTCCAGTTCTGATTCTCTATCAACCAGGTTCAGAACCTCAAAATGATTACTGATGTTTTCCTTGAAATGGTGGGTATACAGTTTATGCCTAAGATCACGCTGTGGAGACTGGTGCTTTCTTTTTCAGCTTTCACCTCACATGGAACTTATACATGGGTATTCATGATCTGTTCCACAATCAACTCCTGGCTACCTTTTTGTTATTGTAATCGAGTTCATCTATCTCCTTATACCACAGGTCTGCAACCCGCGGCTCCGGAGCCACATGCGGCTGTTTCAGCTGTCTCCTGCGCCTCCCAGTCCTCTGCCATGTGCAGTCCAAAAAAAAAAGTGGGACTAAAAAAGTTCAACCAATCAATTCAAATATGCAGGGTAGGTGCATATCTCGCCTTGGCTCCACTCTTCAAACCCTGTTCTGCGCATGTGCGCATGTACGTGCATGTGCACACATTTTTTGCGGCTCCCAGTTTTTCCTTTTGTGAGGGAACCGGTTCCGAGTGGCTCTTTCACTGTTTCAGGTTGCTGACCCCTGCCTTATACCAATAATATTTGGGGAAAGATTGAAGGCAAAAGGAAAAGGAGATGGCAGAGGATGAGATAGTTAGATAGTGTCAGTGATGCAATGAACATGAATTTGGGCAAGCTCCAGGAGACAGTGGAGGACAGGGGGCCTGACTTTCTATGGTCCATGGGGTTGCGAAAAGTCAGATACAACTTAGTGACTGAACAACAACCAATAATATGGTTGGTTTGATTTCTATGTACTCATCTGGTGATAGGCATTGGTTTAGTTACTGGAAGACTGTGTTAGCAATGAAGAAATCACTGGATGAGCAGAAACTGGTAAGTCATTCTATTTAATTTTGGTTTCCTAGGCCAACTACATTTTCCTTCTTAATATTTCCAGCTTTGGGATTCCATTCTCCAACCATAGGCAGGATATCTTACTTTCATGTTCTGTTGATTTCAAATAGGACTTGCCCATAAATGTTGTCAAATTCCTTTTCTTCTGCACCAGTGGTTGGAGCCCAAACTTGGATAAATGTTGTATTAACTTTTATACAACAGCCTAATGAAATCCAGTTGCATTAATAATCAGGCTATTTGTTCAACTTTCCTATGTAGCCTATAGCCCTAGTATTCTGTGGAGCTCTCCCAATCTGGAATGGGGATAGGGGATAATTAAAGGATGCGTGTTAATTTCACATAAACATGAAGACCTACGTACCTGTATCAGACATAATGAGGATACAAATAGGTACTACTAGTATTTACATAAATACTGTTACATTCATGTATTAACCAGTGAACTATTCAGTTTCCAAGTAATATCGATCGGTTCCTGAGACAAAAATGAAACTGGCACAACTTTCCAATCACAAAATATATTTTGCAAGAATATTTAAATATTTTCACTGATTTCCCAATATACCCACCTGCCCAAATATTAAGGATCCATAGTATAAATTCATTAACTAAATCCAACATACTGATTTTGTCTCTGTGTAGTCTTTAAAAATATTCCAACATTCTGATGTTTCCTAACTTGTCTGACAAAGCTCTATTCATGCTTATATAAAACAATTTTAATTTTTATAATGCAATTATTTTAATAGCTTATTCTGCATATATCATCAACATTTGCAACATGGCTATATCCAGTCAGCTGAAAAAAAATCACAAGAATATGCAAAGTTCAGCATATCAGGAGGACTTAACTGAAAGTGGATTTGAAAACATTTGTCATCTATTTCATTTTTAGGATTTATTCTCAACTGAAAATCAGCCTTAGCATTAAGTAGATTCATCTGAAGCAATATGTTTTTCACAATTAACTAATTAAAATATATTCTCTATCTTTCCTACATACTGTAGTTTATTGACTTCTAAGATTTCACAGTGAAGAACCAACATCAAAATAACATGTGTTGCTGTAGTGTGGCATAATGTTATTGAAGCTTAACATTTAATAACTTATGTGTTATTATGAAGCGAAGGAACATTACTGTATTTTTTTTTCATTTGTCTATTTCTGTCATAATCCTTTCTCTTTTCTGCTTTTTATTAGAATCCCATTAACTAGTTTGAAAAACTAATACAATTTAAAATATTTTTAGCTAAATAGACTGATTGCTTGAGATATATTTACTTGGATGACAATTGTAGTGGTTGCTATAGAGCAAAACTCTATAAATATATTGTCTCACTTTGATCTGTGGTCAAAAAGTGTTGCAGAATTTTGACTCAACATACTTCCTCTCCAAGAAACCCAAAAGTGAACCATGTTAACCAGCAATGACAATAGGATGACATTGAAAGCACAAATCAATTCTTTTAACCCCATTTACAAAAAATAATTTCTTTGTGCTAAAGTATTCATTAAACTGTTGACAATGGCTGCATATTTAATTGTTGCAATGACTTCACATGAAGTTTAGAAGAAAATTTAAACTTTTGCGGGTGTCAGCATTCTACATACTAAATTGATTTCAGCTTCAATTGACCTTATCTGGAGAGTCCAAACACCAAATTAATAAATACTGAAAACTGCATTGTTCTATTTCTGTGAATATTTCACATCTTCAAACCATTAATTATTTCAAATTTGTACTCTTAATTTTAATATTGTTTAAAAAATACTTTTCTACCAGCTTATTCCTGAATTGTGCAAATCCATTTGTCATGAAGAGGTCTGAAGAAATTATAATTATATGATTCATTGTGGGTCCCGATGCATAGTGCATTTGAAATTTACTACATAGTAAAAGCACCACAGATATTCCCTTAATACTAGTAACAGCAGTAGGCATTTTGCTTGAAAGCATCTGTTTTATGTTACTCACCATTCCTGACCTGGTAAGTCAAAAGGGAAAGTAAGGCAATACCAATACAGTGAGCTTCCAAAGTCTCTATTCGTCAACTCAGACATAATCTGGAGTCTTATACTGTCCCTAAAACTTTAAACTGTTATGCTACACAACACAAATTGTATGGCAGTATATCCGATTCTACATCAATCACCTATCCCCAACACGCAATAATAAAGGTCAACCCTCTCTCCACCTAAACGAAGGCACCTGGAAAATATTTTCAGGATATTTCTGCTAATCTGATTTCCTTATTCACCACCCCAAATCCCTTCAATACACATAAAATTGCGTTCAAGAATCCTTATTCACTGGGGTCTTCAAAATCTAACATAAGATTGTATGTAAGTAGATAGGAAGGGGCCTTTTAAAAGAAACACATAATTCTTTTCAAGTCATGGATCCCCAAAAATGCACCATCTTAAAACTCAGTTTAGTTTGTTTGAAATATAGATATTGGATTT
Organism: Vipera ursinii; assembly: GCF_947247035.1. Lineage (NCBI taxonomy): Eukaryota > Metazoa > Chordata > Lepidosauria > Squamata > Viperidae > Vipera > Vipera ursinii. The sequence goes on along the minus strand of NC_139512.1, from coordinate 218,434,565 downwards.
AGGGCATTTTACAGACCTAAATAAATACACAGAATGATGAAATTCCAATGCTTCCCTATACATCCAGCATACATACATACAAAACACATACATACAGCATTACACTTTTCAGCAATGAGAAATTTCAAAGATGCCAAGTTCATCCTTGAAATGAAAAGACTAAATGATAGTTGATATGTGAGCAGTTATTATGCTAAATTTAAGATGGTCAAATTTTCTAATTAACATTATCAATAGGTTTCTGCTCTCCATCACTTCTGAGGGACATTTGCAGCAATCTGCAACTCTTTTCTCATTGCAGCCCTGAGAATGACTACTTGTGATATGAACCTAAACAAATCTCATAAACAAATCTCCAGTTACATCTGTGTGCATAGAGGTAGCCATCAGGGTCACAAAATTAATGTGTTTTGGTACTGCCATGGTATAAAAATATGAATCTGAAGCACAGTCCTTTTGATTTTGCATTATTTTATGGTAGACCCATACAAAATAAGTGTTGACCCACCAGTTTCTGGCATTGCCGTTCTATAAAAATGTGGATCTAAGATATGAGCTTTCTGGCTTCACATGATTTTATAATCAAGTCTACATGAAACCACCATCAAACCACAGAGTAGAGTTATCTACATGCAGTGACCAATTACAATCATAGATGCAACACTTTTTGATGCTGTTGTGATACAAAAAGTTGGCTTTATGATATGAATAACATGCTTTTGCACAGAAGGAAACCATCGTAATAATGGAATCAATCATTTTTCATACAACAGTGACACTAAAGGAGGAACATGGTTCTTGCATAATGTGATTTTATACGAGATAATCATAATACCAGCATCAAGATGGAATTATCCCTGTGGTTCTGCTTGCTTGTCATTTTGCTTGCCGGAAGCTTCATGTTGTCCACTTACATGTTTCGATAAGAAAAAGTAGATCTTCATATATGAAAGATAGTCAGTACAAACAAGGAAGTACTAGGTGAACTATGGGAATGTTGAGGAAACATGTTCTGCTCACTCCAATAAATTAGTCCACTCAATAGTGATAAGACAACAATTTCTAAAGGAAATCATCACTGCTGTCATTCATTTTAGGCTACTTGTAGCCTTTATATTGACAATAATTTTGGCTCACATAAAAAAATACTAGGTTCTAATGTATGTTGTGGATTTTTTCCATCACAGGAATGCAAAATGAGACTATGTTGGCTCATTGTTTCCAAATGGATGCAAAATATAATGTGATAGTTTCATGCAGATTCCATGAAATAATGGTTCCCTTAGGATCCATGCATCAGATCCCTATTTTTGCATCAAAACAATATAAAAATGGATGAATCTGCAATTGTAATGTCTCACCAACGTACAGTACATGTCATACATATCTAAAACTTACAGAGAGAATCCTTGGTTTTAAAGTGCATGTAAACCGGTAAATCTGCTTCCTGATCCATGTGTCAGATTCATGGATGTATGCCATGGTGGTACCCCAAACCTTCATATTCATGCTTTGTGGTGGCTTATTGCAAGCTTACAGAAATTATCTCTGATGCTGTGGTGTTCTGCTGTAAATATCATGAGAAACCAAAAGGATACTTTTGCACTACAGCTGAAGTAAAAAAAAGATGCTGGAGCTCGGTTAATAATGGCTCAGTGCATGAAGATAGGGCTACAAAATGCTTTGGATCTGATTATTAAAGAAAAAGACTTCAAAATAGACAGGAACAGCTGTTTTCAGGATGACACAGCTGATGCAGCTACTTTAATAAATTGATTGATGCTGCATCTGCACTCCCACATGCTTCAAAGCACCTTTTTGATCTCAAGTCTGATGCACTGCTCAACTGTAATGCATATGGATGTAATGCATACTTTAATGGTGTTTCTGTATTGATCCCATGTAAAAACTGTGGATGATGACAATCCATGATTTAGATTCTTGTTTCTGCTCATAACAGCTTTAAAATTTGTTAGATTTCTTATTGTGATTGCTATTTGCAGGACTGATATGATCTATTTTGTGATGGTTCCATGCAAATGTTATATAAACTCATGTAAAATTATAACAGCTAGAAACCAAGGCACTGAGTTCTAGTCTAGTTCTAGCCCTAGGCATGAAAAATAGGCTAGGTGACTTCGGGCCAGTCACTCTATCTCAGCAAAAACCAACTCACAGGGTTGGTGTTGTGGGGAAAACAGGAGGAAGGTGTATTAAATGTTTGTTGCCTTGAGTTATTTATAAAAATAATAAAAGTAGGATTAAAATATCTTTAAAATCATATTTTTGGAACGTGGGAATGCCAAAATGGTCAGATTCTGCTGTTTAGATAAATACAATTTATTATTTGACGATAACTTCATGTGTGAAGTCAAGAAAATCTGTGATTGAGATCCATGATTTTGCTGTCCTGGGGCATTTCTGATAATTGTGATATTGAAATGGATTTGATAGTGCTTCCATGAGGTTCCCATGTAAAAATCAAGTAATCCTTTGACTTACATTAATACTCTTGCAGTGCAAAAAATTGTGAAATCTGTGGTCCTTAGGTGTGCTCCATGCTGACAGAAACAACCTATTATGTTATGGTGATTTCAGATGAGTTATATCATATGCAAATCATATGAAAACAACAAAATTCATGTTTTGATCTCATGGATCCAAGTTTTTCCTGCAGAAAGAAGTGAAATGGACCTGGGACTCGAAATACATGGGAATCTGAATTTTGATTCAGATACTTGAAAGGGAAAAGCTCTATGCTCATGGAAGGCACTAACATGGAAAGGCTGTTTTAAGAAGCAACTATGACCTCAAACATTTTGAATCTGTATTTTGACCTAATGACTAAGTGCAATTCTTCACTACATATTTGCTGCAGTCTATGGACTCCTATGTCTTACCATCTATACATGCATCAAAAGTGCATGTAATATTCAAAAGGAACCATATTTTGATCCTTTTCATACCACAAATCTCAAAAAATTTATCAGAACGTTTATTGTTTGGTGGTGATCTGTCAATTGATGGCAGCTTTGACCCAATCTGGTGTGAAAATTGTGAGAATCTGTTAAGTCCCATGTTTATGTATGATGATGCAAACAATTTGCTGGATCCAAGATTTCCAAATTTTTAAATTTCCATGTATGTATTTTAAGGCACATGTCTCGTGCCTGTATTTTTCTACTATGGTAGCACACAAAACTGCAAAAACTGGCCTCTCTTTCCCCCCCCCCCCCCTATTATGATTTAGGACATAACTTGTATTCAATAGATCCTATTTAAAAATCACACTGTGATATTTGGTAAAATATCACCAAAAATACTTAAATTTAAGCTGTTGATATTAGGGTAAACTAGATAACTAGGTAATAGATTCTGCTATGTCTCATATCAACATTCTATTAAGAATATGTTTCAGCTTGTCTCAAACATTGACTTTTGTTTTAAAAAACTGTAAGTTTTTGACTAGCAAGAATATTCTACAATTCATCCCTTTAAAAAAACACTCATTAGGAAATAGTTTGGCCATAGTACAGGCAGTCCTCAACTTACAACAGTTCATTTGGTGACCATTTGAAGTTAATACATTGACAAGTGACTTACGACTGTTTTTCACTTCTTACTATTGCAGCATCTCCAAAGTCATGTGATCAAAATGCAGGTGGTTGTCAGCTGACTCAAACTTATGACGGATGCAGTGTCCCAGCCTCACGTGATCACCCTTTTGCGACCTTCTGACAAGCCAAGTCAATGGGGAAGCCAGTCACTTAGCAACCGCGTTACTCACCCCTGCAGCGATTCATTTAACAACTGCCGCAAGAAAGGTCGTAAAACGGGTCAAAACTCACTTAACAAATGCCTCACTGAGCAACATAAATTCTGGGCTCAATTGTGGTCGCAAGCCGAGGACCACCTGTAGTAACCAAAGGTCTTGACAGGAAGGTTGCTGCTACGGGCTTTCCCCCCCCCCCGCCGCCGCCGCCCACCCCCTCCCTCGCTCTCTGCTTCAAGCCTGTCAGGCCTGCGTTTGTCCTTCGCCGTAAAGGGTCCCCGAGTGGCCTTCGCACTCCGCGAGAGGCTCTCCCAGCTGGCCGCCTGGCGGGAACCGGGCAGGGCTGGCCAATTCCCGGGAAAGCCACGCCTGCCCTCCCTGCTGCCTCCCCGCCCCGTCCTGCAACTGGGAGCCACCGGCAATGTTTACGCACAGCAGCACGCGACAGGCGTGTGGCCGACGGTTTACAACAGCGGCGCCTGGCGTTCTGCAGAAACGGGCGCACAGGAAGGCGCTGAGGGGAAGAAAACTGGGGCGGCGGGCTCGTATTTGGAAGTCAAGGGACCGGGCAAAAGTCAAGCAGAAGCGGAGGTGGCTTCGGGAGGCGGTTTCTCTGCGCGGTCTGGCTTTCTCTCCTTTCGCTCTTCTCCCCCCCCCCACCCCTCCCCGTAGGTGTAATCAACGCTAAATATCTCGAGGTGAGGAGTGCACCGTGCAAAAAAAAAAGAAAAGAAAATACAAGGAAATGCGCTTGAAGCATTGCTAATTTGAACTTCGGGGGGGGGGGTCACGCACGCAAATTTGCAAGCGGCAAACCTATATAAGGTTAACTCAGCCTTCCATCCTTCCGAGGTAGGTAAAAATGACCCAGATTGTTGGGGGCAATTAAGCTGACTTTGTAATAATGCCGCTTGGGGTGTGTGTGTGTGAAAGCCCTAATAAGCAGGCATTATACATAGGATGAAGGCTACTGCTAAGCTTGTAAGCCGCCCTGAGTCTTCGGAGAAGGGCGGGATATAAATGGAATTAAAATAAAAAAAATAAAAACATATCCGCTTTCTGGAAGGAGAAATGCCACTTCTTCAGGCTCTGCAGCAGACGTCCTAGAATCACCGCCCCCCCCTCCCCAGCCTCCTGTTAAAAAAGCATGTTGACAGCGAAGTTTTCAAAGCCAGCTACCCCCGCTTTTCACTCCACGGCACCCTACCCGCTTTCTAATTTTTTTTTTCTCTCCCAAGAGAAAAGAGCGCACACAATATGTTTCTTGTTATGGGGTCGGACTTTTTTTTTCTTTTTTTCTGTATGGGTTACATCGAAATATTAAGCTGTAAATTTAGTTTTGGACAAACAATCTCTTGTTGCATGTCTGGGATGGGGCGGCGGGGGGGGGGTTGTTAATGAATTCCCACAGATGGATGTTGCCCAAACAGTGATCGGCTTGTGACTTGATTTCCAGCATCATGATGTGGTGTGTGGAAAAGGGAGGGGGGGGGAGGTCAGTACAGACAAGCGCTTTGAAGGGGAAAGGCTGCCTACAGCAGGATTGTTTCTACAAGCTAATTGTACGGAGTGCAGCTGCACAAAGCTGGATCAACAGTAATAGAAAGCGGCGCAGACTTTCTGACGCCAGCCCTGTAGAGCTCCCACCAACACTGGCAATTCCAGATTGTTTTGCAGACCTTATCTCTCCCTAGTTAATTTCTTTCGCTCGCTGGCTTGCTCTAATTTTGTGACCGGAACAAAAGTAACAGGAAAACCATTTGGGAAAGGGGGGGAAAAAAAGTTTTGAGATCAGTGCATTTCACAGATTTCTGTAACACTGTTTCCATATATTGTTTAACTCCCCCTCCCAAGCTTTCTATAACTTTTTCGGGGAGAGGGGGGGAGTTGAAAAATCATTCAGCGAACTAGAGAAGCGTTCCCACGGCATATTTGCAAGCCGATTTGTTGGTGGCATCGAAGCATATTATATTGCAATCTAGTTTGCAAAGAAGCCCCATTGAATCTTAATTCTGAATTGACCTGCGTAGGATTTTTCTATTAATGACTTTACATAGGATCAGAGGACAAATTTACGGCCATCCCAATAATTCCATGTTTGAATTCGTGCCTGGACAAAACGTTCTGAGGCGTTCGATATATTGAATAAACAAAATTGTTGCGATCTCTATTAAATGAGGCAAAATATACAGGTAGACGTGGTGAAAGTTTTGATATATTTTCAAACAAATGGTTGGTCGCTATCATTTTGTCCTTTCATTATATCTGTAGGTAAATCACGTGGAGGTCAGCGGGACTGCTCCCCAGATGAACGGGACTTCAATCTCCAACGTTTATTTTTAATTGCTTTCAATATCCATCTATCCAAACAGCACTCTGAATTGTTGACCAACTTAGTTCATAAGAAACAAAGGCCACTGATTACATAGAATTTATACGGGGCTATAGATCTATCTTTAGCACACACACACCCCAAGAAATTTCACGTAAATTTCCTCTCGAGCGTTTGTGCAAGTATGGGTTGCTTCAGGGAATGCAATCTAATTATCTAATATGTGTCATCTTGTCGTTTTTCGCCTCGACCAGAGAGATACTACGATATCCGTCAACTCAACTAAATCTTCCCAAGTTGCAGAATCCGGAGTCAAGAGACGGTAGGAAGGAGACACAGAACATTAGTTTTGCTGCCACGTCGCGGTAGTCCGGATGTTTGCACCCCAAATCTCCTATTTGCAGCTTTTGCTCACCATCGGCTTCTTCGATGGGAATGGCCCGCCAAAATTAACAGGCGGCGGAGTCCGTCGCTCCTTCGTGTAGGTGCGCTCTTAAAAGCCAGTCACCGAAGACAAGCCAGGAAGAATCCTGGATTCGCTGGCCCGCGCACGCCCCGTTGCTTGAGCTGCCCGGCTCCACTGCAGGTGCGGCCCGGGAGAAAAGCCCGCCACCGCCACTCTTCCCGCAGCCAAGCCGAGCCCTGCAGCAGCCTCCCACAAGCCAGGGCCGAGCCCCGGTCTCCATGGCAGCCGCCTGAGAGGCGCCGCCGGCCTGAACCGGGAGGGAAGCGAGGCAGCGGGGGGAGTGACGTCACGGCGCTGGCGCCGAGGAGTCGGGCCCGGCCTCTGGAAGGGAGGGAAGTTGGTGGGCGGGGGCGGCCTTGAGCTGCAAAGGGAAGAGGCGCCGGTGCCCTCGCGCTGACTCCGGGAAGCTTCTTAGGCCGCGGTCCGCGCCAACCAGGTGCAGGAGGCGGTCGCCAGTGCGCGCGCGCGCGCGCGCTGGAGCGAGGGCGGGCGGGTTTATGTTTCAGCGAGCGTGAGGGCCGCCGCGGGGCGTGGGGACTCCCAATTTTTTCCTTTCCTGCGCCGGGAAGCCCGCGTGTCCTTGGACGGAGCGAGCGGACGCCTCTCTCAGGCGCGAAAGCAAGTGGCGGGGAGATTAGGAGCATACCTGGAAAAGTGTCGGTTCTTTCCAGGTACGGCATCCCTGGACAACCTCCTTCCTGCCACCTTCCTGTAGTAGTAACAAACGAGGCGTTCCTGTTAAAAGGGTTAGCCCAGGTATGCTCCGCCTGTATCTTTTTTTATCACCTCTCCAAAAGTTTACAGGACTTGGGTTTCGGTTGTGCTCCTTAATGCAGCGTTAGGAAGGAAGGTCTTAAACTTCCTTGCAATCCGAAAGGAAAGACTTGTTAATCCACGTCAGTTTCCCAAATCCGCAGTGCACACCCAGGAGGAAAAAGATGGCATTGCTTTGGGCAAGGTGTGTGAGAGGAAGGCGTCGAGTGAGGTTCTTTTTCCTGCATTTGTTAACATGCTTCACCAACATGCTTGACTCAGCCCAGTGTTCCGACTTTGTGTGATCTGCTTGGATCTTACATTAACCATATAGATTGAGTTTTGCACACAACGTGCTAAAATGAATGCCATGCCTGCCTTTGCGTCACTCTGCGTTTGGGGCATTAAAATAACGATTTCAACTTGTCCTTGAAAACAAGCTACGAAGAAAGACGGTCTCGCCCTATATTGCCCTATAAAATTCTATAAACAATTCTATCCACCTTATTAGAGTTAGTATAATTGTAAATGCAAAGCCAACAATTCTAGTAGTAGAAACGGTAAACGTGGGTCAAAATTATAAAATTTAAAATGTTCCTACTTCTTTATCTGTCCATTACGACTACTACAAAATGATAATGTATTCTGTATTCTGGAAGATAGCGTGGTATCTATGAATATGTCCAATTATGATTTTAAAATTTACTCACATATCTTCTGGACATAATTGTCACTGCAATTTGATATTGTATTAGCACACAGGGTAGGCTAGATTATAAAAACATTGAAATTGTAAGTGATCAGAGAGGGTACTAATTCAGAGTCTTAAAGATCTGCTGGCACTTGGGCATTTTTAAATATGTGTATAAATAGGCAAATGAACAAATAAGGTAAACTACTTAAATGTATTCAAGTCTATGGGAATGATTTTAGGTGTTTATAATCTTACTGTAAGTATTTAAGCAATATTGTCAGTGGAACATTCTTTGGCAGTAAATGCTCAGCTGAGGGTTCTGATCAAGCATCCAAAAGTAGTAGTATACAGAAAAGATCAGTGAACTTCTAAATAAACTCACCTAGGACCATATGTGGATCTTGGCCATATGTTGTAGTTTCTTATGCTGCATGCTGTACTATTTGGATATTCCTTGTAATATATGTAAGATTAACAATTTTTTAGTAATCTACTTCATAAAATGCAACTCTAAATGGATGAATAAAACATTGTGAATACACAGAATTCCGTGTATCTTTTCAAGTAATGGTACTCTTCAATTTTCTCAATGAGATGAACTAGATTTTTCATCTACTACAGCCATTTTAATATTACTGGGTGATAATGAAAGTGATCTGCATTACCAGTTCTCCAGAGCTTTAAAGAGAACAGTGTTTTGTAACACCTACTAAGAGTTCACTATATGGGGTCTTATTGCACATGGAGTATACATCACAATACTCCAGACTTTAACTCTCAAGCCTACATTCAATTTACCTTCACTGAAACGGCCTGGCTAGTCTAGTGAAGAGAAGGACCCAGGGTGAGACATAACAGTGTTCCAATATATTTGAGGGGCTGTCACAGAGGAGGGGATCAACCTATTTTCCAAAGCACCTGATGCCGTAACGGATGGAAAGTGATCAAGGAGAGATTCAACCTAGAAATAAGGATAAATTTCATGACAGAACAATCAACCAATAGAACAGACTGCCTTCAGATGTTCGTGCTTCATCACTGGAGGCTTTCAAGAAGAGACTGGTCTGCCACCTGTTAGAAATTATATAGGGTCTCCTGCTGGTGGGGGGAGGGTTGGACTAGATGACCTACAAGGTCCCTTGCAACTCTTATATTTTTAGAATAACATACTACTGCAAAAAAAGGTGTGGGGAAGAAGAGGATAGAACAGTTTTCAGGTTTCAGAAACACAGAAGCCAAAACACTCCCCAATTGGTCCCAGTCACTTTAAATCCCCATGTGGGTGATTTCTTTAATTTACAAGGTTGAAGAGAAAGTGAATAGCTTCCATTTGGGGTATGTTTTATTAAATAAACTTTAAATTGGCTGAGTTTGCCAACACATTCAACTCAATATTGTTAGAAAACGTAACATCTGGATTTGTACAACTATAATAACAGCCAAGCAAATTGACCCCCCCAACATATCTTCATTGGATGAGTGCCACTAATGCCCATCTACTAAAGAACAAAAGATACTTTATTAGTGGCAGGTGGGTGTAAGTCAAACTACAACAAAAATATATTTTAATGTACATTGCAATCATTTGGGGGGAAATGCTTCAGTTCCTGTGACGACAGATCTTGAATCCAGAAGTGTCAAAGTGATGTGTACCTTTTGATAGAACAGAGAAGGCAAAAGAAAAGGAAGGATTGGTAGCATAAACTGTTGCCAAATACACATGGTAGTTTTCTCAAAGCTAGCAATATAGTGGAATGCGATTTGTAGATATTGCAAATAAGCAACTTAATGTTAGAATTTAGGAGACTGTTAATGAACTGTCATCTTGTAAATAAATGCCACGATTGCATTCTTGTCTTCTAGTTATTTGTTCTGTTTAGGGATTGTGTACCTTGAAAGACAAACTTGGATTCTTATACGAAATGTTTCTGGCTGCGGTGATCGTAGCGATGTATGTATGCCTAACTAATTGCTCTGAAAGAAACAAGGCGCTGGTACAACCTTATATATACATATAGTATAGGTATTCAGTGCGCGCTCTCCAATTAACTGCACGGCTACTTTAGCGCGTTTGTGAAATTCAATGACTGCCTTGTCCTGGGAACGGACGGGTCTTTTATTATGGAGCAGTTCCCACAGTTGTCACACTCTGTCTGCCTGCGAAGGTGCTAGCTGGCATTGCAAAATGCGGAGCGCCCTACATTTCATACATGGCAGTGAACCAGATTGAAAGTATTGTAAGCAGCCACTGGTTCTTTCCTGTCCTGACAATACTTGGTCTGTTGTCTCCTTTCCCTTCTGGCGCACAATGCATCGGAAGCCGTGCCTGCAGCTCGAATCTTAAAGCAAGATTATTGAAATTAATTCCTATTGTTGGAAAGGACGTCGGCCAGTTGCGCGGAATGCTCCGACCTGGATTTCCCGCGTGGGGAAATGAATATATTTGTAAATAAATGACCTCTCTTCGCTCCCTTTCGTTCTTACAGTCCTTTCGAAGATCGCCTCGGGTTGAATCAAGGCTCAGCAGATCTCTCTTTCCCCCCCCCAAACCCCCCCCCTCGCTTCCCGGCGCCAGCGTACTGTATATTTACTAGCCACAGCTGTGCTTTGGACACGCCTCCTTGGCCAAGGATTGGCTCCAAACGCGGAAGGTCCGGACCACCTCTTGGGTGATAGTTCTACCAATGAGAAGCGCCCTGGTTCTTGACGGACGTGTATCGGTCCTCCAATAGCAGCGAATACAACCCGGATTTGTCAGCTGAGAGACGAGCGCTATAAAAGGCAGAGCAGGGGGGCTCCGACTGTAGAGTGGGAAGCTGCAGGGAGGAGGGAAGGAAGCAGGCAGGCAAGTGAGCAGGGCTGAAGGCTGCACCGTTCTCCGTCCCGGAGTGCGCGGTGGGCTTAAAAAAGCAGGCAAAGCCGGCTGGCTCTTCCGTCTTCTGCAGCATGAAAGCCTTTAGTCCGGTGCGATCCGTCAGGAAAAGCAGCCTTTCGGAACACAATCTGGGGATATCCCGGAGTAAAACCCCGGTGGATGACCCTATGAGTTTGCTCTACAACATGAACGACTGCTACTCGAAGCTGAAAGAGCTGGTGCCCAGCATTCCTCAGAACAAGAAAGTCAGCAAGATGGAAATCCTGCAACACGTTATTGACTACATCCTGGACCTGCAGATCGCTCTCGACACGCACCCCAGCATCGTCACCCTCCATCACCAGAGACCGGGACAGAACCCTTCCTCCAGAACTCCTCTGACCACCTTGAACACAGACATCAGCATCTTGTCACTACAGGTGAGTTTCTCCCCCTGCCCGTGGTCGATTCCCTGGCTCTTTTTCTCTTCTTGCTCCTGTAAACAGGATTAGGTTAACGGTGTTGCTCTAAATCGGTTTGGTCGGGGGTGCTTTTTTTAAAGGTCGCGATTGGCATTTTTTTTTTAAAAAAAGGGAAAGTCAGTTATAAGCTACCCGTTTGCTGATAGCAATAATCGCCATTCGCGTTTGAAGTAGACCGGAGTACTTTGCAAGTTTCCTTGAAATGCTTAGGGTTTTAACGCCAACCCTTGTCTCTCCTTTTCCCCCTTTGCAGGCAGCTGAATTTCCCTCAGAATTAATGTCAAACGAGAGCAAAGCACTTTGTGGCTAAATATATTTGGTAAGTGGTAAATTCCTGGTTTTTAAAAAAATATTTTATACGTATGTGAAAGGGAGAGGGCTGTTTTGTGGCAACTGAGGCATTTTGTTATCTTCTGAGAACTCAACATAAATCCAGGCAAAGTTCTGTAATATTTCAATCTAAGAGGTTAATGAAACTTGTGGTATGGCCCAGGATTACTCATGGGATCAATTGAACAGCTTCTAATTAAATTGCTGCTGTAACTGTTAACACGGCTGGTCTCTTGCCCCTCCAAATAGAGAGTTTAAGCAAGAAGAGCCACTTTCCGATCATGTCTCCTCTTGAATATGCTCATTTAGTTGGGTGTGTGTGAGAGAGCACGCATTTGCATGCACATGCTGCATCTGGACGCCAGGGTTTGCCCAATCTTTGAGTGTTTGGCTAAATGCTCAAAACTGTGGTTTCCTCTCTGGCGCCAGTCTGTCCGGATCTCTGCCCTGTTAGCATTCTTCTAAATATGCTTCTCTTCAATGTTTTGCAGGTGTTTGCTGAATTTTTGCACAAGAAGATACATTCCCCCCCAACAGCAACTCTTGTTTCCCAGCTATATCTGGAGGGGGTGAAATCCATATTCAGTTAAATGAACCTTTTAAAGAAAAATTAATGGATATCATCTTCCACTATTCTTCATCTTGGACTAATCTTAATTATTTATGAAGAGACTTTTAAAATGCCCTTTCCCTAGCTGGAAAGGCTTCATTTATATGCTATTCCCACAGTAGGGAGCAAAACGAAACTTTTTTTTAAAAAAAGCCCTCTTTAAGGAATTGTCCCTTTTAAAGCAGACTTTGCCTTTTTTTCCTCCAAAAGGTGGAGCGTGAGTATTAGAAGATTGAGTGTTCAGTTTTCTGTGAAGTTGTGGTCAAAAATTAGCTTTTTTTTGACATGCATATAGGACTGAATGCTGTGTACATATTTATATATAAATATGGGAATGAAATTTTGAACTCTTTAATTAGAGTTTTCTTGTATAGTAGCAGAAATGTATATTTCTGGAAAAAAATGTTACAATGTACTTAATCATGCTGAACTTTTTATAAAAGTTTAGTTGTAAACCTTTTTATACAGAATCAAAATAAATTGTGTGTTCATTGAACAGCTTGTTTGCCTTCTTTGTAAGTGCCAGCTGTTTTGTGGCAGAGCAGCTGAATTGGCAACATACCAGTTACATGTAGATTGTCCTGGAAGTTCTTTATTTTCTTTTGAGAAATTGTGTTTGAAAGTTGCTTGTTTAAAAAAAAAGTCCAAAGCATTTTGTGAAGAGAAGCTGCTTAAGTTGTTCATTACCTTGAGAAGTTTGAACTTTAGAAGCAAAAACTTAAGTTTTGCACAAATAATTCCTTTGCCTGTTTTCACCCTCTGTTGATTGGCTATGTGAGCTTCTAAAAGCTGCTACTCCACCTCTGATGAACTTGCTTTTGATTATGCAGAAATTAAGAACAGCAAGGGGCTTCTAATTTCCCCAACTGTTAACTTCTTGTAAAAAAAAGTTTAATGTAAAAAAAAGTTTAATGTAAGAGCTAATGATGTACGAATACTGCAAAGTTTATGTGAATCTGCAATATTTCATGGAAAGGGTATTAGTTAATAAGTTGCAGCAGCTTCTCTATATATGACTAATCTGAGAAATGAAAGTTACTCTCATGTTATTGATTAAACTTTGGCTCCTCTAAGCATCAACCTCTCCTAAAAAGAATTAAATGTCATTTTCTAGTACTGTATTAAGATTGCAATGCCAACTGTAAGATGGACTTCAGCAGGAGTTAAATTATAAGCATATGCAGAATTGCTGCTTTTCTGTCAGTTCTCATCACCATACAACTAACTTCACTCCTTTTTTAAATCATGTCCTACTATAACCCTAAATTCTTAATACTCTTTGTAGTAATCATGCTCAACTTGCCCTACTGTAAGATAATGGAGATGTGCTCAGTCCCTTTGCAGCTCTCAGAATGAGGTTTTAATTTCCCACTTCAGCCAATCTGCAGGCATGCTCAGGAAAAGCAGTTGAAGCAGCCTAGCAAGATCCATTGGGAAAAAAAGTTAACAAGTCTGCCAAGCAGTGTGAAACTGGGCACCTGGGCGTGCTTACAGGAAAAGGCAGAAGCTCCGAGGCCTGTATAACATTTGCACCAAAATAAACAGGTGTGTGGGTGGTGCTGTGCAGTTTGGTGCAGCTTTATTTTCCCCTCGGTATCAGATCTATGCACAGATACTGGGAAGGAACTGGCCCTGTTCTGAACAGAAAAGCTGCTACTAGCAATCTGCTATGCAGTTGTTTTTTTCAGAAGGTGTAACCCAACCATCGTCTACCAATTAAGTGAATCTGGCTTCCCCATTGACTTTGCTTGTCCAAAGGTTGCAAAAGGGGATCACATGACTCTGGGACACTGCAACCATCATAAATAGTGAGTCAGTTGTCAAGCATCCGAATGTAAATCACTACCATGGGGATGCTGCAAAGGTCATCAATGAAAAATGGTCATAAGTTACTTTTCAGTGCTGGTGTAGCTTTGAACGGTCACTAAATGAATACTTTCAAAAGCAGAATCTTTCGAGACAATAAGATTAGTGATCTTTTCTCTATTCTGTGTATAGAGTATTTCTCCAGAGCAGCCTCAATAATTTATAAGTTGCCCGTTTCTTTTTTTTCTCAAGTATGTTGCATTTCATGTATTTGAATGCATGCTCATTACCAAAGGCAGAACAAACTTTTAGATGACAAAGATTTTCACTACTTATTTTGGATTAGTCATGCCAGTCTAAAACATAATTGCTATTTCAGGTAATAAATTATGCTGATTTTTCTTATTAATGGTTGCGCTGTTACTAGTTAGAGACAGAACCCTGCAAGGGTAAAATAACAATTTATAATTTATAATAAAAACTTCCAAGAATGCAAAAATACCACAATTTACATACATCAGGATCTCTAGTTTTATTGCCTATTTGCAATATTTGAGATTCTCATACTTAACATTTGGTTATACAATGTATTTTTTATTGTAAAGTGATAAAAGCAATGCACTTGTATTTATAAGCACTGGCTTACAGGAGGGTGGATGGGGAAGGAGAGGGTAAGGAGTAATAACCTCATAGCCATAATTTACATGATAGTAACTTCATGGAACTGTATTGTATTCAATTTTTTTAAAAAAAAATTCTGACTGATTTGTGAGTACATTCTTAATGCAGACAAGTTTTAACAATTGTATACAGTAATTTAAAAGAACTGTATACTTTTGCACTTAAAAGGAACATAGAGGAATTGGGGAAACCTTAAGTGTAATTTCTTGTAAAACATTAACTGCCATGTAAAAAATACCAAGTATTGTTATATATCTATTTGTATGCTACCTTAAATTACCAGGACAACTAGAAGTACTTATTATTAATCAACACAGTATTTTTAACCTATACTTACCGGTATTAACATTAATCTGTATTGCTAAGTAATTGCAAGATGTGATTGCCACTAACTTACCTTATAAAAGGAATTAAATTCAAGGAGGTGTTAGGCTAGGCTCCTATCGAAACTCAAAAGTATTTATAGATAATTTCTACAGTTGTATGGGAATAATAGCATGAGGAAAACGGGATGCTGCCCTGATCAATCTTGTTGTATATCAAAAAGATTATATCACTAAACTACGTAAGCAATTTTTTTAACTTAAATGTATTAAAAGTGAGAAACAGCCTACCTAATAATTTATCCTAATAATCCCTATTCTGAATGTAAAAGTGCGGTAAGAATTCATTAAAAGTTTTATTAAGCAGCTGTGAAAGCCAACACATGTTTGAAGAACAGTATGCCAATTTCTGGATTGGTAGCCAAGTACTAGTACCAATTGCACAGATTCAACAGCAAGTACAAAGTAGAACTGGAAAATAATTCGGAGATAGATGTTAGCTAAGGTTAGCTGAAAAGAATGCTCTTATAAGGCAATATTAATGCAATGTGTATAACCCAGTCATAAATTTTACCTGAGTGTGAGTACTAAATTAAAAACTGCAACAAAAATTGATGGGACTAGTCACTAGCCAATCATAAAATTTTAGTTAAGAATTTGCTAATACCTTTCAGAGGGGGATAACATAAAATCGTCTTGTCATTAGCAAGATTCCTACACATAAAAATTGAAATAAAAGAACTGTACCTTTGATGCATATCTGAGAAAATACATGCAAATATTTAATATTCCTATTTTTGAGTAACATTCCATTCGTGCCAACCTCTTAGGATCCCATTGTTAACATATGTGGAAGACGAGTGCCACCTTCTGGCCTATGCATAGAAGACATTTACCATCAAAAAACTATTCATTAAAAATAACTTTTATTTTAAAATAGTTTTTGTCTTAAGATGGGTTAAATTAAAAAAAGGCAAAATTAGTCAATTAAAATGATGTCAATTTTGAAAAAGTAATTGTGTTTGGTCCTAGACTACCAGTAAATTTTCATTTATTGATTGAAAGAATCATGCCAATTTTCAATTAGCTTTATTGCCAAATATGTTTTTAAACACATAATACCATTTTCAAATGAAAAAAGGGGAAATCCTGCATTTAAATAGAATTATGAAATAAAAGTTCTCAGAACTAGAATATATTGGAATACAGAAAATTTGTTGCCTTTTCCCAGACAAGGCACAAATAAGAGTTTCTAATTTAAATTCTTCACTAAACCTGTTTACTGTTTATCCACTATATAAGCAGGCTTGGTTTATGGGTTTCTATCTAGCTGTATATCCAGGATAGATATCACAATATATTATGGTTCTTATTCTCCAAAGTCCATAAACCATCATCCCAGTACAATTATAGAACTATAAAATATGTACATTTTTTATTTGGTACCCAAGTTTGCTTACTTTTTTATTCTTCATTCTTAGTAAGTAAGGACTTCGATGGCAGGTTGACTTACTTTGAATTACTGGAAAGTGCCTAGAACATTCACTATATAAAATCAAAAAGGAAGAAAAAAAAATTCCAACATTTTTCACCTACAAATTGCTTTAGGAGCCCAGAAAAAATGACATTAAAAGAACAGACTTCTCCAGTTCTTATGTGTTCCAGTCAGCCATGCCATCTTCTATGATATTTTAACACTGGCATAGTGAAAAACTGGGTGGTAGGCAAACAGTTTTCATTGGCTTTTTTAAAAAGTTGTTCCTAATTTTCTTAACATTTTTATTCATGTCAGGCCTAGCCAAGGATAATATAACATTCTTGCCAAAATTCAGTTCTTTATTTGCTTAAACCATATAGACAGAATCTTGCCAAATTAAATCAATATGGCTCTTATCCTGATGGATGTACACTGGGAGTACATCCTAAATCTCTTCCTCTGACTCCGATCCAACTCTGGACTGGTCTGCCTGTTGTCTCATGCATTTCTTCCTGGAAACCTGCCGCATTACTGTAGTCCATCACACCACCTCTCCTCTCCCCATCACAACCTGGGGACTTATTTTTGGTTGTTCTATTTCTCACCTGAAAATAGATCGTGGCATTTGGGCTACATAAGGATTCGTGTTTGAAAGTAGGTTCAACATGTACGTACAGCATGGAAAGCAACCTACCACTCTTAAAACGGAATCCTTTATCGTGCACTTAAATTTGAGGGTGCTACTCCATGAAAAGCTGGGATTTACAGCCTCGGAACACTGAGAATAACACACGTAATAACCCTCCTACAGAAATGTTGATTATGTGTTTTTGCTGACTGTAGCTTTTGGTTAGCAAAGTAGAAGAAGTGTACCCTACCCAAACGCAGGTACATGCAGAAAAGGGAAGCGGACTGCTCTGCTTCGCTAACAGGATATCTCAGGAATGCTCTGGAGATCTTTAAAAGTTAAGTGCATGATGGACCACAGGAGGGCAGGGTGGAAAGGAGGATGTGGGGCTTGGTGGGGTGAATGACTCTGGTGATGCTGCGGTGGCCGTAACTTTGAAACCAGATCATAAGTAGCTTTTCCGCAGTAACTTGGAATGTTTGCCGAGTGACTGGTCATAAGTTGAGGACTATATGTACTTAACTTGACGTTTCTAACCACCAGAGGGCCTTTACTCTGGCATGATATCATGTCCTCCTCCTCTCAGCTGTGCTTGAAGGCCGATATGGGAAGATTCCCTTCTGGAGAAAAAATGCCCGTTACTCTGGACTGGATATTTTTAATAGCCTCATCTCCCCATTACTGCATAAATATCCAGGGTGTACGCTGTACAGGATGATTCTACATGTTCTTGCTGCTGTCAGATACCAACCCTGCTAAATGTATTGCCAGGTCCAGCAGATAACCTATGACCTATGCCACAGGTCTGCAACCCGCGGCTCCGGAGCCGCATGTGGCTCTTTCAGCCGTCTCCTGTGGCTCCCAGTCCTCCGCTATGTGTAGTCCAAAAAATAAAGTGGGACTAAAAAAGTTCAACCAATCAATTCAAATATGCAGGGTAGGTGCATATCTCGCCTTGGCTCCACTCTTCAGTCAAACCCTGTTCTGCGCATGCGCGCATGTACGCACATGCGCACACATTTTTTGCGGCTCCCAGTTTTTCCTTTTGTGAGGGAACCGGTTCCGAGTGGCTCTTTCACTGTTTCAGGTTGCTGACCCCTGACCTATGCTGAAAAACACATATAGAAAATACTTAATGAGCATCTGGTTTGATAATACTAACATGCTTTGTATCACGACAGATTTATTCTACTACATACTAATTTTTATGCCCCCCCTATGCCCATCTAATAACCCTACCCCTCCTTTTAGATTCTTTTTATTCATACTTTTATTATACCCTTTAGCTTTTTATATTTTTAGATGTAGTTTCTATGTTTATAAATTACTGTACCCCACCTTCCTTGTGCTGATATTTGACTGTAATGAAAGATTTGATTGACATCTTTAATGCAAAACACAACTGTGCAATTTCTCCTGTGCTACTTCACTTGGAAACTACATTTGGACCCCCTCTCAGAGTTTTAAGAAATAGATACCTCTCTTTTTCCAAATCTTTTTAATTGTTGATTTTGGCACCTTTTGTGCTTAATTTCCTATCGGTTTTTAAATTAAAATTTTAATTTAGTAGCCAGTAGGGCAGAAATATAATCACTATAAATCAGTAAATAAATACAGGATATGTTTCCACAAGGAGTGATCTGACGGGAAGAGAAAATCAACCACCCACAGAATGCACATAGAATGGGCATAGTAGTGAGGGATGGGATGGTACATCTCACAATGAAAACCTGACTTCTAAAATCATCTTAAAAATAATAGTTAACTATATATATATCTTTGTTGCTTAGAACCATTGTTAGAATTAAAACATTCAGTATGGTTCTCTAGATGTTTAAAATAATGTATAAAAACAGGGATTTGAAATACTGAATTCAGAAAAGATCTTATTCAATTCACTGTAGCATCATTAAAGAAATGTAAGAATCTTTCATTTAAGCCAACGATAACCACCAATGCCACTTTTCTTAATACTTTGCTTTTTGCTTCTCTGGGAAGATTTCTGTATCCCAGTAAGCTCAGAGTGCTTGATTGAACTTTCATAGCTATACATTTACTTGCTGTGTTATTCTGATTGATCTCAGTTTATAGTTTGTGCTGTTTCAGTTATTAGCAGGGCTTTTTTTGTCATAGAACGCTCAGAACGGAGTTCCGGCACCTTTTTTGGATGGAACCTTGTAGGGTAGGCAAGGCGGGTTGTATGACATGTGTGCTCCAGCACCTTTTTCTTTTACAAAAAAAGCACTGGTTATTAGCTACCTTAAAGACTCAAAATGAAAACACAGAACAAGACTACAATATACTGTAATGAATAATTCACCCATCACTCTTGAAGGAAAATGTAATTTCAGCAAGTGCTCTTGGTGCTTTTTCTGCTTCTTTCAACTGGAGATAAAAACGCAGGCAGGAGGAAAAGTGTCTCCTCTATTTCTATTATTTAGCCCAGTGGTATGCATTTGTTTTGTTCAAAAACTATAAGTCAAGTCAGCCACTACATTTGTTCATGTAGAATTTGTAATTTGGCTCACATCGGTGAATTTATCCCATCGCTACTTAACCCCTGCAGTTTTAATAATAATAATAATAATAATAATAATAATAATAATAATAATAATAATAATGAGGAGGAGGAGGAGGAGGAGGAGGAGGAGGAAGGGACCTTGGAGGTCATCTAGTCCAACCCCCTGCTCAGGCAGGAAACCCTATACCATTTCAGGCAAATGGCTGTCCAGACTCTTCTTAAAAACCTCCAGTGTTGGAGCATTCACCACTTCTCGAGGCAGGTTGTTCCACTGATTAATTGTTCTAACTGTCAGGAAGTTTCTCCTTAGTTCTAGGTTGCTTCTCTCCTTGACTAGTTTCCATCCATTGCTTCTTGTCCTGCTTTCAGGTGCTTTGGAGAATAGCTTGACTCCCTCTTCTTTGTGGCAACCCCTGAGATATTGGAACACTACTATCATGTCACCCCTCACCCTTCTCTTCATTAAACTACACATACCCAATTCCAGCAACCGTTTTGGTGTGCTTCATCATGTACCTTAAAAACTTCTGAATCTAATTTAATAAATAAATGCTCTTGTATAAATTCATGTTTATTAACTCCTAAAACAAATACCATTAGTCTGATGCCTTTAATATATTTGACCATTTCATATATGTGACTATAGTTTATACAGCACTATTTTAGAAGAGATCTCTAAAAGAAGGCCATGCTTTCTCAGATGCACCAGGATAGAATTCTTTTTAAGGCTTTTTCTGAGCTGCAACATTAACAATACCAAGGTTAGGAAATGAAAGTTTCTTTAAAAAAAACACAAGATTTTAGACTTTAGGGAATTGCCCAATACGTTGTTTAAATTATGTCTTAATTATAAATTTGGGGAAAAAATTGCAGAATTTTGCATCCAGAAATGTAGCTATCTGCTCACAGGAATGGGGGAAAAAAAATAAGACAGCTTTTCTCTGTGTCATCAGTTTTCTTCTCATTCTAAGTCTTTTATTTGTTCCAGTTCCAATTTAAGCAAGTGACGAGCGTTTTTCTTACCTCTGAGTAAGTGCAGGAATTAGTAGGGTTATGGTGGAAATACCGCTCTAAATACCCAGGTTGACCAAGAAAAAAAATATTCAGAATAAATGTGAAAAAGCCTAAAGTCTGAGTAGCTACTCTCCTGTTGAATCAGATTCAGATCAATAGCAACAGAAACTAGGCACATATCTATGTAGTTTAAGAACATTTTTATTAAGTGAACTTCCTGATACCAAAAAGCGTAGGACCCGAGCAGCAGGCTTTAAAATATTTACTGAGTGTCAGGTGCAAGTCTAAGTGTAGGTCTGTGAAAGTCTACTATCAAAGCAGTTTCCAGAAACTCTATAGTCTATTCAGGTAATGGGGTGGTGGTGGACATACAACATAATAAAAGTCTAATCCTTGTTATAGAAGTAACCAGTACAAAAAAAAACATTGCATTGCTACCAACAACTATCAAGTCCAAACATTTGGCTGTTGGCCTGTGTGTCTCTACATGGACACCACAACAGATGCCTATGAATTGGATGCAGAGGAACTAGATTATTCAACCTGAATTTTCTCTTCAGATGAATGAGAAGGGGGGACTGGTCACAGCTGTTTTATAGAAGAAAACCATTTTCTATCATTCTGTGCTCAACTTGGGCAGATGGGTGCCTTCAAAGCTGGTAAAAATGGAAATATCTATTGCCTCTCTAGTTCAGACTTATCAGTCCAAGCCAAATTGGGGGAGGGTCTCATTGAAGCAAAATAATGAATCATGCCATCCATAAATGTACGTATAGCTGAAAATAGAATAGAAAGGAACATTAGTACCAAAAGAATTTTTGTTCCTCTTTAGTATGAGTAACCGCAAAGAGGAAAATCCCGAGACCATGTTTCTGGATACAGACAGAAGGGGAAGCAACTGATCATATTCAAACCTGGACAGATTTAACAGAAAACAAAAATTGCTATCTAATACAACTCTGGGAGCAATGGAGCACTTGCCTTATTGGCAAATATGTCACTTAGTCCTCTTAATATACTTCAACAAGCTAATCTTGTCCCAGCTATAAAATTTATGGACTGTCCCAGCTCATCCTGGAGATCTATCAGGTTGCTAAAAGTCAACAACCAATCTGATGGCATATAAATAAATCAAAAAGGTTTCAGCAGTGATACAGATGTAACACAAAATTAGAGACACTCGTATTTCAAAAAATAGAGCTTTTTCCGTTTAGGTCACTGGACTTGGTCTTCTGAAATCTAATGTTTGCAAATTGTATGTAATTTTCTTATGCAATCTCCATCAAATGTATGGTAGAAAAGGGAAATAAAGGCTTTTACTTCCCTTTACTACAGTTCTGCTATATTTGACTTGGGGGGAAAAGGTAATTAATTTGAGTTCTCATATGGGAACAAGCCAGTATCAACTAAAATAAGTAGTTTACAAGACATAACAGGGAATTGCAGTTGCTTAAGAGGAAGTAATTGTTCTAGTTTTGTCACTTTACAATCTAGAGCAGGGGTCTTCAAACTTGGCCCTTTTATGACTTGTGGACTTCAACTCCCAGAATTCCTCAGCCAGCATGCCTGGCTGAGGAATTCTGGGAGTTGAAGTCCACAAGTCATAAAAGGGCCAAGTTTGAAGACCCCTGATCTAGAGAGAAAAGCACATGGATTCAAAGCTTACTGCAGCTTTTTTGGAAGCAGGAAATAAAAAAAAGTTATGTTTGTCAACATCTCACTGTTCAGGCTATTTTAATCCAAATACTGCTGCGAATGGAAGTCTATTTCTTAGAACTTAATATATGGATCTAAGCTATCAAATAAGTACTTAGCAGAGATATGCTAAAAACTGTTCCAGTTCAACTTGAATTGTGATGATGATGATAGAGTTGGAAGGGACCTTGGAGGTCTTCTAGTCCAACCCCCTGCTGAGGCAGGAAACCCCATACCTTTTCAGACAAATGGCTGCCCACTCCCTTCTTTAAAACTTCCAGAGTTAGAGCATTCACAACTTCTGGAGGCAGGTTGTTTATATCCTTAAACCTAGCATTAAAAATCTGAAAGACTTGTCTTTCAAAATTTAGTCCCTCTACTTCAGGGGTGTCAAACTGCCAGTCCGTGGGCCAGACGCATCATCAAGAAACCGCGCCCACCCCATTGCCGGCAATGGAGAAAAAGCTCTGATACATTGCGTGACGTCACTAGTTTGACATGTCTGCTCTACTTTATAGTACAAAAATTACACAAGCAAGTTTGAAAATACAAATTTGTAATCTGTAGCATTTGTAATCTGTAGCATTTTATATTAGCAATTAGGGATTATGTAAACACTCACATTCTTTTCCCCAAGCATGAAATGAATTGTTCTGTTCATACCAGAAGTGTACCATGTTCTAAATACTTCCCATATGGAGATAACATTTCTGATAAGATGGGAATAGCTGTTTCAAATTCAAAATATTTTGCACACCACTAGTCCAGATCTATTACTTGGTTTTGGCTTAGGATGTTACATAAATCCAGCCAACTGCAATTTATTTAACAAATCATGGTTCAGAATAACGAACAAGTCCTCTCATGTATGATAAGATTAGATGGTACAATTTTCTTAATAAAACCAAAGTATTTACATTTTCTTATTTGTTTTATTCTTTTTCTAACCAAGCTTTTCTTCTACATATTTCATGAACTGTACTTGAAGAACAATTCAAAATAAAAGTGGATTATTGGTTTAGATTCTTAGCTAGTATTTAAAATTTTAATAAATAATTTGGAATTAGTTTAGAGGTTTTAGTTTCTATCTCAGGACTCGTCCTAGTTTCAAAACTGAACATGAAGTATGATAAATGATGAGTTTAAGGATATAATCCAATATTAATTAATTAGAATAAATGACACTTGTTCTGAGAATTGCAATATAAAAAATCCCTTCTGCTACACCCACAGAACTTTCTTTGCTTCTAACATGTAGGCCTTCGTGATTTTCATGGTATGAAAGAGTTCCATCACTAGGAAATGTAAATGACCTTTTCAGAAGAATATTTTATATATTATTATCATTTAATACTTTTGTGGGGGAGGGGGAGAAAAAGAAAAGTTAAATATCCTTTATGAGCTATGTCAGACCTGATATCTTTTCTCTTGTGCTTTTTTGGTAGTTCTTTCTCTCTTCAGCCACTGTCTTCTACAATTTCCCCCATTCTCATTATGGGAATATCCTTCCCCTCTCTATTTTTGTAAGTGTTCTACCTGTAAATACCAATAAAGATTTTCAATAAAAAATATACCCAGTTCTTTTAAAAATGCATTGAAAATAAAGCATCAACTTTTGTATTTGGCATTAAAAACATCCCTCATATTACAGAAATACCCAATACAAACTATATACTGAAATGAAAAGACCCTAGACATGCTAATGTTTTGTTGGAATTTTGAGGTTTCACGTGAAAACAAGTGTCCTTGTTTTCCATGGATTTTGATTCAATAATCTATCCAGTTCAGGACTTCAAGAATTGTGGTATGTACACAGAACCACAGAGCACTCTGTTTAAAAAATGGGGGGGGGAGAATCTATTTTCTTTCCTTCAGCAAACAGGACGTGGTTCTATTTTATTTTCAGCTATTTTCCATCTATTTCCAACAGAAAATATCTGAATTTTATCCACTGGGGAAGCCCATATTGCATGTACAGATCACACATCAACATTCCAGCAACACGATAAGGTTCTTAAGCAGTTAGGAAAATGGTAAGTAAGAATAAATGATTCAGCTTCTCACTAAAAAAAGTATTTACACAGCAGACATGATGAAGACAGCAACAGATGATTTTAGCTCAGAGATACAAAAGATGAATTCATGCTATTTACAATGCACTTAACAGCTCCCACCAAAGTTAATGGAAACACTAAGTGCTGAATTCACAATAACATTAATTCTACCACAATCCCCCTTTATGTAAGAACTCCACTTTTTAATCCTACCAAACAACTGGAGATGTTCATTAAAATTAAAGAAAACATCCAACACAAGAGAAGCATGCCTGTGATTTTATTATTACCTCCATTGTAGTGGAATGTATACAATTCACAAATCCTATTTAAAATCATGCATATTTCATTTGCATATGAACTACTAATATTTTAGCCACAATGCTAAAAACAGAAACGGACATAATTATACACTGCACTGCTAAATAAAGGCAAACATTACATTTTTGCTAACTGCGAAGGCCATGAAAGCCACCAATTCTGTTTGTTCTTCACAATCAAGTAAAACACATTAATCAAAGGCCACTATTGTTTAAAATTAGAAATACTTTCAAAAGATTACATCAAAGCACTCCCTTGAAAATAATACTACAGAACACAATCACATTTACTCCTCACAATTGCTTTAGAACTATTGTTATACTATAATCTATGGTGAACAAAAAAATCAGGCAATTTATTCTTAAATCTTAACTACAATTATCATTTCAAACATGCAGTATTCTGTCTTCAAATTTACAGTCACAAATACAGCATTCCTAAAGGCAAAATCATTTAAAACCAGCAAAAGAATTGAGTTTTAATATTTGAATTTCAGCAATTTAAACATCAATACTTTTTAAAATGTCACAGAACTGAAAAGTATAAAATCATAGGCATCAAATTTGTAGACCTCTAGCCATTTCCTTTATTTGATAATTTAAAAAGTTAAATTGGTACATTAATTCTTACATAGATGTACAATATTTATTTTTATTTCAGCATCACTTTTCAACATGCAGACCAAAGCACGCACATTTGCCCTAGAAAAATTGAACACCATCTTTAACCGATAAATGGCGGCTCATTTATGCTGGCCATTATTCAACTAATTTTCATTACATTACGTATTTTTTCTATTCTAAACCATGAGATGTGAACTGGATTATAACCCTAATTTTTTATGAAAATAGCAACATGATCAGAGAAGCAAGCTGTAGAGTGGAATGATAAAGAAATGTGTAAACCTGATGAGGAACTAAGAAAAGGAAGCTGTATAAAATAAAAAGAAAAATAAATAAATCAGACAGAGGCAATGTTGTAACTTGGATGACATTCAAAGAATACTCTCTCTCTCTTCTCCAAAGCCTGCAGCATCAGAACCAGTAACAGTAAGAAGCTCAGAAGAATCTTTTGAAAGCCTTGAATAACTTGAACGCTGGCTACGCTTATGGGTCACACCTTTAATATTATCATTCTGAACTGCAACTGAGTTAGAACTCGATCCAGGACACAGAATGATTTGAGAAGGGTCTACGATACCATCAGTCTCCTCAAAATTCTGATTGGGTCTATTGGTTGGTGCACTATTATTATTCAGGGTGACTGTGCTAGGCGTTCGATTTAAATTGTAGACTTTTTGGCATGCTGGCCAATTCTCTTCCGGACTGCTTGCTATTAAGCTGCTGTCTGAAGGACTTTTCTTATCTTCTGAACAAATTGACATACGTGCGATTGTTGGATCTTGAAGGCCACTCAAGCTATGGGGAATTCCCCTTTTTCCACTGTGGCCATCATCTTCCAGCTCAATGAGATTTGCTTTTTCAAGCTGTGAATCATCTCCATCATTATGGAGAGAATGATTTGGAGAGCTTTCGTTGGATCTTACTCCAGAATCAGAGGAATCCTTTTTGTCTAGAAGGGCATCTGTCAAATATTCCTTTGCTTTAATCAAGGTTCTGATGGGCTCAGAGCCATGTTCTGGAGATTTGGACTGTTTCTCTACTTTTCCTTCTATTTTCCGGTCTTTACCTTCCTTGAGGAGAGGTGTATTATCAGATTCTTCTGTTCCAGACTCATCCTCATCACTTGGAAGTTTCTGATAACGTAGAGCTACCCCTTTCAACTTCAGATCTGCAGCTTGGAAAATGCTTGTTCTTTCTGAAGATTTCTTCCCAGAAAGAAGCTTGGATACGGACTGATCTGATTTTTCATCTTCTTCAGTAATGGGATCCAATGGAGATGCATCATTAGTAGATACCGAAGTACTGTAATCTACAACATCATTTCGCTTAATCAAAAAGGATTTCCTTCCATCTTCTTGTTTCTGTTCAGCATCCTTTCCCTTATCTTGTTCCATATTGGAATGAAGAGAACCTGTGGATGTGCTCTGCCCCATATAAAATGCTGCTGAACTATGTGGTGAAGATCTACCACTCACTGTACTAGAACTTGCACCTCCTTCTAACTGTGACATTTGAGCAATATATTCTCTATATGCATCTCTATATTCTGCTTGTACCTTATCAGTAAGCTTTGAAATTTCAATACTAGAATCTTGGGAATTGAGGCTTGAAAGACTTGGAGTCCGGCGAACTTGTGACTGTTTAAAGACAAAGAAAATATATTAAAATATTTTCTGGGTCTATATCCATAACACATCTAAATAGGCACAAATGAATAAAATTAAACCTTAAACAAGTTATGAATGAAAACTGCTTGATGTTTCAAAAAGGGGCACTATGTCAGTGGTACAGCATATAACTAGCATGTGCTGAGATTGTTCCATGAGGGTAGGAAATTCATTTATCATATAAATGGTTCCACGAAGAGCTGGAAGTTTTACATTTCTCAGTTTAAGTTCCTAATTTTATTTAGAATAAAAGGGGAAAATGTATCAATTTTCTGTTAAAACCAACAGCCTTTCCCAATACAACACGTTTTGTATTAGAAAAAGGTAAATGTGTCCAGAAAAGTGTATATATAACTCTTGTGTAACTGGAATGGAACATATAACTGCATAATTACAATTGTACTTGCAGAACCTGAATTAGAAATAAATGCCGTAACTTTTTATAGATATTACTGAAGTGCAACATATGCACTTTTTGTTTTTAAGGAGTTTTACTCTTGTATATGAATAATAGGTATGATTAAAACAGAAGACATTGACTAAATTATATCCAATCTGAAGTGAAATTACCTGCCAGCTTAGATTGCTATGACGTGGAGGGGCTTCCTCTAGGCCAATATTGTTCAGCTCTTCGAAGCTAAAATTGAGAGTATAAGGAGGTTGACCTGGAAGACCAGTAAGTTCCGTATGGGGTAATTCGTTGTTTAGAGTTGGACGTCGAGCGAGATCATTATGAGGAATCGTGTTGGCATGCTCATTCACTGTTCGAGAATCTTCATGGACAACTTGACTTTCTGCATTTCTCATCTCAAGTACCTAACATAAGAAATAATATTAGACTGCAGGTTGAACATAACAGCACAACTAAAACATGGGTTTTATTTTATTAAAAGAACTATGAAGCACACTCTCTGTGACAATGTTGATGTTTTCCATGATTCACTCAGTCTAAAGCAGCATTTCCCAACCTCAGAAACTTCAACTCCAGCAATGGCTCTACTGGGGAATTTAGGCAATTAAAGTCTACATATCTAGTTGGGAGTTGGGAAACACTGTTTTAAAGCACATTCAGATGCACTTGCAAGGAGTTGTTTGAATCGTCATCTTATATTTGCACACAAATTTCACAATAAGGCAAGCTAAAACACATATTATTTATGCAAAGCCTAACCTTGAATATTTAATATACCCAACTAGTTTAAATGCATAATCACATAGACTCCATAAATAACCATTATTTAATAAATATCAAGCACCCCTTTCTTATCCCCTTCCTCCTATAGAAACCTACTCTTGTATTCCTGTTGATGGCACTGAAGCAAACAACTGTGCAAGGATGTAAAGACTCCAACCTGATGGAAAGCAGTGTTTCCAGGCAGAGTCCTGCCACTTTAAATAAGAAACTACAAATTGTGTAGAAATTATTAACAAAAATGGGGTAAGGTAAAACAAACCATTCTTAGAATGAAATCTCATGCAAATATGACATTGAATTTCACTGAAACCAAGTATGTGATATGCTTCAGAGTAAATATTTGCAGAAAGGTAAACGTAATTTCCACTGGCCAGCATTCCTAATTATTAATGCTAATATTTTATGTAACAATAGTCTTACTGCACTCCTGAAGAGATGCCAGTCCCCAAAATTCATGTTCATCTCACGTTTTAGTTCATCAATGTTACACTGTGCTAAAACACGACCATTTATATTAGCCTAAAAAAAATATAGAAACACAACATAGGTATTATTTATAAATGGTAGTAGAATAGTAAACTTTAATCATTTCAAAAGTAATTCATGTAGAAGTGTATCTATAATATTACAAGGATAGTCTATGTTATTCTTGGTTGAAACTAAAAAATGACAATAGAGTATTTTTATTAAAAGGACTAAGTCATAATTTAATCACAGAATAAAAGAAAGGGAGAGCTATTAAAAATATACATTTGATACATCAAAATAGAAATCAGGATTATGTTTCAAAGGAAAATATGATCATAATAAACTTTAGGATACATTATATAATGTATTTATTATAATCATAATCAATTTTAGAAAGATTCTGTGTTATACATTTATATTATGAGTAATGTCCAGTCTTCATTGTGAGTCTGTCTAAAACTAGGTTATAAATTGACAGCATAGCTACTGCAGAAGATTACCCCACCCCCACACACATACCCCAAAATATGTCAGATTTTTTAAAAAGGTCAAATTGAATTAAAGTCTTTTCTAGGAAGAGATTTGACAAAAGTTTCAGACACTATATTTCAAAATTGCAAATTTCGACTGATTTGGGAACTGAGAGGAGGACTACAGGAACAAGCACTTAATTCCTCTTAGAGTGTCCATTTTGTTGGGAGATTGAAACAATTGTGTGATGTACAAATGAGCCTGCAAGCTAAAGATTGCAAGCTATCCTAAGTATTATGCTATCAGCATTTTTATTAAGATTTTATCCACAATCGTGGATATTTGATCCAGGATTAATCAGAGTTAACTGTTGGGATGACTTGGGATAGAAAAGATGCCATAATAAATTTTCTACAAGTTGAATACAATAGTATGTTAACAGAGGGTTTTTATATTTTACTTTTGCCTTTTGTCTGTTTGCTATTCTACCTGTTAACTATTTGTCCATGAATACAGTAGATAGATGACAGGTTAATAATTTGTAAGCAGAATTACAAGTTTGGAAAAAAATGGGACTTGTTTCGCAAGGAGTAGTACACTAATGCTATTGTAATATATTTATCAATATTCAACTGGGGAAGGTAATATATGTACATGTGCTTGTGTTTTTTTAATACACCTTTTTAATGTTTTGTTTGCTTTTTTTGCTGTTTGTTTGCTTCTGGGTCCCCCTCCCCTTTTTGGGAGGGGAGTTTTGTATTTTAACTTTTGAATAAAATAAAAATTGTTTTAAAAAACATTAAATTCAATCATTGAAGTTGCTGATTCTTTACTTAGGAGAACGAACGGCAGGTCCACTGCCAAGACTTGCCTATTATCAAATACAAAAAAAGGAAAAAGAAACCCTTCCCCAAAGGGACAGTAATATTAATACACTAACGCCCATCCTTAAAACAAAAAAAAACCCCTCAAGCCCACTTAACACATATACTTTATTTTAAATACGATTTACTCTTCTATAGTCTTTATCTATCCTTAAGTCATTAATGGTATTCTGGCAGTAAGACAGGTTTAGTTTAATATATTCTCTCCATATCCACTCGTAATTACTGAAAGGTAATTTTTGTGTTTTTTTTATTCTCCAGCAGATTTTTACCGACCAGGGTTAAGATGCCCCATTTATGCATGCAGAAACATACCTTCTTTATGGTTGCAGAATACTGAGCCAGCATCGTCTGATCTAGTCCTTCTATTTGTTTCAGTTTCTCACACACAGCATCTACACTCATTGAGCTCAGAGGTACATGGGATGCTCCTGATCCAGGGACTGTCCCCTGTGCAAAGGAGAAGTGCAACATGCAGTATGTTTAAATGCCTAGTGTGATTCTTTTGCAAGCACAAACAACAGCTGCCATGTTTTGAGTCCCTATTAACGGTATCAGGGATTGGGAATACCGACATACCATCAGCGGACTCGCCGACTGAAGTATATACACCGTGATAGAGTGTCACAGGCAAGAACTTTCCCTGAAGGTTCTTGTAAGATGGAAAATGAATTTTGAAAGAAAGAACCCCTAGCACAAAAATGAGGAAAATCTTGATGACCTCTCCAATGTATTCTACACTTTCAGCACCTACTTCATTCACAGAAGGATCTAATGGAGCACGCTGTTCAAAAGAAAAATAATGGGCTAGGTCAAGGGTAGGCAACCTCGTCTCTTTTATGACTCATGGACTTCAGCTCCCAGAATTCCTGAGCCAGCTTGGCTGGCTCAGGAATTCTGGGAGTTGAAGTCCATGAGTCATAAAAGAGACGAGGTTGCCTACCCCTGGGCTAGGTTTAAAATATATAAATTTGTCTCAAAGGGGCCTGCCAGTTTTAGAATTATAACAAAAGGTGAAGTAGCCCTGGAATCAGATATTGGCTCAATCTGCATACATTTAAGTCAGTTAAAAGGGAGAAGGAGCATCACTTCTGTGTAGACATGTAATATAGCAATAATGCCGTATAAGAGCTTGTCGTATTTTTATTATTATGCACGTAATATGTTTTTCACTGCCTATGTACAATCTTAGCACTAAAGCCTAGCAGGCTGCATTCACTCTCTATATTCCAAATAGACAAAGTTTTTTTTTAACAAAGAAGATTAGAGACTACCTCCTCAAACTGAATAATAATCTTTGACTTAACAATTAAGTTGCTATTTTCATGAACCCATAAATCCTAGTAAAAGCTAATACAGTTAATAAAAAGCTGTAACTGGGAAAACTGTATTCTCAATTGCCTCATATTTTTTTCTGAATGCATTCCTGAGACTATTACCGTATATGCAACTGATTTTCAAGATCAGCTGGCAGATTTGACTGAAAAAAACCCAAAGTAACTGAAGCCAATGTTGTGGTACCAAAAACAAGTACTAGGAAAAAGTGTGAAGAATGATGGACGATTCTGTCGGAGTCAAATCAGAAATAAAACAAAAGGGAAGGGCACTACTCCAAATGCTTGCTCTCTCATATAATGAAATTCAAGATTCTCAGAAGCTGAAAGGTATATCTCGTGACAATAAAAAAAATGCCTGGCTAATATGGTCCGCTTTTAAATACTCAAGGTTCTAGAACAAGGGTCCCCAACCCCGGTCCATGGATCAGTACCGGTCTATGGAATGCCAGCAAACAGTCTGCCCAAACAAGGAAATCCCCATCCACAGGATGCAGGCAGCACAGAAAACCACACACCCCTTCCAGTCTGTGGAAAAATCTCTCTCCACATAACCGGTCCCTGGTGCCCAAAAGGTTGGGGACCTCTGTTCTAGAATACTATTCCAAAATAAATTTCTACAAGCTGTTGCATTCATCCCTTCAAATTCCAAAGAGAGAT
This sequence comes from Vipera ursinii, assembly GCF_947247035.1. NCBI lineage: Eukaryota > Metazoa > Chordata > Lepidosauria > Squamata > Viperidae > Vipera > Vipera ursinii. The sequence goes on along the minus strand of NC_139512.1, from coordinate 218,402,450 downwards.
GAGGAGCAATAAGTATCAATTATTTACACTTGTCCACATAAGTATTTATTTAAAAGATTAAATTGATAATTTCATGCATGGTATCATTAATGCAACAAATGGGTTTCTTTTAATTGTCAAATACCATACCTTTTTCATAATCTATTTGCACTGATAATCTGATCGGATGCAGAAAAAAAGAATGAACATGCTATCCTTTAAAATGAAACCTAATATGGTTTCAAACGAGTAGGCAACTTTACATTTATAAAGTTCAATGGAATAAAAGAAACCCTTCTACATATGAATTAAATAGTACAGACTGAAGGATTTCCACATGTATTAGTCAATATGTAGGAGAGAAATCAAACGGGCCTGTATAATCAATCTACATAGTTCGCAATTTTAGAAGAGAGTTTTTGGTTTTGGGTACAAAAGTCAGTATTTGTACAAAACATTTATAAAGTTAGCTATATTAGCACAGCCAGATTAAATGAAGTCTATATTATATCTCTGCTGAGGAATGCATCCAATTTGAACTGTTTCAAATTCAAATTAATTTGCTTCTCATCTAAAAGCGTTGTTTTGAGTTGAAAGCAGGCTGTTCCCATCATTTTAGATGTCTGTAAGAGGCAAGCAGCTGTTTCAAACCCATGTTAACTTCAAAATTGTCAAAACATTCAATTTTGAACTTGAAACACTAAAGTTTCAAACATTTTGCACACATCTACTGCATTTTTCAAGCACACTGTATGGAGAATTCTGTTTTTGTGATTTTAACTGCATTCCAATCATACTAGTATTTATATCATATAAGAAAGAAAAGGAAAAAAAACTTTCAAAATATAAACACAATACTGATGCTAATAATTATTGACAAAAATAGTTTGTTCACGCAGTGTAAGATAACATTGGAAAATTTACATTTAACAAATTCTCTCTGTGCATATTCACACTATGATAGAGATTCACTGGAATCCAATACACTTATTTTCTAAGAAAAGCAGTAAAAAGCAGTAGAAGTGGATCTCAGAGGTAACATATGAGTGTTACAATTATACAAACGTTCTTTTCTCAGCAACAGTGTTTTTCCAACTGCTGAGAGAGCAGAATTCTGCTAAGTTTTGTCATGCAAAACCTAAGAAGCAGGACATCAAAAGCAAGCCCCCAAAAGTGCATTAGTGTAGACAGCCAGCATGACATTCCATCATGATAACAGAAAAACACGTGACCATTGTATAGGAAGTTGCTTGTACCTGTCTTTGTCTTTTTAACCCAGTTTTACACAGCTTTAAAACAAAAACAAAAGAGGGCACAACTTAACACAATGAGTAAGGCAGTATCTAAAAAAAAAAAGCTAGGACGGTTATTTAAATTTCCTCTTTGAAGTGGTAAAAAAGCACCTGCTAAAAATGAATGTATTCTAATTAAAATGCCCTGATCCAAGAACTATATAACTAGGTCATCACAGACTCTCCTCATAGATAATTTGGGGTCCCAAGTCTATGAAAATTGTTGGGTTTTCAAAGAGTTGTCTCACTTTTAAAGAAAAGACTGGACAGCCATTTGTCCGAAATGGTATAGGGTTTCCTGCCTGAGCAGGGGGTTGGGCTAGATGACCTTCAAGGTCCCTTCCAACTTTTGTTGTTGTTGTTGTTGTTGTTGTTAATGTTCTGCAGTTCAAAATGTAAAATCTGACTACAGGGTCATAAGCCCTTTTATGCAGATAATAATTCAACTACAAATTAATACTTTGCTTTCCTAAGTTAATATCCTAATATACTATTTTTATAACATAGTGGCTTGCTGGAATAAAAGGTCTAATTGGAGACTATACACAAGACTAGAGAAGTATTTCAGTGTTTTACCACGGCAGATCCGTTTTCTCTACTAATAAGAATAGAAGGAATAGTTGAAATCAAAACAACGGGCAGATTTTAATAATTTAATCAAACATGCGAACATAGCTTTAAAAATTTAGGATTGGCCACTGGTTTGGGAGGGGCTATGTTAAACTAATTATCACCCTTTTGTAATGTCATGTCATGGAATGTGAGAATGACTTGGAAGAGAGGCACCCAAGAGAATAGGCAACTTATCCTGCTGAAATGTGTGAAGGAAGGGGGCAAATAGCTCGTTTGGGGATGGGGGGGGGAGAACCTTCTTTATAGCCCAAGAAAAGGGACCCAGAAAGGAGGAGGAACAAATCTATTTTCAGATGTACAAGATTGATGTCAGCCTTGTAAGACAGAGCCGGTAGGAAATACGACCAGATGAGCTAACCCTACTTTATTGAAAGGCTACATTAACAGAATCTTGCAAGTTTGAAAGTGCATCCCCCCCCATTCCCTTTACAGCCCAAGAAACAAGACAAGGTTCTTTCTGAAGGGCTTGCCCCACCCTTATTCCTCCTGCAGGCTAAGACACCTTTTATCTTTCTATTCTCATGGCTGCAGTCTCTTCCTCCTCTCTCCCAAGTACATTTCCACATACTACAGGTAGCCCTGGACTTACAATTCACTTGGTGATTGTTTGAAGTTACAACGGCACTGAAAAAAGTGACTTATGACCATTTTTCACACTTATGATCTTTGCAGTACCCCCATGGTCACGTGATTTATATTTGGATGCTTGACAACTGACTCATAATATGATGGCTGCAGTGTCCCAGGGTCACGTGATCCCCTTTTGCGACCTTCTGACGATCGTGTTACTAACTAAACAACTGCAGTGATCCACTTAACAAAAGTAGCAAGAACAGTCATAAAAATGGTCATTAAAAAACTCATTTAACAAAATTTCTCACTTGGCAGCAGAAATGTTGGGCTCAGTTGTGGACATAAGTTGAGGACTACCTGTATTGCCTCTTTAAAATAGGTTCCCTCTTCTCATTACATTGGCATCCAGTGTGGTGCTTCCTCTTGCATTACTTTCACTCCCCTTCCCTTCCTAATGCTAACAAAGGAGAGGTAATGTGAGAATGACTGAAATATGAAAATGAAGAACCAAGTAATTTTATAAATGGGATATTTTATTTTACAGGCAATGTGTTTAATGGACAGGTCATTGACTGTAATAAAGGACTTATCTAAAATGTACTTTGCAGGCAATTAATTGTAATTTGTAGTTTATAGATTCAATTTTATTTTTGCCCTTTTTAGAATATGGCTTCTGGCTGATGTACATGCACATATGTACATACGCAAACATCTGGGAGATGGGAGAGAATTTCCAAGATTGGTTTCTGCTTAAACTCAGGTTGACAAAGTAGGAAGATGGGCAATGAACACAATTTTTATTTTGTATATCTACCCGCTTCTTTTTCCTTTTATGAGAGAAGTCATTTTAAATTTAGTAATTTTCATGTAAATACGGTAAAACCCGTGGTTCCAAAAAATGTTAAACCTTTTCACGTTATATAGACATTTAAAATGGCTGAGTTCATATTGCAAGCATGAAATGCAGTTCACGTAGCATATTTCAGAGCAACTGTGCCTTTCCCATTACTTTTCATTACAGAAATAGATTGTTTTGAAGAGTTGATGCATCAACCACATCTTAGTTGAAGGCAAAGGGAGGCAATAGGGTTCCTAGTGATTCAGCTTATTATTTCAGACAATCATTGCTGCAGGACTTATTACGACAAAATGTTTTGTGCGTGTTACATGCACAATGAAAATAAGCCGGAGAAGATAATACCATGCTTCTTTGTATTGTGCTTCTACTTGAAAAATATTCAATTTCTAATAAAGAATAAATGCTTTACTTTCACCCAGTGCTAACCTTTTTGTTTCTCCTCCACCTCTTTTGATAATAAAATTAGATACCACTGTCCTTTTTCTAAGGAAATATATAGGAGAAGCATATCTAATAAACCTAATTTATTCCAGTTTCTTGTTTATTTATTTATTTATTTTATTTATTTATTTTAATTCCATTTATATCCCGCCCTTCTCCGAAGACTCAGGGTGGCTTACAAGCTTAGCAGTAGCCTTCATTCTATGTATATGCCTGCTTATTAGGGCTTTCACACACACCCCAAGCGGCATTATTACAAAGTCAGCTTATTGCCCCCAACAATCTGGGTCCTCATTTTACCTACCTCGGAAGGATGGAAGGCTGAGTCAACCTTGAGCCTGGTGGGATGCGAACCTGCAATAATTGCAGGCAGCTGGTGTTACTTAAGGAGGCATTAGCCCACTGCTCCACCAAGGCTACTAACATTGACAAACTATATGGTTTTGCACTAACAAAGGAACCTAACAATAAAGGAGAATATTTGTAGCTCAGGGTTGAAATGAGGAAACCTTAATGCTCCCTGTGCTTGGTTGTTGCTTGAAGAGTTTCATTATCCAAACCAAGTAACGTCATCCGTGCTAGAGTAGCACTGAAGTTTGGGTAATGAAACATCTGCAAGAAAGCAACCAAGCTCAGAGAGCACCAAGGATCCCTCAAGGGAACCTAGGATTTGCTGCCATTAGAGCTTGCAAGCACGTATTTCAAGTTATTTAAAATCTATTTCCTATATACATTCAAAGCCCATTAATGATACTTTACAAGTTTAAATAAAATTCCATGCCTCCTCCACAAAGCAAATGATTTTACTCACATTTTGTCGAATTATCATTTGGAACAAAATGCTTGTATCAAATGGGTTGATCGCTTGGCTTAAAATATTAAAAGAATACAATTCACAGCACACTTCTTTTAGCACTATCAGCTCATCTAAGAGGTGGAGCTCTTCTCAACAGAAATGAACTGTCTTCCATTATACTTATAGCAATATGACTGTATGTCACTACAGTGTTCACAAAAATGTGTGTGATGTCCATCTTCTTAATGCTTGATTATGCAGTAGCATGACCTTCTGTACAGGTACAAATCGATTAAAATGCAGCATTATAGTGTTTTCCCCCATCCTAAAGCATAATAATCCCTTTTTTTTTGGTCACATGTCCATAAAAGTCCCGGTAATGCAGCAGTCCAGGAGGCTAAACCTGCTGCCGAATGAACAGTAGGCGAACCAGGAGACTAGGATATTTCTCTGAAACGTACTGGCTAACAATCCAACAGAGACTCATAATCGGCATTGCAGTGAGTATAGCAGAGGGGGATTATAGCAGGATATAATCATTTTCTCTGAAGCATTTGCAAAGTAGTAAAAGACTACTGTCTTTTTGTAACAGGAATATTTAACATAGGACTATAAAATCAAAATCATGTTTAAAAAACACAGGCTAAAAACAATAGGATGGTCAACCATTTTTTGCAGGTAATGTCAAGGGTGTAGTTGCGAACAGCTACAAAGAGCAGATTTCAAATTCATATTTTTTAGAACTGATGGACATATGGGAAGTAAGACTCATATTTAATATAACCTATGGAAACATTTGTAAACCAGTGTGACAATAATATAAGTATGTGAAGCCAGCCTTCTGTGCAAGCTCAGCAGGAGTATATTCCAATAAAATCAGCTTTATTGTTTGTCAACTGCAGCAACTTCATGTCTGGGTATAACTGAGAAAGCACGATTTTTATTTGACCAAATCATTTAGAGAAGGCATCAGCTAATCACTTCTACAGAAGTGAATAGCTAACACAATTTCATTTTACAGTATGATGGTGTGTCATGGTAAATGTAAACTGCCCAGAGTGTTAGAAGCTCAGCAGTATACAAATTGCTTGACAACATAAATCTAAATATATTAAATACGTTTTATGAACTAAAAAAAAACCTTACTAATGAAGCTGTAACACATTTTATGTTACTAAAAATAACTGTTCTTGACAGACTACTGAAAGGTAGCATGGAAAATGTAAATAATATATTCTATCAGCAGGATATTAGCCAATTCATTCACAAACTATGCTTATTAGTCTTCCATCTATACTATTTGTCCATCAAGCCACTGATGCAGAGTTAGTGAACAAAAGTTATAATTAAAGCAAATTCATTATTGTTGAAGAAGCAATGAGATGCTACAGTTCCACACCACATGACTACTCTTTTACCATTGAGAGCTCTGTGGGTGACGGAAGCCACTCATCAACATCCTCCTTGATAATATCCTAACAACAACAACAAACCATTATGACTTGAACAAAATGTTGACACACACACACAAACAAAAATAAAAATAAACAATGGATGAAGAGGTATCAAAGGATGTATCATTCCGTACACAGAATATTTTTAAGCCAGGGTTAAAAATAGAACAGCTATATCTGTCACTTTATTTGTTTCTATTTTCTTCTCTTCTCTCTCTCTCTCTCTCTCCTATATTCATGTTCAATTCTCCATTTAATGCTTTAGTTTAACAATAAACCACAACTTTCTATTATATCTGTCTGAATTGGAGAAAACCATGTTTTGTACAAGCCACTATTTGTCTATAAATAAGTGAAGAAGAGGGGAGACATGTGATCAAAATGTCATGTCCGTGTTAGAAAGAACATCTCTTCCCAAAGAAAGATGTGTCACCTGTGGTACTCAAGCCTTGAGGTGATTAACTCTGATTTTGATTAATTTTAAAGCAAAGTATAAATGCATAATTTCACTCTAAAATTATTTTTCCTAATATTTCCTATTTCTTTCTGAACAACAGTTGCTTCAATATGAGTTCCTGTGAAGATAAGAAAAAATTTCCTCTGAGTCTTGTTGACTCCTCATGACTTCCTTGAATTGTAGCTTCCTTGTCAATAGTGGGGAGGGGGGAATAACTTGGCACTGTCTTCTTCTGGGATGCTTTTAATCTCTAATCTAGCCTACATTCTGGGATGCCCTGGTGATCTTCCATCCAAGTACGGGTAGTACTATTCAGCCCTGATCTTGCTTAATTTCAGAGCCTAGCCAGGGACAAGTTGCTGAGATAAGTTGCTGTTAAAAGATTTTAAATGTACCAAAGTACGGCACAATTATGAAAAAGTGTGTAAGCCTCAATTTTTAACCTGACGTGAAATTAGAATTCTGCTTCAACCAAACTACAAATTAAACTTCACTATCTGATTTTAAATATAATGTACAATTATTTACTCAACTATTTGTCTTTACAGTTACTAACTTACTTATTGCTAACTTAATGGTAAGCCTTTCTTATGTTAGAAATACAGTTGCAAGAAAAAGTATGTGAACCCTTTGGGATTATGTGGTTTTTTGCATGAATTGGCCATAAAATGCGCTCTAAACGTCACGTAAGTCACAACAATAGAAAAACACAGTCTGCTTAAAATAATACTACACAAACATTAGCTGTTGTCATGTTTTAATTGACGATAAGATGGAAACATTCACAGTGCAGGGTGGAAAAAGTATGTGAACCTTTGGACTTAGTAACTGGTTGACCCTCCTTTGGCAGCAATAACCTCAACCAAACGTTTCCTGTAGTTGCAGATCAGACCTGCACAACGATCTGGAGTAATTTTGGACCACTCCTCTGCACAAAACTGTTTCAGTGTAGCAATATTCTTGGGATGTCTGGTATGAATCGCTCTCTTAAGGTCATGCCACAGCATTTCAATCAGGTTGAGGTCAGGACTCTGACTGGGCCACTCCAGAAGGCATATTCTGTTCTGTTGAAGCCACTGTTTTGTTGAATTACTTGTATGCTTTGGGTCATTGTCCTGTTGCATCACCCATCCTCTGCAGAGCTTCAGTTGGTGGACAGATGGTCGTACATTTTCCTGCAAAATGTCCTGATAAACTCTGGAATTCATTTTCCCATCAATGACAACAATCCGTCCAGGCCCTGTGGCAGAAAAGCAGCCCCAAACCATGATGCTCCCTCCGCCATGTTTTACAGTGGGGATGAGGTTTTGATGTTGGTGTGCTGTGCCTTTTTTTCTCCACACATAGTGTTGTGTGTTTTTCCCAAACAACTCAATTTTGGTTTCAACTGTCCACAGTATATTTTGCCAGTAGTGCTGTGGAACATCCAGGTGCTCTTTTGCAAACTTTAAATGTGGACAGATAAAACCAAAATTGAGTTATTTGGGAAAAACACACAACACTATGTGTGGAGAAAAAATGGCACAGCACAGCAACATCAAAACCTCATCCCCAAAGTAAAACATGGCGGAGGGAGCATCATGGTTTGGGGCTGCTTTTCTGCCTCAGGGCCTGGGCGGATTGTTGTCATTGATGGGAAAATGTATTTCAGAGTTTATCAGGACATTTTGCAGGAAAACGTACGACCATCTGTCCGCCACTGGAGCTCCGCAGAGGATGGGTGATGCAACAGGACAATGACCCAAAGCATACAAGTAATTCAACAAAACAATGGCTTCAACAGAACAGAATACACGTTCTGGAGTGGCCCAGTCAGAGTCCTGACCTCAACCCGATTGAAATGCTGTGGCATGACCTTAAGAGAGCGATTCACACCAGACATCCCAAGAATATTGCTACACTGAAACAGTTTTGTGCAGACGAGTGGTCCAAAATTACTCCAGATCGTTGTGCAGGTCTGATCTGCAACTACAGGAAACGTTTGGTTGAGGTTATTGCTGCCAAAGGAGGGTCAACCAGTTATTAAGTCCAAAGGTTCACATACTTTTTCCATCCTGCACTGTGAATGTTTCCATCTTATCTTCAATTAAAACATGACAACAGCTAATGTTTGTGTAGTATTATTTTAAGCAGACTGTGTTTTTCTATTGTTGTGATTTACGTGACGTTTAGAGCGCATTTTATGGCCAATTCATGCAAAAAACCACATAATCCCAAAGGGTTCACATACTTTTTCTTGCAACTGTACATCAATTTTAGTATAGCAAATAAAGCTAACATACAAATGTTTTAAAAGTGGAACAAGATACATTGTACTGTCTTAACTTTTATTTTAAGTGTTCCAATAATATTTCTAAAGAAAATAGTTTAGGCATACATGTGCCACAATTAAACATATCTATTCTTGTATTACTTACTAATGTTATCATGTAAATTAATATGTTCATTTACTTTACAAGATACTTACTAGACCATTGCTTTGCTCCCTGGACAAATTCGGTTTTAGTGATGGACGGGAGGTGAGATGAGAACTGCCAGGGTAATACCTTGGCATGTAAACATATGGGGCAAAGAATGGCTATGGAAAGAAACATGTAACAAAAAGGGACCATTACAAAAATCAAAAGAACGTAATTCAACAAATGCTAATTTAAAAATGTAAAACAAAGGTTTAGTTTTTTGGGGTAATCAGGCAGTCATATTTTGAAATGATCAAAATGTGAAATAACTAGTTACCTACCCCATTTGAAATCAACAGGAAAGTTTCATATAGGTTCAATGACAGACAAACATTAAAATAATGAAACATTTTTATAATGAATGATAACATATTCATAGCTTCAACAGAAAACTTTTAATACAGTTTAGAACTGCTAAAAAGTAATATAATAATGTAAATCACTTTTGTTCCTTTCCAATGGTAGCATTATTTCTAGAAGCAAATCTGACTGAAACCATGGTTAAGTATTTTGGAATCACTCCAGAAGATCTCTTATAAAGTGAGAATCCATGCAGTAATTTGTATTTAATTTTTACACCAATTTCAGAACTGTATGTCATTTCCTATTGGATAAAAAATTGCCTACCTTGTATACCCCTTTAAAATTAACCCATCTTGGAAATTATTATTTGAATCTGGACTTACATAGTAAAATTCCTAAATTTAAAAGTGTGATACTATAGATATTATCTCTCAGTAGGTCCTGTTTGGTCCTACAAGATTGCAGGTTTAATTTTAGAGTGCATTAGAAGTTGAATTAGATTCCATTAGAATACAAGCTGATAAAAAATGAATTTGCATATATTCACTGCATTTCAATGCTGAAATACAAATAAGCATTTTGTCCATGCATACAACTTTTCAGAGAATAGGCAATCAACCCAGGAAGTCCTACAATTCATCAAAATGAAATTAAAAACCAGAATGAACGCCAGTTATATAACCAAAAGCTATAGTGACTTCTTGGTCTGACTGTTTACACCTTGAAAAGTGTCAATGGGCAGTTATATGCTTATTAATGTTTAGTTCATTTTAATCGGGCAGCTGAATTGTTTAAACTAATAACTTTATTCGATCCATTTTTCAAAGATGTTAAATATATTACACAAATAACATGCTGAGTTTTTGAGAAAGTTCATGACACTTAAACAAGTACCATGAGTCTATAATTATATACATGGATAGTTTAATAATCACTTTAACCTATGCTTGACTTTAAGATAAAGAGGGCTTCTTTTCTGCAGGGCTAATTAAATCTGCAAATCTTAAACTTTTGTTCATTTAACTGCCTATTGATAATATGAAAATATTAATTTCTACACATGCTTGCACTATGGCACTATTTATCAAATACAATCAGGAGATGTCTATCGTTACTACCTTTCTTCTGCTAAGATATCAGATTTCTAATCAGGTATGACACCCAAACTAAATAAAACTCAGTGCAAATTTTAAACTGCTATTGTTTCTTACTCTGTTATAAAAAGGATGCTGAGGTCCTGTCATTCCACTGTAGTAGCTGCTATGGGGCTGTGGCGACACAACTCCTCCATTGAAAGGTCCATTAAAAGAATGGGTTGAAGAGCAGGCTGATGATGGCTGACTAAATACTGATGATGCTCTGGGAGCCGCATCTTGTATAGGCATTGCAGGATATGGAATTGCTGCAATATTAATTTGGTCTCTTGCAGCCCGGACATCTGAAATATTCAATGCACCAGTGTAATAGTCAGAACAGTTACAACTAATCAACCGATAAACGCAAAGTGAAAGAATGGATTAATCTGAAATCAAATTTCTCACATTCTATTTTTAAAATATAAAACTAAAACAAAATTATAGAATTCCTGAAAAATTACAGTTAACAGTTTGTAGGTACAAATAAGATACATGACCTTTTCTGTTTTGTTGCTTAATGCCATGGAGATTCTTAAGAGGAATCTTTTACTTGAGAAAACCCACAGTCAATTTCTTTACAATTTTTTTTTCTACATTATCAGTATGTAAGATTTTACATAGTAACTACTAGGGCTACATGAACTACATGCAAGTACGAGACCCCAATTGCTTCACAAAGTAACGGATGCATCTCTCCAAAGTGAATAGTAAGTAATAGGAGATAAGAAAACAACTAAAATGTAAGATACCTACATCATTAATTATTGGAAGGATAATTGCAAATAATGATTGCATATAGAGTTGCTCATATATTTCAGAAAAGTTTTGGGGAACTTAGAATAAGTGTTTTGTTGGTAATATTAAATCATTTATTGTGCAGTTAATTGTTGACATATTACCTGCAATAATTTCTCGCAGTTTGGGATCAAGATTCACTGTACATGGTAAAAACGTTTTTACATCTCGTGCTATAAGGACTGGAGTTCGTGATGATAAAAATACTTCAAAATTTCGAATATCACCATCAATTTCTAGTAAAGGTTCAACATCTTTAGTTGTTGGAATATTCTTTGAAATTCTAAAGAGAGCAAAGGAAGTTCCAGATTAGAAAACCTTGTCTAATATGTTCTACATATATGGTGTCTTTTAAATCTGACTAAAGACGTTCATTTCAGAATTCTTGTTTTCCTGTCCTGATATTTTAAAAATTATATTTGAAATTATAAACAACTACACATGTAAAACCAAGTTATCTATAAATTGAAACTACAAACAGAGCAAAAAAAAATTCTACATCATCTATGCAATCATGGCTAAAATTAGTACAAATATAATTAAGTCAGAGAACAAAGAGTTAAATGTGTCAACCATCTGATTTTTGTCAAACTAGAGTCCAAAAAGAAAAGGAGCTAAAGACTTTAAATGAAAAACCACAGCTGAGAAGTCACATGAAGCAAATTAGCTGAATTTTAATGCCAGCTCTGCTTAAAACTGAATGTGAATAGTGTTCTGTGTATGTCAAACAATGCTTCTGTTCAGAAGCCAATAGCCTACGGATGGTTTATACATCAAAAACTCTACTCTAACCTTTTGAGTTTAATACATTAAGCTATTCTGCTAAAAGATATTAATGTAAATTACCAAGTTTTGTTAAAAAAAGGGCCACTTCTGGAAAAAAAAAGTACCACAATCAACCAAGAGATACTTATAAAGGGATTTAGAGCTGACCTTGGGAAAATATGAGTAAGCTGTTAAGGAAGAAAGGAAAGGAACCATTAGGGAGGACTTGGAGAGATTACACAGTCCAGAGCTTGAAGAAAATATGAGAAAGAAACTCAAAATAAATCTACCTTGGTTTTGTTTAATATAATATGGGGCATAATGAGACCTGAATAACCTTTCACGAGTCTATTAATATACACTACAACCACAAAGCAGCATTCCTAGAATTCTTGTAGTGTCAAGGGTGAAATTTCAACTAACCAAGTGTATCACGGAAAGGTGAGTACAAATTCATCCCAAAACTTTTAATGATGTCATCAAAGCACAAAATGAAAGTATGAATGGGCAAGGTATGTCGTACGCAAGCATAACACAGAGGAGCCTGAAAAATGACATACTTGTGGCCCTGCAATTTTAGAGGCTTGCAAGATCCTATGAGATGGAGAGAGAAAAAAAAGAGAAAAACTATGGATCCAGGTGGAACACTAGCAATGGCTATATGTAACACAAATACTTGATATTGTTGCTTCAGGCGAATCTTCATGAATGAATACAACTGAACTACTTAAGTATTTACCAACCTCAAACTTCTGAGAATAAAAAAAAAATAAGAATAGAAGAAAATTATGAACTTCACACAAGATGAACTTCTACACAGTGTCTGAAAACTGTCTAAATAGAAGACCAAGATAATGCCCCACCTATAACCCCAATTATTGGACAGTTATGGATATATTCCATCATATCAAATGCACACTACAGCCTGCAAAAACCTACCAAACAGGCTTGAAATCTCTTGATACATTTGACAGGTCAAAGGTAGTCACCGTAGGGAAACACGGAATTAAATTTAACTGAGGCTATAGGATATTCATCTGCTGCAGAGTTTCCATAATGGTAGAAGAAACTCTGTAGTCAGTTATCAAATATTGGAAAATAAGAGAATGGGCCTAAAGCCATGGGTAAATTAAGAATGCTAGTTACTGCAAAGTAAAAAACTAGTTATCAGTAGACTAAAAGGAAAGATTAAGGATATGATGAAATAAAATAAGTAAAATGCATTTTGTGCTACACTGTTCAGAAAAAGTCAATTTTAGAAATTCAGTACATACAATATGGCACAAAAATTAAGTAAATTAGATAGTTATCAGAATATCTGCAAGGTAGGAATTAATGTGAGAAATGTTATAAAAGGTAAAGGTTCCCCGCACATGCGTGCTAGTCGTTTCCGACTCTAGGGGCCGGTGCTCATCTCCGTTTCAAAGCCGAAGAGCCAGCGCTTGTCCGAGGACGTCTCCGTGGTCATGTGGCCGGCATGACTAGACGCCAAAGGCGCACGGAACACTGTTACCTTCCCACCGGAGTGGTCCCTATTTTTCTACTTGCATTTTTACGTGCTTTCGAACTGCTAGGTTGGCAGAAGCTGGGACGAGTAACAGGCGCTCACTCTGTTACGCGGCGCTCGGGATTCGACCCGCCAAACTGCCGACCTTCCGATCGACAAGCTCAGCGTCCTAACCCACTGAGCCACCGCGTCCCCTCCACTAAAGAATACTAGAATATAAAAAGAAGAAAAAGTAAAATAGCCCTTCTGTATTATATTGTACTGTATAATGCATCGTATTGCATTATATATACATATACATACACGCACACACATGCATATTATTTCTGGTGGCCAAATTAAACAATTTGTGAAAACTGGCTATGTTGGATCTACTTGAGGAAGAGACAGTGATGAACAACAACAAAAAAAGAATTTAAAAAGTACACCTCCAAATATCAGTGTCTCAATTTTCAGACAGAGAGTATAATTTCAACATAACAAATGGGAAAGCAAAACCAGAGTTTTAAATAAAAGCAGCAAGAGGCCTTCTATTTTTATGCCAGGACAAAGTAACACAATGTGACCCACAAGAAACAAAGTTGAGGCTTAGACCCCTCAGAAATGCTGCAGCAAGAACTGAACTAACCAGCTCATGCTAAAAACCCTTCAATATGATTTGAGTTGATGCTGTTCACCAGGGAGGAAGGAATCAAATTTGTGAGTTACTGATCACCAATGTGAGAAACTGATTACAGGAGTCAGGAAATATTTGGCTGCAGTTATTGCAGCTAAAGGTGGTATAAACAGTTACTGAGACTAAGGGGTGATTATTTTTCCACACTGGCATGCTGCAGGATTGGATTACTTTTTAATGAGATTAAATGAAGCAAGCTTCTAACTCACTTTATATATCACGAGAATTCAAACATTCAGTGGCAAAGACATGCAAAAAATGGTGAATAGTTTTTCACTGAATTGTACACATGGTTTGGAATTATATTGTTTTATTATAAAGTAACCTGAGGGCAAGGAGCAAAAACAAAAATAAGATAAAAGAAAAAAATTGCCCTCAGGTTTTATATCAGGTTATAAAATATGGCACATATCAATAAAATTCATTAAATCTCCCTGCTCGTTAAATAATTGTCCCTGAGAGTATTTCTTAATAGAAAATAAGTAAATAATCCAAAATTCCAAACAGTTTAGGTTGTGTCCACGCTGTTTAAATCATATTAAAATTATGTTAATAAAATTCATGCACTTTCCATATCTCAATAGTTAAACAGAAAACTGATTAAGTTATCTAAAAAAATAGAAAACCACTACCACCATCTACTGGAAAGCAACTCATGATATCTTGTCCACATGTTCTCTTTTTTAAAAGGTATGCTAAAAATCTAAAAAAAAACCCCCAATTTACATAGATGCATAATTATTACATTTCTAAATACAACATTGCAAAAGTAGAGAAAAAATACTTAAATTTTCATTTCAGCATTTTCTGTTATGTATACATTAACAACAGCAGCAAAAAAAAATCTGGGACAGAAGCTTTTAACTGAACACATAATTGCAGCAAAATTACAATAATTGTCCCAATTAAAGTAACCCTAAATGAATAGTTTGTCATCTTAATGTTCCAATAGTTTATATAAGGAACTACTTAATTAAATGAAATTGCTTTCTAATGTTAGTATCCAGTGTCATTTGTTAAAAGTTGAACAATTTACAAAATAATTTAACAAAAGCAACTTCACTAAACACCAAGAACCAACATTCTTTTTTATAGATGAATAAGGCATATATATGTATCCTCAAATTACTGTAAAAATGAGGCTTTTATGGAAAAATGAACTTTAAATCTGGTGCTAAAAATTCTTCTGATCTTATACTGATTCATATTTAATAAATGTGATATATTTAAGCTATGCCTTATTAGTGTAATCCCTTTTCAAATTATAATAAATCAACAGGTTCCATTTGAATTAGAAATATTACAATTTAAAACCTTATTCAACAGCTAACAGAACATAAGGGACATGTATAAAAACAGCAAGTACCTTTTTTTGGTTGACACGCACATGAATGCATACACACACAGACACACACACAAACTTATAGATATATGTATCCTGTCTTTCAGGATCAAACTTTCTGAAAGCCAATTAAAAATAAAGGAGCAAACCAGAAATCCAAACAGTTTAATACTAATTGTTTTGTAATGGAAACATAAAAAAATGATAAATATAATAAAATCTGCCTCTGAAGTCATTTTCCTGATAAATTACATGGCAAACATCATAAGGTTGCACCAAACATCTTAATGAATACATTGTTATTGTGAAAGCAATAATCAACAACTTCTCTAAAGTTGCTCAGATTGCTCAATCTGGCTTACTTCAAGTGGGTGTTTGTTTTCAACATCAAAAATAATGATGTCACCTAAGAGTTAATTATGTAATATTATTAAGAAGCAAAGACAACTTTGTGCTCCATATTAAATACAAGTGCCACTTTATGACTGGCGCTGGGCAGAACATTTTCATAGAGTTTCAAGCTCCTTATGACAAAAATAAATCACGTAGAAATATTCATTTCATAAGGGTCAGAGTGGGCTCCTAAACAGCTCCTTCCTCAATTTTGGCTTAGCCCTAAATTCAAGATGGACTTCTACTATTTCACTTATACTGATAAAGAGAAAAATAACAGAATGTTCCAGGACAAATTCAGATTATTGCAAACAGAAATAATGCAAATACAATACAAACTTTTAGTTAGCCAGTAGCCTGATACTCTCCTGAAGCTTTATATTCCAAAATATTTTTGTAGATTTTTATTTTCCAAATATGGTGCTATTGTTATAAACATTAAAATAGATCTGTGGAGCTACAATCTTAGTCAGCCATGAAGCTTACTGGGTGACACTAAGCCAAAATTTTATCTCTCAGCCTAACCACTAATATGTGAGTATATTCTACCACAGTTTCTTGGATAAAAGGCAGAACATAAATAAATAAAATAAAAATCTGTGAAATGAAAACATGAAAACACCAACTGTTTCCACTGCTCAGAATCTCAAAACCTTAAATGTCACGCAGATAAATGTAGATGACATTTAAATGTTTGGTAAATGAAATAGTGTCTCATATATTCCTTAACTGTTCATGAAATATGATGGGTAACAAAAGCCATAATAATCCAGCAACATAAAATTAATGTATTAGCCATCTGTTAACTAAATCACATGCTTCAAAAGTTATCTCAAAACTGACGAATCTTCTAATGTAATCACTGGGCCTCAGTAATCACTCAGTGGGACAGAATGCCACAGGCCGTTTGAATCTAACCCAGAATAGGGAAACAGCCCAGAATGCTCCCCAAATTATAAATGAACTTGTTTCACCTTAAGATTTTCAATTTGTGGTTTCCTTGAGTTGTGACATTGAATCTGCATAAGACATGTCTGTCAGCATCAATATTTGTTGAGTAAACTGTTTTTTAAAGATACACATATTGAAGTGAATTATACATTAACTTGCTGGAGATGGGGAAATATTACAATTCCATATAGAAAGGACTATATTTCAGAGATAAGTGATTTAGTAATTTTGAAAAAAAATGTATCTTTTCTATTAATAAGAAAATGTCACATTATCACTCTCTTTGGGGGGGAAATTGCACAGGCTTGGGGAACATTGAAAGTTTAGTTTTCTATTTTAAAGAATTACAAATCAGGTGAACTTGGGATAGATACGCAGTTACAGATTCTTTGCTTTTTATGTGTTTATGTATTATCCATTTTTCCTTCTTCAGTGATTGTTCATTTTTATTTTATGTATTTTTGTTTGAAATGGATTAATAAAAACTATCCAAAAAAATTTTTTTTAAAAAAGATCTGAGATTAACCACACACTTTCTATCAAATTTGTAACAGTATTACATGAAAGGCTTCTTAATAAAAATAACCAATTATAGTACTGCCATCTACTGGAAGAAGAACACTAGTTACAATATTTAAAAGATAAATGGGATACTGATTATTCATATTTATTTTAAAGTAAGTTTCTTTCAATTCAATGGAATCTTCTGAACAGGTATGAATTGGACAGTACTGTATCTGTATTGCAAAAAGCCCTACTTAAAATGACAGTTTCCCAGCAATGAAAGTAATGCAATTGACTCCTATCACAAAAGAGCAAATACTATTAGTTACATTTTGGAAGCCTGTTTTAATGGCTCTGTAACTGTCCCATCTAACCACATTATTTTCTTAACCTGTCAACATGTTTTTAACCTCTGCTAGAGAAAAAAAAACAAGCTCCATCTAAAGATATCTCCTTTTGCAGAACGAGAACTGTTAGCCACCAAAATTATTAAGAAAATCCTGTTTGTTTCAGTAGAAAACTCATGTTAATGACACATAAATTGCTTGAGCCTACTGAAAATTAATTTTGAGTACATAAATCAAGAAATTACCTGATCAATTTCTATAAAGTTGGTATAAATATCTATCTCTTACCTTCTGAAGCTATAACAACAATTTTCACTGTTAATTCTGAGAAAACTTTGTGTGGTTGTAATTTGATATAAACTATAACAAAATATCAACTAATGGTATCAATACATTTAAATGAAATAATCTGTATAAACAGGCATTTTTCAAGCTTTGCCAGTTGAGTCATACTAAATATTATGTTAAACATTTAATTTGGAAATGACCAGCTTCTTTTGTTAATACTATGAATTAACCATTTCTTATTTTTCATAAGCCTCAGTGTCCCTCAGAAGGTAAGAAAAAATGCAGAAAGGGACACAAAGACTTAAAACAATTTCTCTAGCCGAAAAAAAGTTAACATGTGTGTTTTTTAATTTAAAGTGAAGGCAGAAAGTGTATAAAATTATACATGGTATGGAGAAAGTAAATAAATGATTCTTTCTTTTCTACTATACCAGAATTGAGTCAATTGATTAATGACAACAGAGAGGAAAAAAAGAGCCCCCAAAAGCAATAGTTAAAAGACTTAATAAGAGTTGCCAATCTGGGCAACATTTTATCGGGTCCAGGTACCAGTGGCTACCAGCATGATTTTATGTGTTAATATCAGTAGCAATATGCCTCTGAATACAACTTCCCAGCTAATAAAGTCTAGATGGTTCTCCTGTACCTATATAAGGTTCTTCTGATAAAATGGACTAAATAAGCCTTAGTTTTATTCAGCATGGCTACTTTTTAAATTCTTAACACATCACACATCAGTCGATCCTAAAGCAAATCAACCCCGATTGCTCTTTGGAAGGAGAGGTACTGAAGCTGAAGCTCAAATTCTTTGGCCACTAAAGGAGAAGAGAGAAATCACTGGACGAGACCCTGTTTGTTAGGAACGATTGAGAGTAAAAGGAGAAGGGGACGGCAGTGTCAAGTCCCGCCGGCCTCCCGTCCGCTCGGGCCTCGACATTGCCTCCGTCGAGCCCCGGACTCCCGGATGGTGGGCGTGGCTTCGTCTGCCGCCGCAGCGTGCCGCCGCAGCCCCGCTGAGCAGCTGACCGGCTCCCAGCTGATCAGCGCGCCCGCTCTCTCACGGCCGGACTCCGGACCCTCGTTTGGTTCTTGCAGAGCGCGCCGCCGCAGCCCCGCCGAGCAGCTGGCCGGTGCAGCAACAGGCTGAACCAAGCGGGCAGTTGGACTCGCCCCAGCAGTTGGACTCGCCCCAGCAAACTGCGGAGGGGTGTGTGGCTGTGCCCGTTTTGCCACCCTCTGTTACTGGACTCGGGGGGAGTTTAACGTCCGCAACGCCAGCACGGACTGGGGCGCGTGAGGGAGCGGAAGGACAGAACTCACCTGGGAGGGGGCTTGACGGGCTGCAGCAGTGCACACGGTGGGTGGTGGCTATGCACGGTGATGGGTGGGGCGTTTATGGGGAGGTGGGCGGATGCCGGTTTGCTTTGAAGGGGTGGGGTTAGGGTGTGGTAACATGATAAAAGAGCGTTGAGGCTAGGTGCCTCAACGCTGACTTTACCGCGGTTTGATTTGTGGAAGAAATAAACCTGGTCACCCCTTCCTTTTGGAGTGCTTTTGTTTCTTGACAGAGGACGTTGTGACAGGCAGAGGATGAGATGGTCATGCAATTTGGGCAAACTCTTGGGAGACAGTGGAAGACCACCACCACACGCATACGTGGGTCCTTCTGAGCAGCTAGGTGGTGAGCAGGTTCAAGGGGCAGAGGGGGAGGCGGAAGCCTGCTTCCCACAGGTGTACGCCAACCTAGCAGAGGTTTTTGACGAGAAAGAGTGTGACGCTCTGCCTCCTCACCGTGTGACGGACTGCGCCATCGAGCTCGAGCCGGGCGTAAAGCTGCCAAAACCGCGCATGTACGCTTTGACGCCTCGCGAGATGCAGGAGCTACGCCGTTATATCGACAAAAATCTCGCGACGGGGTTCATCCAACCTGCCCGATCCAAGATAGCAGCGCCAATACTGTTCCGGGAGAAGAAGGATGGCACGCTTCGCTTGTGTGTCGACTTCCGAGGCGTCAACGCGGTCTGCGTCGAACACCTATATCCGCTTCCACTCATGAAAGATCTTCTG
Source organism: Vipera ursinii (assembly GCF_947247035.1). Taxonomy (NCBI): domain Eukaryota; kingdom Metazoa; phylum Chordata; class Lepidosauria; order Squamata; family Viperidae; genus Vipera; species Vipera ursinii. The sequence goes on along the minus strand of NC_139512.1, from coordinate 218,382,433 downwards.
GCACACTTGTCGACGGGACGCATCTTCACGAAGCTAGATTTACGGGAGGCGTATTATCGGGTGCGGATCAGAGCTGGGGATGAGTGGAAAACAGCGTTTAACTGTCCGTTGGGCAGTTTCCAGTTCCGAGTCATGCCGTTTGGACTTCAGGGGGCCCCAGCCGTCTTTATGCAGATGATAAACCAGGTGCTCCACAAGTACCTGTACCGCGGGGTGCTAGTGTACCTGGATGACATTTTGATATATACTAAGACTATGGAGGAGCATATCGCCCTCGTGCGCCAGGTGCTACGGAAGCTGCTGGCTGCCCGTCTCTATGTGAAGCTCACTAAATGCGAGTTCCACAAGACGAGGCTGGATTATCTGGGGTATCGAGTGTCTGCAAGCGGCATAGAGATGGACCCTCGCAAAGTGGAAGCCGTTCTGCAATGGCAAGCGCCGCGGACGCGGAAACAGCTGCAGAGTTTTTTGGGGTTCGCGAACTTTTACCGCCAGTTCATCCCAGGTTTTGCAGCGACAGCCCTGCCGCTGACGGACCTGTTGCGGACGCGACAATCCGGGGAGAAACCACGTCCAGGGTTGAAGCTGGCGTGGACCACCACGTGTCAACGGGCGTTCGAGACTCTGAAGGCCCTGTTTGCTAAGGAGCCGGTGTTGGTACATCCCGATCCCGACCGTCCGTATGTGGTCCAAGTTGACGCTAGTGATGTCGCGGTAGGGGCTGTGCTGTTGCAACGGAGTACGGAGGGCGTGCTGCAACCATGTGCCTACTCCTCCAAAAAACTGTCGTCGACGGAACGCTCGTGGGCAATTTGGGAGAAGGAGGCGTTCGCCGTGCGCACGGCCTTGGAGACGTGGCGACATCTACTGGAGGGGGCTGTCCATCTCTTCGAGGTCTGGACAGACCACAAAAACTTGGGAGGTCCTGCAGTCCCTGAGGAAACTGGCACCCAAGCACGTCAGATGGGCTCTCTTTTTCCGGCAATTTAATTTCGTCCTGAAGTACGTACCGGGGGGGCGGAACTTTCTTGCTGATGCACTCTCACGGCTGCCGCAATACGACACCAAACGAGAAGCAGTTGTACAAGAGCTCATCCCGCCTAGTGCATCCCCGAGTGCGACCCAGGCAATCTGCAGCGTGGGGGACGATTTGTCCCGTGCCATTGATGAGGACTTAGCTACAGACACTTGGCTGAAGGAGCATCCTGGTCTTCTAACTATGCGCGACGGCTTGGCCTGGCACGGGGATAAGCTGTATGTGCCTCAGGCACTACGCCCCGCCATTCTGCGCCGATGTCACGATGCCAGGCAGGCCGGTCACTTCAGCTTCCTGAAAACTTTACACTTGGCACGCCATCAATTCTGGTGGCCGTGCATGAAGGCGGACGTGGAACACCACGTCCAGGGCTGTCACGTATGCGCCACAGTAAAACCCCGTGTCGGGAAGCCGTTAGGTCTGCTACAGACAGTTTCGGACCCTGTACGACCATGGCAAGACATTGCCATGGACTTCATTGTCGGGTTGCCCGAAAGCAGGGGTTACACGGTAATCTGGACAGTCATCGACCTTTTTTCCAGACAGGCGCACTTCGTTCCCTGCAAGGGGCTGCCGTCCGCCAAACGGCTGGCACGACTGTTTCTGACCCATATCTATTGGCTGCATGGGGTCCCCCGACGGATTATTTCGGACCGCGGGGTCCAGTTTACAGCACAGTTTTGGCGGGAGTTTCTACGACACATCGGCTCTACCCAAGGCCTCAGCTCCGATTACCACCCAAGCACTAACGGGGCCGCTGAAAGGGCCAACGCCACGGTGGAAAGGTTCCTCAGGAGTTATGTGCCGTACCAGCAAACAGACTGGGCAGACCTCCTGGTATTTGCTGAAGTCGCCCACAATAACGCCGTGCATAGCAGCACGGGATTGACACCATTCCAGGTGGTGGCGGGGTATGATTTCGTCCCTGTCCCGGAGTGTGGACAGGGATCGGCGACACCCACCGGGCTTGGGGAGTGGATGCACCAATTAGGGGCCGCCTGGAAAATCGCTAGGGAGGCGATGGTGAAAGCCCAGGCACGGGTGAAGGAGCAGGCAGACAGGAAAAGGGAGCCCTTCGACACCCCCAAGGTCGGGCAGTGGGTGTATCTGTCAACCAAATATTTGCACTTACGGGTACCAAGCAGGAAGCTAGGCCCCAAGTTCCTTGGCCCTTTCCAAGTGATTCAAGTGATCAACCCCGTGACCGTCCGTTTACGGTTGCCAAAGTTCCTAGGGAAGATCCACCCAGTTTTCCATAGTAGCCTACTAAAGCCCGCTAGGGGAATAACAGAGAAGGCGGGTGGGAACGCTCTGGGGCCTGTTCACGGGGACCGGTACGAAATACAGGCAATCTTAGATTCTCGGGTACGGAGGGGGCAGGTACAATATCTCGTGATGTGGAAGGGATATCCATTGGCGGAGGCTTCATGGGTGAGGAAAGGGGATGTTCAGGCAGATCGTCTGGTCACGGCTTTTCACCGTACACATCCAGCCAAACCGGGGGGTAGCACTGGGGGCACAGCGGCTTGTCTTCGTGGAGGTCTATCTTGTCGTTCTTCTTTTGCAGGAGGGCAGATGGTAGGGGGAGCCGACTGTCAAGTCCCGCCGGCCTCCCGTCCGCTCGGGCCTCGACATTGCCTCCGTCGAGCCCCGGACTCCCGGATGGTGGGCGTGGCTTCGTCTGCCGCCGCAGCGTGCCGCCGCAGCCCCGCTGAGCAGCTGACCGGCTCCCAGCTGATCAGCGCGCCCGCTCTCTCACGGCCGGACTCCGGACCCTCATTTGGTTCTTGCAGAGCACGCCGCCGCAGCCCCGCCGAGCAGCTGGCCGGTGCCCAGCTGATCGGCGCGCCCGGACAGCACCTTCCCCGACCCCCGGACGCTCATTTGGAGGGCGTGGATTCGTCTGCCGCCGCAGCATGCCGCCGCGGCCCCGCTGAGCAGCTGGCCGGTGCCCAGCCGATCGGCGCGCCCGGACAGCACCTTCCCCGACCCCCAGACGCTCGTTTGGAGGGCGTGGCTTCGCCCGGACTCCGCGGAGCGCGCCGCCGCAATCCCGCCGAGCAGCTGGCCGGCGCTCAGCTGATCGGCGCGTCCGCTTCCAGACGGGCGGCGGGCGCGCGCTCGCCTCGCCAGCGGGGACGGCGCCGGGCGCCCACCGGTCTGGCTTGTTCTCGGCGGCTGGACTCTGAACTGCAGATGGCGCCCGGGCAGCAACAGGCTGAACCAAGCAGGCAGTTGGACTCGCCCCAGCAGTTGAACTCGCCCCAGCAAACTGCGGAGGGGTGTGTGGCTGTGCCCGTTTTGCCACCCTCTGTTACTGGACTCGGGGGGAGTTTAACGTCCGCAACGCCAGCACAGACTGGGGCGCGTGAGGGAGCGGAAGGACAGAACTCACCTGGGAGGGGGCTTGACGGGCTGCAGCAGTGCACACGGTGGGTGGTAGCTATGCACGGTGATGGGTGGGGCGTTTATGGGGAGGTGGGCGGATGCCGGTTTGCTTTGAAGGGGTGGGGTTAGGGTGTGGTAACATGATAAAAGAGCGTTGAGGCTAGGTGCCTCAACGCTGACTTTACCGCGGTTTGATTTGTGGAAGAAATAAACCTGGTCACCCCTTCCTTTTGGAGTGCTTTTGTTTCTTGACAGAGGACGTTGTGACAGGCAGAGGATGAGATGGTCATGCAATTTGGGCAAACTCTTGGGAGACAGTGGAAGACGGGGGCTTGGCGTGCTATGGTCCATGGGGTCCCAAAGAATGGAATGTGACTTAGCGACTGAACAACAACAATGCGTAGCACATTTTAAAAAGAAATTAAAAATAATTCTGGATCTGAATTGTTGGACATTTGTTAAGCAAATTCTAAGATTTAGAAAGTTACCAGGCTAAGGCACACATTTTGACATGAAACAACTATATACCGTGTTTCCCCGAAAATAAGACTGACCCTGATTTTTACATGTGTGCCCAATATAAGCCCTACCTCAAAAATAAGCCTTAACACCCCGCCTACTCCATTGCACATGGTTGCATGAGGCGGGGCGAGGCGCGCAGGTAAAAATCAAGCTAGGGCAGGGATGGGGAGTGGAACTGCCTCCCGCCCTGCACTCACTTACCTTAGAACAGTTGCAGCCAGGCCGCCCGTGCCCCGACATCTACCTTGCCTCACTGGACCTCTTCTTCGGACACCGCTCACGTGCGTCACCTTTCTGGAAGGCCTCTGATGGTGAAATGGAAGCTAGGGGTCACCATGTGCATCAATCCGGAATTCGTTTCTCAGCTGCAGAGGCCTTTTTGGAAGGCGAAATTGAAGCCAGGGGGTGCCATGCATGTCAATCCAGAGCTCGTTTCTCAGCTGCAGAGGCCTTTCCAGAAGGCCTAATAGCAAAACGGAGGCCGGGGACGACGTGCACGAGCAGTGGCAAGCGGTTGCAGAAGAGGAGGGCTGGTGAGGCAAATGTCAGGGCGTGGGAGGTCTGGCTGTGGTAATCTTAAGGTAGGCAGGTAAGATATCCCCCCAAAATGAGACCTGGTGCCTCTTTTGGAGGCAAAAAAAATATAAGACCGGGTCCCATTTTGGGACAAACCCATTGATACTTTTTCCAGGATGCATGATTTCTGGCCTAGTGTCAAGGAGAAACGCCCCTTTCCAAGAGCATTTTTAAAAAACAAAATATTGCTTTCATTTGACAAAACTATACATTTGGATTAAATCTTAGCTTTACTTCGTTTTTTAAATTTAATATAATTTTTTTATTATTTTAATCCCACATTTATTACATTATAAGTACCGTATATACTTGAGTATAAGCCGAATTTTTCAGTCCACTTTTTGGGCTGAAAAATTCCACTTCGGCTTATACTCCAGTCAACAAAAAAAACTTACCGAGGACTTGTGCGCGGCTGAGGCTTTGGTGCTTCTGGGATCGCGCGCACCTCTCCCAAGCCACCGCCGTCCGGAGACCTGACCAAGTTTGGGGAGGTGCGCGCGCAAACCTCCCCAAACGTCGGCAGGTCTCCGGACCTCTGCGCCCTGCCTGCCTGCTTCTTTCCGCAGCGGAACGAAGCAGCCTGCCTGCTTCTTTCCGCAGCGGAACGAAGCAGCCTGCCTGCTTCTTTCCGCAGCGGAACGAAGCAGCCTGCCTGCTTCTTTCCGCTGCGGAACGAAGCAGCCTGCCTGCTTCTTTCCGCTGCGGAACGAAGCAGCCTGCCTGCTTCTTTCCGCTGCGGAACGAAGCAGCCTGCCTGCTTCTTTCCGCTGCGGAACGAAGCAGCCTGCCTGCTTCTTTCCGCTGCGGAACGAAGCAGCCTGCCTGCTTCTTTCCGCTGCGGAAAGAAGCAGGCAGGCAGGGCGCGGAGGTCCGGAGACCTGCCGACGTTTGGGGAGGTTTGGGGAGGTGCGCGCGCACCTCCCCAAACCTCCCCAAATTTCGGCAGGTCTCCGGACGGTGACGGCTTGGGAGAGGTGCGCGCGATCCTGGAAGCACCGAAGCCTCGGCCACGCGCAAGTCCTCGGTAAGCTCCGGGCAGTCACTTGCTTCGCGTCTCCTGAGGGAAGGGGGGGCCACTGGAGCGGGCGTGTTTCCTCGCCTGCTGGGCGCCGCGATTTGCCCGGGGAACGCGCGGGCCCCGAATGGCAGCGTGGAGCGAGGAAGCGGACAGCTAGGGCTTCCCCGAGAGCCGCGGCCACACAGGGTATTCCTGTGTATTCAGGCTTGCAAAATGGCGGATCGAGCCTCTGCTGGCGGCAGAGGCTTGCAGAGTGCGGATCCAGCCTCCGCCGGCGGCGGAGGCTTGCAGAGCGCGGATCCAGCCTCCGCTGGCGGCGGAGGCTTGCAGAACGGCGGATCGGCTTATACTCGAGTCAACAACTTTTCCCAGTTTTTGGGGGTGAAATTGGGGGTCTCGGCTTATACTTGAGTCGGCTTATACTCAAGTATATACGGTAACCCAAGGCAGGGAACTTCCTCCTCCTATTTTCCCCACAACAAGCCTGCAAGGTGAGTTGGGTTGAGAGAGAATGAATGGTCAAAAGTCACCCACCCAGCTTCATTGCCTGAGGGACTAGAACTCACAGTCTCCTGGTTTCTAGGCCAGCACCTTAACTATTAAACCAAAGTGGATCTCCATACTTGGATTAGCCAGTAGAGACACCTGTTATTAAATGCTGACTTCCTAAGTATTCCTAACAGATTTCATAGTAAAAACCACATTTACCTCTCATAGATTGTTTTTAAAGTTAGTTGATCTGGAACGCCTTCTGTTTCTTCCAAATACAATATAAGCCAGGATGTTCTGTATGGCCACTGCTCTGTCAAATTGATCCAGCTTGCCAATCTATCCCAGTTGAAAGTGATCTGATTAGCTCTCAATAAACGCCCTATAGAGTTGAAAAAGTTACATGTTAACAATACGGTTCATTCCCACAAAATAATATCAACATAGTACAAAATTTCCTAAGAAAAATCACATCTCATCTTCCAAGTCATTATATGCTCTTCTGAATTAACTCCATATTCTAATATACGAAAGTCATGGTATGTTAGTACAAATATATGACTGTGTGAATATCAATAAGGAATTTTATTTTACATTGTGCATAACCACTAACAATCCAAGTAGTGAAATTTCGTAAGAGATTTGTCATCCCAACTATATCCTTCAACTGTAATTCTAATGGATTTGTTTAACAATCCAAATGTTTCAAAAATGTGGGAATAAATATTTCTGCATATTGTTTCCAAAGTTTAATGCAATCTCCAAATGTTGCATTTTGTACCTGATGCTTTTTCATTCAGAACCATGCTTCCACTAATTTATTTATTTATTTATTTTTGGGGCTTATATGCCGCCCTATCTCCCGAAGGACTCAGGGCGGCTAACAACAATAAAAACAACAATACAAAAGTTAAAAGAAATTAAATAAACAGCCCCAATAAATAAGTTAAACTAAACAATTAAAATTAAAAAACATTAAAAACCCTGTTGTCAGTCCAGGTCAGCCTGATGAAAAAGGAAAGTTTTAAGGCCGCGGCGAAAGGACCGGAGATCCGGGGCCATCCGGAGCTCAAGGGGGAGTTGGTTCCACAGGGCTGGAGCTCCCACAGAGAAGGCCCTCCCCCTGGGGGGTCGCCAGCCGACATTGTCTAGCCGACGGCACCCTGAGGAGGCCCCTCTGTGTGTGAACGCACTGGGCGATGGGAAGTCGTTCCCAGCAGCAGACGGAAAAGGGAGAAACTATTTCTTCTGAGCACATACATATCCCCAATTTTCTACTGCAGCCTGATATCCTTCTGAAAGGGCAGGTGTGCAAGGAGTCCAGAAGAAAGTGACAGCTATCTTCCTCTCTCTTCAAATGGAGAGAGCTTTTATTTATTCCATCAATAAACTTTCATTCACAGAAAGGAGAATTTATTATCTAGGTTATTTTCGCAATAATTTAAAAGGCTGCTTGTCGAACAAATAAAAAAATCCACAGCAATTCTATGTTGTTTTCATTTGACTTCAGTTGGTAAGAGAGAAAAAAGCCTGACATTCTTAACTAAGGAACAATTACATCAATTGTGCAGTACTCTTTAAACAAAAGTATATTCCGCCAACACAATGCTACCATATTTTGGAAGGTTTGTAAGACAGAAGTAGTTATTATTTGCACATTTCTAATTTTAAATTTTTGAAGTGAATAGTTCCTAATTCATGTAATCTTTAATATTTCTTAATTTCACTACAGAGTGCAAAAGATTAGAAACAAACTATATGCTCATCCTCCAATACTGCTTTCTGCACGAAGACCAAGATTATAAATGTTAGGCACTGGTAAATAAACATACCTGTCACAGAAACAATATTAAGCAATCGCCTCATTGTCTGTGGGCTAATATCACTGAACCAGTCTTCTGTAACCAACAGCTTGGTCAGATCAAAAGACATCTGACGTGTAATGGTACGTTGCATTTGCCTTCTTCTGTAGGTATCCTAATTTTTAAAAAAATGGTGTACTTATATTATTTTCATTTAATTTAATTTAATTTAATTTAATAACATTTATATACCGCCCTTCTCCCTGAGGACTCAGGGCGGTTCACAGGGCAGAATAAAATAGCAAATACAAACATTAAAAAAAGATTAAACAATTGCCCTAGTTAAAAACAATGGAAATACAGCGCTAAAAACCCCAAGAAAAATTAAAAGACCAAAGATAAAACAACCCCAGCAATCCCCATCAGGCTAGGCCAGCTTGTACAAACAGAAATGTCTTAAGATCGCGACGAAAGGAGCGAAGATCGGGCGCCATCCGGAGCTCTACCGGTAGCTGATTCCACAGCTCCGGAGCGCCCACAGAGAAGGATCTCCCCCTGGGGGCCACCAATCGACATTCTCTGACCGGTGGCACCCTGAGGAGGCCCTCTCTGTGGGAACGCACAGGGCGCAGGGAGCTTGATGCCGGCAGCAGATGTTCCCTGAGGTACTCCGGCCCCATGCCATGGAGGGCTTTGAACACCATTACTAGCACCTTGAATCTCACCCGGAAGACAACTGGCAACCAATGCAGCTCACGGAGCAGAGGTGTAACGTGGGAGTATCGGGAGACTCCCAACACCACTCTCGCGGCTGCATTCTGTACCAGTTGGAGCTTCCGGGTGGTCCTCAAGGGCAGCCCCATGTAGAGAGCGTTGCAGTAGTCCAGACGAGAGGACACGAGCGCATGAGTGACCGTGCATAAATCATCCCGGCTAAGATAGGGCCGCAACTGACGCACCAGGCGAACCTGTGCGAAGGCCCCCCTAGTCACAGCTCCTATATGGTCTTCCAAGGTGAGCCGTGAATCTAGGAGGACCCCCAAGTTGCGAGCCCTATCTACGGGGGGTAATAGTTCACCCCCCATAGCCAGAGGTGGAATGTCCGAATAAACCCGGGATGAAGGTATGCAAAGCCACTCAGTCTTGTCGGGGTTGAGCTGGAGTCTGTTCCTCCCCATCCAGACCCGAACCGCCTCCAGGCAACGGGACATCACGTTGAGGGCATCACTGGGGTGGTTTGGGGTTGAAAAGAAAAGTTGGGTATCATCAGCATACTGATGATACCCAACTCCAAAGCCACGAATGATCTCACCCAGCACATTTACAGTGTGCCAGGCATATGGAGTTTTTTTTTTCAAATCTCAGAAGCCCTTTAAACCTTTTCATTACTTCTAAGATGTTACTGAACTTATTACTGGAGCTCTATATAATTAAACTCTGCTTTATTCCGAATGCTTTGATTGGAATTTGCCTTATCAGACATTCACCTACAATGCAGCATAGAAATGTATTAAATAATATCGCATTGAGTCAGATTAAGATCCCAAGGATCACTTTCAAGAAGTAATTTGCATTAAGTACAGAAGCCTTTTTTCCCTACCCAGCAGGAAATAAAAGTTGTCAATAAAGTTGTAAGAGATACCATTTCCTCACTTCCATGCCAAATCTGTAGAAACACTCAGCTTGGAGAGTTTTCATCACATCTAAGTTAGATCCAACAAATCCCACTTAAATCTATTGGACAACTGTTTGGTAGAACGTATTCAATGATTTTTCCCCCCTATGACTGCCAATTTCTTACCCTTCTATTGAGAGCTGTTTTACTTCCAAGCTTAGTCACATCTCCCAGGCTATTTTGTGAAATTCTTCGATCAATGTCTTCATGAAATCCTAAAAACATTTTCTGATTAAAATGCAATTCTAAGATACTATAGGTTATTAGCACCCCTAAACATAAACCATATTGAAGTTTTTTTTAAATTCTGCCTTTTTATTCATAAAAAGCTCAAAGCAATATAATACAGAAAAATTAAAAACTGTGAAAAAAATACATACTCTCTCTCCAGCTAATACTAATAATTTTATTTCCTATTCATAATTTTGCTAACATACCTGAACTATCTGTATATGGAACATCTCCATTTGTGGTTACAGCTACCATAAACTTTTTAGCGCCACTGAGTCCACGACTATTAAGAAATACAGGTAAATGAACTATATTCCTCATGTAATCATGTCCATTTATATTTGAGTCTCTTAGTACACTGTTCAGATTCTGGTTAATTGCCTTGATAATGATATGGGGATCACTAGCAAAAATGGCAATAAATGGACCTTTAGAAAAAAGGACTCGGACCTGTGAAAAGAAAAGAAAATTAATTAAAACTGAGAGAGGGAGGGAGGGAGAGAAGGAGGAAGGAAGGATCACAATTAGTTCAGGGCACAATTATTATGTAGTACTTCCGGATGTAAGATGTCCATTGCTGTTTTCTTCTGATTACATATTTTACAAGTAGTATAATATACTGTATATCAAAAACCACACATTTTTCCTAGCACTGTAAACATTTCAATACTTCTTAAGACATAAAACGTCTGGCAGGCAATACATGTGAAATGCAGTTTTCATTACACCCAAGGGAATGCCTGGACAATGGAGCTTTTCTTGAACTGAATGCAGTCTCCATATTGTTCCTGAAATGGCTTAAGAAATGGCTCAAAGCACTGTGGCGTGGAGTGAGAAACAGGAAGGCCTCCATCATCACTACATTAATTTGCTATCTTTTTAAAATTAGCATGTGTTTGTGTTTATTTATTTATTTATTTATTTATTTATTTATTTATTTTATTTTATTTGTATACCGCCCTTCTCCCGAAGGACTCAGGGCAGTGAACAGGGCAGTACATGTTAAAAGACAAAATACAAAAATTAAAAGAGATTAAACAAAATGCCCACAACTCTTACAATAAGTTAAAACATGTTAAAAATAGGTTAAAACACATTAATAAAACCCAACCCCATCCCATCAGGCCAGGCCAGCTTGTTCGAAGAGGTAAGTCTTTAGATCGCACCGGAAGGAGCGGAGGTCGGGCGCCATCCGGAGCTCGACATTCTTTGACCGGTGGCACCCTGAGGAGGCCCTCTCTGTGGGAGCGTACTGGGTGGAGGGAAGTTGACACCAGCCGCAGGTGCTCCCTAAGGTATAATCTATTTTATAAATTTCTACTTAGGGGTAAGTCCACTGAATCTATTGAAAAGTTTAGAACAAAAATATGCACAGAATCGAGCTACAAGTCTTAGTGAGAGCAGTGAAACAACTAGCTATAATTTGTTCCACTGATTTAAGAATTAAAGCAAATTATCAGAACATTTCCAATGCCTTGCCTCATGGTCATATTTGAAAGGCAAATCGGTTAAACACTTACTGTATCAAGCATCTGTAAAACTTTGTCCTGTTCACATGCATCTAATCCATCAATAATTACTACAAGCCTGGTTTGATTCTGAGTAAAGCTATCTATAGTTTTTGCCATTTTTGCCATCAGTTCCACTTCACATTTAAGAACCTACAAAAATAAAAAATAATCTTAACGTCAATCCTACAAACACATTAAAAGAGACAAACTTCTAATTGAAATGCCATAGATATAGCTTTTTTCCCAATATTTAAAGTAGCAAAATCTTTTGAGTCATTTTACTCATAATGTTTAGTTACCGTATATACTTGAGCATAAGCCGAATTTTTCAGCCCACTTTTTGGGCTGAAAAATTCCACTTCGGCTTATACTCCAGTCAACAAAAAAAACTTACCGAGGACTTGTGCGCGGCCGAGGCTTTGGTGCTTCCGGGATCGCGCGCACCTCTCCCAAGCCACCACCACCGTCCGGAGACCTGCCGAAGTTTGGGGAGGTTTGGGGAGGTGCGCGCGCACCTCCCCAAACCTCCCCAAACTTCGGCAGGTCTCCGGACGGCAGCGGCTTGGGAGAGGTGCGCGCGATCCTGGAAGCACCGAAGCCTCGGCCACGCGCAAGTCCTCGGTAAGCTCCGGGCGGTCACTTGCTTCGCGTCTCCTGAGGGAAGGGGGGGCCACTGGAGCGGGCGTGTTTCCTCACCTGCTGGGCGCCGCGATTTGCCCGGGGAACACGCGGGCCCCGAATGGCAGCGTGGAGCGAGGAAGCGGACAGCCAGGGCTTCCCCGAGAGCCGTGGCCACACAGGGTATTCCTGTGTATTCAGGCTTGCAAAATGGCGGATCGAGCCTCTGCTGGCGGCAGAGGCTTGCAGAGCGCGGATCCAGCCTCTGCCGGCAGCGGAGGCTTGCAGAGCGTGGATCCAGCCTCCACCGGTGGCGGAGGCTTGCAGAACGGCGGATCGGCTTATACTCGAGTCAATAACTTTTTCCAGTTTTTGGGGGTGAAATTGGGGGTCTCGGCTTATACTCGAGTCAACTTATACTCAAGTATATACGGTATCTACTTCAGCGATCCCTATTTTTTTTTGGTACCAGGGATCAGTTTCATGGAAAACAATTTTTCCACAGATCTGGAGGGTAGGTGGGTGGGTGGGAGATACTTTTGGTTTCACTCACCTGATGCTCACCGCCAGCTGTGCAGCCTGGTTCCTAAAAAGCCACAAACCAGTACTGGCCTGTGGCCCGGGGTTGGGGATCCCTGATCTTATTGATAAACTGCTTTATTTTTATGTATCCTCATAATCAATTACAAGTTTAACTAAATTCAGAAAGTGCAAAACAAATTCAGGAACATTCCAGAGAGCCTTAGAACATTCCATTCCCCTTCCATTCCAGGAAATCTTGTCAGTTTCCAGAACTGAATCCTCCAAACCAGAAGTAGTTCAAAGTATACTGAGAGTAGTCTGCTTCTGAAATGAGCCTGTTTCCTTCAGAAAAATATATGCAGAATGCTTTAAACCACTTCCAGTTTGGAGAATTTACTTCTGGAAAACTACCTTACTATTCTCATAATAGCATGATCTAAAGCAGGGATAGGCAACCTTGGCTCTTTTATGACTCTTTTCAACTCCCAGAATTCCTGAGCCAACATGGCTCAGCTTGGAAACTCTCCCTTTCCCCTCAGCATGGCTGACTCAGGAATTCTGGGAGTTGAAAAGAGTCATAAAAGAGCCAAGACTGCCTACCCCTGATGTAAAGGGAAACCAAATGTTCTACCATTCTCTGGAACATTTCATTCCTAAATAGTGTGTACTACGGGTACTTAAATAAAACTCATACAATTCAAAACAGCTATATTATATAATACTTACTTTCATAAATCCCTCACTCTTCAGCTTGTGTAGTTTTGAAGCAGCACTGTGAAGCCGTTTTCTCTGTGAATTTAAGATGGAGTCCATCACTTGCCACCATGTGCGACAGTTCAAGATAAAGCTTAAACCCACAACGCATAAAAATGAAATCAGAATAGCATTCACTGTTGTGTTTTCATGATTCACTTTGAAATAGGCTAGAAGAGTGATCCCAGCAACAACGCAGCTCAGAATAAAGAGGAAGATAACAAAAGATGGGAGACAACAAGTTTTCTTCCATTTCTTTTTACCTAGGAGACAAAGCAGCAATTGATAAACACATATATTATGTAAAATAGATAAATTTTACATCATTTATATTCTACCTTCTTGCTTACTAGGCACTCAAGTTAACTAGCTAAAAATTAAAAACAGTTATTATTGTTAATCAAATTAAAAACCGTGGCTAAATAGAAAGTTTTAAACCCTTTCCTGAAAACAGAAAGAACAGGGGTTGAATTTTATTCCTGTAAGTCGGATATGATAGAAGAGAAGGCCTACTTCTGATTGCCTAATAAGTGAAGTTCATTAAAGTTAGGATAATTTTAAGTGAAAATATAAAGTGCCATTTATATCTAAGCGGGTTCACATATAAAAAAACATGTTTAAATGAATGCAACCCTAACAAGACAATCCTCCATTCCCAGGAAGACAGGAAACAAGACTGAGAATACAGATAGTCACTAAGGGATAGGATCATAAGGCAAAATGTCACATGACTACACCGATTTATGACAGCATTTCTAGCAGTCCTAGTCCCATCATTTGGTAAACTTCATGCAATTACAGCATCCCACAATCACATGATCACTATTTGTGACCTCCTGCCAGCTTCCCCACTGACTTTGCTTATCAGAACATAATTGCAAGCTGACTGCCAAGTGTCCAAATTGCAATTATGTGACTGTACGGATGCTGCAATGGCTGCAACTATAAGGACTTGTCATAAGTAACCCTTTATTCAGCACCACTGTAACTTCAAATGATCACTGAGTGGACATTAAATTAGGTCTATCTGTGTACAACTCCAGTGCACTGTTCAACTAAAAACAAAGCTGGAAGTATTTACTCTAATATATGAATGCAATACATTTTGATATACATGCTTAAGGTAAGTATTCATAGACAACTATTAAACTGGAGATGAATTGTTTTAGGCCAAATTACTGTATGTAAACCAGCATGGAAATTGTTAGAGATCAGGAGACTGACCTATTGTTTTCCTGCAGAAGGCTAATGGCTAGAAGCCCTTGTAAAAGCCCAATAAAAGCTATGCATAAATACTGACAACACTGCGGTTCTTACTCTCGGATTCTTATTTTAAAGTTTTCTAGAGTCCTTATCTGTGTAGAGAGTATCTACACAAGAACATTTTGTATTCCTTTTGCTTAGGAGATCTAAAGTCCCGTCCCCTTCAAGTCATGGAAATTTTGCAACTCTGTTTCCCACTTGGCTTCCCTCTAAGTCATTTAGGATTTTATAGATAGAATAGTCTCTACGATAAAACTTGACATGAAACCATAAAAATGAACAATACAAATCAAGAAAGTTCAGAATCATATAAACTAAGATAATTTTGAGTATCAACAATATTGCAAATTTAATTGACTAGAAAGATTATAAAACATTAAATGTGTAATTGTGTGTGATGAGTGATCTCAATGCCTACATAACACCCTTCTAAAAGAGCTATTCTAGTGCACACTTTTATGCTTTCTAGGAAGCAGGTCAGTAGATACAGAAAATAGCTGATGGCGTTACAATTGTACCGATACAAAATCGTAGCCGTGAAAGCCAGCTGGGTGACCTTGAGCCACTTCTCTCTCTCAGACCAACCCACCTCACAGGCTGGTTGTTGTGAAGAAAACTGAAGGAGAAAGTTGGGTTGGATATGTTCGCCATCTTGAGTTATTTGTAAAAATGGTAAAGCAGGATACAAATAAATAAATAAATAAAAGTACCAAAGGTAACGAAATATGCATATTGCTTCATATAGTGTTAACATCATTTTGTTTTTAATGCAATTGTATGCCAAGTTGAGCAGAATAACCATTACTTATATGCCCTAGTTCTGCATTTTAACCTGAAATAACACTGCGTATCAATATTATTTGTTTCTTAGATTATATTCTGCATTTCTTTACAAGAGCTCAAGACAATTCACAAAACATTTTAGCAGCAGTCCTGTGAATCTGGTGGCACCCCAATGGACCGAAGCCACCAAGTAGGTTTCCCTAGCCAAGACTAGCCTTAAGACTAGGTCTTCCCAATCCTAATCCAACATCTTCATCACTTCATATTGCATAATGTGAAATGCATAAAGAAAAGTGCATTTCAGGATGGCAGGAGGGGGACTATGTTGCTTCTCACGGTAAAACAGAAAAGCTCAAATCAACAACTTCACACATACCTTGAGTTTCTTCAGTTTTGAATACTCGAAAAAGACGTGTTGCTAAAAACCCAAATTCTCTCTCACAGGCATCTGAAAGGGTGGCAATCATTTCAGCCATTGAGGTTTCTCCACCTACGCTGGACAATCTATTGTAATCTGTAAAGAGAAACCTTAAACAACAAACAATTATAGGTTATTATTGGTTACTACAAATAGAGTTTTTCCTTTTATTAGGACATTTTTAAATTACTGAGCTTTCATTATTAATCTCATGATTTTCATTTTATTTTATTATTAAAAAATGATAAATTCATTCATCCATCCTGCTATTTACACAATTATTGAGAGTACTCTTCATAACTATACAAGATATTTAAAACAAAATATAGAAATAATTTTGATTACATATTTAAACAAAATGCCATCTCTGTAGAGTTTGTCAGATAAGCATATTATTCTGTACAGAATGGAAACCTTATAGCAAATTCAGTAGTTATTCGTAGTTTTTAAATAACTTGCTAGAAATCTTCTTAAGAATACATTTCTGCATTGGTTACCAATAAAACTAAATGATAATTTTATTACAAGCCTGATTGACACTATGATACTAAAGAGTTTTCTGTATAATTTATTGTGAGCTAATAATCTTAATGTATTTGTATTTCTCCTTCCTGCAAAGCACACTTTTCAAGGCACCTAATAATAAAATTCAAACAAAGTATTAACTTTTGAAATTGTCTCACAAATAAAATGTGGATTAGACATTTCATCATGTTCCATTATTTTATTGTATTTCATTATGTATTAATTTTTTTAGTGATAACTCTGAAACTAAAAACTAAAACTCTTATCAATAATAAAATTGCCTACTAGTTCTAATTGTAATTTAGTAACAAATCACATTAAACATCAAATAATTTACCTGAATTACATTTGTAAGTTGTGATAGTTAGTTGTAAGTGGGTCCTCACATATGATTACACCCAATTTTACTTTTTTGTGGCAATCAGTATGCAAACACGGGGCAGTAAAACAAATGAGGTCATTAAGCAAATCCATTGTTAGCTATGGGGCATTTTCTGCCAGAAATCAGAAGTAAATGCTGATTTCCAACAAAAACATTGAAAATCATGGTTGTATGACTGTGGGACACTGCAAATGGCGGTAAACGCAGATCAACTGTCGAGTCCTCAAAATGTGGCCATATAACCACAGAGGGGGGAGCCATCGGAACTTTGAATCCAGCTCATAAGTGCCTTTTTCAGGAAGTGACTGGTTATAAATCAAGGATTATCTGTATGGGAGAATTTAGTCTTATAAATAGAGCTTGGAAACAGTACATCAGTTCACAGGGAGTCACAGATTCCATGTCGTGAGAAAAAATCAATATCACACTTTTGTTGTAGCATTCAGGCTACCTGCAATTTTTATCACAAGATTTACAAACCATTTTACAGAGCATAATATAAACTCAATACAGATAAGGTATCCATCACTGTGCTCACATCTGAAATATCCATAAAGAAGCACAATGGCAAGTTAGTATATGTAGTATTGGCTTCTGCTGAAATCTAAATTTAGAGATAATTTCAAGAGTATGCCAAAACTGCAAAACTGAGTTCTTGTTGAATCCATTCTTTGACATGCCTCCTGACTGGTCAAAAGGTTCCACCTCACCTAGGTTAAACTATAGTTTGTTTCCCCATCCTGCCCATTATAGGTATCAGATACTCTAGATTTTTGGAAAACATTAAAATGTGCATATTCTAGAAAGTCTCAGAAACAGCCCCATAAATAAAGGTGAGGTTTTTTATGTGTGTGACACATGATATTCTGCAGAGGTTGGGGATTTTATTTTTGTGGATTGCTGGTTGTTTTCTATTCTTTTCATTGTAGAGAATAAGGAAAACCATTCAGTCTCTTCAGACTTGAGAGGGATACAAACCGTAATACATAAATGAAATAAATTTAGAACTCAATTCCACTTTCTTAGATTTAAAAAGAAAGTGTGAGAAAGAACCTATCGGTGGCACTGAGCTCCAGGCAAGCTGCCTCAGTACATTATATATTAAATGTATGGGAATAAAATAGAATCTTGAGGGACACAATAGCAGAACGACATAGTATCCAACTATTGAAATAATCAGTACTCTTATAAAACAATGCTCCCCAAGAAATTAATCCAATGTTGATGGACTATTAAATAATATTACTTATTAAGTTACTTCAGAATGAATAGACGTAACATGGAAAATAACAAATGTTCTACATAATGCAGCCATTTATGAAATTTCAAGTAAAGCATCAGGGTCCACAGCTAATACAATAATACCATTTTAAAGGAATATCAGCTAACTTTTTTTAAAGAATGCAGCTCAGAATTTCAAGAAAATTTGGGCCATAATAAAGCTCTTATAACATAAAAGCCATTAAAAGCCAAATAGTATTATAAATTGTTCTAACCTGACAGGTAAGGCTTTAGTAGTTTGCTCTGGCAGCTCAGGTGGGTTCACAAACATGAGTTTAAGAAGTAATTCCATGTAGCCAATATGTCTTGCCAATCTTGTACTAAGCACCCATGCCCAATTCCAATTTTCTCCTTCTCTTCGGCTCCCAAAATATATTACAGCTAAAAAAAAGATGGTTTAAATGTTAATAGCGTTTATAGAAAGTATTGCAAGATGTTATGTAATACAACTTAGCCTGCATCACTGCTATACAATCATATATATATTCTCATTCCCGCCCACAGCATTTTTAGGAGATAAAACAGAAGGAATTCAGTTTGTTAAATGTTTTCTTATGATACATTACATTACAAGCACGGTGGGTTTTTAACATATTATATAGCTAATTAATAAGACACTTGCAATCTATCTTACATATAATTTGCATGTCCACAACCAACCTGTCTTCCTCTTCCTCCCTCCCTCCCTCCCTCCCTGGTTTATACCTATTTAAATACTAGATCAGTCTAGTCACTGTATGGATCTGATGAAGTGAATTCCAATTCACCAAAGTTTATGCTTTTTTAATATGATGTGTTAGCTTTCAATTTTACTTTTTTGCTACCACAAACTAACATAGCTCTCTCCTCTATGTCTACCCAATATATCCTTTTGCATTTATAGCTGGTCCTTGATTTCCCAGCAGTCATTTAATGACCGTTCGAAGGTACAACAACTTGGAAAGGATGCTTTAGTGCCCATAAAGCACTGCCCATTATAAAATTGCACCACGGCCTCACCCCTACAGTCACATGATTGCAATCTTGACACTTGGCAACCTGTTCACTTACAACCAGTTGCCAAGCCCCCCGAGATCAAGTGATGCCACTTGCAAACGTCTCTGCCAGCTTCCCCAGAATGTCAATGGGGAAGCCAGAGGGGAAGGTTGCAAGCTGCTGCCACCTGACGCAGAGCTGAGATTTCATGTGGTAGACAGCTCTTTGAGAGAGACAATCTGCTTAACTACCACAAGTGAGAGAGTCAGGTTTCCAGGCACTGAACAAAACTGTCATATGGGCAACTTGCTTAATGACTACTTCACTCAAACAACACAGATTCTAAGTGGAGGACTACCTGTTTGTAACTTCTGTTTTAAAAAACTCATTTTAACTCCGGAGAAATTTGGCAAACACAATAAGGATATGTACACTTTGGTGCAAGTGAACCATTATCTACAATGTCGTTAAATGCACTGAAAAACAGCACTGAATAATCAACAGCTGTCAATATATAATCATTGAGCATAGTACAAGTAGTCCTCGGCTTATCACAATTGAACCCAACATTTCTGTTGTCAAGTGAGACATTTAAATGATTTTTGCCCCATTTTACAACTTTTCTTGCCAAAGGTGTTAAGTGAATCATTGCACCTGATAAGTTAGTAATATGGTTGTTAAGTGAATCTGGCTTCACCATTGATTTTGCTTGTCAAAAGGTAGCAAAACATGATCACATGACCTTGGGACACAGCCAAGCATCTGAATTCTGATCACATGAACATGGGGATGCTACAAAGGTCCTAAGTATGAAAAATGGTCATAAGTCACTTTTGTCAGTGCCGTTGTAACTGAATGGTCACTAAATGTACTGTTTTAAGTTGAAGACTAACTGTACAGACTTTTATTGCTTTACGCTCCCTGAAAGACTCATATACTGTAGAATGAATTCACAGAGTGAAACATTGAACCAGTGGAAAAACTGGGGTATGCTGTCAAATTTTGTAACTTAAATGCATTAACAAATGTTTCAAATCTTGCTCTTCAGCACTATGTTACTGAAGTATATTTTATTCTTTGTTTCATGCTTTAGGTACAGTGAAAGCATTTTCTCCATCTTATCGACAGCTGTATATCTAATATGTATGGTCATTTATTTATTTATTTATTTATTTATTTTATTTGTATACTGCCCTTCTCCCGAAGGACTCAGGGCGGTGAACAGGGCAGTACATATTAAAAGACAAAATACAAAAATTAAAAGAGATTAAACAAAATGCCCACAACTCTTACAATAAGTTAAAACACGTTAAAAATAGGTTCATGACAGATAAAAGAAACAGAAGAATCATAGGGGTCCTGAATCCAATTTATGAAATATATAAAACCTAATTATTGTAATTATACTAAGTTATCGTATCTTAATATATCATTCATGCTTGAAATAAACATGTATCAGTAAAATTTCCTGCTGTTTTTTTTCTATCATACGATGTATTTTATAGACAATTTTGATGTGGAAGATAGATGATATAGATATAATTTCTATACATACTGTTTTCTAGAAAGGATTTCCACAAGATTACAGACCTTTCAACTAGCGACAATGTTATAATTTTCAATAATGTGATTGAACTTTTGCTTCATTTGTGCATTAAATAAAGTATTAGCTTAATTTTAAATGCAATAAGTTAAACATAAATTTCACTTAAAAGAAAACTTACTGAAAAATACATATAGCAGTGCCAATAAGCTCAGCGCCACTGCTATTCCAAGTTTTTCATCTACAGTAAATGCAAGCAACAAGCCAAGGCCGCCACATAATGAAAGTGAAAGGAACACAATAAGCCAGGAAAATTGGAACAAAGGTTCAATCTGCTGTCCTGCAAATGTTTTCATTTCATCTAAAAAGAGAGAAATAATTTTTAGTCAACATAAAAAAATTTAGATGCTAATTTCCTTAAAAATAAAGGTGATTCACTTGTTATTGTTGGGGTCTTTTGTAAATCAAAGTGAATTTTCCATTGAACTAAAGGGTTGGAAGGGACTTTGGTGTCCAACTCGCAATGTCATGTGACGTGTCATGATGTATTGTGACTTTTTTCTCATTGCCGGCCATGGGGTGGGCGTGGTTTCGGCATGTTAAATATAATGATGCTCTCCAATTTTCATGTTCTTGTTTACTTTAAATCAAATGAACAGGACAAAATCTAGAAAGATACAATTGTAATTTCCTAGTTACTTAACGTTTTGGATTACCATTAAAATTGTTTATTCTTTGAAATAATTATTTGAAATTGTTTTGTTTTTGTTTTTTAATTCACTGTTTGCTACCTACAGTTGCAACTTCTGAAATGGATGGCTGTATACATTGTTTAAATAAATACATTTTTAAATAAATGAAAATCAAGTAACCTTGAGATGGCCAGCAAATCAATATAATAGTAATAATAACAGTAATAATAATAAAAGGTACCCCCCCCGCACATGCGTGCTAGTCGTTTCCGACTCTAGGGACCGGTGCTCATCTCCGTTTCAAAGCCGAAGAGCCAGCGCTTGTCCGAGGACGTCTCCGTGGTCATGTGGCCGGCATGACTAGACGCCAAAGGCGCACGGAACGCTGTTACCTTCCCACCGGAGCGGTCCCTATTTTTCTACTTGCATTTTGACGTGCTTTCGAACTGCTAGGTTGGCAGAAGCTGGGACGAGTAACAGGCGCTCACTCTGCTACGCGGCACTCGGGATTCGACCCGCCAAACTGCCGATCTTCTGATCGACAGGCTCAGCGTCCTAACCCACTGAGCCACCGCGTCCCTTAATAATAATAGTAACAGTAATAATAATAATATATTCAAATTGAATATTTACCTTCAAGTTTCTTGAGCAAGAAAGATTTGCCACTTCCCCACTGGGCATATAGCCCAACACAAATCGGCGGCTGCATTGTTGGTTCACTAAGAATATCAGCTAATGCACTGCTGTAAAGATCATAACCCAGCATATCTCCATCTGATTCAGTAGGAGATAAGTGCCCTGCAATACAAACAAACTTGTAAAATCATCTTTTTTCGCCCTGTTCCTTTATTTACTAATACCAAATCATAGCCAGCCAGCCAGCTTAAGTAACTATTCTATAAAGACAAAAGCAAGTCACATGTTTATTTTCCACTCCCATATCAAGAATAAGAAACAGATTAATCTAAGAGGTAATTCTTCTTGACTTTCACCCTCAGTTACTCTACACCAGAAATGGCAAGCTGATTATGTGAAAAACCCCATCAACCCTCCAGTTAGCATGGCTAACAGTGAAGAAATTTGAAAGATATGCCCCAAACTATTTAGAGGTCATCAGGCAGTCCACCTGTCTATTCAACCTATGGCTACTGAATCCTCTCTTAGTAGTCAGGTTTTTACTTGGTGCTAAAAGGTAGAAAATATCGGAACTAATCTAGTTTCCAAGAGAAAGACATTCCAAAGCTGGAGTGCCAGAATACAGAAAACTTTCTTGCTATTTAAATCATGGAGCAAAATTCATAATGTCATACATACACCACCCAGAGTTGCCTTGTGTGTAATGGGTGGTCATATAAATGCAATAATAACAAATGACATTACAGACACAGATTTTTAGAAACCAAACTAAAAAGCTAGCATGTCTAAACAAAGCTAAATTAATATTTCTTTGATTTTAAATTGGTTTAGCATGATAGGAATGATTTTGGCTTCCTCCATCCAAGAAGCCTGGAAGAGTTTGTAGACTTTTGGATGTATAAACTACTGTTTGGATCTACAAAGTATGGATTGGATTGAAATCAGAAAAGTACTTTGTAAATCCAAACTACTTCTGTATCTATAAACTGTACTGATAGACATTAAACACAATTTTAAGTCCAGGCAACATGCCATGTATTTTTAATTTAAAAAGCAGATTAAAACCTGTTTAAAATTCTCCAACACGTATAAGAAGAAAGATATGAACAAGAGCAGGAAGAGGCTAGACTATTTTAATATATTTTTAAACAGCATTTATCATTACACTAAAAAAATAGCTACTGCTGGGCTGACATTTTTGCATATTTAATCGTTAAATGGTGTTTTTTTTGGCATTCCAGAAACATATATTCCAAAGTATCAGAAATATTTATATTTTAAAAAATCCTTAATACTTACTAGCACCAAAGATTTGAGTTAAAATACTTTTCTGATGGCTGCAATCAATGTTGTAAGGGGTTTCACCAGCTTTATTAGGCCTATAAAGTAGCCTGCCATCTTTAGGATTTCGTAAAAGCAATTCTGCAAGCCTACGGCTCCTGCCACGAATAGCAATATGAAGTGGAGTGTCTCCTTTCTGTAAGAGTTGTTGTAAGTTAATAGATGCAGAAGCATATGAGAGCTATAAAGAGATTTAAAGACAAAATGCCACTTGGAGCACAGTGTATACCTGTCAAGAGTATCTTATAGCAACTGCATCTTTTCTACAGCTATTTTGTTAAAGTGTTCCTGAAAAGCGTCGTCCATGCACACGCCAATCATAATTTTTTCTTGAATCTGGATTTCTTTCTATAGCTTTACTTCCATAGCTCATATTCAAAAGCTCAAGTTATGCTTCTCCCATTCCTTTATTCCTTACAAAAGTAATGTAACTTATTTTCTTTAAATGATTTGTTTTCTCACATTGTTATATTCTTACCAAATGAGAAAAGTTTACAAAGTCATTTTTTAAGCAGATCACTTTTTTCCCTTCATTAAAAGTATTGAGGGTCAGCCCTCCACCACTATTTTACTTTTAACTTTTCACATTGCTCAGCAATTAGACTTTACCTTATCTACAGCAGAAACTTTTGCACCTTTGTCCAGTAGAAGCTCAACTATTTCAATATTTCTCATTTTGGTTGCCTTTATAAGAGGTGTTTCACCATCCTAAAAGTTAAAAGAGAAAGAGCTAGCAAACAGTTGAAGAACAGATAAAGAACATTTAGCATAAATATTTTTTAAAAGCCAAATTATGTTTCATGACAAAAGCCTTTTCCAACAAAAAGTTTTGAAATGTATTATAATTTAGCCACATTATTTTACTAGCTTTTAATTATATCAACAACTGTTGAACTACGTATGTTTTAATCACTGCAAGTGTACAAACCAGCTGAAATTAATTCTTGGTTAATTTGATTATGTGTCATCAAGTTGGTGTCAACTCTTAGTAACCACTTAAGAGTATCCCCAAAGTGCCCCTTCAAATCATCCAATAGTACACCCATGCCACTGTAATTGAACCCATCTACTTTACTTCTGATCATTCTCTTATCCTCTATCTTTCCCAGAATTATGAGTTAGTCTTCACATAATGCCATTTGTCTGAAATGGTATAGGGTTTCCTGCCTTAGCAGGGGGTTGGACTAGATGACCTCCAAGGTCCCTTCCAACTTATTATTATTATTGTTATTATTAATGTATGCAAACTATGATAATTTGATCCTGTCATTTGAACTGTGAATGACATTCCTAGACATGTTCAATGATCCATTTTTTTCTGTAATTTTTTAGTTTAAAAATATCACTCTTTAAATCCTGCTTCCACAAAGTATTACAAGAAAAATCATTGTCTATAAAATTCTGTGCTCAATAAAATTTTCTATTTTTATTATTATCTATAAGCTCTGCCTACACTTTCTTTAAAATTCAACTTCACTATATTTTCATTTCTGTTCTGTATCTCTAATACAATTTTTGATTACTACCTTCTATATTTCTGTTATCTTAATCCCCTCATATATCTCTATGTCACACTCTATAGAATTATCCATCTTTTTCTACAGTTTATCTTTTATCTTTTTTTATTTTCTGTTTTCTATTTCTGTCCTGGCAAAGTCTTTTCTTTTTCTTCATTTTTTTTCTTATTTGTTCTTTGCTGGGCTTCTTTATTTTTCTCTTTCAAATCTTTGCTCTATCTGAGCAAAATGGCTCCAAGAACTTTTATCTCTCACCAGTCTGAGGGAAGGAAATAAACACCTCTCTCCTCAGTTTTCTCAGCTGCTGCCTCATTTCCTGGTGCCTCTTCTCATCAGGGCTACCTAGCTTTTAGTTTGCTTTTTTTGTGTTTCTGTTTATTTAGCCTTCATGAGGCATGTGGCTGCAGAGCTCTCAGGTAGCCATCTTCTTTTCCCTCCTTTTCTTTGCCCAACACTTCTGTCTGATTGGCAGTTGGACCATCCTCACAATAGGGAGGGTCAAGAAGGAAGAGAGAAGATCCTTTTAATCTGCTCAGACAATCTTGCCCTCTACAATCCTCAATAAATTACGTGATTTTATTCCAGTTTCCTTCATTTTCCATCAATGAAATTCACTGTGATTTCTGGACTTCAAAGCAATTTCTGTTGTTCTCCCTAAAAATGCTGAGTATGCACTCAGGATCACGTTGTGGAATCTGTTTAGCTGCTTTTTATTACTTTTATTTATTTATTTTGCTTTAACTTGACTTGGAACTTATAACCAAGTTCTTCCATTCCCATCTATTTTGCAGCTTCTCTTTCGACATACCATTCTCCAATCACAAGCAACATATCTTACTTGTATGTTCTGTTTATTTCAAACTGAACTTGACCATAAAACTCGTCAATCTCCTCTTCCTCTGCATCAGTGGATTCATGAATCAAGAAAAACTGCCATATTAAAGTCTAACTGATATTATTGGATCACTGACTGCATTTTATCCAAATACTATCATCACTATATCCTTCCCAATTAATTTATAGGCCAACACTGGGAGGCCTACAATTAATAAAAAAAAATCACAGAGGACAAGAAATCATATCAAAACAACATATAAACCATAAAATCCATCATTCTATCCCAAACCCTAGTAGACCTGACTAATAGCTCCCAAGGTGGGAGTCACACTGAACTGGCATAGTTTTCATAGTTAAGTCTAAATGCCTGCAATCACAAGAATAAATACATTTTATTTTACTGTTACTGGTATATATATATTTAATAAATACATATCACACTTCTAAGAAAATCAGTGCAGGTTATTGCTATTAAAACAGAAATGTTATTAAATAAGGTTCACGTTTATTATTAAATAAAGTTTAAATAAATTTATTAGTAAAAACAAAAACAATAACATTATAGACCAAAATCATCCATTATAAAGCTTTTTCAGGCTTAGAAACCATGAATTATATACTTACCTTTGTACATATTTCAGTGTCTGGATTACACTGCAAAATATCTCTTACCATGGTAGCATTTCCCTTTTCAACAGCCCAATATAAAGCTGTTTTATTATCCTATAAATGAATAACATATGATTAACATTTTAAAAGTCAGCTGTATTAACTTCATAAGCCAAATGCACCTTATATGTGTATTGTTGTAAGTAGTCTGCCTAAAAATTAGAATATTGTTATTACTATACATATACTTATTGTTATATTTAAGCAATAAGTTTATCATATACCCATACTTGATTAAAATAAATTGCATGCTCTTATTGTTCACATACAATGATGTAAATACAGGTAGTCCTCAATTTACAACCACAATTTAGCCCAATTTAGCTTGTTGCTAAGCAAGGCATCTGTTAAATGAATTTTGCCCCATTCTACAACCTTTCTTGCTGCAGTTGTTAAAATCTGGTTTTTCCATTGACTTTGCTTGTCAGAAGGTAGCAAAAGATGATCACATGACCCTGGGACACTGCAAGTGTCATAAATATGAACCATTTTCCAAGCATCTGAATATTGATCATGTCACTATAGGGATTCTAAAATGGTGTAAGTGTGAAAAATGGTCACGTCACTTTTTTCAGTGCTGTTGCAACTTTGAATGGTCAGTAAATGAACAGTTATAAGTCGAGGACTACCTTTAGCACGCAGCAGTAGCTAAGTGTCAAAACAACTGCAGGTAGTCCTCAATTTATGACACAATTGAGATCATAATTTCTGTTGCTAAGCAAGGCAGTTAAGTTAGTTGTGGCTAATTTTATGACCTTTTTTACCATAGTTGTTAAGTGAATCACTGCAATTGTGAATCACATGGTCATTAAGCAAATCTGGCTTACCCAATTGACTTCGCTTGTCAGAAGCCAGCTGGGAATGAAGCAAAAAGTAATCATATAGCCCTGGGACACTACAACCATCATAAATACATGCCAGTTGCGAAGTATCTGAACCACTCGGAGGCTCCAACTGGTACAGAATGCAGCCGCGAGAGTTGTGTTGGGAGTCTCCCGATACTCCCATGTTACACCTCTGCTCCGTGAGCTGCATTGGTTACCAGTTGTCTTCCGGGTGAGATTCAAGGTACTGGTAATGATGTTTAAGGCCCTACATGGCATGGGTCCGGAGTACCTTAGGGAGCACCTGCTGCCGGCATCAACTTCCCTCCGCCCTGTGCGCTCCCACAGAGAGGGCCTCCTCAGGGTGCCACCGATCAGAGAATGTCGGTTGGTGGCCCCCAGTGGGAGGTCCTTCTCTGTGGGCACCCCGGAGCTATGGAATCGGTTGCCGGTTGAGCTCCGGATGGCGCCCGACCTTCGCTCCTTCCGTCGCGATCTGAAGACACATTTATTTGAACAAGCCGGCTTGGCCTGATGGGGGACGGGTTGGGTTTTTGTCATTTTAATATAAGTATTTACTGTTTTTAGCCTGGGCATATGTTTAATTCTTTTTAACTTTTGTATTTTTGTATTTTTTATATGTCTGCCCTGTTCACCGCCCTGAGTCCTTCGGGAGAAGGGCGGTATATAAATAAAATAATAATAATAATAATAATAATAATAATAATAATAATAATAATTATTATTATTATTATTATTATTATTATTATTATTATTATTATTATTATTATTATTAAATTTGATTGTGTGACCATGGAAGTGCTGCGACAGTTTAAGTGTGAGGACCAGCTGTAAGTCATTTTTTTCAGTGCCATTGTAGTTTTAGTCACTAAATTAATGGTTGTAAGTCGAGGACCACCCTGTACACTGTAGATAAATGATGAAACTATCTGTTCTACATTCTAATGTAGAAACAATCTGCAGTAAGCTTTAAGAAATATACTTGCAAGAGTCAAACATTGGGATTTGCTATGAGTATTTTTTCCCCAGAATTTCAGTATCATCTGAGAATATGTCTCCTATCTACAAGGGATGCTTCTGCATTCTCCAAATGGCACATTCAGAAGCATATAACTAAACAGAGAATTACTTACCTGACCTCTAATGTCTATATCAGCGTATTTATGAAGCAATGCTCTCACAATTTCAACGTGACCACCTCTGACAGCCCCAATCAGCACGGTATCTCCACTCTGAAATTGGCATACAACAGATATTCCCAAATTAACTTTCAATGTGTCGTAGCACACGTAAATAAGGCAACACTTCTACGCAACGCAAAGGCGTACTCACTCGATCAGGAATATTCACGTAAGTTCCTGCATCTAGGAGATCCTGCACAATTTCTATGTGTCCCTCCTTTGAAGCAATCATCAAAGCTGTATTTCCATCTTTATCTGTTAAGTTCACATTTGGATTTCTTTTCAGGATTTCTTTCACTGAATCTGTAAAGCCACCTTTTACTGCTACAATAAGAGCAGTCATAGAATTCTGTGAGGGAATAAAATACACTTACTAGCATGAATCAATAGATTTTCTTTTAATGTATTCATTTCTTCAATACAAAATGTAAATGTACTGGATATTTTCCTACTGGTTTTTTCCCAAATGCTTCATTTTGATGAGGTAGCAATAACAAGAAATTCCACACTTCTCATCTGTATTATTGCCAGTAAGATTATCTTTCTCCTTCAAAAATTTACCCAGTGTGTTATAAGATTTTCTCTCTTTCTCTCTCATTTTTTAAAATCTCCAGCTGGGAGAAGATATTATTGTATCAATAACTAGCAAATGGGATCAAGGGTCTGGGGGCTTGTTCCTCTCTCCATCTCATCTCCCTCCTTTCCATCATCCCTTGCCCCAGAAGCTAGTCTTTTTTTTAAAATGCTTCCATTGCTGGGAGCACCTAGGGATTTTTTAGACTTCTTTCCCTCTCCATTTTTAAAATTACTAATTATATTAAAAATTATAATAAAAACTAATGCAAAGCAAAAAGAAAAAAAGAAAATAGAAGGTGCAGAAAACAAAAAATAGAAAAAATAGAAAAAACCTAATTTACTGTATGTTGGGCATAGAGAAAGCAAAAGCAGCTGATCTTTCAGCAGAACTGAGACAGCATGTTTCCTTATACGCAGAGTGCTATGAGCCTGTGTTTGACATGGACAGCAAAGCCTCCACTACTCAGTTCTTGGTATTTACTTCCCTGGTGTGTTGCATGATGTCTAGATTCCCTTGGATAACTGAGGAAACTTATAAACTTAATACAATTAATAAATGTGTTGCTTTTGTTTAGAAATATATTTTAACTGGTATTTTTTAAAAATAAAAGTTATACTCACAGCTCCTTCCTGATCTACATCTGCTCCCATCTGCAACAAATACTTTACACAGTCCAGATGTCCTTTTCTTGCTGCCCATATCAATGGTGTAGTACCATACTGGTAGAAAAAAATACGCATTTTATACCTCTGAAAACTATAGTTTGATTGCTAAAAGCTGCTTCAAATAGAGATGACAAATATCAAAAAAATTATAACAGGTGAGCGGGCAGAGATGAGATATTGCTATTAAGAGCAGGATTTTAGGAGGAAGATTAAAAATCTTTACATGATGTAAAAATGTAGCATGCAATCTCATTAGTACCAAAATGTTTATAAGCTAAAAGAACTGCAAATCTGACACTCAAGCACTGTAGAGATAGTATATACCTATATATTAGATAGATAGATAGATAGATAGATAGATAGATAGATAGATAGATAGATAGATAGATAGATAGATAGATAGATAGATGTGGAGGGCCAGAATACGAGAGAGAGAGAGAGAGAGAGAGAGAGAGAGAGAGAGAGAGAGAGAGAGAGAGAGAAGAAAGAAAGAAAGAAAGAAAGAAAGAAAGAAAGAAAGAAAGAAAGAAAGAAAGAAAGAATGAATCTAGGATTTTTCAAAAGTTGCCAAAATGCTTTATATCACAGCTAATTAAATATTCTTAAACGGCTAAAAAAATAATGAAATACACCTAGAGGACAAAACCCACTGGCATTTAGATTAGCTTAAACCAAATAATATCACTCTAATAAATGTTTATATACACAAATAGTTCACAGTGTTCTGTAAAGAATTTAAAAATGGTTCCATATTTTAAATTGTAAAATATACTGTACTCCACTGGTTCATGGTAAAAAATGAAGTGTTTGACGTTTTATTCAATGATTCACAGTAAACATTTTTAAATATAACTTTACCATTAATTATTAATAGGTGAACTGATAGTTCAAGGTACAAAAATTTAATGCACGGTAATTTTCACTTTTTAACAAAATTAAGTTCCAGCCTTAAGCAAATGCTTTCATTTTACCTTGTCAGAGCAGTTGACTTTACCTCCGTGGTGCAGCAACAGTTGAACTATACGAGAATGGCCCCGACCTGCTGCCCAAATTATTGGATACACACTATATTGCTTAAAGAAAAACAATTGAAAACGGTAAGAATAAAATGTTATCAGCTCACCCGTTATCAGGTATGAATCAATCCAGTATATTAGAAATAAAATGAAAAATAAAGCGATTTTTTCTTAACAAAAGTTCACCTAATCATGATAGCTGATATTAGAAAAAAAGTATAGAAATATATTTTCATCAACAATAGCAATTAAATAACAATATTCTATCTCTATTGACAGAATTTAATTTGTACAAGTTTTTCAAGCACAGCTACAAAATACAGTTAACAGTCTACATGGAACAAGAACTCCTGAGCATGGAAGCAAGTTCTCTTCTGCATAATCAACATTCCTTTTAATGTTGTTGAAAGCAGCAAAACATGGCAGAGTGTGCCTTTTTTATATGATTGACAATTTTTATTATGAGGGGTCTTCGGTGCTTTCTAAACTTGGTTGTTTTCTTACAAACATTTCATTACCCAAATACCACCATGTACCAATATTCACTTTTATCGGTAATTTCTATTATCTTGAATTAATTCTCCAGGTAACTAGTTATATAATGTTAAATTAAAATTATTGTTTTAAAGTGCAATGAGACATTTTTAAAAGCATTACAATAGTCCTCGTTAACAACTGCCTCAATTAGCAATCATTCATGTTTACAATGGTGAGGAAAAGGAACTTTATGACCAATCCTTGTATTTTCAACCTTTACAGGCCTGTAAAGCAAAGGAAAACTGAAGCAAGATCATAAGCACAGTTGCAATTTCACTTAGCAATCACTTTGCTTAATGATCGAGTTGCCAGTCCCAGTTGTAGTCATTAAACAAGGACTACCTATAGTCATTTAGAGGGTAATATCAATTTTACACCAACTAAAAAGGACTAATGCTAGACTAATAGCCAACAGAATTTCAACTTCACATTCTATAATTATCTAAATAATATTATTTAAGATAATTCCAAATCTAAACTGATATAATGTTAATATTTGAGTGCAAAAAGGGAAAAAGAAAACTTACTATGCCAGTGATGTTTGGATTTGCTCCTCTTTCAAGAAGCAGTTCAGCTACTTCAGTACAACCTTTGTAGCATGCCCACATAAGGGCTGTCCATCCTCCCTAAAAACCATAACAGAAAATCATAATGTTCCTACAATTAAACAAAGAACTAAGCTACATAATTGCTGAATTAATCTTCAAGACGCCAATATATATTCATTTCCAAGGGAACACAAAAAGTGTTGTGTTGCAACGAAAACAAAATCTAAGGACCTTAAAGATTAATAAATGTCTTAGCATGTAAGATTTGGGATCCATTTCATCTGAAGTACAGAGCATTACCTGCACTTGTGATATCTATATAATAAATACAACTCCACATATAAACATGCTCAAGGTTGACTCAGCCTTCCATCCTTCCGAGGTAGGTAAAATGAGGACCCAGATTGTTGCGGGCAATAAGCTGACTTTGTAATAATGCCACTTGGGGGGGGGAAAGCCCTAATAAGCAGACATATACATGGAATGAAGGCTATTGCTAAGCACATTGATTTGTGCTTTAGACTGTAAGCCGCCCTGAGTCTTTAGAGAAGGGCGGGATATAAATGGGATTTAAAAAAATGTACGCACACACACACAACTTCCACTCAATCAAGCTTAGCCCTTTCTACATGCTGATTTTTTTTACACACACTCATAGTAAACAAGAGAGAAAGGAAATGCATGTAATAAGGCAAAAGAAAGAGAAATGCAAAAAGTATAAGTGTTATTTATATAAAATCTGCCCATCTCACAATAGAATTCTAGGCAGCTTATAACACTAAGTAGTACTGTAAATATTACCTTTTTGATGGGGTTATTCACTGAACAGTTACGGTACTGATGGACAGTGCATTTTTAAATTTCCTTTAAAGTTCCCTTACTCAAAAGCGACTACTTCTAGGATCATTTATACATTTAAAATGTTCCCAATTTTTAAATAAACCACTTTTTATATCAGACTTGCATTCTATTATTTTTTTCGATCTAATGCATTCTATTATGTAAAACATCTATATGAATTTCTGGCATTACTCTCCAAGAAAGACAATAACCAAACACTATTTATAACATACTCAAAATCAGTTCTAACATCATAATTAAAAAGAGCTAAATAGCACAGAAGTGATGCAGTGGCTCAGTGGGTTAGGACGCTGAGCTTGTCAATCAGAAGGTCGGCAGTTTGGCGGGTCGAATCCCGAGTGCTGCGTAACAGAATGAGCGCCTGTTACTCGTCCCAGCTTCTGCCAACCTAGCAGTTCGAAAGTACATAAAAATGCAAGTAGAAAAATAGGGACTACTACGGTGGGAAGGTAACAGCGTTCCGTGCGCCTTTGGCGTCTAGTCATGCCGGCCACATGACCACGGAGACGTCCTCGTCCTCTTTGGCTTTGAAACGGAGATGAGCACCGGCCCCTAGAGTTGGAAATGACTACCACGCATGTGCGGGGAACCCTTACCCCTACCTTAAATAGCATAGAGGTAATTCTCAAGACCGGGACTGCCATCATTAGCAGTTGGAAAGTGCAATGTCATGAGGGCATCACTTAGCAGTGACAATCCCAGCTGTCATAGTAACCTTATGCACATTCAGTTGAAAGCAACAGGAATCCAGTAAAAAGCATACAAATGCTACAGAGGGTTGGGGAGGCCAGGGGAGGGACTGAGAAGGCTAGGGCATGAGTTGGGGGAAGGCCTGGAAGGAGGCTTGGTGCAGGTTTGCATGAGTGCAGGATATAAATCTAACGAAGATACAGGGGAAGTAACTGTTTGATGTGATTACGAAAGTAAAAAATGTACCTACCATGTCTCGATGTTCTATATTCACATTGCATGCGAGGAGTTCTGATACAATAACAGTATGCCCCTCTTTAGCTGCAGAGATAAGAGCTGTCCAGTTATCCTAAAATAAGGCAAAGAAGGGAAATGTCATAGTTTTATAAGTACTTAAGAACAGGTTTTTATATTTGTTTAATTTATTAAATTTATATAGCTGCTCATGTACTAGAAAGAACTTTCAGCTAGCTGTAAACAAAATAAAAACACAATACAGCTTTTCTTTAAAAAAAAAAGTAATGTTGAGGCCTTAATAATAATTACTAAATTTGTATTCTGCCTGTCAATGACTCTGGACAGCTCACAACAATCAAAGAAAGTACTATAAAATCAATAAAAAATAAAGACTAAAAAAAGGTAAAACTTGCATTCATCTGCCTGCCAGCTCCGTTAACAACTTGGCCACAATGCCTGAGGAAAAAAAGTTTTTTTCTGAAGGGCAACAGGGTTGCAATCATCCATATCTCCAAGACAAGGCTGTTCCATAAGGCCAAGCCCATGACAGAGAAGGCACACTTCTGAGGACCCATCAGATGACATTGCTTCACTGAGGGGACCCAGGACAGGCAGAAGCCACCAATCAAGATTGTTCTAGCTGAATTAATTCCCTTAAACTATTAAGCTTTAACAATGAACAATTCGCAGACGTGATATCATACTTAGTAAGATAGAATGGCACAGTTTTATCTGTATATTGTGTGTTCACAGGTCTGATTTCAAGATACAAACAGACTGATAGCAAATTAAATGTGCTGGAGGAGAAATAAAGTATGAGGCAAGATAAGCTTCTTAGTACTTACTGAATCTTCCAAGTTACAATTGGCGCCTTTCTTTATCAGTTCTTGGACAATTTCTAAATTGCCCTGCTCTGCAGCTAGCATTAAAGGAGTCTGACCATTCTGCAATCATACAAAAAAAGCCATACTTAAGCTAATTAAGAGGATATGTAATAATTCTTATAGCAGAATGCCATGTAGTATTAGACATTGGAGCATATCTCCTAAAACAGTACTCAAAAAACCACAAATGAGGTATTCCTCATTTAATAACCCCAATTGGAACCAGCAACTTTGTCACTAAGCAAAGTTAAGCCAAACATCTGATGACTGCACTCACTTACAATGGCAGATCCAGCAGGCCTGGTTGTGGCTGTTAAGCGAGAGATCAGGTGATCGTGACTTACAACCTCCTGCTGGATTCATCACTGACTTTGCTTGTCGGAGGCCGGCTGGGAAGGTCACAAATGGTGAACATATGACCACACGATGTTGCACAATGATTGCTAAGCGCCTAAATTGTGATTATATGACTGCAGGGACATCACAACAGTTAATAAGTATGAAGACTGGACATAAATCATTTTTCCAGAGCCACTGTGACTTCAAATATTTGCCAAATAAGTGGTTATTAAGTGAGGACTGTCTGTTATCTGAGTTCAATAAAAGCATTAACAGAAACAAGTTTAGACAAAACAACATCTTGTAAAAAGGTCATATCAGTGAATCCTAGGATTCTGTTTTGAAATTCTATTTCATCTTATAGAACAGGGCAGCAACTATTTGTTGGTTGTAAAAAATCCTTGTTAAATGTTTCATAATTTAAACATTAATCCCTTTACATTAAAGCCTTAAAAACATAAATATATAATTTCTAACCCATCATATCAAGAGACTCCAGACAGCTTACAGTAGTGTACAAGCAAACAAAAACAACTTATTAAATTAAAATTATAACATGAATTAAAGTAACAAAAACTGAAAGAAAGCCAACAGAAGCATTCAAACCCAAGGAAGCAATGACACAGCTTGGTCTCTTTCTGAAGCTCATAGGTGAGAGGGAACCAGTCACACTTGTTCCATAACACAAGAGTGGCTTCTTCCTCACTCCCATCCCATCCTCTTCATATTTTTGAAGGCAGAGGTATAAATTACCCCTTCCTTGGCCAATTACACAGGGCAGATATTACTGTATATAGATCAGATAATCAAAGGTAACTTTGACCCAGACCATGTAGGGTTTTATAGGTCATACCTAACACTCTGAATTGGACCTAGAAGCAAGCGGGCATCAAGGCAGTGTCATTGGTATAATTCTGCTAAGATGGCTCTTGTACATCAGCAAACACATTAGCAAAGTCGGTGGGGAAAGCCAAATTCACTTAACAAATACATGACTCCCTTATTGACTGTGGTGATTCATTAACCACAGCGAAAAGGTTGTAAAGTTGAGTATGACTCATTTAGTGACTACCTCACTTAACAGATGTCCTGATCAGAATTGTGGTTGAAAGTCGAAGACTACCAGTATTCATAGTACTGAGAATCCTGCATATATTCTTAGAGTATACAAGCTGAAACATAAACCTGATTTCACTGCAGGAAGTTATCCCAACTATCTTACGTAAATCTTCCCAAATGAAGTCCAAGTAACAGCAAATGTGAGTTACCAGCACTCTAAGTCTCTTTTTCATCTATTGACTCCTCAGTAAACCAAGCAAGAGACCAGGATTAACTAACACAAAGGGACTGCTTGGAGATTCCAGGCTAGTCTTGTGGTAGAATTATCTTTAATAAGGCACCTAAGATTCCCTGCCTCTGCAGAGACTGGCAAAGGGGATAAGCTACAGACTAGCAAAAAAGTAATCTGACCATGTCAACATCCCACATTTAAAGATCACAAATTAATTGCTCTAAAATGGCAAACAGAATGAACATCAGAGAGACGCCATGCTCCCACAAGTTTTGAAGTATTTGTTCTGGATAGTTTTCAAAGTGTTTACTTCACAGTTTATCATACCTCGTCCCTCTCATCCACATCTTTGCACTTTTCAAGAAATGCTTTCACAGCTGGAACATTTTCTTCTTCCACGTAAGTCACCAAACTCTGAGACACCAGATTAGCCATCCTTAGCAGTTAGGTTCCACAATGCCAGTTATCTACAAAGGAATCATTTTAATGTGTCAGTTACTGAAAGGGGCAGACAACAAAATGACTTCATGCCTATCACTAGAAAAATTTATGTCAGTTATATCCATATACAGATAATGTTCAAGGTACTCAGTTTTTTAGTGTCATAATAAAAAAATAATTAAAAGAAATGAATTACAAACAAAATGTGCTGCACATTTCAAACTTTTATTTGGTAATTTAGTTTGATACAACAATAGCAAATTCTCTTTAAAATGTCTTACTTTATGCCACAGCTTTATTTTGCATCTGATGCCAAATATATAAATATTTTACCAGCACTGCAGTGTTTTGGATTGTCATAGCTCAAAAATATACACCAGAAGAGAACACTTAGAAATAATATGTATTTCAAAAAAAAAAGTTCAACTAAGGCCTTTCTCAAAATATGACAAGTTACAACAGAGGTCTTCTGTTACTATTTGAAATAACAAATAAACCTATGGATACCACAACTGTTGTGCAATCCCCTCATGCTTTTAAGAGTTTGCCTCTAGTCCAGGGGTGTCAAACTCAATTTCATTGAGGGCCGCATCAGCATTGCGGTTGCCCTCAGGGGCCCGGGGGGGTATGGTATGGGTGGGTGTGGCCTACTGGGTGGGCGTGGCTAGAGTGTGTATGGCCTACTGGGTGGGCGTGGGCAGCTCTACATCGTTCGTATCAAGGGTGCCTATGGGGGCCTGGGCAGGAGTGGGACAGACCTGAGGGTCTCTGGCAGAAGGAGGGTCTCTGGGCCAGGGCCAAGGCAGTGGGGGCCGTTCCCTCACTGTTTCCAGGATGGCTTCGCGGGCCACATGAAACCACTTCGCGGGCCGGATCTGGCCCCCGGGCCTTGTGTTTGACATGTCTGCTCTAGTCTCTCTAGCAGAAATGCAGGGGTGGGTTTCCAACTTTTTACTTCCAGAAATGGGACAGATAAGGGCTAAGAGATCAAATTATTCCTTTATCTACCCAAGTTTGCACAAACAATATGAAGACCACAACCACACCTAAGCAAAAATTCATATGTATACTTTTGTAATTTGTCATAACTATCTTAGTTTCCTTAGAAAATCAATTTGAGATACTTTAATTGTCTGAAAGAATACATGTTAAAATAAAAGCACACAGGAAAAAGTGATAAAAGATACATAAGGCAATGCAGGAAAAAATAATAAAGGCATACAAATACAGAAAGTTCAGGTGCTGAGGCTATATTTCATGCAAAGTGGTATGTGTAAATATAATTATTACCACAACTTTCCCACTGGCATACAAAATTGCTTAGGTAACATATTGTATTTATCCTGTTGAATTTACAGCTTGCAATTAGATTAAACAAATGATCATTAGTAATCAAACTTTGCTGATGATTGTGCAAATGTATTACCATGTATTTATTTAAATAAGAAAACAAGTACTGTTATAGATAAAACAGAAAATGGAATTCTCTCCTATATTCCAATTCAATAAACCTTAATATTATTCATCTTGAAACGAGATAAAATTTCTATAGCATAAAGATATGCTGATAGCCTTTGTAAAAACCAGAGAAAAAGGTGCATATGAAAAAGCAATATTCCCTTCATGTTACCTTTCATAACTTGTCATTCCTTCTTGACTAAAATGCATTCCACACTTTACAATGTTGTTTTAACATTGTTGCCACATTAATAATAATAATAATAATAATAATAATAATAATAATAATAATAATAATATAAAAGAAAAAGAACTGGAGAACATAACAAAATACAAAGACCTACAAATAGAAATAGAATGACAGTGGCAAAGGCAAGCAAGGATAGTACCAATAGTAATAGGCGCCTTGGGTGCAATCCCAAAACAACTGGAGTACTACTTGAACACCACTGGCATTGACAAATTTGCCATTAGTCAACTGCAAAAGGTGGCCTTACTAGGAACTGCTTCCATCCTGCGACGATATCTGTAATACCACATCCATATCTGCCAAATCCAAAACAAAAATGCCAAAAATGCCAAATCCAATCTGAACATCTGGCTGACTGTGCAATGAATAACAATAATATTATTAATAATAATAATTTTTTAAAAAACATTGGAAGGGAAACCCTTTCAGACAAATGGCTGTCCAGTCTCTTCTCAACAGCTTCCAGTGTTGGAGCATTCACAACTTCTGGAGGCAGGTTGTTCCACTGATTAATTGTTCTGTCAGGAAATTTCTCCTCAATACTAGGTTGCTTCTCTCTTTGATTAGTTTCCATCCATTGCTTCATGTCCTGCCTTCAGGTGCTTTGGAGAATAGCTTGACTCCCTCTTCTTTGTGGCATTAAACTAGACCAGACATGTCAAACACAAGGCCCGGGGGCCGGATCCGGCCCGCGAAGTGGTTTCATGTGGCCCGCGAAGCCAGCCTGGAAACAGTGAGGGAATGGCCCCCACTGCCTTGGCCCTGGCCCAGAGACCCTCCTTCTGCCAGAGACCCTCAGAACTGTCCCACTCCTGCCCAGGCCCCCATAGGCACCCTTGATGAGAACGATGTAGAGCTGCCCACGCCCACCCAGTAGGCCACACGCACTCTAGCCAGGCCCACCCAGTAGGCCACGCCCACCCAGGCCACACCCACCTGGCCCCTTGAGGGCAACCGCAATGCTGATGCGGCCCTCAATGCAATTGAGTTTGACACCCCTGAACTAGACATACTCAATTCCAGCAACTGTTCTTTATATGTTTTAGCCTCATCCCCTAATCATCTTTCTTGCTCTTCTCTGTACTCTTTCTAGAGTCTCAACATCTTTTTAACATCGTGGTGACCAAAACTGGATGCAGTATTCCAAGTGTGGCCTTACCAAGGCATTGTAAAGTGGTACTAACACTTCCACGTGATCTTGATTCTATCTCTGTTAAAGCAGCCTAGAACTGTGTTGGCATTTTTTGGCAGCTAAAGCACATATTTAAGAGACTGTCCACTAGGACTCCAAGATCCCTCTCACAGTTACTACTATTGAACAAAGTACCACCTATACTGTGCATTTTCTTGCCTAAATGTAGAACCTTACTTTTTTCACCAATGAATTTCATTTTGTTAAGATAGCGTCCAATGTTCCAGTCTGTCAAGATCCTTCTGCATCTTAAGCCTATCTTTTGGAGTGTTGGCTACTCCTGCCAGCTTGGTGTTATCTGCAAATTTGATGAGTTCCCCATCTATCCCCCTCAACCAAATTATTGATGAAGATGTTGAAGAGTGCTGGGTCCAGAACAGAGCCCTGGGCTCCCCCACTACACACTTCCCTCCATGTAGATGCAGTTCCATTGAGGACCACACACTGAGTACGGTTAGGTCAGGATGATAGGTCTGTGGTTTCCTGGATCCATTTTTTCCCCTTCTTCGAAGATGGGAACTACATCAACTCTTTTCCGGTCCTCTGGTAGTTCTCCAGTGCTCCAGGATCTTGTCGACATAGAAATTCTCCAGATTTGCATACTGTGAGGAAGCAAATGAATTCTGGTCCTCTTATTATACAGATTACTTGCAGTAAGACAATCTCACAGTATGTACACAGAAGTGAGTGGTTAGATCTCCATTTAATTTTAATGTAATGAATGCTAATGTAACTCTGAAAAATCAGTTCTAAGTAAGAAGTTCAAAATAATAAAAAAGAAGGAACTGAATAAAATATTTCCTGCAGGTCAGCAGACAGTACTTCCTAAAAACATGGATGACTATCAAATCTGCAGATATGGCAAATTAATGAAGCTGGGGAAAAATACATTCCTTTGTTAATCATATTAATTGAAATAATTCCTATACAGTAAGTACTTCCTCAATGATGCTACACAGATATGTTCATGAAGTCCCCAGAAAATTAACTCAATTGAAATGATTCTTTATTTTTTAAAAAAATACTGTGTCAATGTAAGGTAGTGGTTAATGTCTTGGGACTGACACTCAGATTCCAGTCCACCCTTAATGGAGGAAGTTCATGGGGTATCTTAAGACCAGGTATGGTTTCAGTCTAATCCATCTCACAATACAAGAAGGAATACTATATACACTGCCTTGAGCTCCTGAATGAAATGGATAATAATTCTTTATTAAAAAGTCAACACAAACAAAAAATAATTTCTAATCTTTTCTAGAAGAGTCATATTGCAATAAACACAACAGACTGAATCCACAACTCTTGTAATTTCACTGCTACTAAAGTTGAAAGGGGTTAATAGCAATTTTCTAGACTCCCTAGAAAAAAGCTTATTTTATCCATTTTTGAAATATTTATATATTCTAAAACTGAGGAAATGGAACAGTATACAGTGTTTCTGTATGACTTTTAGTGGTAACTTTAAATGGAAATGGAATATAGACAAAGATTGGATTAATTTTATATGCTACATGGGCCTTATTTTAATTCTTTTCTTCGTTTATGTCTTTTATTTTAAATCTCTATAATGTACATCATTTTAAACTGCACAAATCATAACTTTCAGATTCTTCCTTTCTCTGAAACTGGGGACACCAGAGAAGTATTACGGTATATAGAAAATAGCCTGGATCACTGGCAACAATGCACATCTAGGTATCATAAAGATTTACAAAAAGCTACTAAACCTAAGCCTACTAAAAATCAAAGATAAGTAAAATTATAAGCAAACAACAAAGCACATATGACATCTTTTATATTTTTTATAAAAAGAACTCTTTTTACTTTTTTAACATACTGCAAGTAACAGCTTAAGTCTTGTTGTTTTGCAAGAAGGTTCTTCTGACCCAACTTACAATTAAGAAAAATGCATATATATTTTTTTATAGTTTGGGAGCAAGCTGTATCATGTAGTCATATCCCTCTATGGATGCCACATCCTGGAGTTTGACAGTCAAAAACAAAAGCTACATATGCTATAGCATTATTTTACTGATTACCTGTCAGGCAGGACAAAAATAGAGGATATACAAGGAAAATGAATTCTTAAAAATCCCTAGA
Source organism: Vipera ursinii (assembly GCF_947247035.1). Lineage (NCBI taxonomy): Eukaryota > Metazoa > Chordata > Lepidosauria > Squamata > Viperidae > Vipera > Vipera ursinii. The sequence goes on along the minus strand of NC_139512.1, from coordinate 218,341,318 downwards.
AATATTAAAGCACAGGTTACTGAACTGTTTTAGGACAAGTGTTGAACAAACTGTAGCTTTCATTCTATATTCAAAAGCTGACAACATACGTTTAGTTCAAGTTTCTAGAAAGAAACGCCTTCCCATTCCTGAGAAAAACATTAGGAAAACGGCAGATAACAATAAAAGGGATGTATGTGTCCCTACTAGTATTCGGTTCTGTTGTTGATCAGTGCAGTCTGTGAACTATTTGAAAGCATGTGACCTTGAGAAAAAAGATACAGTCCATCTCTACTTTAACCTCAGTGAAAATCTACAACAGGATCAAACATTTATTTAGGAGTCATAAAGTGAATTCTGTACTTTTTAGGATTGCCTAGATGTGCACACTTAAAGTGCTATTCTTAGGAGTTCAATTTCTGGCCAAGACAAAGCTCATGATTTTCCTATCATTGCTTCTCAATTTCATCTTTTTCATATATGAAGCATTAATCAGCTGCACCCAAATATCAACCTTTCCATACTACCATTTCCAGTATGAATATAACAATGTAAAAGCTTGCACACAAAACCTGTCCAGTTACTTCTTTAACATTATTATTTAAACAATAGTGTCTTTGCATAAAATGTTAATTTATATAATCAAGAGGTAAAGATGCTTTTATATGACAAAGTTTACTACCTAGTAAGGAGACTTTAAGCCTGCAGAATGTTAAATAAGAAAAAGTCCATAGAATAGACTACATATATGGGCTGTATTTTAGAACAGTACACAAATAATTCACTCCTGAATTTTAGTAGTTGTCACTTTTCAAGGTGTTCTTTATTATTTTTTCTACAATGTATTAGTATTAGCTACCTTCAGGAAATGTGGGGTAAAGCTTCCACAGAGAAATTTAATGCATTCCTATGTAGACAAATTCAGTAACACAGCAGTTTTAAATAAGAATGCTTAAGATTAGAGCAACTGTATCCATACAGCCCAAGATAAGCAATGGCCCTGACAACATAGACAGTGTTGTCCTACTGCAGCTAACCAGAACTCTTTCATTCAGTTTAAACAATTGTTTAAAAAGCAATCTGCACTCTTTATTATTCAATAGTAAAGATTTTATCCTCTAATTTCTTTAATTTTTAATATTCAGAATTAATTTTGTTCAAGTCTATTAGATCAGATTTTGGGCTCAACTTGTTTTTTAATATTCTCATAAAATAATTTATATAAGAGAAACATTGACCTTCTGTACTCATTTTAATTTTTTACAGATAAATGCTGTAGGAAGCCAATGTTATCCAGCAATACAGATACCATTTCAAAAATATCTCCCTCATTACACTATTACCAATCCTTGACATTTCTGAAAACAAGTGGAAAGACGCTCTTATCAAAATATGAAATTTTAGCACACTTAAAACAACACACAGTTTACCATTTAGGCAAGGTCAATAATTAACATTAGTTTAATCACACAGAACCACAAAGTAGGCTAGAAAAATATCTACTCAATCTGAATGTTTACACAACATATTCATTCAATGTTTCCTTAATTAATAGATTTCTGTTTGGTTTACAAGACACAGTGAGCCATAAACAATACCATTGAGTTCATAGATATTAGACTAAAATGTAGTTGTGGTTCAAATGTGTCCTGTAAACATCACTAAATCCAGGTAAGTTGACTCCAAACTTGCCCACATCTGAAGGGCCCCAGATTGGTAAATATCGAAAGACTTCATCTGACAAGCAGCTCTAAGGCTCCCCTTTTCTAGTTGTAAATTCTAACCCTTCCAAACAATTTGTAAAAAATGTCAAAAATAATTTTAAGAAAATATGTTTGGATAGTGAGTAAACAAATATTAACTAACCAAGCGCTTCAATTTACTCATTGTTTCAACTTTGCTCCATTGAACTCAAAAGGTATGCCATCTCAAATGCTTTCAAATATCCCAACTCTGCCACCTTGGGTGGCATGCTGCAAAATAAAAGGGAGCCACGTATATTCTTGCCAGGAGGTTTCATATGTAGCATGTCATCCTAATGTGGTGAGTCTGCATTTATCACTAAGTGCTTTGCAAGGCAAGAAATTATGCTGGCCTACATAACTATCAGATGCTAATGAAAATACTGACATATAGTTTTATTGGTTATTACATTGCAAAAGAATTGCAAAGTTTAATGAAAATTGAATTTTACAAATTGCGAAATCAATAGAAATGAAGAAGCTTAGGCCAAATAATGAAACACAGCATATAATGATTCATAAATACAATCCCATCTAAAGTGCTGCTTCAGAATGTTGGGATTAAACATCAAAACAATTCTGAGCAAACACAAATATGTTGTATTTTATTTTTAACCCTTTTTATTTTTATACACCATCCAAGACTCGTTCCTCTTCCTATTTTCCCCCAACAATTTTTATACACCATCCAAGACTCGTTCCTCTTCCTATTTTCCCCCAACAATTTTTATACACCATCCAAGACTCGTTCCTCTTCCTATTTTCCCCCAACAATCATCACCCTGTGGAGGTGCCTTGAGCTGAGAGTGAGTGACTGGCCCAAAGTCACTTAAGTCAGTTTTCATGCCTAAAGAAGGGACTTAAAACTCAGGGTTTCCTGGTTATAACCTTAATAACCCCTAGATTAAACTGGCTGTCTCTTTTATGCTTGTTTTCAACTGCCAAAATACCCAACTGATTTAACATTAAGCATTACGCTCAGTCTGTCCCCTTGTGCCTCAAACCGAGACATTTCCCGAGCTCTTTCGGTGTTCTTGCCTCAAGAGAAAACTAACTGAACGCTGTCCTCCGGCAGCCAGCAGGCAGAAGAACCGGCGGAATTTCAGATAACGGCCAGGGACAGGCATTTTCTTGCTTTCCTTTCTTTCTTTTTTTCCTGTAAGACTCACACACCACCAGCAAAATTAAGATTCCTCAGCCACCCCAGACCCCCCACACCCAAAGCATCCACCCATTCAAACCTTGCGGGAAATGCAGGGGAAAGGTTCGGAAGAAAGGCAATCAATCGATCACCTGTTCACAGGTCACTGGGCAGGAGCTTCACCCGCTCTCTCCGCACTCCAATCCCCATCCAGTTCACAGCCACCGGCGTTAGGCTAAGCCACCCCCCGAGGCCAGGGAGGGAGAAGCTCGGGAATGAAGGCGGCTCCCTTTGTCTGACGGCCCGAGACCACCGCCCTCCCCAACCCCCACTCCTCTTCCCGCTCTTTGCTTCGCTTGCAGGGCCTTTACCAGAGAAAAGGAGCGGTCGGGGACGAGCGTTGCAGGAGGAGGAGGGGGAGGAGGACGGCGCGGTTGCTTTTCCTCTTGCCGTGGTGGAAAGGAGGATGGCGAGCGCTCCGTATCCTTCAGCCCAGAGAGACGGTGGCCATCTTCGCCTAGGGCCGGCCAGGTCACGTGAGGGGGGGCGCGCGCGCGCGCGCGTGCCCGTCTTGCTCCCCCGCCCGCCCTCCCTCGAAGGAGGCAAAGATTCCGGAGCGCGCGCCGAGCTGGATTCCGCCCGACCCTTTCGCTATTAGACGCTGCGCTCGAGACCCCGACGGTAGCCGAACGCTAAAAAAAAAAAAAAGAAAAAAAAAAAAGAAAAAGAAAAAGGCGGGGTTCGAATGGCTGCGCCCGAGCCAATTGGCTAATGAGTTCCCACCGTTAATTGACGGTCCAACGGTGGCAGCGAAGGCCGTCCAGGAGTCTCGCAGCGGGGGGGGGGGGGAGGGGAAGGGGGGGGGAGACAGATTTATTTATTTATTTAGATTTATATACCGCCCTTTCCCGAAGGACTCAGGGCGGTTTACAGGGCATTTAAAAGAGAGTCAATACAAACGTTAAAACAAATTAAAAAAGATTAAATAAAACCCTGAGAACAGTAAAAACCCAATTAAAATTAAAATTAAAAAATTCTCAGCCTGGGCCAGAGAGCTCGAAGAGCCAGGTCTTCAGGTCCCGGCGGAATGAACGGAGGTTGGGGGCAGTCCTAAGCTTCGAGGGCAGCTGGCAGATGTTTATTGTTGCCTAAAATCCTACTCAGCGTTGAGGCGTTTCTCCTTGCGGATGATATTTATAGCTACGAACAGATGCACAGACACGGACCACACTGTAAACCCTGGAGTCGAAACAAAGTTGGAAATGCCAGAAATAACATCTGTTTCAAATCTATGAGACTGGCCGTTCTTGGTGTTTTCTTTGAAAACGTTTTCAAAGAAAACACCAAGAAAGGCCAGTTGCCTTTCGGGACAATCAGGACCTGGATGATTGAGAATCTCCACGGACATGTTTTAAATATGAGCGTTCAGATTTTAAACAATGTGTAGAAGGCTTAGGTTTAAATGCAGGGGTCTTCAAACTTGGCCCTTTTATGACTTGTGGACTTCAACTCTCAGAATTCCTCAGCCAGCTTTGCTGGCTGAGGAATTCTGGGAGTTATTATTATTATTATTATTATTTATTAAATTTTTATACCGCCCTTCTCCCGAAGGACTCAGGGCGGTGAACAGGGCATATCTTAAAAGTACAAAAGTTAAAAAAGAATTAAATTGTTGCCCACAATAAAAACAATAATATATATATATATAAATATTAAAACCCTAAGTGATTCCCCATCAGGCCAGGCCAGCTTGTTCAAATAAATGGGTCTTTAACCCGCGCCGGAAGGAGCGGAGATCCGGTGCCATCCGGAGCTCAACCGGCAGCTGGTTCCACAAAGCCGGAGCGCCCACAGAGAAGGCCCTCCCCCTGGGGGCCACCAGCCGACATTCTCTGACTGGAGGCACCCTGAGGAGGCCCTCTCTGTGGGAACGCACGGGGCGGAGGGGAGTCGACGCCGGCAGCAGGTGGTCCCCGAGGTATTCCGGACCCATGCCATGTAAGGACTTAAAAACCATCACTAAGACCTTGAACCTCACCCGGAAGACAACTGGTAACCAATGCAGCTCACGGAGCAAAGGTGTAACATGGGAGTACCGGGAAACTCCCAAGACAACTCTCGCGGCCGCATTCTGTACCAGTTGGAGCCTCCGAGTGGTCTTCAAGGGAAGCCCCATGTAGAGAGCATTGCAATAGTTGAAGTCCACAAGTCATAAAAGGGCCAAGTTTGAAGACCCCTGTTTAAATGCATGCTGTTAAAAGATTCAGCAGGATACAAAGAATTTGGTAGTCCAGTACTGCTCAGGCTTACCTAACGTGCTTTTCCATGTAATTGGAAACTTTTTTTGAAATCATTAACTGCACTACTGGTTTTTCATAATGCGCTGGACAAAAATGTGATTGGTAGTTTGCGAATGATGATTACAGGAATGTGAGCTGAGAACTCAGCTAGATTATAAGATGTTCCTTTGTCCCAAGAATCACTCAGTTCAAACTTTGAAGAATTAATTACCTTGCTAACTTGCCTTCAGCTGTCCTGGTGGTTCAAGATAGATACTGCTCCAAATGCAACTTTTAGATAAGTTTCCATGCTGCTTTTCCACACAGTAGCCTTGCCTCAGTGAACATCATTGGCTCCAGCTGACCTTCATATCCGCTTGACATCCTCTTCTGGAATAACTGCTGGGATAGTCCAGTTGCTGAGATCAATATTCTGCTAAATCACCTGATGTAGCATAGACAACAGATGTGTCCAACTCATGGCCCGCATTAACTATTAAATTATATATATTATATACGGCCCAAGACAATTCCTCTTCACTTAACGTGGCCCAAGCAAGCCAAAAGGTTAGACAACCAGTCTATAGCAGGGGTCACCAACCACCACACACACACACACACACACACACACACCCATCCATGGACTGGCACCAGACCGCAGCATGCCAGAAATCAATCTACAAACAAGCAAAAACCCCTCTGTGGGTTGCAGGCAGTACATGAAACCACACTCACCCCCTCCGGTCCACAGAAAAACCTCTCTCCATGGAACCAGTCCCTGGTGCTCAAAAAGTTGGGGACCTCTGGACTATAGTATGTCAATTGCCTCAACATAAGCATCAGTAAAATTAACAGACATGTCATAAGATTTTATTTCTTGAGTCAAAACACTGTAATGATAGTTTTGTCCAACAGTAACATAACTCATCTGAAGTTCAACTTCTGGAGACATCCAGATCCAGGAAAGAGTGTATGCATAATTGAGTCAGTTTCTGATTCCTGGTGACTGCCTGGATGAGTCCCTTCAGCTTTTTGTCAAGGTTTTTCAGAAGTAGTTTGTCCTTGCCTGCTTCTTAGAGCTGAGAGGAATTTACTAGCCCAAAATCACCTACCTATCTTTGTGGCTATGTTGAGACAAGAACTGAGCGTCTCCCAATTTCTAGCCTTAATCACCAGTCCAAATTGAGTCCATTCAGAAAAGAGTATTATTTTGAAAAATGTCTGTCTGGCCTTTAGGTAGAGGAGCTGAGTTCACAGCTTTAAACACTAAATGCAGGTTAACACATTAGCATTCTTTGCCTAAACAAATCATAGTAAAACAAGGATTCGCCTAGCAGGGCTGGTTCCCACAAGAGGCTGAGGTACAAGCTATTTAATTCATTCAATTCCACTGGATTTGAGCCTAATTGTGGGCAAACAAGTTGCATTTATTGATCACTGTTTCCCTCAGTTGGTGGACTTAACAGGCTTCTGGGTTTCTGGTTTTGTATAATGTACAAAGACAATGATATTAATGATGTTATCCATTCAGTCATGTCCAACTCATGGGAGATTCTATGGGCCAGGTCTCTCCACATCAATGTACACAGAACACTACAGCAATTGGGTTATAGAACACACTGGGGCAAGCTAGTTTGTGGCTTGATGTGGAAGAATAGAATGATTATAAATGAGATTATTGCCACTAAATCTTCCTTTTTCCTGTTCGTTCCATATCCTGTAGGCACATAAAGAATAAAAAAAATCCAAGATTTTAAATTGTATAAAAATTACAATAAAGGACCACAAAAATTGAGAGCTGACTATAGCCATTACTACTTAGGAAATCCTCCATTTGGAGGATCACTTAACCCAGGCAACTGACTAAATACTTAACATGGTTTTTATCAGATGTGACTAAGCATGTCCTACAAACATTATCAGAGAACTTTCCTGGAATACTTCTGTTGCATGGAGGACTATTCATCTAGATGGGAGATTGGACAAAGCATTTTTTTAAAGCCAGAGCTCTATGATCTATAACATTTTACTTGGCTGATTTCAAAAAGCTAAGCAGTGTCAAAACTTGGTTAGTAGTTGGATGGATGATTACCAAGAAATCTCAAGGCTGCAGGCCTTGGGAAGTTAAAACAGGTCCCCCAAATAAGCAGGTTGAACTACTTCTATATTTCCCATGCTGTTTGGTAAGTTCCCAGGAGATGAGTTCACCTTGAAGGAGATTTGACTTTATAAACAAGTTAAAAGAAGGGTAAGGTTAACTGCTACCATCAGAAGCTGGCTGCAGGACCAAGAGTATATCTCACTTACTAATAATCCCTGTGAGTCATCAGAAATGCTAACTGTAAAACCATGACTTAGAATTACTTCATTTTTTATAGAAACAAATATACAAAGATCTAATTTAAACCCTAGCAATGAAAGAAGTCTTTTGAGGCTAGATTCAAATCCTAGAAAAAGACAAACAGCCAGTTTGGTTTAGTGGTTAAGACATAAGGCTAGAAAACAAGAGTCTGAAAAACAATTGGATAACTTGGGGCCAGTCCCTCTCTCTCAGCCCAACACACCTCACAGGGTTGTTGTTGTGAGGAAAATGGGAGGAGGAAGGTGTGTTAGATATGTTTGCCACCTTGTAAAAATAATAAAGGTGGGATATAAACAAACAAATCATACAGCAGATTACTATTAGCAAGCAGCAATGTGTTTAGGTGTTTGACTCAGCATTATTTAATGCAGGGTTGAGTTAACTCTAAACAAGCATGTTATATGAATGCACCACAAGCTTCTCCAATTCTTCCTCTACAGAAAGTAGATTTTTGTCCTTAAATGGCATCAGAATTTTATACACATCTGAATGAGTCTGACTTCTAAATCAAATCAGTGTTGCTAAATTACATAAGCCTAATTCTTCCCGTGCTAATTTTATTAGTACAGTAACATGAAAATACTTAAGACTGGTTAATTAGCTTCCTCAATTTCCTTACACTGGTATTAGTAAAGATGGCAGAAAGTTTGGCTAGCTGATATTAATCTCCTTTTCAAGGGTTTTGCAAAATCCCCATAAACATGTGTTTTAGAGGAATTGATGCTGATTGACACAAATAGCTTGCAATCATTTGCCATAGCTAAATAAGAATTCAAACTTCAAGCATAGCCAAAGTTTCAGGCAAGTAAACACAGTAAAGTATTACAGGATTTTTTGAGACATGTTTGTTGAGGTTTTAAAATAGATGGATATAGCTGCAGTTTAGAAGGGCACCTTTAAAACAAAAGCAGAGGCAGAACAAAATGAGACAATTTTGGAAGTGATTAAAATCTGCCTTTTAATCATACAGAATATGTATATGCAACACAACTAACAAGAACTTTAAATTACATTGCATTGCACAAGACTTTTATCTAGATTCTAGAGATAAAGATATACTTAAATAAACAAGGAGAGTATGCAGTAATGCAAGGAAGTGATAAGTTTAGCTTGCATGTGACTATTTGGACCCTTTTTATGGCCCCAGAGGCATCTCCTGAGTGGACAAAAAAAATGCTATTTTGTTTGGAGGAGGATTGTGGAGAAGGTTAAGCAAGTAAAGAAGCTTAGGCTATTAATTTCAGTTCTTAACCTAGAACCATCAAGTAATTTGAGTCTTGGCTCCGCATATTGTATAAAACTCTTGATCGAACTTTAGCAACCTTACTGTCTGTAATATGATTTAATTCCTAAATGTTATAGACAATGTTTTTAAGGATTGCTGAAATTGAAATTTCCAAATTACTGTCTATAAAACATTAGCATATTCTAAGAAAATGTTCTCAACTCAAAGGGTGAACTCTCCAGCAAATGTAGTTATGCCTAGTCAACCAAATCCTTAGATGCATTTCTCTCAATGGGTAATTAAAGAGTAAGCAAGAATAAAAGCAAAGAGTACTATAGTATCCCATCCCCTTCCCAGTAATGCTTAGGAGGATTATAGAAATGAAAATTTCTCCTTGAAATACAATTTGCCAATCTAGATAGTGTCTGGCAAGGTTGGTTGGAGGATTAAGGAGGCTGGTTAATTTCTCCATTCAGTTTAACCAATTTACTTACTAGGACAGGTGAATTAATCTATGTTTACAATTTTCTATTTTTAAAAACTTTTGCAAAATAAAACTTTTTAATCTTATTTAAAATCTAATATTTCCATAGAATCTGCAAATATGCCTCCATAGTCATCAAATTCTGCCCCAAAATAAATTATGGGCATTTTTTCATTAAACAATCATAGTTTAAAGGATGCTAGTTCTAAAATTTCTTTATTTGTATTTCCAAAATAGGAAACTGGTCAAATTCTTCAGAACTGTCTATATCTAAATGTTGCATCTCATTTTATTGGGAAAAGAAATGTTACATCTATATGTTTTTCCTGTACTATGCAATATAGTACAACTCTAAGCTCAAACTGAGCTCTGGACCAAAGCATTTTTTAAAAAATCTGAGTTGAAGTGGGCTCTTTTCAAAGTGACAAAATGATCCCTGAACTAAATCCTATGGCCAATATATACACCAGTTGTAGGAATGGTGAAGGAGAGCCATGCTTAGCATGTGAATACCTTTTATAGTTCCAGCAGGCAAAGAGAGAGGCATGGCAGAATTATGAGACATTAATTGCTGCCCCTAGGGAAAGAAAAATTGCAGGTGTAGATCCTATTTTTAGAGTACAGATAGAAAATCTTATTTTCAAGCTCACAATTTTCAACTTAACTACATCTTCTTCTCCTTCAAGATTAAGATTAAGCTGTGTCATATACAGGTAGTCCTTGATTTACAGCTGCAATTGAGCCCCACATTTCTGTTGCTAAGTGAAATATTTCTTGATTTTTGCCCCATTTTACGACTTTTCTTGCCACAGTTAAGTGAATCCAGCTTCCCCCATTGACTTCGCTAGTCGGAAAATTGCAAAAGGTGATCACATGACCCCAGGATGCTGCAACCGTCCTGAGTCAGTTGCCAAGTGGCCGAATTTTGATCACATGACCATGGGGATGCTGCAAAGGTCATGTGAAAAATGGTCATAAGTCTCTTTTTTCAGTGCTGTTGTAATATTGAATGGTCACTATGCAAACTGTTTTAAGTAGAGGACTACCTGTATTGTAACCAGCCATGTGAATTTCCCTACTTTTTCACTCCTTTGGGGGAAAATCAAGACTGAGAATAGAACTGTTAAGAATATGTGTTTTAGACTATTCTAATCCCTCACTAGAATAGCCACACAGTTTTGGGTCAACATCTGTTACAGACATGTCATTTTTCTGCTTCTCCTTTTTTTCCTATCTCTATCTTTCCTTAACAGATAACATAAATATCTGCATTGGCCAGAGAGAGTGGAAGATGCTTGCCATCTCACAATGCTCAGTACTACCCATGGTCCTGCTAGCTGACCAATGGGAAGTACAGAAATCTGCTTTCTCTGATCCTTGTCTCATTGTTTGTCGCAAGAAAAAGGTTAATAACAAAATAACAGAGTTGGAAGTGATCTTGGAGGTTTTCTACTCCAACCTGCTTGGTCAAGCAGGAGACCCTACACCAGACATGTCAAACTCGTGATGTCACGTAACATTGCACAATGTATTGGAACTTTTTTCCCATTGCCAGCAATGGGGTGGGTGCGATTTCGTGACGCGTCCAGCCCACGGGTTGGCAGTTTGACACCTCTGCCCTACACCATTCCAAGGAAATGGCTGTCCAATCTCTTCTTAAAAGCTCCAGAGATGGAGCACCCACAACTTGCAGAGGCAAATCATTCCACTGATTTAATTGTTCTAACTGTCAGGAAATTTCTCCTTAGTTCTAGGTTGCTTCTCTGCTTGATAAGTTTCCATCCATTACTTCTCATCCTGTCCTCAGGTGCTTTGGAGCCCACTGAACAGGTAATAAGGCACAATGATATGTTTACTTCAGCAATTTAATAATCCAGAAGAAACAGTAATAAGATGCCCAGAATCTTTCTCTATCTTGCAATTTAGCTGTCAACCCATGATATCATGGCAGAGAATGAGTATAGTGGGCCATGACAGCTTTCCAAATTTTAAGTGTAGAAGAATATCCCTAGGAGCAAACAAACCTGCTGAGGTCCCCTTCAGAAATTGCAGCTGGGGCTCTTACCTCTACCACTTATCTTGAGGAAACAGCATGTGCCAACGGCATTAAAATGAGATCTACACATCATGAAAATTAAGGTTGAGGAAGCAAGATTGTAGGTTCAACTATCAAGTGCATGTCCAATGATGCTGGCTTCATAAAAGCAAATCACCGTGCATTACTTTGTAAATCTTTATCAAGAGAAATATTTTTTTTAATTAAAAGTGCTTCAGCCAAATTTTCAGTTTTTAACCCTAGTTTAATGATTTCTCCAAAATATCTTGAATATCTGTTGTGCAGCTATGTTATTTGCTATTATCATGCATAAGATTACCCCTTCCCATTTGGATTACTCTGGAAAGAGACCAGTTAGTTTGAAAGGACAATCTATATGAAAACAATATCAGGCTTGAATGCTAACCTTTTTCACAATATATTCTTTTTCATCCACAGATCAGGATATAACACTTAGAGCTATAAATCTGATGTCTCAGTTACAACCAGATTAATGTATTATTAAATCCCAAATGTGAATTATCAATTTGTATTTCACAACTACTTTTATGGAAATCACGTCATTTTTTTTTATTTGGGGGGCACAATTCACTATATACAGGTAGTCCTTGACTTACGATCACAATTGAACCCAAAATTTCTGTTAAGTGAGACATTTGTTAAGTGAGTTTTGCCCCATTTTATTACTTTTCTTGCCTCAGTTGTTAAGTGAATCAGTGCAGCTGGTAAGTTAGTAGCCCAGTTGTTAAATGAATCTGGCTTCCACATTTGCTTATAAGAAGGTCACATAAGATGATCAAATGACCTTGGGACACAGCAACGGTCATAAATATGAACCAGTTGCCAAGCATCTGAATTTTAATCACGTGATCATGTGGATGCTTCAAAGGTCGTAACTGTGACAAACAGTCATAAGTCATTTTTTTCAGTGCTGCTGTAACTTTGAATGGTCACTAAATGAACTGTTGTAAGCCAAGGACTACCTGTAATTCTGCAATATAGAAATTAGGAGATTTCTTGCTATTTTCCAGTGACTTATCATTTGGACATTACAGCTTATTTGCAAGGTGTTATATTTAGATTAATATAATAATTAACAATTATGATATAGAGAAAACAATCAAGACCTTTTTTGCTATTGTTTAATCAGATTTTAAATTCGCAAATTAGAAAAACATTTATAGGTATGTTAAAAACACCCTTAAAACATAGCCGTATGCTACATAATTGTAGCATCCCCAAGACAAAACTAGAAATAAGTAATTATTAAAATATCACATCACAGTGTAAACTAATACAGTGGTATCTTAAATTACCATACACCAAGACCTAATTGTATGGATCTGTTGAAAAATAACAATTTTTAAAAAATATAGAGAGATTGGAATAATAAAAATGAAATCCATGGATAAAGTCTTTATATTTTGATTTGGGAAGGCAATTTGAGGAAATACTGCAACTATCCACTTCTGAAGCATATTTTCCTCTTAAAAAGCAGATACTGGAAGGGAAAAGTACGTAACTGTTTCCACATTCAACTGAGAAAAGTCCCTTTAATGTGTATCCAAATGTGAACTGAACTCCACATTCATATTTTTGCACTGATTAACATTTATATTAACTTTAGTAACTAAGTTATGTCCATGGTGTTGCTGGTTTCCATTCAGTACCTGTAGAATATTCTTGCAGAGCTAGCAAACATATAGTTTCAATATCGTATTTTCCGGCGTATAAGACGACTGGGCATATAAGACGACCCCCCCAACTTTTGAGGTGATTTTCATGGGTTAAAAAGTCGTCTTATACGCCGGAAAATACAGTAGTATTTTTATATACTGTTAGACATCCTTTTGCCGTTGTTAAGCTCATAGATAGCGGAAAATAATCAGATAACAGAATGAGTAACCATGAAAAACAAAAGGACATGAAATTATATAGAGTAGGACAAACTGAAAAGAAAAACAAAGCTAGTGAAATGGTTCTCTTAACAAAGCCTTCTGAAGAGGTCGGATGCAATTATGATATGCACTGTTTTAAACAATGTTTGAGACTTCTGCGATAAGAGGGACAGATTTTACAAGTACAGTATGTGCAATGGAAACAGAAAAGCCAACATGAATGGAGCTGCCTATCAAATTGCTACAGTGACCTAAACAATTATCCCAGGGACTCAGCTTGACTCAATGCTAAAAAAAATATTTAAAAAAAGAAAAAGGTGTGACAATAAGATTGAAACCTGTTAAAGACAAAGAGCAATACAAACTTCCAGTATTTTCAAGTTGGCCCAGAATGGAAATCACATACTATAGAAAAATAATTAATACAATTATTACAAATATCCTGGTTTATGAAAATTTGTACACCTAGGGGTTTCTTGCTTGCTACACTACTTCCCAGGCCTTTTAGATTGGTTTCCTAGTGGAGGTTTTCAGGAACACATTGGAATTACTATGGGAGGATGCAAACATATTTCATAATCGAACTTTGGCTAAAATAAAATGTTTTGCCTTGTAAAATTCTCTTTTAATTTTTCCTTTCACACAGCAGGCTGTTTTAATGTGTGTGTTGTAGAACAACATTGGGTGAACCAGTATCCATAGTAATCTTTTTCTAAAGTCGTGGGTTAGATATTTTTCTGCATTGGAGTCTTCTAACTGGAAGACCTTTTCAAATCGAAAATGTTATTATTTCCATCTAATATCCTTTAACAAAGTCAGGTTAATTTTTAATTGCAAAATGGGCACATTTTTGTAATGTGATTTTGGGTCTGGGGGTTTGAAGAGGTTTGCATCCCAGAGTCCTTTTGTTTCTGCTCTGTATTTTCAAAAAAACGCACTGCTGAATATCAGCCCTTATGCTGCAGAATGTGGGGGTAGAATCTCAAGGAAGCAAGAGAGGGTTTTCATAGGTTGGCCCACAGTTTATGTAAAACACTTTATGCTATAGTTAAGATTGAGCATTTAAACTACTGTACTGACTTCAAAGCATGTTTGTGCAAATGAAGCACCCCTGTTAGAAGTACTATACAGTACTAAAGCAGCCACATACCTTCCAGTGGTTGTGTGTGTGTGTGTCTTTCCCTCTCTATGGAAACAACTGGGGACAGCTTTCAAAGCAGCTGCATGAACTTTGCAAAGGACACAGCTCCTCTGATGCACCAGCAAAAGGTATTCCATCATTACTAATATGTTCTGTAATGCTAGTGCTTTGCATAGCTCTAATTATAGTTTTCAAAATGTGAGTCTGGAAAAAAAAAGGAATTTCCTTTGTGGGCAAGGATAAAAACTCAAATACAGGTAGTCCTTGACTTATAACCACAATTGAGCCCAAAATTTATGTTGCTAAGTGAGACATTTGTTAAGTGCGTTTTGCTCCATTTTATGACTTTTCTTGCCACAGTTGTTAAGTGAATCATTGCAGTTGTTAGCTTAGTAACCCAGTTGTTAAATGAATCTGGCTTCCCTACTGACTTTGTCAGAAGGTTGCAAAAGGTGATCACATGACCCCCAGGACACTGCAACCATCGTAAATATGAACCAGTGCCAAGCATCCAAATTTTGATCACATGGTGACGGGGATCCTGCAATCGTCATAAGTGTGAAAAATGGACATAAGTCACTTTTTTCAGTGCCACCGTAACTTTGATTAGTCATTGAATAAACTGTTGTAAGTCGAGGACTACCTGTGCTTAAGTTCTCAAATAATAAATAATGAAAAATAAATATCTCTTGGGAAAATAACCAGTATCTTTTGAGAAACTTGCAAGTATTATATTTCTAAAGTCCCTATGGAACTTGTTATTCATTCCCAAAAGATTAAACTTGGCTAGACATATAGGAACAGGTGAAAAGTGAACAAGGCAGGTTTTTCCAGTTTTCAGTAGTTTCCAATGTTTTCTATGAGTAAAATAAATAGCTCCTTTTTCATATACTGGAAGTGAGTTTCCTCGTAAATTCTGAAACTGAATATATGTGTGAGAGAGAAGAAAGGAGGGACAGAGGGAAGAGATAGAGAGAGAAATGCTATTCATCTGGTATCTAAAAAGTAGATTCTCTTGAAATAGCAATGAACAAGGCTGTAGATAAGGAAAACTAATCTTCAGTAAATAGGAGCTACCTCTACTGATGTTGACATTTTTTGTACAGGTAACAGATATACCATTGCAGTGAATGCACCAAAATATATTTCTGTCTTCCTCTTTCCAATGAATAGCCATGGATATCTTTAATATAATGTTAACTGAACAACAGGGCAGACGTGTTCAGCCATTATAGAAAAGAGTTATAGCAAGGTATCACTGCAGGCTGTATTAACAAGCTTCATTTCATGTACCCAACATAGTTTCTTCCTGATGTCATACAGTAGAGATTTCTGCATAAAGAAGACTTCTTATGGAGCTGTATAGTGAAGCTGGAGCTTCCATTATGTATCTGAATTTGAGGGGGGGAGGGGAGAAATAATTTGGCACAAATAAAACCATAATAAGCCTACTTGCATGTTGCTCCATCCATGTTCTGCAATAAACTAAAATAATGTTTGTATTTACATCAGGAGATACAATAAGCTTGTTTCTCCTAATGTTAATGTTTATTTCCACCAGCATGAAAGCCCTTTTTAATATTCAGTTACCTGCTCTCCAAATGAACACTCCATTTGCTAGGGAAATTATTAACTCACATCATTTGTTTCCTCCCGCAAAACACATCTGTCTGTAGTTCTCTCTAGAAGGAAGGTTTCAGAACAGAATGAACACCCCAAACAAGAAACACAGCCTACTCTTATTTCTCATTGAAAGACAGATTGGAAGGTCAAATTTATAATAACTTGACATTTCCTACTGAAATGTCTGTATCATTTCTTTCCTAGGTTCCTGACAATACCCAAGAGCTATTTCTCTCTTTCTGGGTTCCTTAAATATTTGGACATGTGGTATATAACATTTAGGTTTTAAAACAAAATAGGAATGAAAAATCAGCTTATTTTAATAATAACCAAATGACATTTTTCATTTCTTACTGCGGGTCATTTTCTGTGTATTTTAAGGATAACATCTTTTCCATTCAGTAAAAAAAAATCTAACAGATACGCAAGCAAGCAAATGAAAGTTATAGCCCTTTAGCATATAATTTCTTTACTGATTGTAAATCTTCATCAGAAAGTAACTAATAATTTCTCAATTCCCTTGATATATTTTCAAGGTAAAATTATGAAACAAAGAATTGGTTGGGAAAGTTTTATCAAATGTTACACTATGATCCCCATATATTACATCCCGCTTTAATTTTTTTCTAAACCACAGATATTCTGGTGTTACAGGGTTTATGGTGTTCAACTAGAAAGATAGTACCAATTTAACAATTTCACTCTTTGTTTAATATAAACTGAATTATAACCATGAGATAAAGAGGCCATCTTAAGCACCTTTTCACACTAATTCTGTAACTGATCCACCTTTACTAGTGATGCCCTGTGAAATGATTTCTATAGGATTAGATTTTTTATTGGAAAGCTGCAGCTTTAATAGGAATTCTGTGTACATTTTGTGAAGGTTGCTGCAAAACATACTCATCCTAAAGAGCAAAATTAAATTAAAACATTTGGCTCTAGAAAGGATGACTTTTAATATTTAAAAAAAGTTTTCAGAGGGCTTTCCTTTAACCACTGTTTTTAATCAGGAAAACCAGCTATGATTTAACATTAACAATGCTTTTCATTCTCTATTGTACAAACCTGATATACTAAGATAACCCTCCACTGAGGTGCTTATTGCAGTTCCTTCTTTTGACTTCAGGCAGTGGGGGTTTTCTGCTTCCATTTCTCGTTTTGTCCCTCAGAATCCAAAGCTTATTTTTTAAATGATACTTTAAATATAATTTACTAAACATGAAAATACTATTTAGAAACATTACTTTTCAGTAGATAGAGGGTTTAAGGCAATGCAAGATTTTTTCCTTCTGGTGTTCCAGATTGACACAACCATTTCCCACCCACATAAGTTCCTAAGGATTTACAATGTACATTCAGCATAGCGGCACGCCGATGACATACGTCGTTGGTCTTGAGTGCCCACTGAAATAATTGTAATATTTCCATATAAGGCGTGATCCACAGGAACATGGCACGGGAGTGGTTAATTAGCTTTGCTTTCATCTTACTAGTATATTCCCTAGAGATATAGCATTCTTTTCTTACTAACCATCCTTTCAGACAAATATAACCTCCCCTTTTAAAAGGTGCTATAAATGGTCTTGAAAATATAAAATATAGCATCTATAGCATCTGTAATCATTGTTTTGTTGCTGTATTTCTGGATGTGATTTCTCTTCTTTGATTGAAGCTATTTGCCACAGAATAACTATTATGTCCCGTAATTCTTTTTTCTTTTCCTTCTTCTTGCTGTTTGGACCATGAAGGCTGGATGCTTTCTTGCTCTTTATTTCGTTTTTGAGTTCTTTTCATTGGAAACATCAGCACTAAAATGCAGGCAATATGGAGGGAGAAATACCAGGAACTAATGCAAAGAGACAGAAAGCAAGAGCTTTGATCATTACATGATGTTTCAACACTTCTATATTTATCTACTTATCAGAAAACCAGCAGTACAAGGCAATGTACGTGTGTGTGTGTGTGTGTGTGTGTGTGTGTGTGTGTGTAGGTGTAGAAATTATTTGGCTATCTCAGATTGTAGTTTAAATCCTAAAGATAATATATAGCTTATTATCCTTCTCCCCTGTCAATTATTCCAAACTGAGAAAGCCTAGCCATTTTCTAATGCCAGAAACACCATCATGTGGTTACAATATGCAAATGGAACAGAGGGAAAATATGTGGTTCAGAGGAGTGAACTTGCTCATTGGAAATCCCTTTTAGAATTTTTAAAAATACTTATTCCTCTAATAAGTATTTTCAGTTTTTCCAGTGTTCCAGTACCATGAACAAAGCATTTTATTTGTTTCTAAGTTCATTTTATTTAAAGGAAATTGTGATTTTATGTTAATTTCCTAAATCTCAATCAGGCACCAAACATCGCATAAAATTCTAGCCACTGAAATTGAAAAATGGATTACAGTATTGGTTTCTCAACCGTCAGCACATGTAAATAGCTTCCCTTCCATTTAAAGTGGCATTTTTAAAAAAAGACAAAGATCAACTTACCTGTAAAATATGTAGGAGGGTTTTATAGAGAGGAGTACAAATGGCACAACTGTGTAACTTATTGCTATTTGAGTTGTGATCCATGTCATGATATCATAACATAACTTAATGGCTGGATAATCAAGAAAATAATTTCTAATGTTCTTTCTAATCTAAATTTAAAGAGAGATACATTTAATTAGTAAGTAAACTTTTTTATAGAACAGGTAGTATCTATATAGATCTTACAAAAAGCTACATCTAAAGGCAGCTAAATAAAAAGACAACATTACCTCAGTCAATTACTTGAGAGACACAATGTTTGTAAATTTCAATACAAACTGACCTGGTAGATCCTTCTTGTACAATATGTGGATTAAATCATAACTAATCTTGAGATTGTATACTTCTCTGAAATCTGTGCTGCATTTTCAACTCAAAAAATTTACCACAATGCTTTTTAAATATGGAGTTTGAGAACTAATACTTAAAAAATAATTTCTTTAAAAAGTATGCTTAAAGTATACTGGCACCCTCCATTGCCTGATGTTACCGTTACCATCTCCCTTATATGCCAGCATATACCTTAGAAGAACTTTACTCGCTGCGAGATTCCCCCCTCTCGCAGGAGCGCCCATCTGTTTTGCAGAAGATCTTTCTTGAGGAGTGATGGCATACTGGAAAGAGGAGTTTGAGGGGTTTTTTATTGAGATTTTTAAATAAAATTTTAAGGGGATCCGGGAGGGGGGAGGCCCAAGGGATCCAGAATGAACTTGGTGGAGTTCGACCTGGACAGCAGTCCAGACTATCGGATGGTCGCGGGGGGGGGGGGGGAGTAGGGATTTGGGGGTGGACTCAGCTCCGAGTGAGGAGGGTCTTCCTATTTTGATGGTGATTGGGAGGGGCAGAGTGTGGGAGCAGAGGGCTCTATCGTAATCGGGGAACGGACCACCACTCTCTTCAAGCGGTTGCCTGTTCCCACCCTCATTGCTCTTCTCAGTCCCCCGGGGGCATAGGATTGCAGGACCCTGGGCTTAGGCTTGTTTATTTCAATGCAGGTCCATGGTGAACAAGGCTCCCCTCATACACGATCTTATTGAGGAGGAGAATGCGGACCTGGCCTGCATCACAGAGACCTGGTTCGGCCAAGTGGGGGGTGTCCCCCTCTCGGAATTATGCCCACCAGGCTTCCAGGTGCTTCACCAGCCACGGGCCCAGGGCAGGGGCGGGTGGCGGCTATTATTAGGGAGAGCCTTTGTCCGCGAGTGGCCACTATCCCTCAGATAGGCGGGTGTGAGTCTGTCCTTTTGAAGTGGGGTCCTGGAGTTCAGTTGGGCCTATTGACCTGTCTCCCAGCTGCGTGTCAGCAGCCCTGCCCAAACTTCTCGATGTCTTGTCCGGGTTGGCGATTGAGATCCCCAGGCTCATAGTTCTGGGGGACTTCAGTCTGCCTTCCATGGGTGAAGCATCTGAGTTGGCTCGGGAGTTCATATCCTCCATGACTGCCATGGACCTGACTCAAATAATTCAGGACCCGACTCATAATGGAGGGCACACACTCGACCTGGTTTTTATCTCTGGGCAGTGGATTAATGGTCTGGGTAGGGGAGATTTAACCATACAACCCCTGTCATGGTCCGATCATTTCCTTCTCCAGCTAGACTTTCAGTACGCCACCCCCTGCCGCTGGGAGGTGGAACCGACTAGGTGGTTCTGCTCCAGGCACCTAATGGACCCTGAAAGGTTCCAGACGGAGCTTGTGACATTTCCTGCTTCCCTTGCCCACGACTCTGCCGAGGCCCTAGTGGCGGCCTGGGAGAGGGCGGCTGCTGGGGCCTTGGATCGAGTTGTGCCTTTGCGGCCTCTGACCCGTCGCAGATCCCGGGTGTCCCCCTGGTTTACTGAGGGACTCCGAGAGATGAAGCGCCGGAAAAGATGCCTAGAGAGCTGTTGGAGGTCCAGCAGATCCGAATCTGATCGAACACAGCTAAGAACTTATCTTAAGTCTTACCTAGTGGTGATGGAAGCAGCAAAGCGTGTTTACTTTTCCACTCTCATTGCGTCCACAGATAACCGCCCAGCCGCCTTGTTTAGAGTGACCCGCTCACTGCTTAATCAGCGACCGAGGGATGACCCCTTGCAAGGTAGGGCTGAGGAATTTGTACAGTATCTGCAGGACAAAATCGCTCAGATCCGGACTGGTTTGGACTCCGACTGGGCGGAATCCGGCAGAGTGGAAAGGGCAGGCCTTGGTTATACCATTTGGGGTGAGTTTGACCCTGTGTCTTTGGATGATGTGGATAGGATTATGCGTAGACTGAGCGCTACAACCTGTTTATTGGACCCATGTCTCTCCTGGCTAGTTTCGGCTGCTGGGGAGGTGACGGGGCGGGCTCCAGGCAGTTGTCAACACTTCATTGACAGAGGGTGTCTTCCCCTCCGCCTTAAAAGAGGCAGTGGTGAGGACCCTCCTCAAGAAGCCTGCTCTGGACCCAGCCTCGTTAAATAACTATTGTCCTGTCTCCAACCTTCGCTTTGTAGCAAAGGTTGTTGAGAGTGTTGTGGCGCGTCAGCTTCCGCATTTCCTGGATGAAGCGACGGGTCAGAGGCCGCAAAGGCACAACTCGATGTAAAATAATGCAGAAACAAAATAAAAGAGACAGACCAATAAACACATGTGAAAAATAGAAACTTGTTGAAAGTGTAAAAAATTTGGTTGGGAAATTGTTTATTATCATCATATTTGCAAACAGTCTCTGTCATTATGCCTGACCTGAGGAACAGCATAGCCTTCAAGAGCCAGTTAGTCCCATTCTTACTGGTCTATGTGTAAGATATTAAAGATCTTTTTCTGTCCTGAGGCATGGTCATTATTAAGGAATTAATCAGATAGATGCATGAAGAGCTTTAGGCACAAAGTGTTGTTTAATATCTTTATTTAACTTTATGTTAACTGCTTAAGAGTTAAAGCTGTGACAGCCATATAAATTGAATATGTAAATAATCAAATATAGGTAGTCCTCAACTTACAACAGTTCATTTAGGGACCATTCAAAGTTACAACAGCACTGGAAAAAGTGATTTATGACTGTTTTTCACACTTACGACCCTTGTAGCATGCTCATGATCATGTGATCAAAATTCGGATGCTTGGCAACTGACTCATCACCGTTGCTGTGTCCCAAGGTCAAGTGATGACCTTTTGCAACTTTTTGACAAGTAAAATCAATGTAGAAGCCAGATTTACTTAATAACCGTGTCACTAACTTATCATCTGCAGTTATTCACTTAACAACTGGGTCAATAAAGGCCGTAAAATGGGGCAAAACTCATTTAACAAATGTCTCACTTAACAACAGAAATTTTGGGCTCAGTTGTGGTCGTAAGTTGAGGGCTACCTGTAATGCCATAAAGCAATTTAATGATTTTCAAAAGTCTTTTTTATTATAAAGCAAGGCTTTTTATTGTTTTTATAAACAACTAATCTAAAATTTTAAAAGTAAACACTAAGTAAGTTTTGAATTCATACAACTAATTCAAAAAAAGAGCACAACTACTTTTTAACTGGTAAATAAGGGATACGTACCATTCGTGCTGCAAGCGTCATTAGTACCCCTGTTAAGAAAGTTAAATAATATCCAGGATATACCCCATGCCAAATGGCTGATAAGATAAAGGTTTGTATTGTTGGACTGAAAGAGGCTCGCTCATAGCATACTCTGAAAGTAAAAAATATAATAATAAAGCATCATGTAGAAAGAACTGCATTTTTGCAACACTGGGGCCTGCCAAAAATCCTTGAAAGTTCCAAGCTGCATTCAAGACAATCAATCCTGCCGAATTTACAAATTATTAAGAAACGGACTGAGTTATCATTCAAGTTATAAAATGGTCTTTAAGAAGTGATTTTTCCCCATAATAAAAGTTATTGGAAATTTAAAGTTAACTAGGCAATCCATGCCCCAATGTGTCATCTTTTCAGAAATATTTGCTCACCTAAATAGAGAAATGGAATGACCATGGGTGGGCAAAAAAGCAGTGGGAGTGGAAACACTGACTTCCTGTCAGCTTCCCCACTGAATTTCCTTGTGAGAAGTTGACAAGGAGCATCAGAAGTCTTCCTTCCTTCCTTCCTTCCTTCCTTCCTTCCTTCCTTCCTTCCTTCCTTCCTTCCTTCCCCTCCCTCCAATTCCTGCATTTATTGTGCTTGTGGGAAGCTTGCAGAGAGAAAGTGTGAAGGCCATCAGAAACTTGCAAGTCCAAGGCCAAAATAATGACAAATGACTGCTTCTAGGTGGGGCAGGGAGTGCAGGAGTGTGGGTCAGGAATGGTATGTGGGGTGCACAAAAGTGCTGCATGGTTTGAGAAGCGTGTGTAGGTATGTGCCAGAGTTGCTGCTTGAGACTGCTGTGTGGGGCCGATTAGGGAGGGTGCTTGGGAATGCTTAATAGGTGCTGCAGAGATCCGGGCAAACATGCAGGGGGAGGGTACAGAGTGGAAACAATGCATGGGAATGTTCAAGAAGTGCAGAGCAACATCAAAACAGCAATAACTTCCCCCTAATTTCATTCTCTCAGGAGTCCTTGGTCCCAGATTTTTTTATTTATATACTGTATATATTTAATATGCATCCCACCTTTATTATTTCTACAAAAACTCAGGGCAGCAAACATATCCAACATATTCCTCCTCCTAGTTTAGACACATTCTGTAAGATGGCCCATCCAAAGTGCCTTGGTTCAGAAACTGGTGTCCTATAATGACTGTTTTGCCCAGTTAAAGCTCATGACAAGAGTTTTAGTAGCATATAGATATAATACTAAGAGAGTAACTATCAGTAGTAAACTATATCACCATGACTAAATAACGTCCTAGATCAGGCATGTCAAACTGCCGGCCTGCAGGCCGGATGCATCATACTGAAACCGTGCCCACCTCATTGCCGGCAATGGGGGAAAAGTCACGTGACATCGCGAGTTTGACTTGCCTGTCCTAGATGATAAGGTAAGCAAAATTCAGAATTTCTCCCCATTTGTCTCTTGTGCACTGCCAAAATAACACCCGAGAAAGTCAGGCAGTCCTGACGAGCAAGACAGAATGAGATGCTGAGACTGCTGGAAGGGGAATTGCCCCAGTCAAGCCCATATATCTACCCTACATTGTTAGGAAGATTCCTTGACCATTAATAAATTCTTGGGTACAAAAATTGCAGAATGCTGGAAGAGAAATAAAACATTTCTACTACGCATTTAGGGTCTAAGACCATTATTCCAATGCAGAACTTCCAAAACCTAGGAATCTGGCAAAATATGCTTCTTGAAAATGGCACACCGTTACACCAATTCTAGCAACTTTGTCATTAGGGAGCTGGCACCGAAAGGGAGCTAAATTCTGAGGGATTTCTAGAGATTCCAGCTCTGATTTATAGCCATATACACCAGCCTTAGTCTTCCTGAAGCAAAGGAAAAGGACAATGGATAAGCAAACAGAATAGATTCGGGGTAAACCTTTATTATTAACACTATTATCCCTAAATCTTTTGGGATAGCTTGGTAATACTGAATTATCAGCAACAGAATAACAGTTAATATTCTATATCAGCTTCTGAGAGTACTTTTGATTACAGTGGGATGTACATCAACCAACCAACCAACCAACCAACATACCTTTTGAGCCAAAGTGCCGTCTGAATATTCCAGTTATCAAGAAACATCTTGAAACTTGTTGAAAACTGTAATATGAATGCAACATTGTATTATTTCAGAAAAGTAAGTATAAAGTAAACTCTATATCCCAAAGAGATGGGCAACATAATTTAATAAATACATAAATATTTCAGGGTCTTTGGTGGCTGCCTTAAGTCAAGTTTTTAAAACAATATTCTCAGAGTATTCTTTAGCAAGATTTACTAATACACAGATGTCAAACTCAATCATGTCACATGATTGCATTCTTTCGAATAAGAGGCCACATTCATTCACATAGTATGTTGTATACTCTACATCAGGGGTGTCAAACTCACGTCACATGATGTGTCACGACTTTTTTTTGCCATTGCTGGCAATGGGGTGGGCGCGGTTTTGCTATGATGCATCCAGCCTGCGGGCCAGCAGTTTGACACCCCTGCTCTATATAATATAGATTGTAATTATAGGTAATATATTAGGTCTGAAATCTTGTCTAGTGTAGGAAGGTGAAATATATAGTTGAGAAAACAATGAATAAAGGCTAGAGAAGGTGACTTTAGGTAGGACAGGATCTTGACTATTAATAACTCCTGAGAAGTCCATACATTAATTGTAACATCTGTTTCCAACAGATTGAAAAGGAAGGGGTTTCTTATCTCCTACAATAATAGCAAGTGTGCACATACAGTAAACGGAGAATTTTCTTTTCTCCATTAATTTCAGTAAACATGTGGTGCTTGCTTATATTCTTGTTGAGCAAGTAAAATTTAAAACCAGAGAATTGGCCATACAATAAAAGGAAATAATGCAAAATTTAGTTAGATTTGCATGGAACCACTGTTGCCTGAGACAAATTGAGAAGATGCTGACAAACAGAGAACTTGTGCTCTTTTAAGCAAGAGGTTTATGGTGACATCGGAAGAGGTACAAAGGTGGCAATGGCAGAATTTTCCTATTTTCACTGTGGTCACTGTGAAAATAGGTTCGGATCAAAACTATATTCTTGAAACTCTAACTTAAGCATTCTGAAAAGATTGATCAGACAAACCTGATTGGCACAAACAGCTGTTAACTGGAAAGCATTTAGCCCCCAACTGCCACCTCACAGAAAAAAGCATCTTCTATTATCTTGAAAGCATAACCATTTTATTACCTTTCTTTGTTTTAATGCACCAGAAATATATTCAATTTTGTTGGAACAGATTAATACAACTATGCCTTTCTATAAATATGTTCTCTCTCTCTCTCTCTGTATATATATGTATGTGTGTGTGTGTGTGTGTGTGTGTGTGTGTATCATTCTATTCATAAATACAAGGAAAGGAGCAGAAAGATAAGAAGTATTATTTGTATTATTTATTTCTATTTGTACACCACTCAGAGTCCCTCTGTGAGCAGGATGGATAGTTACTACTAAATGTTGGAAAGAAGGAAAGAAAGAAAGAAAGAGAGAGAGAGAGAGAGGGAGGGAGGGAGGGAGGGAGGAAGGAAGGAAGGAAGGAAGGAAGGAAGGAAGGAAGGAAGGAAGGAAGGAAGGAAGGAAGGAAGGAAGGAAGGAAAGAACTTGATGACAGGGAGCTGTAATGAACTCCTGGTCTCTTTTTTAATACAGGTAGTCCTCAACCTATGACCACAATTGAGGTTAAAATTTCTATTGCTTAGTGAGACAGTTGTTATGTGAATTCTGCCCCATTTTATGACCTTTCTCGCCACAGCTGTTAAAGTGAATCACTGCGGTTGTTAAGTTAGTGACACGGTTATTACGTGAATCTTGCTTCACCATGGACTTTCCTTGTCAGAAGGTCACAAATGGTGATCATATGACCCCTGGATGCTACAACCGTCATAAATATGAGTCAGTTGCCAAGCTTCTGAGTTTTCACGTGACCATGGGGATGCTGCAATGGTTGTAAATGTGAAAAATGGTCACAAGTCACTTTTTTCAGTACTGTTGTAACTTGGAATGTTCACTAAACAAACTGTTGTAAGTCAAGGACTACCTGTACATCGTTGCAATAAGGATAATGAAATTCTTGCTCATATTAAGTTCATTTTATTACTGTAACACAAAGCAATACTATACACATTATGTAAATAATATCCCCATTTGGAAAGTGATGAACTAACCTCTATATGTAGAATTCGTAGATTTGAAATCAAATCCCAGTGTGGGACTCCATTTTTATCATACCCTCTAAAGCCAAATCCAGCTGCATTATTAATTGCCTCTGCTGCAAAAAAAAAGTCAGGAATTGTAGAAAGCTATAAAAATATTACATATGGTAGCATTTCTTCTCACACAGAACTTTTAAAAAGTATATCTTGCAACTACTGTTGAAGCTATCACTAAACACCAAATACCAGCAAAACTCAATTTCTCACTATTTTCACAATATATAACACAAATTATTAAAAAGTACATTTCAAATTTAATGTTTTAAAAATAATGTAATTATTTATTTTCCTAAATCTAAAGCCAGAGTAGAATCCACACTTACATATTTTATATCAGCACTTCACCCCTCCCCCCCAACTTTTTGAGCACCAGGGACTGGTTCCATGGAGAGTGGTTTTTCTGTGGACCAGAGGGGGCGTGGTTTCAAATGCTGACTGCATCCCCCACTGCTTGTTTGCGTGGCCCAGTGTCGGTTCACGGATCGGGGGTTGGGGACCCTTGTTTTATAGGATTCTCAGTACAATGTGGATGTTGGCAATATTTCATATTGAAAGTAAATTGTAAAACTATTAAAATAATTCTTTTCCTAAAAGTTACAATAATTGAAAGTGTTAAATCATATGATTCATATGACCACTGGATTTTTAAAAAGAGAAAATACCCTTTAAATAAATACTTGCCAATGTTTATCCAATAATAGGGTAGCATAGTTGTTTTTTCTTTCTATGTTTTGCTACCCTAAGTACAAATACAGCAGATCTCATTCAATTATGGTAGTTATTTACAATGCCTGCTATGATGCTTCTGAGTCCTAATGGCCCTACTGCAAATATATATAATTATATTAAATAAATATATTTATTAAAATTGATTTGAAATTTAAATTATTTGTTAAATAATTAAAAATGTTAAAAGTTAATCATACACACACACACACACACACACACACACACACACACATATATATAATCCAGCAGCTCTTTTATTTCAAGAATTACCGTATACTGAAAATCTATTGCACAACATTGATTTAAAGATAGTAATGGGGAATCAGATTAAGATACAGATAGCTGAAGAAAGCAGCAAGAACTACCAGTGTTAAACTTAAGTATGATCTATTATAGCCTTTGACTCATTTGCCATTCCACAAACTGGTTTAAAAATGGATTTCATAGTCAGCTATAAGGAATTTCTTGCAGTCTATTTAAAAGCCTATAAATTAAGATTATCAAAACAATTTAAGTAAACATTTTTGGAGTAAATTTAAATAAAACAAATACCACTTTTAATATTTCATTAACAATTAATTATTGGGTTACACCTAGATTAAAATGGAAATCATCATTTCCATCAAAGGTATCCAAGCAATCAACATAAAGAATGAATGGTATCATGAGCAATCTTTCCCTAAAATATTCTGCTTAGCTATCGCACTATCACAAATCATACTTTTATTTTTAAATCTGAGCTCAAAACACCTAATAAAATACTTTATTCACCATTAAAAAACTAATGCTTCTACAGTGTAAGAATTCCATTGGACATAGTTCTTCCTTGCCCCACAAGGGGGCACACTATTAAACTAATTCTTTCAGCCTTCTGTTATAAAACTTGTCAAAGGAACACTCCCTTCCCTTCCCCTCAATCCTCTTACCCAAAGTCCATGCAAAATAATACTTCGGCCTCGCAGCCATTAGTGACAGGTATAGGTAGACAATCTTTGTAGGAAACGATGCAGTTGCTCTGAATTGGTCATCAATGTTGTATTCTACAGGAAAAGTTTTGCTAACAGTCATATGAAATAATAAGGATAGTCCACACACTACAAGTTTCTGCGCCACAGCTATCTGAAACATGCAAGATATAAGACATTGTGAGCATCCTTTATACAGAAATCTTTTAAACATATTTATTTATAACTGATTTAACATATGAAGCATATTGCTCTTGCATGATTAAAATAAAATAAGACTTTCAGGGGTGGGTAATGATGGCCCTTTTCCGACTTGTGGACTTCAACTCCATCCTGGCTCAGGAATTCTGGCAGATGAAGTCCACAGGTCATAAAGGGGCCACCTCGGCTTTAAACCCTACCTGTCCAATATCAAATTAAAGGCAGGGAGGGTGAACTAATTGGCTAAAAAGAAAAAAGAGAACATTTATTGACTTGCAAGAGTGTCAAAGGAAAGAGACCAGGAGAAAAAGGGCCTAATGCTTTGGAAGACATGGCACTCAACTGTGTGCTAATAGAAATAATATAGCTTCCTTAGCTCTCTTCTAGATAAGCATATATCTAAAAACCTGGCACCAAGGAAGCTGGAAATAAATATAATCTTTAGCATCATAATTGCCATGATTAATGAGGGGGTTGTTTGCTTTCGGATTTTTTAAATTATTATTATTTCTAGTCTTAATGCAGGAGTCTGTTTTTAGAGGCCATTTTGGATTTCTTGTACATATTAGGGATCATAAAACTGACCTATTAGGGAATGAGGCATTCTGTTATTGAAATTGATTAGTTTTACATATTCCTTAATCATATCATAAAACATAAAGCTAAGTAACATGCAACCAAAGATTATATTCTTCAACCTTTTACAAGACTACCTTACACCTTAAAAAAGAAGTTCTGAGCTATGAATATGATACAGAAAATATTTTATAGCCCATTATATATCAGCAATAGGTAATCATTTTAACCCATTTAATTTGGAATTATGTGACCATATATTAGCATTCAAAGTATAGCTTTAACTCCAATGTGGGTGATGTATAGCTTTTTGGAATTTTATTAGCATCCTGACACTGGTTCTTTATTGTTATTCTTTTTTACTCTTGCTACACTAGTTCATTTTGTTATTGTTGATATTTCTGCACACCTATGTAGGTTGTGATTTGGCTAATTACTGTATACGATTTTATCTCCTTGTCCTGTGCAAACAGCATGATGCAAATTTATGCATGTCTTGTCAAAAATAAATCTCAATTGCTTAGTCTGATTTAATGCTAAATACTGTATGTACACATAAAATTGTAAATCTCAGTATGTTTAACTAGCAGCTTGCAATACGGTCTCAGATTCTATGTATTTGAAATATATTAAGAGAAGGTTGTGCGGCTTGGCTATATAACTGCAAAGAAAGCAATTTAAGAAAGAAACAAAAAACAACTATTCCCAACAGGGAGAAAAAAGCAAAACCTGAAAATGGTATTTATTGAAATGCTGAGAATCCTTAGTCTATGAAGCCAAATAAACTTCAGCAGAGAATCTTTTTCAGAGGCAACAGAATACTTGGGAAAGAAAAACTCACTTCTCTGCCTCTGAAAAATGTTCTATCAAAATGCATTAGACTTTTTAAAGTAGTATAAAGAAATTGCTTTATGACAAGGCTAAGGTTTTGCTTTTCTCTCTCTTTCTTAAAAATCAATCCGCAGATGTCCTTCTCATTTCGTACGTTTGCTTCTTTCAAAATTTCACACAATCATAAACTTTACTATAACACATAAGACTAATTATAGGAAGACAATAAAGTCATCAGAAAGGCCATGCATTAATATATCATACCTACATTTACTAGTCACAGAGGGAAGTGAAATAGTATTTTAGAGTTTTAATACATTTAAGTTAAATAGGATATCAAATACCTCAGCATTTAAATTCCATGTTACTAAATTGTTATTTGCCTTCACCCACTCACCATTTAAACTGTAAGTACTGTATGTGTCAAAACTAGGGGATATTGATCAAAAACATATTCTATGTTGTTAGTAAGTCTTTTTATTTCTAGGTCTAAAGTATTAAGAATTGCAGTGTTTAAACAGAAACAATAATAAAATATGCTGTTCCATTTTTACTGGTAAATTCAGCAAAGAAAATAAAAGGGCCAACTGCAAATATACAAAACTATGACGTAACTGAAAGGATTTATAAATAGGTAATAAAATTCAACAGTATGCATAGAAAGAAAATTTTAAGAAAAGAACAAAAAATTATTTGGGGGTTAAGAAATCTACTTTGAACATAAGCTATTTTATCAGAGAGATGATTCAAATTATTAATTGACCCCAGAAGATACTTCAGTTAATTTATGAGAAGTCAAGATTGTGAGCCTTAATTTATAAGACAGTACTCATGGCAACAGAAATGCAAGAAGCATTTTAGATAATTTAAGTAAACAAGCAAGGTTCATTTAGAAGATAAGTTTTATTAGCAGGCTATATAGAATGTATATTTTGTTAATGTTTGTTTTGATTTGTTTAACAAAGCAAAGCAGTTCTGTAATTTTTCTACTGTAATTTCTGCTGGCTTAACATCACCCTTCCCTCAGATTCTAAATATACATTCTACTTGAAGAAGTTTTGCCTCTATACAGGGTTAATACATCCAATATATTTTTCTCAAGTAAAATATTGGATCAGAAAACAACTACAAGTAATAATTATAGCAATACAGTAAGCTAATAGATGCCCATATACAGTATATAACACACTCACATACAAGAAATAATTTTTCAGATTACAGTATTGAATCATTATGCCAATCCATTTGTTAGAAATTTTTAAATTACTTACAAAAATGTATCATTATATTTAGTATGCTGTATCATATACATTAAAAATATACCCGCCTGCTCTAAAAAGATATTTGCTTCCTGGTGGAGATAATTTAGGTGAGTAATCTCATAGAACAATAAAAGACTGTCTATATTGTTTTAATTTAAGAACAATAGTTCATAGAAAAACTCTACTTATTAAGCTCTACTTATTAAAGCTTACTTTTGTAACTCTAACTGCTCTTCCCATGAGAAACCCCAGAGCTGATATCCACATATCTTTTCATTCACTGAATTTACATTTCACTTCAGAAAAGAGAGCTCTAGATAGACTTTCCATGTTACCCTTTTACAATATGGAAGTAGTTCACCTTCTGGTAGAATTAATATGTCCAATTTTCTCATTTTGGTTAGGATGCTGTAGGTTCCCAACCAAAAGATGTTTTTTTCTATGGTGGTCCACATATTGTGAAATAAGCTCCCTCTGGGGGTAAAACTTGGATCATGAGTAAAAGCTACAGATGGCACAAAACATGCAGTCATATTTCTGATTAGATACTCCTGACATGTGAGAATAACTCCTATCTTTATAGTGCTGCATTGGCTACTAGATTTCCAGACCCAGTCAAAAGGGCTGGTTATTCAAGTCCTTTAAGCCAGGGCATTCATTGGGTTGTATTTACCAGACTTAAATCTGCCTGCTAAGTCTGGTTATTTACAGGGGGTCTTTTGCAAATCTCCTCTGTGAGGCACATGAGATGCGGATTGGGCACCAACTTTCTGTAGCAGTTCCCGTTCTAGGGAATACTCTTGTCCAAGAGAGACAGATGTTCCCAACACTACCAGCATTTCCCAAACAAGCCAAAAAAGCTTGTTCCAGCATCCATTTGGCTCGTCAGCTGATTTATTTATAGGCAACTGTGATTAAGTTTCTTTACTGTTTACTGATGCCATTATGTGTCTTAAATTTTCATTTTGACTCTCTAGTACCCTACCCAGAACTTGGGGAAATGGGCCATTAAATATTGTAAAATAAATAAAATAATATACATTTGCAGTTGGCTTGTTTTCATTTTTAATTGAATGCAAGAGGTCTACTCCCTTTTTCTTTTCTGTGTCAAGTACTATTACCTTTTGATTACAAAAATGAAGGGTTATATGCGGTATATTTGGCAACAGGATACAAGAAACCTGTTTTTAGTCCCTGCTGAATTCATCCATAAGGGCAAGTAGTTATTTCATTTTCTTTGTAAGTAAGTTGAATAATAGTGTTGAACACAACAACGAATGTATCAAATACCTTATTTCTAATATACCATTATTTCAACTAGGTATGTCAATATTCAGTAATAAACTATTTATATGGAAGGGTTTGGTTTTTTTTGTCTAGTTTAATTTTGAAAGTAAATTCTTGACTGTGCTAAGAACTAAAGTATTGCCAAGTTCTAATTCAAGAACTTCCACTTAAGTTGTTGGCTCCTATCATAGGCTAAATAAATGAAGCAATAACATGGTTCATAGTATGTAAAACCAGCCATTCCCAATGTAATGCACTCTCCAAATATTTTAACAAATTCTCATAATTCATTTTCCTAGTTTGGAATTATAAGGATTGTAAGTTCAATAGATCTGGAGGGCAGCAAGTTGGGGAAGACTAGTGTACCATGTGGTATCTGCATTATAGTATTTCTTCTTCTAGAAATTAATTAAGTGATGTGTTTACATCAGGTGCCTAAAATTTTGCATCTCACTGAAATCAGCTGTAATACGATAACTAAGTCTTAGCTCACTGGATTTTAACTCAGGCTTTTAATGACTGAATTAACTAAATAATGTTTTAATTAAACCATTTCAATGCTTGGTTGCCTCCTCAGAAAATGCCATTAGTTCAGTAAAATCTTCCAAGTGTAATAAAGATTGTTGCGCTTGGATTCGTTAAATACTGATGATTAAACTGCAAGGATTCAAGAGCCAAAAATATTTCTATGAAGCCAGAAGCAAAAGAGATTTGTTCCATAGAAACATAGGAATATAAGAATAGCTGAAAGCTGTAAGAAGAAGAAACTTACGAAGATAGACAATAATTTCAGACAGTTGACACCACTTTGAGCACCAACAAATGATAGCTTGTAAAAAGGTATAATAGGAGTGAGATATTAAATAAGTCACTTTAAAATGTTGGCTAGGTTCAGTTAACATGCAATTAGCAAATAGACAGTGTTATTTTAAACTTGTATCATGCACCTAACAAAAGGAAAAGGGGCATTTGTTAATTTTATGTTACAGAAATGAAATTCAAACAACAACAAAAAGGAAGCTTATTAGATTAGGCAGAACACCGTTCTTTCAAATAGAGTTTCACCTTTGCTGATCCTCATAGTGCAAGAAATTTAAACTTAATCTAAAAACGTCTCACTGTATTCTTTGTTTTTAAAACCAGTATGAGAATACAGCAAAAAATACCCCACCCTATTTTAAACAAGCATTTCAGCAATACAAGGCAGAAGTGAAACATTTATATAACCATATAAAACTGCAAGTTGCAAAGAGAAAGTGCGGAAAATCAAGAGCTGCACCATTCAAAGTGTTTCCCCAAAGCACATATAATACGCTACAAAAGACAGCCAGGTTTCTCTTAATAACAAATGGGGAATATGTGAAGTGTCAAGAGCACACACGGTTTTGCTTAATGTCAGAAAGCTAATGCGGCATAAACAACAAAATATGTTAAGCAGATAAGCAGTACAATGGAAAAAAACTTACCTGTCCTGAGTAATTAAATCACATTTTGAAGTAGTGTTATTTATAGATCCTCACTGATAGATGCGCTTATTTATACATCAGAATTTTGTAGTAAGTCTTTATAGAGAGGAAGTAAACATCACCCATTTATCAATATTTGTTTATATTAGGAATAAAAAACAATTTTTATATTTGAAGTTGAACCTGGGAATGACGTTCTAAACTTCCTACATTTTTTTGGCTTCTGTGAGTTGAAACTGGTATTTGCCAAAAAATAAAACCAACATACCATCATCTCCACTTTTAATATAGGTTTGAAAGCAGCCAACCAATTTGTTTCGATATTGGCTGTAGGAAAGGTGAAAACAGAATCTTAATGCCATGAAAAGATTGTGAACAATCATATAAGGATTGTTCTGGTTCACAGCAGAATATAGTGACACTTTCTGACTCAATATCCACGGAATGCATTAGTTACATCAGTTTGGAAAATTATTCTTGTTGTTTAAATCCTCTCTCTGTTGGGAAAGATGCAAACTTTCCCAAGGAATGAAGGGAAGAAGGAAAGATATTTTTATTGCCCCAAATCAGGATCAACCAAATGGGGGAGGAATTGTAAGTTTAAAAAAGAAGCAATTAAAATTGTTTTATCAGAAAAGTTATTGGAATGTATAAAGAAAAATAGAACCCTATAAAATCAAAATGAAAATCCCATCTAAACTTTAAAAAAACAGCTATAAAGAGGCCATCTTGTTAAAATAACATGCAGAAAAACAGCATCCAAAACATTTTGGCTTGTATTAGTTTATCTATTATTATTTTGCATCCATATCTTAAATTCTATCAGCCACCTATTCCATAAGTGTTTATGAAATGGGTGGTTGTACCAGTTAATAAAATAAATAATAAAAATAAAATAAAATAAAATAATAAAATAAAATAAAATAAAATAAAATAAGATAAGATAATAAAATAAAATAAAATAATAAAATAAAATAAAATAATAAAATAAAATAAAATAAATAAAATAGTGCTTCAGTTCTGCAACTGCAGAACATTGCAATTCTGTACATCATTTATTTGGAATAAATGCACTGATCATTTAGTCAAGAGTTATTTAATTACAAGTAAATATGATTGCATTAGAACATGTAAACTGCAACTTTTTGGGGAAAAAATAAGTTCCCTTTATCATTCAAGTCAGGTACCGAAAGATTTGTGCACAGAGTAATCAGTTACACCCTTTATGCTAAAATAAACTGTTATCTTCTTCAAAATACCAAGGAATTTTGATTAATATTTCATTATTTTTTAAAAAAAATTATTAGTAAATGTTAAAATAAAGCATTCTTTTAAAATAGCAGAGACTGAGTTGGATTTATCATTATAAGGGCTTGCAACACAAGACAATTTTTTAATAAAAAAAACCTGTCCCATGGTAAACTTAATGCCTTGGACAGAAGTCCCAGAATTACAAGATGATAGGTTTTAAGATATTACAAACAATATTTATTACATATCTACATGCATGAAATTCTTGCTGAAAAGGAAATGCCGCTATATGAAACTGCTTTTAATTGCTTTTTACTTGAGAACATACATTTTTTGTTTAATGTAATAGATATTCAGTGTTATGATTAGTTTTTTGTTCTATAAAATGATTGTATACTTCAGCTTAAAGCAATGAGGCAGATGTGCATCTAATGCCTGTAACCACTGCCCACCTTACAGTGTATGAGGAAATGTTTACCGACAATTGCAGAATGTTTAGCAGTTTACGGTTCTGAAAATTAATACAACTGGCATTTATACTTATCAGCAATTACTAAACCCGCATTTGCACATCACTATAAAACAACTTCTCTTCATCTTTGACTAAAAAATAATGGAAGGGGAATCCCTTAATGTTGCCTGATGATATTACTAACCAAAGTATGCAGCTAACAGAAAATAAATAAGCCAGACTAGCCTTCAGAAATGGACCAAAGTGGGTAGAAAAGAACCTGAGCGAAGGAAGAGGGGGAAAGCTGGTAAGCATACAGGTGGACTTGAGAAGTTGTTGCTCAACACCATGAGAACCTAGAAAGGGGGGTGGGGGGGACCCAGAAAGGTGATGAAAGGATGCTTGTTTTATTTTTATTTTATTTATTTTTTTTTAAAAAAAACTGTATCTAAAGAAGTAATCATGCTCTCATCTTGTAAGGAAGCATCCAAGGCGTGGTGGCTCTTTTAAGAGAGGTGAAAGCCTATTTTCTGAGAGAAATCCCAACGGAAGGTCTCCATAAAAGCAAAGGAGAGGTAGAGCGAAGACTTCAGCTAAGAAAACCAAGTCAAATTTATAAGTGCTAACTGGAGAGGAGAAAATCAGAGGAGACAAGTTTTTTGATTTAAATGCAGATAGTCCTTGATTTACAACCGTAATTGAGCCTTGAATTACAGTGTTTATAAATTGTGCTGGCAGTCCACTGAGTCGTCATGAGACTGACCCAGTTTTGCTACATTTCTCTGTGGTGGTCATTAAGTGAATCACAGTGGTCATTCTGCAAATCCGTATTTGTTAAATGAACCCACTCTCTGCAGTGGGCATTTTTTCCCCCAGAAACAGGAAGTAAACAGCAGTTTCCAGCAAGAAATGTCATAAATTGTGGTCACATGAACATGGGATATTCTAAACAGCCTGAAATGCAGATCAGTTCCCAAGTGCCCAAAATATGATCATATGACCACAGAGGAGTTCCTTCCGTCAGAATATTGAATCCAGGTTGCTAGTACCTTTTTGGAGGGTCTATGATAACTTCAAATGATTGCTAAGTGGCTGGTCATAAATTGAGGTCTACCTGTATATATTTAATTAAACAAGTGGCTAATTAAGGTTTCAGATTTTGAGAGAAAAGTGTGATTTGGAGCAACTAGGATGTTTCAGATGATGGAAACAATTCAAGGTATTATTATTTTTTCCCTCTGGGAAGCTGAACCCAGAAAAAAAAATCAAGATCTTTAAGAAGTTCCTGGCAGATATTGCATAAGAATCCATGTGCACTTCAAATCACATTTCTGCCTTTGAATCTGAAATGTTGCCCAGCCCTGTTAATTATTAATTAAATGAAGAACAAATAAGTAAGACATCTATTGTTTATATTTTATATCATGAGAGTGATTTTTAAATTCAACTCTGTAATATCTTTTGGTTCTTGTTTTAAAATTTAGTTACAGTTCAGTGGGATATCTAAGATGCCTTAGAAATACTACCAGGAAAGAAAAGTCTACAAAATTAAGGCAATACTTATTGCATGGAAATCAAATACCAGCAAAAATTAGAGAAATAAAAACAACTTGCCTTGGTTTTTACTGATAATTTGGATGGCAGTATGTGGAATGATATAAACGCAAGTCCCACGTTTTCTACAACCCACAAGATCCGAAAGTAAGTATCTATGGAGAATATTGATCTTTAGATGCTTGATTACTGAAGAGAGAACTATGGGATTTATAAAAATGATCCAGATACAGTTTCAGAGTTATGCCTGTGAAAAATGCAGAATGCAAAGTAGACTTCCCATGCAAACACAACAGCACCGTTGCAATAACAATGGATCTTACATTTGGGGAGGGGTCCGTTTCTTCATATTTTATTTCTTCTTTCCCATTTGCTTCCGACTGTGTCAGTTGATATGATCTGCCTTCAATGAAAGTAATATAGTCTTTATAAGAGCATAATGGGCCTGCCAGGATACCCATGAAATTACAGTTGTAACTTAAATATTCCAGTAGACTTGGCATGTGTCTGTAATTCAAAGACAAGCAACTGGTGAGATTGTATGTCTATTTTAGTAACAAGAACTCTACTACAGAATAATATCAATACCATGTAGTGATTGGTTATAGATGAACTGTCTAGCTGACAGTAAACTTCGTAGATAAAACAGTTGGGACTCAAAACTAGTTGATTAGTGGTTTATTAAGGGTCCTGTGCCACTCAAAAGATCAATCTTTATGCAGCTCTCATAAAGATTGCTGAATTAAACAACCTCGATCAGATTTAGCCAATGGCAGTTATGGTTCAGCAATTTGAAGGGACAGTTTTTTCCTTCTTGGACATAATAGGCACAGCATGGGACGTGATTCATTAGGCAATCTGATTTCTCCTTAATAGAGAAAATCCAGGAAGTCAGACTAATTCAGTAGCATGCTACCAGAAATTTACTTCAATAAAACAGGGACATGGAAGCCAGACTCCAACAACAAAATGCAAATTGATCTTTCTTCAGTGTTAATACAGGTAGTCCTTGACTTACAACCATTGGTTTAGTGACCATTAGAAGTTACAATGGCACAAAAAAGCGATTTACAACCAGTCCTTTCTCTTTTGACTGTCAAAGCATCCTCACATTCACATAATCAAAATGGCATGCATTTACGATGCTTGCAGTGTCCCAGGGTTATGTTATTGACATTTGCAACCTTCCCAGCCTGCTCACAACAAGCTTAGTCAAGGGAAACCAGATTTGCTTAACAACCATGTGATTCACTTAAAAACGGCAGTGATCTGCTTAACAACTGCCTTGCTTAACAACAAAAATTCTGGTCTCGGTTGTGGTCATAAGCTGATGACTACTTGTAGCACACTAATAATATATTTTAGTTTGCTTTTATGCTGCTTTGTTTAGTTTGGCCCAAAGCACTTACCGTGGCTTTCTTCGTATTACTGTAAAAAGGCAGAAAGCACCCAAATGCACAGAATCTAAATGCCTCTAACTCCTGCAAAGCTGCTGAAAGGCTGACTGACAGATGGAATCTGAGGCAGCCGTTGACACTAAAATAGAGAAGTGCTTACCTCACGGCTAAGCATCGCTGTGAGGGCGAGAGTTCTTCCTCCTTTCGGAACATTCCTGTGCATGAGCAAGAAAGAAAAGGGTAACCCGTTGGGCTGCTGCTGCAAGAACCACAGTCACATTTGAGTTAGGATAGTTCTTTCTTCTTCTTCCTTTTTGGTAGGGTAGTCATGAAGAGAAGTAAAGGCAATCTGAGGCCAAACAATAAAAGAGCAACCGATGCTAGCAGAGATTTGAGAAGACACTTTACCAGCATTCTAATCCTCTTTGTGATTAAGCTAGGATGGGCAGATTGGAACAGAGTTATGAGTCTAGAATTCCTAATCAGATTATTACATCCAGATGATTTTGAGGGTTCAGAATTTTGATTCACTATAGAGGAAAAAAGCCATTCTCTCCGTGTGCAGAAGCCACTGAATCATCAGGCTATTTTCTTCAAGGTCTAAATACTATTTAAAAGGTTGGCATTATTCCTTGCTTTCATGTTCAGTTCAAGCAAGCTAATCAGAACATGCCACTGCTACAGATCATAGCCAAGACTAAGTCTGAACCATGATTGCTTCCATAATCTGTTTTAAAATGACAAGCTAGGCTAAGTCAAAATATCATGCAAAAGTGCCATTTCTTGTACCTTTGGATCAGAAAGACTATGATAAATAATTAACTGAAACAAAACAATCTCAAACTCCTAGTTTACGTTGCTGTCTCACCTGAACTAATCATATGCAATTTTAAACATGTTATAACTTGAAGCTTGACAGCCAGTTTGGTGTAGTGGTTAAGGCATCAAGCTAAAAACAGGAAGCTAAGTCCTACTCCCACCTTAAGCAAAACAAGCTGGGTGATCTTGGGCCAGTCACTTTCTCTCAGCCCTAGGAAGGAGTCAATGGCAAATCATTTTGAAAAAACTTGCAAAAAAACCTGCAGGACCTGTCCAGGCAGTTTCCAAGAATCAGAAGGTGAAACAACGCATACAATTGAAAAAGTAAACTGAGATTGATCTAAAAACAGTGAGTAGAGCCAACATATATGGCTCCGTATAATCAGATGACTGAAGCGCAGTGGTTCCTATGGTTAGGATGCTGGCTTGACAATTTGTAAGCCCACGTTCAAAGTCAGAGTGAGCTC
Source organism: Vipera ursinii (assembly GCF_947247035.1). Lineage (NCBI taxonomy): Eukaryota > Metazoa > Chordata > Lepidosauria > Squamata > Viperidae > Vipera > Vipera ursinii. The sequence continues at coordinate 218,301,798 of NC_139512.1, read as the reverse complement.
CTGTCATTCACTCCAGCTCCTGCTCACCTAGCAGTTTGAAAGCATGCAAACACAAGTATTTTATTTTTTTTATTTTTTTTATTTTAATCCCATTTATATCCCGCCCTTCTCCAAAGACTCAGGGCGGCTTACACTCTAAGCACAAATCAATGTGCTTAGCAATAGCCTTCATTCTATGTATATGCCTGCTTATTAGGGCTTTCGCCCCCCCAAGCAGCATTATTACAAAGTCAGCTTAATTGCCCCCAACAATCTGGGTCCTCATTTTACCTACCTCGGAAGGATGGAAGGCTGAGTCAACCTTGAGCCTGGTGGGATGCGAACCTGCACTAATTGCAGGCAGCTGGTGTTACTTAAGGAGGCATTAGCCCATTGCTCCACCAAGGCTCTTGGTACCACTTCGGTGGGCTCATTAATGGGGACATGAAAGGAGCCTCCCGTTGGGTGACCCCCCAGGCAATGGTTATGTCATTGGTTAATCCTTTCACCGCAAAAACGCTTTGGTGCTTCCGACATGGCAGTATAGTATCAGATGACTACTAACAAGGAGCAAAGAGTCATGAATATCCTAACTCTCTGCTACTATCTAATGATTGTCCAGATTTTTGCAGTAATTAATAGCTTTAAATGGCAAGAGACTACACTATTATACGGCTGTGGAAATCTGAAAAATTATTTGGATGAAATGATTCAGATTTCATGAGAGCACAGCAACTTCCTGTTAAAAAACCCCAAATTCTTAAGGTTTCTGCATAAGATTTAAGAAAGGGGATACATCTACTATAGGAAATCCACTTATTTAATGTTAATTGCAATTTGGAAGACTGCCATTGCTGCCTCTAATATTTCAGGGAGGGAGGGAAGAAGGATGCAATCATGAGGCCGACATAATGCAAACCATGATTAAAGTTATATTCTAATGCAGCCATTATCTCTGATTATTTACAAATAAAGCCAACTAACTTTCCTGGTCTAAAAGCAATCTCTTTTTAGATCTTCAGTTCTCAAAACTAAATAGCTAATTATAGTTATTTATTTGGACTCATAGTATTTTCCTAACTCTACACAATTTTTACTACTTATTTTTTGCAACTTGTGGCTTACTTTTATTTTCATTTACAATGTTTTTATTTTCTATAGACATTTGATATGTAAATTTCCTTGAGTGTTAAATTGAAAAAAAGTTGACATTATTGACTTAATAAATTAATACAGCAATACAACTTGCCCATTTTGAAAATTAATAATTATACAGGAAAGCAAAAAACTAAGTAGAAATATTTGTTTAATGAAATCATTACAAATATCAGTTTTGTCAATAAAATTCCACTGGCTTTATAAGAAAAAATATATCATCTCTTCAACTGATTGAATATCTGGTATATGGATAGAAAATAAAGGGTTTTTCAAGACTGCAAGGTTAAAAGTTTAGCTGGCCAGAACACATTGTTCTACCTGCAAATTTTTTTTAAAAAAATCTCCTCCCCAATTTGTGTTAAAAATTTAAACAAGGAAGTCTTTTCTCACCCCCAAATCTTACCATCATGAATTTCGTATGCCAAACTTGTAATTTTCTGTGTAATTATCATCATTGGGCTGTAACAAAGATGGAGAAAGGACAGGAAATTTAGATTTCTTTTATAAAACAGTACTTCTCTATGGCAAGGTGATGCTGCATGAGACAGAATAGTTATGAGTCTTTTTAATATATATACATATATACATACATACACATAGGCTCAAGCAGAAAGAAACAAAGCAACTAATGGCATTTACACTGACAGGAAATGATATATTTTCAAAAGGTTTATAGCTGATTTGCTTGAGAAGTCACAGAGCCTGTTCAGAAAATGAAGACATTTCAGCTCAATTATTCCTCCCTCCATAAAGGAAGAAGCTTCCATCCTTCCTTTGTCACAAAACATTACTTTATTGTGAACCAAATGTCAAATGACGTTTCAGATGGGGATATCCTGATTTGAGGACAAAATTCGTCACAAATTAAAAACAGGACATTTTAAGCCCTTTCCTTCAGGCACAAAAAGCAGAGGAGAAAGAGAAGCTTGACTTTCAGACATGCTTGTTCTCATTATGTAAGCATTCAGCTACATGCATGTGCACCATTCCCCACCATTGCTACCTCTCTTTGACACATGTTTCAGATTTAAAATCTAAAGATTTTGCCAAATTTTCTAAAAAAATTTTTAAAAAAAGCATTCCCAAAATAACAAAATGTCAAACAGGAATAATACAGTATCATTAAGCAGACAGAGAGATAACAGAAAAAAATAGCATTGACCCCTCTAAATAATGGACCAGTAAAATTTAGCTTGATTTCAATTGCACATACACTTGCTCCATAAATATTAAAACATAATCAATCTTGCCCCTTCATGGATTACTGCCTTGTCGTGGCGAAGGGGCTTGCATAATTCAATGAAGCTATGAGCTATGCCGTGCAGGGCCACCCAAGACAGACAGGTCATAGCAGAGAGTTGACAAAACGTGATCCACTGGAGAAGGAAATGGCAACCCACTCCAGTATCTTTACCATGAAAACCCAATGGACAGTAACAAAAGGCAAAAAGATATGACGCTGGAAGATGAGCCTCTCAGGTAGAAAGGCGTCCAATATGCTACTGGGGAAGAGCAGAGGGCTAGTACTAGTAGTGCCAGAAAGAATGAAGTGACTGGGCCAAAGCCGAAAGGACGCTCAGCTGTGGACGTATCTGGTGGTGAAAGGAAAGTCCGAAGCTGTAAAGATTTTTTCTCCATAGGAACCTGGAATGTAAGATCCATGAATCAAGGAAAGCTGGACGTGGTCAAACAAGAGATGACAAGACTGAACATCGACATCTTAGGAATCAGCGAACTAAAATGGGTGAATTTAATTCAGATGACCATCAGGTATACTACTGCAGGCAAGAATCCCTCAGAAGAAATGGAGTAGCCTTCATAGTCAATAAAAGAGTAGGAAAAGCAACACTGGGATACAATCCCCAAAATGACAGAATGATCTCGGTTCGAATCCAAGGCAAACCATTCAATATTACAGTAGTCCAAGTCTATGCCCCAACCACCAGTGCTGAAGATGATGAAATTGACTGGTTCTATGAAGCCCTACAGCACCTTATAGAACTAACACCCAAAAATGATGTCCTTATCATCATGGGGGATTGGAATGCTAAAGGGGGAAGCCAAAAGATAACCGGAATAACAGGCAAGTTTGACCTGAGAGTATAAAATGAAGCAGGGCACAGACTGACAGAATTTTGTCAAGAGAATACGATGGTCATAGCAAACACTCTTTTCCCACAACCCAAGAGACAGCTCTACACATGGATATCACCAGATGGTCAACACAGAAATCAGATTGACTATGTGCTCTGCAGCCAAAGATGGAGAAGCTCTATACAGTCAGTAAAAATAAGACCAGGAGCTCACTGGCTCAGACCATGAGCTTCTCGTTGCAAAGTTTAGGCTTAAATTAAAGAAAGTAGGGAAAAGCACTAGGCCACTCAGGTATGAACTAAATCATATCCCTGATGAATATACAGTAGAGGTGACAAATAGATTTAAGGAATTAGATCTGATAGAGTGCCTGAAGAACTATGGACAGAGGTTCGCAACATTGTACAAGAGGTAGCAACCAAAACCATCCCAAAGAAAAAGAAATGCAAGAAAGCAAAATGGCTGTCTGAGGAAGCTTTGCAAATAGCTGAGGAAAGGAGGGAAGCGAAAAGCAAGGGAGAAAAAGAAATATACACCCAATTGAATGCAGAATTCCAGACAATAGCTAGAAGAGATAAGAATGCCTTCTTAAATGAACAGTGCAAAGAAATAGAAGAAAACAATAAAATAGGGAGGACCAGAGATCTCTTCAAGAAAACTGGAGAGATGGAACATTTCATGCAAAAATGGGCATGATAAAGGACCAAAATGGCAGGGACCTAATAGAGGCAGAAGAGATTAAGAAGAGGTGGCAAAATTACACAGAAAAACTGTACAAGAACGAGCTTAACATCCCTAATAACCACGATGAGGTGGTCACTGACCTCGAGCCAGACATCCTAGAATGTGAAGTGAAGTGGGCCTTAGGAAAACTGAGCAACAACAAAGCTAGTGGAAGTGCCAGTATTCCAGCTGAGCTATTCAAAATCTTAAAAGATGATGCACTAAAAGTTCTACACTCAATTTGCCAGCAAATTTGGAAAACTTGGATTGGAAAAGATCAGTTTACATTCCAATTCCAAAGAAAGGCAGTGCCAAAGAATGTTCAAACTATCGCACCATTGCACTCATTTCTCATGGTAGTAAAGTTATGCTTAAAATCCTACAAGCTAGACTCCAGCAGTATGTGGCTCAAGAACTACCAGAAGTACAGGCAGGATTTCGAAGAGGCAGAGGAACTAGAGATCAAATTGCCAGCATACGCTGGATCATGGAGAAAGCCAGAAGAAGAATCTACTTCTCCTTCATTGACTATGCTAAAGCATTTGATTGTGTGGATCACAACAAATTGTGGCAAGTTCTTAAAGAGATGGGAGTACCAGACCATCTTATTTGTCTCTTGAGAAACCTATATGCGGGTCAAGAAGCAACAGTGAGAACTGGACACAGAACCACTGATTGGTTCAAAATTGGGAAAGGAGTCCGGCAAGGCTGTATACTGTCGCCCTGCCTGTTTAACTTATATGCAGAGCACATCATGAGAAAGGCAGGGCTAGATGAATCAAAAGTTGGAATTAAGATTGTCGGGAGAAATATCAACAACCTAAGATATGCAGATGATAACACTCTAATGGCAGAAAGTGGAGACTACAAAACTTGGGTTGAAACTTAACATTAAGAAAACCAAGATCATGGCATCCGGCCCTCTCAATTCCTGGCAAACAGATGGGGAAGAAATGGAGGTAGTGACAGATTTTATTTTCCTGGGCTCCAGGATCACCGCAGAAGGGGACTGCAGCCAAGAAATTAAAGGACGCTTTTTCCTCGGGAGGAAAGCCATGGCAAATCTAGACAGCACACTAAAAAGCAGAGACATCACCCTGCCAAGAAAAGTGTGTATAGTCAAGGCTATGGTCTTCCCAGTTGCAATGTATGGCAGTGAAAGTTGGACCATAAGAAAGGCTGAGCGCCAAAGAATTGAAGCCTTTGAACTATGGTGCTGGAGAAGACTCCTGCGAGCCCCTTGGACTGCAAGGCAATCAAACCGGTCAGTCCTAGAGATCAACCCTGACTGCTCTTTAGAAGGCCAGATCCTGAAGTTGAAACTCAAATACTTTGGCCACCTAATGAGAAGGAAGGACTCACTGGAGAAGAGCCTAATGCTGGGAAAGGTTGAGGGCAAGAGAAGAAGGGGACGACAGAGAATGAGGTGGCTGGATGGAGTCACTGAAGCAGTAGGCGTGAGCTTAAATGGACTTCAGAAGATGGTAGAGGACAGGAAGGCCTGGAGGAACGTTGTCCATGGGGTCGCGGTGGTTCGGACACAACTTCGCAACTAAGAACAAAAAAAAACCCAACCTTGAAAAATTGAACCATCAGTCCGCAGGGAGTACTTTGCCATTTCTACATCACACAGAAGATTTTCTTTTAGACCCACACATAATGGTAATAGCAGAGAAAGCAATGTGACAGAAATTCAGCAGTACCCTAGAGAATGCTGTTTCCCAATTAAATAACTCAAAAGTAGAGAAATGAAGACACATTCTTGCAATATAAACAATTTCTTCTAAAAGTAACTTTGGTGTCTTGTTCCAAGAGAATTGTAGGAAAATAGGCAAGATTTATCAGCTTTCATACACTTCCCCAGTACAAAAAAGATTAATTTGTGACCTCAAATACAAAACCAAGCTTTTAAAAGGAGGGAAGGGGAAGCTAGGGAAAAGGAACTGCAGAAAGGAAGTCTCTCAATGTTCATGATTGCACTGGACGTTTCCAGAGACATATAAAGATTTTTAAAGTCTCTATGTTTTGCCAGATGCAATAAGGTACAGGTAGTCCTGGACTTACGATTGATCGCTTAACAAAATTTGTAGTTATGACTGACTTGAAAGAACTTACTTACACTCATCCTCAGTGTTATGACCGATACACTATCCACACAGTTACATCATTGCATTTTCGGTGCTTGGCAAGCAGCTCACATTTATGACCAGTTGCAGCATTCTGCACTCATGTGAGATAGTGTTTTGTGGATGTTTTGCCATTTTCTAGCAAAAATGGCAAAACAACATCCATTGGATAAGCTGGATTCAGACTTACAATGCAATGATTACAATGACATGCTTAATGACCATCATAAAAACAGTTGTAAAATTGAGTCTGGTCATCTGAGTCTGGTGACTCAGTTTAAGACCACAAAGACTTATGACCAAAATTCTATTTTAAACTGTGGTCATAAGTCAAGAACTGGCTATACATTTTAATCAGGAGATGACACAAGTGGTTTGATCTGAATTCCTCCTGTCCATCCAACATCAGCTGGATCCCCTGGATGGACTTTTAGCACACAGAGAAATCATTTTCACAAACATCCTATTTCAGATATAGTTCTATTCTGAGCTATAAGGAGCTAGATAGGAAATTGTGATAGGGCAGCCTTCATCATATGTATGTATGTATGTACACACACACACATTTTCCCATATTATGTCTGAGTTATATTACCTCATACTCTTCTGTTGCAATAAACAAACAGGTAAAGAGTTCTAAAATGCACACATTCTGATTTTTAAAAATTCTGAAATTTTCAGACATATATGAAATCTCAAGTAAATTAGACTTAATTCAGACTTAACTACATCTAGCTACAGAAATAATTGCAAGTACTGAAAATAGTTATCCTTACCCAGAAAAATCAGCAGAATATTGTCCATAGTCAAATATATAAACTCTAGAAATTTGGCACACAGTGAGGTATCCCAAAGCAAAAACAAAACAATATCTGGAAAAGAAAAAAAGTCATTGGGTTATCTCTCATACTGCCTATAGGCATTAACATAAGTTTAATTTGTTTTTAGGATAAGTGTTTGAAAGAATAATGTAGTCTGACACCTTATATCATAAGCACAGTGTTTTCCCAAATGTGCTCATACTGTCAACTGGTTCACATTTCTAATCCTTTTATTTATACACACACACACACACACACACACACAACCTGTGACTCACTGGGTCTCCTTTCAGATATTTCCTCACCTAAACAGAGACACAGAATGACCACAGACAGCAAAAAGCACCTTTATTGTCATTACTTTTAATTAAAGCTGCTTTGCAAAAAAAAGCGGCACTGCACTGTGAAAAAAGTTAACCTAATAATGTATAAAAAAATGCTTTCGCAAATTATTCAGTATTTTACCACTTGTTACAAGTTCTGCATGGATCTATCATTACACTACACTATTTTAAAATTTAAAGATATTATACACTATGCATACACTGGATTCTGAAATCAGAAAGCCAAGACCAAGATGCCACCATGAGGCTTTCTCACTACAGCCTGAAAGCTCAGAGGACCTTCTGGAATGACATATATAGTGAGGAAATGATATCCTGTACAATTTGCCCCATGGCAGTGACAAGCGATACAGGTAGTCCTCGACTTACAACAGTTCATTTAGTGATCGTTCAAAGTTACAACAGCACTGGGGAAAAAAAGACTTATGACTGGTTTCTTACATGACCGTTACAGCATCTCCATGGTTATGTGATCAATATTCAGCCGCTTGGCAACTGGCTTATATTTATGGCGGTTGCAATGTCCTGCGGTCATGTGATCACCTTTTGTGACCTTCGGACAGGCAAAGTCAATGGGGAAGAGAGATTCACTTTACAACCGTGTTACTAACTTAGCAACTGCAGCGATTCACTTAACATCTGTGGCAAGAAAGACCGTAAAATGAGGCAAAATTCACTTAACAAGTGTTTCGCTTAGCAACAGAAATGTCGGGCTCAGTTGTGGTTGTAAAGTTGAGAACTACCTATACAAGTTAGGACTCTCTGTATCACCTCGCAGTAAGATTTAAGATGAGGCTGTGGCTGTAAGTCAGAGTACTTAAATGGGATTAAATTTCTCTTATACCCAAATAATAAGCATTCAGAGTTGCAGTCTGCATATTTGAAACTTCTATAAAATAAATGGTTTTTACAGAAATCTTATTAATCCATATAATCCCCCAAAAATCCATACAAATACCGCCTTTCAGCAAATTAAAAAGATAAATTTCTCTTTCTTTTTCTAATATGTGGGCAGATAATTCTGCATTAAATAGCATTTATGAACTTTTCGAGCAAACGTGCATTTGCTCAGCAAGGACAATTTTTTTTCATATCCTTTCTTTTCCGATGAACGTTTGAAGCATTTTGCACTAGAATACATGCCTGTTATGTTATTTTATTACCATGAACAAATGATAATGACGGAATAACCACCCATGTAAGTTCTTTTAACTGCACAGAAATCAACTGACATTTCCCCTACACTTGTACATTCAGTCCATACATATCTTATTCCTCAGCATTTAGTTCTGCTGTACTTCCCCGGGGGTATTGTCAGAAATGGGAAACAGAAGCACAAATCATTTAATTAAAATGGAGGGAGCAAAAGCATCCATTTTCCTCATCTCAGTAACTAAAAGATTTCTGCTGTAACTGAGCAGGCTCCAAATTCTGATCTTCACAGCGACAAACCTCGTGCCAGTCAGTCAGTCCATCTCCATGAGTGAGACTAATGTACAGAACCAGAGGACAAGCCAGGAGCAAGCCTGGTCAGGAATGGAGGCTGATGCATCTGTTCAGCAGCCTATGAATGAAGTGGAGTCTCCCTAAATTGCTAGAGAAAGTCTAAGTAAATTAAGAAAAAGAACCACTGTTTTGGAAAAAGCGGTTGTTTTCTGAAGAGATATACAGGTAGTCCTTGACTTACAACAGTTCATTTAGCGACCATTCAAAGTTACAATGGCACTGAAAAAACTAACTTATGACTGTTTTCCACAGTTACAACCTTTTCAGCATTCCCCAGGGTCATGTGATCAAAATTCAGATGCTTTATAACTGGTTCATATTTATGACCGCTGCTGTGTCCCAAGATGATGTGATCACATTTTGTGACCTTCTGACAAGCAAAGTCAACAGGGTACCCACAGAAAGTCACGTGTCACATGATTTCACACTTAACAACTCACAGTGATTTGCTTTAACAACTGGAACTGCTGGAACTGACAAAGTAACATCAAGTTGGGCACAGTCACATGATTTTCACTTTATGGCCATGTTGAGCAGTGACACAATGGCGGGCCCCAATTGCAATCAGTAAATGAGGACTATCTATAGCTGTACCAATCTTTTGTAATTTAAATCCCATTCCCATCTCTTTAAAACCAAGCTCTTTTGACCTAGAGCAGACAGGCACCATCTTGTGATCTTTGTCTTACATTTTCTGACGGCTGATCCTGATCAAGGCAACACCATTTCATCTTGTTTAGGTATTTTTTATTCTCCTTTTTCCCGTGCTAAATATATGCATTCAAAGTTTAAAACATGGCTTATACTTTCTCTCTTCTTTTCTTGCAATAAATTGGATTTTGTTTCTCTCTTGTGAGATTGCTGTGTATCTAAGAAAAGGCTGGGTTCTTCTAGCCACATGCCTTAAGCTACATGGCTAAGAGAATGCATTTTTTATTTGTTTCATTTTATGAGATCATTGTTGTGGGCCAGACAATGAAAGTGACTCCAGAGGTTTGACTGGAAGTATACTTTATTGTTATAGGCTGTAGTAACAGTAACTTAAAAGACTGTTTTTTTCCTTCCCTCCCTCTTACATCCAAGGAGGTGATTTTCTCCCTAATATTTTCTTTATTTTACAGGCTTAAAGCATGTTTGTACAGATGTTGCTGAAATCATCTCCGCATACTTTCTCCAAGATCATCCCTATGACTCCATACAGAAAATCACCAGAAAAATAATTAAGAGATGAGTGTAATTGTCCTATCTCTCATTACATAAAACAAGATGATCTTGACAGAGACAGAAAACATCCATCAGCAAAGCAAGAAGGGAAAAAGTATCTTAAGTTCACAACAAGCAGAAGAGTTCCAGACAGGCACTCCTTAATTCACATAAGAAAGGAAGCAAGTACAACACAATCAGCCTTACAAGAGCCCGCTATTTGTGCCAATCTCAATAAAAGTAGCTTTAGCCTTCCTATAGAATTAGTTTTCTGGTCTGGTCTGGTCTACTTGATGAGGCTAACACAGTTAGGATATGTGGAGCAGCATGGCAAGAACAACAACAAAGATTTTCAAAAAGTCTTCTTTAATTGAATTTATTAAAAGAAAAAAACAAGTTACAAAAAACTCAAAAACTGGAAGTTTTCGTTTTAGCACGCAATTTATTAGAGGATTCGCCAGGACTATGACTGCTTATTTCCCTTGCTAACAACATTTAACAGATGGGGAGATGGCTAACAATTTTACTGATAATGGAATAATGTTTAGGTGTTACGGGCTAGTAATGTTTCCCAAGATATTATCCATTTTCTCAGGTTCTGAGAAGCCCATAACAACAGGCAATTAATGCTTATCAAGATAAAAAGACAACAAGGAAAACGAAGGAGAATATTTGTAGCTCAGGGTTGAAATGAGGGGTCCTTGGTGCTCTCTGAGCTTGCTTGTTTTCTTGTAGACGTTTCATTGCCCTAACTAGGTAACATCATCAGTGCTAGACTGATGAAAACATAGGATTTTATTTTTTTATTTTTTTATTGCTGTTAGATTTCCTTTTGTATTGAAAGGTATAACAAACTGTAATGTAGCTGGAAGAAGAAAAATCAAAGGATAGTTCAGCCATGATACAGGAGATTTTTATAATGTCAGATCAGCCAGGGTCTTCAACTTCTTCATGCCCTAAACATGTACTGTACATGTACATGATTTTCTTCCCCCAAAAGAAAAAAAACCCATAGACAAGCAAGGAAGTGCTATACGGTTCTCTCTCTCTCTCTCTCTCTCTCTCTCTCTCTCTCTCTCTCTCTCTCTCTCTCTCTCTCTCTCTCACACACACACACACACACACACACACACACACACAGTTCATGCACGTGCGCGCGTGCACACACACACACACAGAGATTTAAAATAAAATTTATATGAAATTAAACTAAGACTATTTCAGTTAGTAAATGAGAGTAATGAGAGATGAGAGTAATAAAATAATTGCCACTAAAGACAGACACATATAAGAATTAGGATGAAAGAGATTGGACTTTGGTTTGAATTTGGATACGGTCACACAAATAATACACCACTAATGGTATCCCAATCCTCCTAAAATTTGTCTTCCTACGAGAATTAACTTGCAAACAAATAAACAAGCAAAAACCCTGAAACAATTTCTGATGCATTTTTATCCTTCCAACAACAGTGTGAAGGGCTTGATAAAGTAATTCCAGATTCAGAATCCATAAATCATAAAACAACATTTCAACATTCTCCTTTTATAAGGAGTTTATTAGAAGATCTCAAATATAATCAGAAGGGTAAGGAAAGGTCTGTTTAAAAAAAATCTGATGTCTTAGGGCTAAGAGCTACTGTTTCAGAAGATGTACAAAGAGCTCCAAAGTGGCCTGCTCAAGGACACCCTAATCTGCTTTGGCCATGAGCAAACTGGATGATTAGCTCATTCACTACCTCTCAGTTCCACTACACTGAAGTGTGGTTCTTGTAAGGATAAAAACAAGGGGAGCTCCCCATGTGCACTAACTACCCTGCATTCCCAGGAGGAAAATCTAAAATAAAAATGTAATATATGAACAAGCGTCCACTTTAAGATAAAATCTATCCAAATCTTTTAACAGTTTATAGGTATTCTAAAGGGATATTTGCCACTACCTGTCTAGCATGACCTTTTGCTGTCGAGACAGGACTTAAGGTTAAGCTCCTAAAGGAAAAAAAAAAGAAATAGGATAGAATATATTCAAACAACCAAAATCAGTGATATTCAGAACTACTGTACTAGCAAAAACAAAATCCTCCTAAAAAGTTAAAAAAAAAAAAGGATCCGGCACCAAACTGAAAAACTAATACATTAACTTATTATCAGTCACCACTTTTCAATTGTGGGAAACCTGAATCCTTGCAGACTGAAGGTACTACATAATAAACCTGTGTACCACTGTTTACTGAAATATGCTTTGCTTGACTAACATCAGCAGGGGTTCAGATGTCTACTTCAATAGATGTGAAGTAAAAGGAAAATGGAGCTGGCTAGGCTAAGCAGATCAGTTCCCCACCCTGCAAGTTGCTTTGCCTATGACAGGGGTGGGCAACCTTGGCTCTTTTATGACTTGTGGACTTCAACTCCCAGAATTCCTCAGCCAGCCATGCTGAGGGGAAGGGAGGGGTTTCCAAGCTGAGCCAAGGTTGCCTACCTCTGGCCTAGGACCTTTAGAGAAGCAATTAAAATGCTAACACAAGCATAAAAGTGCTTGGAAAGGAAAGGAATGTTGACAACAAAAAGGGAGACTGTACTTGCAGTCAAAGAACCGGGTGTGAACCAAGGACAAGGGAAGATAACAGGAATAGAAACATTGAATAATAACTATTATTCTAACGTGCAATCTCTACACTATTAATAAAATCACTGTATTTCTACTTCCACCTTCATTACAATACTATATCTAACCTCTTGAGTTACATGTATAATTTGATTAACAAAAAACTACATAAGGTCCATTTCGCGATGGAAGCTCCAGTATCGAAATTAACTCACTCTATTCTTACATCGGGGACACGGTGGCTCAGTGGGTTAGGACATTGAGCTTGTCGATCAGAAGGTTGGCAGTTTGGCGGGTTGAATCCCGAGTGCCGTGTAACAGAGTGAGCGCCTGTTACTCATCCCAGCTTCTGCCAACCTAGCAGTTCGAAAGCATGTAAAAATGCAAGTAGAAAAATAGGGACCACTACCGTGGGAAGGTAACAGTGTTCCATGCATCTTTGGCGTCTAGTCATGCTGGCCACATGACCACGGAGACGTCCTCGGACAAGCGCTGGCTCTTCGGCTTTGAAACGGAGATGAGCACCGGCCCCTAGAGTTGGAAACGACTAGCATGCATGTGTGGGGGAAACTTTACCTTTATTCTTACATTGATGAGTATTCTGGCCTCTGTTATTAAAATAATTCATAAAGCAGAAATTTCTGCTACACATATACTGCATAATATATTTGTAAGGCAAATAAATAAAGAAGCATGAAGATAATAAGTGTAATTAGATATTATTTCAGTCAACTGCAACAACTCAGATACAAATGGAAAAGACTAAGATTTAGATATTAAGCACTCTAATGCACATTTACTGTCATCTCAGGATTTAGCATGCCGCAGACTAGAACAAATAAGCACAGTTCACTTAAAAATAGTGCTTTCATGCATGTATTAGACTATATGTTTTATAAATTTTGCATGCAAATAGCAAAAGCTTGTTTCAAATAATATCACACAACCTGAAGCAATTTCAATAAAACAGCATGCAACTAAAATTAATCATAATACACCACTTTATTTTAACCAAGTATTCTGCCAAAAAAGTAAGATATTCCTCAATCAAAATCACATTCTGTATAATTAAAACAAAATGGAAAGGAGCCATTTCCACTCCAATACAAAAAAAAAACCCAACAAACCCTCATTCTTATATTCTTGGCAGATAAATTACAAGAACAATGTAATGTATTAAGGCTTGGGGTTTATAGAATGTGTCATTATAATCAAACATACGCACAATAAATTTCCATCTTCTTCACCCGATTCTTCTCCAGCAGTAAGCAACACAAAAATAAGGATACACAAATAATACTAAACAAAGAGCTCACATTTCAGCCTGCACTGTAGTAATAAGAACAACTTTTGTCTACAGTTAACTGGACCCTTCTTGGGAAGGATAAGTAGGAACTAAGCTTGGATGGTTTTGTACATTTTTCTGATACAGGCACCCCTCGAAGTGCAACTATTTAATGACAGTTTGGAGTTATGGCAACCTTGGAAAAAGTAACATATGGCCCATCCTCAAAGTTACAACCATCACCACACCCCCACTGTCAAATTGCAATTTGGGCGTTTAGCATCCAGCTCACATTTATGAACATTGGCAACATCTTGCAAAGACATGATTGTGATTTGTGACTTTCCCAGCCAGCTTTCTGACAAGCAAAGTCAATTGGAGAAGGTGGATTCACTTAACGACTGCATTATTTAATGACCATGTGATTCACTTAACAACTGTGATGATTTGCTTAACAATCATGGTAAAATGGTTGTAAAAAAACCAGGCCCAGTCATGTGATGGCTTGCTTAATGATCACACTGCTTAGCAACCAAAATTTTGGTCCCAACTGCGGTTGTAAATCGAGGACTACCTGCAAAGCTGATATCTGCAAAGTTCTACTGACTGGAGTCTTGAAGTGTGGCTGGGCAGTGTCTTACATTGTTATCTGGAATGCTGTTCAGCTTGTGGGCTCTGATGAAGCGCCAGGACGCTCTCCAGCATGGCTCTATCATCTGCTGTCTAGATCCATGGCCCTCCTCAAGATAGCTCAGGAAGGTGTGAGTGGTTGGGTCCAGCAAATGATCAATGCCTGTTTGGGGAAAGGAAATATGCCTGATGATTTTAAGATGTTGGTGTGTCTTCTTTTGAAGAAGACTTCCCTGGATTGAATTATTTGGACAGCTACCACCCTATCTCCAACCTCACCCTTTCAGAGAAAGTTGTTTATGGTATAGCTTCTGCTGCAAAATGCTCATAAAAAAGAGTTTATCCGTATCCTTTTCCATCAGGGTTAAGGCTCGGGCATGAGATATTGGCCTAGATGAGTTCTGTCAGGACCTGGATGAAGGGAATGCACTCTTTCTGACCTTCTTGAGTTGGTGTCATTGATCAAGACTGCTGATGAAGGTCAGGAAGCACTATTTTACATTAATTGTTCCCTTTCCTGAGCAGGAAAGTCCAATCAATAAGGAAAGAGATTTCCATGGAGAGTCCCACAAGGCATGATCATTTTTCTTCCTAGGCTTTCACGTATACATTTTATATTATTATTTAATTTATATCCTACCTCAATTTGTACAATTCTAGGCAGTAAACATAATACCCCTGCCTCCTATTTTCTCAACAACAATTATCAGGTGGAGCAGACTCGAGAAGGCTCCACACACATTTACACTACTCAGGTGACCCTGAGGACACATATAAACCTCCAAGAGGCCTCAATGCCTAAAAGAAGGCAAATGACCAGCTGCCTGCAAGGAGTATAAATCCCTCCATTCCCTACCATCCAGTCAGAACTGAAGAAGCTTCTTGGATGGGAAACAAAACATCTTCAAAAAAAAAGAAAGTCCAGTTGCCTCCTGAAAAAGCACCTTTGGGACAACAATGACCTGGATGATTGAGAATCTCCATAGACAGGCAGATTGAGAGTGAATATTTGGCCTAAAGTTACCCAGCCAATTTTCATACCTAAAGAACAAATAAAGCTCATGGTCTTTAATCAAGGACATTAGTTGCTACACCAAAGTGGCCCTCAATTAACCTGTTGCTACTGGGTATCATTGGTGAGATGCCATCAGCATTCTAATGATATTGTGTATTACTACTTGGGTCAAGATGGAGATGCCATGAAAGTCTTAATCTGGGGCCTGAAAACTGGGAGGGGTCAGGTAGAAGAAAACAAGCTGAAATGAAATCCTAACAAAATGGACTTATTTGCCCCCCAAATGACTTGGTTTCCTGTATGTAACAATTGCAATAATGGATGGTGGCTTTCCCCCTGAAAGAGTACATCTGTGACTGAAATGTCTTCCTGGACTTATGGCTATTGCTATCTGGAGGCTGCAGCCAAGAAGACCTTTGCCTAGCTTCTGTTGTGATTCAGCGTCAGCCTGTGATACCGGCAGCTGAGTCTGATGATTCTGAAGAGGAGGAGGAGGAGGGGTTTGGAGAGCCTTTGGTGTCAGAGGGAGGCTCTGATGCACTGCAGGACTCTCAGCCTGGCCCCTCCTGTAATGTTCCTCATCAGACTCAGCCATGTGAGCACGAGGTATTGGACATAGATGATTCACAGCTGGATCTATTCAGGGATGCTAAGAGCAGGAGGCATTCCAGAAGAGTAGAACAGAGAAAGGCCATGAGGCAACTCAGTGAGAGCAGAAGAAGGCAATGAGAAGCCACGCCTTGGGACTGCTGATAAAAGGGGAAGGTGTGGGAGGTGCTGGTTGCTGAAGGCAACCGTTTGAAGATCTTCTGCTAGAGTCCTGGTCTGTTATTCCTGTTTAACACTTGTTTGAACTTTTGATTTCTTTGTAAATAAATTTGGTTGGGTTTTTCCAGCCTGTTGACTATAAAAAGGGGTTGTCCCTGACATTCAAACAGGGCCGGTCGTAGGCTGGAACAGAACAGCTTCAACCTCTGTGACAGCTACAGCCATGTCAGCCCTGAGGTGACATGGTGATATTAATTTATGCCCTTTATCACTACCGGGATAGACTTCTACAGCCAGCTCTATATGTAATGAACGCTGAGGACTTCTCAGAAATTACAAATAATGCTAATGCTGCTTCATGCATACTGGTGAGTGAGATCAACTTCAATTGTGTTACATTAATGTTGCATTGGTGGCTAGTAGGTTCTCAAGTATAGATTAAAGCAATGGCTCTCAACCTGGGGGGCTGTGATGTCATCACAGGGGGGTCCAGAAAGAAATGTTATGATTTAAATCGTGAGGTAAGTCTTGGTGGTCTGTGGCCGTTTCCAAGGTCCATGGTCCACAACAGGTATTAAAAGGGGGTCCATGGTGAAGAAAAGGATGAGAACCACTGGGTTAAAGTGTTAGTTCGAAGCTTGAAAGCCCTGCATAATTTGGCTTCAGGACCACCACCTCCAGACAGAACCATTGTGTCCAGTGTACTCATCTCAGGAGATGAGGTTATCTATCCTTATATGAAAGAGCAAAACAGAGATGCAAGAGAGTATATCTTCGTTACCACTCCCACTTTATCAAGTAGCCTTCCTCAGAGGCTAGAATGGCATATTTATATATTTATTTGTTTGTTTTTTATTTCTATATACTTTTAACAGTGATCTGCAAAGCAGTAAAAACTGAACTGTTCCATAGGCCCTTTGCTATTTAAGACTATTTGTGTTAATACTTCCCTGGATAGTGTACCTAGGCCACTGATGGCAAACCTATGGTGACACAGCATGATGTTTTGGATGACACGCCAGCGTTCATCAACCCAACAGCAGCAACCCTTGAAAGCATGCCCCATTCTTGCTCAATTTTCAGAGGCCAGATGAGAATGGAGTGTGCTCATGCGGTCTCCACCATTCACACAAGAATGGGGTGTACTTTTCCATGGTTTTCAGAGATTGCTGAGGCCATGGAAGAACATTCTTCAAAGCTGCTTCAAGAACGAAAGCTTCATCTGACCTGGAGCAGCCTCAGCTAGTCATCACAAAGAGAACACCTCCTGAAGATAAGCAGTGTGAAGCAGATCCGGGGGAGTGCTAGGCCACAGGGGCAATTGTGAAGTTGCCCAAGACTCATGCATCTTGAGGAACAGCACAAAGCCATCTTATTAAGTACCGTTGGGGGCGCTGGGGCTGAAACTGAGCACCAGGCCTCTGGTCCAGCCTCAGGGTGGAAGGGGAGATAGAGAATTGTTTTTCCTTTTTTTGTGTGGTGGTGGTGTGGAGACACACCAGCTGAGTCAAGTTAGGCAGTTTCCACATTTTGGACATGCCAAGCCCCAAAGGCTTGCCATCACTGACTTATCTTTGTTTTCTTGGATGATGGCAGTTTTAATTATTTTATTTTTCTGTACTGTGTCACGTTCTACTTTATTACTATAACCTGGGAGTCATGTTATATTGTTGTGATTTGACAGTATAAAAAAATCAGCAAATAGGCCAATCTTTTAAAGTGTATGTAGTTTTAGAAATACATGAAAGTATTAATTTGTGAAATCTACTGAGTAACATGAAAAAGGAACTGCTATTATCAGGCAATATTTGTTTATAAAACTGAAAAAAACTGTTCTAATGAGATTTCAAATTTGACATTCTTGGTAAATGCACCATGCAATGTGGGTAATATAGGATAGTATCAGTTTTATTGCCTGAGAGTGATGATACTGTCTTTTAGTTGTTATCAAAATATTGCAAACATAATTGGAGCTTTAACCAACCAGCTTTGAATCTTTGAACACACATGCACACAGAGGTTCTGTTACAGTGACTCGTTTTTTAGTAATGATACTGGGTAATAATTTTTGATGAGGTCAAATCTTGGCCTTCTTTAGGTATTAATGATATATTGGCCTCTATACAACTGTCCTGTATCTTTTCAGTCTGTAAAATAGAGTTCATCATGTATAGCAATGGTTGTAGTAGCTCATCGTTAAAATGTTTATAAGAGGCTGGTACACCATCTAGAAGGGACGCGGTGGCTCAGTGGGTTAAGGCGCTGAGCTTGTTGATCAGAAGGTTGGCAGTTTGGCGGGTCGAATCCCGAGTGCCGCGTAACAGAGTGAGCACCTGTTACTCATCCCAGCTTCTGCCAACCCAGCAGTTCGAAAGCACGTAAAAATGCAAGTAGAAAAATAGGGATCACTACGGTGGGAAGGTAACAGCATTCCGTGCGCCTTTGGGGTCTAGTCATGCCAGCCACATGACCACGGAGATGTCCTCAGACAAGCGCTGGCTCTTCGGCTTTGAAACAGAGATGAGCACCGGCCCCTAGAGTCGGAAACGACTAGCACACATGTGCGGGGGAACCTTTACCTTTTTTACACCATCTAGTCCAGGCATTTTCCTTATTTTAATTTTTTATAGCTTTGCAAACTTTCCTTGTTGCTATAGGTTCATTTATTGTTTCTGTTTACTTTTATAGAAATGGTTAATAAGTAATAATAATAATTGTTAATAACATGACCTGTAATGCTATACATAAAAATAATATGTGAGAAGTTAGGGATTGCATTTTGACCTCTGAGCTTCTGGAAACTTGTTACACAACATTTTGACAATTTCACAATGAGGACAATTGGCTTTTTTTCAGGTTCCCCCCCCCCCCTAGGTTTACTGGTGAGTAGATTAAGTTCAAAATTAAAGTAGAAAATTTCTATGAGGCAAACTGCTCCATTGTCTATTCTTAACCTTCCAGCAAACAGATAAAATACCCTCAAATTGCACCAAAGAGATTTAACATTACATTTTGGCAATGCAATCTGAGCGGCCACAAATTGGACGAGGAGGAGTAACAACAGTACATGGGTTGCCCATCCTGATGTACAGTCATTAAATATAGCAATAGCACTTAGACTTGTATACCGCTCCATAGTGCTTTACAGCCATCTCTAAGCGGTTTACAGAGTCAGCATAATTGCCGCCAACAATCTGGGTCCTCATTTTACCCACCTCGGAAGGATTGAAGGCTGAGTCAACCTTGAGCCGGTGAGAATCGAACTCCTGGCAGTCAGCAGAATTAGCCTGCAATACTGCATTCTAACCACTGCACCACCATGGCTCTTTACAAAGCTCTACATGTCATAGGGCCAGACTATTTGTGAGGCTACTTTTCTCCCACATAGTCTCTGCTACTCCAGAGATCCACAGCAGTAGAGAGGGCAAGCTCTATGTCCTTTCGATCAAACAATGTCATCTTATTGAACCCTGGAGTCATGCCTTCTCAATGGCCACACTTGCCAGTGTGTCCCTGGAGATTTGGATGGCCTATTAGCCTTTCTTAAGGCACTGAAGACCTGGCCATTTCCCTGCATCTGAGTCAAGGAAACGGAATAATAAAGATGAGAATTAAAAAAAAATCTTTAAAAATTACGATTGTCATTGTTGTGAAGAATTTGTGTGATAAAAAATGAACGTTTTGCCAAGAGTGATGCTTATGTTTCAGACTGATACTCCGTTTAAAGAGTGGCAAAATGATATATCTAAAATTGTTTCTAGGGCAAGGGAAAAATCTCTTGAATTAAATCTAAGGTGTCAGAAGATGCGAAAGAAAAAAAGGAAGACTGACTTTGCCCAATTTGAAATTGTATTTTGCAGCTTGCTATTTGGTATGGATGAGAGTGTGGATGTTGGTTTTTCTTCAGAGCAGCCCTACTTCAGAGTATGGGATCCTAGGGCTGTCATCCCCCATAGCACATCCTAGCCTGCCTGCATTCCATAGTGGCTCCTGCCAATCTGTCCACAGTCCTTACAGCCCGCCCACATTCAGTGGCTCCCGCTGGCGGCATTCACCCACCCATCTAAGCTCTTGTCTGCTGGCTTACTTGCCTAGGACTCCAGTACCTGGGTTACAACAACCACCAGGACTGGCTGGGATTACTGTCACTAAATGATACAGTCATGTGACATCATGCTTTACGACCGCATCACCTAGTGAACTTCCTGTATGCATAATAATTGGGTGCATAGAACTTTACACAATTATTGGAATTCCTCTGCTAGAGATTCTGTTTTGAAAATTAAGATGGACATGTGTGCTTTCCATAAAAAAATATAAACTTTTGCAGTACCAATATAATGCTTATAATGGTAGCTTATAACAGTTATTAATAAGCTGTATTAATTACAGTCCTTGTTTATAGTAAACTATTCCAGCAATAAAACAATAGCATGAATAGCTGTTCCTCAGTGATCGTACCTCTGAGAAATTACCACAGTCCAGATTATTTAAGAATAAAAGGAAAAGGGGAAAAAAAGGAAAGAAAGAACATCCTTTGTTGACAGAACTGTGGCTATCTTAAAATTACACAATTGTACCTTATGCAAAGGGGCTCCACTCACTTGCTACAATGCAGCAGCCATACTAGTTCAATCTGAATGCTGAAAGGGATTTTTGTGTGCGGTGCACATTCCGGGCTTTGCACCGGAATGATCTGACCACTTCACTGAGTTGGCCCACTTGAATTTCTTTTATTCATATGGATAGGGTAAAATGTATTTATCATAAAAATGAATACCAATTCAAGCCAGTATTAAACCCCCAAATTAGAAAATACTTGTTAGCCGTTATACAAAATGCTCTTTTCCCATACATTTACAGTATTATGAGATATCTTTATGTCATCACTTTACTAAAAAAAGAAAAGAAAGAAAGAAAGAAAGAAAGAAAGAAAGAAAGAAAGAAAGAAAGAAAGAAAGAAAGAAAGAAAGAAAGAAAGAAAGGACAAAAGAAAGGTAGAGTAACATCAGAAGAGAATCACAGATTGGAAGGATTCTGGTCTTGAGGCAACAGCATGTTGGCTCCTGTTAACTGTAGCACGCCTATCCAAATTATCTCAGAGATAACCAAGGCTCCTGCACTAGGCTGAGAGGCGGAAAACACAAGCAATTAACAAGTTTCCTGTGAACTTATTCACTGGTCATAAATCAGAATCAGTTGACAGGATTCCTAGAGCTGAATGATGTAACTTAATTAGAGAATGCTCTACAGAGAAAGTATCTCTTGCCTGTAACTCATAGCTGTAGCTTAAATACAACCGAGAAAAGCAGTTCCAACAGCATGGATCCAGATGTCCAGTCTGGGCTTTATTAGATAAAAGATCTATTTGCAAGGCAAGGAATGAGGAGAAACCAAAAACAAGAGCACTGAAGAATACTGGTTTACTAGCAGAAAGTAAGTTTCCAACCAGGTAGAGGAGCCTTAGATAGCCTACAGCAGGGGTAGGCAACCTCGGCTCTTTTATGACTCATGGAGTTCAACTCCCAGAATTCCTGAGTCAGCATAGCTGACTCAGGAATTCTGGGAGTTGAAGTCCATGAGTCATAAAAGAGCCGAGGTTGCCTACCCCTGGCCTAGAGAACTTGATGCTCTTTCCTCTCAAGGAGCTTGCGCCCCTCAGCCCTATTCAGCTGATTATTTATTTTAGCGTTTGACACGCTCCCAGGTTCAGCATCTTGACTCCTTGTTCTTCCAATCAGCAGGTACCAGTACCAGCTCTGAGTCATTGTTTTCAAGCGGCCGACAGCTTGTTGACTCCCGTAATACAGGATGAGGGTCTGCCAGGATTTTCTCCAGCTTTAAATATCAATATCTCATCTTCCCTGATCCACTGGAGTATTTTCTAGTCCCTCCACTTTCTCCTTCTCCTCCAGGAAACAAGGTTGCACTTGGGAGAAGGGAGAGCCTGAATCCTCTTCAGGTAGAAAGGCAATTATTACGTGTCCTCTGGTGGTCACAATCATGCTTCCTTTGCTGTCCATGTTGCTTGAAGCTTTCCCTGCAAATTCCCTAGGCAAATATCTATACCAGGGGTGTCAAACTCAATTTCATTGAGGGCCGCATCAGCATTGTGGTTACCCTCAGGGGGCCGGGTGGTTATGGCCAGGGTGGGTGTGGTCTACTGGGTGGGCGTGGCTAGAGTGCGTATGGCCTACTGGGTGGGCGTGGCCAGCTCTACATCGTTCGCATCAAGGGTGCCTATGGGGGCCTGGGCAGGAGTGGGACAGATTTGAGGGTCTCTGGCAGAAGGAGGGTCTCTAGGCCAGGGCCAAGGCAGTGGGGGCCGTTCCCTCACTGTTTCCAGGATGGCTTCGCGGGCCGCATGAAACCACTTTGCGGGCCGGATCCGGCCCCCGGGCCTTGTGTTTGACATGTCTGGTCTATACTAATCTTCCTAGTTCATTTGCTGCTGCCTCTCTGGGTAACAACTAGTCTGGACTGAAAGAAGGTGGAAAAGAAGAATTGGGACAAAAAAAAGAGGTATTCCCCAGGACCTTCTGTCTGCTCTGCCCAGGACCTTCTGTCTGCTCATTCACTCACTCGTTCATTCATTCACTCACTCACTCATTCATTCATTCACCTTGCAATCTGAAAACTGTTTCCATATTCTACTATATGTCCTCTTGAGCTCCCTACTTAGCAGCAGCAGCTAGCAAGCAATCAGCAGCTACAATCAACCATCTCTCTCCTCCTTAGCTTTCCTTTCTTTCCTTCGACACCCTTTTTGGTTTCTCTGCATTTCACTCAATCTTTCCCCTCAAATAGGCATTTCTTTTTAACCACCGGCATCTCAGAAGGAAACAAGAAATGATTCCCGTAAGGAGTCAAAAGCCAGGAGTCGCAATCAACCAAGCTGAAAAATTTTAATACCCTCACTGTCTCCCAAGCACGGTTATCTTGCTTTCAGTCGGAACTGCATCAGATTATGCCTTGCTGCGTATTGCTATATTCCTCATATATTCCCCTGGAAGTAATGCAGTGTGAATCTATGACAGTTTAACCACATACATTTGAGATCTTGAGAAATGACAGCAGCAAAAGCAGAACAATGTCCATAGTCTTTTGAATGCCGGTTCATAGGGACCGATTGTCTGCCAGGACTGTTACCCTTTTCTTTTTCTCCATTAAAGAGAAGAATGCTATTTTGCCATACTGAGGCCCTTCTGTTGGTTCTGTCCGCTCTGGGAACACAAAGCCACCAGCAAGTTGTTTAAAAGAAAAAAGTGAAACTAAACCAACTTTTGAAAAGTTAACAGGCATGGCCACTATAATTCAAAAACATAATTATTTTTCTAATTCCATTTATATCCCGCCCTTCTCCGAAGACTCAGGGCGGCTTACAAGCTTAGCAGTAGCCTTCATTCTATGTATATGCCTGCTTATTAGGGCTTTCATACACCCCCCAAGTGGCATTATTACAAAGTCAGCTTAATTGCCCCCAACAATCTGGGTCCTCATTTTACCTACCTCGGAAGGATGGAAGGCTGAGTCAACCTTGAGCCTGGTGGGACTCGAACCTGCACTAATTGCAGGCAGCTGGTGTTACTTAAGGAGGCATTAGCCCACTGCTCCACCAAGGCTCTGTTGTGGCTGATCGGGACATCTTTGTCATACCAGAGATTTGCCAGAGATTCTGAACTCCAAAATAATTAATAGATATTAATAATTATACACACACAGAGAGAGATGTATGCATATGCATATATTTTCTCTATTAGCAGCACAGCTGTATGCAACAAAGAAGATAACACTGTCTTTGTTAACTTGAGGATCTCTCTTTGACTGTTATCTCAACTTTAGGGAGGGGCATCTCTGAGCGATAAACAGCTGAGAAGGTAAAGAGAATTTGACAGATTACAAAATTGTCAGTCAATTTTACTTCTGAAATACAATTAAAATTGGGAGAAAAACGTCATTGATGCGTGGGGAAAAAACAAGCTATAATAATTCCTGGGATATATGAAAATTAATGGGCATATTCCAGGATAAACTTGTATAGACTAAAGCCCACTTCATTAGTGATGCTATGCTGGGTTCCACTATTTGTTTGTGCAAATAGTGGTTTGGAATTCTCTCATTGAAAAAAATATCAGATATCAATCTATGTTTACACAGGCGATGGACTCTTCATTCCATCCCAGCCTGTTCTCATCTTTCACTTCCATGTGTTTCAACATGTCCGCAATTTGGCCTCAGGATGGCAGCACATAAAAACAGCTGGCTCATACTTTGAAAGCTTCTGTAACATTAAAGGAAGTAGCCAAACAGATCATTGGCTGTAACAGAGGAAATGCAGAGAATGTACTTAGAACACCACCTCTAAATAGGCTTTTTGAAGGTACTGAATCAGTTAGTGTCATCTATCTTAAAGTAGTTTTAAAGATATGAACAGAGTATCACATTACATTGTATTTCTCTTTGATGTCCTCTGGTCGACATTCTCTTTTTCAGATAATGTGTACATTTTAAGGACCATTTCAAATTATCTGTACATCTTCAACTATTTTTATATTGTTTCTTTCTGGGTAAGGAAAAAGCATAGCTCTTAATCAAATATAGTCATACTCTCCACAGGGAAAATATTTCAGGTTACCTTGTAAAAAAACAGTTTTATTATTAGACCTGAATTTTAAAGCGGGTTTCCAAGCATTGCTTCCTTTTGCAACTTTTCTCAGTGTGTGCTGTCACAAACTACAACGGGGAAAGAAGACGTGGGAAGAGAGAAACCAAAAGAAAAAAGATAATGAACTCACACTCTCTGTGGGGGGAAAAACTGATACATTTAGGAAATGTAGAGCCATTTCTACAAATAAAGAGCATTTCATTATTACTTTTGGAAATGTTCTTCTTGGTTTTGCAAGGGATTGGCACAGCTGTCATTTATTTATTCCGTTTTGGTAATTTGAGCCAAACTTCCTTTCCCTGAACTCTTTTGAAGATTTGAAGCCAAAAATATAACAATAATGAGTAAAATAGGACAGGAGATATTCCCATCAAAGATCACACTGCCTACCAACAGTGGCTAAGACAAAGCTTAATTCAGACCTGGAATTATTTTGGGTTAGGAGATGTAGAGTTCAACAAGAGTGAGCTGGAATTATTTTTTATATCAATAATGCTAGTCTTGCCACAGCTCTTAAAATAATTGCTTGAAATATCACCACAGTCTCAAATTAGTCAGTCTTCCAGGGAAGCATTGTCTCTGAGCAAACGGAGCTGACAACTGTGTGGGCAAAATAAGCCAGTGAATGAATTGGCTCCCCAAACTCCTTTTCTGATTGAGAGGACTTAATACTTCCCACAGATGCTTCCCACAACAAGATCGTAAAACAAGAGTTTCTGGAGGGTTTTAGAGCACTGGGAGCTGGGAGATTTGAATTTGACCAAGCCACACTTCAAAGAGACACTGATTGATTGATGTTTGGATATTAGGAACATTCAGGAGGACAAATTTTATTACATAGGGCTATTTCTTCCAATCCACAATAGAAGAGGGTTCATTAAATTTCAGAATTTATAGAAAAACTTTGTTATTTGGAAATAAGTAGCAAAACAGAACTAGAACCGTGGAGGCGAACCTATGGCACGCGTGCCACAGTCCTAGGCCTTCAGCTGGATTTTATACAAACTCTTCGCTTTAGGCCTCCGCCGTGTGCAAAAAAAAAAAGGTTCAATCAATCAATCAATTTCAACTTCTTGCGGGGGGAAAAAAAGATCTGGCAAAGTTGGAATTGATTGATTGAACTTTTTAGTCCCACCCAGTCTACCGTTAACTACCACAGCCACGGCCACCCAATTGGCCACGCCCACCCAATTGGCCACGCTCACCCAGCACCCGACGATACGTAAGTCGGTTTTGGGTTGCAGTTTGGGCATTTGGTCTCTAAAAGGTTCGGCATCACTGAACTAGAACATTAATTTTAGAAAAATTTTAAATGGATTAAGAGGCCAGATTAACTGGAAATAAGATTATGAAATAATAAGAATAATGCCTGTGCTTTCAAAATCCTATCAAAAATGCATGAAGATTTTGAATTTAAGTGGGGAAGAAATTCCCTGGGAAAATGTTGCAGATTAGAGAAAAACATGGTAAGGGAAGACCTTGAAAGCTGGTTACTAGAGGAAACAAGAAAGAATTTAAGATTATAATGAAAGAAGACCCACTAATACAAAATAGAGAAAACTGTCATATCCGGAAGAATTCAAGGATTTTTATCAATAATTTACTCAAAGTTTCTATTGAAAATGGATTCAAAAGAGGACATAGAAAAGAACAGAAAATCAGGCTGCTTTAGATATGGATTTAAAATTGAGAGGATACAGGAATGATATTGACAAAGATGCTCTACAGACTATACAAATGAAACTGCTGGATGTTTTATAACTAAAAGGGACACACAAATAATGAGTCACTTGGCACTTACAAAAGTGTGTTATACCCACAAAGGAGTTCCTGAGAAAAGATAAAGAATGAAAAGAAATCAGCTTCTGGAACACTACTGCAAAAGAATAAATACCCAGACTTTTAAAAGTATAAAAGCAGATTTATAAAGTTGGCTTAGTGTATGATTTTTTTTCTTAGCAGTTTTGAATGATTTCCCCCCCCCCCAAATCAACTGAATAATGAGTCAAGGAGAGAAGCAACCTAGAACTAAGGAGAAACTTCCTGACAGTTAGAACAATTAACCAGTGGAACAACCTGCCTCCAGAAGCTGTGAATGCTCCAACACTGGACGTTTTTAAGAAGAGACTGGACAGCCATTTGTCTGAAATGGTATAGGGTTTCCTGCCTGAGCAGGGGGTTGGACTAGATGACCTTCAAGGTCCCTTACAACTACTACTACTACTACTTATTATTATTATTATTATTATTATTATTATTATTATTATTATTATTATTATTATTATTATTATTATTATTATTAGCTATTAGATAAGATACAAGAAGAAGAGAATTTTTGTGGCATTTTTAGAGAAAGTGATAAGCAACTGTATAGTGCAGGTAGACCTGAACTTATGACCAAAATGTGGGTCAGAATTTCCATCATTAAGCAAGGCCGTTGTTAAATTTTGAGTGTCACCCAATTTTACAGCCCTTTTTGCCATGGTTCTTAAGTGTTTCGCTGCAGTTGTTAAGTGTATCACACGGTTGTTAAGCAAATCCAGCTTCCTCTATTGACTTTGAATGTTGGGAGTCAGCAGGGAAGATCACAAATGGTGATCACATGACCCTGGGATGCTGCAATTATCCTAAATGCATGCTGGCTGTCAGGCACCCACATTTTGATCACCTCACTACCCAGAAAATTCAGCTAACGTAAAATCCCAAAAGCTGGAGGACAATGGTGGATATTCTCCGTGGAGACTCTCTACCTCTGGAACAACTTAGCAGAAATTAGCAACTTAGCCTTGCAGAAACCTATAAAGATCTGGCCTTTCCAACACAGCTTTGGGACTGATTACTCAAGGCATGTATGTCAGAATGTTTCTGTCACTGTTTTATCACTGTTAATTTTTGCTTTATTGTATTACTGCTTTATTATCATCTGAATGTGTACTTTGTCTAGACTAGAGTTCACCAAGACTGAGGCACTGGATAAATTTCATAAATAAAAATAAATAAAATTCTTCTAGTTTTCCATCTACAGTCAAGTACTGATTTAATTTTTTAATAATTGGAGTATTGTGTCACACGAATTCATCTCACAATTCATTAGCTACTCTCTCTTTAAATTGGTTAAATGAAACCAGTTCATTACACTCCATTCCAAGCAAAAAAATTGGAAATCGACAATAAATGTCCATACTTTATAAGTGTATTTCAACAGTAGATATTGCCATTCTGGCAGAGTTATCAAAGACAGATGTAAATTTTAGCAAAACATTAGCATAACTATCCAAAACAGGATTATTTTCTAGATTTAGAATGGCCATTTGGCAGCTTTGTCAAAAATCCAAGAATAGATTTCACCCAAGAGCAATCTGAGAAAAATTTTAAAAGATACATACACTCCAATCTTTTTGAACACTGAATACTTTGAATTTTTCTGGACATCTGACATATTTATCAGACACGAAATGAAAAGACTGAAGTTGCGTAATTGTAGGAAGCAATGTAGTAGACAGTACCACAACAATAAGTGGTATTCCAGTCATCTGGCTGATTGCTTAAGTCAGATGGCTAAACCGAGCATTTACCCAGTTCTGGCACAGGTTCACTCAATCCTTATATTATTAGAGGGTATTAGAGACCAGCTCAGCACTCAGCTGCATGGCAAGAGGATCAGTTCCAGCGCTCTGAGCCTAAGAACTTGAAGCCCTTTTGCCTCCCTTGTAGATAAAGTCTCACTGGAATTAGTCACACTATCTCCAATCAGTTTGGGCTGGAAATAGTTGATTCAATATTATTGATTGGTAATATTTAATAAAGAGCCAGATTTGGTGCAGTGGTTACCAGGCTAGAAACTGAGAAACTATGAGTTCTAGTGAGTCTCCTTAGGCACAAAACCACCTGGGTGATTTTGGGCCACTCTTAAGTCCTAGCAAGAAGGCAATGGAAACGCACTTCTGAAAAGCTTGCCAAGAAAAATGCAGAGACTAATCCAGGCAGTTGGCAGGAGACATGACTAACTTGAAAGTGTGTGTGTGTGTGTGTGTGTGTGTGTGTGTGTACGCACGCACACAATCATTACAAGGGAGGTTAGTGTTACAGAATAAGAATTCAAGCAAGTACTTTACTTGCAAATGAGGCAGACACATATATAACAATTTCTGGAGGTAAAATACTTGTCCATTTTCTGTTGTGAAGGTGGAAGAGTATTTGTTTTCAGAACTGCAAGTCTTTTTATCTGTGTGAAAAGAAATTCTCACCTTTTTCATCTGAATTTACAGTATGTGTAATTAAAAATACCAATCATCTAATTCCCTTTCAGAAGCAAAAAAATAAAAGCCAAAACAAATTAAGGGAGAGGAGAGGAGAGGAGAGGAGAGGAGAGAAAAGAAGGAAAGGAAAGGAAAGGAAAGGAAAGGAAAGGAAAGGAAAGGAAAGGAAAGGAAAGGAAAGGAAAGGAAAGGAAAGGAAAGGAAAGGAAAGGAAAGGAAAGGAAAGGAAAGGGTGGGCTAATTCTAATTTATACCAACACCATTTAATATACAGTTTATTATCAGTCTAGCTGTCCATACCATGCTTGCTTCCAGCATGTTTGTACATGCCTTCCTACACTGCCTTTTGCTCTTTAAACATTTCTTCTTCTTTTTTTTAGGTTCATCAACTCCAATCAAAACTTTTTTAGTGTTTTTCTTCCTCTCATCCCATTCATTCTTCGATGTATGTTTTGCAATTTTATCCTCAATTATTTGTGCTATATGACCAAACCACCTCAAATAAATTTTTCATACTAGTCTCTCACTTTTTACTTAATACACTTTTGTTCAGTACTTCTTTGTAGAACCGCTCTCTTCTTGAATAGCTACAAAAATTTCATTAAATTCCCATTACATTCAACGTACTTTTATGTTTCTCCTGATGTAATTAATCATCAAATAAAATGACAGACCACATGCCCATTACATTCCTGCTAGCAGCTGCATGTCTTAACATTTCTTCACCCAGTCCCCATTTTTAATAGACATTCCATTAAAGATAAAAGTTAAGGTTCCCCCGTCCAGTCATGTCCGACACTAGGGGAGGGTGCCCATCTGTTTCTAAGTGGAGAGAGCCAGCATTGTTTGAAGACATTTCTGTTGTCTTGTGGCTAGCATGAAGAAGACTGGGAAGACTGTTACCTTCCCACCGAAGTGGTACCTATTAATCTACTTGCATTTGCACGCTTTCATACTGCTAGGTGGGCAGGAGCTGGGGCAAGTAAGGGAATCACCCCATCACCTGTCACTCAGATCTTGAATCCTGGCTGTCAGCTTTCCAGCTGACAAGCTCAGCATCTTTAAGCCATCGCACCTCCAAACATTCCATTAACAACTTATAAAAATTCATCTAGTTATTGTCATTGTTGTTGTTGTTGTGCAAATAATGTATATTTTTAGTCATTCCCTCCATCTTGCTTTTCTTTTTTTTTTAAATCTTAATTTTCAAAAAACCATTTCTCACTGCCTTATACTTTCTACCCAACATTATTGGTCAACAACATGGCATCATCAAATGTATTTAAAATAGACGGGACTTTTTCATACTTTTCATTTGTGCGCTTTTGTGGCAATCTGTAATATGATTCCTTTTCATCATTTTCCAAAAGGCTTCTGCATCCTATTTCTTTGTCTAGTTTTTCCCCCCTCATTCTGTTGGGAGAATAACCTATCTTGTAAAACTTTTTCATGCAGGATCTGTATTTTTATACACTTTTATCATTTAGTCTCTCTCTATTCCAAAATTCAGTTTTCTGAGGAACTGGTGAGAGAGACAGATTTGCAGATCCTGACCTCCACTACTCATCATGACTGGTTTTTCTGCTTTTTCATGTACAATAATACTTTTTAGTGAGACACAGAAGGTAGAGTCTTTTGTATCAGTCATACCCAAATCATATGGAGCATTACTTTGCTGGTAACACAGCAATGTGAGCATACAAGCTAGAATATCTAATCTAGAGACCATCTTGCAAGCCAAAACACACTGTGGCCCGCATCCCACCAACTAGAGCAAGCATATTGATACACACTCAGTGTATCTGTTTCCCGTGGTTTTCAGTTTATATTTATTCTTCTTGTATGCTGGTGCTGGCTGAAGGTCATAAAGTACATTGGTTCAATTTAGACGCTGAGAACCTGTTCAGCAGTGTCAATTTTTTAAAAAAAATCTGAAACAAGATGGACAAGGCAGCTGAACTGAAAATAATAAATTTGAACATGCTAAGCTGGTTATATTTAATAATGCAATCACCCTATTTAAGCAAAAATCTCCCAAGGAAATATTGAATAATTTGCTCCAGACAACTATACAAACAACCTGAAATTATATTTCCAATTTGATCTTATTTTGTTCTATGCTGATTTTCTATATAGCACCCCAACTTAATAACTGAAACACAAAAGCCAGGAGGCAATAGCAATAGCGTATATTTAGAAAATTTCATGAACGTATTTATTGTGGGATATAGACTTAGTCATACTTAGAACTAAAACCACCGAAATTAATTGGGCATAAACTAGACTACTATAAGCCCTACTGGTTTCAATAGGCCTGTCCAGACTGCAAAAACAATTAACTCTCCTTCTCTTGGTCAATAAAACATTTCTGGTTAATGTACCTTTTTTTTGCAGGGAGAAGCAAGTTACCTGTAGAGAAGGAATGGCAGAACCCGGGGCAGGGTTAAAAGAGGGATCAGCCTAAAATACCTACGGAGCCACAAGCAAACTAACTCCAACCCCCTCTTGAATTCTGCTGACCCTTATCTAACCCCAAGCAGGTGCTAACTCTTAGTTGAGAAGATTTCTGTCCATATGCATGATTAGCAATAAATCAGTTCAATTGGACTTCCCCCTGTGGATCTGGCCTTTTGCCTGACATGACCCATTGGTTCATTTTTAACTTCTCAGAAAGCAGTATGAAAGAAGAAGTAGAATATGTAAAAAATGATTTCATTCATATCCCTAAATGAGCTCTTGCTAAACCAAGAAATACTAGCTACCCAACAATGCAATCCTACTATCAGTTACATTTCCAAAGTACTCAGGAATGCAAAGTGCAACACAGCCTCTGGTGCTGTAGTCCAGACCTGCACAATATGCAGTTTGTCAAACAGCCTTATGCATCCCGATGGCATGCTCTGAAAAAAATAAGCAATCCATTGCTGCCAATTATTGCCACCACTAGGAAGAATATGTTACTTCTGCCCAGGTTGTCAGAGCACCTCCCATCTCAAAAGACATCTGCCAAGCACCGCCAACATCTCCAAGCAATACAGGCACTGCCAATGCCGATGCTACTGCCATGGAACTGCTCTTCCTTTGTCACCTTTTTCCTCCGTTAGAGCAGGTATCCCCAACCTGTGGGTCACAGGCCACGGCCTATTGGCCACTGGGCCATGTGAGTGGCTGGCCGGTGTGCATGCATGCAAACACAGCCCCACTAGCGTGAGCATCACCAACAACATTACAGGCATTCGCAGCCCCACTCACACGAGCGTTGTGGTCACTCACAGCCCACTTGTGGGCAACAAGTGTTCGTGTGCACACATGCACATGCACATGCATTCTCTCTCTCTCTCTCTCTCTCTCTCTCTCTCTCTCTCTCTCTCTCTCACACACACACACACACACACACACACACACACACACACACACAACCATCCCTTCTTTTCCCCATGCCCCCGTTCCGGGCTACCTACCCCAAAAGTTCGGGGAACTCTACTTTAGAGTTCCGCAAGCCTGCTCTTGTCTGAGACACACAGGCTAAAATCCCTCACAACCACAAAGTTCAATGGGTGATTCGGGGGTAAGCATTTTCTTTTCACCCCACCTATCTCATGGGTTATATTGTTATGGAAACCAACTTAGAAAATAAGAACAGAACAAAAAATGAGAAAAGATTATAAACACAATTAATAATACTAAAAATAATGGCATTGACAAAGCACCATCAGGATAAAAAAAGAGATAAGAATTTAGTAGCACGTGGGGGTGGGGTAGGGCTCTCATTCTCAGACCTGTTTGCTGCCACATAACCCAGGAGCTGCTCGCTATACAGGTGCGTCGATTTCACTTTACTACTTCTTCTTTCTAAGGACTCTATAATGTCCCATAGAAAACGTGCCTCAGAATTGCTTACAACAGCTTTTCAGAACCAACATAGATTACATTCAAGTGTAGTGTAGGAAACAAAAACCTACACGTTTTAGTACCAATTCATGTAGTAACATGATCCTAAACACAATGTTGATCTTGTCCTATACTTAATTGGTACTTAATTATACAGATGAAATCAGGTTATTATAACTCTGCTACCATAATTACAAAAACACACACGTACAAAAATCACTAGATTTATTCTGCTACATAAATTCTATATGCCAACGCTTAAGTCCTGTACTGAACATCTTAATTTGAGAATGAGGTCGAACTAATATTGTCAGTACTTTTACCAAACGCCATAATTCCCCACCAGATGCTTTCCAAATATATCGGGATTAAAATTCTTTCAATACCAGCCCAGAATAACTGGGGAATTTCAGGAGGTGAAGTCTTATCATATCCAGAACAAAAAAAAAACAAAAAAAAGGCTGAAGAAGTCGAGAAGGCTCTTCTGGCCTTTAACAGCCCTTAAAATCTTATTTTTTAAAAATCTCTGCTTACAATTTTACCAGTCAATGAAGGACTGGCTTCCCAAGTGAGTCTGTGTTGCACAATTAATTTTTACCACAAGTCACAAAAACATCACATTTTCACGCCAAGATGGGAATAAAATGTATACATGGGCCAGGTTCAATATTTTACAACTTACTATGATAACTGTATCACATAGGTTTGAATGTGGCACATTCTATGGCACAACTATAGACCTCCATCCAGTTTAACATCTATAACTCAAGAAGAACCATAGTTTGTTGTTGTTTTTTTAATCCCATTTATATCTCGCCCTTCTCCGAAGACTCAGGGCGGCTTACAATCTAAGAAGCACAAATCAATGTGCTTAGCAATAGCCTTCATTCTATGTATATGCCTGCTTATTAGGGCTTTCGCCCCCCCCCCCAAGCGGCATTATTACAAAGTCAGCTTATTGCCCCCAACAATCTGGGTCCTCATTTTACCTACCTCGGAAGGTAGGTAAAGTTGAGAACTAAACCTTAAAAATGCAGTTGTGATTTGCCTTGATTTCTGTTTTATCACACATAATAAACGTACACTGCTCATAATGATAGGCTCAAGGTTGACTCAGCCTTCCATCCTTCCGAGGTAGGTAAAATGAGGACCCAGATTGTTGGGGACAATTAAGCTGACTTTGTAATAATGCCGCTTGGGGTGTGTGTGAAAGCCCTAATAAGCAGGCATATACATAGAATGAAGGCTACTGCTAAGCTTGTAAGCCACCCTGAGTCTTCGGAGAAGGGCGGGATATAAATGGAATTAAAATAAAATAAAATAAAATAATTCAGATTAAGAAGACAAAGGGGCAACATGTAGCATGTACTATGCAACTAGCAATGAAGAGACAACGAGAAGGCTCCCAGACCTGAATCAAAGCATGCCAGTTATGCTTATTTATGGATATAAGTACTGTGCTTTTTTTCTTTCTTTAAAACTGATGAATCAAAAACTCAAATTTCTCTACTATCTTGTTACAGATTTTTGTACTTAGACGGAATAAGAGTGTGAAGTCAGAACACTGATGATGAAGCAATGAAAACATGTTAGCAACTGAGTACAGAGAATAACAGCATCCCTCCAGGGTTTCTAACTGCAAACAGTAAGCGTGATAAGTTTCTGGCACTTTAAACAGCAGATAAGATGGATGATACTTTTCTACATAAACAAGATGCCTGAAGGTGAATCTAGGCACCGGAAGTGACTCTAAAATACTCATAAGACAATGTACATTGTGCTCAAAATGAGAGATATAGAGTGCACTAGGATAGGACTTGTTTACTTCATAACATATATAACTTTTCACCTAAAATCCCATTCACCTGCAATTTATATCACTCTCTATACTTCACTTAAGGATATATTTTATTTATTTATTTATTTATTATTGGGACTTATATGCCGCCCTATCTCCCGAAGGACTCAGGGCGGCTAACAACAATAACATACAATAAAATACATATATGACTGGCTCAATACTCACTTGTGCATATTTTCCACTCCTATAATGATCATGATATAGTATGAAATTCCACTTTGTATAACAAAATGTAAGGCATACCTAGGAAGGAAATATTATGATAATGGCTTATTAATACAGGTACCAATTCAGTTTTAAATAATAGAGAGAAATAAAACACTGCCCTGATCTGCTCCTTTGTTGATAAATTGTTATCTATTAGAATTAAATTAGAATTTCAGAGACATCAAAATTACTCTAAAGCAGGGGTGTCAAACTCAATTTCACTGAGGGCCGCATCAGCATTGTGGTTGCCCTCAGGGGGCCGGGTGGGTATGGCCAGGGTGGGCGTGGCTAGAGTGCGGTATGGCCTACTGGGTGGGCGTGGCCAGCTCTATATCATTGGCATCAAGGGTGCCTATGGGGGCCTGGGCAGGAGTGGGACAGATCTGAGGGTCTCTGGGCCAGGGCCAAGGCAGTGGGGGCCATTCCCTCACTGTTTCCAGGATGGCTTCGCGGGCCACATGAAACCACTTCGCGGGCCGGATCTGGCCCCCTTGTGTTTGACATGTCTGCTCTAAAGCCATTGTCACCCATTGCTTCCAAGTTTAATTAATTAATTAATTAATTAATTAATTTTAATTCCATTTATATCCTGCCTTTCTCCGAAGACTCAGGGCGGCTTACAAGCTTAGCAGTAGCCTTCATTCTATGTATATGCCTGCTTATTAGGGCTTTCACACACACCCCCAAGCGGCATTATTACAAAGTCAGCTTAATTGCCCCCAACAATCTGGGTCCTCATTTTACCTACCTCGGAAGGATGGAAGGCTGAGTCAACCTTGAGCCTGGTGGGATGTGAACCTGCACTAATTGCAGGCAGCTGGTGTTACTTAAGGAGGCATTAGCCCACTGCTTCACCAAGTGGGCTAATAAGTGGGTCCTGTCGTGATCCCTTTCTTTTAAGAATACACTAATGTTTGGGAAATAAAATCCAGCACTCTGACATTAATTCTAGGAAATAAAAGCACTGAAATGAAAAATCGAGCTACTTACCATCCAAAACAAAAAAGTGCAAGATAAAGGCCCAAGAGCGTGGCAACAACATGCCTTATGAATGGACTAGTTTTGCTTGAATGAAGGTAAGTTCGAAACCACACAGCAGCCAGCAAGGCAAACAGTTGGCACACTACAAAGTTGACCTGCAAGAAGAGATAATGATTATTAAAAACATTAATATTCACATAATTATATGTTGAACTTGATTTTCTGTTTATGCAACAAACAAAACCAACAGTGGCAAACATTTAAAAAAAAAAGAACTTTTAACTCACACTTTCACAATAAAAGTTCCGAATCTGTTTGTTTTTTTTAAAAAAAATCCCCAATTTGCGTTATTGTTCATACACACGGAAAAAAAGCAAATCTTTGCTGTATCTGGACAGCAAAGAGGAGCTTCTTCAATGAAATAGATGGAAGGGGAACTGTCTGCATTCTAAAAAAATGGTATTAAGAATTTATTTGAGAACCTTGTATTCTGTAGATAGGGCAATAGCAACTATAGCTTTTAGAAAGGCTATAAAGTGTTACAGTCGAGTTAAGATGGATTCCTTTCTCAGAACAGGTCCCAAAACAGATAGCTAATACCTGAAGACATTGCTGCTGCAGCCTTTTCTCAGTCTCAAGTATTAAAAAAATTTTTTAAAGCACATTATCTAAAAGAAAGGGAGAACAATCTTTAAAGCATGGCTGCCAGAGATAAAAATGCAAAGTAAGGGCATATTTAGTAATCACATGCATTGTGATTCCGTGCAAAGGGAGCTCCAAACTTTATTGGAAAGAAGTTTGGAAAGTGCATATAGGACCAGATGCCCATTTCTGACTTAGCAGAAATGGGAAAATACCAAAGCTGCCCAGCAATCTTAGAAATAAGGTCAAGAAAAACCAAAGGGAGCTTGAATTCCTTTTTATAAAATCAAATACAGTATCAAATTTCAACTGGCCTTCTGGCTTTTCACAAACACTTAAAAGCTTGGATAACTAGTTAGTTGAACCTGTCAGGAGGTGTCAACTTACTTTTGGTTGTTATTGACCTTGGTTGCCATTATGTGTTTCTTTATATTCTTTATATTATATATTTCTTTAGTAACTGTAACTAGGGGGGCCCAGGTTCGCCTGGTGTGCCAGTTGCGGCCCTATCTAGACCGGGATGCCTTGCGTACGGTCACTCATGCGCTCGTGACCTCTCGTTTAGACTACTGCAACGCTCTCTACATGGGGCTGCCCTTGAGGACCACTCGGAGGCTCCAACTGGTGCAGAATGCAGCCGCGAGAGTTGTGTTGGGAGTCTCCCGATACTCCCATGTTACACCTTTGCTCCGTGAGCTGCATTGGCTTCCAGTTGTCTTCCGGGTGAGATTCAAGGTGCTGGTAATGACCTTTAAAGCCCTACATGGCATGGGTCCGGAGTACCTTAGGGAGCACCTGCTGCCGGCATCAACTTCCCTCCGCCCAGTGCGCTCCCACAGAGAGGGCCTCCTCAGGGTGCCACCGGTCAGAGAATGTTGTCTGGTGGCCCCCAGGGGGAGGTCCTTCTCTGTGGGTGCGCCGGATTTGTGGAACTGTTTACCAGTTGAGCTCCGGATGGCGCCCGACCTTCGCTCCTTCCGACGGGATCTAAAGACCTACTTGTTTGAACAAGCCGGCCTGGCCTGATGGGTTTGGGTTTTATTATTGTTTTAACGTATTTTAACTTATTGTTGTAAGTTATTGGGCACTTTGTTTAATCTTTTCTTAATTTTTGTATTTTTGTATTTTAATATTTATTGCCCTGTTCACCGCCCTGAGTCCTTCGGGAGAAGGGCTGTATACAAATAAAATAATAATAATAATAATAATAATAATAATAATAATAATAATAATAATAATAATAATGATAATAATAACAACAACAACAACAACAACAACAACAACAATAATAATAATAATAATAATAATAATAATAATAATATTGTTTATTTTGTATCCTTAGTTTTCAAATTCTGTTAGCATACCCGAAATTGCTGTTGCAGGTTGGGCAGCCATATAGACAGATTAAAAAAATATAGACAATAAATTATTGTGCCAAGAATGTGCAGCGTGCTCATGTAATTTATCCCAAATGTTTGTTTAAAACCATGATTCCATTTAGAAATTTGTTTACCACAGATGCCATCACTGTACAATGAAATGGCAGCACATGTCCTATAGTCGCCATTTGGTATTTTGGTAAATAGGATTTTTTTCTTATATGATTATTGCTCTTTTAGCTGTGTTTTATTTGATTTATGTTTTAACTGTTAATTACTGTAAATAGTCAGATGTTTTGTGAGTTGTGTCATTTCTAAATACAGGTAGTCTTTGACTTACAACCATTTGTTTAGTGACCACATAAAACAGGGGTGTCAAACTCAATTTCATTGAGGGCCGCATCAGCATTGTGGTTGCCCTCAGGGGGCCGGGTGGGTATGGCCTGGGTGGGCATGGCCTACTGGGTGGGCGTGGCTAGAGTGCGTATGGCCTACTGGGTGGGCATGGCCAACTCTACATCGTTCGCATCAAGGGTGCCTATGGGGGCCTGGGCAGGAGTGGGACAGATCTGATGGTCTCTGGCAGAAGGAGGGTCTCTGGGCCAGGGCCAAGGCAGTGGGGGCCGTTCCCTCACTGTTTCCAGGATGGCTTTGCGGGCCACATTTAACCGCTTCGCGGGTCGGATCTGGCCCCCGGGCCTTGTGTTTGACATGTCTGACATAAAGTATAAAAACACTGAAAAAAGTTACAACTGTTGCAACAATCCCCACAATGGCGTGATCAAAATTTGGGCATTTGGCAGTCTGTTATGTTGCAGTAGCCTGAGATCATATGATCACCATTTGCAACCTTCCCAGTCAGCTTCCAAGAAACGAAGTCAATGGGGGAAGCTGGATTCGCTTAATGGCAATCTGATTCACTGACCCAGGGGTCCCCAGTCCGTGGCCCAGTACCGGGCCGCAGCATGCCAGCAACC
The DNA here is from genome assembly GCF_947247035.1 of Vipera ursinii. Classification (NCBI taxonomy): domain Eukaryota; kingdom Metazoa; phylum Chordata; class Lepidosauria; order Squamata; family Viperidae; genus Vipera; species Vipera ursinii. The sequence continues at coordinate 218,262,679 of NC_139512.1, read as the reverse complement.
GGCCCGCACAAACAAGCAAAGTCCCATCCACGGGATGCAGGCAGCACACAAAACCACGCACCCTCTGGTCCACAGAAAAAGCTCTCTCCGCGGAACCAGTCCCTGGTGCCCAAAAGGTTGGGGACCTCTGCACGTATCTACTGCAGTGATTCACTTAATAACAATGGCAAAACTGATGATAAAATTGGGCGTGACCTCATGTAACAGCTGCGTTATTAGCAACGGAAATTCTAGTTGGAGTCATCAGTCAAGGGCCACCTGTCACTAATTTATCACTATTACTATTACTAATTTAAAAAGGGAAGTGTAAACAAAGGAATCCAAAGTAGACCCACCCAAGATAGCAACTAGGCCTGAGGGAAAGGCTACTTGGAAGAAAACTGCCCAAGCCTTGAACATATACAAAATAACATCAGAACACTCTTTCCGTGCAGAACTGATATTGGCACTTCTTTATACGTGCAAGGGTGGGGACAGAATGAAGGAATGGCTTTATCTACTCATTGCTGTCCAACAGATATTGTGCCAAGCCCGGCTCCAAAGTTAGAAACAAGCTCAGTCACAGAGGAAATATCCTTGGATAGAGAGGTAGAAGAAAAAGAATTTGGATCCAAATCCCATTTAACCACCCCCCCTCATTAGCGTTATTTCGGCAAGCCAGTTATATCCATTTGCCTCTTTCATGTATATCCCCAAAACAAGTTTCATCCTCTCTCAGATCTCCGGCTCATCTCTGCAGAGCTATAAAGTAATTTAGACGTTTCCCCTTTTCTTTTTGGGGTGTTTGTTTAACATGTAAATAAAGCAAATTAGGCTGCGATTCTCAAAAGAATCAGGGTAGGTCCAGAGTCACCTTTGGCACAGCATGGTAGAAGGTTTGCCAAGGCTTAAGAATCTGTGCACTGAATGGAATATTTCCCAGAGAATTCTACCCGAGCCATTTTTCTCTTATGTCTAGTTACAGAAAGTAAGGAAAGCTGCTCAGCATCCCAACACCGTCTCACTCGATTGCACCATTACCAAGTGCAGCATCTGAACAATCTTATGTCCACAATTTGTGGCTATTAAAGTATTTAAGGCACGGTGCTTCTTACTGTGTCTTCCTTTTGCAGAATTATCCAGGGTGGGGGTGGGATTCCCTACTTTCCAAACTCAGGAAGGCTTTTGAAACCATTCTTGCAAAGCTTCGAATACGAAAGCTGGCTGTAGTACTGTAATGTAAGCTACTATTCAAAGACACTGTGACTTACAAGAGACCCAACCAATTCTTAAAGTAACAAGAATCCACATTAAAATTGAGACGCCCAAATCTTACTAGTGATCAAAACCAAGAATAAGCTCTTGATTTGTAAAATATACCATGCCTCAGATTGTGCTACAACTTCATCTCACCCGATATGCTACCAATAAAGTTTAGCTTTATATAAAAGCAAAGAATGATTTAGAAAGCCTGTGATAAACCTGAGGTCATAGCTTTTTAAAATTAAATGACTGTTTCAAATTTCCATTTACACTTTTTTTTCTACAGTATCATCGTGCCAGAGAAAAAAAGTATTATTTGTTCTAATGAACACATAGTATAAGAAAAGAGCCAACACTTCTTAGACTCATGTTCATTTGTAGTTGCCTACAATTAGTCCTCCACTAGGAGAATTTTGAAGGGACGCGGTGCCTCAGTGGGTTAGGACGCTGAGCTTGTCGATCAGAAGGTCGGCAGTTTGGCAGGTAGAATCCCGAGTGCCACGTAACAGAGTAAGCACCTGTTACTCGTCCCACGGAGACGTCCTCAGACAAGCGCTGGCTCTTCAGCTTTGAAACGGAGATGAGCACCGGCCCCTAGAGTCAGAAACGACTAGCACACATGTGCGGGGGGAACCTTTACCTTTACCTTTAGGAGAATTTAAGTTGTTTTTTTTTCATTCCTTTGACATAAAATAGTCCCCAATACAGCATATTGTGTCTGTATGCGTGTCTCATTATCAGTGAAAAATGCAAAGATGAAAACCTACAGAAGAGGCAAAAATCCTATTAGGTACACTAAATAATGCATCTGGAAGACCAGTGAAACTGGAAGAAAACATTACCTGAGAATCAGACTTTTCAAAACTAAGTGCCAATAAAAGCAGTTGACACCCTTTCCAAAAGGGGATCTTTTCATTTTGTCTTTAGACATTCTGCTATGTCTAATCCTCTTCCCTTTCTTTGTGACAAGCTCTCCAAGATTTTCTCTGCAATACAAATGGGCAACTTGTAACTTTCCATGTATCGCTGAACTACAATTTTCAGAATCCTTCCTCACTGGCATGTTTTTCAGTAACATATAGGTCACAGGTTCTTCACTCAACTCTCACTTAAAAAGCATTCCTACTCTGCTTTCACTTTACGCTTTTACTTAAAGCATCTAAGAACTTGCTGATCCTTAGGCTCTGAAATTCACTGTAAGGCGACATTTCCATCCCTCCCCTTTTTAAAAAAAGAAAGATACTTGGGTATATCCTGACATTTCACCTGCTGTTTATCCATTATTTCATCAGGTGACTCTAAGGGAGCAGAACCAACCCAGGACTGCCTAGCAGCCACTTCAGTGCCAAACTCTTGAGCCTTTCCTTCTATGGCCAGTTGGGTTTAGGAAGCAGAAGATTCTTGGATCTTTCAAACCAGTTCTCCTCTCCCCTGTCCTCCAGGATCTACAGGACCTGGATCTATATCAGCCCAAAGAGGTGGAAGATCAGTAGAGGAGGAAGAGGAAGAGGTGCAGGATGAAGCAGGAAAGAGGCGCTTTGTTATCTGATTATGCAACAACTCACTCCCCGATGTCCACCAACTGCTTTAGGCTAGTTTTGAAGAGGGAGGGGGCTGGAAGACCTATGCAAGGACACTAAAGCTGTGTTCAAAAGAAGCCCCAACCCAAGTTAAGTACTTTTTCAAAAGAGCAATATTCTCAGTGGTAAGATGTAACAACCAGTTCTCTGTGTGGATGCCGCTTCTGGAAGTCCATTCTGGGTCTGGGCAACCAAAAATGAGCTACTGGTTCTGATGAACTATTGCGAACTGGCTGAATCCCACCACTGAATATTCCCCTCTTTCAAAGTAGCCAGAAAACAGCTGACAGGTGTTATATAGCCCTTTCTCAAAACATGCCTCCTGGTCATTCACAACCCAGTTAAGAAAATGATTGGTGGATGTTTTCCACTTGCTGGTGACATTTGTGGAAGGGAAAGTTTGATGAATCCCTCAAGCCTTTTCCTTAAGTTGCACAGAAAATAAGGCAAGCACCATTTAGCACCATTTTTCTGTAGGGAGTAGATGTCCATGGTTAGGGCAGCAAGTTTTATTTATTTACTGTTTCCTGCAAGCTAGATATTACAATTTACAACAATAAAACATATAATACTAATATAGTCCGCGACTTACAATTACAACTGAGCACAAAATTTCTGTTGCTAAGTGAGACATTTGTTAAGTGAGTTTTGCCCCATTTTCGACTTTTATTGCCACAGTTGTTAAGTGAATCACTGCAGTTGTTAATAACATGGTTAAGTGAATCTGGCTTCCACATTGACTTGACATGTCAGAAGATAACAAAAGGTGATCACATAATCCCAGGACAATGCAGCCATCATAAATGTGAGTCAGTTGCCAAGATCTGAATTTTGATCACATGACCCTGGGGATGCTGCAACGGTCATAAAGTGTGAAAAACATCACCACCTTTTTCAGTGCCGTTGTAACTTCAGTCACTAAATGAACTGTTGTAAGTTGAGGACTACCTGTACAAACACAGACCAGAGAGAATACTGAAAAAGAGATAGCAAACGTGATTCTGATGATTAAAAATAAATAAATAAATCATAAAATTGGAGTAGAGAGCCAGCTCAGATAACCATCTAAAATAATCACACACGTAATAGACTCTAGACATCATTAAAAATTTAAAGGACTATGAAACTTCATTACAAATTTCTATTCAAAACATATTTCTATGGAAATATTTGAGGGAAAAATAATATAATTAAGAGGAGAAAATACAAATTGTAGATAATTAACAATACATTAAGAAAATACTATAAAAATGTGTATCTGTTGGCCTTTCAGGGTAAACCTGACAGAAATCACAACCAGATGGGCTAATTCTACTTAATCGTAGAAGTAAATTGACAGAATCCTGCAAGTCTGAAAATGCCATCCTTACCCCCTTCTTCCCTCCAAGTTCCTTTACAGAGGGAGGGTCTCTCCCAAGTCTCTTGCCCCATCCAATATCCGTGGGCTACATTGTTTCTTAGCCAGCTGTTCCCTTGACAGTGTCTCTTTGTTCATTCTTCCAAAGTCTTTCCCAGATGCCATTACAACAGGTCAAATGTAAACATAAATTCTCACAATACAATGATGGAATATAGACTTTCCTCACAAATATACAATTTCATCAAACAGTCTTTGTCCTGAGTTACACTTCCCTAGCAGATTATAAATTATGCCTTACAAATATTCAGTGTTATGGATTATAAATTATATATATATATATATATATATATGTGTGTGTGTGTGTGTGTGTGTGTGTGTGTGTGTGTGTGTGTGTGTTTTCGTAGATTCTCGCGGGTGTCTGTATGTGTAGATCTAGAGTCTCGGGTTTCTTCCCGCGTTCCTTTCATCTTCAGAAAGTTATATATATATGTGTTTTCTGAGGTTTTCGCGGGTGTTCGTATGTGCATCTTTGGTTATTCAGGTTTTTCCCCGCGTAGAACTAAAGGTGTAGGGGCGACGTTTCGACGGAATCCCATCTGTCATCATCAGGCTGGTGGCTTCTGCTTCCTTCTTCTGGGAGAAGCATGTGGCTGTTTGTTCCTCTTTTTTAAACTGCCAGAGGGGGTGTGTTCTGTGGGTGGTGTGCTCTGATTGGGTGGGGGAGTAACTGTGTTCTGATTGGGTGGGAGTGTGTTTTGAATGGTGGGTGTGTTCTGATTGGGTGGGGGTGTGTTTTGAGTGGATGGGCTGGTCTCAGCTGCCAGCCTTAGACCTGAGCTGGTGAGTTGTGCTGCTTTTGTTCGGCTTCGTGTTTGTGGTGGTGCCATGTTTTTATAGTGGGTGTCAGTTTGCTTATTGTGTGGTTTGGAGGGGTTTAAAGTGGCTGATGTTGCAGCTGTAGTTAGGTTTCTGTTTTGTGGTTGTGCCTCATTATCATTGTGGGTTCGGATTTGCTTTTTGAATGGTTGTGTGGTGGTGATGTCATGTGGTGTTATCATGAGTTTGGGTCTATCATTCTTGGTGGTTGGGACTCGTCTGTCAATCAAGGCGGGTTTCCAAATGGTTGGTAGGCGAGAGGTATCATCTCGTTTGTTTATGCTGTGGGGGCGTTTTTCTATCTCAATGGCTTCTCTGATTATTCTGTTGTTAAAATGTTCAATTTTGGCGATAGTTTTGGTTTTTTTAAAATCAATTTCATGTCCCGTGGCTTCAAAGTGTTGGACCAGGGATGAAGTTTGTTCTCCTTTTCTGAGTGAGTTTTTGTGCTCTTCAATGCGTGCACTTATTCTTCTGTTGGTCTGTCCGATGTATGTGGTGCGGCAGGTGGTGCATGGGATTTCGTATACTCCTTGGTTTTCTAAGCCAATTATGTCCTTGGGGTTTCTTAGGATGGTGGATATTTTTCTGACTGTGTAGAATGCTGTTTTGATGTTGTGTTTTTGGAGGACCTTACTGATTCTGTCTGTGGTCCCTTTTAAGTATGGGAGGAGGGCTTTGCCATTTTCTTGTTCTCTGTCTTGGGTTTTTGTGGGTGTCTCTCTTCGGATTAAGTTGGTAATCGTGTTTCTTTGGAATCCATTGGCTGTTAGTACATTAGTGAGAGTGTGTAGTTCGGTTTTTTGGTGTTGTTCGTCAGCTAGGTGTTTTGTTCTGGAGATGAGTGTCTTGGCTACGGAGTTGATCTGTGCTGGGTGGTGGTGTGAGAGTGCGTTCAGATAGCGGTTTGTGTGTGTTTTTTTATGGTAGATAGTGTATCCTAGGGAGCCGTTGAATTTCTTGTAGACTAAGACATCAAGGAAGGGGAGTTGATTGTTAGCTTCTGTTTCCATAGTGAATTGTATTTTGGGGTGTAGGCTATTGAGGTGTGTGAGGAAGTCATCCAGTTTTTCTTTGCCGTGTGGCCAGATTACGAAGGTGTCATCTACGTATCTGAGCCAGAGTTTGGGTTTGTGGTTGGATTTTTCTAGAGCGAGGGTTTCAAAGTGTTCCATGTAGAGGTTTGCGATGACAGGTGAAAGGGGTGATCCCATGGGTGCTCCTTCCATTTGTTTGTATCTTTGTCCACTGTAGATGAAGTATGTGTTAGATAGGCAGTGGTTGGTCAGATCTAGGATGTGTTTTGGGGGGTTGTATTTATTTAGGATAGCTGTCAAGGCTTCTTTGATTGGCACTTGGGTGAAGAGGGATACGACATCGAAGCTCACAAGTAGGTCACAGGGCTGTAAGTTTAGTTTACTTATGATCTCTATGAATTGGAATGAATCTTGTACGTGTGAGGTGATGGAATTTGCGTAAGGCTGTAGTTGTATATGTATATATATATATATATATATATATATATATATATATATATATATATATATATATATATATATATATATATATATAATGGATCTTCGGTCATTCGGGTTTCCTCCCGCGTAGAACTAAAGGTGTAGGTGCAACATTTCGACGGAATCGGATGGGATTCCGTCGAAACGTTGCACCTACACCTCAGAAAACATATATATATAGAGCCTGTGGCCTAGAGGTGAAAACAACTGCCTAATGTGCAATCAGCCCAGGTTCGAATCTCAGAAGGGTATGGCTGACTGATGAAAACTAATAAGTTTGAAATGCATATCAGTCTCCCTTAATTCTTTGTTAGCAATTTAAATTTACACAAATATGAGCTGTCACCGGTGTGACTACTGCCTGTCGATGGCCTTCAGGTTAGGCTGACACAGGAAATAAAGATTTGTCCCATGTTTGGGGCCTAGCAAGGTAATCTAAAAATAGTTAACAAGCGTTTGACATATATCTCCCCTTGCTTCTCAGCTAACAAAGCGAGAGAGAGCCTGTGGCCTAGAGGTGAAAACAACTGCCTAATGTGCAATCAGCCCAGGTTTGAATCTCAGAAGGGTATGGCTGACTGATGAAAACTAATAAGTTTGAAATGCATATCAGTCTCCCTTAATTCTTTGTTAGCAATTTAAATTTACACAAATATGAGCTGTCACCGGTGTGACTACTGCCTGTCGATGGCCTTCAGGTTAGGCTGACACAGGAAATAAAGATTTGTCCCATGTTTGGGGCCTAGCAAGGTAATCTAAAAATAGTTAACAAGCGTTTGACATATATCTCCCCTTGCTTCTCTGCTAACAAAGCGAGAGAGATCCTGTGGCTTAGAGGTGAAAACAACTGCCTAATGTGCAATCAGCCCAGGTTTGAATCTCAGAAGGGTATGGCTGACTGATGAAAACTAATAAGTTTGAAATGCATATCAGTCTCCCTTAATTCTTTGTTAGCAATTTAAATTTATACACACACACACACACACACACACATATATGTACACACACATATATATACATACATATATACATACATATATTCTATCAAATTACTCAATTTGTTTGATTAATTTTGTTTCTGTAATTCCTTTGTTGCTGTGCGGCTTATGTATTTGAAGGTATTTAAACCAATTAATATGGAAGAGTAGCAAGAGACTTGAAAGATCTTAGTTTTTCCTGTTAATAATAAAGTCTTGTACTCTAAACAAATTACTTTCCATTGAGTTACCTAATAATTTAAGATTTCTTGAAAATTGCTTAATTTTGTGTCTATCAACCCCAATATGGAGTTATGCGAAGGAAATATAAACCTTTCTGAAATCCATTTTAAGCAGCTAGCACAACAATAAAATCTGAAACCTAGAACTGCTAACCCATCTCACTCTTCTGAATTCTACGTTCCTGAATGTAATAGTTGGCCTTTTATTACACCATATATTAATTTAGTACTTCACTGAATACCTTATTTTCAATACAGTAAAGATATACCGTACATTTCTAAAATAGAAAATCTAGTTTAATGAAATATTCATTTTTCCCACTCCAGTTCTGAACCAAGACAAGTTTAATTTCTTCCATCAAGAAGTACCTGTTGTTAAGTGTTGACAGGTTGATGAATGAATATTTTTGAAGAGATCTTTGTTCCTTTTTCTCAAGAAAAACTCCTAATTATTTGACCTTTTTATAGTAATATTAAAGGCTATTAATTGATATAAACGTTATTTTCATCCTGCAAAGTTCCATATCGAGCCTGAGTTTTTCCTTTCTTGAACATGACACCAACCATATTGTTTTATATATTCTATCAGCATGTTTAAGGTGACATAGGTTGATCAATTGTTAGTACAATATCATTAGCACTTAATTCCAATTAATGTTCTTGTGCAGTTAATTTCACTGATGGAATTTTATTTTCTGATGGACTTTTATTTTCTTGACATATTTGGATTGCCAATGATTCTAATGCTAATAAAAAAATAGGGACAGACAGGACATCCTTGCCTTATTCCCTTCAATATAGTTCATTGCTGCAAAGTAAGACCATTCGCTTTAATTTTATTTTTTTAATTCTTTATAAATATTCTATATCCGTGTAAAAAAAATTAGGGCCACAGCCTCCTTGCTTTTGGGGGGGAAGGGGCAGATGTGAAAAAAAAATGTCAAAAGGTTTTTTTAGAGGAATTTTTAGACAATAGCAAATTTTAAGTTGGTACAATTCAATTTTCTGCTGATTGGACTAGTTCATAGCACCTGATCTTAATTCTATCACTGAAATTAAAGGATAAATTAAATCCCTGTGGTCACCAATAAAGTACCTCATTAAAGTATTTAAACCTATCATATATTAAACACAAAATATAAACATATGAGAGGGACACGGTGGCTCAGTGGGTTAGGACGCTGAGCTTGTCAATCAGAAGGTCGGCAGTTTGGCGGGTCGAATCCCGTGCCGCATAACAGTGAGCGCCTGTTACTCGTCCCAGCTTCTGCCAACCTAGCAATTCAAAAGCACGTAAAAATGCAAGTAGAAAAATAGGGACCACTACGGTGGGAAGGTAACAGCGTTCCGTGTGCCTTTGGCGTCTAGTCATGCCGGCCACATGACCACGGAGACGTCCTCGGACAAGCGCTGGCTCTTCGGCTTTGAAACGGAGATGAGCACCGGCCCCTAGAGCACATGCAGGAGAACCTTTACCTTTACCTTTTTATAAACATATACTTAGAAAACCTTTAAGACTATTTTATAATCAGGTAGTAACAATTGGTAACAATTTCCCTTTATATTAATCAAGGCCATCCAGAAGGGAGTTTCTGATGCAAATTTCCAAGCCAATAAATACAGGAGGAAACATTCCATTTAATATTTTTAATACAAGCTATTATGATTTTCAATGTTACTTAGAACTGAGGTAAACAGTGGACTATAAACCACTCATAATCACTACACTAACTTTTAAAATAGATAAAAAGACACACAAAAGAAATAAATTTGAATTATTTTAAATCTCACTAAAAGTATTAAAAATATTCTTAATTTTCTCCCTAAAATTAAATGGATACAAAGAACCTGTTGGCAGAGGGGGTTTTTTAAAAAAAAATATGACAGGTTTCATTTCTAAAATGAATGCATAAGAAGATAGCAGTAACAAGTTGAACAAGAAAAGCATTTGAAGACACTTGATTCATAAACTTTGACCTAACGTTGAAAGGGACCTGGACATCTGTTCCTGGTTAAGAGGAGAGGGTCCCTATTTTTCTTTAAGTTAACCTACAACATAATATTTTATGAGCTAATTTCTTCACTTAAGAAGTTAACTATTAACCCACTGTTCATATATGTCAATTTCAATTCAATTGGATGGAAACTAATCAAGGAGAAGAAGCAGCCTAGAACTAAGGAGAAACTTCCTGACAGTTAGAACAATTAACCAGTGGAACTACCTGCCTCCAGGAGCTGTGAATGCTCCAAAACTGGAAGTTTTTAAGAAAAGACTGGACAGCCATTTGTCTGAAATGGTATAGGGTTTTCTGCCTGAGCAGGGGGTTGGACTAGATGACCTCCAAGGTCCCTTCCAACTTTACTATTATGATTACGATTCTTTATTTCATACTGGTAAAGAAACCTATATCCCAATAATACTGTGAACAATACTGTTGAAAGTACAGTATATATTTTGGGTCACCCATATCAAGCAAGCCACAAACATAGACTAAATATAATCTACTTGGAAGTAGTAAATTGTAGAAAAGCTAAAAGTACATTTAGCACCAGGACAATGAGAATATAATCAGCTATCCTATCAGCTATCAAATGAGGGCAGAAGACTTATTTATTTATTTATTTATTTATTTTAATTCCATTTATATCCCGCCCTTCTCCGAAGACTCAGGGCGGCTTACAAGCTTAGCAGTAGCCTTCATTCTATGTATATGCCTGCTTATTAGGGCTTTCACACACCCCATCATATTTAAGTATATGATTATAGAATTTATTTATTTATTAATAATTTATTTTGGAGAAGGAAGAGACAAAGAACAGAAGGTTCCCCAAATCAGTCAAATATATATGTTTGATCACTGAACTAGAACTAGTCATTCTGAAAAAATAAACCGCAACAAAGTTAAGTCCTTAAAAAATATTGGTAACAAAGCTACAGTTCATAAAAAAGCTTTTAAAAATTGATGCAGTTAAAGTGATACATGCAGTTTATAATCAGGTATGTAAAAGGCTTACAGTGGCCAAGAACCTGAAAAACATCAGTTTGTACTCCAATACCAAAAAAAGGCAGCACTAAAGAATGTTAAATGTACTGAAGAATTGCACATATCTCCTATACTAGAGAGATAATGCTCAATATTTTGTATTCCTGACCTCGACTATACATGGGAAGAGAATTGCCAGTTGTGAAAAATGGATTCAAAAAAAGACACAGATAACACTAATATCCAGTAGACAGTAGAAAAGGCAGGAGTTCCAAAAAGTCATCCCTTTTTGCTTCATTGATTGTAGAAAGGCTTCTGACTGTAGAATACCCTCAAAAACATGAGTAGATTAGACCATCACATCTGCCAATTGATAAATGTGGAAGCAACAATCAAAACAGAACATGGTGCAACTAAATAGTTCAAAATTGGAAAAAGAGAGTGTCCCAAGGTTGCATAAAATATTTAATTTATATGTACGTATCATGAAATTAAAAGGGACGCGGTGGCTCAGTGGGTTAGGACGCTGAGCTTGTCGATCAGAAGGTGGGCAGTTTGGCGGGTCGAATCCCGAGTGCCGCGTAACAGAGTGAGCGCCTGTTACTCGGCCCAGCTTCTGCCAACCTAGCAGTTCGAAAGCACGTAAAAATGCAAGTAGAAAAATAGGGACCGCTCTGGTGGGAAGGTAACAGCGTTCCGTGCGCCTTTGGCGTCTAGTCATGCCGGCCACATGACCACGGAGATGTCCTCGGACAAGCGCTGGCTCTTCGGCTTTGAAACGGAGATGAGCACCGGCCCCTAGAGTCGGAAAAGACTAGCACGCATGTGCGGGGGAACCTTTACCTTTACCTTATCATGAAATTGCTGGAATAGAAGAAAGTTTATTGAGAAAAACATCAAAACAAATAAGCTATTTATACCAATTTGATAACTGACAATAGGGAAGACCTACATAAGCTCTTGCTGAAGTGAAAGAAGAAAAGCTGGTCTGCTCAATATGCTTTTAAAAAAGATGTACGAAAGATAATGCCAACCCCCCCAATGCCAATACAGGCAGTCCTTGACTTAAAAGCCACAACTGGGACCAGAATTTCCTCACTAAGCTACACAGGGCTCACTTTACCATATTATAATTCCAGAATCACTAAGTGGGAAGAGGAGAGCAGAGTTCACGGTAAGGAGCACAGACAGGGGCACCACAGGCGGTGGGAGAAACCCAAAATAGGATCCACACATCTTGGGAAGGATGCTGCAGTGTATCATGAGCTCAGGGAAGCCAGGGAAAGAATATGATGCAGCTCAGGGATTTCTTGGCACATCACAGCTCTAGGACTGTAAGAAGCTGCTGCCACCCAAAGGTGGCCCAGCAACACAGCACCGGAAACCACAGAAGACAGCACAAAACCACCACACCACAGGAAGCTCCAACAGTGCAGAACAAAGTCACCATGTCCCAGGAAGTGCAAAGGGGCTACTCGGGGCACTGAGTCTCTCTGGCTGCTAGCAATGGTGTAAAACCCAACTCCACCTAGCCCAGCAGTGCAGTGAGAAGGGCCCACTTGGTGCACTGGGAAGCCATAACCACCCCAGCCTAGTCCCAGTCACCGTCACCTTTACACTCTGCCACCCGAGCTGACCTTTGCTGAGACTGTGTTGCAGCTCAGATCCCTGGTCCCTGGCACCCTAGCTGATCTTTGCTGCTGTCTTTCTCCAGCTGCTGAGAAAGCATTCTGGGCCTGGCCCTTCACGAGGAAGCTGCTGGTCATATGAGAGGCCATCTTCCCCGGGTCTCGTGAAGAAATTGCCATGTACAACCTGTGGAAGAAAGCCTCATGTGTCCCCAAGTGTGGGCAAGCTGCCAAGCAATTGAACTTTGATCATGGGAGCCCTGCAACAGCTGTAGCTTCAGAGATCAGTTGTAACTCCTTTCATTCAGCACCACTGTGACTTTGAAAGAATGGTCGTAAGTCGAGGACTATCTATAGATGGGGGGGGAAAGACTAATAATGGACGCTAATGTTCTAGGTTCAACATTTCATAGGTAGGATGACATATCCATCCCATAACAACATGCCTGCTACTTGGGAGAAAGACTATGACAGATCTAGACAAAATGTTAAAGGTATATACAAAGACACATACTGACCTAGTCACAGGTTTCCTAGCTGTAATATATGGTAATGACAGCCTCTGAATGGTGGTGCTAAAAAAAAATATTGTGAGTATCTTGGACTACAAGAAAGAACAAAGGATTGAGCACAAGATGAAGTAAAACTCTAGCCACCTAAAGTTGTGACTCTGAGGCAACTTTTCAATTTGATTTTAAGTGCTTATAAACACACACATTTCCATTCGCACATACTGTAGACTACTCACTGGAAGCACTAACAATGAAACTACCATTTAAGTATTTTGGGCACATAATGGCACAGCAAGTGTCATTAGAAAAGACCACAAATGTGTGGAAAAATTAAAGGCAATAGGAAAAAAAGCACAATAGAAAACAAGATGGCTAGATGGCTTGTATCACGGATGATACAAGCAGAAGCTTACAAGGTCACAGAGAATCAATTACGGTACTAATAAAAACAGTCTAAGCAAAATTAAAACCACTGGGTCACAAAGAGCTGGAAGTGACTGCTCAACTATCCAGAACAAAAGTTCTATTTAATGCTTAAGATGAGGAAAATGTCAAGAACATGAGCTACTGTTTTCCATAATGATTAGACTCAAAGCCGGCTGGCTGACTTTAGGTCAATCACTCAGGATTGTTGTTCTGGGGAAAATTGGAGGAGGAAGGTGTTTGTCATCTTGAGTTACTTATAATAAAAGTAATAAAGATAGGGGGAAAATGAATAAAATAAAAAATATACCGTATATTGTACTTATAGTGATTTGCTTTGCTGTAGCTACTAGCATGTTGTGCAAACTCCACTAATTGTACATGTAGTGTGGTTTTGTTTCTTGCATGAGCTCACCCAATTATCATTTATGCAATAATTATACTTAAGCAAACTGCAGCTTGGGTTATTGTGCAATTCATATAGTATTTACAGAAACACTTAATTTACAGTGCCCTTCTTCATCTGAATTCTCACAGCCATCCTGAAAGTTTGCTTAGCCTGAGATTTAGTATTCTCAATAAAGTTCATGGCTAGATAAGTTACCTGGGTTTATTCTAAAAAAACTACTTCAGCTTTCCTTCTTTGCTTTACAGACCTGCAAAGGTTGTAAATTCAAGGATTGGTTGCAAGGTTATTTTTTCATTACATCCTATGAACAGTCATTAAAATGAGACAATCACTAAATGAGGAGTACCTGAACATGCCTAATAGAATGCTTTATATAATTCTAAACTCTGTAATGATTGAATTCGATTCTTGTGTGACACTTTTCAAATCAGGTTTAAATGTAGCTTCATTTTTTTGCAAAATACTGGCAAAAAGTAACATGATGAAACAGTGGTCCAGCAATTTAAAAGTGTTATCAAACTAAGAAATTCACTACAGGTATCTTGATTCTGCTCCTGCCTTTCAGAGGCTCAAACAAACCAGTTCCCTCTCTTCCTCATTTTCTCACATACATGCAAACATTTACAAAAGAAACAGCAACATTCAGATTTAAATACTTATCAAAGAGATAGTGAGAAATCTACACAGTTCACTGCTTAAAGTTTGGGGTTAGTACTTTACACCCCAAGGAACAAGATGTAAAGTCACTTTGGATATTATTTGTAAATGCAGTTACCAATGTAAAAGTAAAGAAATTATCATGCTAACCTAAAAAAAAATTTTTATTTATACATATAAACAGTTCTCAAGTTTTTAAAAGCATTGATTAAAAACCCTCCATCCTGCATTACTCTTGTATGTGTTATGTATAGAATGCTGATTTATTTCAGTTTTTCAATTTACAACAATTAAAATGGTCTTCAAAATCTCAGCCAGTACACATGCCAGATGCTTTTCCCATTAACAGATTTAAGTTACTAAAGCGGGACTTATTAGGGTAGCATTTGATTCAATTTTGTTACGGTTCTATCTAAGGAGATAAATCACACTGTAAAAAAGAATACAAGAATACAGTATCTTTTCTCAAAGGGAAGAACCCCCTCATTTTTTATCTAGCATTAGAAAGGGCCATTGTTAAGGCTATGATTCAGACACGAATAGCCATGTAAAGATTTGATGAATACCTACCTAATCGCTGTATAAACAAGAATGGGCCAAACCTATGGGAAAATATGTACTTTTCCCATCTGGTGAATGGTTACTAAGGCAAACAGGGTGGATTTTTTTTCCCTCCCACCTCTTGAAGAAAGGTGGGTGGTGACGAAAGAAATCCACCCTAAATTTCTTTTGAAAGAAAGCTTAAACCTGCCTCCAAATGCAATCTTCATGTTGCACTAAAGGATGAGGTAACTACACTCTGCAAAATATTTTAACACTGGATTTTTCATTATTTTGATTTTTTTAATTTATAATTTCAATATATATCCTGCCTTTCTATACACTATTGTTGAGTAAAGCAAATTTTTATAAAATAAAAAATCCTGCCAGTAAGACAAACGGTCAAAGGTCAACTAGATACAGGTAATCCATGACTTGCAACCATTCATTTAGTGGCTGCTCACATTTAAAATGGCACTGAAAAAAAGTGACATGACCAGTTTTCACACTTAACAACTGTTGCAGCATCTTCGTGGTCACGTAATCAAAATTTGGGTGCTTGGCAACTGGCATGTATTCATGACACTTGTGCTGTCCCAGGGTCATGTAACCACCATTTGTAACCTTCCCAGCCAGCTTCCAACAAGCCAGGTTAGGGGGGGAGCCACATTAGCTTAATAACTGAATGATTCACTTAATGACTGCTGTGATTTGCTTAACAACTGTGGCAAAAAAAAGTTCATAAAAGAAGACAAAACAGAAATTTTGGGCTCAATTGTGATTGTAAGTTGAGGGCTACATGAAATGTTAGTGGTCTTTTAATGGCCATCATCATCATTAAAGGTTGAGTTACAAAATCAGGGGAACACTTGAAATCTTTAACCATTTTCTTTTATCTTACAGAAGAGAACAAGTTTGGAGCAACAGGGGAAAAACCAGACACAGGAGAGGATGCTAAGTTATCCATTCGGAAACAATTTTTCAACCACAGTTGTTCCTGTGGACTTTTCGAACACCAACCAAAGAGGGAACTCAAGATCCAAACAAGCAAATGGAAGATTGGCAGGAGTTTGAAATCACATCCAATTTGAAATCACATCCAAGCCTTGGTGGAGCAGTGGGCTAATGCCTCCTTAAGTAACACCAGCCGCCTGCAATTAGTGCAGGTTTGCATCCCACCAGGCTCAAGGTTGACTCAGCCTTCCATCCTTCCGAGGTAGGTAAAATGAGGACCCAGATTGTTGGGGGCAATTAAGCTGACTTTGTAATAATGCCGCTGGGGGGTGGTGAAAGCCCTAATAAGCAGGCATATACATAGAATGAAGGCTATTGCTAAGCACATTTGATTTGTGCTTAGATTGTAAGCCGCCCTGAGTCTTCGGAGAAGGGCAGGATATAAATGGGATTACAATTAAAAAAAATTGCAACCTAATAGGGTTGTTAAAAAGGGATTTGATTTAATGTTAGAATTCCCAAAGGTTGCCTAAGGTTGCCAAAATACCTGCTGATACCTCTTTTGGTACACTACAAGTGGCCAGCCATAAAGAAAACTGCTAGCTTCCTTACAGCACAGTGGAGTATTTTTGGAAATAGGCAGGCCTGTTTAAAAACAATTCTGGTATACTAATACTTTATTTACAAATATGTCCTTCCCTTCATTGCCAACTCTTTTGTAAATTAGGAAGGCCTTACCTCAGAATTATTTCAAAAATTGATTTGTTAAGGTTTATATCCTGCCTTTCCATGAGTAGCTCACCATTCCAAACATGCATTCAAGTGAAATCAGGCAGGACATGAATGAATGAATGAATGAATGAATGAATGAATGAATGAATGAATGGAAATAAATCTCACACCAAGCCATCACTGGTATTAAATAGAATTGGAACTCATTCAGGCTTATTTTTTCAAGCTTTTTCAGTATAAAAGAGACAAGATTTATTTTGTTTTGTGAAAAAAGTGCAGGCATCAACTGTTGATAAATCTGAACACGGCTACTGCACTACACCTCTTATGAAAATGAGAATTAGCTCTTTATAATTTGATTTGCCGTGCCAACCCAAGGCTGCCTCTGTTTAGAGAAAGGGAAAAGAAGTTCAGAAGAGAAAGCAAAGCTTGAACATGAAGGAGCTATTTGAAAAAATCACCAGGGGCTGGAATTTGGAGTCACTTTCTATTAATTACATAAAAATGAAGAGCCGATCCCTCTGCTTTATTGGCTGTGGAATTCTGGAACAGAATCCTTGGAACACTGAAGAGAGTGGAATTATAACAGTCTCCTTTTGAATTACAAGACCAAGGACCGGATCAATAAGACCATTTCTAGGATTGCCCAAATATTTTCCACTTCTATTTCTTCCCATACATGCGATCATCCCAACACAGAAAAGGAGACTATTTCAAAATATTACAATGGTTTTCACTGACAAGAAATTTCTCCTTGCAGAATTTCTTGCAGAAGCAGACTAAAGAGACATATTGATCGAAACCAGATGCTGCCATTCATAAGACATTTAATTAACCCATTTCAAAAGTGTGACAATCAACCAGAGGTTGGTAAATCTCATACAGGAAGTCCTCACTTAGTGACCATTGTTTCAGAGACCATTCAAAATGACAACAGTGTTGAATAAAGAGATTTAGGATCTGTGCCCTAAGTACAGGTAATCCTTGATTTATGACCGCAATTGAGCCCTACCTTTCTGTTGCTAAATGAGACATTTGTTAAGTGAATTTCGCCCCATTTCATGAACTTTCTTGGCACAGTTGTTAAGTGAATCACAGCAGTTGATAAGTTAGCAGCCTGGCTGTTAAATGAATATGGCTTCCCCATTCATTTTGCTTGTCTAAAGGTCGCAAAAAGGAATCACATGACCTTGGGGCACAGCAACGGTCATAAGTATGAACCAGTTGCCAAGCATCTGAATTTTGATCACATGATGATCCTAAGGTCGTAACTGTGAAAAACTGTCATAAGTCTTTTTTTTCCAGTGCTGTTGTAACTTTGAACAGTCACTAAATGAACTGCTGTAGGTTGAGGACTATCTGTTCAGCCATCACAGCATCTCTGCCGTCACATGATGAACTGAGGTGCTTGCAGTCCATCCACCCTTACAACCACAGGGTGCTACTGCAACTTCCACCACCCGCCTATCTCTCCTCCACAACACCAGGCCCACCAGTGCATGCACAGCTACCCCAGTCCAGCCTTCTCCCCGTCTAGGAGGCCACAGGCAGTTACAGGCCCACCAGTGCCCACAAAGTGCCCCACTAAACCTCACTCTTTCTCTGCAGCTGCTGACATTCTCCCAATCGTTCGGAAAAATCTCCTTCTTGCCTTCCGAAGGACCGTGAGAATGGTGCCTGCTTTTGTGGCGCTTCAGGAGCCTCCATCTGAGAAGGCCACCTCCAAAGGAGGCTTCCAAAGCACCACAAGGGCAGGCATCATTCTCACAATCATCTGGAAGGCTTCTGAGAGTCCAGCTCCTGTTGTAGTCCTTAAGGGTTACCTGTACAGCCTTTAAAACCCTTTTTGTGGCCTCTGGAGTCCTTGAGGAACATGCTGCCAACATTCAGAAGCACAAATAACAATAGCACGACTTTCTGCTGATTTGGGGCAAGGCAGAAAACAAAACACAGCACAGTTGATGAGCTCTCACTTTGAAAGCTTTAAATGTATTAAAAAAATAATCTTTCCCACTCCAAAAAAGGAAATTCCATCCTTTCCACCTATCACCTGCTGCTCTTGGTATGCCAAACAATAATTTTATTAGAAAGTACAGCCCTGCCCACAGAAAACAAATGCTCACTGTTGAATAAAGTGAGTCAAACTGTTGTTATCTACACTTTATTAATTTACTGATTAAAATCACATAGTTCTCAAAGTGGCACTATCCTAAAGAGACTAGGGTGGCATATTTCACGCTTTCTTGCCCTCATTTTAAGATGCAATTTCCTCCTGTTTGGGCAAATAATATATAATACTTCGTATTATTTTACAGTTTTCTTACTCTTCAGTATTTAGGTGTTCTTGCTTAGCAATTTGTTCATGTGTTTATTTTGCTCTAATAAATGCATTTCATTGCGTTTTGTTGTATAATTATATCACATATTTTGGTTTCTAAAACCAACACCCTAAATAGATTAAGATAGTAATCTTGAAGTCCCAATATTATCAAAAATTGCAGCTGACACCTGAAAATGTCAAAATGCAAATTTGGTGTCCAATGGAGATCTGTTCAAGAAAAATTGAAGGCCATCTCTGCCAAGTCATAAAGGAACATGACAAAAATGTTATTTCTCTTCACACAGCTGATCTGAGAGAGATAAGGGACTGAGAGCGACACTCTCTAGCAAAAAGCAGTTTTCAAAAGAAATCTAATTGCATCCAATTCAGACAATTTGCCATATGCCAAACTTTGGATGACTTTAAGTTTTAATCAACTGGCATAAAATACCAGTTATTTGTACCCAATCTCTGCCTAAGAATTTAGACAATACACTGTATTTTCTTAGGATATTTATTTCTATAATCAGCCTACCATTTATATGTTGGAAGTGGCTACTTTTAAACACAATTAAATAAGTCTATCATAAGGCTAAGATTCTGTAACTGCTCTTCCCAGTCGTAACCTATGCCAGTGAAAGCTGAAGCCATCAAATCTGCTGGAAAAAAATGTCCCTTTGAATTTCAGTGCTATAGAAAATTGACTAAGAATACCTAGGAAAAGCAAGAAGAACAAATCTCAACACTAGATTCTGGAAGCACTAATAATGAAGCTAAAACTGAAATATTCTGGACACATAACATGATAGAAAGAGACATTGGAAAAAACCAGAAATTTAGAAAAATTGAAGACAATAAAAATAGATCAATGGAACACTTAATTGTTTAGACCCAATTAATGCTGATTGACAATCAATCAATTACGTCCATCAGATCACAAAGATGAAAATGAGCAAATAAATGAATAAATCATGTCTGTCCTCCCAAGTTATGATTCTTAAAAATACTTTTTGTTTTTATAAAAATCATAGTTATTGGAAGATTTTTTTAGAAATGGTCACATACACTCATAAATTACTTTAATAAACTTTGGAGCCTGCTAAATTCTTCCACAGAATCCTGCAAATATGGAGATAATTCTGTCCTTACTTAAACAGCAATAGCATTTGGACTTTTCATATTTAAAGCCCTCTCTAAGGGATTTACAGATTCAGCACATTGCCACCAACAATCTGGGTCCTCATTTTACCAACCTCGGAAGGAGGGAAGGTTGAGTCAACCTTGAGCCAGTCAGGATCAAACTCCTGGCAGTTGGCAGAGTTAGCCTGCAATATTGCATTCTAATCACTGTGCCATCATGGCTCATTTAAATTTGGTCCCAGTGCCAGCAGCTCTGGAATGTGATGATTTCCTCATCAGAATATTTCTGAAAATCAATAAAGAAATTAGATGGACTATTGTAGCCGTAAGCAGTGAAATCGCCTAGCTTACAGAATGGGTAAAAATGGCTGTAATTATATTTAATGGAAGCCAAGGAAGCAGAGATCACAATCAAGTAAGTGTATTAACCTAGCATTAGATCAGGCAGAAATTCAATATGTCATCTACAAAAATGATCTTCGAATACTTTGTCTCTCCCCTTTTAAAAAATTATATTTTACACTACATTGCAAACTTGAACATGAAATTAACTGTTCCTACCTTGCATAGCTTGCTGTAATCCATATTTCATTCAAAAATATGGAGAGAGGAGTAGAATACATATTTTTATACATTCCCAACAGAACCCATTTTAAGCACTCAAATAACCTAAATTAAACACTCCCAACTCTAGAAGCAGGAACAGAGTACATTTCTACCTTCTGAGTTCTCTAAAATGAGACGCCTCAGTTCAACAACAAAAACATAAACTACCATTAAAATTTAGTGGTGCTATTTCATTAGAAATATAATGGTGAGTTGTGTTTGTACATAAAAACATGTTTTAAATGAAGTTGTCAGTGCTAAGATTGTTAGTAGTCAGCATTTATAACATTTGATTTAGCTGTTGGTTTTAAAAACCATATGGTGGTGGTGGGGTTTTGTTCACAATATAAAACCAACATTAATTCAAAGTCTGCCTTTCAAACCTGGAGGGGAAAATATGAAGAAACATAAACACAAAACACTGAGATGCATTTTGCCATTGAATCCCTACAAATCTCAGAAATTCATATACAGGTGATACACACAGACAGACAGATACACACACACACACACACACACACACACACACACACACACACAAACTGAAGACACCTCCACTTTTAGACAACCACTGTAGAAGGAAAAACCAGCAAGTATACTAATTCTGTAATTCCTCTCCAGACAAGGAGTGAACTTGAGATTGCCCACATGTGCTCCATATAGTTGTTCACTGAAAGAAGTCCACAAAAAAACAGTCTCTGATGAGTTTAGAGCTCTGGGAAGCAAGGAAATAGCCGTGTTGTCTTGCTCCAACCACTACTGGCACTGTAGGACGCTGGTTTGGTATACTTTCTTTTCTAAACACTTTTAGAAATTGCTTGTTAATCGCTTTTCAGCTATTAGGAACCTATGGGTCAATGTGTTTTGCAGCAAAATAAGGGTTCCTTCAATCCTTGGTGAAAGAAACTTAATACAAGTTCAACAACTTAAAGAAAAAACCCTGGAATAAAGAGCCAAAAGGTGAACAAAATACTGATTTTTTATAAGCTAAAGGTATAAAATGTGAGCATGTGGAGCTGACCCACGCACCCCGCACCCGCTTACCTTGCAGCCAGGCCTCTCCTCGCCAGCCCACTTCTTCTGCAGTGTCTTCAGCAATTCTGCCTGCATTTCACAGTTACAGGACTTGCCGGAAGGCCTGTGCAGCCAAGAACCAAGCTATGGATTAAATTCATACCTTGGTTCTTGGCTGCATAGGCCTTCCAGAAAGGCCTGACTGCAAAATGCAGGCCAGAATGCAGATGCAGAAAGAAGCTGCTCCTTCGGCCCCAGAAGAAGTGGACCCTCTGGGCTGGGCTGTCGGTGCCAGAGGTGAGTAAAACATCCCCCCAAAAGAAGACATGGTACCTCTTTTGGAGGCAATAATAATAATAACAAGACCCGGTCTTATTTTCAGGGAAACACGGGTAGTTATTGACTTACCACCATTTGTTTAGTGACCATTTAAAGTTACAACAGCACTAAGAAAAGGATTTATAACTGGTTCTCATTTTGTACAACTGTTACAGCCTCCCCATGATCAGGTTATCAAAGTTTGGGTACTTGGCAATTAGCATGTAGGAGAAGAGAAGGCAGAGCCAAGAGAGGACTCAGCCTAGAATCATTAGGTTCCCACAAACAGTACAAGTCCAGTCCCCTTTGAATTCCGTTAACCCTATCTTATACCAATTTAGTGCTGATTGTTAGTTGACCAGATTCTTGGTATAAGTTTGAGCAATAATCTCAGTCAAAGGACAAAGCAGTGTTCTCATATATTCTATTAGTATTAGACCTTAGAGTAATCCTGTATTACTATTATTTAAATCAGAAAGAACCCAGTTTGTAACAGAAACGTCTCAAGTAGATTATTTCTGCAATATTAACCATGCCGATTCAAAAGGCTGACGACATTCACAAGTTAACTAGGAATCATGTTAAATTGCTCCGGCTAATAAACACTGCAAATTAGCCTTATTATACTAAAACATTATTGCTAAAATTTGCCCATTTCTCACACATTTTCTTCTGGTGTGCCATTAGTGTTATAGCAGGTGAAGGGTAAAGCTGCTATATGAGCAGAGAATAGGAGAGTATTTACCTTCATAGGAAATGAAAGTATATGTTTCATGTAATTTGCTTCAACGCAAAATGAAACAATATCAAATTTATATGGTAGCCTATGTTGTGTATACATTATAAAAGGAATGCTTATTATTAAGCATTCCTTTACAGTGAAGCTAATAATTCTTTTTATACCTGCTCATTTTAGTGTAAATAACGTAGGTAATCCTTTTCTTAGAGTGAATATATTTATTCCCTACAGCCAAAAACACAGTAAGTGATTCCATTACATCTGATTATTCCTTGTAGCTCACTTTTATAGCTCTAGGCCAGACATGTCAAACTCGTGACGTCACACAACATATCGGGACTGTTTTGCTATTGCCGGCAATGGGGTGGGCATGGCTTCCACTTGACGCTTCCGGCCCACGGGCTGGCAGTTTGACACCCCTGCTGTAGGCAGTTTTGACTTAGAACTCTTCTTGTCTCCACAAACTAAATTCAAAACCTATTCCCAGTTTGAGATGGAAGATTTAGACTGCCCTTGTCCTGATCTCTAGAATCTATAATAATGACTTCTGTCTGCCAACACAAGATTAGCAGCTGTAGGGAACCTCTTGTCTATCAGAACAACCCATTTCTATGGCAAGAAAAAAAACAGCAATGCCAGAAGATACTTTTGCTTGCTGCAGTCATGGGGTCAGACTAAACAAAGTCAAAAACATGGACCTACTGACCCTTGGAGCAAAGAAGTTCTTCATGCAACAAAGACATGACAGGTGATAATAAATATTGGAATTTCTCCAATTGTCCGTGAAGGTAGTTGGGATTTCTCACGATTAATATCAAACAGGTTGGACCACACATAGGTCACTAGGTTAGATTCTTAATGTCTGTTTTCATATTTCAGGGGGAAAATCCTACTGAGTTGCATCTATAATATTAGTCTACACACTGAACAAGACATATTACAGTATACGATAAGAGAGAGACAGTTTAGTGTAGTGTTAAGGCATAAGGCTACAAACCAAGTGATTGTGCATAAGAGTTGTGCCTTAGGCAAAAAAAAACAAAAACAACTGCTGGTGACTTTGGGCTAGTTAGCGTCTCTCACTCTAGGAAGGTGGCAATGGCAAACCACTTTTAAAACTGCCATTAAAAATGCAGGAACTTGCCCAGGGTCAAGACTGATTTGAAAGCACAAAGGAAAAAAACAAGATAATAACGGAATAGATCTACAATGCTGAAAAACTGTATCACTGATAAGCATGTATTGTATGTCTGTCCATGAACTCTCTGCCTTTTGAACACACTTCAGCAAGAATGGAGAAAACACTGTATTATTTCTGCCTATTTCTGTCGTCTACAGTTTCATAAAGAAAATCACTAATGAGCATATTCTTAATGAAGAGTTAAGCTTTCTCCGTTGCTATAGCCAGATTACAATAGAAATAGAACTTTAATTAAGATAGCACTCCAAA
Organism: Vipera ursinii; assembly: GCF_947247035.1. NCBI lineage: Eukaryota > Metazoa > Chordata > Lepidosauria > Squamata > Viperidae > Vipera > Vipera ursinii. Next base: position 218,238,459 of record NC_139512.1, on the reverse strand, counting down.
GTATAAAAAGGTAAAGGTAAAGGTTCCCCTGCACATGCGTGCTAGTCGTTTCCAACTCTAGGGGCCGGTACTCATCTCCGTTTCAAAGCCGAAGAGCCAGCGCTTGTCCGAGGATGTCTCCGTGGTCATGTGGCCAGCATGACTAGATGCCAAAGGCGCACGGAACGCTGTTACCTTCCCACCGTAGTGGTCCCTATTTTTCTACTTGCATTTTTACGTGCTTTTGAACTGCTAGGTTGGCAGAAGCTGGGACGAGTAACAGGCACTCACTCTGTTACACGGCACTCGGGATTTGACCCGCCAAACTGCCGACCTTCTGATCGACAAGCTCAGCATCCTAACCCACTGAGCCACCACATCCCTTATTCCAAAGTATATTTTATCTTTAAAAAAGTTAATCAGTCACATGATTCTGTGCTTTCTTGTCTTTCTCATGTGGCACTGCAGTTTCAGAATTTCTTGCTCAGTTAAGATGCTTTCTTAATTTCCCACCTTTCTTGCAGATTTATTTTATATAATGAAAATAATTCTATATCACTATTCTGAGTACTGTTAAAATAATGTATTCAATTCAAAATAGTCACATAGTACAGCAATGAAATATATTAAAAAACATTAAACCAATAACCATTTAGAGGATACATTAAAAAGATGCAACTTGGCACTTTTTCAGAAAGTAATAAGAGTAAGCAACTAACCTGAACTCCAAACATGTCCCATTATGTGTGAGCAATTTAAGTTAACATCTTTTTTCCCCACATGCCTGCTTCTCCTGTAATCTTAAAAACCTGCACAGGTTTATAAGGATTCTGCAAATGGGAAAACATACTACAGCAACTTTTTCTTAATGTACCCACAACATACTCTCAAAATATTAAATATGTCAAAAAGTTTGGGGATACAAAATAGAGGAGAAAAAATAGCCCTATAGAATACCATAAGGCAAACAAACCACGGTGTCAAACAGGTAATCTCTCCCTCTAACCACAGTCCAGTAGAAAAAGCTTGTGCAATCAAAATATAATGTTCCAAAACTTAATTCTGCAGGTTGACCAGAAGCTGTGGCCATCAAGATTAAAATCTGCCAGTAAATCCAAAGGTAATAAAACTGCACCTTTTCCAATGTAGACCATCAAAGTAGTGACAATTCTATAACCTAAGCAAAATTTGATTTAACTTGTAAGATAATTTTTAGCCTAACAAAGAACTTGAATTATAATACTGATACAGTACTGTATAATATAAAGTTAACATATGAATGCTAAGCTTATTTTGTTGCCCAAAATGACAAAGTATGCTTAGCATACTGTACATCCTTCAAACCAGAAAAAAAGAATCAAACCAGATGTTCAACTTCTATTTTAAAGTCAGAGACAAGCCCTTCATTGCAATTTTAGATATCAAACAAATTGCAAAAAGGAGAAGTACACTTCAAGTGAACTGAAGAACTTTTTTTAGCAAATGGAGAAGAAAATCACTGAGCTTTATATCAAAGATAAAAGTAAGACCTCACTACTCATTCTTCTCAGTGCCACCCCGAAAATTATTAATATCTTTCTGGACTGCCCTCTTTTTAGCACTTCAAGTCATTCCATCTACTCTTTGATTTTGATTCACTCTTTGCAGCTTCAAAATGAAAATAATTCAATCAATGTCATATCCCCTCAGTTATTACTAACTATAGACTCACTGCCATCTTAATCATGGCAATATAAATCTTTATTAGCTGTTCATAATTGGTTTTCAGCATGAGTAACTATTCCCCAAAATCAGTTAATGGAAGAGACAGCTTAAGTTACAATAAAATTATTTGTCCTTTAAATCTTTACCTTGTTGTTGCTGCTGCTGCTTAAAACAATGGAGAAATAAAGATATAAAGGAAGTAGGAATTCAAGATAACAAGTTTAGGAAATGAAGAAATAACAAACCATATGCATGCAAAATCAGGAACAAGGGATGCTATTGCCCAATTGCCTATTAAAAATGGCCCCAAAGATAGCCAAGGATACCAATAAAATGATGTATTGGAGTTAAAGGATTCAGTACATGAAAATGTACAAATGGATATAAATAAATAAATAAAATTTGAAAAATAGCCCTAAGAAAATTCTATTTATAGTGACATGTGGAAATGCACATCAGGTGTGTTTTATGCAGAGAAGTGTCACAAATGTAGATTTAACTCAAGACTTGCTGAGACTTCTTCTAATGAAAGTTTTAAACAAGTTCTTGGACAGTAAATAAAGCTATCTATTTTGGACAGTTTAAATATTGCACTCAGTATCATCATAACTGTTAATTATATTTCAACAGTCATTGGAGACGAAGAATTATCATACATCGGTCCACCATAAGAAAATTTTAGAAAGTATTTTAATGTATTTATCACAAAATTTAATTCTATCCAACAATATTGACAGAAAATACTGCATAAGCAGGGCTACTGGATCTAGGCCAGAGCTCCCCAACCTTTCCGGCTTGGCGGCATGGAAAGAAAGGGAGGAGCAGGGAAATGTGCACGCACGCAGCCCACGCATGCATGCACAAATGGGTGAGCAAACAGCAACAGTGCTGGAGTGAGTGCCCACACAAATAGGTTGCATGCACCCGTAGCAGCGTGCTGGCACCTGCATGCAGGCACAAACAGGCCACTAGCGCCCGCGTGATGCTGGTGGCGGTGCTAGCACCATGCATGTGCAAATGGGGCTGCTAGCGCCCATATAGCGGCACTATGAGTGGGGGTAGGCTCGCCAGCTATTCCCATGGCCTGGTGGCCAAGAGACCAAGGTCCAGTACTGGGCCGCAGACCATAGATTGGGGACCCCTGATCTAGGCAGCAAAAATTTAGATGAGGAGCAGTAGATGGTAGCAAAGAGATACAAAAATTCTACCACCTGCCATCTAGTGGTTATCCAAATGTTTGCAAACCTGATCTGTTGGTCCTACTGTAAACGGCTTTTTGAACGGTAGTATTTCTGCAACAAATTACAAGCTCAATCTTTACTACTGAAAATTTTATTTTCCACAACTGCTTTGTTATAAGAAATAGCAATAAGATAGGTGTATGAATAATATATACTCCCTGAACGCTCAGCAGACAAATATTAGTAACATCCATACTGATATTAGGGATAAAATGCTAATACACTCACACTGAATGTTCCTGTAAAGTATGAAATGTTTTTCACAAGACATAGCCTATTGTCTGAAAATCTAAATTGTGCAAATGCAACCTAACTCAAGTTAAGCGTGCAGGAAAAAAGTTGCTCAAACTTTTTCAATATTAAAAAAAACATACAATGCATAACATTCATCCAAGCTAAGGAGTTTGTGGCTCCCCTGATCTTTGTAAAACTACTTTCCAATGAAATAATGGGATTTAAACATCCTAATATTTCACACCATCCCTCAGCAACATTCCCTTGTGGGAAACCAACCCACAAGTTCAGAGAATGAATCTCCACCCTTTTCCTACACCCAAGCTAAAGATATTCGCTACTATCACAAACATTCCCTTATGTATACACAGTGTGATTTTTTTCCCCAAGTCATATCCTGGGGATTTCATTCTTTCAAAAATATTTTTTTGTAAGGAGAAGCCAGTGATCTAGCTATTTACTTGTAAATAAAATGGCAGCTGAATGTAAAAGTGATTCAGTCCCACTTTATTCAAATCACATTATAGGAATTTTGCTTTAATCATATAAATACTACTCAGAAAATATTGCCACAAATTGCGTTATTTCCCTACATGTTCCTTTTCTTGTTCTTCAATGTCAATGGCTTTCTTTAAAATGTTCTTTATATTGGTAAATACTTGTTATCAGAAACAGTTTGGGACGAAAAGAAAGATAATTTTCTATTTGATTTTCCTTAGTAAGATCACATCCATATTGGCTCCCTGTAAACATTTTTTAATACAATGGAAAACCTAAAGAAGTTTAAAACTGTTAAGATTTTCACAGCTATCGTTTCTCACTGTGTGACAAAATGTACCACTTTCAGTACACATAAATGTAATTAAAATGCATACTAATTTTGCTGTGAATTTTAATCATCCGGAACAGGTAGAAATTTGATTTGTGTGCCTGTTTCTGGGAGATAGCTAACTTGTAACATTTATGAACTTCACAGCCACCTGGCATTTGCATCTTTTCCTATTCTCTGTAAACATCAGAATACATTACAGTCATTTAAAGCTACACAGTAAGTATGCGCTATTCATACAACCTTGTCCATTTATTAACCGCACATTGTTAAAAGCTCTGCAAGTATCTAGCATCCCAATCTTTCCCACGCAGCCGGGCAATGAAAAGTGCCACGATTACTTAAGGCCAAACTGATACCTACGAAATCCTAACCCTCAAGAGGATGATCAACAGGAAGGAATCTTATCACAGGTTTTAAAGGAGCCTGGATTTCTCACCACTAAAAATACAAAGTCGAGACTTTGGGTTCCAAGGATCCAGTCTTAAAATCTGTTCCGATTACCTGTCTTCAAAGGCTGAAGTAGGCTATTTTAACTTCCACGTTTGCTCCGCACCCGAGCAAACAAGCCAGGTTAGCCATGACATCTCTTTAATCACGGGGAAAGAAAGGGTCGAACGGTAAGGCAAGCAAGCCCAGATGCACACACCCTGGGAACACGATGACTCCACGTACAAAAGGACGAATGCGCCCATAAATCGCGACCTCCTCCTCATCCATACACCACGCCAGAGACCTCCGTGCACAGTTCGGCCCAGAAAAGGATGAGCTTTGCAACCAGCACACCGATACCCGTCGATGAATTTAGCAAGGTTGCTAACTTCGGGAGGGGTGCAACGTGGGGTGCAACTGTGAGACAGCCGGGGGGGGGAGAGAGAGAGAGAGGCAGGAAAGGCTTGGAAATCGCGAGGGGGATGGGACGGCGAGGCGGGGAGGGGTCGAGGGGGGGCTCCATCCTTCGGACCGGCTCGACCCCCCCCCTTTTTTTTAAAAAAAAAAAAAGGAGCTGCTTCCCTGCGCGCGCCGGGGCTCCTCACCTGGTCTATGGGTAGCCGAATGGCGTTGCTGAGCGGCTGCAGCAGCGTGGAGCCTGTGGTGCTGGTGGCCATGGCGGAGAAGGCGCTCCCCCCTCCCCAAGCCTGGGGCCAAGCCAAGATGATAAAGAGCGAGAGAGGGAAAGGGAGAAGGTCCAGCGGCCGCCACCGCTCCCCTCCCTTCTGCCTCAGAACATCAAGAAGAGCGGCAGCGGCAGCAGAAGGGTAGAGGCAGCGCGAAAAAACGCCCCAACCCCGAGTGGCGGCAGCAGCAGCGGCGGCGGCGTGACAAGAAGAAGGCAGCAAAACTCGCCCGGGCAAGTGACGGCTTCCCTGACCAATCCCGAGGCAGCTCCGGCCCCAAGCCATCGAGAAGAGGCGGGACCGATCGACCCACCCCACCCCCCCTCCCCGACCGAGGCGGAGCCCGGCGGCTGCTAAGTGACAGCGCCGGGATTCAATACTGGCGCTACTCTGGTGTTGCGTGATGGGGGGAAGTGTGGAAAAGGCGCCCAATGGCCGGCTAGCCGAGGTAGAATAAGGCAGCCTTGGGCTGAGGGAGCCTTCCTCGGCAAGACGGGGCCCGCTGCTGGCGGAGGCGGGTCAGGCACGCTTGGCTGAGGCGTCCCACCCTCGCCCACTTTGGAATAGCACAGATTGAATGGGAGGCTCCCCAGCTGGGAGGGAAGCAGAGTCAGTTTAAGGAACGGGGGGGGAGGGAGGGGGGGCGATATACTATTTAAATAGGAATGTCCCCGCTGATAACATGTAGATATAGAAGGAAACAATTATGGGAGGTGGGGCAGAGGCTAATTCATATACAAGGATGGCTGGTATTGTTATTGTTATTACTATTATTATTACTACTAGTAGTAACACTATGGTTCATCACACAGTCAGCCAGATGCTAAGCCTGAAGTTGTCATTTGTATCCGCCTATCAAGTCCTTCCCGAGGACCTCAGATAGACTGATGTTCTTATTTGACAGTGTTAAAGGTATCATCTGTAGCAGACATGTCACACACAAGGTCCAGATCCGGCCCGCGAAGTGGTTTCATGCGGCCCGCGAAGCCATCCTGGAAAGAGTGAGGGAATGACACCCACTGCCTTGGCCCTGGCCCAGAGGCCCTCCTTCTGCCAGAGACCCTCAGATCTGTCCTGCCCAGGCCCTCATAGGCACCCTTGATGCGAATGATGTAGAGGTGGCCATGCCCACCCAGTAGGCCATACGCACTCTAGCCATGCCCACCCAGTAGGTCACGCCCACCCTGGCCATACCCACCCGGCCCCCTGAGGGCAACTGCAATGCTGATGCGGCCCTCAGTGAAATTGAGTTTGACACCCCTGATCTATAGTCAAAGCTATGGTTTTCCCATTAGTAATGGATGGCTGTGAGAGCTGGGCCACAAGGAAGGCTGAGTGCCAAATTTCGAATTGTGGTGTTGGAGAAGACTCTTGAGAGTCCCTTGGACTGCAAGGAGATCAAATCAGTCAATCCTAAAGGAAATCAACCCTGATTGTTCTTTGGAAGGCCAGAAACTGGAGCTAAAGCCCAAATACTGTGGCCACCTAATGAGAAGAGCGAACTCACTGGAAAAGGCTGTGATGTTGGGAAAGACTGAAGATAAAAGAGGAAGGGGACGACAGAGGATGAGATGGTTAGATGGTGTCATCAACTCAAATGAATTTGAGCAAACTGGCTGATAGTTCAACTCTCACAGTTCAGCCACCCTTGTGTATGAAATGAGTCAGGAGACAGTGGAAGACAAGTGTTTGGCGTGCTATGGTCCATGGGGCTGTGAAGAGTCAGACACAGCTTAGCGACTCAACAACAACAACAAGCTGTTGCAAGTAAAGCTGTCTTTTGCAATTGACTGATGGTGATTCTGCAATGCACTCAAGACACCTATTACTATTGGTAACATCTTTGCTTCCTTTTGCATTAATCATTGTACTTCTATTTGCAAGTCTTCATGTTTTGTAATTTTCTCCAGTTCTTTCTCTTCTCTTCTGTTATCTCCAGGTATGGCAATGCCACTATCCAGATTTTTTTGGTCTTTCTTGACAATTGTTAAGTCTGGGATGTTAGGTGACAGGTGCTTTTCTGTTTGAATTCTAAAGTCCTAGAGCACTTTTAGCTTCTTCATTTTCTATTACTATGTCTATTTTGTAGTCCCACGAGTTCCTGCTTGCAGGCAAATGGAATTTCTTGCAGATCTTTCAGTGCACCATTGTTGCTACTTTGTACTGCTGTTGCTTGTTTATATGCTCTTCTTGTGGTAGCTAACCTTGAGGACCACCTGGAGGCTCCAACTGGTACAGAATGCAGCCGCGAGAGTTGTGTTGGGAGTCTCCCGATACTCCCATGTTACACCTCTGCTCCGTGAGCTGCATTGGTTGCCAGTTGTCTTCCGGGTGAGATTCAAGGTGCTAGTAATGGTGTTTAAAGCCCTACATGGCAGGGGTCCGGAGTACCTTAGGGAACACCTGCTGCCGGCGTCTACTTCCCTCCGCCCTGTGTGGTCCCACAGAGAGGGCCTCCTCAGGGTGCCACTGGTCAGAGAATGTCGACTGGTGGCCCCCAGGGGGAGATCCTTCTCTGTGGGCGCCCCGGAGCTATGGAACCAGTTACCGGTTGAGCTCTGGACGGCGCCCGATCTGCGCTCCTTTCGCCGTGATCTGAAAACATACTTGTTCGAGCAAGCCGGCCTGGCCTGAGGGGGGATTGGTGGGGTTTTTACTATTATTATTGGGGTTTTTACCATGTATCAACTGTATTTTTAATCAGGCATGTATTTAATTATCTTTTAGTTTTTGTAAATTTCTGTGTTTTATTCTTGCCCTGTACACCGCCCTGAGTCCTTCGGGAGAAGGGTGGTATAGAAATATTAATAAATTAAATTAAATTAAATTAAATTAAATTAAATTAACCAGATAGTCCACTGTTTCTTGAGCTTCTTTGCAGAAACAGCATTTGTTGTCTTCTCAATTCTGGCTTTGTATACATGTGTTCTTAAGGCTTGGTCTTGTGCAGCCAGAATTAGCCCCTGAGTCTCTTTCTCCAATTTTCCTGCTCTTAGCCATTGCCTTACTGTCTGCTTTGTCTGCTGTTTTTAATGTACTGGCCATGTAATGCTTTACCTTGTCATGTTTCTTTTCTATTCTTCATTTGGTCATTTTTGTAGGCCAGTTTGGACCCTCCAGAATTCAGTAAGCCTTCATGGCATAGCTTCAGTGCATCTTCTTCACTGTCCTTGAGATATTTTTCCAATCCCCCCCCCCTTTTTTTTCCAACTGGTGTACATGCAACATTCCACACCCACCTATTTCCCACATCACTGCATGGATGAAGGGCATAATTCATTGCCATAATTTTTCAGGTTTTATTATCCATAGCCTTTAGTTCTGCTTGGCTCCAGCCCGCTGTTCCAACTTTATATCTAATGACCAGAATTGCCCAGGCACTCGTTGCCTTGATGGTATTTCTTCTACTGAGTTTTGATTTTAGGATCTTCTTCGTTCTTTTCATGTATTCACTTCCAACCTTTTCCTTGACTTCAGTGTGCTTGATGTTGTCATCTTGAAGGAGGCCCAGATATTTGTAGTGATCATCTCCAGACCCTTGATATTATTTCTGTAGGGCACCTTGATTCCTTGAGTTTTCACTATTTTTTCTTGTTTGAGGATGAGGGTGGCACATTTGTTCATTCCAAACTCCACTGCAATATCGTGGCTGTATATTTGGACAGTGTCGAGCAGTGACTGTATTTCAAATGGTGTTTTTCCATGCAGCTTCAGATCATCCATGTAAATTATTATCATTGCTAGTAATGATCAGCCCAGTGAGACCTATGTTCTCGGTCACATGAATTTGTCAAAAGCATCCTTTCAAATTCCAGCAATTGGTACTATTATGAAGAACCAATAGTTACAGCTCATGTTCCAAAATGCATGCACGGGAGCACAAAACATGCTGTCTGTTTATTGCAACAATCGAATGAATCACCTCAGTGCCGTGACCAAGCATAAACCTTTCCGTGTTGGTTGATTAGCCAAGTGAGGGGAAAAAGGGATGTTTGTGAGCTTGACCATCTCTCGTGTAGTCGTTAGCATTTTTAAAAGATACTCAATATTCTCTAGAATTTATGCCCCAGAAAATGAAAGCATAGACTATTTTTCTGTTTCATTTTGCATGTTTCCATAATGGACCAGAACTATTACCAACACTTCTTGGTCTGCTTCTTAAAACTATTGAAAAATTTTCTATTACATATTTTGAATAAAATTGCTGTTGAGATTTCATCTGCTCCATTAGAAATTCCTAATAATATTAATTCTCAGGAGTAGATGATAATTGTAGATAACTGTATAATGCCCGCTCCAGAAGGAATTGGCTGGACTTCTTTGGAATTCCTTTTTAACAGATAAAACATCTGTACGCAAACTGAAGCAACTGTTAGATGAATGTAGTTTGACTATAAAATGCATCCTCTTGTGATTTCAAAATGATGTTTGTAAAATTACCTACAGTATTCCTGTGACTTATTTATTTTCAGGACATAATATAAGCAGCATGATCCACCTTGCTTCAAAAGAGCTTTCTCCCAAAGTGCTTGGCATCTAAAAGACAGTTTTATGTCAAAATGTTGCAATCTGAAAACAGAGTGACAGGCAGAGCTTAGCTGAAACAGGCTACATAGCATCAGCCCAACAAATTTCACAACATTCCCCACCTAGAGGGCTTGTACAAAGCCAACAGAAAAGTAAAGACTGAAGAAGCTTCTGTCCTATCTAATCCCATTCCATTCCAAGATCACAATCCAACCAAGAATGCCAAGTTATGCTTGATTAATGAGAAGTATGACTGAAGTTTGGTGTAATGGTTAAAGCTCCAGACTGGAGACTGAGAGACACTGAATTCTAATCCTGCCTTGGGCATAAAGCCAGTTCAGTGATTTTGAGCGAGTCCTCCTCTCTTAGTCCCAGGAAGGAGGCAATGGCAACCACTTAGGAAATCTTGCCAAGAAAGATGCAGGTACTTCTCCAAGCAGTGACCAAGAGTCAATACTGACTTAGATTCCGGTTTTGCACAGTAGCACAGCAGCCAAGGGATCACAGGGCTCCACACCCTATGGCTAATTTCCACCTGCCAAGGGACCCTAAATGGGCCTGAAGTTGCCCCATAGAGGCAACATAGAAGGGGGAAAGTCCTGCTGATTGTGGAGAAATGGTGGTTGATCTGATAAGTTTGGAAAAAGCCCTCCAGAAGCCAGCAGGAGAACAGGCTAGTTTAACTTCCAAGTCTAGCCCACGTTACAAGCAACCGAAGTCCAAAAGTACTACTTCAAGCTGCCTGTAAACAATGTGTTTGGAACTGGGTAAGAACAGTGATTTTCTCTCTTATACTTGGAAATTGATTTCCTGGGGAAAAAAGAAAAAGAAAAACCCCAAGGGACTGGCAAGGCCAAGAAAAAATAAATTCGATTTTGATGACCTTCAGTGTCTTAATAACAGAGAACAGCAGTGACAAGAAAAAAAACACCTTGGGCTTTCTACAAAGTGAGAATTATAAACTCTTAAAAAAAAGAATTGACCTTTCTGGATTACAAATACTAACTCAACTGTGACTCTAAAGCTGTCTGCAGAGAAAGGAAAACCCTGATTTTTTTACTATCATGGAAAACCAGAGATCTGCAAAAAGAATATACCAAGAAAAAACAAATACAGTACTTTCCGGAAGGAGATCTATGCTATGTTGCAACTAATCCAAACAACAATAATCTCCAACCACAAGGAAATTAAACATAACCTTGAAAACAAATGAACGCATGTCCAATTTAACTTTACAACATAAAAACTCTCAGAAAATAAAAATAGAGAGTGAGCAGAAAAAACAGACAACTGAATACAAGACAGAGGAGAGAGATTTCAAGATAGAATTTAACAATACAAGGAAGTATAACCTAACCCAGATGGAAACAAATTTACAAGAAACTTTGGACATGGAAAAGACAAACTACACTTTAAGATTACAAAATATGTAAGTTTGAGGACAAGAAAAAAGATTTGGCAAAATGGATTTTGCCAGAAGAATTACAAGAACTTGAGAGACAAAAAATAAGAAAGAAAATCAAGAAAGAAAAAAAGGAAAATATTTTCAATGAATATAAAGGGGAAAGCTTTCTTATAAAAACATCTTACCTGTTTTGCCTTTTGTACCTGCAACAACATTTATAAGATTATGGGAAGATTCTTTGATTCATCAAAGCATATTGAACAGGAAAGATATTGGGCAAAAAAAGGGTAAAGGGAGAATTAAAAAATTAGATGATGGGAACTACCAGAGGGAGTTTTTAAAAATTAAACATTTGTTTGAATATGGTTAAGGAAATAAAAAGATTTTGAATATAAATGAAGATTAGTTTAAGAGAGATGAACCCCTCAAGTAATATAGTATGCCGCCTTTCTTTTGTCTTTTGTCTTTGGTTTTTTGACATGAGAAATATAAAAAAGTTGGGATGGTTTATATAAAAGAAATGTTTTCTCTGTATTGTCTTTTTATTCTTATTTTTCTTTAAAATATGAAAAATGTAAAAATGTGATGGCTTTTATGAGAAAAAGACTTAAGTGTAACTAATTTTGAGAAAATCTTAACCAGTAAGAATGTTTTGAATATTGTGGGGAAAACAAATTTAAATAAGAATGTAAACAGGATTTATGATGAGGCAATCAAGATGATCAATGAAAAGAAGCTTTATATTGATGTGGTTATTATTTGCAGAAACATGAGAAAAATGTTTATATTTAATTGTCATTTATTTAAATAAGAACTGTATTAACTTAAGGTTGGCAAAAGAGAATATTGGAAGAAGAGGAAATTAAGTAAAGCTATTATATGGATTATAGAATTATAGAAATTAATTGTTATTGATTTTTTTAGACACTAACCCAAACAACACAATGTTTACCAAATATTAAGGTGTATGTTAAAAATCAATAAAACATTTTTTTAAAAAAGAGTCAGTACTCACTTAAAGGCATAACACAAAAGTCTTAAGTAAAAAAGACCACAATTGGAACTTGCAACTCCATTGCTAAGTGACGCAGTTACTAAGCGAAACATTGTGTGATGTGACTTTCGATTTTACTACTAGTTTCGTGACTCTGTTTTGTCAGAAGTCGGTTGCAGAATGCCCAAATATTGATCATCTCACCATGAGACCATCATGCAATGGACGTAAATGTGAGGACTTGTAAAGTTATTTTCTCAGTACCTTTGTAACTTTGAAAATTCACTAAACAGAGCAGTTATTAAGTAAGGTCTGTCTGTATAAACCACAGAGCAACGGCATTATTCAGATGATAGGTTGTAGCACGGGATATTTCTAGTGACATTTCATACACTAGAATAGAAGCTTGTAAGAGTGAACTTTGATAACTCAAACCAAGAGAGACAGTACATATGATTCAAAAAGGTTATTCTGTATTTTTTTTACAAAAATCTTCATAACACAAATGTGCCCTGATAATTTAGTTTTATAGGTTGACCTATCTAGAGATGATCTAACCATGAACATCAAATATCTGGAACCTGGGCCATTTGCCAGTGGTGCGCTGAAAATAACACACCAAAAGGAGGATGCAGCTGATATAAATTGATGAAACTTTCTCTTCCACCCTCACCCTTGTGACAAGATCATATATCAGTTTGGAAAGGGGAGGGATGATAGATTGACAGCTGCAAGTTCCTTATTTCTAATTGCTAAAAAATAGATTTTTTTATTTTCTTCGGGTCCCAGATATATTAAAGTAACATTCTTCCTTCCACTAACACACGAGCACAGGCTCCAAATGTAAGTGTCATCCCATTTCTATTATATTTTTATCATTTCAATATCTGTGGCTACCAGCTCGTGACTCTGGGGAACCGTAAAGGATTAAAATACAACAGTGTATATAATTGCCTTTTAACAATTTCTTATACTGATAATGTCTTTTAAAAATATTCCTATGAAAAAAAGATTCCCCAATTAATAACAGTCTCCAAATCAACTGTTCCTGCCTTTCATCCAATTCTGACTGGCCCTCCATGAGGCCAAGCCTTTGCTCCTCTTTGTGTCTCTTGGTACTTCTTGAGTATCAAACCGGGAAAACCAGTTTCCCTCCCTTCTCCATTTAAATCTAAAGCATAGGCAGGCCTACAGGCTGGCAAGACAGACCCTCCCTCTGCTTTAAGCAAATCAGTGAGGAACAGCTGCAGTCTTTGGAAGTAGGAGAGAGGCACTTGCTCAACTAACAAGTTCTACATTTGCTTGGTGGCCTTTGAGAAGAGAAGCAGGCCCAGGTAGATCCAGGTACATACACAAGAGGGAAGGATAACTCTGGCTCATGGTATATGGTGCTCCTAAACCATATTGATTAATCTGATGTGAAGACTGGCATTTTTAGAATGATTTTGAAGGAAGAGCATACCACCTAAGCTTTGGCGCCCTAGGCCAGCAGCTAATAACCTCGTGATGTTTGAAGTTGGGATGGCTGTGAACGAATGATAGTTATGAACAGTCCTCAAATTTCTTACTGTCCTAGCACCGCCGCAGTTACATGATTGCAATCTGGGCACTTGGCAACTATGACAGCTGCAGTGTCCTATGGTGACAGGATCACTATTTGCAACCTTCCCTGCCAGCTTTCCAAGCAAAGTTAATAGGGAAGCTGACAGGAAAGATACCAAGTCACTCCAGTAAGTCTCCCCCACCCATGACCATCCCCTAGCCCCTCCATGTTTGTACTGTGCCTCCCTGGCCACCCACACACCACCACATATCCTCCCTATACTCTACTGTGCCTCCCCAGCCACCTGTGCACCCCTGTGCTTTCTCCCCCACTGGGCAGCAGCTATTTACCTCCCTGCCAGTGTGCTTGCAAGCCACCTAAAATGTACAATTTCCTGCTGGCTTCCCCATTGACTTGACTGTTGAAAGCCAGCAAGAAATTGCAAGGAGGTTTTTGCTTAAAGACCTGTAAATCTCACTTAGCAATGGCAATGGGGACTGTAGGGATTGCAGTCACTAAGAGATGCAATCACACGACATTGCACTTTAAGCCATAGAGTTTAGTGTTGGAAATTCTGGTCAGAAATTCTGGTTACAAATGTCATTATCCATGGACTACTGTAGTCTAAAGTTGGCCATGATGAGAGATGTCCAGTTGGTATGGTCAAAAAATTCAACACAGTGGTCACAACAGTGAAATCAGAGCTATCAAGGGGAGAGGGAATGGTCTTAAAGAGCTGAGGAAGACCCTTTACTCTTTACCTCAAAAGGGAACTGGGACAAGAATGTAATTTGTGTAAATATCTCAGATAAGCCTCTCCGTAGAGAAAGGGAGGGGATAAACATATTCAGATTTGCAAGAGTCCATTACTATCACTTTACAATAAAAGTAGTACCAATTGATTTCCTATTCTAATCTACCTTGAATAGCTTGACAGCCCAAGCCTATTTTCCTTCAAAAGCATCTCACCATTGTGGCTGCTGTTAGATACTGGGTTCGTTGCTTGATTGACGAGACGAGGTGAGTGAGTTCAGCAAGATCATTGTTTATTTGGTTGCAGGAACTGAACTGAGAAACAGAGCTGCGAATGCAGCAATTTATACCCTGGCCTCTAGGCGGCAGCCAATAGGTTTAAAGCAACCTATTGCCACCCTAGAGACACCCTAGAGACAACCAATGGCAGTGTTGGAGACAGGATGTCTGAGGAGCGAAGTCTATATGAATCCTCGACCAGGGGGTGTGTGTCTCCTCCCACCTGTGGACAGGTGCATGCAGCATTTCAGGCCTAGACTGCTGGCATGTGTAACACCCATGAACTTGGGCCTCAATGGCTTTATCTAATGACCTTGTTCCCCCAAAGAATACAACCCTTATGAGCTGAGAGCTCATGTCTCCTTGTGAGGTAGCTCTGGAACTCAGGATCCGGGCTTTTCTCTAGCCATCTCATGTGAACCCAAAATAGCACTCTGCTTAGAGTCTTGTCTGCTGCTGTTTCTGCGACTATGTCCCCTGCATGGAGGGGAAACTCTGGCAAGTCCTGAATGGACAAAACGTGTGCTGCTAGGGCCGGATCTGGCTCGATTTGAGGCAGTGGAAGCCTACTCAGGCCATCTGCATGGCCCATATCCTTGCCGGGTTTGTGAATTAGCTTAAAGCTGTAAGCCGATAAAAAATGGACCATCTTAGCATTCTAAGGGATAAGATGCGGGGTGTCTGTCTGTCTGCAGTGAATAACCCCAATAGTGGTTTATGGTTTGTGAAGACCGTGAAGTCCCTGCCGTATAAGTAGTCATGGAATTTTTTTACTCCAGCTACTATGTCCAATGCCTCCTTGTCAATTTGTGCGTAATTACACTCTGCAGAGGAAAGTGTCCTGGAATAAAAGGCAATTGGAACTTGAGATCCATTGCTCTCCAAATGACTTAGGACAGCCCCCACCCCGTATGGGGACGTGTCACACGCTAGGCATACCGGCATTGATTCCTTGAAATGAGTGATTGTGGAACTGACCGACAGAAGAGCCTTCAGTTCCTGAAAACGTTTTGTGAACACTAGTCCACTTCCATGAAATATTTTTGTCCAAGAGCCAGTGTAACAGCTCTGCCAACCTATTGCCCTAAAGGCAACCAATGGCGGCACTGGAGACAGGATGTCTGAGGAGGTGGGAGCGGTTAGCCAGCTTGGTGGAGCAGTGGGCTAATGCCTCCTTAAGTAACACCAGCTGCCTGCAATTAGTGCAGGTTCGCATCCCACCAGGCTCAAGGTTGACTCAGCCTTCCCTCCTTCCGAGGTAGGTAAAATGAGGACCCAGATTGTTGGGGGCAATTAAGCTGACTTTGTAATAATGCCGCTGAGGGGGGGGGCAAAAGCCCTAATAAGCAGGCATATACATAGAATGGAGGCTACTGCTAAGCTTGTAAGCCGCCCTGAGTCTTCGGAGAAGGGCGGGATATAAATGGAATTAAAATTTTTTTTAAAAAAGCTTCCCTGCTTAAACAACCTTCCAGCAATTAACCCCATGTGATATTCCCAAGTAAGATAAAGCCCAATACATTACAGCTGCCGTTTTGACTTTTCTGAAGTCATCCTGAAAACATCCCTGAAGCACCTGAAGCACATGGGAATGAGGCGGAATGGGATGACAGCTGCTGAGAAGCCAAGTAGTAGATGGGCAGCCCCAGAGTGGAATAACAGCTGCTGAGACTGAAGTAGTGAGCAATGACAGTGGGAGGCAACTTCTGAACCATGCTTAGCCTTATTTTTACAATAATTAGAAAATGTACAACTCAGGTATTTTCAATGCTTTGCAAGAGAGGAGGAAGGAGATACAATACTTAATGTTTGTCAGCTTCCTTATTGCCTTACTGGCACCAGTCACCACTAATGTAATATTATATTCCTTTTCCTTAATTCTTTAGGCCCCTGTGAATTGGTGTTTTTTTTAAAAGATTCTTGCCTATTGCTTTGCATTTTAGGTGTTAATTATATTATGAGATGTAGTGGTAAAGGTGCTGGACTAGGAACTAAGAGAACTTGAGTTCTAGCTCTAGTCTTGCCTTGTTCTTGAAGCCAGCTGCATAATTTCAGCCCTAGGAAAAAGGCAATGGCAAACCACTTCCAAAATATTGCCAAGAACCAACACTGCATGGACGTCTTTACGTTGTCCCTGAAGGTCAAGACTGACATGAAGAAAATAGAATCAAATTATATGTCATAAGCCCAGTAATTTAGAGGCGCCTTATTTTATATTGTGATGTTATAACTGCATTTCCTGCTGATATTACATTGAGGTATAAGAACAGGATTTAAATGATGAATAAATAAATGTCATAAGTATGATAAATAAACACTATTTGCTCATATCATGATCTCTGTGGTATATGTTGTAAAAGAAACTGGAGTACAGGTCGTCCTCAGCTTACAATAGCAATTGGAACCAGAATTTCCATTGCTGAGCAACGTGGTCATAAATTGCAATGTCATGTGGCCAATTTCACAACCCAGATACCATACTGCAAAAGATACTACTGTACTATCAAAGCATTTTCCCATAAGTGTGCTGTTATTTGCATCGGCAAGATGGAAGAAAACTCTTAAGAGTTTATAACAGGGGTCTTCAAATTTGGCCCTTTATGACTTGTGGACTTCAACTCCCAGAATTCCTCAGCCAGCATGCCTGGCTGAGGAATTCTGGGAGTTGAAGTCCACAAGTAATAAAAGGGCCAAGTTTGAAGACACCTGGTTTATAAAGTATGCATCTGAACTCTTAAGGGCCATTGGTTTACCATAGTATTTCTCAACCTCACAACTTTAGGATTTATAGACTTCCAACTCCTAGTATTCTCCAGGAATTCTGGGAGTTGAAGTTTATGTGTCTTAAAATTGCTGAGGTAGGGAAGCACTTGTTTACCACATAAGCTTTGGTTTGAATTGCCTGGGGGAGATTGAAGCTAGCAAGATTGTTCTGAGGAGCCTCATAAGGCAACAGTTCTCACTTCCAACATTTGGAAAGTCCCCAAAGGGGAATTATTCCTGGAGCGGCGCATTTTCTAAATCTAAATTTTATTTTTATTTATTTATTTTAATTCCATTTATATCCCGCCCTTCTCCGAAGACTCAGGGCGGCTTACAAGCTTAGCAGTAGCCTTCATTCTATGTATATGCCTGCTTATTAGGGCTTTCACACACACACCCCAAGCGGCATTATTACAAAGTCAGCTTAATTGCCCCCAACAATCTGGGTCCTCATTTTACCTACCTCGGAAGGATGGAAGGCTGAGTCAACCTTGAGCCTGGTGGGATGCGAACCTGCACTAATTGCAGGCAGCTGGTGTTACTTAAGGAGGCATTAGCCCACTGCTCCACCAAGGCTCTTTTAAATAATTTTCTGCGTGTGCATGTGGACTTGGTGTTCTCAATGTGCTAAGCTAAAGCATGGTTAACATGCAAGTTTGGTGTGTTGTGCAAAATCCAGCCACTGTCACTGTTAATTATTTAAAGTATTAAAACAAACAAGTCTTACTGTTGTTTTAAACATATATTTTAATAGAGCATTGATTGAAAACACTAACCTTTCAAGTCACTTTCTGTAAACAATGGCAACCTTTCTAACAATTTAGTATACCGTATTTTCCGGCGTATAAGACGACCCCTGACTTTTGAGAAGATTTTCAAGATTTTTCGTCTTATACGCCGGAAAATACTTACATGCCAGTTGCCAAGTGTCCGACACAAGCCCGATTCAGATTCAGCCCCGTCTGATGCAAATGGTGCAAAGCCACGTGCTCTTCCAGGCCAGACTCTGCAAACAGCACGCCAGAAGCCGCAACCACCGTGGGAACTCTGAGTCCCCGCCTTTCAGCAGCCTGCATGGCCAAGCGTGATTCGGCTTTGAGATAGCATTTGCAGATGGAGCAGCCGCCGCATCTGGAGCCAAGCCCCGCCCAGGAGACGGTTGGCCAGGCGGGCCCGGAAGACGCGCTAGAGAGCCGGGCTTGGGGCGGCCATGCCGAGGCCGGGTGGCGAGGGCTGCTGCATGGTCTGCGGGGAAGAGGGGCGCCACGTACCGCTGTTCCGCACTCCGTGACCAGGCAAGCGATTCTTCCGGTCGGCGCAGGTAAGGCGGTGCCTCGGCAGGAGCAAAGGTGGTCCCTTCCTACTGTCTGTCGCGGCCTACGGGTGCGACATTCAACGGGGCCCCTCTTCGCAGCACGCCGCACGGGCCTCACCCGTCTCCCCATGGACGCGCCTCCCTTGCTATGGGAGCCACCCCCACCATCCCTGCACGCCACAGACGCAGGCCCACCTTGACTCGTCGTGAGCCTGCCTTCCGTGCGTTGGCTGCTTCCTCCGACCGTCCGATGCTGCCATGGAGATCTCCCGGCAGCTGGCCAGCGCGCGCACACACAGGACAACTCTGCCAGGTCCTGCCCAGTGCCAGCGGGCTCCGCGGCGTCCTTGACCACGACCGGACCCATCCGGGCTGCAACATGCCTAGACACGGTGTGGGCTGGGAAGTTTGGCGGCGACATGCTGGCTGGGAGGCGGCTTCAGAGCGCGTTGCCGGGGACTGCATATCAGATAGGTGAATAGTATTTTCCGGTGTATAAGACGACCCGGCGTATAAGACGACCCCCAACTTTTGAGACAATTTTCATGGGTTAAAAAGTCATCTTATACGCCGGAAAATACGGTATGTATGTATGTATGTATGTGTATATATATATATATATATATATATATATATATATATATATATATGTGTGTGTGTGTGTGTGTGTGTGTGTGTGTGTGTGTGTGTGTGTGTGTGTTTTCTGAGGTTTTTGCGGGTGTTTGTATGTACATCTTTGGTCATTCGGGTTTTTTCCCACGTAGAATTGGAGCCGAACAAAAGCAGCACAACTCACCAGTTCAGGTCTAAGGCTGGCAGCTGAGACCAGCCCATGCACTCAAAACACATCCCCACCCAATCAGAACACAGCCCCCATTCAAAACACACTCCCACCCAATCAGAACACAGCTAACCCCCCACCAAATCAGAGCACACCTCCACCCACAGAACACCCCCCCGCTGGCAGTTTAAAAAAGAAGAAAAAACAGCCACTACCACACACCTCTCCCAGAAGAACGAAGCTGAAGTCACCAGCCTGAGGTTGACGGATGAGATTTCGTTGAAACGTTGCCCTGATACCTCCAATTCTACGTGGGAAAAACCCGAATAACCAAAGATATACTGTATTGCCATATTCATTTTAATAAATACATTTTTGGTGCACTTAAGTTATTTCTAGTAATAGAAATAAATCATAGGAAGAAGGTAAAGCTTTTTATTTCCTGAATCATGTTTCTGAACCAGTGACAATATTTGTCATCACGCAAGCAGTCATCTGCTTTAGTTTCAAAGATTAAGCAATGCATCTTTAAATATACATGGTGTTGCACTGAAACTATGAATGACATATATCTTTCCTTCCCTGTGAGGCTTCATAAATTCCCCACCCTCTGTTATTTGCTATGTATTTATTGCTTTATTTCTCCTGCAGGCAGACACTCTTAGCAGTTTACAGCTATCTCCCAAAAGGCTTTCTCCCAACTCTGTTGTGAGAAGAGGGAAAATACCATTTTAAAACAGGAGCATTTTCAGAAGAGTTCAAGATGCTTCAATTGTTTACTAGAGATGAAACAAAGCAGCTATAATGGACATGGCATAAACAAACCAGTTCCACGGCGTGTTCATATCATAGTTAGGAGGAACCTAAGAATGAACCATTTTTTTATTTAACTGAAAACCTCAGACTTAAAAGCCAGTGAGAGAGCAAGCAAAATATTTGGATCCATTCAGAAGAATGAAAACTGAGCTAGACTTTTGATCTTGTCCGATAATAGTTCTAATTTATTCAGTTTCTGCAATCTATGGTTAATTCTCTAACTGGATGCCTTTACTCAGAGGAAAATCCTATTTAAAATATACAGATTTGAACTCCTATAAGACCAACATACACTACTCATCAAGATGCAGGAATTTGTTTCAAGTATAGCATATTAATACATTTATCATGTACATTTTATCTGGAGAATCTGGGGCAAGATAAATATTATAGTTTTCCTATGCCAGGGGTCAGCAACCTGAAACAGTGAAAGAGCCACTCGGAACCGGTTCCCTCACAAAAGGAAAAACTGGGAGCCGCAAAAAATGTGTGTGCATGTGCGTGCATGCGCATATGCGCAGAACAAGGTTTGACTGAAGAGTGGAGCCAAGGCGAGATATGCACCCACCCTGCATATTTGAATTGATTGATTAAACTTTTTTAGTCCCACTTTTTTTTTGGACTACACACAGCAGAAGACTGGGAGCTGCAGGAGATGGCTGAAAGAGCCACATGCGGCTCCGGAGCCGTGGGTTGCAGACCTGTGTCCTATGCTATAAACAAGGTTGAGAGACAGCAACTAACCCAGAGTTTTATTGACAAAGGAAATATTTGGTTATATATTCATGGTGACACACAGTGCTTTTTTTCTAAAAAAAAAAGGTGCTGGAACTCTCATCTTGGCAGGCGCAGGAGGCGGGGGGTGGGGGGCGGCGCTACTGTGGTCACAGGTGCGAGGGGTGTTGCTGGCGGGCTGCCCCCCGGGGCTGGAGCTGGCATGGCTGGTGCTGTGGGAGCAGCGAGGCCCGCTATATATGGCGGGGCTGCGCAGGGTGGGCAGCGGAGGCGGGGTGGGCCACGCGATGCAGGGCGGCCACTTAGGCATGCAGGGCGAGGTGACGGTGGCACAGGTCCAGCACCAAGTAGGCCACCAGCCTGGTTGACGCAGGTGAGCACAAGGAAGGAGTGCACATGGACTCCGCAGAACCCACCTCTCACTCCTTGTCTTCTCTTATTTACCCAGTTGAGATGGTGTAGTTTGGCAGCAGGCAGGAATGCAAAGTTCCTGCCAACTCTCCTTTGCTTCAGACAACTTGCTGGTGCAACATTTGCCAGCCAGGTCTTTTGGCACGCTCAGCAGCAATTCCTATTGGCTTTCGAAAGCCAATAGGCTTTTGAAAGCCAATAGAGGGAGTAGCATAGCTTGTGCAAAAGCTTTTTTTTGTGCAAAAAAGGGTGCCGGAACGCTGTTCTGAGCGTTCTATGGGGAAAAAAAGCCCTGGATACATCACATATAATTGAAGATTGTAATTATTTGCGTGTGCATGTTCAGCAAGTGTGATGTATTTGTGCTGGCATTTCTAGGCCTCTTTCCAACCACATCCAGAAAAATTTGTAAACAAACATTGGAATTCTTAAGGCCCTGTTTGGTATTTCCCAGCAATCTGTTACTGGAAGGAAAAAGCAATCCCTGCTGCATTACTGATCCCAGAGAAGCATTTGCATGTATGCAGGTATCCTTAGGGTGCCATAGTTATGGATGAGAAATATTGGTTGCAAAGTTGGCATTTCTGGATGTAATACAGATATTTTGGACTTATTTTTGTTTCTTTGCATGCTTGATATTTTTAAAAAGGCATATGCTACTGATTACGCTTATGCACATATGTAACATCTTTTGCTAGGATACATGACCACTGCTTTTTCAGAATGTGAAAAATGAAAGATTGTGACTAAACAAAATTTTAATGTACAGATAATACCACCAGAAATTATTTTAGCCTTTTTAATAAATGTTGTTATTGATGTTAAGCTCACATGGAAAACATCATATATTGTTATGTATATACTAAGTTAATTATTTAAAGACTGAAGTGCAACATAACTAGATTCTAAATAATCTATTTTTCAAAACACACAACAGTCCAAACAGTAAAAGTAAAGTCCAAATTAAGAATATTTCATTCTTAAGAATTATTTACTAATTTAAAGTGGTTTAGTTGTAATAGATGGTTAGATTCAAAATAGTTTTCAAGAGTATGTACAAAGGATACTTTTTTGTAGCATCAGCTAAATTAGACATATTACATTGAGAAAAATGTTTCTCATTTCTTATTTATTATTTATTTTTGGGACTTATATGCCGCCCTATCTCCCGAAGGACTCAGGGCGGCTAACAACAATAAAAAACAACAATACAAAAATTAAAAAAGAATTTAATAACAGCCCCAAAATAAATTAACTACACAATTAAAAATTAAAACATATTTAAAAACCCATCATCAATCCAGGTCAGCCTGATGGAAGAAGAAAGTTTTGAGGTTGCGGCGAAAGGACCGGAGGTCCGGGGCCATCCGAAGCTCAAGGGGGAGTTGGTTCCAAAGGGCTGGTGCTCCCACAGAGAAGGCCCTCCCCCTGGGGGTTTCCCACTGACATTGTCTGGCCGACGGCACCCTAAGAAGGCCCTCTCTGTGTGAGCGCACTGGGCAATGGGAAGTCGTCCCCGGTAGCAGACGGTCCTGCAAATATCCGGGCCTAAGCCATGTAGGGCTTTAAAGGTAAGTACCAGCACCTTAAATCTCGCCCAGAAGACAACTGGTAGCCAATGCAGCTCATGCAGGAGGGGTGTAATATGGGAGTATTGGGATGCTCCCATCACTACCTGCGCGGCCACATTCTGCACCAGCTGAAGCCTCTGGGTGGTCTTCAAGGGCAGCCCCATGTAGACAGCATTGCAGTAATCTATCCGAGAGGTAACGAGTGCATGAGTGACCGTACGTAGGGCATCTCGGTCCAGATAGGGGCGCAACTGGTGCACCAGGCGAACCTGGGCAAATGCCCCCCTGGCCACGACTCCAATATGATCTTGCCTGTTACCTTTATTGATTTCATTGCAGAGATGTTAACATAGGAAATAGATTGTTTTGTTATCTAATTTTACCTTCCAAAAGACAGAAGCAGATGAAAAATGTGAGGTTCTTTCCTGTTGGCTTTTTTGAATTAGCTGTTTTAGATTCTAAAAGTTTAGTTCCTAAAGAAGTAACCCTGTAAATAATTTTAATGTCCTCCTCTAGTGTAGGGTAGGCAACCTTGGCTCTTTTATGACTCAAGGACTTCAACTCCCAGAATTCCTGAGCCAGCATGGCTCAGCTTGGAAACCTCTCCCTTTCCCCTCAGCATGGCTGGCTCAGGATTTCTGGGAGTTGAAGTCCACGAGTCATAAAAAAGGGCCAAGATTGCCTACCAGTGCAATAGGCTTTCAGAGGGAGCTTTTTTTTTTTTTAAAAAAGGTTCCGGAACGCCATTCTGACCGTTCTATGAGGAAAAAAAGTCCTGGTGACACACATTCACTTACATTTCCGTGTTGGTAAGTGTCACCTGTTTGGGGATAAAACCTCTAATCTGTGAAGAAGCTTACAAATATCTGCAAATATATCTACAAAATATCCAATATGATATACAACAGCAGATTAGGAGTTTTGTTGAAGTTGTTCTTTTAATCAGGACATTGCCAAAAGTATTTGTAGTTGTATATTTCTACTTGTAAAATAATAAGCTGGGAAGAAATTACCAGGTGAAAGTAAATAATTTCTTGAATGTTTTCATTCACTTAACTGTTACTTTCACAAAGTATGTTTTTGATGGTTGGTTTCATATAATGGCACTAAACCGAATGGTAAATTTGTTATATTTACAGATACACAAGTGGACCATTCATGGAGACAAACAGGCTTTCTTCCAAACTAGCAGAACTGCTTCTTCATATTAGATTTGCAAGCAAGGAACTTGGCCAGTTCATTTCTCTTTCTCCCTCTTTTTGCCCCCCCCCTTTAATATATCTAAATGTACAAACTCTATACATTAGCTTTTTTCTAGATTGTACAAATCTGTGTGCAACTGAGAAAAGGTGTACAAGACATACTTGTACACATACTCAGTCTCTCAATAAGATTTATCTTTTCTCAGAAATATTCTTCAATAGGTAGTGCTAACTGAAGGAACCGTGGGCTAATAGTCACAACATTTTGTTAAAAATGCTCAACACGCTTTACTTGTTTGTAAGGATAATAAAAATAATAATGCTCCATTATGTCTTTTTCCTCTTTCCCCAGGGAAGAACACAAGCTGTTTTTTAAACTGCGAACACTGTGTTCTGGCTTTGTTGAGCTTTCCAAGTTTGTTCCTCTAATCCAACTCCTATCTTGTCTTTTTATAATCCTTAACAAGATAAACATTTATTATTTTGCAAACTCTTAAAATTGTCTATTACTCATACATCTTTTTTTAGGGAAAAATATTTGAAAATAATGGATTCCTTTTATGTAAAACAGCTGCTGGGTCATTTTTACATTAGAAGACCCGTTCACTTGAGTGTTGATGTTGGATAAAAGAATTATTGATGAATTCTGCTGATATACACCTTTCTGTCCTGTTTGAAGGGGAAGAGATGGTTTCTGGTTTTACATTGCAGAATCTCAAGACATCTGTCTTGTGGGATTTCAGTATTCTCGATGGAATCAGACTAGGAACTACTATAAGGATTTCACAATGGCTATAACAAGCACATGCTAGTCTTAAAATCTGATTGTGTTCTACAAGTTCCACTTTGACTCAAAGTTGCATGAAGAACTTTTGTTTAGTTCTGTGACTGGTAACTTATGGAGTTCTGAAAGATTCCATGTTTTTTTCATTCATTTTTAATATCTGTATGCTAACGGATGGTAAGGCGTGGTAAGGCAACAAAGCAGAACAATCGCAATTCACTCTAAATAAGACCAGGAGAAACGACCAGTAGTCAAGCATTAGAGTCTGAACAATACAGAAAGCAAACCAATGAAGTCAGAAGCCCCAGAAGGTGTCCAAAACCAAAAAGATCCAAAATGAAGACTATTCTCGTTAAGAAAACAGGCCAAATTCAATTGCCAGTAATAACTATGTGCCATGGTTGTGCCTTAGAAACAACCTATCTTTTACACAGTGACGTTTGGGTTGTATAATATTGTTTCATTTGTTGTGTCATTTTCCAGGTGTTGATTTAGAAATACTGGCCAATAGTATCAGAAATATAAATGCTGAATCTGCTGACTAAAAGTAAATAAAATCCAGGTGTAGTCTAAGTAGTACTAAGGAATGTTTAGGAAAATCAGAAGTTTGAAGGCAAGGAAGAACCCTTGTCCTGACCTCTCCCATTCCAATTGTTTTTATGAGCCCAGGGAAAGGTTCAATTACGTTTGCACTGCATTCAAGTATGTTGACAGTTAAAATGGGTTAAAGTTTTTTTTCTAAAAAAAAAGATTGAAACAAATGATTAAACTAACATGATATGAAATACACTACTAGTTTGTATTTCATCTCCAGTTTCTGTCAGCACCTTATATATTTTAAATTGCTGATGTAATTGATAAATCAGAATAATTCACATTGTTTTCAAGAATTGCCAGCTATATTCTATACTCTCACTCTACCCACAAACTTGTGGCAAGAGTGCAGTGGGAATCCTAAGTATGCTATAAAACAGTGAGGAATAGACTGCATTCTTTCTCAGAATCTACTAAGATGTTCTGCATGGATCATGAGACTCCATTTTCTTTGGGAAATACCAAGCTTTGTGCTAATCCAACAGCTACAGCCTGGGCTGTTTCCTCAAGAACCTGATGGATTACCTTTGAAACAGGTATCAGCAAAGCAGGTTGCCATGTGATATTATAACACCACAATTGATACATAAATTTGTGCATCCCTCTTAGAAATCTAATGATTTCAGTCAGGATAGATTGAACAAGAACTAATTATAATAATACCTAAAAGACACATAACTATCATGAAACTTTCTTGACTTAGGCTAATTTTTATTAATAGAATAATATCACTAGACTAGATCATCCTTCTTTTGCTTTTCTCTTGCCAATCAAAACCCCCCACCACTTTTCCATTTTGAAAAATGTTAAATAATAAATAAAAATATTGGACTTTACTAATACTGGTGTCTGTAGTGATAATTTTATTCCTGACAATATTGGTGAAAAATAACTGGAACATATTGTATTTTTTTACCTGTATCCCAAATCTAGGCTTATAAGAATATCATTAATTTCAGTGGGATTGGAAATTGAGCCATCAGATAAAATAAACACTAGAACATTCATAATGTTGAAAATAAGTAGGCATACAGTAAACTAATTACTTTTGCCAAGGATAATATTTCTCATTTGGCAGAAACGAAATGGCAGGAATGATTCTGAACAGTCAAATAAAAACACGTCATTATTCCTCATACTCTTCTCCTAGGCTTAACAACTCATACAAAACTAAAGTAATAGTTTTATCAAGATATCTAGAGTCCATAAAAAAGAGAGTCACATTATTGCATACTTTCACTCAGAGTTTCATGTCCATATTAAAGGTATTTAATAACAGCATCTCTACTCAATATTCGTACAGCTCTTAAGAAAACTTGTTCATCTAACTAAGAAGAATTCTTAGTAGGCTGTACTTTCAATTGATGACTCCACACAGCTCAGGAAAGAGGGTTTCTCCCCAATCCAGGTTAAGGAGAGCGCACGTTTCCATGCTGGTGAACGGAGTTTGACTCACTTGGCTCAATTCTGCAGAGCACATAAAACTGTCAACCCCAACTGTCAACCACTCATGCAACACACTTGCAGGGGCTCTGCAACTGAGTCCTGCAAAGAGGACTGAGGGAGTCCCACAAAGTTTCACATCAGGAATTAATGAACACATTATCTGTAGTTCTCTCTGTTCATGAAGGTTTTGAGATAAAACCATCAAGCTTTGTAGTCCATCCCTGAGGCAGGGATGTATCTGGCTAATGCTTCAGAAAATCAGAATAGTTCTGGGTCATGTCAGAAAATAGGGAATTATGAAATATATAATGAATGTGTTGTTGTCTTTGAACTGTTGCTGTTCCAATTATACAGCAATTAAGCTGTTACTATATAATTATTTTTTCAGAAATAGTGCTCACTGAACTTATAATTTGTAATCTTAAAAGGTTTATTGGGAATAAGTATTTTCTGTGGCACCAATTGTCATTCACACTAAAAAATGCCATCTTGTTTCCTATTGCAAAAGCAAAATTGTTCATATTTATTCAAAAGAAATCTTGGTGGTCAAATATCTTAGACAATGGCACTATATTAAATACACAGATAATTTGGATATTAAAAATCTTTAATATTTTCTCCAAATTAAACGTCATCATCTAAGCTTTACATCTTCTGTAGATTAAAATTAAGCAATCAATCCAAACTTGAATTAGTACTTAATTAAAAAATTGTGAAAGGAGAAGAGAAAAAAATTATCATTCTCCTTTTAAAAAAAAGGGGGGGTATTTTGCCCAAAACCTAAAGAAGAATTTAAGCATTAAGAATTATTCGCATTGACAAGACAGTTTTGCTTCGCTGAATTTACCAGGCAACAGATTTTCCTTAGCATTTGCTCCCAGGATAGAGCGGGCATTTTGCTCCTTAAATCTCTGAAGTCCACTAAAACAATTAAGCTAAAAATAATGGTTTTGCCTAATTTGGAGTCGGGGGGGGGGGGAAAGGAGGCTTGGATTCTGGGAACCGTGTAAAGAGTAATGGAAAGCAAAATACAGGTAATCAAGTTGCGAGCATTCCCTTAGCGAATGTTTGAAGTTATGCGATAAGCACCCCCTAGTGCTTACAAGAAAGTCCCGAAATTACGAATGTTGCCACACCATGATGGTGCTTTTTGTCTGTTCTCTGAACTTACGTTCCAGTTTGTTTATTTGACATATACAGTTCAGTAGCTGCTTACATTGTAAGAATAACCCTTGTAAGCCATAAATCACTGCAAGGTTCTTAGTCCGGTGTGCCCTCTGCCAAATAGGATCCAAACTGGAAAGGTAGTTTAATATCTCTTTACTTATGCATGCATAAAGGATAGGTCTCCCACAAGTACAAGGTAGAAATACCTTTAAGAAGGAAAACTCTACTTTATACTCAGCTCAAACACAGTGGGTTTGGAATGTGTTCTCACATCGGTTACTATCATTTCATAAGGCATCTAAGGGAGCATACTCGGCAACTACATATGTTCCATGTAACGATCCACAGCATCCCATAATATTCTTAGCTTGACCTTGTTAATAACTAATTGAGTATTTAAGAAGTGTGGTTTTTACATTATAATGAGCTTTCGAGTTCACTTTATGAGCAATTCTCCGTTCCTATCAGAATATAGATTCTTGCCATCAAAATCCACATTCTTGCTTTGTCTACTCTACGTCAAAGAAATATAAACATTAATAAAGCCCCTTGCTGATGCAAATATTACCCAAAGAGACCGCTTTCTTGCTCCCATCATTCTGGCTAGCTCACAAGACAATTCAGACAGAACAATATGCAGTCACAATTCAAACTCATGGCAAGACAACATACCATCTTGTTGGATTCCATCGTCATCCAACCCTTGTGGGAAAAGTCCGTTTTTTAAGGCCTTTGGGAAGGCAGAGAAGATGAGGTCCTGTCAGATCTCTAATGGAGGAAGTCTATGGAGATTCTCAGTCATTCTGGTCATGGTTGTCCCAAACGTGCTTTTTTCAAAAGGCAACTGGATTTTGTTTTTCCTTGAAGACGTTTCGCTTCTTATCCAAGAATTTTCTGAAGAAGCTTCTTGGATGAAAAGTGAAATATCTTCAAGGAAAAACAAAGTCCAGTTGCCGTTTGAAAAAGCACCTTTGGGCCTTATGGCGGATGATTTATTTATTTATTTATTTATCAAACTTATATACTGGCCCATCTTACCAGAGGCGATTTTAAACAGCTTACAGACATGTAATTAAAATACACTGTAAAACGTTAAAACAGTGAATAGGTAGATCTTAAAATTCAATTAAAATAAAACTGACCTGGATGGAGAGGGAAGAAGCAAAGTGTGCCCAGGGAGGAAGTGGGGTGTTCTGTATTCCATTAAACACCTCTAAAATGCCGCACACCCTTTGGGACCATAGGCTAGTTGGCAAGGACCCGAAATATATTCATATATATCCCACAGATAACCTGGCCCTCCACCATGTAGGGTTTAAAGGTGATAAGGAGCAGATTATGTGATTATTCTTTAGGAACAAACAATCCATAGTTTCCTTCATCAGAAGCAAATGATTTGAGAAGATATTATTTATTGGGAAATTTATTTGGAAAATATGTGCAACAGCATGGAACATTTAGATTTAAAGGAAATTTTCTTTCAATGTTTTGCTGAAGGACTCTTCTTTTGCTGAAGGACTTTTCTTTAACTTTTGGGTTTTGTGACTTGTGAAGCTGAAGTACAGTCATATGTATATACCTGTTCAGAAGTCCTCTTGCCTTTGATAAAATCTGACCCCAAGTAATTGTATATAGCAGAAACAGGGAACTTGTCACTGTTTAGTAGTTGCTGCATCGTATTGTCTAGTAGACCAGCCAACATGAAGAATGGTGAGTAAGTTAATAGCCAGGCATTATTCTCATCTGTGGAATTTAGCTGGGCTGAGCAACATGTTGACTCGCAGATGTTCCCAAATGTCAACTTCCATGAATCTAGCAAGTGTGGGCAAGATAACAAACAAGAATTTTTTTTGCCTGGTACAGCAAACAAGATTTGTTTGCCCTTCGTTGGTGCATACGTTTGCAGCTTTACTTCCAAACCAGAACTTGATTTGCAAGCTTTACTTGTAAACCAAAAGAAGAAAAGAGAATTATAGAACATTAGAACAACGTAATGCTAAAATGAAGCCACAAACAATATTTATTTATTTATTAAATTTATACGCTGCTCATTTCCTCAGTAAGGCAACTCTGGGTGGCTTACAGATCATGTAAAATTGAAAAGCTATCAAAAATTTAAAACTATGCAAATTAAAGTGTTAAAAACTACACAAAAACACAGAACCAAGAGATGGACAGCACAGGAATAAAATCTTCTTCCTCCGTCAACCACTTCCAGCAGCAGTGAGTGGTCTCTATCACTTTTTCCCTGCATGGATTCCAAGCTAGCCACTCTCTTAACTCCACCCCAAGCTCTAGTGGCAGATTCCACCATGCTCCTTCCCTCCCCCCCCTTCCATTGATGGTCCATAAAGACCAGAAAATTCAGTAAACCCTCTTTGCCAGAGTTCTACTTCTACTTCTGCCAGCACACCTCCATTCCACCCTTTTATCTCTCAGTGGGAATCCTTTGGGTTCCTAACCAGCATAGGTGAACTTCACTCTCCTTTTCTATTTTCTGCCCCAGTGTTGTAATTGCTCATTTTCCCCCTCCCCCTCTTTTAATTTTAACTTGCAGTGCTGGCATCTTGGAACGAACTTACAAAGTTTCCAAAAATGCTACTACATTGCTTCTACCAAAGCTTGACCATCAGTTCTTCATTGCTTGTAACAAACTGTCTCTGACCTTCAGTGGAAATGGAAAAACAGTGTGTTCCCTTTGCTTTATTCATCTCAGCATCAAAAAAGTTATGGTCAAATAAGAAGGGAAAGAGGATCTATTTTAGTGTCACATAAAAAAAATGTGGGTATCATGGCTCAGCATTTCGATTCTGATTTTGAAGAAACTGCTCCTGCTGAACCAATGAAATATCAGAAGACACCAAGCCAGGAATTGCCTGAGGCTGATCAAACACAGGCACCATCAGAACAGCTGGAACAGTCAGATTTTGATGATGTATGGCCTCCTTGCACTTTGTTAGTACAGCAGAGAACAGAGCAAAAGCCTTCAATGTGGGTCCTTTCCAAGCAAGGGAGTAAATCTTTTGATTAAAGACAGCCGGCTGCAGCCTAATTTAAGAGGCAGCCCTGACCCATGTTTTTCCACTTGAAGCAACTGCCTGATCTCTTGACTGGTGTGTTCCTGTGATTCTGTTTGTAATTCCTGAAACCTGAGCTTTGGATTGGCTGACAGATCTGACTTGACCCTCTGAACTTGGAACTGGATTTGACTACTCTGCTGTGCATTCCTATTGAAAGCAAAACTACCCAAGCAAGCTTCTTTTTTAGAGACTTACATTCCTTTCATTGTTTTCTGTTATCTACTCAGCCTTGAGTAAAATGCTATTTTCACCTAGCAACTGTGTGTGTGTGTGAATTTGAAACCCAAAACAGGACAGTGGGAAGGGGATAGGAAGGAATCCACCATATGTCTGAAAACCAAGAATGGGAACTAATGAGGAGATCTCTAAAGAAAAGGGCAGCAGTTGATAGACATGCCCATTAAGGGAACCAGCTAGAGATGCTTGCAAGGGAGGAGTGAAGAATTGGAGCCTGTGGTGGCTGTAGCATGAATGGAGCACCAATCCAGCCCCATTTCCAAACGACTCAAATGAGTTTTTTAAATGGGTTGCAGGAACAGCCAGGAGCTGCATTTTAGGTGGCTTGCAAGCTGAGTAGAATTGCCAGTTGCAAAGAGCATCTAGAGAGCATCTAGAGTAGAATATCTGTTGCAATCTATTTTAAAATGTAATTACCAGAAGCTGTATTGCAAATGATGTGGGTCAGAATTAACATTTCACTGTATTTTCCCACAATTTTGGATTAGAGGGTGGAAATGGATAGGAACAAAGCCAGCATAAATATAAAGCTAACAAGTGAAAAAGTGGCGTTCATTATTATACAAACGTAATGCAAAGAATATTTATAAGACTTTATTTATAAGACTTAGTGACTGTTTGAAGTTACAATGGCACTGGAAAAAGTGCCCCCCAAGCCACAACTGAGCAAGATGCCTGCCTGCCCGGTGGCGCTCTTTCCTCCTGTCTGAGGTTTTCACTGTTGTGAGCATTTCTGTTGAGGATTGGCAGCTGGGGGGGTTGGTTTTTATTCCCCCCATCTGCTGGGTGGTTGCAGGAGGTTTTGGTCACTTCACATGACCCTGGGACACTGTGACCATCATAAATATGAATCAGTTGCCAAGCATCTGAATGTAAATCACAAGACCCTGGAGATGCTGCAACATTCCAGCTGATTGGTGCTTCTTCTGGGCTCAGAAGCGCCAGGATCAGCACCGAGCTCCATCTGGAGCCTGGTGCTGATCCTGGTGCTTCCGCTGAGCCCTGACAGACCTGCAGCTCCAGCCATCTTTCGCTCAGGCTTGTGTGGTGCTGCCACAAGTTCAGCTCATTCCCCTCCCCCGCTACCACTTTTCTAGGATGGTCGCGTACCACCTGCCAGGTGCCAATGTACCACAGGTGGTACCCATACCACTGGTTGAAAAGCCCTGCCATAGGCGACACAATTTGGCAGATTGAACCCATTTTTTAAAGTATATTGTTTATACACAATGGATTAAAAAAAATATTTCAAGACGTAATCCTGGAATTCGTTTTCAATTTGCAATGCTGCATCAGGTAAACATGGTGGGGTCCACATGAAAAGGGATCAATGTCCTGGGCTTAGCTTTTCCAAGAAGCTGATCATCTTTGCTTACTTGCTTTGCCATCTTTCCAGAAGTCGAACTGACTAAAAATCAACTTGACTCCTCGGTTATGCTGAAGAAAATGTTTCAAGCATTGTCTCATAACCTTTCTTTTTCTTATAAAAATTATCTCATAAGTAGAGCCCAATTTAGTGTCACTAACTAGGGCAGTGTTTCTCAACTGTGGCCACCTGAAGATGTGCAGACTTCCACGCCCAGAATTCATCCTGGCAAGAGAATTCTTGGAGTTGAAATCCACGCATCTTCAAGTGGCCAAAGTTGAGAAACACTGCCCTAGTTAGCTTAGACCGGGGGTGGGGAGGTGCGGGAGAGAGTGAGACCCCCTAGTGACTACATGCATGCTTTCATTAATTTTTGTGGCAGCACATATCAATGCTTGGCCAATGTCGTGCTTCAGATTTTTTTCTTTTTTAAGAAAAATAGAAACAAAAAACTAAATTTATGGGAAATTATACGCGGTGGCTTCAGTGGGTTAGGACGCTGAGCTTGTCGATCAGAAGGTCGGCAGTTTGGCGGGTCGAATCCCGAGTGCCGTGTAACAGAGTGAGAGCCTGTTACTCGTCCCAGCTTCTGCCAATCTAGCAGTTCGAACGCACATAAAAATGCAAGTACAAAAATAGGGACCACTACGGTGGGAAGGTAGCAGTGTTCCATGCACCTTTGGCGTCTAGTCATGCCGGCCACATGACCACGGAGACGTCCTCGGACAAGCGCTGGCTCTTCGGCTTTTAAACGGAGATGAGCACTGGCCCCTAGAGTCAGAAACAACTAGCACGCATGTGCAGGGGAACCTTTACCTTTACCTTTATACTTCCAAGGCTTTTTCTTCAGATGGTCTTTTGCTATTGGGGTCAAAGAAAGTCAACTCAGTCTGGAAAGAAGGGATCTTAGACTCAGAAGGCCAACTGGATTTTTTTTAAAAATACACATATGGTAGAACTTCCCAGTTATGGAAAAAAGATTAACAGGAACAAAAGTTCCATTGGATCCCATATGCTAATCTTATTTAGACAATTGGAGTGAATCAGATCAGCTAGTTCATCATCCTCATGTCCCTCTAACCATAGCATGAAGACCCTCGCTAACCATTATTGAGTAACAACCCTTATGGCATCACCTGAATTTCACCTCTAGCCAGCTGCAGGGACAGCTGAAGCTGCCCTTTAGTTGCTCTGCCGTTAAAGTGATGTTTTAATGGCCCTCTTCTTCCAATATAAACCTGGCTGTACAAACAACTGACAGTGCTGATGACAACAGGGTCAGAAGCTAGGATCTTCCCATCTCTAGTTTAGAGTAGGGTGACTCTGGGCCTCGTGACTACTGGTTGTATGGATTTTAGGCAGCTGTTTGTGAATTGTCAAGAGTTGCTATGGAGTCAACAGTATAAAAATACTATTAAATCAGTCAGCCTGTGCCAGCTTCTATCCATCTTTCCTCCGACACAGTTCTGGGCTGATTATCAGAGAAGACATTGTTACATGTACTGTTCTGGTTCTACTGTTGTGTATAGTGAGGGAACGGTCAGTGATATAAGCAAGTGGGTTGATTGTCATGGGAACAGGTATTTGGGGAAGGGGAACCACACCCATGCATTGCAGCAGTTGTCTCCCTCTGTCACAGGAAGGGGTGGGGGGGCTCTCTCCCCTCCCTCGGTATACCTGGTGAATTGAAATAGGGATCAATGTCACTCTGAACCTTTCCCAGTGCTAAAAAGGGACATGGGATAGAGTTAGGGTTAGGGTTAACCAGGACTAATGGCCAATTGCAGTTTAGCATGCAGGAGACTAGAACACAAACTATTTATTTGCTTATTTATCATATTTAAGAACTGCCCATCTCCCTCATTCTGGGTACTATACAAATGCAATATTAAAAACATGAGCATCGTATATAGAATTTAAAAGAGGCAAGCAATGTTAAAAATTAATTAGAAAGAGGGATTTTATTATTATGATGATGATTTATGTTATGCTACATGTCATGTTACCTCTTTGAATCTTGAACTCATCCTAGAGTTACGCAGTTGACAAGTAAATAAATAAATAGAAAAGAGGACCTCTTACCTCAAACAGGAGTTTCCCTGCATAGCATAAGTATGTCTCCATCCTTAATGCCCTAAACTAAACTAATCCTAAACTAAATAAATATATTAAATATAATAAATAGATAGATGAATAAATAAATAAATAAATAGGTAAATAAATAGATAAATAGGTAAATAGATAAATAAAAAGATAAACAAATAGATAAATAAACAGATAAATAAAGATAAACAAATGTGATATTAAATAAGATAAATAATGCCTTAATGCCCTAAACTAAACTAATCCTAAACTAAAAATGTATTAAATATAATAAATAGATAAATAGATAAATAAAGATAAATAGGTATCTAAATAGATACGTAAATAGGTAAAGAGATAAATAGGTAAAGAGATAAATAAATATAAATAAACAAATGTGATATTAAATAAGATAAATAAGGAAGAAAATAAATACCGAAAAGTAAACAAAAAGTAGGCTATTGAAACCCTGTAAAATGAAACCAAAACCTGACTAAGCCACCACCACTCAAAACCCACAAGAGCTTTCATTCAGCCCACCGGACGTTTTATCTACTTCTGCTTTGTGAGCTCATCTACCTGTCAGTACCTTTATGGAGCCTGACCTCACAAAGGAAAAGCAAAGCAAACTGATGGGTTGAATGGATGCTACTCTGAGTTTTATTCCTTTCTGCTATATTTCAATATTTTTCAATATAACACAGCAATTAAGTTTACAGCATATTGTCAACAATAACATTAGTCGGACTTCTTGATTTTAGTTTGGTTTTTTACTTCCTAATAGTCATCTCCCATAATTCTTTGGTTTCCAGAGTACAAGGTATCAGTCTTGTCACGCCCAGTTGCAAGTGTGCATATGTAAAATTTCCCAGGCCTAACAAATGTACGTAATCCTCAGGCACCTGCTAGCCATTGTAATCACTAGTAAGAGATGGGAGTGTACATTGAGGGAGACGCTGCTGGCATTCCTGGGCTCCCAACTTCACCCCACGTTTCTGCCATGTTTTACCAGGAGCCTCAGTGATGTACTGTACCTATCCTTCACCTACACTCGGATGTGGCCCTTAGGTCATGGCTGGTTTTGCCTCATGGTACCGGCAATCATTGGGGGGGTTTGCAGCATGTGTGGAAAAGTGGGACTGTGGCAGATATGGAGCTTGGCACTTCGAAATATGATGTCATTGTGCTCGGTGGGGTTGATCGAACAGATTATCCCCCCCGGCTTAAAATGGACATTTATAAATCTATAGCATACATTTTATATCACATATGTATTTTATGAAAACACTTTGGTGTCCATACTACTTACTCTTACTAGCTATGTTCATATGATAAACTGAGTGACAATGATGCCATTATTTAATTCATGCAACACACTGAATCTTAATAACACAGGGTGGGTTAACTCAACAATCTAGACTTGTGTTTATTAGCTAGTTTGTGACAGCAGCTAATACACATTTATTGTGGTGAGATCTCACAATAAAATGCTGCCCAACCAATACCAAATTAGAAAAGTCTAGATGCCCAGTGATAGCCTGAACAGTTTTTTAAAAACTAACTGAATGTAAAAAAAAGCAAAAGTATAAAATGGAGAAAAAAGTAAAAAAGAAGAAAGAAAAACATACAAGATGCACATTTACAGAATTATTCCAATTTTATTGGTTTTTTAGTTTTACATTTAGTTTTACATTTAAATATTTGAAGAGCAATGTGGCGGCTAAGTTGGTCAATAATTCAATAACATACAATTATCTTTAGTACAGATCTCAAACAATCACATTAAATGTTTCCCCTCTTTTCCCCCTAGTATTTACTGTCTCATATTTAAATGAATATAATTCTTATTATATCGATTAAATAAAAAATATTTTTCTTCCATTTATCCATTCAATCTTTTTAGACAATCAATGTCCTGGTTAATTTTTCCCAATTTTTAGTTTCCCATTAATATTTAAATTTAACGTCTGATATTTATAATTTCCAAGTTTTAAATAACCCCAATTCCCTTTATCACAGTTCATCACAAGATCTAATGTTCAGGATACACGTCTTATCTATTTAAATTCTCACCATCTTACATCAACTAATTGATAGTACAATATACTATTCTTATTTTCTGGTAATTTCCAGATATCTTAAATTTAGTAATCAACATTTCTCCTATTTCAACATTTAATACTTACTGTCTTTTTCTCTTAATATTTGCTATCTCATATTTAAGCTAATAATTTTTATTATTACTACTAAATGAAAACATATTTATTACATTCATCAATAGTTTTTTAGCTTTTATCTTAATTACCTTTACATTTAAGCTTTATAAGCAAATCAATGTTCAGATTTAACTATTAATATTTATACTTCTAAGTTTTAAATGACCAAAGTTTTCTTTATCTCATCTCATA
The DNA here is from genome assembly GCF_947247035.1 of Vipera ursinii. Taxonomy (NCBI): domain Eukaryota; kingdom Metazoa; phylum Chordata; class Lepidosauria; order Squamata; family Viperidae; genus Vipera; species Vipera ursinii. Next base: position 218,201,095 of record NC_139512.1, on the reverse strand, counting down.
ACAATATCTACAATTCAAAGTACACATCTTATCTATTTGAGTATATTCTATTTTGATTCTCACAAGTAAGTCAAAACCCCAATTTTCTTCAGTCTTATTCTGGCTTTCTTTCTTTGCCAAATCGTCATCCATGTCCATGCTTTTGAATCATCAAACAAACCTCCCTGTGTTGTTATGTAGATTGTTTGCCATTTTTTTGAGAGGACTAACAAATCACCTCTCTATTTTTCCATCTCAACATAGTTGTCCTGAACTGTTTATCTTCTCTTCAATCTGTTCTTCTTCTTGATCCTGAAGTTTTGTAAATTTAGGCTGGGACCTTTCAGTCTGGAGTTCCATAGCTCAGTAACTTCAAGGATTTTTTTCAAGTATAAATTTATAGTTAACTTGTGGGCAGTGAGCCTCCATCTCTAAGGTGTTTAAACATAGTTCTTTAGTGAAGGCTATTTTTAATAGAATTCAGTGAATGTCCCCATCCACTGTTCCTGGGAATTGTTTTCACCACCATCTGTTTCAAATTCTTATCTTTTTTTGATAGTGCCAAGGACAGCTAGGCTGTAACCAGGTCTCACAGTGAAAAATAAATTTCCTTGCTGTACCAGGCTTCACCACAAGATGTCCTTAGTAGCTTATAAAATCTTTTTCCAAGCTCCAATTAAGCTTTTGTCCAGTTTAATTTTTTTCCTCCCCCCCCAACTTAGCAAGTAGATAGGGTAATAGGTCCCTGTAGAAATAGGAATTTTTTGGGACCCCAAATTTCCAAAAGGTGCAAGTCCATTTTTTTGTTATTTAGTTTAATTATATTTTTCTTTTCTTTTCAAAGCTTTAACTCCCCAAATAGGCAAATGCCACTATTCCAAAAGAGGTGGAAGAAATTTTCAAAACACTCCCACAGGAAAGTAGTTGGGGAAAGAAGAAAGGTAGGGTCTCACCCAATTCCTCCACGTTGCTTTCGTCATGCTTATTAGTGCTTTTGGCTTTTGGCTGGTAGGGTTTGATGATCGGCCATGTTGATGGCTGGTTTTTTCTTCGTCGGTCCAGAGTAGCTGCTCTGGATCAAACAGAGAGGCTGCCGCCCCCCTGCAATCAGTCGGAGAGCCTCCTCCCAGTCATTGCCCTTCCAGGGTGACTTTCGACCCTTTTCAGGGTCTTCCTACTGAGGAAAACTGGGTGGCAGAGAGGAGAGCTCTCCCTGAATGTCCACTAGCGCCGCGAGCACAAACCGGAAGCCCCTTTCTGTTATATTTTGTGTGGTTAATTTTTTAGTTGTAATCAAAGTTTGAGTTTGTGTATCTGGGCTGACATCTTGTTCTTTTCTGTAACCTCTTATTTCATCAGTAGCTGTAAGAATAGTTTGATGAGTTGCTTTCAACATAGAGAGGATCTGTTCCTGATCTTCATCCATATTCTCTTAGTAGTGTATTAGGTTGAGAGCTTTACAATCAGAGAATGCAGAAAAAAGATTTTGTTACTGAATAAGGAGCACAGTTGAGCTTCTCACAGCTGAAGTCTCAAGGTTACAAAAGTCTTATCTATTGTCTGGGCTGCTGGCCAAGTCTGTTTTAAGCAATAACAAATTGTAGTATCAGATTTAGCCACAAGATGTTGCCCCTATCATTTAAAATTTTCTTTTAAAGCTGAAGTTTTATATAATCTTTTCAGTTTTGCTTCTTTTTTATCAGTAAAAACCCCAATCTCCAGTAACCATAGAAAATCTTTTAGTCCATGAACTTTTAAAAATGGAATTCCACTTAGGATCAAAATATTCTTTCAATGTTTTAAACTCCCCTGGATAGTCAATCGCTGCTGTTTCTAGAGGGAGGGATAAAATCTCCCTTTCCTCTCCACAGGGGGGAAAGTACTTTAAGCAGCTTATGCAGGTTAAAAAAAAAGTTAGGATTTAAGAGAGGTAGATCTCACCCAGTCTCATCTGCACTGCTTTAAAATTGCCTGGTGGTAAATGTGACTTTGGCTGTCTGCAGCCTAGTGACAGATCATATTGCTATGGCCGGTCTTTCATCTGCTGGTTTGGAGGGCTTCCCTGGCTCAAGCTGCAGGATTACTGCCCTCCCGCGATCCAATGGGGATCCCCTCCTTGCTGGTCACCCCTACAGGGCAACTTTTGACCCTTTCCAGGATCCCCCAGCGAAGCAAAACTGGATGCGGAGGATGGAGCTCGCCCTCCAGATGTCCATGGCAGCCACGTCGGCAAACTGGAAGTCAGAATTATTCCATAATTGGTAGCAGACATCCATAGCTGGTTTATAATAATCAATTCTACAAATGGTTTGAAGCCATGTGTTTGTCTTTCTAGTGCTGAACAGTAAGTTTTTTAATTTTACATCCATTTTCTTTGTCCAAAGTCAAAGAAAAGGCTGTAATCCAACATCTGTTTTTTTTAAATCTAATATCAGCTGTGACATGGAAGCAAAACCAAACCAAAAAAGAATAGTGTGTACATACTTAAATAATTTCTTTAATAAATTAGAAAATCAAAACAAACAAAAGGGAATTTTTAAAAAATAATAAAAAGTGCATCCAAGAAGCAAGTCTCCATTTCTCCCACACCCATTTTTTCAGTAATTGTTACTTGCACATTTTAATTGTACTTTGGATATTATTAACTCCTAGCAACAGGAAGAAAGCAGAACTATTTAACTCGTTTTTTGCATCTGTCTTTACACAAAGGGAAAAAACAGTCCAACCTACCAAAACCAGTGCCATAAAAAACAGAATAGAAATGCAAGTTAAGATAAGCAAAAAAAAATGGTAAGTGAACACCTGTCCAGCCTAGATGAGTTCAAATCACCAGGACCAGATGGATTACACCCCAAAGTTCTCAAGGAACTGGCAGATGTGATCTCAGAACCACTGAACTATATTTTTCAAAGATCCTGGAGCACTGGGGAACTACCAGAGGACTGGAAGAGAGCTGATGTAGTTCCCATCTTCAAAAAAGGGAAAAAATAGATCCAGGAAACTACAGACCTATCAGCCTGACCTTAATACCTGGGAAGATTCTGGAAAAGTTAATCAAACAACAAATCAGTGAACACCTTGATGCAAACAAAGTCATCACTAAAAGTCAACATGGGTTTGTCAAAAACAGATCATGCCAGACAAAACTTATTGCATTCTTTGACCAAGTGACAAAATTATTGGACCTGAGGAATGCTGTAGATATAATTTACTTGGACTTCAGTAAGGCATTTGATAAAGTAGATCACAACCTACTACTTGATAAGATAGAAAAATATGGGTTAGATAGCATCACCACCAGATGGATTCGTAGCTGGCTGACAGGCCGTACTCAGCGTGTGGTCCTCAATGGAACTGCATCTACATGGAAGGAAGTGTGTAGTGGGGTGCCCCAGGGCTCTGTTCTGGGCCCAGTGCTCTTCAACATCTTCATTAACGATTTGAATGAGGGGATAGATGGGGAACTCATCAAATTTGCAGACGACACCAAGCTGGCAGGAATAGCCAATACTCAAGGAGATAGGCTTAAAATACAGGAGGATCTGGACAGACTCGAACACTGGGTGCTATCTAACAAAATGAAATTCGATGGTGAAAAAAGTAAGGTTCTACATTTAGGCAGGAAAAGTCAAATGCACAGGTATAGTATAGGTGGTACCTTGCTCAATAGTAGTAACTGTGAGAGGGATCTCGGAGTCCTAGTAGACAATCACTTCAATATGAGCCAGCAGTGTGCTGCAGCTTCCAAAAAAGCCAACACAGTGCTAGGCTGCATTAACAGAGGGATAGAATCAAGATCAAGTGAAGTACTAATACCACTTTACAATGCTTTGGTAAGGCCACACCTGGAATACTGCATCCAGTTTTGGTCACCACGATGTAAAAAAGATGTTGAGACTCTAGAAAGGGTACAGAGAAGAGCAACAAAGATGATTGGGGGACTGGAGGCTAAAACATATAGGGAACGGTTGCTGGAATTGGGTATGTCTAGTTTAACGAAGAGAAGGGTGAGGGGTGACATGATAGCAGTGTTCCAATATCTCAGGGGCTGCCACAAAGAAGAGGGAGTCAAGCTATTCTCCAAAGCACCTGAAAGCAGGACAAGAAGCAATGGATGGAAACTAGTCAAGGAGAAAAACAACCCAGAACCAAGGAGAAACTTCCTGACTGTTAGAACAATTAATCAGTGGAACAACCTGCCTCCAGAAGTGGTGAATCCTCCAACACTGGAAGTTTTTAAGAAGAGACTGGACAGCCATTTGCCTGAAATGATAGGGTTTCCTGCCTGAGCAGGGGGTTGGACTAGATGACCTCCAAGGTCCCTTCCAACTACTTATTATTATTATTTGTTGTTGTTGTTGTTGTTGTTGTTTGGATCCTTTGAATTGTAGGAGGTGTGGTGGCTCACTGGCTTAATGACGCTGGAGATGGTGCCAGCTCTGGCAATTCAAGCCCTAGACCTGCATGGGAGGGGTAGCTCTTGTCACTCACCTCAGCTTCTGTCCATCTAACAGTTTGAAAACATGTTCTATGCAAGTAGATAGAAAGGTAGCACTTTGGTGGGGAGAAGAGCTGGTGCTTTGTGCAGGCAGTTAGGTTCCTGATGGTTCTGAACTTTCCGGGTTGCGGTGCCCTTTAGTGAGCAAAGCTCCGTGAAGGGAGGGGGCTTTGGGTGACGCTGCAGAAAGAGCCGCTCGTCTTTCTCTCTGGTGCAAAGCCAGCTTGCTCTCCTGCAATGCACCTTTGGAAATACACAAGCATTTTCTATAACAAGGCTGGTATCTTGGCAAGCCAAACTACTACTCTGCAATAGCATTGTGGTCTCCTGGCTACTGTAACAATGCCATTTGATAACAACAACAACAACAACAACAATAACAACTAAACCTTTCTGAGCGGATAGCGTGCTGCACGTCCTTCTGATTAGCTACAGTGTCTGGGACCTACCTCTTTACCCCCACCAGCTGGACACTTCCCTGGCAGCCATGTTATCCTAAGCCAGACATGTCAAACACAAGGCCCGGCGGCCAGATCCGGCCCGCGAAGTGGTTTCATGCGGCCTGCAAAAACATCCTGGAAACAGTGAGGGAACAGCCCCCACTGCCTTGGCCCTGGCCCAGAGACCCTCCTTCTGCCAGAGACCCTCAGATCTGTCCCACTCCTGCCCAGGCCCCCCTAGGCACCCTTGATGCGAACGATGTAGAGCTGGCCATGCCCACCAAGTAGGCCATACGCACTCTAGCCACGCCCACCCAGTAGGCCACACCCACCCTGGCCATACCCACCAGCCCCCTGAGGGCAACTGCAAAGCTGATGCGGCCCTCAATGAAATTGAGTTTGACACCCCTGTCCTAAGCTCCTGTGTTTCACTCTTGTGTTTTGCATTGTTACTTTTTCATCACTAACATAATTGCCAACGGTTGCTAAACAAGGCAGTCACTAAACAAGGACTATCCGTAATGCACAAATGTTTTTCTATTAGCTTCTTCCTCCTCCCACATTTATTTCTTAGGGACCACTAACTGGGCATCTCCGTAATATTTTCTTGCACATTTATTCAGCACTTGAGCCATGTGGAGGTCTTTCTGCTACCATCTGGAGTCCAAGTATGCTTTTTTTTCCTGCATGTTCTTTTTTTTTTTACTTCAGCTGCTTCATGTACCTTCCTGGTTTCTCTCCCTGGCCTTGGATTGTCTGGCTTTTGCCCTCCCACCCCCACCTGTTACTTCCTCTGTTCTATGCCTTGACAAGTCACCTCTCACTCCAGCAGCATCTCCTGCCAAACATAGAAGACACCCCTCCCCTTCTGTTTCTTTCCTTTGTAACCCACATGCCAGCTTGCAGGTGAATCTGAGGAATTTTACATTCCCCATCCCTTCTTTCACTGCACGTTTAACCGGTTTGGTCTAAGGCACGAGGCTAGAAATCAGAAGACAGTGAGTTCTAGTCCCGCCTTAGGCACGGAAAGCTGGCTGGATGACTTGGGCCCAAATTTCTCTCTCTCTCTCTCTCTCTCTCTCTCTCTCTCTCTCTCTCTCTCTCTCTCTCTCTCTCTCTCTCTCTCTCTCTCTCTCTCTCTCTCTCTCTCTCTCTCTCTCTCTCCCCAACCCACTCCAGGAAGATGATTGATGGGGTCATCCTTCTTTATCAACAAGCTACCACACCTAGGAAAGAAACACAGAAACCAAGTCAGTGTTTGTATTTCACAACCCAAGTAAATCATATGTTTTTAAAAAGTTCATTCTGATGATCTCAGATGGAAATTCTTCTGGGTTTATACTCTTGCAAAGATGCTTAGTGTGTTAGTCACTTAAATCCTTCTTCTTTGTCGTTGCAACAAGTTGTAAGGAAAAAATTAAAAAAAAAATATTTAAGAAAAACCTAGGTAGAGACAATTTTACCTGTTATTCCTGATCCTAGTAGCCATGGGCTTGAAGGCATGACTAATGGGAATAGGTTCCATCTGGATGTAGAGTCGTTAATGCTGACATTCTGAGTGCAGTTAGCTGAGTCGTTGTGGCTCTACTTTGCCACGTTTTATTAAAGGAGACTGTCATGTAGAACAGGAGTCCCCGATCCCCAGTCTGCAACCCAATGACGGGCCACAGCCTGTTCAGAACCGGGCCACGGAAGTTGTCTCTCCCTCCCTCCCCTGCTGCCACCACCTCTGCCACCTCCACCAGTCCACCAAGCCAGAAAGGTTGGAGACTACTGGTGTGGAACCTTGTAAATATTAGCAAAACCTTGTTTTGCTAATATTAAGTTAGACTCATTTCCCTTCTTCACCATAATAGTGATTTTGTTAAAGAAGCAAATGACATTTGTTCCTCATCACAACATTGTCTTCCAGATGCTTACAAATGGCCTGGTCTCATTCCTATTAGGTAAACCAGGTCAGATAATCAAGTTCACGAGAAGGTTAAAGCTATGTTCATTGAGATTGGCAAAAATAATAAATTCTTGCAAGCCTGATTGTGCTATGTACCCCCTCCTTATACTCCTTTGACTTAGGGAGGTGTGATACAGACTATATTTGCTATTCTTCAGTCTTCTGACATTACTCTGGTTTTCCAGGATTCCTCAAAAGTAATTAACAGAGGCCTTAGCAGCTTTTCAGTCACTTCCTTCATTATTCTATGATGCATTCTTCCACCTGGAATATCCTTCACTACAGGGGTGTCAAACTGCCAGCCCACGGGCCAGTTGCCTCATACGGAGGCCGCGCCCACCCCAGCTCCGACAATGCAAAAAAATTCATGATACGTCGCAACACGTCACGTGACGCGTCGAGTTTGACACCCATGTTTTACTACATCATTGTGGATCTGCACCCCTTCTGCTGATTGTTCCCAGTCTATGTTATTCAATATAGAATTTGACAAAATTAATCTTCCAATAAAAGTTGGGTAAAGCCAAATTTGGTGTAGCGTTTAAAATATGGAGCTAGAAACTGGGAAACTAGGAGTTCTCATCCAGTTTGAGGCACAAAGCCAGCTTGGGTACGTCCCTCTCTATCAGCCCTAGGAAGCAGACAAATGCAAATAACTTCTGAGAAACTTTGCCAAGAAAACTGTGGGGACATGTCCAGGCAGTTACCAGGCGACAACATTAATTTGAAATAAACAAACAAACAAAAACCCCATTGGTATCCCTTGACTTCATGACTTTTTGGATCTATAATTATCTTCTTCAGTAATTCTGCACTTGCCTATTTGGATTGGTTTGGTGGTCTGTAAATGTCTCCTAGCCCAATGTCCCTTCTGTTAGCTTTCCTTTTGAATTTAAGCCAGATGCCTTCCATGCTCTTTTTGCCATTGATACAAGGGACCTTTTTAGACTTGAGTGCATCCCTGAAATACAACGCTATACCACAGACATGTCAAACACAAGGCCCAGGGGCCAGATGTGGCCCGCGAAGTGGTTTCATGCGGCCCGCGAAGCCATCCTGGAAAGAGTGAGGGAACGGCCCCCACTGCCTTGGCCCTGGCCCAGAGACCCTCCTTCTGCCAGAGACCCTCAGATATGTCCCACTCCTGCCCAGGGCCCCATAGGCACCCTTGATGCGTAGAGCTGGCCACGCCCACCCAGTAGGCCACACGCACTCTAGCCACACCCACCCAGTAGGCCACGCCCAACCAGGCCACACCCACCGTCCCCCTGAGGGCAACCGCAATGCTGATGCGGCCCTCAGTGAAATTGAGTTTGACACCCCTGCTATACCACATTCTCTTTTGTGGGTTCCACTAAAACAAGGTGCACCAATTAAGCCAAATATTTCATTTTTGTGATCTCTATCATATTTCACTTTGTGCTTTATGACATCCAGTTCATCTTGCTTGTAACCCTTGGGTTATGCATTAATATAGAGAGATATAAGAAAATGGTTTAAGCTCCCTATGTTAAGTTTGTGTACGAGGTGTGGTGCAATCTGGGGGCAGAGTTAAAAGAGGATCAGTCGAGAATCCCTTCAAGTTTCCTGTGCATGGGGCTGAGTAGTAATAAATTAATTTAATTGGAGCTTCCACCTGACCATTTCCTTTGTGTCTGTATTTCATTAGCTTCTTTGTGAAACCAGCGTGAGTTCCAGAACACTTCACTTTGCTGCTGCATTCAATCCTTTACTTGCCAACTGGCTTCTTATTATTAATTATTATTATTAAATTATTTAACAAAAATGCAAAATTTCATTTAAAAAAACCCAATCAAACGTAGAGTCTGCTCCCCTGTGTGCAGTACTCCTACAACAGTAATACTTACAATAGAATAAATTTTGTCTCCAGGTTTGATTGAAAAAAGATCAAGGCATGAATATAGCCTTGGTGGAGCAGTGGGCTAATGCCTCCTTAAGTAACACCAGCTGCCTGCAATTAGTGCAGGTTCGAGTCCCACCAGGCTCAAGGTTGACTCAGCCTTCCATCCTTCCGAGGTAGGTAAAATGAGGACCCAGATTGTTGGGGCCAATTAAGCTGACTTTGTAATAATGCCGCTTGGGGTGTGTGTGAAAGCCCTAATAAGCAGGCATATACATAGAATGAAGGCTACTGCTAAGCTTGTAAGCCGCCCTGAGTCTTCGGAGAAGGGCGGGATATAAATAGAATTAAAATAAATAAATAAATAAAATATCTGCACTCTTTAAAGCAACTGTGTTTTTTCCCAGATTATAACCATGAACGGTTATAGCACAGCTGCTTCATAAGTTGCAGACAGGTATTCCATTTCCATCTCACAAGCTTCAGAACCTCTTTCTGGATCAGGTCATCAAAAGTGCTAGGGAACGCAAGTTCATATCTCCTGCAAGCAGTTTTAGAAGAAACACCTAAATTGGTACCTTTATGCACAGATGCATTTCTTTATGCATGCATTCATTTATATAGCTGTCCAGTTCTACCTGTGTGATTCTGGGACAGTGTAGAAAAAGCCAAAAAAGAAAAAAAAGAAAATCATAATTAATTAACACAAAATCGGATAGCTAATTTAAAACAGCAAAGCCAGCTGTAGAAATTAAAGTTGCAGAATTAATTTCAACCACCAAGTGGCACTGCTATACAACATCTGTGTAGCCTCTTTGCCTATATAGTTTATACATTGATATACAGGGAGGAAATAAGACTATATCACACAAAGTGAAACAAGATTCCAATATAAAAAAGGAATTTATTTAGCATCAAGTGATTAGTATTCTTTCTAGCACTATGATTGAATTCAAGTGTGCGTATATATTTATTATATTAATAACCACTAAGGAACAAAAGGTAGAATTAACTGAAACACAATAAAATAAAATACAATAAAATGGAATACTGACAAATAATTAATGCATCCATGCCTTTCCATTGCTTCATTCAGAAACTACAAATTAATGGAAATTTCATAGACATTCCTGGTTGATCAATCCCTGTTTATTAGGACTGTGCATAATGTTCAAAAGGCAATTGAGATTTTTCAAATCACTAAAGCAGATATGTATTGTGTAAGTCTCACTTCACTACACATGCAGAGATAACAAGGATTAACTTTTGAAGTAGCTTCACAAGACTTGCAGAAGCCTTGAGTGCCATAACAGTTCAGAAAAGAGTGTTCCAAATATGCTCCTACTCATTGTGAAACACCTGTTTCAAACACTCTACATAGACCTCTTCCTTTACATAATTAAACACTAAATATTGTTATTGCAAAAAGAATTATGTGATGAAATCTCTGGTACTTTTGAGCCAGTTTGTTTAAAACACTCTACTAACAGATATTTATTTATATGAGTTCTGGTAATAATAATAGCATTTAGACTTATATACTGCTTCCTAGTGCTTTACAGCCCTCTCTCAGTGGTTTATAGAGTCAGCAAACTGCCCCTAACAATCTGGGTCCTCATTTTACCCACCTCGAAAGGATGGAAGGCTGAGTCAACCTTGAGCCGGTCAGGATCGAACTCGGGGTAGTGAACAGTGAGTTAGCCTGCAATACTGCATTCTAACCATCGTGCGACCATAGCTCATGTTAAAGAGTATGTTGCCTATCTTGTTTGCTTATTATTCTTATATCCATCATACTAAGATAGCGCAACCCTTGCCTTGCCAAACTGCACATAAGATACTCACATACAAACAATGATTCCCCCCTAAAACTTCCAGAAGCATTTTTTTACCATCATAGAAGTATTCTCACAATGACCAGAGGTCTCTTCAAGATGATCAGAGCCTCTTTCAGCTGATCAATGAGCAAAAATCAGGTTCTACCTAGCATCCTACTCTCTCCCCAAATTCTTATTGTTTCCTTGCTGCATTTATTTTTACTGAGAAGTAGACAGAGAAAGATCAGTCGCTCAGTTGAAAAAGCATGGTGAAATAGTGGGAAGGAATCTTCAGGATTATTGAGGAACCAGGAACCAGGATAAAAAAGATATTTTCCCCAATAGATAAATGTCCATCTTGTAGCTTCAGCTACAGACTTGTAGTTTGTACAGACTTATAGTCTCCTCCAACACCAAGACAGAGCTGGAAGTTAACTGGCTTAGCTAGAGAAGAATTGTGGAAGTCAAATACATGATAATACATCAAGGCATGACACTTAGCTAAGATCAGACCAAATGCCACTTGTGGATGAGCTTTCTTTCATGCATGCAGCATCCAGGGATTAAATTGGGGCATCTATTCTACTCTAGGTTCCAATGGGAGTCCATAGAGATCTATAGCGTATTGCCACATTATGCAAAATGTAAAGATGCCATACACAGAAAACCAAAATTTTGGCCAGAAATATGACAGTTCCGCAAAAGGCTCTCTTGGAAGGATTAACTGGATTTGAGATTGTTAAAAGGGTTAAATATTTGGGGGTGATTTTGTCGCCCTCTAATACAAAGCTATATAAAAATAATTATGAAAAACTATGGGGGAAAATTCAAAAAGAATTGGAGAGTTGGGAAAAATTGCAATTGTCTTTGTTGGGACGGATTGCAGCAGTAAAAATGAATGTCCTGCCTAAATTTTTATTTTTATTTCAAATGATACCGATTCTTAAGAAAGATTCTAATCTGGAGGAATGGCAGCGAGGTATCAATAAATTTGTGTGGGCAGGGAAAAAGCCACGAGTTAAACTTAAGATTATGCAGGATACTCGTGAGAGAGGTGGCCTTAAATTGCCTAATTTTAAATTATATTATGAAGCTGCTGCATTAGTAGGAATAAGTGATTGGATTAATTTGACACAAGGGAGGATATTAAATCTTGAGGGCCATGATTTGTTGTTTGGCTGGCATGCATATTCGTTGTATGATAAGAAGGTAGACAACGTGTTTAGGGTGCATATTTTAAGACAGGCATTGCTGAGAGTTTGGAAGAAGTATAGACATAAGTTAAGTTGCAAGATACCATTGTGGGCAATTCCAAAACACGCAATAGAAAATATACATGCTGGCTTCAAACATGATGTGACTACGTACAAGGAGATCCTCAGTTTGGAAAGAAATGTTTGGTGTTTGAAATCATATAGCCTCTTGCGAGAAGAGAAGGTTGTTCAAAATTGGTTTCAATATACTCAGTTACGGGCCAGGTGGAAAGAAGACCAGAAAAATGGATTTACAATGACTGATGAAAAGTTTTTTTTTTTATTGAAAAGTTTTAAAATACAGTTTTCCTTTAAAAAAAAAACCCCTTCCCCCTCCCTGCTCCCCCCCTACCTCCCCCCTACCTCCCCCCCTCCCCCCCTCCCTCCTCCCCCCCTACCTCCCCCCCTCCCCCCCCCGACTTCCCAGAGCTAAATACAAGGTATATATATATAAAAAAGCAATCATAAACAACCATATACTAACAACTATAAATACTAAAATCCATCACTCTCTAGCTTATATAGGATAAAACAAACCTTAACAATATTAAATATATATAAAAAACTTGAATAGGAAAAGAAAAAAACAACGAAAGAAGACTTATTCGAATGCTACATAAAACTTCTTAACCCTATACTTGTTCTGGATAAACTCAATCCATTTTCTCCATTCCATAATATAACGTTCTTGCGAATGATCTTTCAAATAGGCCGAAATCTTCGCCATCTCTGCCAGGTCGGAAACCTTTAAAGTCCATTCTTCTATGGTCGGCAGTTCCTCTTTCTTCCAATATTGACCTATCAAAAGTCTTGCTGCCGTAACTAAATTCAATATCAACTTGGAGTCCACAACTGTTGCGTCAACCATTATTCCCAACAAAAAAAGTTGCGGACAAAACTTTATCCTCCGTTTAAAAATCTTCTGCATATTCCACCAGATTTTTATCCAAAAAGCCTTAACCTTCTTACATGTCCACCATATGTGAAAATATGTTGCATCTTCATCACCACACCTCCAACATTTAGGCTGATAATTCGGATACATACTTGCAAGCTTTTTGGGATCTAAATGCCATCTATAAAACATTTTGTAAAAGTTCTCTCTTAGATTTTGAGCTTGAGTAAATTTTACATTCCTCACCCAAATCTTTTCCCACGTGTCCATTGTAATAACTTCCTGAATGTTTTGGGCCCATTTTATCATACAATCCTTAACAAGCTCTGTTTCTGAGTCAATCTCTATCAGTGCAAGATATATCCGTTTGATATGTGCTGGTCCCTGATTTCTAATTTGCTTTATCAAATTTTCATCAGTCATTACAAATCCATTTTTCTGATCTTCTTTCCACCTGGCCCGTAACTGAATATATTGAAACCAAGTTTGAACAATCTTCTCTTCTCGCAAGAGGCTATATGATTTCAAACACCAAACATTCCTTTCCAAGCTTAAAATTTCCTTGTACGTAGTCACATCATGTTTGAAACCAGCATGTATATTTTCTATTGCGTGTTTTGGAATTGCCCACAATGGTATCTTGCTGCTTAGCTTATGTCTATACTTCTTCCAAACTCTCAGCAATGCCTGCCTTAAAATATGCATCCTAAACACAGTATCTACCTTCTTGTCATACAACAAATATGCATGCCAGCCAAACAACAAATCATGGCCCTCAAGATTTAATAACCTCGGTTGTGTCAAATTAATCCAATCGCTTATTCCTACTAATGCAGCAGCTTCATAATATAGTTTAAAATTAGGCAATTTAAGGCCACCTCTCTCACGAGTATCCTGCATAATCTTAAGTTTAACTCGTGGCTTTTTCCCTGCCCACACAAATTTATTGATACCACGCTGCCATTCCTCCAAGTTAGAATCTTTCTTAAGAATCGGTATCATTTGAAATAAAAATAAAAATTTGGGCAGGACATTCATTTTCACTGCTGCAATCCGTCCCAACAAAGACAATTGCAATTTTTCCCAACTCTCCAATTCTTTTTGAATTTTCCCCCATAGTTTTTCATAATTATTTTTATATAGCTTTGTATTAGAGGGCGACAAAATCACCCCCAAATATTTAACCCTTTTAACAATCTCAAATCCAGTTAATCCTTCTAAGAGGGCCTTCTGTGAAACTGTCATATTTCTAGCCAAAATTTTAGTTTTCTGTGTATTTACTTTAAATCCAGAAACCTTCCCATATTGTGTTATTATCTCCATCAGGTCCACAACAGAGTTCTCTGGCTGGGTCACTGTAACAACCAGATCATCTGCAAATGCTCTCAATCTATAGTCCTGATCACCAACTTGTATCCCCTTAATTTTTTCCGAATTCCGAATCTTAACCAGTAATATCTCTAATGTTAACACAAATAACAAGGGCGATAGCGGACACCCTTGCCTTGTGCCCTTCTCAATATTACATGCTGCTGTCAGGCTATTGTTAACTATAATTCGGGCAGTTTGTTTTCGATATAATGCCCTAATCGGTTGTAAAAATTTTTCCCCAAAATCCATTTTGTCTAAAACTTTCAACAAAAATTGCCAATTCAATTGATCAAAGGCCTTTTCAGCATCTAAAAAGATTAGCACTGCAGAGATCTGGTTGTGCCTTTCCAAAAACTCTAACACATCAACTATATGTCTCACATTGTTTTTCATTTGCCTACCACTAATAAACCCCATTTGATCCCCATGGATCACCTGTTGCAGAACCCTCATCAATCTATTAGCCAAAACCTTAGCAAATATCTTATAGTCTGTATTTAAAAGCGATATCGGTCTGTAGTTTTTAACTTGAGTAGCATCCTGGTCTTCCTTCGGAATCAAAGAAATAAAAGCTGTTCCCCAAGACGGTGGCACCTTTCCCCCCCTCTGGATTGTCTGGAACAGTTCCTTTAACGGTTTTATCATCTCTAATTGTAAATTTTTATAATAGGCCGCAGTCAAGCCATCCGTACCTGGTGCTTTATCCATCTTCAGTTCTTTAATTGCTGTAAAAATTTCTTCTTCTGTAATCAGTTGATTAATCCCCTCTTTTTGTACTTGCGTAAGAACCGGGATGCTAGCATTCTCCAAGTATATATCAATATCTTTTGCATTAATTTCCTCTTTAGTATATAATTTCGAATAAAAATCCACAAAAGCATCCTTAATAAGATTCTGTTGAAACACAACCCTTCCTTTATACTCAATCTTATCTATATTAGAGGCCCTTTGTTTTTTCCTCAGTCTATAAGCTAACCATCTGCCTGGTTTATTAGCGTTGCAAAAAGTATTATGCCTAGCAAACCGCAGATTGGTCGCCACTTGATCAGCCATTAATTTATCAAATTGTCCTCTTAGCAGTCTAATAGCCTCCTTAGTCTTCACATCCTCTGGGTTCAAAATCAAAGCCTTTTCTTTTTCCTTTATTTCATTCTCCAGTTCATTCCTTCTAGTTTCCACTGCACGTCTATGTCTATTATTCATATATATCAACACCCCTCTCATATAGGCCTTGCTAGCATCCCAAACCATATCCATAGAGGTACCCTTATTCATATTAATCTCAAAGAAATCCTTCATCCGCTGTTTGCATTCTTCCACATTTCTCTGATTTCTAAATAAATTCTCATTTACGCGCCATGAGCGCCTATCTCTTTTCTCCTTATCAATCTCCAACCAAACTGGACTGTGGTCAGAGATAGTTCTTGCACAAATCTTCACCTTTTTAGTTCTCAAAAAGAAATCATTAGTCAACAAAATAAAATCAATCCTCGAAAAAGATTGGTGTCTGTCAGAATAAAAAGTATAATCCTTCTCCCGCAAGTGTCTCTCACGCCAGATATCTCGCAATTCCAAGTCATCCTTCATTTCAAAAAAAGATTTAGGCAGTCTAGCATGACTTGGGATGCGCTTAAAAGCTCCAGCCTTGTCCATCTGTACATCCAAAACACCATTCCAATCCCCCATAAAAATAAAAGACTTATAATCCAACTGGGTAAGCTTTGTGTGAAGTAAGCTAAAAAAGTCAGCTTGTTGTTGGTTAGGTGCATATAATCCAACTAAAAGCGTCTTTTTACCTTCTAACAACAGCTCAATCATAACATATCTTCCATGCTTGTCTGCTTCAATTAAGTCTGCTGTTAAGGGACTTTTAACATAAACAACCACTCCATTTTTCTTATTCTCTGCAGAAGCAACAAATTGCGTACCCAGTCTCGAGTTCAGTAAATGCTTTTGATCCAAAACTCTAATATGCGTTTCTTGCAGACATATAACATCTATCTTAAATTGTTTTAAATATTGAAAAACTTTCCTCCTCTTCTGCGGTGAATTTAGTCCATTAACATTCCAGGTTAGAAATTTAGTTGCCATGCATATCCTCAAAAAGCTCTTGGACCACAGCTTTGATAGGACTTACTTCTTTAGGCCGTGCTCCTCCCACAGCTTGACTATAAGTACGTTGTGAAGAATCTGAACACTTTTGCTGATCTTGTTCTTTTATTTTCTTTGCTCGTTTTAAAGCAGCACGCGTTACTCTTTGCTCTCTAGGATCATCCAAAGAAATTGTAGCTTGATCTCCTCCAGCACCATCTTCCTCTGTTTCGTCCTCTTGATGTTCTCCTTCTCCAGATCCCTTTACAGCTTCCAGAAGTGTTAATGGGGTTGCTTTTAAGACATTATTGTAGAAATCACGCGCTTGCTTCACAGTAATCAGCCGATACCTTTTACCTTCATGCATCACCATCAGCCCCTCTGGAATCTCCCATCTGAACCTTATATCTCTTTGCTTAAGCTCATGCACGAGAAATGTATAGTCCTTCCTTGCCCTTAATATCCTTGGAGGAATTTCTTTTAAAACCAAGACTTCTTGTTCAGCAATCACAACTTTAGCATCATAGGCAGCTTGTATAACTTGATCTCTAATTTCTCTTTTTGCAAAATAAACCACCACATCTCTAAGCAACTTTCTCTGTCTGGCAATCCATGAATTCACCCGAAAGACTTTATCCATAGCTGCTCTTATTTCAGATGCTGGCTGGTTCAATACCACTTCGAGAGCCTCAGAGATCAGTTGCTTTAAATCTTCTTTAATATTCTCTTTTAAACCTCTAATTCTAACAGCAAACTGCATCTGGTAAAATTGGGCAAGGCTTAACTCCCTTTCCATTTTGTCCCTTGCATTTTCATTCTCCCGTGCTTTTACTTCTAATATAGCATTCCTTTGAGCCAAATCATCCACTTTTTCATCTAATTCTTCCACACATTCCGCCACTTTATGCACTGAAGACAAAATGTCTACCTTCATCACGCTGTACTTCTGTTCCATCCTCTCTTCCATTCTCTCCTCCAGTTTCTCCAATTTCTCCTCCATCTGTGCAAATTTATCACCCATTGATTGATTGATTGAGTCCAAAAGTTTATCCAGAGCATCTCGTAAATCCTTCGGTGTCAGCACTTCAGGAGGGTGCAATGCCTGTAGTGATGATTGTTGCACCGGCGAGGATCCACCACTCCTAAGGGTTTTAGGGGGAGGTTTAGCCGCCATCTTTTACTCCTCAATTATGACGCACTTTCACTTAAAAGTTAAAAAGTCCAACAAACTCGAGAGTATAGCAAAATAATCCTCTTCACCTTTTCCTCTTGTACCGCTCTGCCTGCTCCTTTAAACCATAGTCCTTTCTTCAGGCAGGGATGGTTCGCAGACGCCTGGCTCTGCTCCAAGAAGTTCGGAGCAGAGACGCCGGCCAGCTGGGAGCAACCCAGGCTTCGGGGGAGTTCAATCCTTCAGCCGCCCAAGCTCCAAGCTCAGGCGGCCCCGGAGAACTCTACCCCTACCTGGGGCCTCACCCCCTCCTCTTCTCCCGAGGAGGGGGCTTCAATTTCGCCCGAACAGCTGATCGGCGCTGTTTCGGGCGAAAAAACAAACAGCTGAGCCGCGGGCAGCCCGGGAAGGCTGTCTTCGGCGCCGCGCTGCCACCGGAAGTCCAATGACTGATGAAAATTTGATAAAGCAAATTAGAAATCAGGGACCAGCACATATCAAACGGATATATCTTGCATTGATAGAGATTGACTCAGAAACAGAGCTTGTTAAGGATTGTATGATAAAATGGGCCCAAAACATCCAGGAAGTTATCACAATGGACACGTGGGAAAAGATTTGGGTGAGGAACGTAAAATTTACTCAAGCTCAAAATCTAAGAGAGAACTTTTACAAAATGTTTTATAGATGGCATTTAGATCCTAAAAAGCTTGCAAGTATGTATCCGAATTATCAGCCTAAATGTTGGAGGTGTGGTGATGAAGATGCAACATATTTTCACATATGGTGGACATGTAAGAAGGTTAAGGCTTTTTGGATAAAAGTCTGGTGGAATATGCAGAAGATTTTTAAACAGAGGATAAAGTTTTGTCCGCAACTTTTTTTGTTGGGAATAATTGCAGACGCTACAGTTGTGGACACCAAGTTGATGTTGAACTTAATTACGGCGGCAAGACTTTTGATAGGCCAATATTGGAAGAAAGAGGAACTGCCGACCATAGAAGAGTGGACTTTAAAGGTTTCCGACCTGGCAGAGATGGCGAAGATTTCGGCCTATTTGAAAGATCATTCGCAAGAACGCTATATTATGGAATGGAGAAAATGGATTGAGTTTATCCAGAACAAGTATAGGGTTAAGAAGTTTTATGTAGCATTTGAATAAGTCTTCTTTCGGTTTTTTTTCTTTTCTTATCTTAGTTTCTTTTTATACATATTCAATATTATTAAGGCTTGTTTTATCCTATATAAGCTAGAGAGTGATGGATTTTAGAGTTTATAGTTGTTAGTATATGATTGTTTATGATTGCTTTTTATATGTATACCTTGTATTTAGCTCTGGGAAGTCGGGGGGGAGGGGGGGAGGGGGGGAGGTAGGGGGGGGAGGAGGGGGGGGAATGGGGGATTCTTAAAGGAAAATTGTATTTTAAAACTTTTCAATTAAAAAAAAAATGTAAAGATGCCCACAGGTTGAGCTCAACTTTTAATGGTAACGTGGCACAAACATGTTCTTTTACTGTTGGAATGGTATGTGGGAGTAATCTTGGGAGACAAGCAATGAGAGGCATGAGGGAATGGTCAGATAAAAGGCAGCTTAGCCCTTAGCAGGAATGTGGGTGGGGCAAGAGACACACAAAACCCCTCCTTAGTTTCTTGAGCTGTTAAGGGGATGTGGGAAGAAAAGTACTCTCAGATCTTTCAATGTCAATATGACCTTACAATAAAGTAGAATTAACTCATCCAGCCATGTTCCCTGTCTGGTTTACCTCATAAGGCTGAGAGCTGCCTTCTGGGATGCTTTTTGATTTTCCAGTCTAGCTTGGAATTCCCTGATCATCTCCCATCTCTATATCTAGTTAAGCTCTTGCTTAACTGGAAGTTGGCCATCTGCTACCGTGTGTTGAGGAAAGCAAGGGCAGCTGTCCATTTCCAATTTAATAGATTTTAAAGGCTGTCATAGTGCTACTGTGTTTCCCTGAAAATAAGACCAGGTCTTTTTTTTCCTTTTTTTGCCTCCAAAAGAGGCACCAGGTCTTATTTTGGGGGGTTGTCTTTTATACTCACCTCCAGCAGTGCCAGCCTGCTCAGCAGTTCCACTTCTTCTGTGGCCAAAGGAGCAGTTTCATTCTACAGCTGCATTCCAGCCTGCATTTTGGAATCAATAGCTTGGTTCTCGGCTGCAGTGGCCTTCTGGAAAGGCCTGTGACTGAGAAATGCAGGCCTGACTGCAGAAGATGCTGCAGAAAAAGTGGGCCAGTGAGGAGAGGCCTGGCTGCAAGGTAAGTGGGTGTGGGGCGCATGGGGCAGCTCCCTCCCACCACAACTTGATTTTTAGGTTTGTGCCTCACCCCAAAACAAGGACTATTTTGGGGGGTTGGGCTTATTAAGCCCATCCCCAAAAATCACGCTAGGGTTTATTTTTGGATAGGCCTTACTTTCAGGGAAGCACGGTACACACTGGGAATCTAAACTCACACCATAAAATAAAAGAGACAGATGATGCAGAAAATAGCTAAGGCAGCAATGTCTCCTACCGTGTTTCCCCCAAAATAAGACCAGGTCTTATACATATAGGAGCTTCCCAGGGCAGTCAGACTTTTCGCCCAGATGGAGAAATAACGGAGACTGGAAGCTTCGTCTACTTGCAAATGGATTTGCTCCATTTCAAAGCCCAGCCCCTCATTTGCAAGCAGACAAAGCTTCCACTCTCCCTCTCTGGGGGAAAAGGGCACAGCAGAGCCAGACAGAGGTAGAGGCATGGTGGGGGGAGGCAAGCAATCCAGACATGCTGCGTGGCCACGTGGCTCTCAGGAGGCTTGCACGGTGGCATCGGCAGTAGGCGAAGGCAGAGGCATAGGAGGGGAAGCAGGTGATCCTGACCCGCCATCCGCTCTGTCCCACCGTCTCTCGGCTTGCCCACGGCCATGCCGGGATCACCTGCCTCCTCCCCATGCCTCTGCCTGCTGCCAGTGCCACCATGCAAGCCTCTAGCGAGCCTCCCGTGAGCCAGGCGACCACACAGCACATCCAGATTGCCTGTCTCCCCCCCCACCTCTGCCTCTGTGCTGGGACTTACCTGTGCTGCGCCAAGGGGCTGCGTCTGCTGCCGAACACTCTCACCCCCTGCATGCTTGATGTATTTTGTGCTGGGTATGCCTATCCCCCTGAACTTATTTTTGGGGTAGGCTTATATTAGCCCCCCCCAAATCAGGGTAGAGCTTATTTTCGGGGTGGGCCTTATTTTCAGGAAAACACGGTACTATATAGGGAGTTGACTGCTATATCAATGGCAGCTGGGAAATTCTCTTTTTGAAGGTGACTTCAATCCAAAAGACTGTTCAATCATATCCAGGTTAAAGATTAAGTATTCTAAGAAAACTGTGTTGGCACTTCCAATAACCTAACACCATTACACATTCAGATAGCAGACAAAATCAACACACAGGCTAGCTATAACAAGCTATGGTGAGATTTATTTCTATTGACATTATCATAAATTATTTGTACACTTGCATTTAAGCATACAGTATTGATGTTTGTGTAACTTGCTCATGTTATCTAGATGTGCAGTGATTTTTGTGATAAGCAAGGGATTGTTAACAATTAAGGATGGCAATCTATATTTGAAAGTACAAAGAGTTGCCTGCTCACAGATGTTGATGGCTCAAAGCAAATTAAGCACTGCAGAACAGAATGGCAAACCAACCTGTATAAAGAGGAAGATGAAACAGAAAGCCAAAAGTAGAAGAGACGAGTAAGAGAATTAGTAAAGTTAATCAAATTTATTTCCTTGCTTGCTTTGCATTTTTAGTTTGTTTAGAGTTGTCTCTTTTCTCAATTTTTAAAAAGATTTTTAAGGTTACTAATTTTTTTTGTGTATACACACACACACACAAACATTTATATTACTTTCATGAAAAAAAGAATGCTGCTGACTCAGTTGGATGGAAAAGTAAAACTGAAGTTCTTGTAAGCTTGGCCCATAATGAAACTTAAAAATGCATAGTATCAGCTCTAACAATAGTATTCAGATTGGGAATGCTAAACAAGATAATTTGTCACAGAACCAGAAGTGGAGATTAGTAACAGATGCTGAAATTTAGCAGAAAAAAAGTTATTCCAAGTTAATTCCATTAGCTTAATATATCTCAGCTCTACATTAAAACATATGAGGAGATTTTAAATAAAATATTAAACAAATGTGCATAGTCATCACTCAAGAATAAATAATTCCTGAGGGATGACTGTGTGCATTTGTTTAATGTTATATAAAAAAAAATCTGCTAATCTGTTGTTGTTAGCTGCAAAGTCGTGTCCGACCCATCGCGACCCTATGGACAACATTCCTCCAGGCCTTCCTGTCCTCTACCATCTTCTGGAGTCCATTTAAGCTCACGCCTACTGCTTCAGTGACTCCATCCAGCCACCTCATTCTCTGTCGTCCCCTTCTTCTATTGCCCTCAATCTTTCCCAGCATTAGGCTCTTCTCCAGTAAGTCCTTCCTTCTCATTAGGTGGCCAAAGTATTCGAGTTTTAGCTTCAGGATCTGGCCTTCTAAAGAGCAGTCAGGGTTGATCTCCTCTAGTCTGCTAATCTAGAGAACCCTATTAATCTGAAGCAAATACCAACACAAGAGATAGAATAGAATTAAACTTGATTAACATGTAAAATCTATAGAAACCAATATTTTATACAGACATGTTACAATACACAAATAAAGTAAATGTACACAAGGATATATTTTTCAAGCCATACCATTATTAAAATGACCTTTACAAAGTAAAATTCTCTGAAAGGCAGAATTATAAACTGCACATTTTCAACTTTGGTATCTTAAAGATTTATTCCTTTGTCAATAAAAAGAGTTTGGTCTAAAGAGTTTTCAATATTAATTAACTGATGATTTGAAGACTGCATTAGTAAGCCTCTTGAACATCCCAGGAGAGTTAGCTAAAACCACATTGTTGTGTTGTAAAATTAATTGTATCCATCTTCTACTTGATGTTATTTCCCTTTATTTTAACAGTTGGTAAATAATAATATGGTAGAATTCATTTTGAAAGAAAATTCTCAAATATTTCTTTCTCTGTTTACTAACCAGATTATCAGTTTTCTGAAACAATATTGAAGCTTTTTCCAACCTTGTGCTCTACAAAAGTGTTTTAAATTTCTCTGCTCTCTAAAAGCCATCTGAGTCACAGAATAAAGCTCCCTTTGTAAGTTATATGACATTTTTGCTGATTCTTACTTATATGAATTGCTTACATAGAGAACATTGCATGCCAAATAATCTATTATTCTTCCTACTTAAATAATCAAATTATTCTATGCACAAAATGACAAAGATATTACACAGGGACGTGAATAAAAGCCCCTCCATCTCATAAGATTTCATCAAATGCCAATGATCAGTTTCAGATGATCACTTTTTGAATTAAAATAAAAATTAAGGCCAATAACAATTAATGTGCCTTTCCAAAGTTTGTGAAGGTTGATTTGGTCAACGTTGGAACCAAAGAGACCCAATCCAATTCTCATTAGTAGAATATACATGTATCAAAAATATTGTCCCTCCTACCTAAAAGTGGAGAATTCTCAGCCTGTTATGCCTTCAGTGGGAAAATGTTATGGTTTCATCTGAATCAGTGGCTGGGAACTTCTGGGAGTTGAATCCACCTATCTTAAAGTTGCTAAAGCTTGAGAAACATTGAGGTAGATTGTCAACCTGATGAGGCAACAGGCAGTCAGATGCAGCTACAACTTCAGGAGATCCGAATGAGCAAATCCAAATTCAGACGATGATGGTCCAGGTCCCAGCTGGGTAGAAGCTGGGGGCTAGTAAGGATTGAGCAAAGGCAGTTAGCTCATCTCGTTGAGAGAAAGAGCAGCAACATCCTTAATCAAGCCACATCTTAACCAGGGGTTGTATAAGGTTAGTCTTCAGGCCATCTGTTGGAAACAGGTCCCTGGATCTGCATTACTGTCACACTTGCTTTTTTCTCTTTATTCAGGCCATAGATGTGACAATAGGACCGGTTTAGGGAATTCTCTGGCATTGAAACACTGAATTGTAGCAGGAAATTTGTGTGATTCAGTCTCTGGCCATCTCCTGTTAGCAGATCACTGTGCTACATTAGAACGGAAGGTATGAATTAATTAAATTTTTAAAATCTTTTTTTGAAAAAAAAATTCCTTACAAGATTTTTAAGAGAGAGATAAACACTAATACAAACATAAAGGAAGAAGAAAAAAGAAAAAAAATATTATAAGGTAAAGGTAAATGTTCCCCCGCACATGCGTGCTAGTCGTTTCCGACTCTAGGGGCCGGTGCTCATCTCTGCTTCAAAGCCGAAGAGCCAGCACTTGTCGGAGGACGTCTCCGTGGTCATGTGGCCGGCATGACTAGACGCCAAAGGCGCATGGAACGCTGTAACCTTCCCACCGTAGTGGTCCCTATTTTTCTACTTGCATTTTTACATGCTTTCGAACTGCTAGGTTGGCAGAAGCTGGGATGAGTAACAGGCGCTCACTCTGTTACGCGGCACTCAGGATTCGACCCGCCAAACTGCCGACCTTCTGATCGACAAGCTCAGCATCCTAACCCACTGAGCCACCGCATCCCTACTGAGCAAAAAAGTAAAAGAAATAGAAAAAGAAATACAAAGTGGCTTCTGATCTTCTTTACAGCAGCTGTAAGTACAGTTATAAATTTATCTCCTTTATTCTAAGATTAGAACACAATTCTCTTCTTTTTATAACCTATTCTTCATAATCATCAAAACCATAAATTATAAGTTCAACTTTTTTTCTGTTTTAAGCAAAAATCCGTAAAGGTTTTCCAGTCAACAGTAAATGTAGACACCATTTTTCTCTCATTAAAGAGGTCAGTTTGGCCATCTCATTTTCACCAACCATTTCTCCCTTGTGGATAATCCCAACATTATGCAATTTCCATCTTTATGCATAAAATAATCTCACTGCAGTTATCAAGTTTTGAGACCTTGCCAACCAGAGTATCTATCTTATAATAAGGAGAATTGAATTATGTTGTCCCAAAGAATAGTTCTAAACAATGTGTGAATTGTGTATAACTCCTGGAACTTGAAATATAAGGGGAAAGCCAAATAGAATTGGAGGAATTTGTGGCAATCAAATGGTGGTAAGCTATAATACTTGGTTAGGAATTGGCCTTTAATGGTTTTGACCAAATTTGAAAGGTGAGTAAAATTAATAGGTATTTGCATGCAAAAGTGACTCAGTGAAATTGCATATTGCACCAGAGTATATTTATTAAAGCCTGCAAGTAGATTCTGGTATATACCCAGATTTCACTGGACAACAAAGATTTCGCTTCCCTATCTTACAGGTTTTGGGCTGATAATCACAAAAATAACCTGTAATTTAATCTATCATGTAGTGTTTGATAGAAATGTTCTGCTTTTGCACAATGGCACTGTACTGTACACCCTTTAGTACCTGTTGGCTATGCTGCAGACATGAAAGAAACATACAAAAACATGGAAATGTTGAAGCACATCCAGTACACCAAGTATAACCGGAATATCTGTGCAAATCTAAAAGTAATGGCTCTGCTGCTTAGAATGCAGCTCAGATATGCCAAGTATTGTTGTTACATATGTGACAGGACAACCATACAAGAGAGTAGCATTAGATTAAAAAGAAATGGCTACTCCAAAAAAATTTGGTTCCAAAACAGAAAAATGTAGCACAGGAACCACTTATTGACTTAAAGATATGTATG
The DNA here is from genome assembly GCF_947247035.1 of Vipera ursinii. Taxonomy (NCBI): domain Eukaryota; kingdom Metazoa; phylum Chordata; class Lepidosauria; order Squamata; family Viperidae; genus Vipera; species Vipera ursinii. The sequence goes on along the minus strand of NC_139512.1, from coordinate 218,176,009 downwards.
CCTCTGTTTCACATAAAACTCAGGCTGATGAAAAATTTTGTGAAAGTGATGAACAAGGGAAATGAAGGATCTTATTACTTGAGACAGATGTTTCCAAGAATAACAGATGCCAAGATAAAGGAAGGCAGTTTTGTTGGTCCATAGATCAAATACATCATCAATATACTGTAACACAAAGATCTGTTAGTGGGGCCAGAGAAAATCACCTGGAAAGTACTCAAAAATGTTGTTGAGAATTCTCTTGGCAATTACAGAGCGTTAAACCACATTCATCCAGTTGACAAATTTCTTTCAGCATACAAGACCATGAAGTGCAACATGTCATTAAAGATTAATTTTCTGCTTTCACACTTGGACTGCTTTCCCAAAAATCTAGGCTCCCAGTCAGTAATGAACATGATGAAAGTTTTCACCAGGACGTTGCCACAGTGGAAAAATAGTATCAGGGCAACCAGAATCCATCAATGCTGGCTGACTATTGTTGAACACTGCAGAGAGATGCATTGGATACTGAGAACAAACAAAAATCAGCAACAATCAGCTCATTCGAACGTAACCAGCATGTTGGAAACTTTATGCAATTAAACACACTATAACCAATCATTAAAAGATAATTTCATTAAGCGTATGATTTATGAAGATTGTTTTTTATAATTATGATTATGATTATCACTTGTTTGCGAGTATACTGAGAGCTTATGTACTGGAGACAAATTCCTTGTATGTCCAATCACACTTGGCCAATAAAGAATTCTATTCTATTCTATTCTATTCTATTCTATTCTATTCTATTCTATTCTATTCTATTCTATTCTATTCTATTCTATTCTATTCTATTCATGAAAAGTTAACCATTAATTTCTCAAGATTCCTACGTGATACAGTCATTCTAAAATATATCAGTTATATCAGTTTGAAGAGGTCTATCATAATGGCCAAAAACTTTCCAGGAAGCAAAACCTTTGGGGGAAAAATTGTTGTCCAATGTTTTCAATCTAAATAGCAGTGAGTTGCTCTGTAAGTCTTTAGATTGTTGTGGAAATCCTGGGTAGTCTCTTGGCAAGGCTCCCAATCAGGACCAAGTAGGGCACTTACAGACAAAATGGTCTCTTCCTGTATAATTTTAGCACCTCATTTCAGAGATAGGTTTGCTGGCCAACCCCATGCAAAGTGTCCGACTTTCAGTGCAGAATCCGATTTGTCTGGGTTCAACCTCTGTAGGGAGAAAGTAATAAAACTGAGTAGAAGTACCCTCCCTTTCTGCCTGTGCAGCTTCTGAAGCCTTACTCAATGGCCAGGGCACATTTAGATTAATCTGATTATGCAGTGGTGCCCAGATGCAGTAGCTCATCTCATATTTAATCCCTCTTGAAACTGTTCTATTGGGCTTGTTCCATTTTTTCACCAGCAGCTGGAACTCTGTGACTTACTTTTACATTGAATACTTATCTTTTTACCAATTAGCAGAATAAACCCAAATATATATTTCGTTCTAATTAATTTTATTCCAACCTTTGGAAGCTACAGAGCTGGATTATATTAGACTTTCTGCATAGAGTAGTTTTATCATAAATGATTGATGTTTCCTTAAGTAACATCTCTTCATCGCATCTTGATTTTTTGATCTTTTTTTGCTCCTACCGTACTGCTTTATGTTAACAATATCTGACACATTGCTGAATGATGCTATCACCATGACAAAATGCTTTGAGATTTTTTTTTTTACAAATGCTGCTCATCAGAGCCATGCAGCTTTAGGTATGCAATAAAAACTCGTGTTTATGCTCTCATCTCTTGCAGAAGAAAGTTCTATTAGTATGATAAAATAATGATTGGTTCAGTTGTTGAATCAATTTCATACCATAAATATAATACTAATGGACTATTTGTTAATGGTTGATGCTTCATCAGTTTTGATACACAGTTTTGCATTTTTGTTAATCACTTTTTTGAATTAATTTGTTATCTGAAAGAAAAGACATTCAGCAATGGGCTGCTGAGGTTCATGAATGCAACTATTTTTATTTTGCAGTTTGAGGGTGATTTGAAATATCCTTTTTTCTATTAATGCCATCAATGATTGAACAAATCTTTTTTATTTTTCTAAAATATTCATAATTCTTCAGTGTAATTTTTTTTTCACTTTTTCCTTAAAGTTGTCTGCTGATATTTTTAGATTTTCCATTTGAATTCCCAAACACTGGGCACATGTTTCTGGACCGAAACCATGAATGTTTGAACATACATTTCAGTCTAAGCATTTATTTTTAACAACTAATAATTTATATTCTCTCCTGAAATATTTTATCTGGATTGGAGACAGCAATCTGAAATTTCACATGAGCTGATTGTTGGAAGGCACAAGTCTTCTGCTTTATCACCACTGATGGACCAGCTATCTGTTCCGCAATAATAGATTGATCGGTTTCATTGGGTTTCACTTCAAGAAACAAAAACATGCTTTGTCTACTTGTGTTCACAGGGGCTAACAAAATGTGTTACAAAACCAATATCGAGGTAATTTCTTTTAAATTTTATGTTTTTTTTAAAAAAGGTGGGGGAGGGCTTGGATAATCTGTTAGCACTTATGGGATCTCCTCCAACCTGTTACAGCACACTTGTGCTCCTGCCTCACCAATGTTTTGGTACTTGCTATTTTTGTATGTAGTTTAGGATTGGTTCTATGCCAATTCTTTCTCCTATGGTCTCGTTTCTCATCTTATCTCTTCTGATCAGCAGCTTTTCTGAAACATTTCATTTCCATGGTGACTAACTTTTGTTCATGTTTTAGTATCCACGTTTGACTCAGGTAACACAGGGTGGGGATGAATATGCTTTGTATGACATGCTATTTTGTGCGGATCAATACCTGTTTTATGTTGTAGGAGTGGCGCTACCTGCTTCTACTAGTTGCTAGTACTACTAGTACTCTATATTTTACAATGCTTCTGGAAATTTCAGGACCTCATCACCCACAGTTCCTCACAGAGGAGGGATCTTAGGGCCTGTAAAGGTAAAGGTAAAGTTCCAGATTGTTGGGGGCAATTAAGCTGACTTTGTAATAATGCCGCTTGGGGTGTGTGTGAAAGCCCTAACAAGCAGGCATATACATAGAATGAAGGCTACTGCTAAGCTTGTAAGCCGCCCTGAGTCTTTGGAGAAGGGCGGGATATAAATGGGATTAAAAATAAAAAAGAATTAAAATTAAAGGTAAAACTCTGCTGGTATTTCCCCCCCCTTTTGCCTGGAGGGGAAAAGTTACATAGCATTCAGCACAACAAATGGGTCTTTGCAGCTGGCTGGTGGGCACACTACTGAGTAGGCAATCACAGAGTTTATGAGATGGTTGGATTTCTTTCCTAGCTATGTTAGGATGTGTGCTTGTTTGCTAAGCACATGGTCTGAGGCGGCAATTGACTCATGAACAAATGATTAAGTAGTGGGTGCCATCACATTTCTCAGACAACTGCTCAGTTCCAGCTAGCACCATCCATTAAGAGAGGAGACTGTTGGGAGATTGTGACCAGAGTGAACAGGAAGGCAAACAGAAAGAAAAAACTTTTGTCAGAGTGGCAGTGGGTGGAATCATACTGACCATTCTTTTTCCAAAGACAAATGCGGGTGAGGTTAGTGACTTTGTTAGGAAGCCTGGCTTGCAGATTCTGTAAAAGTATAATATGGTGGATGACAACTCCCCTCTCGATAGGAAGAATGAGAGGCTTGACATCAGGCCCAAGGCCAGAGATGAGACAGTAAGATCCAATCAAGTCTGGTCCTTTATTGGCTTCCACGTAATGGACAGCATCTTGCCAAACTAAAGCTATCACCTTCCAACAAGCATGTGACTACCTTGAATCTCTTCCCTGTTTCCCTATCCAGCTCGGCAATTCCTAAAGACTGAATGCCCACCCTGGGTTCGCCTGGGTTGGGGAAGCCATAACTCCAAATACCAGTTGCATCAGAACAAACACGGGAAGTGAGATATTATCTCCATCTATTCCGTAGATTAGTTGATAAGTCTCCAGAAATACCCAGGTAGATATTGCAAGGGAAAAAACAGGATTAAGATAGAGCTTGGCTTGATCCAGTATGTTCTTATGTTCGCCAAGACTTAGACACATGCTGGGTTATGTATTTAAATACATTATTATAAATATATCTAAAAATATACTATGAAATAAACATCATTATCTTTTTTTTTCATGTGAAGAGTTCTGTTAACTGGCTTAGCAGCATAAGTAGATATTGAATGTAACCTTTAAATCTTGCCAACAAATTGGGACATGGAGCCTGTAAGTGCCACCTTTTCCAGTCTGATCGTGTCGTATTTATAATTAGAGATCTTTTTCTAAGTTCTGCCATCCATACAAATTAAGTAAGTGCAATCATTACAAAAAATGATGTTTGCTCACTCCTTAGGAAGGTTTGTCAACCATCATCTTTTTGGCAACATGCAAAAACTTTTATTTACTCTGGGCATTTACTCACAAATGTTTAAACCTCCATGTCAACCTTCATTGAGCCTTAATGTTTTATATCTTATTTTTGGATTTCCCTGAATTAAATGACTATTGGTTCAGCATTTAGTAATAGTTTTCCTATTTGTCATACTATAGTTTTCTGCCAGGGAGCCCTTTTTGGGTTGAAGGAGTTAATAAAATATTTAACTAATGAAGGCTACAATCCTAAACACACTAAGCAGATAGCAAGTCCTTTGAATTTATTGGAATTAATTTTTCATGGGTTCCCCATTGTAAAATGATGAAGGCGTATCTCTGTTTATTGAGTTATGATACAGCTTTAAGGACAAACTATTATGTCTTGAGAGGAAGACACAATAAATAGGTATGTGAGTATAAATACAAACATACTTTCTTGTATTACTTGTATGTTTTGGTTCATGGGACGGGAATGAACCACTTAGAGAGGGAAAATGGCATCTAGTGGGGAAAAAAAGATTTTCTTCTTCCAGCATTTTGTCTCAGATCTATATTGGAGATCCTGAAGATGGAGGGGCCTTTTTTAAAAAAAAGCAAAGTCCACCTTATTAAAGATCTTTTAGCAGTGCATTTGGATCCAAGAGCAGCTATATTTTTATTATTTTGGTGCCTTTGAGTCAGTGTTGATTCCTGGCGACTGCCCAAATTTAAAAGCTTTTTCAGAAGTGGTTTGCCATTGCATCCTTCCTGGGGATGAGAGAGAGTGTGACTAGCCCGAGGTCAGCTAGCTGGCTTTGTGGCCAAGGCAGGACTAGAATTCACAGTCTCCCAGTTTCTAGCCTGGAGCCTTAACACCAAATTGGCTCTCAACTTATTTATAAAACTCTATGTACCTAAACTGGAGGCCATGGCAGGTGCCACGTGAGCTTGTGTTTTCTCGCTGTAGTCAGCTAATGCCTACATAATTATCCTAATAAAGCCAGAGCTTCAACTTTTTTCCTATCAAAAGATACATTAAGATAAATTAAGATACATTTTATTTGTATCTTAATAATTGGATCCTGCAGTCCACGCATTTTGTTCTGTCTCTTCCGAACAAATTTCTTTGCACTTTCCTCTTTTTGAAAACGAGTGTTTTTAAAATGAAGCAAGAGGTGATAAATCCGAACCAGCTCTTTCCCTGCGTTTGCCATAGACTTTTAATATACTGAATGATCTCATGTAAATTGTCTATTGGTTTGAATCACTTCAAAGACATTTATGTAAACTGTCTGGAAATCCTGCTCCCTTAGTACAATTCCCCATGTAGAAGAATGACAATCTCATTGTGTGAGTATCCCTCAATATTTTATATAACTGTGTTTGAGAACCAAAATTGACTCAGAATTTAATTCAGCACATAAACCATTTTTAGACTATAATTTCATACAAGAGCTTGTGCCACATTTGAAATTTGAACTTCCTTTAACATAAGGCCTTGATATTTTAGTTCTCAATGACTAATAGAACTTTTATCGGGTGAGGGTCATTATAGTGTACTGTAACTTAATATTTTGCTTCATCTTTTACATTATGACTATTATTGATTCTTGCTACTAATTTGAGCTTAATAATGACCTGCAATTTTAAAAACAATATGAGATACAGCTATTCAAAACCAAAGTAGTGCTACACCGAAAGTTCTTATCTAATCTTCACTTGGTTCAGTTTCAAAATGTTTGTACATTTCTTTTTTAGTCATTATAGGTAGTCCTCATTTAGCGACCAAATTGAGACCAGCAATTCAGTCACTAAGTGCTGTAGTCGCTGAATTGAAAATCAGGTGATTGCGACAGGCTTATGACTTTACTTTTTATTTGGTCATTACACAAAGCAGTGTGGTTGCTAACCAGAACACCACGTGATCGTAACTTTCAATTTTACTTCTGCCATTCTCTAGAATCTTTGCTTGTCACAAGTCAGTTGCAAAGGACACGGATGATGGTCTTGTGACCATGGAAAACTGTGATGGTTGGGGTTTTTTTGTTTTGTTTTTACATCAACATACTTTAAATAGTTGATAACTGTAGCATTAGGCAAGAAAGGATTACCTATTAGTTGTGGTGGCACAGTGGTTAGAATGCAGTATTGCAGGCTAACTCTGCATTTGCAATGCCAGGAGTTCAATCCTAACCAGCTCAAGGTTGACTCAGCCTTCTATCCTCCTGAGGTCAGTAAAATGAGGACCCAGATTGTTGGGGGCAATAGGCTGATTCTATAAACCTCATAGAGAGGGCTATACCGCTGGAGCGGTATAGAAGTCTAAGTGCTATTGCTATTGCTATCCTCCTTCTCCTCCCCTTCTGCTTCTTTATCTTTCACATGCATACACACACACACATTTGTTCAAATATTTAAGGAAAAAGCCCTCTTTCTTCTATCATCCAGCGGTGGCTCAGTGGGTTAGGACGCTGAGCTTGTCGATCAGAAGGTCGGCAGTTTGGCGGGTTGAATCCCGAGTGCTGCGTAACAGAGTGAGCGCCTGTTACTCGTCCCAGCTTCTGCCAACCTAGCAGTTCGAAAGCACGTAAAAATGCAAGTAGAAAAATAGGGACCACTACAGTGGGAAGGTAACAGCATTCCGTGCGCCTTTGGTGTCTAGTCATGCCGGCCACATGACCATGGAGACGTCGTCGGACAAACGCTGGCTCTTCGGCTTTGAAGCGGAGATGAGCACCGGCCCCTGGAGTTGGAAACAACTAGCACGCATGTGCGGGGGAACCTTTACCTTTACCTTTTTTAGGCTCTTCCAAACATTTTGGCTTACAACTGAAGGGATACAGCTAGAACACTTAGCAATGACTTACTTTAGAAAACTCTTTTAAGTGCATTTCCCCCCTGCCCATTTTATGCTCTACTGAGATATCCTGTTAGTAACCTTGTCTGTGTTTAAACTGTAATGGTCATTTTCAATTTCAAGAGCCAAAACCTTGTTCTCAGACCCTTCTGCCAAAGATTATGCAGCTGCAACAGAGCATGAGTCAAGCGAATCTCAGTCCCTAGAGGCAAAAAAGACCGAAAATGTTCATAACATTCTTTTGTATTGCCAAATGTCATGAAACATGAAGTGACTTAATTCAGAGATGGAACTGAATAATAAACAAACTCACGTCCCTTGGGAAACTGGATGCCTTTCTGGTAATTGCTGTCCTTATTTAAAAATATAGATTTCTCCTTTTCGTTTTCAACTAGAAATTCTGTGAACGTTTCTCTCACACATGGGAATTTATTTTGAGGTATATTGTCATCCCATTATGTATGCAGACCTTGCCTTACTGATAGTCTTCTTTTGTTAATCAAATCTTATAGTAGCTGCAAGGGTGGCATAAGGAATTATGGGAATCCATTCTGAAGTGTTTCAGTTCGAGATCCATTGCTTTGGCTTGTCATGCGTTTTCAGCTTCCTGCCTCACTCAATAAATAACTCCATTTTCTCTTGACATTTTTTCATTTCAGTTTTCATTGGCTTGTTGGACATGGTGGAGCTAAACGACCTAAGCTTTCAAACTGGCACTCAATATAAGCAGGCGGGAAGGTGATATTACAGAAAATGGCTCTCATCTTGTTTCAATGCAACATTGGTGTCGACCTTCTAGGAATAGAATTTGCTTCTCTTCTGATCACTCTATTAAACCAATATGCAATATCTAGGATTTATTGGCAACTCCCACCTGAAACTATAGTAGTTTATATCATTTCTAACTTATAATGCTGAATGCTGCCATTGATCCCTAGCACTCTGGCAAGGTACATTGCTGCGCTGTTGTCTGCCCTGCAAATACAGAACTCTGAAGCTTTTTATCTTGGACATTTTGTAATCAGTATTTCAGCTTCCTACCATGCCCTTAAACTTGGCCACAGGTAAGTGGCTTCTCCTGCCATTTTCTGCTACTGAGCCAGCTAAATCCAGTTTCATCAAGTAGACTCTGAGAGGATATTTTGTTCAAGGCATCCTCAGAGTAGGCTGGCCTTGTATGACCACACACCAACAGAATTAAGTGCGTAACAATTGTGTGGAACAAGCACCGTGTTTGAATATCTGCCCATGCAAGGTAGAGCATCCTTTTTCATGGGCGTGTATTATCTATTTCTTCCTGCTGCCAATAAAACTGGTCCTGAAGTTTGGGGAGTAAGGGAGTCCAGGGGCAGGTGGATTGGTGCCGAGCAAGTGTCCCACTTTGCAAGAGCAGAAATGCTTTCACCAAAATCATCACTGGGTGCCAGTTTAGGAAGCTGTTGTTCATCAGTTGGGCATATACACACAATAGACTATAAGGTGGTTTTCTTGGGTTTGTTTTAAGGTGTGTGAAGTGATGCATATGGTTTGCACAGCATGGTTTATCTTAGCATGAGTGGGCCATGTCAATTATGAGGTTATAAAATAAACCAAGGCTAAGCTAATTGTGCTTTCCTGCTATCCATGAACTCAGTCACTGCTTGGGTTTGCAGTTCTGTACAAAGTGAGCTACATCCACATTTTAGCCAAGCATGTCATTTGAATGTAGCCCATATTGTTCATTTACAGGGTAGTGTGCCATGTGAACACAACTGGATTTGGTAGACTATGCTGAAGTTAATCATGGATAAGAAAGTTGAAGGAACATAGCTAGTGGGCGATCTACAGACATCATGATTGCATTACTGCTCCAGCGTTTAGGTTAATTCTCTTCAAACTCTACTTGAAGATACTGACAATAAAAACTAGGGTTTTTTTTTTAACTTGCAAAGCATATGAACTACCACTGAACTAAGCTCCTTCTGGATATTTATTTATTTACTTACTTACTTACTTACTTACTTACTTACTTACTTACTTACTTACAGCTTGGCTGCCTTTGCAAAATATCAGAATAGTCAAGTCCATGACATTTAATCCCAGACTGCTCATGTCTGCCTTAATGAGAATCAGTTTTTCTGGGTCTAGTTAAAATATAATGTTGCTCTGTCTGATAAGATATTCCTATTATGGGTATTGCTTCCCTTCCTGCTAAATCTCTCAGGCCACTGGAGTTTGGAAAATTCCTAAGAATACTTGCACCCAAATCCATTATCACTTTATGAAAAAAAATGATTGGTTTGAGTCTGGGTGCTCATTTAATTTGGTGTCGTATAAAAATCTGCCTCTGGGATACAGAAAATTTAAAAAAACGATTCTTTGAAGAAAACACTGCTAGAATTCAAGGTCAATAAATTTCAGTAGCTGCTAGACAGTCTTATAGAAATAAATGCTTTGCATCACAGTGAAACACCACTCTCAGCAATTCCATTTGGACATTATTGTAATTAGTTTATTTGCAACCTATCCCTAAAGATATTTGATTGCTTCCCAGGAGCATACTTGAATATATAATCAGATAGAGGTTTCTTAATGGGCAGAGTAATTCTATAAAACCACTGCTATGTAAAAGGTATGGCCACCAAATCTAATATGTTAAAAAACATCTTACCTTTTGCATAAGCTCAAATTTTGGCAAAAAAATGGCATAATGCCTTGCATATCCATGGAGCAATTGCCACCATTAATTAGGGACTGTAATAGCAATGCCATTCATATGCTGCTCACACATGGTTAGTGTCAATGAGCACAGAAAAGTTATGCCTTAATGATATAACAGTTAACCACAATGCAGTTTGGCGGAGGGAGGAGCAGTTATCACTACACATAGAGTAACACCAAAGTCTTTCTACTCCACAGCCTTTGATAGTATTGCACAGTGCTCCAGCTCAGCCATTGTTCTAGACACAAACAAATATGAAGTCTCCTTTTTGCAGTTTTTGGAACCATCTCTGACAGTGGCTATGGTGTTGGAAATGATAGTGTGAACACTAAAATAAGTATATTCAAATCAAACCAGGCATCTTTATTACGGTCTTTGACCAGCCTTTAAAATTAAAAGCAAAAGTACAGAAAAGAGAAATAATTTAAGACAACAATTTGCTACTGGGAAAGGGAAAGAAATAGTAAGGCAATAAATAACATGTCTAATTAGCAGTTCTGTGCAGTTTTACAACTTGGTGAAGATATTTGGCTACCTGATATGTGAGCCTGGGGTTAGCATCCTTTAAAAATTAATAAACATAACATTTATTAGGTGGCTCTCACATTTGGGGATGTTTGGGGCAATCAGAAGATGTCTTGGGGCATCATAGAAAGGACACCATATGAGAATATAAGCAGGAGGTTCTACCTCCCTTGTTCTGGAAGGGCAAAGTCTTTGCAAATAAGGAGTCTCATGAAATTTTCCCACCAGGAAAACCATTGGGAAGGTATCAAAGTTAGCTTTGGAAAAGGCCCATCAAACTAGGCACAAATAACAAATAAAGAGCGCCTCCCTTCAAAATCTAGTCCCATCCATATATATATACATACATACATACATACATACATACATACATACATACATACATATATATATATATATATATATATATATATATATACACACACACACACACACACACATATATATATATATGTGTGTGTGTGTTTGTGTGTGTGTGTGTGTGTGTGTGTACACATAGATATATACATATACACTATATGGCTCTTAACCTTGCATGAAAAGGACAACTGTGACCCTTTGCACCCATAAATATTGCCCACCTCTGCCTTATGTTAAGAGCAAAGCGATGCATGGCTTCTCCCTGCTTTCCAAATAAAATGTATCCTATCTCAAATCACCCAGCTAATTTTCACAGATTGGGCAGACAACCTCACAGTTACTTTCCTGCTCATAACTGTTAAATGACTAATAATTTGCTGTGCTTTCATGATACTAAAAAACTTCAGCTTGAAATAAATCATCTTCCTCTGCATCATGATAGGTCTGCAAGCAGCAGAGTGACAACCACTCCACTATGATCAGCCCTCAAACAGCCGTACATAGGCAGAATCTCCCATCTCTTCTTACCTTGCTCGCATTTTGGAATGGCTCACTAAGCAAATCCCCAACAACAGCAACCAGGTGTCTACAAGAAAGTCCACAGAGAACATCAACAATACTTTATTGGGGTTGAAGACTGCCTGGGAGGGAGAAAAATCCAACACGTATTGCACTGATGTGTCAAATTCTATTACACCCCAACTATTACTTACTTTAAAGAAGATCGCCTCCTCTATGGAGTTCTTCAAATACTATGCCATTTTGATTCTAGACTCACAAAGTCATGACTGTAATACAAAAGTATCAAGGATCATATGTCTGAAGTGTTTGAATGTGTTTTTGACAGGTATCAACATTTTGGAATCATATATTCAGAACTATATCTGCTCAGGATAAATTTCAAATAAAAGAATTATTCAGTATTGGAAAGTCAGGATTACTTCTGACATAAGGTCTTGGATTACAGACATGTGTTCAATTTTCATGTATGTATTGGCGTTTCATTGATGTAATGGAAACACTATTGAGTACTGTTTTGTATAGTCAAGGCTAATGGTCTATTTAAAAAATGGTTGAATGGTTATTATTTTTGGCAGGAGGATGTGTCATATGGTACGTCTTCTTTCACTGGGCCGTTTTTTCTTTCCAGTTTTTCTTTTCTTTTTATGATAAACGGATTGTAGGTATATGTTGTACAAGTCAATTCTTAATAAATATTTGTGCATTTCAAATATAGTATAATGTATATTGTAAAAACTATATTTTTTGGTCTAAAAGCAAAAAAGGAATGCAAAGGAATATAAAGGTTGTTGTGGGACTAAATCCAAAGATGCCCCAGAATTACTATGTTAATCTTGTTTTTACTGTAACAGATGTCATGGCTACAATTTTTCATTAAGAATCCAAGAACAAAAAACTAAATCCTCAAACTGCAATAATGATGATTTTGATTGGAATAATCCACTGGAAGTCTTAAAATGGTTTAAAAAGGGAGAAGAAATAAATCCTAAGTACTAGCAATTATGCCTTCCACTCGAATTGTTTTTTTGTTACTTGGAATGTAGAGCTACAGTAGCATGTGCTACCAATTATAATGAACAATGAATAAAAATTTTGATTGATATTTTCAATGACAAAAATAATCACTATGGCCCTGCACACCTAACTCTTATTTGGTGATAAGAGCCTCACAATGAAACATTAGTTATAATACTGCAATTTTCCATCTCATACAAGCTTTAATGAATGACTTATATTCTGTGAGTTGACAAGGATGCTTTGTTTGTCATATTCTCTGCTGTCCTACTTGGAATTACCAGTCCCTCCTTCTTAGTTAATCCTAGCGGCCCTCAACATTTTGGGCACCGCGGACCAGTTCCAGGGAGGGTGGTTGTTCCATGGAGTGGGGGGCATGATTTTGCGTGCTGGCTGGATACTGTGCGTGTGCGGATGGGGCTTCATTCACTTGCATGGGCTCCTGGCATATTGCGGATCAGTGTCGGTCCACAGCCCAGGAATTGGGGACCCATCTTATCCTATGCAGCCTGTGTGCTCCAAAAGAGGAATTTAAAAGTCACAGTACTCATCAGCATAGTAAAAGGAAAGTCGTTTCATGTTCAAAATTTATGTCTTATTGCCATTGGAAAGAATTAGCATAATACATGCTAAAGGAATGTGTGTGTGTGTGTGCGCGTGCACGTGCACATGCATGCAGAGATCCAGTGTGGTGTAGTAATTAAGAGATCAGGTTAGAAAACAGGAGACGGTGATTACTAGTCCCATTTTAGGCACAAAGCCAACTAGGTGACCTTGGGCCAGTCACTCTCTCTCAACCCTAGGAAGGAGGCAATGGAAAATTACTTCTGAAAAACCTTGCTAACAAACTGCAGAGACTTGTCCAGATAGTCTCCAAGAATTGAAAATGATTGAACAGAAGAAAATACAGTACACAAGGTAAATATCCAAGAACGTTTGGGGCTGCAGTTCTCCAAATCCCTTGTCATTGAACAAACTGACTAGAGAACTGAGATCCAAAAACATCTGGAGGACATAAGATTGCCAGTTGTTTATGTGCAAATGGGCAATATGTTGTAGGCATTTAGTACATGTGATACCAAGGAACAGAATGTATTTGTGTTTGTGTGTGTGTTATATTACTCTTCAATTTATTATTTGATATAATTGTCAACAACAGTAACCATTACTGTACAGAATTTTACAAATCAAGAGAATGGTATCAGCCATATACTATATTTAACTAATGGGAAAAAATAAAATTAAGGATTTCCTGTCCTGCAGGAAGTATATGCAATATATATCTTCATTTCTGACAACTTTTACAACTTCAACAGTGGGTAATATAATTCGGATATTAAAAAGGCATTTAATTCTTTATAGCCAAAAATTCACATATTTTGTAACTTGCTTAGGTTAGCTTTTCCGTCCCATATTAACAAAATGTAGTCAGTGATTGATTGTGGTTAATCCTAGTATCTTATGATGCTCAGCTTAATTTCAAATGTGCATTTAATGTTTTATAATTTTTATGAAATTCTATGTATGAGCCTACAACCCTTAAGGTTTACCCCATGTTAATCTATTAGTTGCCTATTTAACTTCTTAACCCTTCTTAATATCTAGGGGTACTTAGTTACAATGCTTTAGTGATCTTGCAATTCACAAAATATACATACAGTATTAAATGTGACACCTTTATTATGATTTGAACTATAATACGTTTTACTGAGGTATAACGAAAACCAAAATGACAAAAAATGTGAATGTGTTTAAATCAAACAACAGAGTATTGGTAACATTTGAATGATTACTTTACATCATGTTTATTAAAATCATGTTTTACTAAACAAATTGCAGTTTCTATAACATACAGCCAAAACCAGACAATCCCATTATGACTTTCCACTTGTGTCTATATGCAAATTGACTCAGGAAGTGCAACAAATAAAAGACCCAGTTGGTGTAGTGGTTAAGATGCTGGACTAGGAGCCAGGCACAGCTTCTAGTTTGCCGTCAATGATAGCAGTTCATTGTTGACTGTGGGCCATCTTTCTCTCACACTTTCTCTCTCAGCTCAGTCTGCTTCGCAGAAGATCAGTTGGAGAAGACAGCACTAGATTTATTACCTTGAGTTCCTGAATGAAAAGTAGTGTAGGTGGTGACAGGCCTGAGCCGGAGGGTAGGGTCAAATGCACCATCAGTTTGGAGTCTCTAACACCCTATAAGAGACCTAAGTCCAACCCCTCTTGAAATCCATTGACTCTTATCTGGTGCCAATTTGCCTCGACCATTAATAGTTCAAAATCTTGTGTATAAGTAGCATGGAATAAACTTGCAATACAGGTAGTCCACAACTTATGACAATTGAGCCCAAAATTTCTGTTGCTAAGCAAGACAGTTGTTAAGTGAGTTTTACGATGTTTCATGCCACGGTTGTTAAGTGAATCATTGCAGTTGTTAAGTTAGTAACATGGTTGTTAAGTGAATCTGGTTTCCCCACTGGCTTTGGTGGTCAGAAGGTTGCAAAATGGGATCACATGATCCCAGGACACTGCAACTGTCATTAAGTATGAATCAGTTGCCAAGCGCTTGAATTTTGATCATGTGACTACGGGGATGCTGCAACGGACGTAACTGTGAAAAATGGTCATAAGTCACTTTTTTTAGGGCCATTGTAAGTTTGAATGGTCGCTAAATGAACTGTTGTAAGTTGAAGACTACCTGCATTTTTGAACTCTATCCTGGTTCCTGACTTGGAAAGTAGGATAGAAAGCTACTGAATACATCATGTTCATGCAGGATTTGCTGGCACTGTCATATCCCTGTATTTGCTATGTAGAATGGAAACCTTTCAAATTTTGGGTCAAATATTAAGGAAATTCGGACAATTATTTTTGGAAAATATGAGATTAGCACATGTTTTGTTTTTTTATTTTATTTATCAAATTTAGAGACTGCCTGTTTCATTCACAGATTGACTGTTGTGTTATTGAAACAAAACGAGTCACTAATACAACCTCCATATTGTACACTGTTTTAGTCAAATTCCCAGACTGATGCATTGAAAGGTTGGATGAGAATGCAGAGCTCTCCCTATGAAAGGATGACACCCCTAAGCGGGGAGTTACTTCAGCAGGCAGCAGCTTAACCCCTATTTGTCCTCTTCAATTCAACTCAGTTTCATTCAGTATGAGGCCTTTATTGGTGCGTGCAAGAAAAGCAGCTGAAAATGACACTTCTGATAACCACACACTATCTTATGCTGTTCTTTTAAATACATATATTTAGTGGATTTTACTGGAAATATGTACTGAGTGCAGCCTTATGTCACGACCCTATGCACAGCTTGATGCAAGGAATATTGGTGAATTTGCAGATTTTGTTCTGATTCACTCAGATAATCAACTGATAGAATATCGAGGAATTGCGCAGCAACTGTCCCGACGAAGTCAGAGACACGACACCAACGTGTAGTCCTATGTAAATAAATACATTTAATATTAATATTTACAGCATGCAAGATAATCAGGAACACAGGAATATCATGAGGTAAATCAGTCAATATACAGAACACACAGAAGGAAAAAAGGCGGCGGCGGTGGGGGGAGGAGAAAACTCCCTCTCTACCCTCACAGCAACCAATCATAGTGTAGATTGTTTTGTTTTGTTTTGTTTTTATTTGATTTATATACCGCCCTTCTCCCGAAGGACTCAGGGCGGTGAACAGGGCAGACATATAAAAATACAAAAATTAAAAAGAATTAAACATATGCCCAAGCTAAAAACAGTAAATACATATATTAAAAATGACAATAAAAACCCAACCCATCCCCCAACCCATTGCCTCATGCATGAGCCAACACTCTCCAACCAATCAACTATAGTGGTGTGTTCTGGCCCATTGTATACTTTACTGTTCCAGCTACTAAATTTAATGTCTTAACATCAAATTAAATAGAATGGGATTGAATTTGTTGCTATTGAGGAAAACCCACAAAAAATAAAGACTGAATCTAAAAAGTGGGCTAAAGATGTCTTGAGTGCTGCACCGGAAAGAAATCTAGAAGAAATCCTCCCAAGGTATCCTGTGGAACAGTCCATTGGGGAATACCTTAGACAGTTTCTATTGTGTAGTGGGTCCGACGCAAGAGAGACGCCAGCCGGTGTGTGAGTTCAGCTCTTTATTGGAAGGGGAAGTGAACTGAGGAATGAGGGCTACCTGGCCTCCTTATATACCTGGCCAGGTAAGCTAACAGCCAATGGGGTTGGCCCTAGGTTTCCCGCCGAAACTGTCCAGGCCAACGCCCCCTGAGGGCTGTTGCTATGCAGATGCCTGCATACATAACACCCCTCCCCCCTTAGAGAAGACCCACATAACAACAACAACATGCAACTGCTATAACTATGAGTATATATATAAAAAAACAGTGGTGTCCTTGTGTGAGGGTCACTTGCACACATAGTCCGACAGGTAGGCTGGTGTCCTGTGTGGACGGGTGGATCATCTGGGTGTGCTTGGCCCCTGGGCTTGGACCGTGGGTTCCTGAGGCCTTTGTGCAGGGCTGCAAGGAGCCGGCATCAGGAAGTCCTCCTCCTCTGGTCCCTGCCCTGTGACGTCCTCAGCTGGGTTGACCCCTCCTGGAGTGTGGTCCTCCTGTTGATCGTGTGCGTTGAGTTCAGGGACGTGTGTGACGCGCTCAGGGGCGTGTGTGACGTGCTCAGGGACTCTTCCTCTGAGCTGATCGATGTGTCGCCTTATGCGTCTCTCCCCCTCCACCCCTACAATGTACGAAAGGGGTCCTGTTTTCCCGACCACTGTCCCCGGAACCCAAGGATGTCTAGCCCCATAGTTCCTTGCCCAGACCAGGTCCCCCAGGTTGAGGACCCTGTGTGTGGATGATGATGGCAATGGTGATGGTAGTGATGCTGGTGGTGATGGTGATGATGGTGATGTTGCCCTACCGGTTTCGGCTGCTACCCGGTCTGGGTGTAGGCGGTCCAGCTTGGTGATGAGGCGCCGTCCCCATCGCAGTTCTGCTGGGCTCTTGCCGGTAGCCATGCATGGTGTTGTGTGTTGGGCTAGTAAAAATTTGGCCAGTCTGTGGTGCCAGTCCCCGCTGATGATGCGCCGGAGTGCGTCTTTGGTCGTCCTTACCATCCGTTCGGCCTGCCCGTTGGTAGATGGATGGAAAGGCGTGGAGGTGGCGTGCCTAATCCAGTTCGCCTTCAAGAACGCCTGGAAATCAGCAGCAGTAAACTGAGGCCCATTATCAGACACAATTACGTCGGGGAGGCCGTGTGTGGCAAAGAGAGCTCTGAGCACCTGGATTGTCCTCCCCGAGGTCATGTTGGGGACAGGGACTACCTCTAACCACTTGGAGTGACTGTCCACCACTACTAAAAATAGTTGACCCTGGAATGGCCCCGCATAGTCAATGTGAATGCGGGACCATGGCGTGTGTGTGGCCTCCCACCGGTGTACTGGTGCATGTGGCACTTCTGGCCTGGATCTCTGGCACGTATAACAGGCCTTGACCCGATCCTCAACCTCCTTGTCCAACCCGGGCCACCAGAGGTAGCTCCTAGCCAGTGCCTTCATCCTGACCACCCCCGGGTGCCTTTCGTGTAAGGAGTCCAATACCCTGGCGCGTAGTGTGGGTGGAATGATGACCCTGCTACCCCAAAGGAGGCACCCTTTGTGTGTGGAGATTTCATCGCGTCTAATGAAATAGGCCTGAAACTCTGGTCCCGGGGATTTCTCCTGCCACCCTGTGCAAACCCATGAGTGCACCCTGCCCATGATGTTGTCTGTGGCTGTGGCTGGCAATGTCCTTGGCAAGAACTGGGCACTCGGGTAGTTCCTGCAGGGCTAGGATCTGTGTGGCTGGTGCTGGGTCTGGGTCGTGTGTGTCTAGGGGGAGCCTACTTAGACCGTCTGCGTGGCCCATCTCCTTCCCTGGCTTGTGTACCAGCTTGCAATTGTATGCTGCAAGGAAGATGGACCACCGGAGCATCCTGGGGGACAGAATCTGGGGGGTTTGCCTGTCTGTGGTGAACAGGCCCAGGAGTGGTTTGTGGTCCGTGAAGACAGTGAACTCCCTGCCATATAAGTAATCGTGGAATTTCTTGATTCCTGCCACGATTGCCAGGGCTTCTTTGTCTATTTGGGCGTAGTTTCTTTCTGCTCCAGACAGTGTCCTAGAATAGTATGCTATGGGGACTTGTGCCCCGTTGGGCTCAAGGTGGCTTAGGACAGCGCCCACACCATAAGGGGATGCATCGCAGGCGATACAAATGGGCTTGGACTCGATGAAATGGGTTACTGTGGACTTGTCCGACAGCAATGCCTTCAGGGCCTTGAAGCTCTGATCATGGGTGGCCGTCCAGGCCCATGTTGCCTGTTTGTCTAGCAGCCTGTGGAGCGGTTCAGCGATGGCTGCCTTGTGTGGGAGGAATGTATGGTAGAAATTCAGCAGACCCAGGAATGCCTGAAGCTCTGCTTTGTTCTTGGGTGTGGGTGCTAGTTTGATGGCCCTCACCTTGGATTCTGTGGGGTGGATTCCCCTGGCGTCTACTCTGAACCCCAAAAATTCTGTGGAAGGAACGCCTATGCTGCATTTTTCCTTTTTGAGTTTGAGGCCAACTGTGCGCAGCCTTGCCAGCACTTCCCTAAGCCTCCCTGCCAGTTCCTCTGCTGATGCTCCTGCAATCAGGATGTCATCAAAATAGGGGCAGACTCCTGGAATGCCCTTGAGTGTCTTTTCCATAACCTCCTGGAAAATGCCGGGAGCAACGCTGACTCCAAACTGCAGCCTGTTCACCCGGAACGCCCCCCTATGGGTTACTATGGTTTGGATGTCAGCTGTTTCCCTAGTGACCGTGAGTTGCTGGTACACCTGTGCAAGATCAAGCCTTGCAAAAATGGCGCCGCCTTGGAGTGAAGCGAGAATGTGGCTGACCGCGGGAACAGGGTAAGCGTGCGGGTTTAGGGCGCGGTTCACCGAGCACTTATAGTCGGCGCAGATCCTTATTTCCCCGTTGGATTTGAGGGGGGTCACGATGGGGGTTTCCCACTCCCCTCCATCTACAGGCTCTAAGATTCCCTGGGCCATCAACTTGTCTAGTTCGCGCTCGATTTTGTGTTTGAGCGCAAACGGGACTCGCCGCGGCCGGACCCTAACGGGGGAGACGTTTGAGTTAAGCTTGAACGATATGGGGGCCCCGGTGTACTTGCCTAATGACCCGTCGAAGACGTCGGCGAACTCCCGGCAAACGGCCTCAACGGAGTCCCCCTGGATCCGATGGATCCCGGATACTGAGATTCCCAGGGCCTCAAACCAGTCCAGCCCGACCAGGCTGGCTCTGCGGCCCTCTACCACTACAACGTCCAGGTGCCCTTCGCGACCCTTAAACCCCACTGAAATGGTGGCCTCCCCCTTCACCTTGACCGGCGAATTCTGAAAATCGGTCAGGGTTAATTTAGTAGGCCGTAATTTAATCCGTTGCTTGCTCCGGCTAATTATGTGGTTAAGGGTCTCGTCTGAAATAATCGAGACCGCTGATCCGGAGTCAAGCTCCATGCTGCAAGGGACACCTTGCAAACGGATTGTTAATCTAATTTTGGGTTTGAGCAGCCGGCGGCTACCCGTGTGGTTAATGGCCAGCCGGCTCTCGACATAGCCAATTTTTGTTTTGGTGGGGGCCCCAGTACCTTCGAACGGCGGTTCCTCTGGCTGCAGCTCGTGGATCTCCTCTCGGGGGCGGCGGCTACGACAGACGGCGGCTATGTGGCCTGTTTTCTTGCAGGCCCGGCACGTGGTGGACCGGAACTTGCAGAGGCTGCACATGTGGTTCCCACCACACCCTGCGCACCTCTGGGGAATGGCAGTGTTGCTGGGAGGCCTGGGCCTGTCTGGGCGTCTGGCTCGCTGGTCGGGGGTCGACTTCCGCTGGAGGAGGTCGATGCTCAGGTCGTCCTCCTCTGTGGCCCCTTGCTGGTGGACGCTGGTTGCCTGGTTGCCGGGCCGGGTTCCCTGGCAGGCTTGGACGGCCCCGCAGGCCTCTTCGTGGGCTAGGATGGCGTCCTCGGCTTCCTGGAGAGAGACCTCCTCTCTTTCGAACAGGCGCTCCTGCAACCGCCTGTCGCGTAGGCCGCAAATCAGCCGGTCCCGTAGTCACTCCTCCAAATTTGTGAACCTGCAAGCGACGGCAGCTTCCCGTAGGGCGGCGAGGAAGTCGGCGCCGGTCTCGTCGGGGCGCTGGTCCCTTTTCTCGAATTGTGACCATGCGGCCACCTTGGAGCGCCGGGGCCTGAAATGTGCGTTGAGCCTGGCCACGAGGTCTCGGTACGCGACGGTGTTGATGGCCTCCTGGGGGAACAGGTTCGTGGCGACTTCCAGCAGCGCTGGTCCCCCAAGGCAGAGCAGGGCGGCCGCCTTTGCACCGTCCTCCGATATCTGATTGAACCGCATGTACAGTTCAACGTGAGCCAGGTAACGGGTCCAGGTTTCGGGGCGGCGGGTCTCCAATTCGTGGGGTTGTCCGGCTCTAGCCATGGCAGCAGTTGGCCGTGGATGTGGCGCTTGGCGTTGCCGGTTTGGCTGGCGGTCGTGGGGGGAAGAAGGAAAAATGCCTTTCCCTTCAGCTCGCGGAGCATTTCCCCAGTGACTTCAGCTCTTGGTCGGCAGCAATCCCACCTTCGTCGCCACTATTGTGTAGTGGGTCCGACGCAAGAGAGACGCCAGCCGGTGTGTGAGTTCAGCTCTTTATTGGAAGGGGAAGTGAACTGAGGAATGAGGGCTACCTGGCCTCCTTATATACCTGGCCAGGTAAGCTAACAGCCAATGGGGTTGGCCCTAGGTTTCCCGCCGAAACTGTCCAGGCCAACGCCCCCTGAGGGCTGTTGCTATGCAGATGCCTGCATACATAACAGTTTCTGATTGTTCCATTCTTAAATTCCCTTCCTCCTTCTCATGTGACCCAGACAGGTGCTCCTATTAAGGGGACGGAAAGAATTTCAGAAATTCTGCATGTTTGGGCTACCTTCTTTTTGTAATCAAGCTTTCAAGACTTCATGCCAAGCGTAGCAATAAAACTCGATACACTAGATACTGCAGATGAGCATATTTAGAAATGGTTTTCCAGAGAAGCTCACATACATGAAATGGCTAGAGAATTTACTGTATGTAGACAAGACAGAGGCCATTTATGTACAAATCTGTCTATTGAAGAACACAGCAATCTTGGTCTTTCTCTCTGATACTTTCTTTCTCTGCTCTGGAGTTTAAATTCCAGGTCTTTTTGAGTCAATGGAAATATAGCCATTTTGTTCCCGATCCCAAGAGTGGCAGATACTTGCTCACCATTTACGTAACCGTTCTATTTAGACTGAGAAATGTTGTTTTGTGCCTTACAAGCTTTAAAGGCACTGCTTAGTTCATTGGTGTCCAACTTTTTGGCTTGACTGGGCGGCATTAAGTGAAAAGGAACTGTCTTGGGCCACATGTAAAATGTATAATATAATTAACGTACATAAATAACAAACTTCCTTTATTTTTTAAATATTATCTTGTGGGGCTGCATAACTAGGCTATCCAGGACTGCATGCGGTCTCTGGGCTATGGGTTGGACACGCCTGGCTTAATTCATTTTGTCTACGTACTTAAGAGAGACTATTGGTTTTTACAGGTTTTTAGCCTGTAATACAGGTAATTCTTGAAGTATGACTGTAATTGGGCCCAGAATTAAGTTCATAAGTTGTTGCAGCTGTAAGTTGAGGCATCATGTGACCGGAACTGATTTTTCCACATTTTTTGTAGTGGTAATTAAGTGAACCCATTTCCCCCAATGGATGGTATTTGTTAGAAATAGAATATGTTGGAAACCCAAAATAACCACAAATCACAATCATGTGGCTGAGGGATGCTACAAACAGTCATAAGGTGAGCTGGTTGCCAATTGCCCAAAATGCAATCACTTGATTGGAGAATGAGGTTGCAGTTGTCATAACTTTGGAAACAGACTATCTGTACAGGTCCATTCACCATTGGCTGTTTGCATGAGGTATTTATGCACTACTTTTTTTGTAAAAAAAAAAGTGCCGGAACTCACACACATCATACAACTCGCCTTGCCTACTCTACCTATCCAAAAAAGGTGCAGGAACTCCGTTCTGGGCGTTCTATGACAAAAAAGAAGCCACTAGTAACCATTTTTTGTCAACATTCTGGATTTATATGACACAGTGAAACAATATAAGATCCTTTCCTGCTTTCAAAGGAAAATAATTCCTGCCTTGCTAATTCTTTGGAAAATGCTGCCAACTTTCTCTTACTTTCTTTTACTAAATCAATGGTCTCAAGGTGTTAGATTCTGCTGCCATATATTTACATATATTACCATAACTGCTTTCCTCTATGTTAGCATTCATTAGAATTAAGTCAATACAGGATTTGTTTAGCTCCACATATTTTTTAGAGTGTATCCCCATCACATCACTGGTTTCACTTCCAAAGGATTATACACCTTTTCCCATGGATCGAGAATGCTTTACTAGATGGCTTCTGCCAAACTGGCTGTCTACCAACACAGTATTACTGTACAAAATATTTTTTCTGTTAGATGTCTTACTGTATTCATCACTTATTGATGGCACTGTAAAATGATTATTAAATGGCATGGGTGAATAAATTACTACAAATATAATTTCAATATATTTAGCACATCATATAAGTCTTTTTCTAATAATTTCATTCTTCCATCAAGATCTTGTGCAGACATTAATTATTTTCATGGCATTATTTACTCCTGTTTTCAAAAGCATGGCAAAATATAAGATGACATTTACAGAGTTATTCACACACTTATGTACATAATTCATTCGTACTTGACTAGTAACCGGCTATGTTCACACAACACACCCACAATTTGGAAATTAACCTGATGACACACTATGCTATTACACATACAGATTGGATTCACACCAAAGCTTGTGACTGACTAGTGTAGTTGATGATTCAGGGCTGTGTGAACAGACTCCTCAGAAAAATCCAAACAGAGTGTGGTTTCAGTAAAGGTGAAAACTCACACTTGCAAGAAACTGAAAGTACACAGTCAAGCCCACCTTCAGGCATGAGCCAGTCTTACTTACAAAGGAGTAGATCCTACAAGCTATACAATCAGAATAGAGCTGGAAGGGCCTTTGAGGTCTTCTAGTCCAGGGCTTTTCAACCAGTGGTACGGGTACCACCTGTGGTTCATTGGCACCTGGCAGGTGGTAGCAGGGGAAGGGAATGAGCTGAACCGGTGGCAGTACCGCACAAGCCTGAGCGAGAGATGGCTGGAGCTGCAGGGCTGTCAGGGCTGAGCGGAAGTGCCAGGATCAGCGCCAGACTCCAGCTGGAGCTTGGCACTGATCTTGGCACTTCTGAGCCCAGAAGGCAGATGTCTTGCTCGGCTGTGGTTTGGGGGCACTTTTTTCAGTGCCATTGTAACTTCGAACAGTCACTAAGCAAACTGTTGTAAGTCGAGGACTACCTGTACTTCATCACTTTTTTCCTTTTTTTTTTGGTCATCAAGTTTTTGACACCTTGCTAGGTGACTGGTGGTACTCGGATGTTGCCATATCCTAAAAGTGGTACAATGGGTGAAAAGGTCGAAAAGCCCTGTGAATCTAGTCCAACCCCCTGCTCAAGCAGATGACCCTATATCAGTGATGGTGAACCTTTTAGAGACCGAGTGCCCAAACTGCAACCCAGAACCCACTTATGTATCATCGGGTGCCGGGTGGGTCTGGCCAATTGAGTGGGCGTGGCTGCGGTGGTAACGGCAGACTGGGTGGGACTAAAAAGTTCAATCAATTCCAACTTTGCGAGATTTTTCCCCCCGCAAGAAGTTGAAATTGATTGATTGAACCTTTTTTTTTGCACACGGCGGTGGAGGCCTAAAGCGGAAAGTTTTTATAAAACCCAGCTGAAGGCCTAGGACTGGGGTGACACCGCACGTGCCCACAGAGAGGGCTCTGCGTGCCACCTGTGGCACGCGTGCCATAGGTTCGCCACCACGACCCTATATTATTTCAGACAAGTGGCTGTCCAGCCTATTCTTAAAAACCTCCAGTGTTGAAGCACTCACAACTTCTGGAGGGCAAGTCGTTCCACTGGTTAATTGTCCTCACTGTTAGGAAGTTTCTCCTTAATTCCAGGTTGCTTCTCTCCTTGATTAGACACAATGGTTTCTTGGTCCTGCCCTCTGGTGCTTTGGAAAATAAGTTGACCCCTTCCTTTGTGGCAACCTCTCAAAATACCACAATACCACTATCACGTCCCCCTAGTTAGTACAAAACATTTAGGAGCCCAAAACATTTAGGAGCACCTGCTTGAAGAACAGGTGAGACAACCCCCACGTGCACATACTCTCCAGTTTAGCTATCTCTAGGGCACAGGTCTGCAACCCGCGGCTCCAGAGCCGCATGCGGCTCTTTCAGCTGTCTCCTGCGCCTCCCGGTCCTCTGCCGTGTGCAGTCCAAAAAAAAAAAAAAAAGTGGGACTAAAAAAGTTCAACCAATCAATTCAAATATGCAGGGTAGGTGCATATCTCGCTTTGGCTCCACTCTTCAAACCCTGTTCTGCGCATGCGCACATGTACGTGCATGCGCACACATTTTTTGCGGCTCCCAGTTTTTCCCTTTTGTGAGGGAACCGGTTCCAAGTGGCTCTTTCACTGTTTCAGGTTGCTGACCCCTGATCTAGGGGCATTCCTTTCCAACTTTCCCCTAGCTTGCAAGATGGGATTGAAAATGAAAAGGGGCAGAGCCATGCCTTGGCATTGCCAGAG
Source organism: Vipera ursinii (assembly GCF_947247035.1). Lineage (NCBI taxonomy): Eukaryota > Metazoa > Chordata > Lepidosauria > Squamata > Viperidae > Vipera > Vipera ursinii. The sequence continues at coordinate 218,150,796 of NC_139512.1, read as the reverse complement.
TACCAGGGCCCGGGACTGCAGATACCCTTCCCCAATCAAACCACCCACCCACCCACACACACCCCCCCCCGGTCTTTCCACCTCCCCGCCTGGTTCCTATCAAGGCACAACAACCCGCTCTGGCCTTCGGAGGGGGCGGGCGCTGCGTTGAGTTCTCCCCCAGTGCGTGATTGTGGGAGGAGTGCTGGTTTGGCTTACACCCCCCCCCCCACACACACACACCCCGCGTGTGCGTGATTAGAAGGCAGGGCGGCGTGGCTCGCTCGGTCTCCCTTGCCTCCCCAAAACTAGGGCATTTCCGTGTGTGCATGTGTGTGTGTGTCCGTGCGGGTGCCTGCCTGTCTGTATCTGCGCGTAGGTCACAATAATAGCCCCTTAAAGCTTCCGAGCTGCTTAGCTTGCAAGGAGAAAGCCCTGCGGCAGCGGCGGGTTGTTGAACGATGTAAGGCGGGGAGGCTCCCCCCGCCTCCCTTGCCTGCCTGCCTGCCTGCCTCTCGCTCGCTGCCTTTTCCAATCCCTTTTCCCCGTCCCCTCCTCTCCTGGAGCCGCCCCGCCGCTCTCCTTACTCTTCCCTTTCCTTCCTTCCTTCCTTCCTTCCCTCCCTCCCCGCCATGCCAGACCAGATCTCCGTGTCGGAATTCGTGTCCGAGACCAATGAGGATTACAAGTCGCCCACCGCCTCCAACTTCACCACCCGGATGGTTCAGTGCCGGAACACCGTGACGGCCATCGAGGAGGTGAGCGGGAGTCGCCAGCGGCGGCGGCGGCAGCAGCAGCAGCCGAGCCCAGCCCTGCTCAGCCCTGCCCCTCCGCCTGGCCTGCAAAAGGCGGCTGGCTCGCCCGCCAGTGGCAGCTCCGGGCTCGTCTGTGCGGCTCGGTCTCGGTGGGGGGGGTGGGAAGCTGGCTGGAAGATGGAGGAGCGGAGCCTCGAGCCGTGCCCGGCTTCGCTTCCCTCTCTCCAGACTCGCGTCTTTCTGGCACAAAGGGGGCTCCGTGCCCAGCTCAATCCCCTTGCAGCATTGGAGGAATTGTGCCCGCTTGGGAAGAAGCTTCGCGCGGCTTTCTTATGCTCCCGCTTTTGCCCGCCTTTTTTTGTGTGTGTGTGTGTGGTGCGGAATCCCTCTCTCTCTCTCTCTCTCTCTGGCGCTTCTTTCCCCTCAGCAAAATTCGTCTCGTTTGTTGCTAATCCCGCCGCTCCAATCCTGGCTAATAAGACTCTTTGCCACAATGGCTGGGCTTCCCTCGGCCTTTCAGGGAGGGGGCGGTGTGGAAACACCTGTATTTGCACATCTTTCCCCCCCCCGCGCCATTTCAACCTGTCTTCTGTAACCAGCGGGGGATACATGGGGTGGGGGGGGGGGAAAGAAGAGGCAAAGCTATCGGAGGCACCTTAACTGTTCCTGATAGATTGCAGCTTCTCTGCGGGAGAGGGCGGGAAAAGCCGCTGACGAAACAACTACTAGTCCATAGTTACTTTCCTTTCTTCGGTATACAGTTCTTGTGTTCTGGATGGAGGGACCACCATTGTGAGATTGAGGAGTTGTGCGGCAGGATATACTTTTTTTTAACGGGGCGCTGTAGGAGCCACCATGCTGTGTCTCAATCTTTTAGGGGGGGGAACCTCACTGAACCGAAGGGGGCTTATTTTCGAGCAGGCACGTAAAGCAAATGTAAAGTTAAATGTTTCCACATTGTAGGGGCTCTCTCTGTGTTCCACTCTTTGTGTTTATTCCTCTCTTAGTATCTTTGAGTGGCATCCTTCCTTCAAGAATGGAAAGGCATCTGTTTCTAAACAAAGGGCCTGAATCCCTGACCACTAACATCAGCTTTGGGGCTTTTTTATTTTTATTTTTTTTTAAACCAAAACAGCAACTGTTTCTTTCAGGCGTCTCTTTTGCTGACATCACAAAATCTACACCATTCCCATCTTAGCAATTGGGAGACCGTGGGTCTTGGTTTTAAGTCTTATCTTCAGACAAAAGAAAAGTGGATGTTGCATGTGTGGTGTTTTTAAAGGCAAAAAGGGATTTTGATTTAGGACTCTGCTTTTGTTCACAGCAGCCCTCACCAAAAAATGCATCTGCTCTGATACAGGATAGAAAATGTTAAACCTTAGTTGGGAATTCTTTATGAGCCTCTGTCAGGATTAAAAAAAAAGTTTGTTATTGTTTTCAACATTTTATGTAGGTTGCAAGTTTTTCCTTTACTGCTTGGATTAACACAATACTGTCTTACCCCTCTGTGAATTTTGAAACTTACCTAAATATTTTTGACAGTAGTTGTACCTCTTCGATATAAATAAAGTATGAAATTGTTTACATTTTTAAACAGAATACTGGTCTCTTCAGACTTGCTTCATCTGTATTCATTATATTGTAAATGGATGTATAATTTGTTATGGTGTGCTCATATACTTGTGCCTGGCATTTTAAAACAATCTAGTTTGCATATTATATTTGTAGAATTACCATTTACCCTAATTAGTTCAACTTTTTTCATTGTGCATGTTGTTAAGATCTTAAGAAATACAAAGCAGTCTTTAAGAAAAGTTTGCCTGCCATTTAAAAATTAGCATGAGTTTTCAATTTCTGAGGCTGCAGTTAAACACAGTGGAAATTTCTCTTACATAAAATCGGCTTGGAATACAGTGAAAGTTATTTTTAAGAAGACATGCATAGGTTTATATAGGCATTTAAGTAGATGTGCTGTGAAATGAGAGTTAGCAACATGGTATTTGAAAGTCCCACCTTTCCCTGCAGATACCATTACCTCTTTCTCTCTCAGGTTGGCTGACTGAAAGTGAATAGATATATGATGATAGAAATATTTGGAGTGGCCAACATACTGTGTAGTTCATTTCCTGCTTAAGCCTTTGTAAACAAGCATGCTATTTCTTCTGAATCCATGGAAGTTTCTGGTGAACATTGAAGCACAGTGTTGGAGGACATCCAAAGATAATTTTGAAATGGACTTTTATACTTATGACAGAATCTTTTCGTGTGTCAATTCCTTAAATAACTCTTATGTGATTCAGTAGCATTTCCTGTATTTTGAATTTTTCACAGAACAATAGTGCTTTAATTTTAAAAGTTTATAGAATTTATGGTTAATTTTTAGAAGTGCTATATCTGCCTGTCATTCTAACACATGACAAAGTTATATTTCTGCAAAATGCTCCTATGTGTGCAATGAAAGTTTACGGCACATTTTCTAAAATACTGTCTAAAATTGGCAATACAGGAGTGATGCTTACAGGGAATCTTATGATTGGATTAAATTTCACATCCTTACCAAGAATGGCTTCTTCATGGCTTAAACAATAAAGGATGAAAACATTAAGAAGTAGAGAAGAAATGCTTTTGAATTACCACTTCAATCATGGGATTTCTTTTTTTAATCTTGTGAGTCAAACACCGGGGCAACCTGATTTGTGAATGAGCGTCATTCTCAGTTCTGGTGAGGTAAATGTGAATGCTTAGTGTGGTTGTGATAGCTTAAGAATGCAAATAACTCTTTGTATTTATAAATGTGAAAGCAGATCATTTAAACGAGCAAGAAAACAAGCAAAAATATTGAAATATACTTGATACTTTGTCAGCTGTTTTTTGCAGTCAAACTAGATTTCAACGCAGGGCAGTGTTTCTTACCTAAAATCTTTTGATTTTGGATACTTGATAGAGAAAAATAATTGTTATACATTGATTATCTTTGACACAATAATGGAAGGTGATAATACTATCAATATTCCAGTAATCTGCTAAGAATTGCTCTCTAAGAGTTATTCAGAGTATGCTAAATTTCATAAATTGGTATGGCAGTATCTGCTAGTATTGCTTTCTTTAAAATGAAGGCCAGTGTTTTGAATTGCTTGTAGATAAGTTCTGAAATGGCTTCATTTAAAAACTGTTTATGTTCAAAATCAAGTATGTACATTATTATTTTAAAAGTAGTTGATTCTTCCCCCCCATCATTATATGATACATATTACCATTTGCAGCATTTACAGTGTTAATCCTCTTTTAATAATGTCTGTGGAGATGTCATCAGACATGGCTATCATTCTCCCAATTGTGAAAAGGAAGTGGTAGTCTATTATCTGAACCTGATTCTTCATGATGCTTGTTTGTGTATTGTGTTGTGAACAAGGACTTGCCTGCCAGACTATCTCCACAGACTTTATTTAAAATAGTAATTAAACTGCACTATGAGTCACTGAAATAATAGAAACTTTAGGTAATATGTCTGATGACTGAAGATCTATTTTTTCAAGTGGGATAATTCAAAGGAGAGTTCATTGTGATGGTCCAAAAGATTTCTTGCCTCTGTTGAACACTGATGAACTCTATCTCCTATTTTAACTGCTTCAGTGTTAATAATTTTAGACAATTAAAAACATGTTTTTGTTTCCTTTCTAAAATTGCTTCAGCCACCATTCTACGATTAAGTGACTCTTACGATCTGCTTGCGCAAAGAAATAATTTGACTAAAATTTTAATATTATTAGTATTTACATGTTAGCATTATAAAACATGCAAACGGTGGCCTTATACATTTGATGAATAAAAGTAAATAAAAATAGTAAAAACCTGTTGCTTTAATAGTATTATCTTTCATATAAATTGATGATCATAAGATTTCATTGAATTTATTAAATTTTGAACTTGTTGCACAGGAGGTATGGAAAATCCTTTGTTTTATAAATTATTTGAGTATTAAGCATTCCAGTTCAAGTGAAAAACAACTATTTAATGTGTGTAGATTAGAGCGCTCAATCTTTCTAGGAGTGTTTTATGTTCAGAATTTTCCCATTTTCAGCTTAGTCTGTTTCAAATTTGGAATGGCTCTAAAATTGCTTGAAAATGATTTTTTTTACTTGCTCTAAGAAATAATTTCTAATTTAAGAACAACTTAAATATATTTATGCAATAACTACATTTAGCAGAAATCCTACGGTACCTAATTTGTTGAATTGAAAAGTAAAATGTCTTTATGAAACATTTTTCATTGTCTCACTTCATTATAAAAAGTATAATGAAAAAAAATGAAACAGGAGTTTTCTCTATTTCAGATAATAAAGTTAGTACATCAAACCTAAACCATTAGAGCATATTTGCAGTAGTAAGAATTCATTTGTCCTGGAGGGGATTCCTTTCTGATCCTAGATGAGGTGGTGTTCAGTTAAGATTATGTTGCATGCAAACGAAAAACCTGTTGATCAAGTTACCCAGACAGAGAGAAGTTGTTATAAAACTAATCCATTCTGTTAAATTTTGCAACACTATTTTACAAATATGATTTTTGAATTTTGTGTGTTGGGATTTTGCAAATGTAATACTGTATAGCAGTAGACTTGGTTAATCAGAACATTTTCTCTCAATTTTACTAGTGGTAGGTAGTGGGTAATCTGAATTATTTTTTTTAAGTGAATGGCTAATTGTTTGATATCTGGAAGTACAAATAGAAAACTTAAATAATCTAATCTGAGTCTTGCTGGATTGGAATAGCACATTAGCATCAGCACAATAAAGAAATAGGTAAACACAAGTATTATTTTTGAAGGATCATCTCAAAATAAGACTAGAAAGTAACCTCATAGTGATCAGTTCCATAAAAGTAATGATATTTTTGTTGTTTGTGAAACATTTAAGCTATATTTTTATGAATCATTACAAGTTACACAGTTCAGACGAAAATTATTTGATGTTACACCAAATAGAAATAGTTACAGAATAGTGTAATAAAATAAGTATAAATATTAATTAATTACATACTGTCTTTGAAAGCTATAAATATTTCAACATTGTTTTTTTGCTTAAATGTACTTTTAAAATTGAATATGTTAGTATTTTATTCTTACTTCCTTTCAGGAGAAATACATCCTGCTCATAACATTTGTGAAAACAATTATGTAATCTCTCTGGGACTGTCACTTCCATAATCCACTGTGTACCATAATTCGTAATGCCAATGCTGGCTGTACTGTGTGATCACATTTAGAGGGTACCAGGATAGAGAAAATAGAAATGATTTTAAATATGGTTATGTTTTCTCTGGGCAACAATGGGTAGAACATAAATAATGTGAAAATTCTTAAGCTGGTGTTGATTGGACTTTCTGTTAATGCTGATGACTGAAGGGATATATTTTAGTATTTATATTTAGCATATTAAAAGGGCAAGAGTGCAACAGTGCAGTGTTCTATTAAAATTTGGGAAACTGGTGTTGTTTCCAAGTAGTGTTAGTTGTATAAAAGGAAAGCAATAATCTGTTTTGCTTTGAGGCAATTTGTAAAATAGCAAAACCTGATCATTTTTCACCCAAAAAATCTTGAAGCCTCTTGATTTTTGATGGATGACATTGTTGCTAGTATCATGATTAGATTTTTTTTACTCATATAACAAAATATTCCAATTTTCTTTCCTCACTGCTCCAGATTTCTTTAGATAGTTTCTAGATTCCTTGGAAAACTTTAGCTTGAATTATTTTGGAATGACACAGAAACCAGGCTAGTATTATAGGACAGAATTTGTATATAGGAATTTGCTTCTAATGCTTTTCTTTTTTTTAAGGCTTACAATTCAGGATTATTTTCTTTTGATACAAGTTCTTCTGAATCAGTTATATTAACTTACTTAATTTTGGGACAAGTTTAATGTTAATTATTTAAGTGCTAGGAATTGTATGTAGTATAACATGAACAATTTAGACTACAGTTTTTAATAGCAGTGTATGTATGTGTGTGTATGTGCATGGCAGGCTTGCAGTTTCATCTGTGGCTTTGCGTAGTTGTCTGTTCACAATAAACTACAGTAAATTATATTCAAAAGTCAATTTCATGCTGACTTTAAACACAACTGACATATTCATAAATATTTTTAGTATATTGATAGTTTTCCAAAACAGATGGGTGATCAAGATGCTGTTTTTACATTAAAAAAGGTTCTCCTTCGCAGCCCAATTCACTTTGAAAATGAAGTTAATTCTGTAGGTTTGCATCCCACTTCTGTTACTGTGAATGGCTCACACATTCCAAACCAACCAGTCAACCAATGTGGCATGGGCAAACTAGACTGATATCTTGTTCAACAAATTCTGGTTTAAAAATCCTAGCTAGCACTAAATTTGAAAATAAACAGACAAATAAATAAAGTCACTTCAGTTGATTGTGAGCTATGCCTCATTGCAAACTGTCCAGAATGAATGTCATAACAAACTCATTGAGAGCAGAGCCTTGTGCTCTATCACTGACCCATTGGCTAATGTGAAGAGATTTACTTTGTTGTTAGCTGCGAAGTCGTGTCTGACCCATCGCGACCCTATGGACAACGTTCCTCCAGGCCTTCCTGTCCTCTGCCATCTTCTGGAGTCCATTTAAGCTCACGCCTACTGCTTCAGTGACTCCATCCAGCCACCTCATTCTCTGTCGTTCCATTCTTCTATTGCCCTCAATCTTCCCCAGCATTAGGCTCTTCTCCAGTGAGCCCTTCCTTCTTATTAGGTGGCCAAAGTGAGTTTTAGCTTCAGGATCTGGCCTTCTAAAGAGCAGTCAGGGTTGATCTCTTCTAGGACTGACCGGTTTGATCGCCTTGCAGTCCAAGGGAGTCGCAGGAGTCTTCTCCAGCACCATAGTTCAAAGGCCTCAATTCTTTGGCGCTCAGCCTTTTTTATGGTCCAACTTTCACTGCCATACATTGCAACTGGGAAGACCATAGCCTTGACTATACGCACTTTTGTTGACAGGGTGATGTCTCTGCTTTTTAGTGTGCTGTCTAGATTTGCCATGGCTTTCCTCCCGAGGAGCAAGCATCTTTTAATTTCTTGGCTATAGTCCCCATCTGCAGCAATCTTGGAGCCCAGGAAAATAAAATCTGTCACTACCTCCATTTCTTCCCCATCTATTTGCCAGGAATTCAGAGGGCCAGATAACATGATTTTGGTTTTCTTAATGTTAAGTTTCAACCCAAGTTTTGCACTCTCCTTCTTCACCCACAACAAGATGCTCTTTAGTTCTTCTTCACTTTCTGCCATTAGTGTGGTGTCATCTGCATATCTTAGGTTGTTGATATTTCTCCTGGCAGTCTTAATTCCAACTTTTGATTCATCTAGCTCTGCCTTTCTCATAATGTGCTCTGCATATAAGTTAAATAGGCAGGGCGACAGTATACAGCCTTGCCGGACTCCTTTCCCAATTTTGAACCAATCAGTGGTTCCGTGTTCAGTTCTCACTGTTGCTTCTTGACCCGCATATAGGTTTCTCAAGAGACAAATAAGATGGTCTGGTACTCCCATCTCTTTAAGAACTTGCCACAGTTTGTTGTGATCCACACAATCAAAGGCTTTAGCATAGTCAATGAAGCAGAAATAGATGTTTTTCTGGAACTCCCTAGCTTTCTCCATGATCCAGCGTATGTTGGCAATTTGATCTCTAGTTCCTCTGCCTCTTCGAAATCCTGCCTGTACTTCTGGTAGTTCTCGATCCACAAACTGCTGAAGTCTAGCTTGTAGGATTTTAAGCATAACTTTACTAGCATGAGAAATGAGTGCAATGGTGCGATAGTTTGAACATTCTTTGGCACTGCCTTTCTTTGGAATGGGAATGTAAACTGATCTTTTCCAATCCTGCGGCCACTGTTGGGTTTTCCAAATTTGCTGGCAAATTGAGTGTAGCACTTTTACTGCATCATCTTTTAAGATTTTGAATAGCTCAGCTGGAATACTGTCACCTCCACTAGCTTTGTTGTTGCTCAGCTTTTCTAAGGCCCACTTCACTTCACATTCTAGGATGTCTGGTTCAAGGTCAGTGACCACCTCGTTGTGATTATCAGGGACGTTAAGCTCATTCTTGTATAGTTCTTCTGTGTAATTTTGCCACCTCTTCTTAATCTCTTCTGCCTCTGTTAGGTCCCTGCCATTTTGGTCCTTTATCATGCCCATTTTTGCATTAAATGTTCCCTTCATCTCTCCAATTTCCTTGAAAAGATCGCTGGTCCTCCCTAGTCTAGTGTTTTCTTCTATTTCTTTGCACTGTTCATTTAAGAAGGCATTCTTATCTGTTCTAGCTATTCTCTGGAATTCTGCATTCAATTGGGCGTATCTTTCTTTTTTTCCCTTGCCTTTCGCTTCCCTCCTTTTCTCAGCTATTTGCAAAGCTTCCTCAGACAGCCATTTTGCTTTCTTGCATTTCTTTTTCTTTGGGATGGTTTTGGTTGCTACCTGTTGTACAATGTTGCGAACCTCCGTCCATAGTTCTTCAGGCACTCTATCAGATCTAATTCCTTAAATCTATTTGTCACCTCTACTGTATATTCAACCGGGATATGATTTAATTCATACCTGAGTGGCCTAGTGCTTTTCCCTACTTTCTTCAGTTTAAGCCTAAACTGCAGTCAGAAGCTCATGGTCTGAGCCACAGTCAGCTCCTGGTCTTGTTTTTACTGACTATATAGAGCTTCTCCATCTTTGGCTGCAGAGCACATAGTCAATCTGATTTCTGTGTTGACCGTCTGGTGATGTCCATGTGTAGAGCCGTCTTTTGGGTTGTTGGAAAAGAGTGTTTGCTATGACCATCGTATTCTCTTGACAAAATTCTATCAGCCTGTGCCCTGCTTCATTTTGTACTCCAAGGCCAAACGTGCCTGTTATTCTGGTTATCTTTTGGCTTCCTCCTTTAGCATTCCAATCCCCCATGATGATAAGGACATCATTTTTTGGTGTTAGTTCTATAAGGTGCTGTAGGGCTTCATAGAACCAGTCAATTTCATCCTCTTCAGCACTGGTCTTTGGGGCATAGACTTGGACTACTGTGATATTGAATGGTTTGCCTTGGATTCGAACCGAGATCATTCTGTCATTTTGAGGATTGTATCCCAGTATTGCTTTTCCTACTCTTTTATTGACTATGAAGGCTACTCCATTTCTTCTGAGGGATTCTTGCCCGCAGTAGTCTACCTGATGGTCATTGAATTAAATTCACCCATTCCTGTCCCATTTTAGTTCGCTGATACCTAAGATGTCGATGTTCAGTCTTGTCATCTCTTGTTTGACCACGTCTAGCTTGCCTTGATTCATGGATCTTACATTCCAGGTTCCTATGGAGAAAAAATCTTTACAGCTTCGGACTTTCCTTTCACCACCAGATACGTCCACAGCTGAGCGTCCTTTCGGCTTTGGCCTAGTCACTTCATTCTTTCTGGCACTACTAGTACTAGCCCTCTGCTCTTCCCCAGTAGCATATTGGACGCCTTCCAACCTGAGGGCCTCATCTTCCAGTGTCATATCGTATTGCCTTTTGGTACTGTCCATAGGATTTTCATGGCAAAGATACTGGAGTGGATTGCCATTTCCTTTTCCAGTGGATCACGTTTTGTCAGAACTCTCTGCTATGACCTGTCCGTCTTGGGTGGCCCTGCACGGCATAGCTCATAGCTTCATTGAATTACGCAAGCCCCTTCGCCACGACAAGGCAGTAATCCATGAAGGGGAGAGATTTACTAGGATGCTGTCAATAACAGCAAAACAAGGTAGATAGGATTTGCTTCTACTTATTTGATACGATGTCATTATTAAACAACAGTGTTGGTCATCACCATGTAATCAGACCAGACCCAATTTTATGATCTTTTTGTGTGATTGTCATTAAGCGACAGTGGTGGTCTTGGGGGTTGGGCAATGTTAGAACTTCAAAACCAGGTTGTAAGTCTCTTGGCGGGTGGTCAGTTGTAAGTTGGAAAGGTAGCTAAGCAACTGGTTGTAAGTTGAGGAGTACTTGTAGTTGACACTGTATTTTTTGGTAATTTATGAAGGTCAGGATACAATTCATAATTAATAAATAACAAGATTTCCTAAATACCAATACCAAGGGCATTAGTGCAAATGTTATAATTCTTCTTCTAAGCAGTCATATTTCTTTAATCCCAATTCTTACAGCTGAATCTTTAGTATTTATATCTGAATTATAGCCACCTCTCCTCCCCCCAAAATTAGAACATAGACTATGGACATGAGAAAGCAGAGTAACTTTATTATGTGATATTTGCTGTTACTCGTTTTCCATTAAAACTGTTGGACGGTTTTTTATTATTATTTTTGTTTAATTTTCTTTGAATAGTACTAGTGAAATCTATTTTGAAAAAACTCTTTTAACAAACAACATACATTCACTAATCATTTTCATTCCTATCAGTCAGATAAGCTTATTATTTGAACAAAAGAAGAAGACTGAAAATTTCATTACAATGTGTAGATCAGTCTTTTGGTTCTCCTTCCTGAATTACAATATCGAATATTGCCAAACTGTTATTTGATACAGTTTTTTTCTGTGGAAAAGAAGATTCACAATACGCAAAAGACCACTCCAATTAGAGTTTTCAAACCTCTTTTAATTTGTATGAGATTGACTTTTTTAATAAATGGAATATAACTGTTCAGCAGGAAAAATGTTTCATTCATCTCTCCTTTGCTCAAGATAAAATTGTATCCTTATTAAAAACCTCAGTCAATCAGTGCTATGATGGCCAGTGGAGGACTTGTGTGCGTCAAATAGGAGATTTCTATTTGGAATGTAAGAAGAGTGAATGGAAAATAATATAACTTAATGAATGGAATAATAATAGTATGTTGAATGTCTGTCAAACTAAGGGAAAGGAAACAATAGATTGGAATGATGGAGGTCTGATCTTATTGAGGTGAATTGATGACTTCATTGGGGTTTTATAATGAGTAGAACAAGATTGGAGCAATTCCGGAAATTTAGCTATTGTTGAATTAAGAATGAAACGGCTAAATATCAGAAATACCTTAGTATTAGTATCATATACACGTAGTCCTCGACTTACAACCATTCACTTAGTAACCATTAAAGTTACGAGACTGAAAAAAGTGACTTATGACTGGTTTTTACACTTATGACCATTTCAGCATCTCCATGGTCACATGGTCAGAGTTCAGATGCTTGGCAACTGGCATGTATTTATGACGGCTGCAGTGTCCCAGGGTCATGTGATTACCTTTTGCAACCTTCTGACAGACGAGAAGCCAGATTCTCTGAGCAACCATGTTACTAACTTAACAACTGCAGTGATTCCCTTACCAGCTATGATAAGAGAGATCATAAAATGGAGCAAAACTCACTTAACAGCTGTCTGTCTTAGCAATGGAAATTTGGGGCTCAGTTGAGGTTGTAAGTCAAGGACCATCTATAGATAATTACTTGTATGAAAATATAAACCCACGTATTAGTTTATTGCTGCAAGACTACCACATATACAGAAATGAAAAGATTATGAAATATCCACAATGTAGGAATGATTGATGAAGATGATGGAACTAGCAGAGATGGCAAAATTAACTTGTTGGCTTAAAGAAAGATCAACAATTACTTTTATTAGTGACTGGAAACCCCTTATGGAGTTTTTTTGCTGAAAAAAGAAGTGAACTGGTGAATTATGGATTTGATGATTAGAAAGGGTAGATTATGGAAAGAAGAAAGGGTAAAATATAAATGCTCTTATAACTGCTGTTAAGATAATTGGAAGTCACTTTATTAGTTTTTTCTTTTTTTTTCTTTTTAAAATTACTTTTCCTTATTCTCTGAAATTCAAAATCTACGATTTTATTCTGTTGAAAACTTCTTTAATAAAATTATATTAAAAGCAAATCCACAGGGTAGTAATAATAGCATATCACACTCCAGTGAATAGTGATAATGGAAGAATCGGTGATGAATGTTAGGGGAATGCAATCTAATGGAAAATACTCTGTAAGGTGAAATGATGGGAAAATTCAGAAAAAGTGATTGAACCATTCCAAGAATGAATTAGAATAGTAACTGGGGAACACCTACTTAAAAAGGGGGTCTGTTTCAAATACTTGGTTTATTTGCAACAAAGGAATGATATAAATCTAAAATTGTGATTTATTGGATTGTTTCTGATGAAAGATTCAGAGAATAAAAGGAAGACCTGTTGGCCTTCTAGAAAGGGTTGAAATTCTGCTTTTCCCCCAGGTACTTGTCCAGGACAGTAGATGAGCTCATTTCTGGGATTCCATGTCTGGCTGGCCTCAGAAATATTATTTATTTATTTATTTATTTTTGTCTTATGCTTACCTATAATTATTGTTTTTTATTGGTTTTTAGTTGATATATGCTACCTTGAATCACAGATATTTGACTTGGGGGGGTATGTAAATCTAAATAAATAGAACAGATTATCCAAGATGCTGAATATGGTAGACGTTTTTTGATAGTGTTCTCAGTAGGTTTGAGAAATTTATTTATTTAACATCTGGCAAAAATGTAAAAAACACATCACAATTACATTCTCAATGAGCAAATAGGAAACTCTTTATTTACAAATTCATAGACCATTTATATAGTCAATATATAATAGAGTTGCATTCAGAAACACGTCCCACCAGGTTCAAGGTTGACTCAGCCTTCCATCCTTCCGAGGTAGGTAAAATGAGGACCCAGATTGTTGGGGGCAATAAGCTGACTTTGTAATAATGCCACTTGGGGGGGGGGGGCGAAAGCCCTAATAATAAGCAGGCATATACATAGAATGAAGGCTATTGCTAAGCACATTGATTTGTGCTTTAGATTGTAAGCCACCCTGAGTCTTCGGAGAAGGGCGGGATATAAATGGGATTAAAAAAACAAAACTGAGGTTTCCTTGATATGCACTTGAGAGTTCCACAATATGTTGCACTGTCTGCTTTGGAGCACCACAGCTACATCCCAAAGAGGATAGCTTTCCCCATTTATGGAGGAGTCTAGCGCACTCGCCATGTAACACTCTGGAGAAGCAGTAGAGGGCTCTTATTGCATCCACACCTCAAGCAGATTGCAGTTGTTGTTCAGCAAGTTTCTGGCTGTCCCAATAGGTGGATGTCTGGAGCAAAGCCTATTTATAGCATCAGGGATATTGGCAGGTGAATATTATTAATTATTTTCTTACATGCTCGGAGTAGAGCATTTTGTACATGGGCTGGAGGAATATGAGTAAAATCTGGTAATCAGAAAGTTGGGGTAGATCTTCTTGTGCCCAATATGATGCACATAGTGTGATTCAGCTGTGTGTGGATTGGTCTGTTATGGCTTCTGTTTATCTAGATTGAGGAACAGTATTCTGCTGCTGAAAAGACAAGGCCAAGAGCTGAAGATCGCAAGGTGGAAGCAGAGGAACTTCAGGCAGACCACACAGTTTTTGATGGATGTTATTTCTTGATTGCAGTTAGGCTGCCATCTTCTTGAGATGTTCCCTGAAGAACAATGTTTTCTTGAGAGTTACCCCAAGGTATTTTGGTGTTTGTTATGAGCAAGAAAAGTATTCTCAAACTGTATATTTAGTTCATGGTGGGCCATCTTGTTGATGTGGAAGCACCTTATTTCAGTCTTACTTGGGTTTGTTTGAAGTCATTGGTGAAAATATTGAGAAAAAAACTATAAAGAAAGAAACAGAGTGGAAGAAACTAGAGTGACAGTGTAGCAACTATAGGAAGAGAAAGTACAACTTCTATATGAAAAAACTGTAGATTAATTTTCCAACAGAGTGAAGGGAAAGTAGACGTAAGGAATGAGGAAGTGAAAACTGCTTGGAACAGTGAGAAGGTTATAGGTGAAAAAAATGCAGATACAAGAGTGCTATTCTTGTTTGGAAGACTCTAAAAGTGCCCCGTTGACTGACTGGGGAAGCTAGCAGAGAAGCTTGCAAATGGTGATCACATGACTGCAAGGTAGCTAGCAACTGGTTGTTAGTGCAAACAGATTGCCAAAGGGCAATCTGACGGGGGTGGGGGTGGGGGGTGGTTTACAACATTGTACAATGGCCAGAAATGCTGTACGGGCCAGAAAACATCCTTTCTAACCCTATGGAAACTACAAACAACTACAAACAACAGTTAAAAGTTGTGGACTATCTTTACTTATACTTCATATAAGGGAATAAATAATTGAATTGCAAATCAAAAATATGAAGGCAAATTGAATTAGCTGAGAGGAATGGCAAGCACGAGAAGGTCATGACTAAATCAAATTTATATATTTATATTTATTAAATTTTTATACCGCCCTTCTCCCAAAGGACTCAGGGCGGTGTACAGGGCAATAAATATTAAAAACGAAGTACAAAAGTTAAAAAACAATTAAATATTATGCCCGATATAAACAGTAATTAAAACCATGTTAAAAACCCAGCCCTTAACCCATCAAATTGATAAGAACCTGAGGAAAAGGTGAAAAGTTTAAAAGAAAAGGCACTGTATGAATCCATGTATGGATGTGGTAGAAGTAAGGATGGTCTGAAAAAATGATAAATGATGTTAGTGTAAACTAGATATATGAAATATTTCCTTCAGTTTTTTAAACTCATGCCTTTAATTTATTTGCCTTTATATATATTAAGGGACGCGGTGGCTCAGTGGAGGGACGCGGTGGCTCAGTGGGTTAGGACGCTGAACTTGTCGATCGGAAGGTCGGCAGTTTGGCGGGTCGAATCCCGAGTGCCGCGTAGCAGAGTGAGCGCCTGTTACTCGTCCCAGCTTCTGCCAACCTAGCAGTTCGAAAGCACGTAAAAATGCAAGTAGAAAAATAGGGACCACTACGGTGGGAAGGTAACAGCGTTCCGTGCGCCTTTGGTGTCTAGTCATGCCGGCCACATGACCGCGGAGACGTCGTCGGACAAACGCTGGCTCTTCGGCTTTGAAACGGAGATGAGCACCGGCCCCTAGAGTCGGAAACGACTAGCACGCATGTGCGGGGGAACCTTTACCTTTACCTTTATATATTAATTATTATTATTTATTTGTTCTACATCCCTGTCTGTATTTTGCATAATGTTGCTTACCTGAAAGAGAATAGTATTATGGGTTTCTAGGTAAATATGTATGTATGATGATAATTAGTATTAGTATTTCTAGTATTAGAAAATAATAATGAGTACAATAAACTTCCTGCAGTAATACGGTAACCATTCCAAATATTCTCCAAAAGTACTGATTTTCTCAAAATTCAAGAAATTTTGATAGCTATTGGTAGTGTAGCCAGAAAAGAGGATAATGCTCATATTTATCAAAGAGACCTGTCAGATAGTCTGTCAAATAATTTTCAATCACACCTGTTAAAATTTCAGTCCTTTTTCAAGTTACCTTACCTAACATTATCTGCTGCCATCATTTTCAGCTGCCAGAAACCATCTTAGCTCAGTGGTAAAGCACGTGTGGTGAAACCCAAAAAAGCCCATGGTTTTATCAGCAGGCCTTGGGACCTCGAATGGAGAAGGAGCTAATCAAATGGCTCATTTGATCACATTGCATGAGAGGTGGAGGTGTTTTTTAAAATGAGTTTTTATTAGGCGGTAGATTTTTTTAAATGTTGGTCACCAATGTGTGAGTTGAATGGCTATATAGATTTGTTTAATAAACCAACCAAGAAACAAGCAAGCTTTACTTGCATCAGTGTTCAGGTGATATGTCAGGTTGGGAAGTTCCTCACCTGAATCCTTGTAAAGCTGTTGCTGCTCAGGGCTGACTGTAGATAAGCCGGTGGCTTGACTTGCTATTCTGTAATAGCAAGAGTGGACCTGAAACAGAAAATAACTTTTGTTTTGAACTTTGAACTAATCATTTGCTCTGGAAGTTCTGCCAAATCATTTCAGATCAGCTGGAGTTTGGCAGAAACAAAATTAAGGGAGATGACAGAATGATTTACAGCAGGGCTCTTCAAACTTGGCCCTGCCTGGCTGAGGAATTCTGGGAGTTGAAGTCCACAAGTCATAAAAGGGCCAAGTTTGAAGACCCCTGATTTACAGAGTGAATAGGGAAGATTAGTAGTCATTGCCTATTATCTCTCAATGCAATATTCCCACCAGCCCACCTCCCCCATGTTTGTCCCCAAGCCTTCCTTCTCCTAACAACCAATGTCCCAGTGTGGCTTATCTCAGCAGGCCACTTGCTCCCAGCCTGTTCTTCCTAGCACTTTCCCTTTTCTCTCTGTCCTCACATCATACTAGCCTTTGTAACTTTTCCTCTCTGTGGTGGTGACAGTCCCCTTCCAGTCTGACATCAGCTATTAGACTGGGATTCTACTGCCGGAATCTTTCCAATCCCTTCCCTTCTCTCCCTCCTCTCAGCTGCCAATGAGCTGATTTCCTTTTCTTCCCCCATTAATTGTGCTTAGAACAAATGTATTTTGGCCTGCGCCATATTTCATTCCATGCACGTACCCCAATATCCAAAATACATATGCTTCAGTTCAGCCATGGATCTTCCAAATGCAGCTGTTGCACCATATAGAATGGCTTGGGCATAGAAAAGTTTGCACATCTGTATAACGTTCTCTTTTTCTCTTAATATAATTGCCAGTTGCACCAGGAAGATAGAAGAATTGTATGGTTTGAGTGAGATAACTTGAGATAGGAAAAGATTGACTCCTTCAGGAAAATAAAGATTGTAAAATCAGATTATGGCTGTTCTAGAAAGAATAAAAGTCTTGCTTGCTTTGTTAAATTCTCAAAATCAAAACCTTAATTTGAGTATTGTCCTTTCTGAGATACTCAAATCTGGGGTTCACATATTGGGCTAACACTACTGTAATGTAATTTATTTGGGTTTTGCATGACATATGAAGCTGTTGACTATAGTTTATAAACTATTGTTTATGGAGTGCACAACTGCTATTGTCTTAAGAGTTGCACTCAGCTTCGCACATTCCAGAGATAAGGTCTAGGTTCCCAAGTAGACCCAGTTTTGTTATGTTAGTTGTTAATCAGTTGCAGGCTTAAAGCATCAGTTTTTCCCTTAAATATGACATTCAACACAAACACACACAAATGACTGAATTATTTTGGACTCACTTCACTCATGAATTGTCCTGTAGAAGAGAGTGAGTCCTTCAATGTGTACCTCTGATTTCAGTTTATATGTGAATCAAGCTAGTCTGGTTTGCTCAATAAGTCATAGTTACAATAAATCAGTAAATCATGTTAAAACACATTATTGCAAGATGACTTATGTTATGGTAATTTGGACCATAATTCTAAATTATGTTTAGTGGAAGCAAGAGATGGCAGCCTTCTTTAGGAACATGTATTTATTTAAGTCATTATTAGATTCATATCTTACTTTTTTTTTTTGTACAGTTCCAGGTGGCATATGTAATGCTCCTTTTCATTTTCCCTACAACAACAATGTTGTGAGTAGGCTGGGCTAAGACAGTGACTGACCTAAAGTCACCCAGCCATTTTTCAGTCCAAAGGGAAGATTTATATCTCACAGTCTCCCAATTATCTAACACCAGCACCTCAACTGGCAATGTTAGGATAAGATCATTCAACCCTTGCTGGTTTTGTCAATCATGATAAAAGAAATGTTTTAGAAGATTTCCTTCAGAAATCTTTTTATGTATGGAACCTAAAACAAACCCCAGACTCTTGTAAGAGAAAGCTTTGTTAATTGGTCACTTATTGTTCAAGGGGAAAAAATAGAATGAGAAAATATGAAGCATATTTTCCTGTTACTGGGTCAGATGTAGATTTTGGGGCAACAAATTAAGTCATCCGATAACTAACTTAGTGGATTATCTCTGTTGTTTTTCAGCTGACCACAGATTCTGAATCAGAAGACAGTCTTAATCTATTATGTGACAAAATAGGTATACAACCTGTCCCCTTTTCTTCTGTTAGACTTTGCTCTCATTTTAAGACATGCTGCAAGTAAAATTAACTTTTATACTTTTTTAAAGAGGTGTCTCTGACTACTTAAAATATTTTCCCCTACAAATCCATTTGGCTAAACCATGGAAATAAAATAAATTTCTGTCAGGTTCCTCCATTAAAGTGATTGTAGACAATGTTTTTTGTAAATTTCAGTTGACTTGCTTTTTTATAATGTACAAATAACTTTTATTAAAACTTACAAAGCCACCAGTGAAGATATTCTTGAATTGAAAAGTATCTAGAAATGAAGTGCAAACCTACTATTTACATACACAGCATTCCCTACCTAACAACTTCCCATTTTCTGCTCATTTAGAGTGAGAACATCTGCACATTTTGAAGCAAAAAAGACTTTTAATAGTCAAGTTGAGCAATATAGTCATCTTGCTTTCCCTTAAACTCAGAATAACAGTGAAGGGTTGGATTTTGATGCCTTAATCTTACACTGTACAAGATTTCAGATGTCGTTGCTACTTGGTGGAAGAAAGCAGGCAATTGGTGAGAAATGAAGGGTGTAGATTGATGACCAGAAAGAATATATGTGGACAGTTGTTGACAGATCTGTCCTAGATGCTTAGAGCTGTTACCACTGAAACCTTGCTTACATAGGGAGCAGTGTGTCTTGACTAGCAGGCTATATAGTTGATTTATACTTGTCTGTATGTGGAATTTCAACACTAATTGCTGAGAAGCAGAATCAGGTCGGTGACTGAAGAATATTCTTCATAGGAGAAGGACCAAAGGAATCAGACATAGAATTAAGACAGTGCTGGGAAACCTATGACACATGTGCCAAAGACGACATGCCTGACATATAGGGGAACATGTTAGTATTCACCAATACATGACAAAAACTATTTTCAAAAGCATGCCTGCTTTTGAGTAATTTGGGGGGACTGTGGAGGGTGCATGAGAATGTGGCATGGTCGTGCACAACCTCCAAACATTTACACTGTCACATGGCCTCCAGACCCTCTGCAAATGAGTTTGTTTTGCTTCTATTTCATTTTTGTAATTATTTGATTTTTTTTAATATAATACACAGTGCCACATATGATTGGGTTGTATTTTTTAAAAGATAAATTAATATGGAAAGAATTTTTTCTCTCTTGTTTTGTGGGTAGGGTAAGTGGCACATCAGCAGATTCAGTTTAGGAGTATTCCAAATATTTGTCATGCTAAGCCCAAAAGGTTCACCATCATTGCCCTAGGACAGAGGTCCCCAATCTTTTGGGCACCAGGGACCAGTGCCATGGAGAAAGGTTTTTCTACAAACTAGAGGGGATGTGCTTGTATGTGTGGCCTGCTTGCTGACATGCTGTGGACCAGTGTCAGTCCACGGACCCCTGCCCTAGGAGATAACTATCTCCTCCTAGTAAGAAGAAACAGCATTATGACCCACTTGTTCTTGTCCCTTGTGAGTGAGAACATTCATTCATTTAGTTCACAAGAATACTTACTGTTCTTGCCATGTGAAAAGTCAGCAGGGAGAAAGGAAGTGGACTTGCTCAAAGAATCATCTGGTGCAGAGGCAAAGCTATTTGGGAGCAGGCTGGTGCTGCCAGTCAGAATACATCAATTCTAGCTGTGTTCAGCCTCATCAAGAAGCTGAGAGCTGTTTGTATTTAAGGTCCTGTCTGAGAACAGCCTGGCATCGGAACAATTCTCCACGGTAGCTCAGCCTGGTATGCCGTGTTGCAGCAACCTTTTATGTTATCTAACCCCTGACACAAGCCTTTCTCAGAAACTGGAAGACGTACCCTGCTTTACGGGTGAGCTTTCACTACAAGAACTTTGGTCCCTAAGCAATGTGGTTGTTAAGTGACTCATCACATAATCAGACCTGATTTAACTCATTTTTACCACAGTCATTAAGTGAATCACATGGTTGATGAGCGAATGCGGCTTCCCCAATTGACTTTGCTGATTGGACAACAGCTGGGAAGATGCCAATTGTATCGTGTGACCCCCATTTTCCGCAGTCATTGCAAATGTGAGCCAGTTGCCCAGCGCCTAAATTGCAATCGTGACTGAGGGATCATGACATGGTAATTTTGAGGACAGATCATAAGTCACTACAAAACAGCTGTAACTTTGAACTGTTGTTAAATGAACAGTCATAAATCAAGGACTATACTGCCTTTGAATTCAGACTTTATTTATAATACTTCCTCTGTCCTAGCAATTGCAAATAAACTAGCCTTAGAGGGTCAGGAGAATCTGCAAAAAGTAACGCTTTTATTGTTTTAAAAAAACTTGCTACTTCTCACCCATGCATATAAGGTGAGAAAATACTTCCTGTATATGAGGGAGGGAAACCACATAGAACAGGGGTGTCAAACTCAATTTCATTGAGGGCCGCATCAGCATTGCAGTTGCCCTCACGGGGATGGGTGGGTGTGGCCTGGGTGGGCGTGGCTAAAGTGCGTATGGCCTACCGGGTGGGCATGGCCAGCTCTACATCATTCGCATCAAGGGTGCTTATGGAGGCCTGGGCAGGAGTGGGACAGATCTGAGGGTCTCTGGCAGAAGGAGGGTCTCTGGGCCAGGGTCAAGGCAGTGGGGGCCGTTCCCTCACTGTTTCCAGGATGGCTTCGCGGGCCGCATGAAAGCACTTCGTGGGCCGGATCTGGCCCCCGGGCCTTGTGTTTGACATGTCTGACATAGAAAGTGTGGATGACTGACTGTATGGGGGGAAAGCATGTTTTTTGTTATTTTTGTTAATCTTCATAAAGTTATTACTTGACTATAAACTGAAGGTATTTTTTCCCATGAACTGCTATATTTTTTATAGATAAGAGTTGTGAATGTGGAGTTGAAAAAAGCTGTAGCGCAGAAAGCATACAAATTAGGATTGCATTTGTCATACTCAAAATAACAATAAGGTTTCTTGAATAGCCAGACATCCAATTTAATTTAATTTAACGGCAAATAACGCTGTAGTCTAAATTTCATGTCTGGAGTGAACATTGTATGGATTATATGTTATGCTTATTACTATTGAGTTTGAAATTCAAAGCTTTTACATTGGAATATCTGTTCAGACTATAACTGAAACATCTTTGTCAGAGGTAAGGTTACTGTGGAAACTGTAACTTCTAATTATGGCTAATTAACCAGAACAGCTTACAGGAGTATTGTTGTACTTAAATTTGGCAGCAAGAAATAACCTACTACACCTGCACATGTCAGTCTGTGTGATTTATTATACTTTAATGATTATTTTCTAGATTTGTTTGAAACATTTCACAGAAACTTACATCATAGCAGTTAGTAGAGAATGGATCTACAGACCTGGTCTTCCACTGGCATGTAAATTATCTGATATCCAGCTATGTCTTTCAGTGACCCATAAGATGAAGTCAAAGAGAGTCCCTGTAAAAATAAAGCTTATCTTGATACTCCATCTCTGTGGCTTCTTTAGGTTGTCTCTCCCCATGTCATGCAAACAATGAAAGGGGCAGAACTGGTGCAGATAGCTGAATCTCCTTTGAGTTTGTCCAGATTGATTCTGACTGTGTCATACCATTGATTTTTAGTTTTTTTTCCCATCCTCCTAAGGGCAAAGCAGTAAAAAGGCAAGAAATGTTGAGGAAAGTGACAGTGAATAATCAACACTGTGGTTGTTCAGAGAACCAAAGAGAGTCACTTTGATGTTAAGACAGCAGGCTAAAAACGAGATGTTGAAATATGATTGTTGACCTGCCCAGTTGGTGTTCAGATGGGTAAATTGACTGAGAAAGAATTACAGTATTAGTTTCATTTGTATCATGCAAACAGGACTGTTGTACAGGTAATCCTCGACTTATGACCACAATTGAGCCCAAACTTTCTGTTCCTAAGCAAGGCCATCGTTAAGTGAGTTTTTCCCCATTCTGTGACCTTTTTTGCCACAGTTATACGAATCACTGCTCTTAAGTGAATTGTGCGGTCTTTAACTGAATCTGCCTTCCCCCATTGACTTTTGTCTGTCGGAAGCCAGCTACGGAGGTTACAAATGGAGATCACATGATCCCACGACAGTGCAGTTGTCGTAAATTACATGCCAGTTGCCAAGTGCCTGAATTTTGATCACATGACCATGGGGATTTTGCAAGGGTCGCAAGTGTGAAAAACACACGTCACTATTTTCAGTGCCATTGTAACTTTGAACGGTTGTAAGTCGAGATCTCTCCTGTAATGGTTTGTGTGACAGGAGAGATGCAACAAAGAAATAAACTATTTCTTCAGTCGAACCATCCTGTGATTCACTAGTGTAATCAATTTGTATTCATTTAAGAAATGTAAAAATGTGGATGTATTAAAGCTCAGTCCTAAGTCATTTTTGTCAGTACTACTGAAATTTCAAAGTAGTCATTAAATGAATGGTCTTTCATCAAGAACTACCTGTAAGTTGAATATATTCCACCATCCCATTGCTCCTTGATTAAAAAAAAAAATTTCCTTCTAGTTTCTTAATGCTGGGAGAAGAGCTTTCTGATTGACAGACATCTTTGAGATATTCATGTTTTTAGGATGTCTGGCTTTTATTTTACATCCTATTTATGGCCCCAATGTCTGTGGTGCATTTTTGAACATGTTCAATCTTACCCTATTATTGTTTCTGGACTACCATATTTATAGTGAAGACTTTAATACTCTGAAAAATTACATTTTCTAAGGTTCATGCACTTTTTATGGTTACAGTGCATTTTCAAGATACCAATGTAACTGTAAATGGATGTTTCTTAATGCTCTTCTAATGAGATTTCTTCATTCCCACATTTCTGGGAAAATGGGATGCTAACTGGGTGATAAGGTGATTGTTATTCTATATCTATGAGTTCATAGTGAATAGGATTGCATTATATCGTTAGCATATAACTAGATTTGAATTGGAGTACTGGGATGGATTAAAACTGCAGTTTGAGATTTTTTTGTTTAAAAAAAACCTTGATTTTCCTAATATTGATTATTGATTAGCATCAGGTTGCATTGCTTGCAATGATAAGTAATGGTCAATCTAAAGATCTTGAGCTTTTCTAAAGTTAGATAAGTGAAAAGCTTTAAATATTTATTTTTTTATCATTTATTATTAAATTTGTTTGCCACCCATTGCACCATTTATATGACCTGCTGTGGTTCAATTAACCTTTGCTAAGCACATTGATTTGTGCTTAGATTGTAAGCCGCCCTGAGTCTTCGGAGAAGGGCGGGATATAAATGGGATTAAAAAAAACAACAACCTGTCAATCTACGTAGAATCAAATTTTCTATTAGAACCCAGTATGTATGTCAGGGCAATAGTGATCTATACTGGACTTGACTTTGTTGTGTAAATAAGATTAGTGTGCCTTTTACTTGTAGTATAGAATGGTAATAATAAACACGTTAATGACAGTCTCAGTGAATAATAATAATAATAATAATTTATTTGTTTGCGGTCACAGACCAAAATACAAGTACAACAAAAGAAAAACATAGAGAAAGTAAAATCATAGGCAATTGGACACCAGAAGCCTTGGCTGAGGAGAATTACAACGTTCTCCTCTGAGTCTCAGTGAAAGTAAATCTTTCTAAATTCAGTAGGTTGTACAGTACCTGAAGTTTATAGTTTCTGTAGATCTATAGCAATTCTGCTCATTTTTAAAAAATAAATTAAACTTAAAAATGAGTTAAAAGTACTTTTTGTGATAGAAAGGGAAGGATATTAAAGTACTATTGATACAAAATTGAAATGCTGCCTTTTTTAGTTTAAAAATGTAG
The DNA here is from genome assembly GCF_947247035.1 of Vipera ursinii. NCBI lineage: Eukaryota > Metazoa > Chordata > Lepidosauria > Squamata > Viperidae > Vipera > Vipera ursinii. Next base: position 218,126,341 of record NC_139512.1, on the reverse strand, counting down.
TGATATACCTGCATATAGTAATAATAATAATTATATAAACAAAATACAGATAGATCTGTTTAAAACAGAGGATCAGATGATGTATCATGTAGTAAAGCTTGATATGACATTTGGGAATTAAAAAAAAATACAAACATGTGCAAAACAATGCTATTTTGTCTTCTTCTAATCAAGATTTTGTGATGAACCTTACACAACCACATTGGTGAGCAGAGATTAGTGCCAGAATACAAAATGACTTCTGACATTCTATGTCTCATTGACACTTGGTGGAAAACAAAAGACAGTGAATTATGAAGAACATTGATTTGAAAGTACTCTAGAATATGTATATGACTATGGTAAAATATCCATTTGGTTGCAGAATTAAGCTTGAGACAAATGTCTGTGCTTCTTTGAAACTAATAGAAAAGGGCCCTAAAAAGCATTAAAAAGGAGTGCTTTTCACACAAGAGCAGAAAAAAGACAAAGAGCAAATTCTATTAAAACATGTAAAAGCTGGTTTTATTAGCCACTCAATTATCTTAATAGTATCACAAACAAAGAATTCCACTGCAACTATTATTGTTTAAAATATATTAAGAGAAATTAGTAAAAACCGATACCCAAAAACATAAGGCATGTTTTTACAAAGCAGCCATGATGGCTTTGTTGAAAACTCCAGGGTTTTGTTATTTTATTGCTTTTGTTTGTTTCATCCTGTTTTGTAATGAACTCAAGATACTGAAATAACATAACATAGCCAGCAGGGTTTGGTCATCATTTGAATGCTTACGACATTCTGGGTAAAAGGGAAAAAAAGCATGTACAGTTATTGCCATTTGTGACTCTGTGACACAAATCTTGTTAAACCCTTGAATAAACGTTGAGAATAACATTGATATATTGCTTTATATTGAATATTAAATTATTGTGCCCATGCTCAGCGATATGAATTGTTTCCTGCAATATTTTGAGTTTTGTAATGTTAGAGCGTATCACTATTATTTTTTTCAGTTTGTAAGTGATACAGGTGTATTTTTGCTAGGATTGTAGTTTCTGAGATAAGATTCTGATAACTAAAGAATGGAAGTCTTGCAAAGTATTATTTTGGATTTACTGCAGTTTAACAAGCAACTTTTTTGCAGTTTAACAAGCAACATAAATTACTTTAAATATGAGATGAAAAAGAATGCCATCTGGGCATTCTAAGCTACCTAGACTACTGATAACGTTCTTATATCTTCCTTCCCAATACATTTTGTGAACTCCATACTGACATTGTTTGTAGTCTGTTGTATATGTAGCATTTTGAATATGTAGCACATTATGCATTTGACATGTCAGTTTTGTGTACCTATTTTAAATGGTGCATGGTAGCTTCTTGCAGTAGATTTTCTTCTCTGTACCTAATGTGGGCTTGTTCTATTTTACTGTTCATACATGGTGGTGATGACCTATAAAGCCCTAAATGGCTTGGGTCCGGGATATCTGAGGGAACACCTGCTGCCGGCATCAAGCTCCCTTCGTCCTGTGCGCTCCCACAGGGAGGGTCTTCTCAGGTTACCGCCGGTAAAAGATTGCCGGCGGATAACACCCAGGGGGAGGGCCTTCTCTGTGGGCGCGCCTGCCCTTTGGAACCAGCTGCCCGTAGAGCTCAGGACTGCCCCTGACCTTCGTTCATTCCACTGGGACCTGAAGACCTGGCTCTTTGAGCTTTCTGGCCTGGACTGAGAGTATTAATTGGGGTTTTAATTGGATTTTAATTGGGGTTTTATATTTATTCAAGGTTTAAATGTAATCATTTTAACTGTTCTTAATTTTTGTAATTGTTGTATTGTTATTTTAAAAACCTTGTGAACTGCCCTGAGTCCTACGGGAGAAGGGTGGTATATAAGTCTAATAAAGATAAAGATGGTGGCATGATCATTATAGCCCCATACCATTTCTTCAAGAGGACATTTAAGATGTTCTTGGAAGCTTCTAAGAATCATTTTCATGTTATTAGTGAAAAAACCTGCATTGCTGAAAGCTACCTCGAGCTACTTGGATCACAGCAGAGAACAAGTTAATATGGTCAGGCGTGCTAATTTTTTTTAAAAAATCCCCATAATACATATACCAAATGAAACACAGTCATTAGTGTTGCTAATATACTTTGTCATCAGCATGGGAGCCCAGAAATTTCAATTCTAAGTCATTAATATATGAATACTAATTAAAGAATTGAGAATAAGCTAATGTTAACAATCAGGTATTTTCTTTGTGAGAGTTTGATGTAATGATTTAAGGTATCAGGCTGAAAATCAGGAGACTGTGAGTTTAGTCTCACCTAAGGTACAGAGAAGGGACGCGGTGGCTCAGTGGGTTAGGATGCTGAGCTTGTCGATCAGAAGGTCGGCAGTTTGGCAGGTCGAATCCCGAGTGCCGCGTAACAGAGTGAGCGCCTGTTACTCGTCCCAGCTTCTGCCAACCTAGCAGTTCGAAAGCACGTAAAAATGCAAGTAGAAAAATAGGGACCACTACGGTGGGAAGGTAACAGCGCTCCGTGCGCCTTTGGCATCTAGTCATGCCGGCCACATGACCACGGAGACGTCCTCGGACAAGCGCTGGCTCTTCGGCTTTGAAACGGAGATGAGCACCGGCCCCTAGAGTCGGAAACGACTAGCACGCACGTGCGGGGGAACCTTTACCTTTACCTAAGGTACAGAGCCAATCGGGTGACCATGGGTCAGTGACTCTCAGCCTTAGGAAGAAGTCAATGGCAGACCACTTCTGGAAAACCTTCAGGCAGTCTCTTCGTATTGGACACAATTGGAAGAAGGAAAATTCTTTGGGGGTAAAGATATGGAGATTACTATTTCATTTTTTTTTCTGAAGATAATAAAAACAGTAGAAAATTTTATATTAAAAACAATATGTAGCATTTTCAGTTGTCAAGTAGCATGGACTAGTATATTGCCTGGTATGCCGTTGAGCTCATATCATTAATAATAATAAAAATGCTTTCATTTTTAGGCCTTGGATGTTGACCGAACTGTTCTTTATAAGATGAAGAAATCTGTGAAAGCTATAAATGTTTCTGGTTTGGGTATGTACACTTTGTTTATTGATGTTCTGTATTTCTAAAATACACATTGCAATATTCAACGCTTGATTCAGATTCAAGTCAATGATAGTTCACAAAAGAATGCTTGTTCCTTCTTTTGTGATGCTTTTACCTTCCTGGTGCTAATGATTTTTTTTTGTTAAATGTTAATTGATGTAAGTTACATTTGATTGGAAGTACAGTTTACTAGCATTATTTGGAGGGTCATCAATTCCCTTTCCCTCTGTGAAACATAATTAAGGTATTTCACTGTATTATGGTTTCGGTATATCAATAAACTACGGTTGACAGAAAATGAAATTTCTTATCTCTTTTAAGTTGCATTGGTAAATGAATGGAGGGGCCCATGTATGAATTTGAAATTAATTAATGTACTCTAGACCAGGGGTGTCAAACTGCCGGCACACGGGCCGGACGCATCATCAGGAAACCACGCCCACCCCATTGCCGGCAATGGAGAAAAAACTTGATACTTTGCGTGACATCACGTGAGTCACGAGTTTGACATGTCTGCTCTAGCTCTTAGCTTGTGTTCACAAGAACAGATTCCAATTTCTTTGCCACCAACTTTGTATTAGAGTTTATGAAATGCCAGCTATTGTGGCTTAGGTAACAAACTATGGTCAAGCAAACCAGGACATAACATGTGATCCCAATCTTTCTTTGCTCTGATCTGAAAATAGCCTTTTTATATGATTCTCAACAATATACTTGTCAATTGGTCTGTAACACCATTACGATATGCTACTGCAAATAGCAACTGTTACTGAGAAATAATTTAATTTAAACATTTTTGAAATTTGGCTTCTGTCTTCTGTCAAAATATGTCCTGTTTAAAGTATCAGGCTATTCCAACTTCTCTGGAAGTGTTTTTATACAGACTAACCTTACTAGGTATTTTTATAGACAACTGTAACAACAGGTATAATATCAAAATGATATGTACCTCATAATACTATATAGATACCACTATTATATAATTTTATATTAATTCATGTCATTCACATCATGATACCTATAGGAATATATAAGTTACATCATTTGTTTAGTGGTATTATGATGCATATATCGGCATTTGGTCCTGCTCACTCATTCAGTGCTTCTCAAATACTATATAGCAATCCCACTATCCCTATCCAATGTAATAGTACTGTCTGGGGATAGTAAAGCATTATAGTTTGTATACTTTAATACGCATTGTTGCATATTATATTGTTTCTTATATTACTATATGTTAATATAAGATATTGCCAAGGACCCTAAATGTTTGCACACCATTTTCTTATATCCTGGCAGGTTTTGAGTTTGCTTCTCTTATTTATATTAATAATATTTTCTTTTTCATGTAAGGTGTAATATTGTGACCCTGTTTTATGGAACTGAATGGAATACTGAAATATCTTGTAGCTCTTCTTGTTCATTTTTGTAGCACAGATGTAGTTCCTATTGAAATGAATGGGCAAGAATTGGTTATCAGGCCATGGGACTGCCAGAGTCCCCACAAAGGAGACTGTCAGAAATATGGGATATTATAATCATGATATACCAGGCTTCATTTATTAAAGATTGGATAAATTTGGAGACACTGGTAATGTTGATGATGATGATGATGATTTACCATCACTGTTACTTGTTCTTTGGAGTGGATATTTTCTCCTGTATTTTGAGTTATTCAACTGGAATCTATTTCAGGTTTTTGTATTAGTTATAGCAATTTAATGCTCTTGCTTTTTTTATTCAGAAGTTTATTTTTTTTAAAAAACAAACACCTGTAGACTATCATATTGTTTTGAAATTTAAAATTATAAACGTATTTGGATTAAATGAATGTATTCAAATGTACTTGTAAATTACTTGCACTTTTTACATCAGTGGACGACTTGTTGATGGTTCCTGGAATTAGCATTCTGTTTGTTCTCTTTGAAGCTCATGTGGAAAATGAAGAGCAGTATACGCAAGCTTTGGAGAAATTCGGAGGCAACTGCGTCTGTAGGGATGATCCAGATTTAGGAACAGCCTTTTTAAAATTTGCAGTATTTACAAAAGAATTGACGGCGCTCTTCAAAAACCTGGTAAGAAACAAATGAGAGTATGTACTGCAGAATTGAAACCGTACAATGTAGTTTTAAGTTTAATTTAAAATATATAACTGCTAAATATAAAAACTACTAACTACTAAATATAAAAACGTGATTGCCTATAAAGCCACAGCTTTGATAGACACTAAGCTGTTCCCTGGTGAGGAAAAAGGACTGAATGCCTGCTTCTGAAGCTTACCTAAAAGATTTAAATTGTGACTCTTTAGAGATGCAATCAGTAGCACGGGGGAATCTTTTGTGTATGCACCCTGTGTATATCGTAAATTATTGCCTAGACCAGCTTTCCTGAGTGGCGCACAGATAGTGCTAATCGGATACTGGAAGAGGCTTCTTTGTTTCTTATATCTTAGGGCAGAGGTAGGCAACCTTGGCTCTTTTATGACTCGTGGACTTCAACTCCCAGAATTCCTGAGCCAGCCATGGTGAGGGGAAAGGGAGAGGTTCCAAGCTGAGCCATGCTGGCTCAGGAATTCTGGGAGTTGAAATCCATGAGTCATAAAAGAGCCAGGGTTGCCTACCCCTGGCCTAAGACAACTAGCTCTCTCAAGGAAGGATTTGAAACATTTTGTGACTGGTTCTTTGTTATAACATTATGTAATTGCTTTTTTTTAAAAAAAGAGGAGGGAAAAAAAGCTTTGGCATGTGAGTTGGAAATCCAGTGAAGAGGAGATGGCCTACTTTGATCTGACAGGCTCAGCCAAAGAATGACATAGAACAAACTAAAGTTCAGCTCTTTATTTGCTTACACCATATAGACAGAATCTTGACAGATTGAACCTATACCACTCTAACCCTAATGCAGGGACTTCAAACTTGGCCCTTTTATGATTTGTGGACTTCGACTCCCAGAATTCCTTAGCCAGCGTGCCTGGCTGAGGAGTTCTGGGAGCCGAAGTCTACAAATCATAAAAGGGCCAAGTTTGAAGACCCCTGCCCTAATGGATACACACTGGGAGAGTAGCCATGCTAAATATCTGACTCTGATCCAGCTGTGTTGCCTCTTGTCTCCCAAACAACCACATCTTGGAATGTGTTCCTGGATTTCTGCAGCTTTATTGTTGTGCATCATACCACTTCCCCTTCAGAAACACAATCCATCTCATCCAGCAGAGCATCATGGGAAAATGTTGGTTGTGTTTGAACTGAAGGTGGAAGCGGGTGCCTCAAAAAGGCCTTGGGTGTGCTCTTGAGAAGCTGTCATCTCTTCCTATTACTATAGCAGTTAAATAATAACTATTTCATATTTTATCAAATAATACTTACTGTCTGGTGAATAGGAACATTTTTCCAGTATTGCTATGTAACTTTCTAAAGTTTATTGCAGCTGAAAAACACCTTTCCCTGTAATATCTGATTGTGGTTAAATTATAGTGAACTGCTTATAGTGGTAGCCTAACATCTCTGCCTCATTGAAGCATTGGGTTAATGCATTAGCAAATATATCCTCTCCTGTTCACGTACTTAAAACTCATAAATATCTAGAATCTAAACATAGACATAAGAGGTCTGCTTATAATCAGATGATTGGAGTATCAAGTAAAAAAAATGCATTAATATAAGAACCACTATGGATTAAACACCACTTGACCTAGATGGTGTCATCCTGAACATGGTTTCTTTCAGTTAGACCATTCCACTTGCTGTATTAAAACTGTATTTAGAAAACGCAGGAGAAAGGACACAATTTACAAATTTGTACTTTGCTCTCTGTGGAAGCTTAGCCTGCCTTTAAATATTTACCATATATACTCACAGATAAACCAGGAATTTTAGGTACCAAAATTAAACAGCATATAAACAGTGTATTTCAAGGGTCGGGTTATGTGCTAGTGATGTATTTTTCATGATATTTTGATTAAAAATATGAGGATCTGCTTATCTACATATGGTCTTATGTTTGAGTATACATGATACTTTTTAAAGGCATATTATACTTCCTAAGTTAAATTATTACATGGATTGTCGTAAAGGTGTATTTCAGTATCCTCTACCTGCAGGTATCTTTTCTATCTCTCTGTTTGGTTGCTTTTTATTTTATATAATAATTAGGATTGACAGTAAATGAATGTAACCTTAAAATAAGTCTGGTCAATGAGGAGTATAGTATTATTAGTAACGTCACAAAACTGTTAAACAGATTCTGAAATTACACAACTTGAAAAACAAATGTGACTTATTTTTATTGTTTTAAAAATTGTAATACAGTCTTTATTATTTAAATGCTTTTTGCCATGTTTCTTAACTCTTGTTCTGTTTTAGAGTCTGTGCACAAAAATATATTTTAAATAGAGGAGGGTTTATGTATAAGGTCAAACAGATACACTATTTTTTCATACTTTCTAGGTGATATTTGATTTTTCTTTTCATACCTTGGGCTGTCATTTCCCATTTCCTCTGTAACAAAAAAGACCTTTACATTGCTTTATTTGGAACTGATTCCTGGAGTACCTTTCAAAAATAGCAAGTTAACATGGTCCATGGTAATTTGTGCTGTTTTTTTTCTTGCCAAATTCTCTGATAGTTTATCTGACACTTGGTAACGGTAGTATTAACAGCTCCAGATATTTAAGATGTGTATGAAGATGGCTTCAGGTTATTTCAAGGTATAAGACACATTAACTTAACGATATTTATTTGTCAGTTTTCCTTCGTTCATACTTACTACGGTTTCTTCAAATTATTCTGGAAGAGCCTCCAACACTGAGTGGAAAGCTTGTATGCAGATATTAGGGTGTCAAGCCCACATACAGGTAGTCTTTGACTTACGACCATAATTGAGCCCAACATTTCTGTTGCTAAGTGAAACATTTGTTAAGTGACATCACTGCAGTTGTTAAGTTAGTTAACACGGTTGTTAAGTGAATCTGGGTTCTCTATTGACTTGGCCTGTCAGAAGGTTGCAAAAGGGGATCACATGACCCCGCGGGCACTGCAACCATCATAAATATGAGCCGGTTGCCAAATGCCTGAATTTTGATCACATGACCACGGGGATGCCGCAGTGGTCATAAGTATGAAAAACGGTCGTAAATCCCTTTTCCCAGTGCTGTTGTAACTTCGAACAGTCGCTAAACGAACTGTTGTAAGTTATTACCTGTTGTTAGCAAAACCAAAGAAGCAAGAATGACACCGATTTTAAGAAAAGTCTCTTTAAAAAACCAAGCTGGCTTTAAATAAAGATCCTTGAGAACTGCCAAGAGTCAATTAAGGTAGAGTTTCTTTGAAATGCCCTTCTGCCCACGTCTCTCACATCTGAACTGCATTGACTCTTCCCAGAAAAATGCTTTGTGCAGTGCAGTGCTTTCCCATAATCTCTGTGCAAAGTTTTACGGGTATTTTCTAATAGAGGATGGGATGTAGGGATGGGCAAACAGAGACTGGACTCCTGACACCAATTCCTATTTAACCTGAGAGCCAGGCTACCTAGATGCTCTTAATCTCTGATTGTTATTGCTAAATAACAGATTTGCCTGTAATAAATCTCTCCTCATCCAAGATCTCTCATGGATTAGAGATAGCTCAGGATTCATAGACACCATCAGGATGGTGAAACCGTCCCAGATCATTCAAGGCTTAACGTGCCCAGAGGACCATATATCTGGTTTGTGTGTATGTGTGTGTGTGTGTGTGTGTGTGTGTGTGTGTGTGTGTGTGTGTGTGTGTTTGCTTGCAACAGAATCTCAGGGTGGGAGACAATAGTTTTTGTTCTGTGCCATGGTCAAGTCACTCTCACATTGCTATGGATATGACTAGTGCTGCCAAATTTTGCAGGGTAGGTGAAACTATTCGTTTAGTCACCCCTCAAAAAGAGGTTTATTTGGAAGCTCTTTGCTTATAGAAAGTAAGAAAGTATATGAGGAGTTTCCTTAGGCTGTGGTGAACAGTTGTGCTAAGACTTTAGTTGCCTGATAGAAAATAGAAGCAATAAGAGCCTTGGATAAGATTGTACCCCAGTAAGCCTTTTCTTCCAACAATGTTCCTAGCTTTATTGAGGAGTTTTGGATGATGAAGCAAATCAGGAGAGGCCTAAAGTATAGCTGGTGAAAGAGCAAATCAGATTGAACTTCGGTATGAGCTCACATTTGAGTCTACACTGAGTCAGAGCAGGCATTTTCTAGGCATATGGAGCTAGATGCCCGCAGGACAATTATGTCTGGCTAGGTCATCATGTGACATGTGATGTATCGCGACTTTTTTGCCATTGCCGGCAATGGGGTAAGCGTGGTTTCGCTATGATGCATCCGGCCCGTGGGCTGGCAGTTTGACACCCCTGGACTAGGTTATTAGGATGAGAATGACCATGGAATTCCTGAGGAAGTAGGTAAGGCTCCGTGCAACAAAGGCTGCGTTTTAATGAATGAAAGTAATAGTGTCAACACAACTATTACAATGAATTGGGAAAATCAAACATTCCTAAACCCAACAAAAATGTGGGAAATGCACTCTTTATTATCCTTTGCCCTTTCTGCACAAATGAGTATCTTGCATCTCTTTCTTGGAATGCCTACTAAGTATTTATTTATAAATATTTAAATGCTTTTAGATGAAAACATTTTTTTTTGTTATAGATCCAGAATATGAACAATATAATCACGTTTCCACTGGACAGTTTGCTAAAGGGCGACCTAAAAGGCGTAAAAGGGGTATGTTGCGTGTTTCTATTTTTAAAAATTATGTAATTATTAGCATAAGTGCATGTTACAATTTGTACTGGAGAAAAAGATATTTCTCTGCTGTCATATCCGGCTGCCCTGTCCTTCTGGATGGATAATTTTTCATCTTGGATGCAGTGATTTATTTTGGACTAATGTGCAGTGGTATTTAAAAGTTTATGAACCCTTTCGAATTTTAAAGATTTCTGCATAAATATGACCTAATACAGCTGTTCTCCACACAAGTTTTTAAAAACAAAGAGAACCCAATTAAATAAATGGGTCATAAACGTTATACTTGTTCATTTATTCACTGAAGGATGGTGAAAGTGATTTGCCCTCTAGTCATAGAAATGGGAAATTGGAGATAGTTCTTTACTTTAGTTCCAATCCAAAAATATTGAAATAACAATGCCATGAAAGTGCCGGAGTTCAGTTTTTCCTCAATTTGTATGCAGTGTCTTATGACTCCAATTGGATTATGCTTTAAAGAAACATTTAAAAAGGCAAAAAATTTTTTTTTACCTAAATGTGAACTGCAGAGCTGGCTGGGCTGATGCAGAGGTTGACCAGCAAACCATGGCTGGCTTTGGTTTCCAATATCATATGGTGCAGCACCCATAAATAAATACCATATGCCTAACTGGTGCTAGGAGAGTTATTGTATAATGCAGTTACATCCGCTGTCAAGTTAGGATTAATTTAATTTTGCATTAGAGAGCAAGAAGGGCTGTGACTGAGAGAGACGTCAGACCGATAGGCAGGACATAGAGCAGGGGTGTCAAACTCAATTTCATTGAGGGCCGCATCAGCTTTGCAGTTGCCCTCAGGGGGCCGGGTGGGTATGGCCTGGGTGGGCATGGCTAGAGTGCGTATGGCCTACTGGGTAGGCATGGCCAGCTCTACATCGTTCGCATCAAGGGTACCTATGGGGGCCTGGGCAGGAGTGAGACAGATCTGAGGGCCTCTGGCAGAAGGAGGGTCTCTGGGCCAGGGCCAAGGCAGTGGGGGCATTCCCTCACTGTTTCCAGGATGTTTTCGCAGGCCGCATGAAACCACTTCGCGGGCTGGATCTGGCCCCCGGGCCTTGTGTTTGACATGTCTGACATAGAGCATTCTGTATTGCTACTTAAATAAGAAATGTAGATAAAGAATAAGAAAAATAATCTTACTAGCTTGTCACATCATTTTATTTGGTTCACACTAAATTTTATGACAAAAAGGTTCGGTTCACACTGAACCATTGTGTAGATCTTTTGGTTTGACATGACATATAAACCCAACCAAAACCATTCCTCCATCCTTACATTTTGATTGCTAAGGTTAACAGTAAGAGCCTTGGTGGAGCAGTGGGCTAATGCCTCCTTATGTAACACCAGCTGCCTGCAATTAGTGCAGGTTCGAGTTCCACCAGGCTCAAGGTTGACTCAGCTTCCCATCCTTCCAAGGTAGGTAAAATGAGGACCCAGATGGTTGGGGGCAATAAGCTGACTTTGTAAAATGCCGCTTGGGGGGGCGCAAAAGCCCTAATAAGCAGGCATATACATAGAATGAAGGCTATTGCTAAGCACATTGATTTGTGCTTCTTAGATTGTAAGCCGCCCTGAGTCTTCAGAGAAGGGCGGGATATAAATGGGATTAAAAAAATAACTCTTTGGAAGGCTACAACAAGAAAAAGGAACACTGCTTCATTTATTAATTCCAGGCGGTTGCTGTCTGCATGGAGGCACTGCATTGGTTTTGGTGGGTTACAAAATCTTTTGATGTGGACCAAATAAGCATCTTTAAAGGAAGTAGCTGTTGCAATTCGCACTTCAAGGAGAGGTGTTTTACTCTCACAAAAAATGCTTTGCAAAGTTTTTCCTTTGAAGGCTTTGCACAGCCCAGGACTGAGTCTCCTTCTAGTATACAGTACTTGGACTTTCAGATGTATAAAATTTAATTTGAGAAAAACTAAAGCCAATTAAAAGTGGGCTATTTATTCCAAAGGTTACTTCACCAGGATTTAATCTTAAGTGATTTAGCACAAATGATCACTTGCCTATTTAATGTGGCTTTCTTCTCATTTCTACAGGATTTGAAGAAGCCTTTTGATAAAGCGTGGAAAGACTATGAAACCAAAGTGTAGGTACTTCCTTTCTGATACGTAGCAAATTTGTATACATTGTCTCTTTCTGTGCTTGTTCATCCAAAAATAAGGGTCATTGAGTTGGTTGGATACATTGGATTACCAGATTTGTTGCCTATTTAATCTAGATTTGGTTAAAATCTAGTAAGCACTTGGATGGAAGATTTCTGGGAAAATTGGAAGAAGACAGTGACAAACCACTTCTGTACAGTAGCCCAGAAAACCGTTTGTATCTCTATAATCACCAAGATTCATATTCAGTTTAAAATTTAGTTCCAGTCTAGCTGCCTGAGGTTGATTTGCTATCGTTAGCTGTACAGTAGACCTCAATGGTATGTAGAGTCCATCAAGTGAATACTGCAGTAAAAACGAGTCACGAAAATGTTTTCATTTTCAATGCATATAAAATTTATGTTTACACTATTATCATGGGTGTCCAACCTTGTGGCTTGCCTGGGTCTCACTGAGTGAAGAGGAATTGTTTTGGGCCACACATGTTTTAATAATGTGGCAGCGTAATATAGTTAATGCAAATAAAAATCACATAAGGTTAAGAGTTCGCGATCTTGTGGGGCCACATGACTAGCTGACTGGGGCTGCCTGAGGCCATGGGCCACTGGTTGGACCTGCCTGCACTATACTGTAGCCCAGGGGTGTCAAACTCAATTTCATTGAGGGCCGCATCAGCATTGCGGTTGCCCTCAGGGGGGCGGGTGGGTGTGGCCAGGGTGGGCGTGGCCTACTGGGTGGGTGTGGCTAGAGTGCGTGTGGCCTACTGGGTGGGCGTGGCCAGCTCTACATCGTTGGCATCAAGGGTGCCTATGGGGGCCTGGGCAGGAGTGGGACTCTGGCAGAAGGAGGGTCTCTGGGCCAGGGCCAAGGCAGTGGGGGCCGTTCCCTCACTGTTTCCAGGATGGCTTCACGGGCCACATGAAACCACTTTGCGGGCCGGATCCGGCCCCCGGGCCTTGTGTTTGACATGTCTGCTGTAGCCTATTAAATGTGCAATAGCATTATGCTTACAAAAAGCAATATGCATACCTTAATTGAAAAATACTTAAAAATTGAAAATGTATGTTTTGAAGAAGCTGGGACAACTTGATACTAACTTGATACAAACAAGCTGTTCTTGTATCAGACAGATATTTATCCCATTGAGACTAGTACAGTTTAACACCCATTTAATCTGTTGAATATTTTGAAGATCGGTCATACTTACAACAACTAGACCCGTGAGCTAAAAACTTTTCCAGCATCCATTTATTCAGAGTCAGAATAATAAGAATATCTATCTATCTAACATGCATGAATACACTGGATCCCTGTATATCTCTATATCACATAATAAAACTGCTACTTTTTCAGTATAAGGATGGCACTTGTATTGGAACGGGAGCCACACAGAGTTGATTAAAAGTGGCTATATAAATGTTTTGAATGAATGAAGTAAAGAAATGAGCAAGCCAAAATATATATATAAAAAACTTTTCACTCAGTTTTTTTTAGCAAGAAGCTGTTCTCTAAAGTAATTAAGCAGCTTATGGTAGACTTATATTACATGAGCACTATTGAGCACGTCATAACTTTTTCTGTACCGCTTTATACTATTTCTGGTAAGGCCTGATTGTGATAACCAAGTACTCATTAGTTGTAGTAAAAACTCCACTTGTTGAATGTATATTGGCAGTTTACGATGATATAATATGGCCTTTACTTATACAGTTAAACATTAATAGATAATAATAGCATAAACAGTCCTTGACTAATCACAGTTTGTTTAGTGACTGTTCAAAGTTATGACAGCACTGAAAAAGTGACTTATGACCTTTTTTCACACTTACGACCATCACGTGATCAAAATTCAAGACGCTTGGCAACTGACACATATTTATGACAGTTGCATTGTCCCAAGGGTCATATGATCACTTTTTGCAGCCTTCTGACAAGCAAAGTCAATGGGGAAGCCAGATTCACTTAACAACCGTGTTACTAACTTAATAACTGCAGTGATTCACTTAACATATGTGGCAAGAAATGTCATAAAACGGGGCAAACCTCACTTAACATGTCTCACTTAGTAACAGAAAGTTTGGGCTCAATTGCCGTAATTCGAGGACTACCTGTGTTTGGAAGAAATACAGAGAAAGATTCTCATGGTAGAGAAGAGTCAGACACTGAATGCATTATAGCCCATTGAATGAGGCAGTTTGAAGGAGACTTTTACTTGTCTTGGCCTAAACCTGATTACTGCAGATATAATCTCCACGTGATGTGGAGTCATGAAAAGAAGGAATAACTTAGGTGGTGTTTGTGAGTATATTTGAATGTCCCTTTCCAGTTTTAGTCTTCCAAGTCTAGTAGTGAAGTTACTTAGGTACAAACGGTAAATTCAGTGACAGAGTGTGAGGTTTGCCCCATGAGGTACCCAGATTCAATCTCTGGCATCTTTAGGTGGGGCTTGGGAATGCTTCATTTTGAAGTTACTGACCATCAGTGAGGGGAACACTGAGCTATGTGGGCCAATGGTCTGGGTTTCACATCCAGATTCAGCCATAGTTTCATTCCATACAGCATTAACCTTGTGAACTCTCAGGCTTCCTCCTTCCGTTATATATTCAAGATGGACAGTATTTAATATTTTATTGTTATGTATATGTAGGGGTGTGGGTCTATACATATGTTGTATGTAGTATGTTTTAGGTGTGTGTCATGTATGTGTTTCACTTTGAGAGCGGGCAACTAAATTTCATTTTTGATGTGTGCCGTTGTGCCCACAGTAAAAAAATGACAATAAAGATTATGTTATCTTATCTTATAAGGCAGATTCCCATATTTTCAAATTAAGCCTAATACCCCAGTCAGATCAATTTTTCGTTTTCAGGGCCAGTAATAGGTTACCGAGTTATTATGATTTTGTTTTTTTCAACTTGATTTCATTCTCAAAGATAGTGCAGATTTCAAGATACAATATGCCGTTTAGGTTACAGTGCCACTGGACTCAAGATCATGCTAGCGATATACAGTATCAAAACACAGTTGTAGAGAATATGTACAGTATTTGCAAAGTTTGTAATTAACAGGATCTGAATTCCAAAATCTTTCAATTGGTATAAGCTACTTTCATAGTCTTTCATACTTTCATGTGCATCCCTTTTTCCCCCTCAAGTTATTTCCAGAGACAAAGAAAGGCATTAGTTCTGTGATACAAATTAAATTGTTTCCCAACATCCCTTTAGTGTTTGTTTTCTTGCCTGTGGGCTTGTATTACAGCTGTATATATTCTGAATTCTTTAATCCAAGTAAGCAGTGAACCAATTAATTGCCTTTACTAATTTAGCTTAGCATCTCTAGGTAACAGCAGATATTAATTTGATGATCATTCTTTCCCCTATGATCAGATAGAACAACTCTGAATCTTCAGTGCCATTGTCTCTTTTGGCATCTTTCAAAGAACATACTGTTTATAAGAGCTGGTCCAGAAGTAAGTCCCTTGATACTAATATTTGGAAGTATCTATCAAGGTTGCGCAACCATCACATCCCAGAGAGATGAATATTGCCCTTTCCATCTAAGTTTCACAGCTGAAACTATGATTAGTATGGCATCAACACTGATGTTACTGAAGCCTCTGATGCTGTCTGGGCTTAGTTGTTTGCTTACAGACATTTCATTACCCCACTAGGTAACACCATCAGTGATGTTACCTAGTGGGATAATGAAACATGTTCAAACAAAAAACGAAGTCAGAGAGCACCAAGGACTCCATAGTTCAGTCTTGAACTAGAGTAGATATATTCTCTTCTATTGGCACTGATTTTAGTGTTGGTTGTAGCCAGTCTAAGTACCTCCAGGCTTAAAATTATAGTGACAGGGCATTACAGAGAAAACAAGAGAAATAATTACTATATTTTATTAAAAGTTTTATTGCCAGAATTGAGACATAAAGTTGTATTGCCAGAATCGAGAATATATGATAAAACAACAGAATAATTTTCTTGGTGCCTTGTGTTATTAAAATACAGAAACATCCAGGCACTGCTACGATACGATCATGCTGGGAACAGGATAATAGAAAGGATGTGTTATTTATCGTAATGTTGGTTATTCTGGAAGCTCTTCATAAATCCAAACAAAACAATGCCTGCAATCTACATCCTGTGAATAAAGACGTCTCAGCATTCTCTTAATAGTATGTGCTGTATGAATTTACATATATTGGAAGTTGGTTTCTCTGGTAAAACAAGACTTAGCAATCCCTCCTGATATGCTATGAGAACAACTCCTAAAATCTTCACACGTTATGCTGGCTGAAAATTCTTGGAGGAGGGGGCATGCCAAGTTGGGATATGGCTAGTCTGTAGTGTCTCGCTTGCAAGGCAGCCCAATCAGTAAGTCACTTCATACTTCTCAGAAGCACAATTTGTTCCTCCTTTTCTACACAGTCTTTCCTGCCCCCTGGAAATCTACTTCCAAATGTTTTCAAAGGATGCTACGGTATATTTCTGCACATAACTATTTTTTAAAAAGTGGTAGACGTTCATCAGGTTACAGGTGAGGAAAATGTCAAGGGAAGCAATGAATTATATCAAATTGTTCTTTCACGAATGAAGGGAAATATATGTGTCTCAGGATAATGTTGCAGGATCCAGTCAGGGTCAGTCACCGGGAACAAGGTTTAATCTTCCATGTTTTTCAGGCCATCCTCAGGGAACCTCTCTGAGGATGGGCTCCTGCAAAAATCTCAGAAGACTAAAACTCTGGTCCCGGTGACTGATCCAGATTGGATTCTGCAACTTGTTCTTCATTTAAGAATTGGTTTTGTACCTCCCTCCCCATCCCTTGATCATAGTGTATGGATTACAAATTTTAAGCAAGTCTATTTTTAAAGTTGAGCGTATTAGAGTGGTTTTGGCTAACAAATCAGATAAATGTGCTATAAATATATGATACAGCATTTTGTTTTTGAGAGCAGACTCGCTCATTTCAGGAACAATAATCTGGAATGCATAATGCACAAACTGAGCAACTCCTCTCATTCCCTTAATTTACTTTTGCTTTGTAGGTTTCATGTTCAGATTTTGTTCAGTATATGACTGCTGCCTGTATTCAACCTAAAATACTGGCAGAGACCTTGGGGTAGTGTGGGCAGCTGGTTTGCTAAGACCTGGAAGCCTTTCGTCCTCTCTTCTGGGTTGCATTTACAGCACCACTTGGCTCAGGAACAGGAAGAGGTGACAGCTGTGGTCTGGGCAGATTGGGGTGAAGGCAAAGTGCTCTCCAACAAGGAAAAGCTGTATAAAGCACATAGCTGGATAGAATTCTGATTATGGAAAGATGGCAGATGACAGCGAAAAATAGTAAAAGTAGGCCAAGTTATGGGGACATTTCAGTAACATATGTCACTTTGCCTGTAGATTATGGAAAGGCTCTCCATAATACAATTTCCTCTTGGACTTTTCAGTTATTAAGGAGTGGTCTAGACACCATATGGAGCGTCTAAGAGCTCGTTCAGAAAGATCTAGTGCAAGTCCTGGTTCTTCGTATTGTTAATGCAGAAGCACTGAACTGGAATTGCATGAACTGAATCATAGCATTTTGGGTTCCCTTTCGTAGTTCTCAAATAAATTAGCATTACCTCACTAATCTTGATGATGCTTTGAACTTCCATTTAAAATGGGTGGTGCCGTTCTGAAACAATTAACAATTAAAGCTTAGGGTAAAGCATAATTTTACTGTTTTTCTTCCATATAGGACAAAAATAGAAAAAGAGAAAAAAGAACATGCTAAGTTGCATGGAATGATTCGTACAGAAATTAGTGGGGCCGAAATAGCAGAAGAGATGGAAAAAGAGCGAAGATTCTTCCAATTGCAGATGTGTGAGGTAAAACATGGAACAAATTTTATTCTTCCCTAACACAAATGAATTGTGTTATAGGCGTTCTGTGGGAAAACTCTGAAGAGAACTTTGATTCTTCTGGTTTTTATTTCAGGGTATTTCTTCTGTTGGCACAATTACTTTCCGTTTTATCCATGATAAATCAACAGATTTGCAGATTATAAACCAGCCCCCTTGCTCAAAATATTTATATAATCATTTCATCCTAGGCTTAGAGGATTGTCTCTTTCATGCATTTAAGTTACCATCTGCTGCATAGTAGTGTTAGAAAATGAAAATTTCAGTTGATTTAGTTAAGCAGGGATGTTTAACAGCTGCTGAGAAAATGCTGCGGATGCCTTGAAGAGAAGCAATGGCTCTTCAGCGTTTGCATTGTTCTGCAATAATCTGGTGGGCTAATTTTGGTTTTCAACTTGGTTGTTCTTTAGGCTTAAACAGTATAATGGTACTTCTCCTGCTGCTTGAAATTATCTTTGCAAAAAAGATTGGGAGTCCAGTGGGTAACTTTCTCTTCCTCTTTTCTTCCATTCCTGTTGTCTTCACACACATGTCGACTACTTAAATTAACAGTGCAGCATCATGTCTAAATCACATCAACTCTGGTTAGCATAGTGATTAAAAAACTCTGTTTTGAAACTGCCTTTCAAATCTTGGTTTGGAAATAAACACTAAGCAAGTCTACCAATCTGAATGTGATCCCAAAAGAAGCAGTAAGAGTTCAGAAATGATGTAGGAAATTGGTGCCTTATAAAAGGACAGAAAAATAGAGGTCGTAAGTCAAAGACTGCCTGTAGAGTAGCAAACTGAGGAATTATGGTAAAAAGTTAGAACTGTGAGAATGAGATAAGTAAAGCTGAAAGTGTCTCTGTAATTGTGTAGGGAAGGTTCAGTTCTCTGTTCCAGCTTGTGCTTTGGGATTCTTCTGTTGTTTTTCCCCCTGTTGTGTCTCATTCTTCACAACAATAAAAGAACAAATAACTACATACTTAAAATACCCATTGGAAGAATCTTCTCAAAAAGGACACAAGGGGTTGTGATCATAAACCGTTTATTGCATCTCTGTGTGTCTTGTCTTTTGGCTTTTTGTTTTAGTTGGATTCTGAGATCAATTAAGCAAAAAGAAATTGGTGGTTGTTCATCTGAGCAGACACGAACAATTCTAGGTGTTTTTTGGATAAATTGCTTGTTTTAATTTATGTGTAGTTTGTGTAAAAGATGCATTTGTTTAATATAGTAATATTTTTTAGGTGAGAACTGCTTTCTAGAGTGGCTTGATGACCCAGGGCACTGCACAGAGGCAATGCAGACAGCTGGCAATTCAAACTGCCCTTTAATTGCTCCAAATTTTCCCCAAATGCTCCCACATTTCTGGCAAGCCTCAGAACAAAGTAAGACACACACACCTTCAGCAGCCTCTGGCTGCAAGTAGTTTTACATACAGTTAGATTAGAAGAGTAATTTATTCAAGGCCAGGTAAATAACAAGGAATGAAACCTACATTCAAAATCTAACGAGTCTGTGGAAATACAAGCTTGCCTGAGCAGTTTCAAAAGAGAAGCCAAAATATAGGTCTTTGAACACAAATCAAGTTTGTCACCCAGTCCAATGGTCAGAATTTCAGGGTTTCCAAGCAGAAATCACAGCGCAGTACAAGAGATCGGAGAGTTGTTTCCAAGATCAGCAATAGCACAGAAAACTCCAAGAAATCAGCGTTTGTTCCTGACAAATGCCCCTCCCCACAGAGTCTCCTTAAGTCTCAGTCTCCAGGTGTGCCTTGTGGAGAGGGGCGGGGCGCTCTCCTCTCAAGTAGTTGAGCCTGCCTGCGTTGTTCCTTCTTTCTCTCCACACTCTCCGTCCTCTAGGATCAGGAGGGGGTGGCCCTTGCTCATCTCCTGAGCTCTTGTCTTTCCTGTTCACCCTTCCCAATACTGAAAGGCTCTGGCCTGCCTCGACCTGCTCTTCCCCACATCCCTCTGAAGCCACAGACACCTCTCCCTCGACCTCCAGAGGCTCCAGTTCCAGCTCATTTTCCTCAGCAGATTCAGGCTCCGACAGAGGCCTGACACATATAGAAACTATATTTGAAATTTGGACACAGTCATTTTTTTTATTATTTAAGGAAAGCGACTAATAGAAGACAGCGTCTTCTATTAAATAGTTACATGCAATAGGTTTATGTATGTGGGGCTGTGGGATGAAAATAATGGATTAAAATAGTTTACTTGAGTCTTATACAAATTGAGCGCCCATGGGTTCCTTTATTTAATTACCGTATATACTTGAGTATAAGCCGACTCGAGTATAAGCCGAGACCCCAATTTCACCCCCAAAAACTGGGAAAAGTTGTTGACTCGAGTATAAGCCGATCCGCCGTTCTGCAAGCCTCCGCCGCCGGCGGAGGCTGGATCTGCGCTCTGCAAGCCTCTGCCACCAGCAGAGGCTCGATCCGCCATTTTGCAAGCCTGAATAATACCCTGTGTGGCCGCGGCTCTCGGGGAAGCCCTGGCTGTCCGCTTCCTCGCTCCACGCTGCCATTCGGGGCCCGCGCGTTCCCCGGGCAAATCGCGGCGCCCAGCAGGCGAGGAAACACGCCCGTTCCAGTCGCCCCCCCTTCCCTCAGGAGACACGAAGCAAGTGACCGCCCGGAGCTTACCGAGGACTTGCGCGCGGCCGAGGCTTCGGTGCTTCCAGGATCGCGCGCACCTCTCCCAAGCCGACGCCGTCCGGAGACCTGCCAAAGTTTGGGGAGGTTTGGGGAGGTGCGCGCGCACCTCCCCAAACCTCCCCAAACGCCTCCGCGCAGACCTGCCGACGTTTGGGGAGGTTTGGGCGCCTCCCCAAACCTCCCCAAACGTCGGCAGGTCTCCGTTCCTCCTGCCGACGTTTGGGGAGGTTTGGGCGCCTCCCCAAACCTCCCCAAACGTCGGCAGGTCTCCGTTCCTCCTGCCGACGTTTGGGGAGGTTTGGGCACCTCCCCAAACCTCCCCAGGTCTCCGTTCCTCCTGCCGACGTTTGGGGAGGTTTGGGCGCCTCCCCAAACCTCCCCAGGTCTCCGTTCCTCCGCGCAGACCTGCCGACGTTTGGGGAGGTTTGGGCGCCTCCCCAAACCTCCCCAGGTCTCCGTTCCTCCTGCCGACGTTTGGGGAGGTTTGGGCGCCTCCCCAAACCTCCCCAGGTCTCCCTTCCTCCACGCAGACCTGCCGACGTTTGGGGAGGTTTGGGCGCCTCCCCAAACCTCCCCAAACGTTGGCAGGTCTCCGTTCCTCCTGCCAATGTTTGGGGAGGTTTGGGCGCCTCCCCAAACCTCCCCAGGTCTCCGTTCCTCCGCGCAGACCTGCCGACGTTTGGGGAGGTTTGGGCGCCTCCCCAAACCTCCCCAGGTCTCCGTTCCTCCTGCCGACGTTTGGGGAGGTTTGGGCGCCTCCCCAAACCTCCCCAGGTCTCCGTTCCTCCGCGCAGACCTGCCGACGTTTGGGGAGGTTTGGGCGCCTCCCCAAACCTCCCCAAACGTCGGCAGGTCTCCGTTCCTCCTGCCGAAGTTTGGGGAGGTTTGGGCGCCTCCCCAAACCTCCCCAGGTCTCCGTTCCTCCGCGCAGACCTGCCGACGTTTGGGGAGGTTTGGGCACCTCCCCAAACGTCGGCAGGTCTGCGCGACGTTTGGGGAGGTTTGGGGAGGCGCCCAAACCTCCCCAAACGTCGGCAGGTCTGCGCGGAGGAACGGAGACCTGGGGAGGTTTGGGGAGGCGCCCAAACCTCCCCAAACGTCGGCAGGAGGAACGGAGACCTGCCGACGTTTGGGGAGGTTTGGGCGCCTCCCCAAACCTCCCCAAACGTCGGCAGGTCTCCGTTCCTCCTGCCGACGTTTGGGGAGGTTTGGGCGCCTCCCCAAACCTCCCCAAACGTCGGCAGGTCTCCGTTCCTCCTGCCGACGTTTGGGGAGGTTTGGGCACCTCCCCAAACCTCCCCAGGTCTCCGTTCCTCCTGCCGACGTTTGGGGAGGTTTGGGCGCCTCCCCAAACCTCCCCAGGTCTCCGTTCCTCCGCGCAGACCTGCCGACGTTTGGGGAGGTTTGGGCGCCTCCCCAAACCTCCCCAGGTCTCCGTTCCTCCTGCCGACGTTTGGGGAGGTTTGGGCGCCTCCCCAAACCTCCCCAGGTCTCCCTTCCTCCACGCAGACCTGCCGACGTTTGGGGAGGTTTGGGCGCCTCCCCAAACCTCCCCAAACGTTGGCAGGTCTCCGTTCCTCCTGCCAATGTTTGGGGAGGTTTGGGCGCCTCCCCAAACCTCCCCAGGTCTCCGTTCCTCCGCGCAGACCTGCCGACGTTTGGGGAGGTTTGGGCGCCTCCCCAAACCTCCCCAGGTCTCCGTTCCTCCTGCCGACGTTTGGGGAGGTTTGGGCGCCTCCCCAAACCTCCCCAGGTCTCCGTTCCTCCGCGCAGACCTGCCGACGTTTGGGGAGGTTTGGGCGCCTCCCCAAACCTCCCCAAACGTCGGCAGGTCTCCGTTCCTCCTGCCGAAGTTTGGGGAGGTTTGGGCGCCTCCCCAAACCTCCCCAGGTCTCCGTTCCTCCGCGCAGACCTGCCGACGTTTGGGGAGGTTTGGGCACCTCCCCAAACGTCGGCAGGTCTGCGCGACGTTTGGGGAGGTTTGGGGAGGCGCCCAAACCTCCCCAAACGTCGGCAGGTCTGCGCGGAGGAACGGAGACCTGGGGAGGTTTGGGGAGGCGCCCAAACCTCCCCAAACGTCGGCAGGAGGAACGGAGACCTGCCGACGTTTGGGGAGGTTTGGGGAGGCGCCCAAACCTCCCCAAACGTCGGCAGGTCTGCGCGGAGGAACGGAGACCTGGGGAGGCGCCCAAACCTCCCCAAACGTCGGCAGGAGGAACGGAGACCTGGGGAGGTTTGGGGAGGTGCCCAAACCTCCCCAAACGTCGGCAGGAGGAACGGAGACCTGCTGACGTTTGGGGAGGTTTGGGGAGGCGCCCAAACCTCCCCAAACGTCGGCAGGTCTGCGCGGAGGAACGGAGACCTGGGGAGGTTTGGGGAGGCGCCCAAACCTCCCCAAACGTCGGCAGGAGGAACGGAGACCTGCCGACGTTTGGGGAGGTTTGGGGAGGCGCCCAAACCTCCCCAAACGTTGGCAGGTCTCCGTTCCTCCGCGCCCTGCCTGCCTGCTTCTTTCCGCTGCGGAAAGAAGCAGGCAGGCAGGGCGCGGAGGAACGGAGACCTGCCGACGTTTGGGGAGGTTTGGGGAGGTGCGCGCGCACCTCCCCAAACCTCCCCAAACT
Organism: Vipera ursinii; assembly: GCF_947247035.1. Taxonomy (NCBI): domain Eukaryota; kingdom Metazoa; phylum Chordata; class Lepidosauria; order Squamata; family Viperidae; genus Vipera; species Vipera ursinii. The sequence goes on along the minus strand of NC_139512.1, from coordinate 218,103,192 downwards.
TCAGCAGGTCTCGGACGGCGGTGGCTTGGGAGAGGTGCGCGCGATCCTGGAAGCACCAAAGCCTCGGCCGCGCACAAGTCCTCGGTAAGTTTTTTTGTTGACTGGTGTATAAGCCGAAGTGGAATTTTTCAGCCCAAAAAGTGGGCTGAAAAATTCGGCTTATACTCAAGTATATACGGTAATACATAATTAATTAAATCATTATTAAATTACTATTTACCCTTAAGTTTATTTATAATAACTAAGGGAACCTTCTCAGGCAGCATATATTCTACAGTGCCTATGCTGTTTCAGCCGATTTAAAAGACTTGAATATCACATGTTCACTACTCTAATTCCAAAACAGTAAATATTTTTTTCCTCTGCTTTATCAACAGTATCTGCTGAAAGTCAATGAAATCAAGATTAAGAAAGGAGTTGACTTGCTTCAAAATCTAATCAAGTATTTCCACGCGCAGTGCAAGTAGGTTTTTCATCATGATAACAATGTGCTGTCTGAAAACACTGTTCTTATTAGTTTGCATGGCAGATTGCATCACTGATATTTAAAAAAGAATCTGCACACCTCAACTATTCCACCTTTCACAGGTATTCTCAAGCACAGAGATTTAAAGGGTTGATTGTTGTTTTAAGGATTTATTATTTCCAATTAAATGAAGCATAGACTGAGATAATATTATGGCATATACTAATATTTCATCCTTAATTTCCATCTGGCTACTTAGACATAAATCTTGACATTAAAAAAGTGAAGCAGGCTGCTATTAGGAGAGTGCCAAAACTTTCAAAGTTTGAAATAGTTCAAGCAAGAAATATCCCTTAATTCAAAACAGATCCTTCACATTTAAAGATAAGTTGTTCCAACTCTGCCAGAAGTGTTCCGAGCACTCTGAAAATGTTCTAAGCTCCAAAGAGTCCACGGTGCATTTTAAGCTCAAAATATTTCATGTTTTATAGAGCATTTCTATACCATAAGTTATAGAATTTGTCGGATTACTAACTGGGAGAGGGATTGGAACCTCATTCACTTGGCTAAAATAAGCAAGGAGAAACTGCAGAATTCTGATGTTCATCATCCCATCTTTGGGCACTATAGCAGAAAAACAATTTTCTTGTTAAAAATAGGGCTAAGCCAGTGTTGTTTCTAAGAAGGAAATTAGTTCACTGGGGTCATAGTGATTCAAAACACATAGTTTAATCTGCTTGCATGATTGAGAATTTAGCATTGGCAATTTCTATACAGATTAATACTTTGGAATTTGCATTCCATAATATTGTGAAATACTTTTTCAGAGCAGGAAAAATTTGGGATTTTGACAACCTGTACTAGATGCTCTTACAAAATATTTGTCAGAGCCAGTCAGAAAATGCTCATCTCTCAGAAGGGCAAACTTGCCGTCAGAGATTATCTTTGCCAATCCATGGAAGTGTGGGATCCATAAATATTGCTGTAGATAATTCTGATGCTAGAGATTGGTGCTAAAGGCTTTTATACTTTTAAGACAGAGAACTTCCAGAGAACGCCGGCCCTCTGGAACCAGCTGCCGGTGGAGCTGAGAACTGCCCCCGACCTCCGATCATTCCGCCGGGGCCTGAAGACCTGGCTCTTTGAGCTCTCGGGCCCAGGCTGAGGAGAAATTTTAATTGGGGTTTTTAAGTCTACAGGGTTAATTTAATATTTTTTAATTCGGTTTTTAACTTTTGTATGTTGGATTTTTTAATTCCCTGTAAACCGCCCTGAGTCCTCAGGGAAAGGGCGGTATATAAATCTAACTATAAATAAATAAATAAACTTTTAAGAAGGGCAGAGAAACTGGTCAAAACCAAAGGAGGTGTGTGTGTGTGTGTGTGGACATCATGTTTCTTACTCATGCTGGGAGATATTAATAATTTTAATCTCAAAATATCAGATGCTTAAACAATCAGGAGTCTAGTACCCTTTCTCCTTTGAAACTCTCTTCTCAAGTAGGAAGTCCTCACTTAATGACCACAATTTGAATTGGAGTTTCTGTTGCTAAGCAGTGTTGTTAACAGAAACATCACGTGACTGCTCCTTTTGCGATGTCAGCTTTGGCAGTTCTGTTTGCGATCCTTAGGCCAGAATTGTGCTGTTATTAGGCAAGAATCTCATCCTTCTGCTGCCCTGCTATGTTTGCCACTGCTTCAGCTCTACCCCCCCCATCTCTGCCTGTTTGGCTGCCCTGCGCTCTGCCACCCATCCTCCTGTTCTTTGCTCCACTGCCCTTCCCATCCTTTGTCCCCACCTGCACTTCTCCTACCCTGTGCTCCGCTGCCCCTTCTGGAAGCCCAGCCTTGTGCGGCCAGCAGCTGCCTTGTGCAGGGCTGGGCCAGTCCAGGCGCCCCTGATCAGCAGTTGGAGAAAGAACACAAGGGTCGTAGGGATAGGGAAGCACAGGGCATGAGGTGGCAGGATGGTGGAATAGAGGACGGGAGATGGGTGCCGAGTGCAAAGTGCTGGGGTGCAGGGCAGTTTTGATTATGTGACTGCATGGGCACTGCAATGGCTGTTCTTTTGAGGACCAGGTGTAAGTATCACATGATCACTGCAGTCATACCTTTGAACAGTTGCTGAATGAATGATCATTAAGTGAGCACTACCTGTAACACCTCATAGAAAATTATGGATGGGAAATGTGGAAGTATGGTTTGTCCAACCATAGTTTATTGAATAAACCCATTTGTATTTTGTTTATTTTATTTTAATGTAGCGTGTGAATCCAGCCACTTGAGCTTTGTAAATCATAGTTACAGCAGAAATGCTACCAATATTGCTTTCCAGAATATTCTGCTGACTGTCAACTTTAGGTAACATCATTAAAATTAAGCAAGCCTTGAGGGTTGGAATGAGCAAGCATCAGTTTACTGTTGTGATTGCAGGTCGTAAAAATGTAGCATGGCATAAAAAAAACAAATAGTAATAAAAACACACCGCCTGCATAAAGTGATGTACAACATAGAAGGAAATGAACACTAGCTACCCAGTGCTGTCATTTTGATCGTACACATTTCTTTTCTGAGCTTGAAAGAGTGTAGCAACAATAAAGACCCGACTGCTAATAAATAGAATTGTGTCTGCAAGAGATAATCCAGTCCTTTTGCATTTGATCCTTTTAGGTTTCTCTATCATCAATATTTTTTCCTCTGATCCGATAGATAGGGCAGTAGAGGATATGGGGAATGATGTCCTCCACTTGGCAGGTGACACAGGGACAATAGCGTCACTCCATGAAGTGTTTGCAGAATGTCCTTGTCTTTCAAGATATGCTGAAGGCATAATCTGTGAGTGAATGGATATAAAGCTTTCCTGAGTGGCGCACAGATAGTGCTAATCGGATACTGGAAGAGGCTTCTTTGTTTCTTATATCTTAGGGCAGAGGTAGGCAACCTTGGCTCTTTTATGATCCGTGGACTTCAAATCCCAGAATTCCTGAGCCAGCCATGCTGAGGGGAAAGAGAGAGGTTTCCATGCTGAGCCATGCTGGCTCAGGAATTCTGGGAGTTGAAGTCCATGAGTCATAAAAGAGCCAAGGTTGCCTACCCCTGTCTTAAGGGTATTTGAATGAATACTTGGATGACTACTACAACAGTGTCTCTACTGGTATCCCTTTTGAAGAGTCGATCTCCACAGTTTTTTCTGATCCAAAATTTCTTCCACGGGAAGCAGGGAGCACAGGTAGCCCTCGACTTAGGACCAGAACTGAGCCCGAAATTTCTGTTGCTAAGTGAGACAACTGTTAAGTGAATTTTGCCCCATTTTACAACTTTTCTTGCCACAGCTGTTAAGTGAACCACTGCAGCTGTTAAGTTACCATTACGGGCATGTTAAGTGAATCTGGCTTCCCCGTTGACTTTGATGACATGACCCTGGAGACACTGCATCCGTCAAAAATATGTTGCCAAACGTCCGAATTTTGGTCACGTGACCGTGAGGGACACTGCAGTGGTTGCAAGTGCGAAAAACGGTCATAAGCCACTTTCTTCAGTGCCATTGTAACTTTGAACGGTCACGAAATGAACTGTTGTTGTAAGTCGAGGACTACCTGTATAGTTAGAGAATGTGAGATAAAAGTTTGATACCTTTTTTCCCTGCCGATAATGCAAGTAACACAATTTACCTTGAAGGCATTCTAATTTTGGATAGTACCTTAGCACTGCAAACTGCACCTCAACAGAGATTGAGTATAGCTCTGCCTCCAGTGAGTCTATCCTGGAAATAAATAAGGTTGATTAAATCCGACTCAAACCCCAAAGAAAGAAATGGGGAGAAAAGAAAGCTGCCTTCCTGTGATATAACTCCTAGTCTGTGACTAGGTGTGATGCATAAACTGATCCGTTGTAGACTATTTCTAATATATATGTTTATTTAAAACATTTGTATATTACATACCATTAAAAATCCCAAAGTACTTTCCTTTTCAGCAAACCAGGATTAAAACTCATTGTTTTGTGTGAACTCAGCCATTGCTTTTATCCTGGGCTTTCTGACTCTTGCCTATCTTATGCCTTTAAAAGATTTCTTACTTCAGAAAGTATTGTATGTATATATGCTAAAGGCTTTTCACAGATTTTCTAATTTCAGCAGTGGACCCCGTGAGCATCATAAAATGCATAAATGTGTGTTAAGCAAAGCTAATGCTCTGAATTAGCCAATCTTTTATGTCTTTTACGGAGCTCTGGAAACCTTACATTAACTTTTATAGTTCCTTTTGAAAAACTTATTTTTCTTCCACAGCTTCTTTCAGGATGGCCTGAAAGCAGTTGAAAGCCTCAAACCCTCAATAGAAAAGCTCTCCACAGATCTTCACACTGTAAGTAGTTGAAAGTTAATCGTATTTTGGACTTTTCTCAACTTCTGAATTGGACTTTCTGAATGAACTCAAGCAATTCATAAAACACAACATTGTAAATTTGAAAACAAACCAACAAAACAATAGCTGTGTTTATTTAAAGTTTGGAAACAAGAAAGTAAATCATTTACAAGGGCTATATGTTGGGGGGGGAGAGAAAAAACAACTTTTAAATTTTCTGAATTGAAAAGGTTAAAAAAGGGAGAAGCAGAAGGTCTAAATTTTCTTAAATTTGCCTCTTCTCTTGGTCTTCATATTAAGTGAAACATCAACAGATATGTGATTTTCTGCCTGCCTAGCTTTCCTGTAAGTCATGCAGTTTGGTGTGATTGGATGGCCATGGTAATATAGGAAGGGACAGATGAATTGAACCCAAGTGCTTAAAAGATCACCTTTCCCAATAGTACCCCACATGTGAACTGAGATCGCATGGGGAGTCCTTGTTGATGGGATTCTCTTGCAATGTGGTGGCCAGGAATAGGACCTCAGTGGCAGCATAGAACAAGGCTTTTCAACCTTTTCACCCATTGTACCATTTTTAGGATATGGCAATATCTGAGTACCACCAGTCGCCTAGCAAGGTGTCAAAAACTTGATGACCCAAAAAAAAGGAAAAAAGTGATAAAGTATTAAGTCATCAAGTTTTTGACACCTTGCTAGGCTAATGCTGGTACTCTGATATTTTAGGATATTGCCATATCCTAAAAGTGGTGCAACGTACAACAGTTAGCTTAGTGACTGTTCTAAGCGCCAGGATCAGTGCCAGGCTCCAGCTGATTAGCGATTCTGCGGGGCTCAGCAGAAGCTTCAGGATCAGCTGGAGCCTGGCGCTGATCCTGGCTCTTCTGCTGAACCCTGACAGCCCTGCAGTTCCAGCCGTCTCTCACTCAGGCTTGTGTGGTGCTGCCGCCACTTCAGCTCATTCCCCTCCCCTGGTACCACTTGGTGGAGCAGTGGGCTAATGCCTCCTTAAGTAACACCAGCTGCCTGCAATTAGTGCAGGTTTGCATCCCACCAGGCTCAAGGTTGACTCAGCCTTCCATCCTTCTGAGGTAGGTAAAATGAGGACCCAGATTGTTGGGGGCAATAAGGTGACTTTGTAATAATGCCGCTTGGGGGGGCCCTAATAAGCAGGCATATACATAGAATGAAGGCTATTGCTAAGCACATTGGTTTGTGCTTAAATTGTAAGCCGCCCTGAGTCTTCAGAGAAGGGCGGGATATAAATGGGATTAAAATAAAATAAAAAATAAAAAAACTTCTCTAGGACGGTCATGTACCACCTGCCAGGTTCCAATGTACCACCGGTGGTATGTGTACCACTGGTTGGAAATCCCTGGCATAGAAGATGGCAGAGCTCTTTCCTGAGAGAGGTGCATCTGGTCCTCTAAGCCAGTGTTTTGTCACCCTCAGCAACTTTTAGATGCATGCTGGCAGGGGAATTCTGGGAGTTGAAGTCCACGCATCTTTCAGTTGATAAGATGGAGAAACACTGTACTGAATTATTCTAATCCAAAAAACTGAAGATACGCTTATTTATTCAGTCATTTATAAGGTAAAAGCTGCCTCAGGAATATATTCCCTTCTAGATATTTTAAAAAATTAACCTTGTTGTACACAGTTTAGTTTTTTTTATTGTCTTTTGGGTTTGGTTATTTCAGTTGTTTTATTAATTACCAAGGAATATGTTTAGTGTTCTTCCATATGGATGTAAAGATAAAGAAGACTGCCCTGGGAAGACAAAAGTGTTAAGAAAACTCCAAATCTTTAAATGATTTTGCAAATACATTTCTGAGTCATAAATGTCTGGAGATGAGATTAGTAATGATGTTGATCTGCAAAAGAGTAGTCTGTATTGTGTTAGCTGAACTTCTAGAAGTTGTTCAAATCTAATCATGCTGAAAGGACCTAGGTCTTTTATACCAGTATCTTTCTAATCCAACTAAAATATTGATTATTGATTAAATACTAATGATGAAAACAATAATAAGGATAAAGCACAGACCACAGAGTCAGAATTTTGTCCTCTTGTTGTAACCCCTCAGCATGTACTTATTAGCCTTGGGTTGTTGTTGTTTTTTAATCAAACATTGATAAGGAAGAACCTAATTGTGATAACTGGCTGATTACATGCCATCAAGTTGTATCAACTCTTAGTGGTCAGGTAAATACATTTTTAGGACAATATAATAGGTAAAATTAATGTTAATCTGAATTACTGCTGACAGGAAAAGGGAGATGGAATTGCCTCCTCAGACTGAAAAAGTGCCCAGTCCAATATTATTTTTCATGCTGTCTAATAAGATTCTTTGAGGCAGCCTACAGTCGAGACATGAGAATATTAGAATCCTGGCCCCATTGTGTTTCTTAGCAACTGATGCTGAGAACTATGCTGATTTTGTAGTGAAGCCTTCACAGCAACTACTGATGCGAGTATGTTCCTGGTCTCTGAGTTGTTCTGTTCTCTAAAGGCAAGAAGCGTTTTCCCTACACCCGTACAAAATGTGCATTGGCAATTTTATTTTGAACTGTTATGTCTCCTCCACTCCAGATAAAGCAAGTGCAGGATGAAGAAAGAAAGCAATTAATTCAACTTAGGGATATTTTAAAATCTGCACTTCAGGTTGATCAGAAGGAGGTGAGCATATAAATTGATACAATGTGCTTTTCAGGTTTAATGGAAGCATTTACTGATTTATTGATTGTACGACATTAATATATTTTACATTAGATTCAGCATGATTTTGCTCAGATTTCTTAGAAAATTTCTGCATGGCTTATTCCTTTTGTGCCCAAAGGCTTTCTGACTTGTTTTTAACTGGGACACTGTCATACAGAATTGCAAGATTTTAAAACTGTTTCTTTCGTTGCTCCCGAAGTTCATGTAAACAAACAAAGACAAAAGGGTTCCAATGAAAGCGTCAAATCACTCTGCCTTTTTCTGCAAAGATGCCACTGGATTCTTAGACATGTTTTTGTGTATAATCTTTAGCTCCCAGACTCCTCCCAGAATTTTATCTTAGAACTATAATTTTTATCTATGTGAAAGCAATGGGAAATTATTAAATATATGGTGAGTAATCACATTAACTGGCTAATTAAATTAGAAATTCTAATACATGTAATTTTTGTCCTGGCCTTACCCACTTAATACTCATCCCAGTCATTTGGTGAAGTTCAGATCCTGGCATTCTACTCAGAAGCTAAGTCACCTCAGCCTGAAAAAGACTGCACATTCTACCTCATCTATTAGATACAGGCCCTACATTAGTCTCCATGGATAGTCCCTTTGCAACCTTCACCACAACCATCTCTGGACAAGTTCACCTCTCTCTGTCAAAGTTTTCAACATGTTGCTCAGTTGAAAATAATTACTGTGTCTAGCTTGAGGCAATATTACTGAATCAGAGGGGGAAAATAGTGGGACTATTAGAATTATAAATGCACAAAAACTTCATAGACACTCTAGCTCAGGGGTGTCAAGCTGCCGGCCCACGGGCTGGATGCGTCATCTGGAAGCCATGCCCACTCCATTGCTGGCAATGGCAAAACTATCCTAATACGTTGCACGACGTCATGTGACGTCGCGAGTTTGACATGTCTGCTCTAGCTGATTTTACAGTAATACCCCTCTAAGTTTGGGTTACTTCTTTGGATTATAGTTTTAGTTGGAAGACTCCCCCAAAGGCTTCTAGCCTTTTCAGATTGGGATGAATCACCTAGACTTTATGAGTAGGAAACAAAATAATTAGCTGTTAGTACATTATTATCTGCTCCTTCTGAGTTTTGTTCACCATATGCTCACCCATGTATGCTAAAACTTAATGTAAAGATTTTAGGTAGTCCTTGACTTAAACCAGTTTGGGACCAAATTGCTATTAAGTAAGTTGTGCCCGATTTTACAACTTTTATTTTAACCATGCTTCTTAAGCAAATCACTGCAGTTGTTTAGTGAATCTGGCTTCCCTCCTTGACTTTGCTTGCTGAAAGACAGTTCGGAAGGAGGCCGATGGTGATCACATGTCCCCAGGACACTACAACCACTGTAAATATACATGCTGGTTGCTAAGTGTCCAAATTCTGATGAGGTGACTATGGGGATGCTTCAACAATTGCAAGTGCGAGTAAGTCACTTTTTTCAGTGCTGTTGTAACTTTGAACCATTACTAAACAAATGTTTGTAAGTTGAGGACTACCTGGTCGGCAGTATCTGTTTAGTGGTAGTTTGGGATACACAACTTTGAAACTTGAGCAAATAAAGGAAAGTATGCTTTTAAAGCTGTATGTATACAATAGCCTGTTACTGTAGTCTTCTGCTATGCTGTCTACTACAAGTGTTTTTTTGCATTGCAACTGATCTACTTTTCTTCCTAAAATGCATTTGCCTTTTGTGACCGAAGTCTAGGAGAGTAAGTCCTTAAAAAAATTTTTTTTTATAAAAAATACTCTGCATGATTGTAACGTATTGTCAAGAAACTGTTTTTTTTCCTTAAAGAGACCAGCATGTCAATAATTTCTTCTGTTTGGCATTTTGTGAGATTATATATTTAATTGTTTAACACAGGTCAGTTGGACACAGGACGAAAGTTTAGACGTGCTACTACTAGTGGTCTCAGTTCTTTTTATACTAGCACTTCTGTAGCCAAAAATAACATAAATCATATTCATATTATATTAGCAGAATTTCAGAAATATCACCCAAAGACAAAAAGACAAACAAACACTGAGGACTGAGCCTGCATAATAGCATGGGGTATTGATGGTCATTTTAGTTTCTTGGGAGGCCTCTTGTTGGGATACTGCCCCATAGATTACTGTGTGCAAGACCTTATTTATTACGTTTGGCTGTAGGAATCAGCAGGGAATGTGGCAACTCTACCAGCCCCTCTGATGCCTAGGAACCTTCCTGATGGAGCTCTCTGAATCCATGGCCCGGTTGTTGGTGGAGTTCCCCAGTCTTGGTGGAGTCCCCCAGTCTTGGGGGACTTCAGTTTACTTTTTCTGGGGTTGGGGTCTAAGGTAGCTTGGGAATTATCTAGACTCTTTTCAGTTGGGGTTCAGAGCAGGAACAGGGATGGAGATGGCATTGGTGGCACTCTTAGATGACCTTTGGGTGGGAAGAGGATGGGGTCGTATCTGCATCCTTGCTCTTCTGACATCATAGCAGATTTTGACACCGTTGAATACCATTGTACATTTTTGGACAGGGTCTGAGAGTTGGGGGGGTGGGCAGTACAGTCTTGTATTGGCTCTCTTCCTTCCTCTGGAGCTGGTTCTAGTTAGTGTTGGTAGGACAGGAGAGGTCCAGTCAGAACCCCTTACGTTGTGTTTGGCTGCATAGCTCGGTCCTTTCTCCCTTGCTGTTTATGAGGCCACTGGGTAAGGTCATCCTAAAGGTTTGGGGTATGGCATCACAAATATGTTGGTGATACTCAGCTTTATGTCGCCACTCCAAGTCGCCTGAATGATGCTATGGATGCCCTGTCCCAGTGTTTGGAGGCTGGGAGGGCCTGGTTGGGGTAAAAGAGGCTTTAGCATTGCAAATATGATGGATTTTCAAATCTGTGGGATTGTCTCCCTACCACATTAACAGCCTAGGTCAGTGGTAGGCAACCTTGGCTCTTTTATGACTCATGGACTTCAACTCCCAGAATTCCTGATTCAGCTATGCTGACTCAGGAATTCTGGGAGTTGAAGTCCATGAGTCATAAAAGAGCCAAGGTTGCGTACCCCTGGCCTAGGTGTATTTAAGTGATGTTGATATTGTCTGGTACTTGAATAGTTCACGATACATACTTAGCAAGCTTAGCCATTCATATTTCTTCAAATATGAATAATGAGATTAGGAAAAAAGATGGGTGGTAAGCATATTTAATAAATAAAAATAATTACCCAAGCCACAATAAACTCTAGCCACTATTCCTTTTATAGGATTCTCAACTCCGTCAAAGTACAACGTACAGTTTGCACCAACCTCAGGGAAATAAGGAGCATGGGACTGAAAGAGATGGCAGCCTGTATAAGAAGAGTGATGGGTATGTACAATAATACTGCTGCATTTTGAATTTAAAAATAAAATTTGGGATTTCTTCAGCAACTCAAATTAATTTACAATGACGATCACTATGTCTCATTTTTTAATAAAACAGAATCAGGAAGGTGTGGCAGAAGAGAAAGTGCATTGTTAAAAATGGTTTCCTAACTATTTCCCATGGTACAGTAAGTATTTGTTTACAGTATTATATGTATAAAGATGATGGCTTATGTAAAAAAAATCCACATTAATCTGCAATTATTTTTATATGCCTAATATTTCCTGGATTCTTTCCAGAACAGATGATTAAAGCATTCAATACCATTGATACAGAATTTGGTCATGTTTTCCTACGATGCTTGATGAGGAAGTCTAAAAATATTTCATGCCTTATGAGGGTACAACAGAATGAAGTCTTAATTCTGTACAGATAAATAAAAATATCTTTGATCTTTTTTGACTTGCATTTTTAAATCATTAGTTCATGTGCATTGTACATATCCAGGACCAAGGCTTAAAGAGAAATCTGCTGAACAATCTTTCAAACATGATCATGGGAAAGATAGAATATTATTATTATGGTATCAGAAAGTCAGGGTGAGGAAATGAAGGTGCTTTATTTGATTGAGAACAAGAGCTATTTATTTAGGTCCTGGTTCCTTTATTTCCAGAAAGGCAATCGACTGAATAGCATTGTTAGAAAAAAACATGATTCCCCAATATCTGATTTTATAGCTGATGGACTTTTTCATTTGGGAGTTTGTATTTACTTATTTAACAATTGTTAAAAAATCTGCTTTGGAGGAAAATGCCATAAATTGCTCAAATGGACAGCAGATTAGCGCTAAATAGAAAATTAGAAAGACAGTCCCAGGCAAAAGCACACAACACTGTACTTCCTTTCTACACCTGTAAGCCCTTATTTGGAAATTTATCTGAAGTGAACCACTGTTTTCTTCCAAGCTGCTACTAAACTAGTTTTTATCATTCATAGCATTCTTATATGCATCTCTTTGGAACGCAAATTCTTTTAAATCCAGTGGGTCTTGCTTCCAGATAAAATGATATGGATTATAGCCCGACACAGCTTCTGTGTAGTAGATCTGTGTTTCAAAGTATTTGTGTTTCAATTGGAATATTCTTCTATAATAACATGTAGGGTATGTTTTGCTTTCTTAGATGTAATTATATTTAACATTCAATTTGTAAAGAAAAGTACCTTACTGTACTTTATTTTCTATCCATGGATTATATCACTGAGTCTCCAAGAAAGTTAAAATTATGGCTGAATCCTTTGGAGACTAGTTATTAAAAGCATGTCAGTCATATTTCTTAATTTTGTCAGCATGAGAGTATCTGATCTCATTTAGGTACCCTTTTAATTACAGTAATTAAAATAATTAAATAGTTATTGTCCAAATGAGAATTTCATAATAATAATGTATTTTGTGGGGAATGATTCAATCAATTTTATATTTGCAATTCATTTTAAAATCGATTGAAATATTAAAAATATCTATCCAATTTCCAGTTTTCAATACTGCTGCCGCTTTCTTTCTCCAATAACTAGTCATAACTCCTTTTCCTTTTTGGATACGTATCAGTCAAATCAACGTGATCAATTGATACTTGACTTCATAATTTAATTCCCCACCTTCTTTTACTCTGGGTATTAGAAGTTTTAAAATGCCTTATTTTTTACTAGTATCTTGCAATGGTAATTTACAGAAAGAAGAAATTACAGTTGACAATTCTTTTCTTTCATACTGGCTGATTCTACCCATGCCCTAAACTAGTCCCTGTGGCTTCTAAACAAGGGTTTAATTTGTATGCAAATGTGCAAAATTGTTATCTGAGGAATGCATACTATCAGAGTGGGTGTGGCCAAGAATATGGGCTTTCTTTGGTATATTAAGGTGGTTAGGAGAGCAAAAATGGATGCCTTAAACTAAACCTAACAGATTTGAAACACCCTTTTTATCTCTTTTAAACAATGTTGGGTAGAACACTTGAACTCTTACATAATATGTAAAAAGCTATTGTGCGTTATGCAACAAATTATATTCACAATACGGTACACCATGCCTTAGTGAGATGTAGCAAAGAAGCAGTTTTAAAAGCTGGTTTGTGCTTTTAAGGAACCAAGTTACAACCGAACACTCTTTCCAAGCACTTGCAGCAATTATTTAACATAGAGTAGTGCCAAAGATACTCTGCTGTGTTATAACTTGTATGTTTTGCTTTAATATCAGGGCAGCTGTAGGTACTCTAATCTTACTCCAATGAGTATATTCTGTGTGGGGAGCTCCTCTGTTTATTATTTCTGCGGATGTTCTGAGATTGAGGCTTCGATCAAATTAGACCTTGGGTTCTTCAAGTTTAGATCACAAGGACCAATCTGGTGCAATATTATTTCTTTCTGATTTTTCATATTTGGTTTTCAGTGATCCTGGTACCTCCCATTGTTATGTTCTCTTCCCGAGAAAGGGCTTCTTTTTTTGCTTCCTCTGATTTTGTGTTGTTGTTTTTTTGGAAGAGCTGGATTGTAAAGAGGGGATAGGCCCTTCCTCAACTGGAACAGCTTCTATTTTGAATTAATTAACCTGACACATTTGGAATAAAACTCACTTCGACATTCAGGCAAATTGCTTTTTTTTTTTTTTACAAAGGGGAAAGGATAGATGCTCATTATCCGTGAGTTCCTACATCATGCAAAGCCATGATATGATTTTATTAGATTTCAGCTCGAAGAGAGATGGCAGCTTCTATCGTTTTAAGGGCTGCCATACTCGAAAGGATCCAGAATCCAGAGCGAGCTGATATAAAATCTTTATTTTATGATGAATGTGACTTTTCTTAGGCCCCAAAAGATCCTCTATATTTATCTCAGCAAAAGCATTCCAGTAGATACTAAAGGAAAGGAAAGGAAAGGAAAGAAGAAGGAGAAAGTAGAGACTGGATAGGGAAGGGTTAGGGTTAGGGTGAGACAGAGGGAAAGAAAAGAGTGGTGAGGATAATGAAAAAGCAGAAAAACGAGGGGGGGGAGAGAGAGATTTATTTTTATTTTATTTTAATCCCATTTATATCCCGCCCTTCTCCGAAGACTCAGGGCGACTTACAATTTAAAGCACAAACCAATGTGCTTAGCAGTAGCCTTCATTCTATGTATATGCCTGCTTATTAGGGCTTTCACACAAACCCCCAAGCGGCATTATTACAAAGTCAGCTTATTGCCCCCAACAATCTGGGTCCTCATTTTACCTACCTCGGAAGGATGGAAGGCTGAGTCAACCTTGAGCCTGGTGGGATGCGAACCTGCACTAATTGCAGGCAGCTGGTGTTACTTAAGGAGGCATTAGCCCACTGCTCCACCAAGGCTTCTATCAGAGATGCTGAGAAAAGATGGGTAGGAATGTAGGGAAAAAAACAGATTAGAGGCCACAGAAAGAGCTGTAATCCCAGGGGAAAGCACTCTGTGGATGCAGGGCAAGTGTACGTTGCGAGAGGTGTGAGGGGCAGTTTGTGTCATCGGTGATGACCCTTGAGGCTGCATGCAGTCAGTCCATGCTTTGCTCACCTGGCTTGGCATACTACAAAATGCAACCAGTGAGGTGTAGGTGTGTTTTATGGCAGATATTGTGCAAACCCAAGCTATTTTTGGTTTGTTCAATAAATGCCAAGTTAGCTAGTAACAGCTGTGTTTGCTTGTAGAGATAGATATCTGGCTAAATACGAGTGGGAGTATTTTGATATATTTCCTAGTAAGGTACGTTCCCTTTCAGAATGAAAAAGGAATGGATAAAGTTTTTACTAGCTGTGACATGAATTCCTAACATTTTTCGTTTGGAAACAAATAGGTCTGGTTATTTTTCTTCCTTCTATCCATTAAAAAAAATCCATCTTTTTAAAGATTAAGGTCAAGAATGTTTTCTGATTAGAATATCATTTCCAGGAAACATAGGTTTATGCAGTAAGGGACCAAAAGGGATTATTGTGTTCTCAGGAAGAAAAAAAAAGGGAACAAAAGCTATGCAAAAAAAAAAGTGGGGTTTTTTTTTATGTCCACTTACTTTTCCATTTGCTGTGCCGACATAACATTGCATTGATTTAGAAATAGGCTTGTAAAGCACTAAGTCCATTGATTGCAGTTTTAATACGACCCTTCAGATCATACTCATAATTTAAAACCCTGGAAACTGACCATTGCTAAAATTGCTTCATTGGCTTTTAAAATAAATAAATCGTATTTCTTGGTTCAGTTTTGTCTCCTGTTGCCACATTTTAACTTGATTTCTGGTTTTTATTCATTTTTTTAGAGCAGAGATTGGAACTAAATTCATTCACCTACTTGCAGTAGCATGCAAAAAGATCTTTATATAGCAGGAGGAGAAAATAATACATCCAGATAATTTTTGTTCCATTTTTCCCATCAATAACAACTATATTCTAAATAATAGAATATACTTTATCTTTGATCGTGAATGCCACTAATGTCTGCTTGAGGTCTATGGTTGCCATAAAAAAGGGTTTTTTTCTTGCTGTGCATATTATGTAATTGCTCTGTCTTGTTTTAATGGTTAAGCTTTATATGTAATTTTGTTCTGTCAGTTACCAAAATAATTCGTCTTGAATTCTGTTGATCTGCTATTATTAATATAAGAACTAAATGTTAATTGTAATGTGTGGTATTTAAACATAAGGGAGTCTTGCATTTCTTTTCAGACCTATTAGGTCACTTATAGAAGTATGTTCTATTGTAATTGGTCACTATTAATTTTATTATCAGACTACCATTAATTTTATTACCAGATGCAAACCAGATGTTTCCTCTGTACAGTAAGTTAAATTCCGTTAGTCAGGAAAACTTCCCATAAGTAGTTAGTTAATCACGTAAGTATGAGTTGCTTAGAAGAATAATTTGCCACATTTGAAAAATACCTGAGTAGAAAGATTATTATTTTTTTATCACAGCAAAAATGTAAAATTTTAAGTTGACCCAAACTCATCCTAAAAACAGTAATTACAACGTACGATAGATTACTCAGAAACACTGGCTATCTGTATATTTCATTAATCTCTGCAAGCACAACTTTGATGGGCTTAATTGCAGGAGGGTTTTTCCTTTCAGAATCAATGGTAACAGAAAATGTCTTTATTCTTTATATGCTTTTACTAAGGGATTTCCTTTTTGTTTTGTTTTTCTTTAATTAGGCAAACCGACCTCCTGCAAAGCTCAATCTGTTAACTTGCCAAGTGAAAACAAATCCAGAAGAGAAAAAATGTTTTGACCTCATATCACGTAGGTTTGTTGTTCAGTTTTGTAGGTACTCTTATTTTAGTTAGTTCTACTTCCATAATTGTCTCAGAAAAGGAATTAATGGGAGATTCCGATGTTCGGTACAAATATAGTTAGAACATATTTCCTGCAGCTTGCTGTGTATAAACATTTGTCTTTTCATACATAATTGTATACGTGTGTCAATGAAGCTGTCTGTTGCTTTTATCTGTTACCATTGCTACCCTAACTGTGAGATGCAGCTTTAACCCTTTTTTCAAATTGGTTTCAACTGTGCTTTCCTGATGTTGCTACAGAATTAAATCTCAATCATCAAGCAGTATAATGCAGTTTTTTAACATTTGAAAGGCAAATGATAAAATTATATATAACTGCCATGGTAGTTTTTCCTGGAGAATAGGATTTCTCCTTTTGTGCCAGGAAATGACAGAGCATATTAACAGATTTCAGAGGGTAAACATTTGCCCTCATCAGCAGCGGCCTATTTTCTTGCCGCTTGTTTATCACAAAACAGTTGTAAGGATGGTTACTGTGGAAGAAGACTAATCTGTCCGTGCTGTGCAATTTTTGTAAAGGAAATGGAAAGGTCACTACAGCTTAAGGGGATGTTTTACCTAGCAGCAAAGAGCAGCAGCAGGGACCCAAAATGGGCAAACCACAGAAATATAGAGACAAAATGTGGTCAAAAGTAAGAAGTCATAAGAAGAAGAGAGTCTATTTTGAATTTCACAGTAAATAGCCAATATATTTTATTAGTAAGTGTATAGTTCCACATATTACAATAACAGTATCCCAAACACTCTGTTATGCATTATGCAAGGTATTAATGAGATGAGATCATACAGGGTATCTTTTTGATGGTTCATTGGATTTTACTGATTTGTGGTAATAAGCTGCTATAACTAATGACATTTAAACAGCAATTTTTTTGTCTATATACATTCACACACACACACACACACACACACACACATACACACACACACACACACACACACAATTGTATTTATAACAATCCTCGGTGTTTTAGAATTAAAATACGATTTGGGGTTAGCATTAATGAATTTTTGGTTCTGTTGAAACTTTTTAGGTATCACCTTCATTATATTCTAAAGCTGCTTGATAGACCACACACTTTTTTTGGTTAAAATTTTATTAGTTATTGAAATGTAAAATAATGTAAAATACGTTTTTGTATTTTAGTATTTATTTGCCCTGTTCACCGCCCTGAGTCCTTTGGGAGAAGGGCGGTATACAAATTAAATAAAATAAATAAATAAATTTTTCAAAAAAAAAATGAAAATAATGACCGCACACTTTAAAAACCCTTATAAGAAATTCTGAATTACTGAATACTTTGTTTGATGTTGGTTTGTTCATGAACCTATGTAGATTACTTTAAAGACTGAATACATGTTACAGATTTGCCGATTATTTCCTTTCATTCCTCCTTTTATGTGCATGAATCTTTGCTTCCCTATTTGCTTATTCATAATTGGAATGGTCTCAATATAATACAGCCATAATTAAGGATAGTTCAAATCTAAGACCAATTCAAGACCCCATTATAAGTTTGGAAACAATGGTTGTTACCAGGATACACTGAGATATGAAATTAAATTATTATTGACATTTTCTTTGGAGGAAAAGATAAAATTTGCTTGTGAGAGATGAACAGGGAGACAGAAAAATGGGCAATGAAATCCTGGCACGTATCCATAACAGTGCTTATTTATAGTTTTCATCTGTATTTTGATTGATTTAGTGCTTCTTTATCTCTGCTGATGCTGTGCTTTTAGATTGTATATTTTTTTTGTCAGAAAAGAAAGAGTTATTTGGTCACTCAAAGTGGGTATTCAGTAAATAGTCTGTGGATATAATTTGGACATCAGAAACATTATGGAATCATCTGTTTACGTATTGTTGAGAAAGACCTATTTTATTCATTTTTGAAGAACATATTTTTGTCTACTTAAACTATGATATAGATTCTTTCAATGAGTTAGAATTGATTTTCTTTATCTCTAGATTGTTTTTTTTATAACTGCTGTTTAAATGTTCCATAGCTCCCCAATAATAAGAACAAGAACAGCCAAGTTTAACAAAAGGTTTTGCCTTAGTTTCTTTTTATGTTTTTAGTCTGCTGTTTGTACATTTTATTAGATTATAGAATAACATATAAAAATACAAAAGCAAATAGTAGGACACAGTGGGGAGGAAAAAGGGAAAGAAAAGTGAGGGCGATAAAGGAAAAAGAAAAGAAAAGGCATTGACTTCGCCTTCCTCTGTTGCAGTAGAATGAAGCATTAACATCGAACCTGATGTCATGGTTCCAAAGAACATTCCCACATTGTTTATTCTAAAAAGTCTATAATAACAGGAACGAAGCATCGGCACTCATGGATGGATGCCAAAATCTGAATTCTCCTCCTCTGAACACATCGTATCAAACACAATTCCCTCCCTTAATTTAACGTCATAAATCACATTCTCCAATTAGTTTTAACATGCAAAGCTTCTCTTCCTTTTTTTGTGCCATTCCTTATCTTATTAAAAAAAACAACCGGGGTAGCAGTCTCCTGCCTCCCCCCCAGCTTCATTTTTCAAAAGCAAAACAGTTTAAAGGGAAAGGCTGCCTCTTATATTGTCAAGGCAAAAACGTCCAATGTTTGCAGCGTTGACATCCAGACCCCCCCGTACAAAAAGGATAGATCCTGTAACTTTTTACTTTTCCATAATAGTATGAACTGGCCATTTCTATAACAACAAATCAATCTAATCAGTACAACCCAAAATCAAAGTTTCATTTTTTTCCCACCTCAAGCACAAATTCCAGAAGCGGTCTCCATATAGAAACAAAAGTATTTATGTTCGTTTCTTTAATCAAAACGGTTAATTTAGCCATCTCTACCAGCTCCATCAGCTTCTGTATTTTTATGTTTTTACTCTGGTTGCTGTTGCTCCCCAGATGAAGCTAGATTTGACATTATTTATCCATGTCTAGTTGGTTAGCGGTAGGAAGTTGGTGTCTAGAATTGGATGTAATCAATAGGCTAAAGCTCCAAGGAAGCAGTTCCAGGTTAGACATCCGAAGTAACATCCCAATTGTTTGATCTGTTATCCAGTAGAATATGTTGCCACATGATGTGATGGTTTTGCCTTTGCTAAAGGTCTTCAGAAAAAGGGTAGATGGCCACTGAAAATTGTATAGTGAATTTTGCATTGCTGGGAGTTGGATTAGATAACTACTATAATCCTTCCAATCCTATGATCTTCATATATTGCTTTATTCTTTCGCTATATTCTGCTTCATGATATGTGAAGGGAATGACTGTAACTGTCTTTTCTTTAATATTGTTTTTCTGGACTGAAATATTTAGTCAACAGGGTGGGTCCTACAACTGTTTAGGATTATTGCTTGGGTGTTCTTGTTTATTGCATTATTAAACATAAAGCCCTTGCAGTCTGTCTGCTTCCAATAAATGTGCATAAAAAGGATTTAGCCATAATTTATTTTCTTACCCATCTGAATCTTATTAACTGAAAATCAAGAGTTTACTCTTGGAATTGGAACTATGTCCCTCCCCCTTGTTTGATTATGCCTAACATCTTTTTCCAAATTCATTATAACTTCATTACAGATATTCATTATGAGAGTTATGCAGTGCTTCTGGGCATGTGGGGGTATAAACCTAGCACCTATCTGGAAGCCAAAGGAACTGTATTTTTTCCCAGAAACTGCCCGCTCCTCAGAAAAGACATAATTTGTTTAGGAGTGCTAAGATAAATAAGATAATCTTTATTGTCATTTTTTACTGTGGGCACAATGGCGCACATCAAAAATGAAATTTAGTTGCCTGCTCTCAAAGTGAGACACATACATGACACCCCCCAAAAACATACTGCATATAACATATGTATAGACCCACACCCCTACATATACATGGCAATAAAATATTAAATACTGTCCAACTTGAATATATAATGGAAGCCTGAAAGTTCACAAGGTTAATGCTGTGTGGAATGAAAATATGGTTGAATCTGGATGTTCTGCTACGGATACCACGAAGCCTCCTCCCAGAAGGTAACAAGGTAACAAGGTCGTGAAGACGATGTGTAGTGTCCCAGATAATCTTACGGACCCTGTTCAAACAACGCTTCTGTGCTATGTCCTGGATGGGAGGGAGGGAACTGCCAGCGATCCTTTTGGCCATCCTCACCACTCTCTGCACCGCCTTCCTGTCTGAAGCAGTGATGCTTCCAAACCAGACTGTGATGCTGTATGACAGGATGCTCTCGATCATCCCCCTGTAGAAAGTGGTCAGGGCAGGGGAAGGAAGATGTGCTTTTCTCATGTGATGCAGAAAATGCAGGCGCTGCTGTACCCGCTTCACCAGTTTCTCACTGTTGAGTGACCAAGCCAGCCTACTCATTAGCTGCACACCCAGGAATTTGATGCTGGTAACCATCTCCACAGGTGAATCATTGAGGCACAGAAAAGTGTAGCTGTGCCTGCCTTTTCTGAAATCGATAATCATTTCTTTGTTTTTACCGGTATTTAAAACTAGGCTGTTTTCTTTACACCAGTTCACCAACCCCTCAACCTCCTTGCGATAAACTGCCACATCGTCATCATGAAATAAGGCCCACTATAGTACTATGTACTTACCATTACATGTTCTGAAACTTATTTTTTAAAAAATAAAAATAAAATAAAGGTAATCCTCGAGTTATGATGGTAATTGAGCCTGGCAATTACAGTTGTAAATTGTGATGGTCGTAAAATGATTCACCATATTACTGGATCTGATTTTTCAACCTTTTTCATGGGATTGTTGAGGAATGCCGCAGTTGTTAATTGAACCCATTGTTCGCTCTGTGCATTTTTTACCAGAAAACCCCTGAAAATCACAGTCACATGACCATGGGGCACTGCAAATGACTGTAAATGTGGACCAGTTGTCAAGCACCCAAAATGCAATGTCAGAACTTCAATAAGTACTTTTAACCAGCAACTAGTTATAACCAGCAACTGGTTATAAGTCATTGACTACCTGTATCAATTTACCCCTTTGTTTCCTCAATGAGCTAAAATATTTATCTTATTCCTTGTTCCCTTCCATCCCAACCTATTTCTGTTGATTCCTGAAATTTCCCTCGCTGGCTACAAACATTCTGGTCCTTTGTTACTTGCTGATATTTACATGTCCCTTCTTCTCCTATCACTTGCTTTTTTCGGGGTGGGGATGGATGGAAGATTTATATGAGCTTATCTTTCTGTTATTTAGTGCTTGCGAAACTCCCTTGCTGTTCAGTCACCTTATTTTGCTTTTGCAAGAAATCTTTTTTTCATCCCTACCAAGTGGTTATCAAGAGCAGAGTGCATTATAGGAATCTGTTTGTGAGATGACTTAAGGCATGAATGATGGGAGGACCTCCTGGTCCAGGAAAGGAAATACAGTAGATGCACCTCTGCAGAGTCCCTTTTGCCCACAGCTACCACCTGCTCTTCAAGCAGAGGTGCATCTACTGTATTTCCCTTCCTGGACCACAAGGTCTTCTCATCATTCATGCCTTAGTCATCTCACAGATTCCTATAATGCACTCTGCAACACTACCCTCATTGTGCACACCAGTCTCAAATTGGGAAGAGTGACCCCATCCAAGTTCCAAAGGTAGAAGATCCCTAGGCCCAATGCAGTCAAATATCCACAGCCACTCGGTCTTTGTAGGGTTGAGCTGGCGTCACTTCTTCCCCAGCCAGATCGAGTTTCCAGCTCCTGGCACAGAACCTTGACAGCATTAGGTGGGTCTAAGATGTACGGTTGCTCCCTAAAATATTTCAGTTTGTTTTTCAATTGAATTGTACACCTTATACGTTATACTAAAGGTGGAAAAAAAATCCTGAAGGGATTTAGCTTGGTCTGATTTTATTTTATTTTTGGCATCTCAGAAACCTGGCATTTTAACAGGAGCAGGTAGTTTTTTTCATATCTACTGTGGAATTAGCATATCATCAGCATACTGACCTCATTCAGAAGTTGCATGGAGGTGTTGAGCAAAAGGGGTGAGAATATAAAACCTTGTAGCATCCTGCATGTTGAGAGTCCATGGACTCTCTCTCTCTCCCCCTCTGATAGCATTGACTGAAATCAGTCACAAAGAAAAGAGGACCACTGCAGCACAGTGTCTCCTCCCAAGTGTCAAAGCTGGTACCATAATAAGTGGAAATCAAGGAGCGCAAAGACAGACACCTTATCTACATTCTAGCCTTACTGTAGGACATTATTATTCACCCAGGATCCTCTTTTGCTAAAGCCCAACCACTTTCTCAACAACCTTCTTAAAATGGGAAGGTTGGAGATTAGACAAAAATTGTCCAAGATCATTGGGTCTAATGGCAGCTTCTTGAGGATCCTCCTTCGGGGCCTAGGAGAGCCAGCTTGGTCTAGTGGTTAAGGCACCAAGCTAGAAGCCAGGAGTTCTAATCCTACCTTAGGCATGAAAGCCAGCTGAGTGACTGATGTGTTGGGGGTAAAATAGGAGTAGTAGTAGTATGTTTCCGCCCCCCCTCCCCTTTTCATTGTTTATTTAAAAAATAAGGGATTAAAAGATGCAGTTTCCTTTTGGATTATCCATACGATGGATGATTGTGTGGAGGATAGATACTGCCAGTGCTTTTTTTGTTTAAAAAAAAAGTGCCGGAACTTACACACGTCATACAACCCACCTTGTCTACCCTACAA
This sequence comes from Vipera ursinii, assembly GCF_947247035.1. Taxonomy (NCBI): domain Eukaryota; kingdom Metazoa; phylum Chordata; class Lepidosauria; order Squamata; family Viperidae; genus Vipera; species Vipera ursinii. The sequence goes on along the minus strand of NC_139512.1, from coordinate 218,080,248 downwards.
AGTTCCATCCAAAAAAGGTGCTGGAACTCCGTTCTGGGCGTTCTATAACGAAAAAAGCCCTGGATCCTGCAAACAATGTTGTTTTTATTGTGTTCTCCACTTATTTAACCCAGATGCTTGATATGGAACTGAGAAATTCATATGTTGGAATTTCTGAAGAGGAATGGGATGTTTAGTTTGCTGGACGTTTGGTATTACTTTAGTTGCAAGACTGGGGACTACCATCCACTGGCAGTCAAGCTTGATAGTAAAAATGGATTTAAAAAAAATGTTTTAAGTGAGTTAGAAGGAACTTTTATGAAAAGAAAGGACAGTATATCTGATTTAAACAAATATCCACTTAGTTAAGAAAACCACAGTAATGCCTGGCAAGACCGTTATTACAAATAACTACAACTAGTCCTCGACTTATGACCACAATTGAGGCCAAGATTTCTGTTGTTAAGTGAGACATTTGTTAAGTGAGTTCTGCCCCATTTTATGACCTTTTTGCCACAGTTGTTAAGTGGATCACTGTATCCTGGTTGTTAAGTGATTCTGGCTTCCCCATTGACTTTGCTTGTCAGAAAGTCGCAAAAGGGGATCTGGTGACCCTGGGACACTGCAATGGTCATAAGTATGAACCAGTTCCCAAGCATCTGAATTTCGATCACATGATCATGGGGATGCTGCAAAACTGATAAATGGTCATAAGTCGCCTTTTTCAGTGTGGTTGTAACTTTGAACTGTTGTAAGTCGAGGATTGCCTGTATTGTTACGGGAGTGCTTCTTCTTGGGCCCAAAATACTCCTGTTCCAGATATATGGGAAGCAGGATGGAAAAATGATCAACATGTTATTGAAAATGACTTGTAAAATGTGTACTAATCTGTGTTTATTCTAGCTAATGCTGACTGAGCAAGATTAAAAAGAAAAAATACTTGCTCTTATATATGAAATGGTAGCAGAACAAATTGCCTCCAGATTGCTTAATCCTATACTTGAAGGTTCTGATTAATTTTAATCCTGTTTAACATACAGGGTAGTGATTTAAATCCCAATTATGAGATCAGTTTTTAATAAATGGGTCAATTAAGTGTTCATTAAAATATTTAATTTGAATAAATGACATACATATTTATTTGTAAAAATAAATACATAGAACAATGATAAATTTTATTATTTTATAGATGACAGAACCTATCATTTCCAAGCAGAGGATGAACAGGACTGTCAAATGTAAGTTGCATTAATATTATAGATAGTCCTCATTTCGTGACCTGTATCTCATTCATTAAATGAAGCTGTCACTAACTGAAACTGCAACTGTGCTTATGATCTCATTTCAGAGATATTTCCAGGTTTTATAACATATTTCCTATTTCTCAGTTTCTTTTTATGTGATTTCTAATCCGTCCCTGCAAAAGTGACTTGAAAGCAATTTATCTATTCTGTTATTTTATTGGTAGCCTAGCCTCAACCTTTGAAAACTTCTGTATTTATTTAAATTTCATTCTGTGAGGATAGTAGCAAACTGTCAGTTCCATTTCACACCATAATATATGTTTTTATTTTTCAAGTTGGATATCTGTACTGCAGAATAGTAAAGAAGAAGCTTTAAATAATGCCTTCAAAGGTGATGATAACACAGGAGAAAACAACATTGTCCAAGAACTGACAAAAGAAATAATATCTGATGTGCAAAGAATGCCTGGAAATGACATGTGTTGTGACTGTGGAGCACAAGGTGACTTTAAAATCTCATAAAATTACTGTCTTTTCCCTTCTTCTGTCTAAGCAGGAAACAGTGGTGAAAACAATGCCTGAATCCCCAGCATGCAGCTCAAGGACTTAGTAAACAAACAAATACTGTAGGATGAAATAGTTTTCTGAGAACTCACGAGACAAGGGCAAACAAGGGGATTTTAGGGAAACGGGATACTTAGGAAAAACTATATAACCTTTTGGGTAGTTTAATTAATATTAAGTTTAAGAATCAGGCAGTGGGGGGAACAGGTTTGATAATCCCTGTTATAAAGGGACGCGGTGGCTCAGTGGGTTAGGACGCTGAGCTTGTCGATCAGATGGTCGACAGTTTGGCGGGTCGAATCCCAAGTGCCGCATAACAGACTGAGCGCCTGTTACTCGTCCCAGCTTCTGCCAACCTAGCAGTTCGAAAGCACGTAAAAATGCAAGTAGAAAAATAGGGACCACTACGGTGGGAAGGTAACAGCGTTCTGTGTGCCTTTGGCGTCTAGTCATGCCAGCCACATGACCATGGAGATGTCCTCGGACAAGTGCTGGCTCTTCGGCTTTGAGACGGAGATGAGCACCGGCCCCTAGAGTCGGAAACGACTAGCACGCATGTGCAGGGGAACCTTTACCTTTACCTTATTAATTATAATATTGTCAAAAAAGTAGCATCACCCAGGAAAACTAATTACAAGTAGGCCCTTTGTTGGTATATATAAATTCAAGTACTTCATGATGAAATAGCCCTTACAGAATTTTCATTTCAGTGAATAAAACAGTCTAATTGCTGTCAGGAGAACTGAGTTAGAAGTCTCTTGAACAGATGGTTTCAGTACCCGGTCCGACGGTGGAGTGATTGCTGTTAATACCTTTTTCTCTTCTAGATCCAACATGGCTCTCAACAAATTTGGGCATTTTGACTTGCATTGAATGTTCAGGAATACACCGAGAACTTGGTGTTCACTATTCCAGAATGCAGTCACTTACATTAGATGTGCTGGGTACATCTGAATTGCTGGTAAATTAAAAATATTTCTATTTAAAAAAAAACCTCTGTGAAGGTCAGCATAAGTGTCTTCTATTTTTGTAGGCTTCATCCCATAGCAACCTTCTATCAGAGAGGAAAACATAATAAAGTGGTTTTCCCTACTATAAATCCACTGAATTTCTACTATATAGCTACAGAAGGCTAGAAGAACTGGGAAGAAGAGAAAATCCATTTGCGCATATGTTGCAAACCCCCTCAGCTTTGGGATTTAATCCATATAATTAAATGTCACCTTAAAACATCTGCATTACATTAAAATAAACATATTTTCATAAAATGTCATTTTAACAGATAATTGGAGAAAGAGAATGTCTATAGTGCAGGAAAGTCGACTTCCCTCTTTGCAGTAATACAGATTATATCTGTGGATATCACTCAGTTTTGTAATGATATTATTACGCAAATGATGTAAATTGCAAATGAACTTGGTCCCTTGTGTATAAAGGTCATTTTATTGAGATTTAGAAAACTGAAATTCCACTGTATAGCAGTGCTATTTTCAAATAAACTTGGAGAAGTAATATTGGGCTTTTGTTTAATCTAGCTTGTTTGATTTTCAAAAATACTGCTTGTAAAGTAAAATTTATAGCTGCAGAATTTAAATGTTCAGGTTTTTTGATGCCTCAAATTGAAGGTATTGGGTTTAAGTAGCCACTGGGTTCATTCACACAATTTTTTGACATTTATCTTAATAGCTTGCTAAGAATATCGGGAATGCAGGATTTAATGAGATTATGGAATTTTGTCTGCCAGCAGATGAACTAGTCAAACCCAATCCAAGCAGCGATATGTAAGTATGAAAGATGGAAAGTTCAGAGTGATACATGTGTTGGTTGTGGCTTAATGGGTGAATGAAAGTTAATATGAGTTCTGACTTAGTGATTCAAGGGCAATCTCTTAAAAGTAATGTTTCTTTTGGCTCTTCTGGATCTGAAAAGCCAAAAGAGAAAATTGGTCATTTTCAGAGATTTAAGAGGTTGTGTTAATGTCTTTAAGTCATGCAGGGATGAACCAAGAATTGGACCATCTGATCTTACTCCAGCTGCCTTCAAGCCTAACCCCATTTGCAATCTGAACACACAAAACTATTTTTAAAAGAAATGTGAAGTTCCTGTGCAATTTCTATAATTATTTACTACTAATTGTCACATGATACTTGTCACAGCTAGTAATAACTGTTGATTAATCGTATAAACCAAAGCCAATAATAACCTCTTCCTCAAGGCAGTATGTAAGATATTAAAATAGCAATTAAACTCTACTATGAAAACTAATTTGGTAATAAGATTCTGTTAATTGTTGAAAAATTCTGATGTGTCAAGGAGAGGGGGATTCCCCCCCCCTAGGAATCTATAAATGGTCACCTGGCAATCTTAAAATCACTTTGGTCCATTTTTTCCCCGACAGAATTTTCTTTTCCACTTTGCAGCTATAGTGTCTTCAAAGTCTGAGCATGCACAGGAGATTGCATGTGTAGGTGGGGAGCAGAAAGTCTATTTTAGAAGCAGAATTTTCTTGGATTTTGCCCATGCCAGCTGGGATTGGATGATATGCTGAGAGAATTTCCCTTATTCTTGTAGTGACTTCAGCATCCCTTCCACGTTCAAAATCAGTTAAGGAGAGTTAAGGAGCTTTCTATAGCAGATTTAGGACACATGGGAAGTTTTAGGGCAGTGTTGTTCGAACTTTGCAGTTTCAAGATGTGTGGATTTCAACTCCCAGAATTCCCTTGCTAGCGTGCAACCACGGGGATTCTGGATTGTAGCAGATTTTCAGTTAATCCCATGTTAACAGTAAATTGTTAAACTTTCAAGACTTAACAGACTTCAACTAAAAAAGAGCATTGGAGCAATGTTTTTTTTTCTAAATTCAGTCTAGAAATCTCCCTTGAATAATTAGGGAATATTTCTGTTGAATTGATTATCAGTTGTTTTAATAGTTGTTTTAAATAGCTGGGGAAATGAAAATCATTTGTGGGCATTTTTAGCCACATATTTGTATCATTGTTTTACAGCGGATAAATCAATGCTCACAACTACAACACATTCACAGATGTGTCAGAGGAGGAAAAGTCATTACAATGCTGCAAATAAAATCCATGATGTTTACATGAGCCATTTTTTATTAGAGTTATGAATATCATTATATATTTTGCAGAACCAGTATTTCAGCTGTTCATTGTGCACCATTTTACAGTGTGTGCCATATCTCATTTCAGGAATGCTAGAAAAGATTATATTAATGCCAAATATATTGAAAGAAAATATGCAAGGAAAAAATACACTGACAATGTGACTAAGCTACAAAACCTTTGTGAAGCCGTCAGAGCAAGAGATATTTTTGGACTCGTTCAAGTGTATGCTGACGGGGTGGACCTCACCGAGAAAATTCCATTAGCAAATGGTCATGTATGTACAGAAACCTTTTGTTAATCACATTTTGAACACCAATGCTCTATTTGTAGAAATTAGATCAGAAGAAGCAAAGAAATAATGGAAGGAAACTAATCAAGGAGAAGACCAACCTAGAACTAAGGAGAAATTTCCTGACAATTAGAACAATTAATCAGTGGAATGACTTGCCTCCAGAGGTTGTGGGTGCTCCTTAAGAAGAGACTGGACAGCCATTTGTCTGAAATGATATAGGGTTTCCTGCTTGAGTGAGGGGTTGGACTAGAAGACCTCCAAGGTCCCTTCCAACTCTTATTCTGTTAGGTTTCTAATTTTGCAAATATATTTCACTCACTATCACTCTTTATATGGTAATTTTTATTTATTTATTTATTTATTTATTTATTTATTTATTTATTTATTATTTTATTACATTTTTTAAAAAGAATAAAAGAACAGTCCTTCCATTTGTTACTAAGGATTTTAAACAGAAATATGAAAATTAGCACTAACATTAGCGCATTGCCTTACATACCCCTTCACAGTGCTTTACAGCCCTCTCTAACCAGTTTACAAAGTCAGCATATTGCCCCCAACAATTTGGATCCTCATAATAGAAATATTTTCTCTAGGAGAGGACTGAACACTTACTGAAACCTAATCATAAATATTCCTCCCCCCTCCCCAAGAGCATGACAAGTATAACTTTTAAGATCCGACTTTATGGAATGGATGTAGATTCTATGGCACCTTCTCAACGTTGACACCTTTCCGAGTTACTGTTTTGAGCTTCCCTTCCCTTCCCATCTGCAGTAACCGTGTCTCTGATAAGTAAAGATAGGGATTCCTCACACAATGCTGCCTACAGGAAAACAGTGTAGATACTGCTAGGCAGTTAAGGAACTCAGTTTGTTTGTGTGTGTGTGTAAAATGTATATTGTGTTGATTGAATATATGTGAAAGAATACCATTAACCCTACACCAAGTCTCAGATTAATATGGGAGAATAATAACACAGTGATACTTATTTCTGTTTGTTTATTCTTGCACTGAAAGGAGATTAATTGGCTAAATAATATTCTGGATTCTGTGTTTTCTGTGGCTACAGCTGAGCAACACCATCACAAAACCTTCTTTGTCCTTTCCTATAAAGATAAGTTATTCAGATGGTAATATCCAACTAACCCTCGCTATTCTTATGTGTCCATTATACCCGTGCTTTTGTTTAAACAATTCATCTCATCTAAATTAATTGGGCAGCTTTTAATATTACAATATAAAACAGTGTAAATAATGTTACAGATTATATTATATCCTTCTCCACGTGGGTAAGTATCGTGTACACTCCATTGGGTTAGGCATGAATTTTGTTATTTGAATTTAAACTTCAGCTAATCCAAAGTTTTAAGAACCATTAGTGCAGTTTTGTGAACAAGCCTGTATAGAAAACATTTCCAAACATTGTTTTATATATCAGGAAAAATGGATACACAAATGTGTATATCCTGTCTTGGGAGAAATGAGAATGAAAGTGCATACTAATTTTTGCCTGGGCTTTGAAGTAATATTCTGACCGTTTATAGAATGGGATAGAAATAATAATAATAATAATAATAATAATAATAATAATAATAATAATAATAATAATAATAATAACAACAACAACAACAACAACAACAACAACTTTATTTATATACTGCCCTTCTCCCGAAGGACTCAGGGCGGTGAACAGGGCAGATATATAAAAAATACAAAAATACAAAAGTTAAAAGAAAATTAAACATATGCCCAACTAAAAACAGTAAATACATATATTAAAAATGACAATAAAAACCCAACCTATCCCCCATCAGGCCAGGCTGGCTTGTTCGAATAAGAATGTCTTCAGATCGCGACGGAAGGAGCGAAGGTCAGACGCCATCCGGAGCTCAACCGGCAACCGATTCCATAGCTCCGGGGCGCCCACAGAGAAGGACCTCCCCCTGGGGGCCACCAATCGACATTCTCTGATCGGTGGCACCCTGAGGAGGCCCTCTCTGTGGGAGCGCACAGGGCGGAGGGAAGTTGATGTTGAAGGGCAGAATGTATTCTAGATGGAACATGACTAATCTTGGCCACCCTAATGTTTGCCCTGATCTTGAAATGTTGAGATGATCTGGAATATTAATAGTATAGGATTATGATTCATTAAATTTGTTAATTAATTATCCTCAACCAGAGGATCCCAACTCTTCCTAGCACCACTATCCTTTTCAGTCAGTTTAAAGGTCCTTCCTTGCATCTTGCATACTATCTTGCATATCACTATGTCATGCATAGTGATTAATCAGTTTTCTTGTTTTTCAATCCAAACTATCCAGTTAACTTATGTCCACTTATTATATTTTTATCCCTATGAGGTGGGTGGGGCTGAGAGAGAGTAACTGGTCCAAAGTCCCGCAGCTGGCTTCCATGTCTAAAGGAGGACTAGAACTCACCATCTCCTGGTTTCTAGGTAGACACTGTCACCACTATACCAAACTGGTTCTCATATACACTGTTGTGATAATTGGGTGAAATCTCTTTTTTGTTTAGCTTACAAATCAAACACTACTTTCTAGCACCACCATTTAATTTATAAATTGAGCCTTGCTAGTTCTCGGCCTAGATCACACTTAGGTAGCAGAGATGGCATTTTTAAAAAATGTGATTGTGGAAAACCTGACCGTCAACTTCTGTTAATAAAATCCTTTAGAGCAGGGGTGTCAAACTCGCAACGTCACATGACATATCGTGACTTTTTCTCCATTGCCAGCAATGGGGTGGGTGTGGTTTCGGTATGATGCATCTGGCCCGCGGGCCGGCAGTTTGACAGCCCTGCTTTAGAGCAAAATAAGAATTCCTGAGATCAAGTGGCTTATCCTCTAAAATAGACCCAGGGTAACACAAAGGAAACTAAGTAGAGGATGCCTCCTAATTTTGCATTATCTCCTTGATTTTGGCCCCTGTACTCAAATCTGGCTTTCAAATAATTCTGAAAGCTAAATTTGAGTACAGTGGCCAAAACTGTATGGTTCAACAATAAACCATAGACTCAAAACTTATTTTTAAAAATGTTTTGCTTGGTATTGGTTAGAAGACTTATTTATTTATTTATTTCAGGAACAAGATGAAACTGCCCTTCATCTTGCAGTGCGATCGGTAGATCGGACTTCACTTCACATAGTTGACTTCTTGGTACAGAACAGGTGGGCCATTCATGACTAAACACTTGTTTGCATATCGGTTTCATTACTCAAAAATGAAGAAAGGACCCTTTCAGTAAACTGTTGTTAAGTTTGATGGAAACAACTGTCTAAATAACTCAAACCAAGCAAGCTTTGGAGAACCTTCTATACTATTTGTGCCAAATAAGTTTGTTCTTTCTTCTCTTGTGCAGTGGCAATCTTGACAAGCAGACCTGTAAAGGCAGCACAGCTCTGCATTACTGCTGCTTAACAGATAATGTGGAGTGCCTCAAACTGCTTCTGAGAGGGAAGGCTTCAATTGAAATAGGTAAAGAGAAAAAGGAGTACTCTTTGGTGTTAGGAACATAAAGGTCTGAGGTAAATTTGTTGCTGTTTATGTTCTCTTTCTAATACATTCTCTAAATCAGGGCTTTTCAACCAGTGGTACAGGTACCGCCTGTGGTACATTGGCACCTGGCAGGTGGTACGCGACCATCCTAGAAAAGTGGTAGCGGGGGAGGGGAATGAGCTGAACCGGTAGCAGCACCGTACAAGCCTAAGCGAGAGATGGCTGGAGCTAGGCGACTGGTGGTACTCGGATGCTGCCCTGTCCTAAAAGTGGCACAGTGGGTGAAAAGGTTGAAAAGCCCTGCTCTAAATCATACACACATAAACACAGGAACACACATAAATATGTATTTTTGAGCCATATTCTAAATTTATAGAAAATTTGAACTCGTAAGTCAATGGTTATAAAAATAACGGTTTTACGTGGCCTCATACCCAATGTCACAGGAATCAGATGGCAATATATGACTATAAAGTGAGAAAAATGTTCAATTCACTATCTTATTTTGTAATGTGGATGCTCTGCACTAAACCTGAATGAGTCCCATGGGTAAGTTAACTCCCCACCCCCCAATGTCCCAGCATATGTCTTGTAGTTTGATTCCCTTAATCTTCATCCAATATGACCTCTGACGAGGGGATATACTGTAAGAGGGGCATCCCAAAATATATGGAGCCACCATATTAAAGAAAGCAAGTTAAAATATGTAGCAACTAATATGTTTGTCTTTGGCTGGATTGTTCCTAATGTTATTTTCACTTTGTAAGCTACTTATACTGTATTTTTAGTAACATAAAGTTGCATAAACCAACTTTTCCTTTCATTGATTTATAGCAAATGAAGCTGGAGAAACACCACTTGATATTGCTAAACGGTTAAAGCATGCACACTGTGAAGAGCTGGTAAGAATTTGATTTATATATAATGTATAGCCTGTTCTTCCTTACATTAGCTGAAGTGGCACATGACGTGTAAACTATTATATCTTTGGACAATACCTTCCCTATATACACAACCATATCTGAAGGTAGTGCATTTGAATTACAATACAGTAATTAGTGTCACATAATGGTATTTAAATAACATTATTATGGGTTCCTCAATTGGATGTTTTTTATTTGCTCTATAAATAAAACTTCACATTCAAAACTTTTATAAATTTCTTCAAATATCTTCTACATAATTTTGCACTTAAAAAAAGAAAGGGATAGAAAGTTGCCTAAAGCCTGATTTTGGTTCTTCAGCTTACTCAGGCTCTGGCTGGAAGGCTTAATTCTCATGTCCATGTAGAATATGAATGGCGGTTACTTCATGAAGACTTGGATGAAAGTGACGATGACGTGGATGAAAAACTGCAGGTATGCATTCGAATACCGTGTGATTTGATTGAAGCATGCGTAAATACCTCTAATTTCCCAGGTAATAGGCCACAGGTAGTTCTCAACTTATGGCCACAATTGAGCCCTACATATTCATTGTTAAGCAAGAGAGTTGTTAAGTGAGACATTGCCCCATTTTACGACCTTTCTTGCCACACTTGTTAAGTGAATCACTATAGTTGTTAAGTTAATAACATGGTTACTAAGTGAATCTGTCTTCCCCATGGACTTTGCTTGTCAGAAGGTTGCAAAAGATGATCACATAATCCTGGGACACTGCAACCATGATAAAAACATGCCAGTCACCAAGCATCTAAATTTTAATCATGTAACCCTGGGGATGCTGTAATGGTTGTAAGTGTGAGAAACAGTCATAAATCACTTTTTTTAGTGCTGTTGTAACTTCAAACAGTCACTAAATTAACGGCTGTAAATTGAGGATTACCTGTATTATGAATGAGACAGGCGAAAAAGGAATAAATAAGACGCAAGCAATTTTTCCTGTCCATTACACATGAGTGGCCGCTGTCCAAAATTATGATACAGTCACAGAATCACCAATTGCAGCTGTGGTTGGTATATCATTCACCAGGCTCCCATTTATCACATTAAGGGCTGTTAATACACAACTTTGAAGGCATGATTGAATGTTACCAGCTTCATTTGCCTTATGCCACAACAGTTCTGTACTTATAGCATAGACACAAAATTGAAATTAGCTACTCTAATATATAAGATGTTTGATTTATTAACATTAATAAATGTGTCACCTTTTGTTTAGTCTTTGTATTATTGTTGCATTTGTATCATACTTATTCTTCTGAACTAAAAAATAACTTGCAAAGAGATTTCCCTTTGTAGGTTGGGCCGAGACAGCAACTGTCCTAAAATCACCCAATGAATTTCTTGTTGAGAGAGGACTTGATCGTGGGTCCTTTTCATTCAAACTCCCCAGTTCAACTCCAACCGTAATTCAAACTATCACAATTTAAATCTATGCCTGCCTGAAATGTTTATTCAAAAGAAACAAACAAACAATAGTCTTCAAGGCAGAGATAAATCACCTGTCACCCTCCAGTTGTTTGGCTGCAGGTTTGTCATCACTGCCTTAGACATGCGCTCCTTTTTTCCATCTTTGTGTACTGGTTTTCTTTCACTCACACACGTTATAAAGGTTTCTGCTTTATTTGTAATTGGGATAAGTTGGGGAAAAAAATAAGAGAGGTGAATTATATTTTGAATTATATCCACTTGGAACGAGGGTGGACAGTTTTCTCAAGGGACCATATGAGAAACTGGGACTGTGGTGGAGGGCTGAACCAATTTGGCTGTGAAGGTGTACACACGTGCACATACGTGAATTTTTTAAAAAGCAGTCAGCTTCAAAATAAAAGCAATGCAGTTGCATTGCATTTACAGCGTGCACATATTTACACGTGATTTCTAATTTCCGACTGATCTCATGCAGAAGAGACAGGGATAGCCCAAGGGCTGAATGTGATTTAAGGCCATAAAATGCCCAGGTCTAGCTTGAAATAATCCTTGGATAACTGTACAGGTGGTCCTCAAGACCACAATTGAACCCAACATTTCTGTCGTTAAGTGAGACATTGCCCCATTTTATGACCTTTCTTGCCACTGTTGGTAAGCGATTCGCTGCAGCTTATAAGTTAGTAGCCCGGTTCTTAAGTAAACTTGGTTTGCCCATTGACTTTGCTTGTCAGAAGGTCACAAAAAGGGATCACGTGACCTTGGGACACAGCAACACTCATAAATATGAACCAGTTACCAAGCTGCTGAATTTTGGTCACATGACCGTGGGAATGCTGAAAAGGTGGTAACTTGAAAAACGGTCATAAATCACATTTTTCCCCCATTGTGGTCGTAACTTTGAACGGTCACTAAACGAACTGTTGTAAGTTGGGGACTACTAGTATTTAAAACTAACATCTTAGTTACCGTACTGTGAAAGGATGCCAAATCTCCAATACTTCCTGGCCAAATATTTGACAATAGGGCTCTCTTTTGGATTCTTCTTTTTTACAGCAAGCCAGCCCCAGTCGAAGAGAGGACAGACCCGTAAGTTTCTATCAGCTAGGATCAAGCCAGCTTCAGCCTAATGTTGCCTCTCTGGCAAGAGATGCTGCCAACGTAGCCAAGGACAAGCAGAGAGGTTTTATGCCAAGCCTACTGCAAAACGAGACCTACGGAGCCGTCCTCAGTAGCAGCCCACCTCCCCTTCAGCCGGCAGCACCTGTTACCAATGCCCCTCCCTTGCCGCCCAGGAATATTGGGAAAGGTACTAACGCTCTCGTATTTTACAAGATGAGGAACTGCAGGAAACCGTTCGGTTCTTTTTTTTCCCCCTTTGAAGATGTGGGGTTTTGTTAATTTGTTCAAATAAACGTTCAGATATACATTGCTTCCTTTTAACTTGGCATTAAACTACTCTGAATAATCAGAATAGATAGGAGGGGGAAAAAGTATGCCGAAATTAAATGCTATATTAGAATTGGGGCCTAATTTTTGAAAAAAGCTTCAGACAGTAAAAGCAAACATACAGTACCATGTTTCTCTGAAAATAAGACCTGGTCTTTTTTCTTTTTACCTCCAAAAGAAGCACCAGGTCTTATTTTTGGAGGGTATTTTTTTCCATGGTCTCACCTCGCAGCAGTGGCACCGACAGCTCCACCCAGCCGGCCCACTTCTTCTGTGGCCAAAGGAAATGCCTCTGTAGCTGAGAATGGAGCTCGGGCCTGCATTTCACCATCAGAGGCCTTCCGGAGAGGCCTCTGCAGCCGAGAACCAAGCTGTGGATTGGATCCATAGCTCAGTTCTCGGCTGCAGAGCCCTTCTTGGTGGGTGCCGCAGAAGTAATGGGCCGGCGAGGAAGGCCTGGCTGCAATGGTAAGCAGGTGCAGGGTGCCTGGGGCAGCTCCCCCACCACTACCACCACCCCAGCTTGATTTTTAAGCATGCGCCTCCCCCCAAAACTATTTTGGGTGTAGGGCTTATATTAGGCCCACACCCCCCCAAAACCAAGCCAGGGCTTATTTTCAGGGTAGGTCTTACTTTTGGAGAAACGCTGTAGTAAAGTTTTTATTAGGATATATTTACATGGGATTTCTAATTTATATCTTCAACAAGCGGTTCCATTAATTGTGCTGTTTGAAGATGCAAATGAATGTAAAAGCCAGAACTAAATTCCATCAACAATTCAAATATTGACATCATTTCTCAATGTAGGAATTTGGGTTCACTGGCTGTGAACAAAAACTCTGTGCTAAAGTAGGACATTTGATCTACCATTTATTTCATATTGATTTAAATGTCCAAATTGCTATCTGCTGTATAAATGACTTCTTTTTGGAAATAAATGTCCGCTATGCAGCTTGCAAAACTATACTGTTCTAATTATCCTCAAATTTCAATTTCTCTAATTGGGCCTTGTGACAAATTCTGCAGTTCTGACCTTGTAGTAATTAACAGGAGATATTATTTTCTGCAATATGTGGCTTGTGCTTAGAGAGCCTCCCTAATTTAGTGGTTATCTTTGATAGTTTAAGTGCATCAGTTGTACAAAGAATCACGGAAAAATGTTTGTCAGCTTTGGAAATAATATTCTAGATTTGGTCAAAAGCTCAATGGAAGAAGTAGAAACTGAACAGAGAAGAAAAGAAGCAAGAAGGAAAAAAAGAATTTTCACTCCCTACAAGCTGGAACTATTCCACATAATGGATTACATCTGATTTTCAAAATGGATTTACAGTGTTGCCTAATTTATGAAAGGGACGCCGTGGCTCAGTGGGTTAGGACGCTGAGCTTGTCGATCAGAAGGTCGGCAGTTTGGCGGGTCGAATCCCGAGTGCCGCATAACAGAGTGAGCGCCTGTTACTCGTCCCAGCTTCTGCCAACCTAGCAGTTCGAAAGCACGTAAAAATGCAAGTAGAAAAATAGGGACCACTACGGTGGGAAGGTAACAGCGTTCCGTGCGCCTTTGGCGTCTAGTCATGCCGGCCACATGACAACGGAGATGTCCTCGGACAAGCGCTGGCTCTTCGGCTTTGAAACGGAGATGAGCACCGGCCCCTAGAGTCAGAAACGACTAGCACGCATGTGCGGGGGAACCTTTACCTTTACCTTTACCTAATTTATGAATAAGAGCAATCAGATTTCAACCTTTTGTCAAGATCTTCCTTTTGGTTCAGTGTTTTATTCTAGAAATGAGATGAAATCAGTTTAAAATCTAAAAGTACAAGAAAAAATTAATAGCTGAAAAAAAATCTAAAGGTCGCTTTCAATTTTTCCCTTGGAGGGCTTTGTGTGCTTTCTGTTTTTCTGCCAAGGATATGCACTCTTCTTCCTCTTCTTCACAACAGCTGAGCATATACAGGTAGTCCTCCACTTACAACCTCAGTTGAGCCTAAAATTTCCATTGCTAAGCAAGACAGTTTTTAAGTGAGTTTTGCCCCGTTTTATGATCTTTCTTGTCACAGTTAGGGGAATCACTGCAGTTGTTAAATTAGCAACGGAGCTGTTAACTGAATCTGGCTTCCCCATCGTCAGAAGATCGCAAAAGGTGATCACATGACTCCAGGAAACTGCAGCAGTGGTAAATACATGCAAAGCATCCAAATTTTGATTACATGACCATGGATATGGTGTAATAGTCGTAAGTGTTAACAATGATTATAAGTCATTTTTTTCAGTGCTGTCGTAACTTCAAATGATCACTAAACAAATGGTTGTAAGTTGAGGCCTACATGTAAATCAAGTGTTCGGTGTATAAAAAGTGTGTCTAATCCTTAACTTGAGGAATGTCAGAGGTCTTAAGGGTATCAAGATCACGGCTGTCTCTTTCCACTGATGGAGTGGAAGTTATGTGTGCTCTGTGTTTGTGTGTGTCACTGCAAGGGATCAGCTTGGGAAACATATTCCATCCTCTACATCACGGGCGTCAAACTCGCCGTGACGCGTCACGACGTATCGCAACTTTTTTCACATTGCCAGAGCTGGGGTGGGTGGGGCCTCGGCACGAGGCAACCGGCCCGCAAGCCGGCAGTTTGAGACCCCTGCTCTATATCAACAATCCCCAGCCTTTCTGGCTCTGCGGACTGGTAGTGGCGGCAGTGGTGGGGAGAGGGAATGGTTACGCCCAAGCAGTGGGTGTGTGAGCATGACTCTTGCGCAAATTAAGCTTCGCCCGCTGCTTGTGCATCCCGGTTTTCAAAGGGCTACAGCCCGGGGGTTGGGTGCCCCTGTTCTATATGTAGGTTGCTTGTGAGCAGTAGCAACATCCCTTAGCTGACTGACGTGGAAAGTGTTTCCAAGGCTGCTGGCGGCGTGCCTCTCTGTTTTGCAGTTTTTAACATTTTTTCCCTGCCCTTCCTTCAAGAGAATATTGTCGCCAAATCACATGACAACTATTCTGCTAAAATGAGGATTTTGCAATTGTTCTGCTTATTGAAGACTTAAAAGCAGGGGACGGTAAAGCACTTTGAAAATTGAATTACCTTTCAGAGGTGTGGGCATTTTGAAACAAATGGATGATTGATGTAAGTGGGGTTTTTTTTTTCCTTAGCTCTTGTTTCTTCTTCAGAAACAACAACAACAAAAAAGTTGGCATGGCAGAACATCCAACTTGTTGAATGGAGGATGCTGATGCAACAGGGTGAGGAAGTTGTGCCCATTTACGCACAGGAAGCTATTTCCTGTAGTGCCATCCAGTTCAGCCAAAGGAGAGGGATCCTAGAGTTTGTGGTATAACAGCACTGAGTCCACCTCCCTGTCAGAGAATATAGTGCTGTACCTCTAGGAGCAAACTTTACATTAATTAATCTTTTGAGAGGACAGATAACTAAAGTGAAGTCGCAGCATTTAAGGATGTAGAGGCCCAGCTAAGATCAGCTTGGGTGTTCCATTCCTTTTTGTGTGATTTACCCAGGATATGCTCTCAAGCTAAATAGGTCCTATCAGCAAAGGTGGTTGCTGCTTTTGCTCCTCATTAGCTAACAAACTGCAGCTCTCCTCGCTATTTCTCCTGCTTTTTGAAATCCAATTATTGCAGTTCAGGGGTTATCAGCGAAATACTCTTGGCTATAGTTACATCATCAGGAAAGAAGTGTTTCATCAATTAACATATATAACACTCCTTGCCCCACCTCACCAACTGTGACATGATCAGAAATCCCTAAGATAACTAATCGGAAACATAATAGTTGTTTGATTCGCCAATTCATTTCCTCATCTGTCATCTGCCCCTTTACATATATATATATATATATATGTTTTGTGGCATATTTGGCAAGTGACTTGCCACAAAAAGGTGGGGGGAAAAATTACGGGAAGTGGGAGCAACTATCATTGCTTTGTCTGCCATCATATCATATCGGAAGGTTTAAAAGTTCCAGCTCGTCAACTGGGATAAGAGAAAAAGTTGTATTCCCTGCACATCCTAATTCAATTGCCTGGTTTATCCGTTTCCTTAAACAGCGTGATTTATATTACCAGCTGAATCAGCTAAAACTGCACGAACGCATCAATAATTCAGTGTTTTAAAAATGAGTTAAACAAATTGGATGAAGGAACATAATTACATCTTGATGATGTGCCCTGTTGAAAATTACTGTTTGAAAGTGTTATGAAAGTTTTGACGCCCTAGAGCAGTAGCTGCATTGACTAACTGGCACACAGTTATCCAGAAGCTCTGTACCAACATTAAAAAAAATAATAATAATGCAGACCTGCATCCCTCTCAGTGATGCCGTCAGTAACTTTCCTGTTTGTTCTTGCAAATGAACACGATTTCAGAATACAGTTCAACATGAGTACAGTTGTACCAGTGAAGACATTTGTGTTGCAGACGCTCATATTGAAAATACGAGTATCTATAGAAAAAGCACCTTACTGGAACAATGTTGGCCTGGCATGTGGAACCCTCAAATGTGAGGTATTCTGCCTTTGTAATACCTGAACCAGACCTAGATATCACGTGATTCGTGACACCTCCACCTGTCCAAACAGGGTCTTAGAATGGCCCCGTCCTTCTTTAAATCCAAAATACGTGTACTTTTGGATTGCAGCCAGTCCACTGAAGATGAGCTGCTCATTTCACAGCCAGCTGTAATTATAATAATAATAGTGTTCTCCTTTCTTTTTAGTTCAGTCTTCATTTCTTGGCAGTGCTGTTCAGACAACTTCTTCATCGAACACACTGTGGAAGACAAATTCTTTAGGAATGGAAAGCATAAGCAGGCAAAGGTCTTCATCAGATCCACCAACTGTCCATCCCCCTGTTCCACCATTGCGTGTAACATCTACAAGTATGTTTGCTCTTTCCGCTGCTTTCTTGGGTTTTGCTGCATCTAATCATGGTTGGCCTTGACTGTCCATTCCACAACCCATTCTTCCTCTTCTTTCTCTCTGGTTGGCTATCTTAGTTTCTGAATATTTGTAATTTCTTTCAAACAGGGCTGAAGATATGGTATTTCCAGGTAGCTTTGCAAAGGGTTGAGACTGTCCTCACACCTTAAAAGACTTCTATACAATATTATTCGATATCTTGATTGTGCGTTGGGATGGTCTGCTATTGATTGCTTCTGAAATTGTACTGGGGCTGTGTATATTTCACGCAAAATATTATTGCAAATGCGATGATCTTGGCCAAGGTGGGCAAGAAATTGAACAATTTTTTTTTTAAAAAGATGTTAAACACCTCTCAGGAAGGTTAATATATTAACCGGCCATGAAATTAAGTATCTTAAAGTAATCAGGTTTCTTGCTAGTTTAGCTTTCAGTGTATGATTTTCCAAAGGGACAGCCATCATAGTTCCTTGCAGTGAAACAAAGAATTTTGAAGAACTTTTGAGTGAGTGAATGCACTCATGATATTTGATGCTCTGTCCATACGATCTTAATATAGCAAATTGCAGGTGGCTATACGCATAAGTGAATCTATTCAAATGAGACAATTTAACATTTCTAATGTGTCCAACAACTAAGACCGTGTACAATTCGCTTCTCACAAGTCAGTTCCTTCCATTTATATGCAAAAATATTCTTATTTAACTGGACTTAATTCCAAAAAAGTGTATTTAGAATTGTAGCCTGAGTCTTGAGCCTTAATTTTTGGTATAAAAAGAAGATGAATTATCTCTCGGTTTTTTAAACAAAGCAAAGCTTTTAAAGCATTATGTGACTTGGGGGACTCGTTTCAAGCATTCCAGCCTTCACCGTCAGAATAATAATTGTCCGTGCATTTTTATAGACCTCCTCTCTTCAGCACCTCCAGTTGCAAAGGCAGCCTGTGGGCTTGAAGCTTTGAACCAGCAGTCAAAACAACCAACTATACCACAGGCCAAACCTGCGCCGCCACCACTTCCTCCACAGCCTCCAAGTCGAATATCTCAGAAAAAGCCTCTTTCTGGGTAATTTGTGAGATACACACGGCTGAATGTTAAGCTGTACTAATTATTTGTAGTTTCTGCTGAATGGCGCTCTTGAAGGTTTTGTCCTGTTGATTTAATTCGTTCTTAAGTGATGAACAAGAGAAAGCAGAAAAGAGACATTGGAGGGTGGGGGTGGGTAAGCTTTAATAAGAAAATTGTGGAAAAACAGTCTAGATATCACCTCTTACTGCGATGAGACAAAATATCAGGCTTAAACTGATGCCATGGTAGAGAATATTCGTGGTATACCATTGATTTTTATGTAAATATCTGTTATCTAGGTCTTGTGAGGTTCACTGGAGACAATCAGAAGCATTGTTGGAAATACTGTAAAAAAAGGGATCAGGCCGACCAGAATTTTCTCCCTATGATTTCTATTATTTGTTCAGTTAAACAGAGAAGTGTAGTTTGGAAAACAAAATTGCCTCTCTCCGTGTGCCATGCTTTTTCCAAAACTTCCAGTTCATAGTTTGCTGTGCATAAGGGGGGAAATTAAGTTGAAGGAAGGAGTAAAAAAGCAGTGAAAACTAGTACAGAAGCTTTATTTAGCCTAAGGCTTCTCCAGGCGTGCCAACTTGAATTTCTAGAATTCTATAGGTAAAATGACCATTTATGAACAATCTGGCTGTTATTGTCATTACAATTAGTCAGGTATTTATTTTGAGGAGATTTTATTTAAGATGTGGTCAAACATTGGTCAATATGTTTAAAAGTTCAGAACAGAATAGTATGCTGAATATTGTTTCAGAAGATAAATGGGATCACAGTGACAGGCTAAATGGGAAGCAATGATGGAGAATAACCTTGTGCTTCCCTTCTAAATAGGACTGACAAGTCATCCAACTTAACTAACAAGAGTAAGGGCCCTGGATCTCTGCAGTCTTGTGGTAATTATTTTTTAAAATTTATCTTGTTAATTTCCACTTCTTTAGAACTAACCAACATGTTTATTTCATACGTAACCAAAGGTACATGAACTGGCTTCACAATGTGGGTTTTGTGCTGTGCTTTATGCACAGAAGGGTTTACTATAACAACCAAACAACATTTTTTTCCATCAATCCAACTACATTTTTCGAGGCAGTGACTAAATCGCCCCAGCATTTTCTGGGTAGTTATGAAAAATGAATTGCAGAGAAGATGAATATAAAGATTTTGCTAACAAGGGATTTGAGCAAGACATAGGTGTCATTCCCTGTCTATATTTTTTTAATTATCATTGGTACATGCTGAATTGCATCCTTGATCCCAGTGATATCGTTTAGAAGCTTTTGATGTGAGACACGATGATTATTTTTGTAGTGCTACAAATCTGGCTTGGTTAACAAGTGTAATGGCATGAGAAATTATCTAAGAATAGAGCGATGTCTGTTATTTTAAAGTTGACTTTAATTTTTTCGTTTGTTTAATAACAGTTGAGACTTCCTCTGCATCTGAGACTGCCGGATCGCAAATTCCCCCTTCTACCAACGTATCAATGCCAATCCAGCCTCCGGCACCAATGCCAAGAAAGTCCCAAATAGTAAGTAGCAAAGCATGTCATTCCTTTAAAAGGTAGCAGTTGGCAGTTGAAACATAAGGACATTGTACAGAATCTCAATTTCTTCAGAATCCATTGGCCCTCTTTGTTGAATTCAGATATATTCAGTTTGACCAAGGAACAAACAAGAAGGTATGTTCGGCTTTTTTATGTATCTCTCACTTTGGAAGAACTTTTGCTTAAAATCACATGGAGGACTGAGACCATGGCTAGAAAAATGTTTGTATGTTGCAATTGTGTAGCTGTACCTTGAACAAGCCATGTACATCTGTTCCAAGTAGCATCTTTGAGCTGAGAGTTAACTATAAATAATAAATTAGAGCTATAACTTTTAATAACATAGCTGTATTTTATACCTATTCAATTGTATTTGCAAGAGACAAAATACTGTGTGGGATAATAATCTCCCTGCCTATCCAATGAGATCCATCAAGATGGGCTTGCTCGGGGTCCTTTTTATAAAATTGCATCAGTTGCCAGGACCAAAAAGATGAGTCTTCTCTATTATAACCCCCGCTCTTTCAACCTGCGTATCCCTAGAGATTCGATCCCATTCATCTCCAATTAAGGATTTGAAGATGTAGCTTTTCTCCTTGGGCAGCTGGGCCCGCCTGCTAAATAGGTCCGTTTGTAAGGGTTAGAACAGGGGTGTCAAACTCAATTTCATTGAGGGCCGCATCAGCATTGCGGTTGCCCTCAGGGGGCCGGGTGGGTATGGCCAGGGTGGGCGTGGCCTACTGGGTGGGCGTGGCTAGAGTGTATGGCCTACTGGGTGGGCATGGCCAGCTCTACATCGTTCACATCAAGGGTGCCTATGGGGGCCTGGGCAGGAGTGGGACAGATCTGAGGGTCTCTGGCAGGAGGAGGGTCTCTGGGCCAAGGCCAAGGCAGTGGGGGTGTTTCCTCACTGTTTCCAGGATGGCTTCACGGGCCAGATGAAACCACTTCGCGGGCCGGATCCGGCCCCCAGGCCTTGTGTTTGACATGTCTGGGTTAGAACATTGAATAATTGTGGGCTGCCCTTGGTTATGTCACGCTCTCTTTTGTGTTTTTTTATCTTGTTGGTTTATATTTTTGAGGTATTTTAGAGTTGCCAAAACACGTGGTCCTCAACTTGCAGTCATTCATTTAGTGACCATTTGAAATTACAGCCACACTGAAAAAAGTGGCTTATGTCCATTGTTCACACTTACTACTGTTGCAGCATCCCACTGGGGTCACATGATCAAAATTTGGACGCTTAGCCACTGGCATGGATTTATGACGGTTGCAGTGTCCCTTCTGCAACCTTCTGACAAAGTCAATAGGGAAGCCAGCTTCACTTAACAACTTTGTTACTAACTTAACGACTGCAGTGATTCACTGTCTTGCTTAGCAACAGAAATTTTGGACTCAATTGCAATTGTAAGTCGAGCACAGGGTGTCCTCTCAATTAATTGATGCATGTTCGGAAAAGCAAACAAAAATAACATTCAGTGAAATGTCCAGAATTTGAATAGCTTATCAGAAGAAAATCCTTTTATATGTTTCAGAAGGAACTATATAAGCTTCACCTACAAAGAGTGATGTCTTGCTTCTCAGAAATAGAAGTGGTGACTGTTGACTTTTGACCACTGTTGATTTTGAAATGATCGTGGTGATGGTGGAATATGCTCCCTGAGAACTGCAGTGATCCAAAGTGTGACCTTTGCTAGCAGGAAAAATTGTACTAGAAGGCAAACAATTAGGGAAAAATAATACATGAAATGTCATGCCTCAGTGATAGTCCCAGGTTTACTCAGCTACCCAGATAAACGACCTGAAACTCTGGAGAACTGTGGCTAGCCAATATAGATGACATTTAATATTATAATAATAATAATAATAATAATAAAATAATAATAATAATAATAATAATAATAATAATAATAATAATAATAATAATAATAATAATAATAATAATAATAATAATAATTTTATTTGTATACCGCCCTTCTCCCGAAGGACTCAGAGCGGTGAACAGGGCAAACATATAAAAATACAAAAATACAAAAGTTAAAAAAGAATTAAACACAATGCCCAAGGTAAAACAATCCCAACCCATCCCCCATCAGGCCAGGCCGGCTTGTTCGAACAAGTGAGTCTTCAGATCGCGTCGGAAGGAGCGAAGATCGGGCACTGTCCAGAGCTCGACCGGCAACCGATTCCATAAATCCGGGGCGCCCACAGAGAAGGACCTCCCCCTGGGGGCCACCAGACGACATTCTCTGACCAGTGGCACCCTAAGGAGGCCCTCTCTTTACACAGACAAGTATCCTGTTTTGGTTTAAGGCTTTTTCCTGTGGTCTGCTACTTTTGTCTATTTGAGAAGAGACACTGTTTATAGCCTATTTCTGTGGTGTCTTCCCTATGTTTTCAACACCCGGTCCCCTTTTATCTCTCTTTCTCTCTCTCTTTTATTACAGTCCAAAACAAAGCCCAAAAGGGTGAAAGCGATCTATAACTGTGTAGCAGATAATCCCGATGAGCTAACATTTTCAGAAGGTGACATCATCATAGTTGATGGGGAAGAAGATCAGGAGTGGTGGGTAAGTATTTTAGTTTTCAGCTGAAGTTGATAAGTGACTTAAACTCCACCGTTTGCTGTCTGCGGTTATTAAAAGTAAAAGCACCAATCAACAGAATTGGCTACCCGGATGAAGCAGTCTGTTTCAGAAGTATCTACTAAATGAAATATGTGTACTTTTAATGCCGTCTCATTTGAACTGGAGACTTTTTTTTATTCCCTCCTTTTGTACAGAATTCATATCTGGATAAATGAGGAGGGAGGAGTGCCCTCTGGTCCTCCCCAGCCAGCCCAATCCTGCTGTCCCCAGAATTGAGTGAAATTGGGAACATTTATTTCTAGGTGCCAAGAACACTTCCAGGGGCAGCTCCTAAAGGCTCTTCTTGCTCTCTTGGTGGAACATGGAAAGGACATTCCTGGTTAGCCAGTTCTACATTAGGTTCACTTTGCTGCTGCAGGTCTAAAGTTTCCTAAAGAGTTGGGAGAGGGTGGCAGAGTAGGGAGCCCCTCCCTCCATACACTGCCATTTACGTTCTCCTTCCTGCTCAGGCAAGAAAATGAATGAATGAATGAACCTTTATTATCGAAGTACAACATGTGTACAGTGAGATTGGCTGAGCCTCCCTTCCTGCCCCCCGCAACTCACAGTGACGAGAAACCCACCATCTTGTTACACCATGTGAGCTAATTGCACAATACACCGGCCTTGCAAGTCAATCGTACATAAAGAGTTATTTCCCGTTCAGGAGCCTGACAGCCCATGGATAGAAGCTGTTCTTAAGCCTGTTGGTACGGCTGGCTATGCTTCTGTATCTCCTACTCTATGGTAGGAGAGTAAAGAGGTACCGACCAGGGTGTGAGTCGTCCCTGAGAATTTTCCTCTCTTCCAAGGCAGCGAGCCCTGGCGAGGTCATCCAGTGGTGTCAGGGGACAGCCTTGGATCCTTGCCAGGGGAATCAGCTGAATGAGCAGCTGAATGGTGAGGTTGATACAGTATGCAAGGCTAGGCTAAAATGGAGTTGTGTCACTTGTAGTTCAGCATGTGGAAGTGAACCCAGCCATTGTCGTAGCACGTCATGTGAACCAGCCATCACATGCTGATTTGGGCATAGGTTATGTGTACATGGTAATCTTTTCTTAATCTGCCAATGATAACGGCATGCTCAAAGCAGGGAAGAGAGTTGAAGCTGTGCGTAGCTTGTTTTCACCTAATTTATGACCAAAATATTGTAGAAAGGCTAGTTCTCTCCCCTCCCCTCTCTCCCCCCCCCAAATTTACCTATATGATTTTCCTGAGAATATAGTAAAGATCGGAGATTATTCTGAAACTCCTTTTGGGGAAATAATTTTAATTCATGATCAGTTTCCTTCGGGAAAGGGCGGTATATAAATCTAATAAAATCTAAAATCTAAATATATCTTGTAGCATTGAAGGGAAATTTCATTGGCTGTATTCACCCAATATAATTAACCCACTCTACCATGTAGTAAAATTCCCCCATCAGTGCTTCTGATCATACGTAATTACAGTTTTGGAGACAGAGTCCAAAAACAGCCCCAAAAAACCCCAAAAAACAACCCAACGTTTAGGTGAAAACTTATTTTACAAAATCAATGTACTTTCAATAATTTTATAGGCTAAAAAGAACTGAGAAAATTTTAAATTTGTTATATTGTCCTTATATTGAATTCATAGTTATAAACATTTTTCTCTTTTTCAGATTGGGCATATTGATGGAGATCCTAATCGAAAAGGTGCTTTTCCTGTATCATTTGTGCACTTTATTGTTGATTAAACAGCTCCTTGCAAGTGGAGAGTTTCCCTTTCTATATTTCACTGGGACTCCCTGTTCATCATCAGATGCCTCACTGGAATACTTCAACATCGTTGAATCTTCGTTATTGCAGTTCTTAAAATTATTTTCCATGGGACTTTGATAACAGAGCCACTCAAAAATGTTTGTGATGATTGCTGAAAGCTGCAAAAAAAACAAGAACCCAAATCCATGACAATGTGAAAGGCGTATTAAGAGAGCTAGAAGATTAATCTCTTGACTGCACTAATGTGTTACATTTTAGTGCCAGTGTCAGGCCTACAATAAGTATTTTAACTTTTGTGGTGAGTATGGCTTTTGAGATCAGTCTCAGGACTGTAAGTAAATTGAAAATTGAAATTTCATTCTAAAGAATGAAAGTTTCTTTTGGTTTTATTTAGTACATTAAAACACTTTTTAAGAAAAATAAGAACATCCCCTCAGTTGTGACATGGCGGAGTTTCTTCTTATCCATGTCCACAACGTTCATTGATCGGAGAAGTAGGATGGGGGTGGAGAGGTCTTTTGCCAAAGGCTTCTAAATAGCAATCTCAAATCATTATTTTTTTTAAATGCATGGATGGAAAGGACTGAAAGTGATAGAAATCCAACCCTATTTAATGTCCTAGTAATAATCTAGTCACATTTGAGGAAACCTCTATAAGTACATTCACAAAGCATGCATTTTGTTACAGAAAAACAAACCCAGACACCCCAAATAAGATACCTAAGGCTTAGGTGTTGCAAGAAAATCCATGTCTCTTTTAACAGTTGAACCCTTCTGTTGAAAAAAAAAAAAGATTATGGATGCATAGGAACAAAACATCCCTACACCCAATCGGTGATGAATATGTGCTTGAAAATGACTGCATTAGGCAACAGCATTGGCCAGCTTAAAACATTTGAGTCCAATGAAAAGTCAAAACCTGTTTTATAGCAACACTTTAAAAATTTGGGATCTAATAACCTAGTCCAGTTTTCCCACTGTTTGAATAGCTTATGTTTCCTTATGATGGCTTGTAGTGGCACAAATGGAGGTCTGGGTACCTTTATTTGGTAAATAGCGTTTTAAGATTTTATACCTTTGTAATACAAAGGAAGAAATTAGGAACAGTTACCGTAATCAGTTTATGAGGAAAAGAAAGAAGGTATTGTTCTCCCTGTCAATCTCCCCTTGTGCATGAAGTCAGGAGAAAAGCTTTAAGATAAAGCAGTCTGAGGTAAAATTGCACGTGGCCCTTGTATCTCAGTGGAAAACTGCTTCCTTGGAGCAGCAAACATAAGTAATATGCATAGATATTCATGAAGATGCTTGCTTAGGAATGTCCTCAGTTGCATTAAAGAAATATTTTAGTAATCTGATGTGTAGATATTTTAAAACCTGAAATCTGATTACCTCGTTTTATAAGTATGAGGTCATAGTTTTCTATACTAAATATGCAGTTAATATTTTATGCCATACACTAATTACCCTCGAGGTAAGTGGGGGGGGGGGGGAAACCAGGAAGATACTGCTGATAAATTTAAATGGGAAAGTTTATGAAATATTACTTACAGTCCTTTTCTTTGAAAACAAGTTGTAAAGCACATAGTGGTATGTTCATACTGAGATTGCTATGGTTAACAGTGTCATAGTCACTGATCCAAACAGTCCTGTGCTAAGGTACAC
Source organism: Vipera ursinii (assembly GCF_947247035.1). Lineage (NCBI taxonomy): Eukaryota > Metazoa > Chordata > Lepidosauria > Squamata > Viperidae > Vipera > Vipera ursinii. Next base: position 218,054,131 of record NC_139512.1, on the reverse strand, counting down.
ACTGCTGTCTGGCAAGCAGTTCAATCTGTTTGTGGACTGGCATTGTGTACTGAAATATATCCTAGAACATGGTAGATAACACTGTTAATAATTGTGAATAGATTTCATAATTCAAAATGAATAGACTCTTACAGAACATAGCTATGTCCTTTTAATGTTTGTATATTGTGATATTGTAACAGTTTTTATTTTGCATATGCTACCCAAAATGTGCACTGGTAGCATAGAATTAGAATATCAATGTCCAGGTCACATTGGCTTTGATCACAAGTTTTGTGACTATTGTATCTCTAGATTTATCAAGAGAACTTTGAATTTCTGTCACAGAAATTATGTATATATTGGCTAGTGGAAGTGGAAACAGATGGGGGAAGGACCCTTTGGTATATTTATATTGGATGGGGGAAATGCTGGATCTCAATATCTTTGTTGCCTTGCTGAAGTGGTACATTTGAGGCAATTTGTCAGATGTATTGATGCAAATCAGTTGGCTGATGTTAAGAACAATATGAGTGGTTGCAGTGCGATGGAGGAGCAAACTGGAATATTTTCAAGCTAGTTTTGTTGTATGTTTTAAAGCTAAGTCTGCATATTCAAAGTTCCCATTGAATATATATGTATATTAGGAGAATAGTTGGCCACTACACATTTATTCAGATGCTGATTAATTCAGTTGGGTTTTGACTATGTTTATATGCCTGGCAAATGCAAGGAAATAATTTCACACATTATTTTGCACATGACTCACAGTGTTTAACACAGAATCTTTCAGCAAATATGTGCAAAGTAACCTTTTGAAGCTTCTTTAGCCTCAGATTTCACACTGGGTAGGATCCAATGAACTGTACTACATACGTACTCCAAGATGCTTGGAATAAAATGGTTTTCCTATGCTAAAACCTCTTTTGAAACTAATGATACCATCAAATATTGTAGAATCTATAATACGTATAGCTGTCAGACAAACAAAAAATAAAAAGTCATGAATTTGCCTAAAGATGATTAATCTGAAGAAGATGGCTGGAGCTCTATTTGGAAGTTTCAGATATCCTGAAAAATCTTGATTACGGCTACTAGACAATCTTAAGTAAGAGTATTTTCTCATACTACATCAGTATGACAGCATAGGCTTGTAAGAAACATTTCAAAATGGTTTCTGTGACATGTAACATTAATTCATAACTGGTCAGGTAATTGTATTTTTTTTTAAAAAGACACTGAACTCTGTGAGGTCATTCTGACTTCATGACTGACAATAGAGCTGGCCATATTAAACACTTGTTACCAAGCACATACAATTACTGTGTTAACCATTTTTAAAGGAGCATAAGACACTTAAAATGCAGTTCAGAATGCTACTTGAGATGTATAATTTTTAATGTGATGGTTTTGATTGTTTAGTTGCAGAGCAACTGTATACATTGTATAACCTGAGACCATTTATTTTTAGTGTCTAGAGGCAGTGATTTATAATTGGAGCATGATTAATTTTACTTCTGTTCAGTCATTAGACTGAAAAAATAAACTACTTTAAGCCTCATATCGACTCATCGTGTTTGTGTGAAAAAATATCCTTAACAATTGAGAGTTCTGGAAGAGTGATACTCCAAATCTTGACAGTTTGTAAGTAATGACAAATCTAGCCTTCCTAACTCTTGATCTTACACGATATGCTTGTTTTCTCAAGTCAAATATATACAGAACTAAGGCAATTTAAAAAGTGCAGTGAATATTCTATTATTATTTTTCAAGTTTATGAGATTTTAAAATAGTGTTAATTTAGCACAGACGTCCAATAAGAGAACATTTGGTGGATTTTTGATCCCATTGTTTAATAACAGTAATGACAAAATTATATATATTTTAAACATTAATACCCAAAATAATTTAAAAAGTATTTTGGAACAGATATGAACTTTTTTCTCCAGGTGCTGAAGTCATAGGAAGAAGAATTTCTTTTTCAGGATGATGTATGATACAGTATTCAGGACTTTTCAGATGTTAAAACTGAGTCAAAGGCTGCAGACAGCACTTTACAAATAGCTTGTGCTTGTTCCTGCATTTTAGAAAATAAGAAGAAACTATTTGTTTTCACCAGCATACAAAACTGTACCAATTACGGGGTGTTCTGCTTCAGCTTTCAGTTGACAAATGCTTACTACGTATTAAAGTGACTGAAATAATGTAACTTGTGAATATAAAAGAGCAGAATTGCTTTAATGATCAACTGCTCTTTGTTAATAGATAATCCTTGACTTGTGATCATATTTAGTGACTGAAATCACGATAGTACTGGAAAAAAAGTGAGTTAAAACCACTACTTGCACTTAAACTATCATAATGTTCCCTATGGTTGTGAGATCAAAATTTGCAATCGGCATGTATTTACCACAGTTGCAGCATTGTGGGGGGTCGTATGATCGCCATTTGTGCCCCCCCCGGAAGCTTCCGACATGCAAAGCCAATGGGAAAGCCAATTTTATTTACAACCATAGCAAAAAAGGTGGTAAAATCTGGTGCAACTGCATTGCTTAGTGATAGCTTCCAGTCCCAATTGTTGTTAGGTTGAGGAATATCTGTAGAGGACCAGCACAGGTTATAATGACGCTACTGTTTTTTTACTATTAGTCTAGGAGTGGGATAGTATATCCTCCAAGTGTTACAACCCCTGTGTATATACTTTCCATTAGCTCTGCTGGCTGGGACAGAGGACAGTTGGCATTAAAAGCATCAGAGTACACCAGGCTACTTACCCCTGTCACAACCCTGCTCCTGTATAAATTTATATGGCCTCCCAACATCTTAAGCCAATTCTATCCCATATATAGTTCATATATATTGGGACATAATGCATAGGAATTAACCCAATGCAGATTAAATAGAATTTTGCCAAGAATGTGTGGTGGGTGGCTTTTTAAAATACACACGAATCTTACCAAACTATTGCACTGGTAAATCCAAAGGTTATATTCTTCAGAGTTTGAATCTGTTGTCTTCAAAGCCAGTAAACTCTTCCCTGCTCCTAAGCCATCATCATAGCAGACCATCCGGACAATTAGGTAGAGTGCATGTCTATGCAAAACATCCTGAAAGTTCTACTAATTAATTTAAATTATCATGAAAGAGAAAAAAAAGACACCGTATCACCAATACTTCCAAATCCTCGAAGCTAATCTTTGGAAAGAGACTATTGTTCTACACCTTATTTACTGAAATTATTATTATGAAGAGTTATAGGCTAGCAAAATCTTAATTTCCTGTATCAGTAAGGTAGTTATGACCAAAATTTTAGGAGCCTAGATTAGTGTTGTAGTGAAGACAGCCAACACTGAAAGGTACGGTGCATCTATTTAACAATAAATAATAAGAGAAAATAAACACTAGCTAACATCCACATCTCTTGAGAAAAGAAATTCCCTTTAACCAAAGACAGATGAAAGGAGAACACAATAATTACTTTTGGAAGGAAATATATATATATATATATATATATATATATATATATATATATATATATATATATATATGTATGTATGTATGTATATATGTATATATATATATATATATATGTATATGTATATGTATATATATGTATATATGTATATATATGTGTGTGTATACATATATATATATATATATATATATATATATATATATTTTAAGGGATAAGTCATTCACTAAATTTCCTTAGGAAATTCCAGCCATGTATATCTAAGCAACAAATTCAGCTGGTGACTGTTCTGCTTGAACCAGCTACTATTGCTGGTTCTCTATTCAAAGAACCAGCAATAACTTCCAACATGTTCAAATTACCCTTGGTGGTGGGGAACTCCTAAAGAGAAAGTCAAAAGCAAAACTCAACCCAGGGACAGAGCAATAGAAAACTGGACGTTGGCAGGTAGCGTGAACAGGGTATTCTGAAAGAGCAGGGGTGTCAAACTTAATTTCATTGAGGGCCGCATCAGCATTGCGGTTGCCCTCAGGGGGCCGGGTGAGTGTGGCCTGGGTGGGCGTGGCCAGAGTGCGTATGGCCTACTGGGTGGGCGTGGCTAGCTCTACATCGTTCGCATCAAGGGTGCCTATGGGGGCCTGGGCAGGAGTGGGACAGATCTGGGGGTCTCTGGCAGAAGGAGGGTCTCTGGGCCAGGGCTAAGGCAGTGGGGGCCATTCCCTCACTGTTTCCAGGATGGCTTCGCGGGCCGCATCCGGCCCCCGGGCCTTGCGTTTGACATGTCTGTGAAAGAGGAACGGATTCTCGTTCCTTTGAAACTGTCACTGCAACATTTTGCAACAAGGCAGACTCCCCATTTTAATGAACTTCAGGGGACTCAGACATGCAATCAAGCTTGGAATAAGATTCCAATAATACCTTTTCTGTATTACATCAGATGTAGATGGATCCTTTTCAGCCGAAAGGTTTTACTGAAAATACATTGAACTTCATGAGGTAGAGGTAAGCTACAAGTCAGCAGGTCTAAAAAATTGGGTCATTTCTAGATGTAATTTAAAAGTAGAAATGGGGGCTTTTTGCCCCTCGGAGGCTTCATGCATTCATTTCAATTCTTGAGTAAATTTTAGTTACTTCTTGAAAAGGATATTCAAAAAGTCAGCAACACAAGCTAAAATGAAGTGCGTGGCTTAATAGTTAGGCCACAGAACGCCATCCCTGCTTCATCAAGTTGTATGTAAAGTTAATATTGCAGAATCTCCTAGAGGAAGGATAAAAGAATTTATATTGCTCCTATAATCATGGCAACAGCATTTTTAAAGCCGTTCATTACTTACATACTGGTCCAATGATGTGACTTTAATACCGTATTTGGAAACTCCCATAATAAATTCTTCTTCTCCAGGAACAAAGGGCAGTTTTCCATCTTGCTTTGGAAAGAAAGAAAAATGGTATTCTGACATGAAAACATAAACGGCAAGTTGTTCTATTTGGATTAGAAAAAATACACATAGAATTGTAACTGTTTACTGTTAAAATGATTTCTCATACTACGTTTTTTTCTTTGTCCTATTTCTCTGTTTTAGTTAGTAATTGAAAAGTTTGGGGTTTTTTTTAAAAAAATGCTGTATCTAAATTGTTGAGATAGCAGGCAAGCCAAGGGCTTCACGTAAGCCCAATGTAGCTTAACTGCTTTGCTTGAAGTACTATGAGAATCCTGTCATTATGGTGTGCAAATTTTAGTTTATGGCTTATCTTGTGCAAATCCATTCGATTCATTTAAAAAAACCCACAATTAACATAGCTAAAATAGACAACCTTTACCTGTGCCACATCTATATAGTTAATCAAATCCAGGGGTCCCTCTAAAGGCTTGCTTTCCTCAAGATTCAGTTTTTCAATGGCACCAACATATTTCACTCGAAATTCAGCACAAGTCTCTGAATTGCTGTTACTTTGGCCTATAAAGAAACACATTTAAACACACATCTGAGTCAGCTTCAGTGGTTAACAAGCTGCTTAGGATGTTAAAATCAAACTGGACTCACATTCGTGACCTGTCCCTCACACCTGAACTAAGGTCTAATAATATTAGTACCACAATGTTCTCAAAACTGCTGGTTTTAACATTGGAAAAATCCATAGGAGAGGGGAGTACTTAACCCTTCATCTCTACACCAAGAAAGTAACCTTTAAGCATCATTTTCACATTCTCAGTTTAGAAGCACAACAGAAGAACTTTGTGGCCTCCTTAGGTCAATATCTTATTAAATCTAGAACTTAAAAGATCCAAAGCATCCCTTAACACTCCAGCCTCTGCTTAAAGATGTCCAATGAAAAAAAATACACTTACCACATTCTCAAATTAGTTTCATTGTCAACGTATATTTTTCTTAAGAGGTTTAGCATAATAGTCAACTGAAAAATGCAATTACCCACTACAGTGGAGACTCTTTATCCATTTCAGTGATGCACCCCTATTCTGGAAGCATTGTGTCTTCAAGGATGAAGGCTGAATAAACCCAGGTTTTTTTGAGTTCTCCCCGTAAGACTAGTCTTCCATATTAATTTGATTTTTATGGTCACCAAATTCATAAAAGTAACTCCACAGATTTAAGATACGGTTAGAAACAGAAACAGAACTAAAAAAATAATATATCCAGCACATAAAAAGAGTAACAAAGTAACTGAGGTCAAC